>NC_081316.1:98779998-100134283 GCF_026419965.1 Kogia breviceps
ATCACCGGTCCCTGTCTCTCTTCTTGCACAATCCAGAGGAATATTTTTATCAACTATTTTGTAAATGCCAGTTTTTTAGTAGCTCTAGAAACATTTTTTAAAAAGATGGAATACCCTCTCATCCCCAATTTTTTACCCTTAAAATTTTTTAAGGGTAATTTTTTTTTTTTTTAAGGTGAAATCATTTTCTGGTTGTTTATTTTTTGGTACGTCCAGAAAATAGTGGGATATTGCATATGGGAGGCTTTGATTGTCTTCAGTGTCAGCTTAACAATCCACAGATGGGGGTAGCTTTTATATCCTATAATACAAAGCATACAAAATGGCATTTGGAGTCAGTTGTGCATTTAATGTCTTGAACACTTTTTTTTTTTTTTTTAATTTTTGTTGGAGTGTGGTTGCTTTACAGTGTTGTGTTGGTTTATACTGTGTGGCAAGGTGAATCAGCTGTACATATTCATGCATCTCCTCTTTCTTGGATTTCCTTCTAATTTAGGTCACCACAGAGCACTGGGTAGAGTTCCCTGTGCTGTGCGGTAGGTTCTCATTAGCTATCTATTTTAAGCATAGTATGAGTAGTGTATATATATCAATCCCAATCTCCCAATTCATCCCACCCTCCTACCCCCAACTTTAAATTACTTCTCTTCCCATATTGTTTTTGGTAGAATTTTTCCTAAAGCAAACCACTCACTCCTTGATCTTGGCTCTCCTGGTCAAAATTTTGTGTGTTTTGTAACATCTTTGGTCACGGTAGCACAGTTCTAGAAACTTTGTTAATGTACTGTGAACGATTGACAATTTGAGTATGTACAGTATATGATATTAAATTGTGAGTTAGTGGGACTTATGACGGAACAGCATATCAATATTTGAAGATATTGGTACTTGCTATCCTGTTTAGGAAAATTTGCCACCAAATTTTAAGCTGGAAAGTCACTGCAATGACTGTTCAGAAAAGAACCATAACTACATGATTTTTTAGATTTTTGGTACGTATACTAAGAATTGTGTACAGGGACTTCCCTGGTGGCGCAGTGGTTAAGAATCTGCCTGCCAATGCAGGGGAGACGGGTTCGAGACCTGGTCCGGAAGATCCCACATACCTCAGAGCAACTAAGCCCATGTGCCACAACTATGGAGCCACATGCCACAACTACTGAAGCCCGCGTGCCTAGAGACCGTGCTCTGCAACAAAGAGAAGGCACCGCAATGAAGAGTAACCCCCGCTCACTGCAACTAGAGAAATCCCGTGCACAGCAACGAAGACCCAGCACAGCCAAAAATAAATTATTTAATTAATTAACTTTAAAAAAAAGAATTGTGTGCAAATTGAAATGTCTGAGTACTGATTCTCAAAACAACCAATAAAATCTCAATTATGAAAGAAAAATAAATAAATAAAGATATGTAGCAGAAAAAAAAACTTGCAAGGTCCTATATATAAGGAGGAGTAATTATTCAAGCAGAGGCTGAGGAGTAAGTGGCTAAAATGTGACCAAAATATGTCTGTGAATAAAGAAAATCACAAAACCAATAGAAATTTCTGTATTTATGTGTCAGTTGGTAGTTCCAATGGAGAACCCACAGGATGCTGAGTGTTGAGAAGTCAACCTAAATGGGATGTGTAATCATCAACAAAACGGCAGGGTACGAACAGGACTAGCAGCTTTTACACTCACTGAAAAACAGTCACGGGGAGTGCAGATATGGTTCCAATTATGAAATACACAGATCCTCAAGGACCTTAGAAAAATAAAGCTTATTTGTAAAGCATGTTGGCCTTCCCATCAGCCTTCCTTCTGAGAATGTTAATTTATACTGCTAAGGCTTTAGGAGAATACTATGACATAGAAATTTAAGATATGGTTTTCAGAGTTAGATAGCCCAGGTTCAAGTGCAAATTCTCCCATTTATTAGCTGTGTGATTCTGATAACTTTTTTACCTCTGTAAGCTTGGCACAAATAAATATTAATATCTATTAGCTTCTATTATTATATCATTATTATTACTATAACAGCCATCAGAAATATTATTTATTAAGCATTTAGTGTTATCTTAGGCACTGAGTTAGTTAATGGACTGAGCTCCTGACATCTGAAAACAGACTGATGTAATAAAGTAAGTTTTCATGATGTGGAGACTTTGACTTAAGCCAGAATCCTACCAATTGTTCCTCTGTGACTTGGGGCAACTTACCTTGCCATTTTAAAATTTCAATTTCTTTATTTTTTTTTAACATCTTTATTGTAGTATAATTGCTTTACAATGGTGTGTTAGTTTCTGCTTTACAACAAGGTAAATCAGCTATACACATACATATGTTCCCATATCTCTTCCCTCTTGCATCTCCCTCCCTCACACCCTCCCTATCCCACCCCTCTAGGTGGTCACAAAGCACCAAGCTGATCTCCCTGTGCCATGTGGCTGCTTCCCACTAGCTAATCACCCTACATTTGGTAGTGTATATATGTCCATGCCATTCTCTCACTTCGTCACAGCTTACCCTTCCCCCTCCCCATATCCTCAAGGCAATGCTCTAGTAGGTCTGTGTTTAATTCCCATCCTACCCCTAGGCTCTTCATGACTTTTTTTTTTTTTTTTCTTAGATTCCATATATATGTGTTAGCATACAGATTTGTTTTTCTCCTTCTGACTTACTTCATTCTATATGACAGACTGCATGTCCATCCACCTCACTACAAATAACTCAGTTTTGTTTCTTTTATGGCTGAGTAATATTCCATTGTATATATGTCCCACATAGTCTTTATCCATTCATCTGTTGATGGACACTTAGGTTGCTTCCATGTTCTAGCTGTTGTAAGTAGAGCTGCAATGAACATTTTGGTACATGACTCTTTTTGAATTATGGTTTTCTTAGGGTATATGCCCAGTAGTGGGATTGCAGGGTCATATGGTAGTTCTATTTGTAGTTTTTTAAGGAACCTCCATACTGTTCTCCATAGTGGCTGTATCAATTTACATTCCCACCAGCAGTGCAAGAGTGTTTCCTTTTCTCCACACCCACTCCAGCATTTATTGTTTCTAGAGTTTTTCATGATGGCCAATCTGACCAGTGTGAGATGATATCTCATTGTAGTTTTGATTTGCATTTCTCTAATGATTAATGATGTTGACCATTCTTTCATGCGTTTGTTGGCAATCTGTATATCTTCTTTGGAGAAAAGTCTATTTATGTCTTCTGACCATTTTTGGATTGGGTTGTTTGTTTTTTTGTTATTGAGTTGCATGAGTTGCTTATAAATTTTGGAAATTAATCCTCTGTCAGTTGTTTCATTTGCAACTATTTTCTCCCATTCTGAGGGTTGTCTTTTGGTCTTGTTTATGGCATCCATTGCTGTGCAAAAGATTTAAGTTTCATTAGGTCCCATTTGTTTATTTTTGTTTTTATTTCCATTTCTCAAGGAGGTGGGTCAAAAAGGATCTTGCTGTGATTTATGTCATAGAGTGTTTTCCCTATGATTTCTTCTAAGAGTTTGATAGTGTCTGGCCTTATATTTAGGTCTTTAACCCATTTTGAGTTTATTTTTGTGTATGGTGTTAGGAAGTGTTCTAATTTCATACTTTTACAATGCCTGTCCAGTTTTCCCAGCACCACTTATTGAAGAGGCTGTCTTTTCTCCACTGGATATTCTTGCCTCCTTTATCAAAGATAAGTGGCCATATGTGTGTGTGTTTATCTCTGGGCTTTCTATCCTGTTCCATTGATCTATATTTCATTTTTTGTACCAGTACCATACTGTCTTGATTACTGTAGCTTTGTAGTATAGTCTGAAGTCAGGGAGCTTGATTCCTCCAGCTCCATTGTTCGTTCTCACGATTGCTTTGGATATTAGGGGTCTTTTGTGTTTCCATACAAATTGTGAAATTCTTTGTTCTAGTTCTGTAAAAAATGTCAGTGGTGGTTTGATAGGGATTGCATTGAATCTGTAGATTGTTTTGGGTAGTAGAGTCATTTTTCACAATGTTGATTCTTCCAATCCAAGAACATTGCATATCTCTCCATCTATTTCTATCATCTTTAATTTCTTTCATCAGTGTCTTATACTTTTCTGCATACAGGTCTTTTGTCTCCTTAAGTAGGTTTATTCCTAGATATCTTATTCTTTTTGTTACAGTGGTAAATAGGAGTGTTTTCTTAATTTCACTCTCAGATTGTTCATCATTAGTGTAAAAGAATGCCAGAGATTTCTGTGTATTAATTTTGTGTTCTGCTACTTTACCAAATTCATTGATTAGCTCTAGTAGTTTTCTGGTAGCATCTTTAGGATTCTCTATGTATAGTATCATGTCATCTGCAAACAGTGACAGCTTTACTTCTTCTTTTCTGATTTGGATTCCTGTTATTTCTTTTTCTTCTCTGATTGCTGTGGTTAGAACTTCCAAAACTATGTTGAATAGAAGTGGTGAGAGTGGGCAACCTTGTCTTGTTCCTGATCTTAATGGAAATGGTTTCAGTTTTTCACCATTGAGGAAGACGTTGGCTGTGGGTTGGTCATATATGGCCTTTATTATGTTGAGGAAAGTTCCCTCTATGCCTACTTTCTGCAGGGTTTTTATCAGAAATGGGTGTTGAATTTTGTCAAAAGCTTTCTCGGCATCTATTGAGATGATCATATGGTTTTTCTCCTTCAGTTTGTTGATATGGTGTATCACGTTGATTGATTTGCATATATTGAAGAATACTTGCATTCCTGGAAGAAACCCCACTTGATCACAGTGTATGATCCTTTTAATGTGCTGTTGGATTCTGTTTGTTAGTATTTTGTTGAGGATTTTTGCATCTATGTTCATCAGTGATATTGGCCTGTAGTTTTCTTTCTCTGTGACGTCTTTGTCTGGTTTTGGTATCAGGGTGATGGTGGCCTCATAGAATGAGTTTGGGAGTGTTCCTCCCTTTGCTATCTTTTGGAAGAATTTGAGAAGGATAGGTGTTAGCTCTTCTGAAAATGTTTGATAGAATTTGCCTGTGGAGCCATCTGGTCCTGGGCTTTTGTTTGTTGGAAAATTTTAAATCACTGTTTCAATTTCAGTGCTTGTGATTGTTCTGTTCATATTTTCTATTCCTTCCTGGTTCAGTCTCAGTGGGTTGTACATTTCTAAGAATTTGTCCATTTCTTCCAGGTTGTCCATTTTATTGGCATACAGTTGCTTGTAGTAATCTCTAATAATCTTTTGTATTTCTGCAGTGTCAGTTGTTACTTCTTTTTCATTTCTAATTCTATTGATTTGAGTCTTCTCCCTTTATTTCTTGATGAGTCTGGCTAATGGTTTTTCAATTTCGTTTATCTTCTCAAAGAACCAGCTTTTAGTTTATTGATCTTTGCTATTGTTTCCTTCATTTCTTTTTCATTGATTTCTTATCTCATCTTTATGATTTCTTTCTTTCTGCTAAATTTGGGGGTTTTTGTTCTTCTTTCTCTAATTGCTTTAGGTGCAAGGTTAGGTTGTTTATTTGAGATGTTTCTCGTTTCTTAAGGTAGGATTGTATTGCTATAAACTTCCATCTTAGAACTGCTTTTGGTGCATCCCATAGGTTTTGGGTCATCATGTCTCCATTGTCTTTTGTTTATAGGTATTTTTTGATTTCCTCTTTGATTTCTTCACTTATCACTTCGTTATTAAGTAGGGTCTTGTTTAGCCTCCATGTGTTTGTATTTTTTACAGATCCTTTCCTCTAATTGGTATCTAGTCTCATAGCATTTTGATCAGAAAAGATACTTGATATGATTTCAATTTTCTTAAATTTACCAAGGCTAGATTTGTGACCCAAGATATGATCTATCCTGTAAAATGTTCCATGAGCACTTGAGGAAAATGTGTATTCTCTGGTTTTTGAATGGAATGTCCTATAAATATCAATTAAGTCCATCTTGTTTAATGTATCATTTAAAACTTGTGTTTCCTTATTTATTTTCATTTTGGTTGATCTGTGCATTGGTGAAAGTGGGGTGTTAACGTCCCCTACTATGATTGTGTTGCTGTTGATTTCCCCTTTTATGGCTATTAGAATTTGCCTTATGTATTGAGGTGCTCTTATGTTGGGTTCATAAGTATTTACAATCTTCTTCTTGGATCAATCCCTTGATCATTATGTGGTGTCCTTCTTTGTCTCTTTTAATAGTTTTTATTTTAAAGTCTATTTTGTCTGATATGAGAATTGCTACTCCAGCTTTTTTCTGATTTCCATTTGCGTGGAATATCTTTTTCCATCTCCTCACTTTCAGTCTGTATGTGCCCCTAGGTCTGAAGTGGGTCTCTTGTAGACAGCATATATATGGGTCTTGTGTTTGTATCCATTCAGCCAGTCTGTGTCTTTTGGTGGGAGCATTTAATCCATTTACATTTAAGGTAATTATTGATATGTATGTTCCTATTACCATTTACTTAATTGTTTTGGGTTTGTTCCTGTAGGTCTTTTCCTTATCTTTTGTTTCTTGCCTAGAGAAGTTCCTTTAGCATTTGTTGTAAAGCTGGTTTGGTGGTGCTGAACTCTCTCAGCTTTTGCTTGACTGTAAAGGTTTTAATTTCTCCATCAAATCTGAATGAGATCCTTGCTTGGTAGAGTAATCTTGGTTGTAGGTTTTTCCCTTTCATCCTTTAAATATGTCTTGCCACTCACTTCTGGCTTTCAGAGTTTCTGCTGAAAGATCAGATGTTAACCTTAATGGGATTCCCTTGTATATTATTTGTTGCTTTTCCCTTGCTGCTTTTAATATTTTTTCTTTGTATTTAATTTTTGATAATTTGATCAATATGTGTCTTGGCATGTTTCTCCTTGGATTTATCCTGTATGGGACTCTGTGTGCTTCCTCAACTTGCTTTACTATTTCCTTTCCCATATTAGGGAAGTTTTCAAGTATAATGTTTTCAAATATTTCCTCAGTCAACCTTTTTTCCTCTTCTTCTTCTGGGACTCCTATAATTTCAATGTTGTTGTATTCAATGTTTTCCCAGAGGTCTCTGAGATTGTCCTCAATTCTTTTCTTTCTTTTTTCTTTATTTCACTCTGTGATAGTTATTTCCACTATTTTATCTTCCAGGTCACCTATGCATCCTTTGCCTTGGTTATTTTGCTATTGATTCCTTCTAGAGAATTTTTAATTTCAGTTATTGTTTTGTTTATCATTGTGTTTTTGTTCTTTCGTTACTCTAGGTCCTTGTTGAACGTTTCTTGTATTTTCTTCATTCTATTTCCAAGATTTTGGATCATCTTTACTATAATTACTCTGAATTCTTTTTCAGGGAGACTGCCTCTTTCCTCTTCATTTTTTTTTTTTTTTTTTTTTTGGTCTGGTGAGGTTTTACCTTACTCCTTCATCTGCTGTGTAATTCTCTGTGTTCTTATTTTGCTTAACGTACTGTATTTGGGGTCTCCATTTCGCAGGCTGCTGGGCTGTTGTTCCCTTTTTTTTTTTTTTTTTTGGTGTCTGCTCTCAGTGGGTTAAGGTAGTTAAGTGGGTTGTTTAGGCTTCCTGTTGGATGGGCCTGGTGCCTGTATTCTGGTGGATGAAGCTGGATCTTGCCTTTCTGTTGGGCAGGACCATGTCTGGTGGTGTGTTTTGGGGTGTCTGTGAACTTATTATTATTTTAGGCAGCCTCTCTGTGAATGGGTGGCATTGTGTTCCTGTCTTGATAGTTGTTTGGCATATGATGTCCAGCACTATAACTTTCTGGTCATTCAGTGGAGTTGGGTCTTACTGTTCAATTGGAGATCTCTGGGAGAGCTTTCACCATTTGACATTACATGGAGCCGGGAGGTCTCTAGTGGACGAATGTCCTGAACTCGGCTCTCCCACCTCAGAGACACATGCCTCAAACTCGACCAGAGCACGTAAACCCTGTCAGCCACATGGCTCAGAGCAAAGTGAGAAAAAAGAGAAAGTAGGAAAGAAAGAAAGAAAGAAAGAAAGAAAGAAAGAAAGAAAGAAAGAAAGAAAGAAAGAAAGAAAGAAAAGGAAAGAAAAGAAAAGAAAGTGTTTTTTTGTTTTTTTATATTGCAGGTTCTTATTAGTCATCAATTTTATACACATCAGTGTATACATGTCAATCCCAATAGCCCAGTTCAGCACACCACCATCCTCAACCCACCATGGTTTCCCCCCCTTGGTGTATATACTTTTGTTCTCTACATCTCTGTCTCAACTTCTGCCCTGCAAACCGGTTCATCTGTACCATTTTTCTAGGTTCCACATACATGTGTTAATATACAATATTTGTTTTTCTCTTTCTGACTTACTTCACTCTGTATGACAGTCTCTAGATCCATCCACGTCTCAACAGATGACTCAATTTTGTTCCTTTTTGTGGCTGAGTAATATTCCATTGTATATATGCACCACAACTTCTTTATCAATTCATCTGTCAATGGGCATATAGGTTATTTCCATGACCTGGCTATTGTAAATAGTGCTGCAATGAACACTGGGGTGCATGTCTCTTTCTGAATTATGGTCTTCTCTTGGTATATGTCCAGTAGTGGGATTGCTAGATCATATGGTAATTCTAGTTTTAATTTTTTTTTTTTTTTTTTTTTTTTTGCGGTATGCGGGCCTCTCACTGCTGTGGCCTCTCCCGTTGCGGAGCACAGGCTCCAGACGCGCAGGCCTAGCGGCCATGGCTCACGGGCTTAGTTGCTCCGCGGCATGTGGGATCTTCCCGGACCAGGGCACGAACCCGTGTCCCCTGCATTGGCAGGCGGATTCTCAACCACTGCGCCACCAGGGAAGCCCTAGTTTTAATTTTTTAAGGAACCTCCATACGGTTCTCCATAGTGGCTCTATCAATTTACATTCCCACCCACAGTGCAAGAGGGTTCACTTTTCTCCACACCTTCTCCAGCATTTGTTGTTTGTAGATTTTCTGATGATGCCCATTCTAATTGGTGTGAGCTGATACCTCATTGTAGTTTTGATTTGCATTTCTCTAATAATTAGTGATGTTGAACAGCTTTTCATGTTCTTCTTGGACGTCTGTATGTCTTCTTTGGAGAAATGTCTATTTAGGTCTTCAGCCCATTTTTAGATTGGGTTCATAGTTTCTTTAATATTGAGCCGCATGAGCTGTTTATATATTTTGGAGATTAATTCTTTGTCCATTGATTGATTTGCAAATGTTTTCTCTGATTCTGAGTGTTGTCTTTTTGTCTTGTTTATGGTTTCCTTTGTTGTGCAAAAGCTTTGAAGTTTCATTAGGTCCCATTTGTTTATTTTTGTTTTTATTTCCATTACTCTATGAGGTGGATCAAAAAAGATCTTGCTGTGATTTATGTCAAAGAGTGTCCTGCCTATGTTTTCCTCTAAGAGTTTTATAATGTCCGGTCTTACATTTAGGTCTCTAATCCATTTTGAGCTTCTTTTTTTTTGTATAGTGTTTGGGAGTGTTCTAATCTCATTCTTTTACATGTAGCTGTCCAGTTTTCCCAGCGCCACTCTTGAAGAGACTGTCTTTTCTCCATTGTATATCCTTCCCTCCTTTGTCATAGATTAGTTGACCATAGGTGTGTGGGTTTATCTCTGAGCTTTCTACCTTGTTCCATTGATCTGTATCTCTGTCTTTGTGCCAGTACCATATTGTCTTGATTAATGTAGCTTTGTAGTATAGTCTGAGGTCAGGGAGTCTGATTCTTCCAGCTCCGTTTTTTTCCCTCAAGAGTGCTTTGGCTATTTGGGGCCTTTTGTGTCTCCATACACATTTTAAGATGATTTGTTGTAGTCCCATAAAAAATGTCATTGGTAATTTGATAGGGATTGCATTGAATCTGTAGATTGCTTTGGGTAGTATAGTCATTTTCACAATATTGATTCTTCCAATCCAAGAACATGGTATATCTCTCCATCCATTGGTATCATTTTTAATTTCTTTCATCAGTGTCTTCTAGTTTTCTGCATACAGGTCTTTTGTTTCCCTAGGTAGGTTTATTCCTAGATATTTTATTCTGTTTGTTGCAATGGTAAATGGGAGTGATTCCATAATTTCTTTTTCAGATTTTTCATCATTAGTGTATAGGAACACAAGAGATTTCTGTGAATTAATTATGTATCCTGAAACTTTACCAAATTCATTGATTAGCTCTAGTAGTTTTCTGGCAGCATTTTTAGGATTCTCTATGTGTAGTATCGTGACATCTGCAAACAGTGACAATTTAACTTCTTCTTTTCCAATTTGTATTCCTTTTATTTCTTTTTCTTCTCTGATTGCCATGGCTAGGACTTCCAAAACTATGTTGAATAATAGTGGTGAGCGTGGACATCCTTGTCTCTTTCCTTATCTTAGAGAAAATGTTTTCAGTTTTTCACCATTGAGAATGATATTGGCTGTGGGTTTGTCGTATATGGCCTTTATTATGTTGAGGTAGATTCCTTCTATGCCCACTTTCTGGAGATTTTTTAATCATAAATGGGTGTTGAATTTTGTCAAAAGCTTTCTCGGCATCCATTGAGATGATCATATGGTTTTTATTCTTCAATTTGTTAATAGGGTGTATCACATTGATTGATTTGCATATATTGAAGAATCCTGCATCCCTGGGATAAATTCCACTTGATCTTGGTGTATGATCCTTTTAATGTGTTGCTGGATTCTGCTAGATAGTCTTTTGTTAAGGATTTTTGCATCTATATTCTTCAGTGATATTGGTCTGTAATTTTCTTTTTTTGTAGTATCTTTGTCTGGTTTGGGTATCAGGGTGATGGTGGCCTTATAGAATGAGTTTGGGAGTGTTCCCTCCTCTGAAATTTTTTGGAAGAGCTTGAGAAGGATGGGTGTTATGTCTTCTCTAAATGTTTGATATAATTCACCTGTGAAGCCATCTGGTCCTGGACTTCTGTTTCTTAGAAGATTTTAAATCACAGTATCAATTTCATTACTTGTGATTTGTCTGTTCATATTTTCTGTTTCTTCTTGGTTTAGTCTTGGAAGCTTATACCTTTCTAAGAATTTGTCCATTTCTTCCAGGTTGTCCATTTTATTGGCATAGAGTTGCTTGTAGTAGTCTCTTCGGATACTTTGTATTTCTGTAGTGTCTGTTGTAACTTCTTTTTTATTTCTATTTTATTGATTTGAGTCCTCTCCCTCTTTTTCTATATGAGTCTGGCTAATGGTTTATCAATCTTGTTTATCTTCTCAAAGAACCAGCTTGCTATTGTTTTCTTTGTTTCTATTTCATTTATTTCTGCTCTGATCTTTATGATTTCTTTCCTTCTGCTAACTTTTTGTTTTGTATGTTCTTCTTTCTCTAGTTCCTTTAGGTGTAAGGTTAGATTGTTTACTTGAAGTTTTTCTTGTTTCTTGAGGTAGACTTGTGTAGCTATAAACTTCCCTCTTAGAACTGCTTTTGCTGCACCCCATAGGTTTTGGATCATTGTGTTTTCATTTTCATTTGTCTCTAAGTATTTTTTTATTTCCTCTTTGATTTCTTCAAAGTGATTTCTTGGTTATTTAGTAACGTATTGTTTAGCCTCCATGTGTTTGTGTTTTTTATGGTTTTTTCCTGTATTTCATTTCTAATCTCATAGCATTGTCATCAGAAAAGAAGCTTGATATGATTTCAATTTTCTGAAATTTACTGAGGCTTGATTTGTGACCTAAGATGTGATCTATCCTGGAGAATGTTCTGTGTGCACTTGAGAAGAAAGTGTAATCTGCTGTGTTTGAATGGACTGTCCTATAAATATCAACTAAATCTATCTTGTCTATTGTGTCATTTAAAGCTTCTGTTTCCTTATTTATTTTTTTTTGGATGATCTGTCTATTGGTGTAAATGAGGTCTTAAAGCCCCCTACTATTATTGTGTCACTGTCAATTTCCTCTTTTATAGCTGTTAGCAGTTGCCTTATGTATTGAGGTGCTCCTATGTTGGGTGCATATATATTTATAATTATTATATCTTCTTCTTGGATTGATCCCTTGATCATTATGTAGTGTCCTTCTTTGTCTCTTATAACATTGTTTATTTTAAAGTCTATTTTATCTGATATGAGTATAGATACTCCATCTTTCTTTTGATTTCCATTTGCATGGAATATCTTTTTCCATCCCCTCACTTTCAGTCTGTATGTGTCCCTAGGTTTGAAGTGGGTCTCTTGTAGACAGCTTATATACAGGTCTTGTTTTTGTATCTATTCAGCAAGCCTGAGTCTTTTGGTTGGAGCATTTAGTCCACTCATGTTAAAGGTAATTATCGATATGTATGTTCCTATGACCATTTTCTTAATTGTTTTGGGTTTGTTTTGGTAGGTCCTTTTCTTCTCTTGTATTTCCCACTTAGAGAAGTTCCTTTAGCATTTGTTGTAGAGCTGGTTTTGTGGTGCTGAATTCTCTTAGCTTTTGCTTGTCTGTAAAGCTTTTGATTTCTCCACTGAATCTGAATGAGATCCTTGCCAGGTAGAGTAATCTTGGTTGTAGGTACTTCCTTTTCATCTCTTTAAGTATATCATGTCACTGCCTTCTGGCTTGTAGAGTTTCTGCTGAGAAATCAGCTGTTAACCTTATGGGAGTTCTCTTGTATGTTATTTTTCATTTTTCCCTTGATGCTTTCAATAATTTTTTTTGTCTTTAATTTTTGCCAATTTGATTACTATGTGTCTCAGCATGTTTCTCCTTGGGTTTATCCTGTATGGGATCTCTGTGCTCCCTGGACTTGCATGGCTATTTTTTTCCCATGTTAGGAAAGTGTTTGACTATAATCTCTTCAAATATCTTCTCTCGTCATTTGTCTCTCTCTTCTCCTCCTGGGACCCCTATAATGCAAATGTTATTGCATTTCATGTTGTCCCAGAGGTCTCTTAGGCTGTCTTCATTTCTTTTCATTCTTTTTTCTTTATTCTGTTCCACAGCAGTGAATTCCACCATTCTGTCTTCCAGGTCACTTATCCATTCTTCTGCCTCAGTTATTCTGCTATTGATTCCTTCTAGTGTAGTTTTCTTTTCAGTTATTGTATTGTTCATCTCTGTTTGTTTGTTCTTTAATTTTACTAGGTCTTTGTTAAACATTTCTTGCATCTTCTCGAACTTTGCCTCCATTCTTTTTCCGAGGTCTTGGATCATCTTCACTATCATTATTCTGAATTATTTTTCTGGAATGTTGCCTATCTCCACTTCATTTAGTTGTTTTTCTGGGGTTTTATCTTGTTCCTTCATCTGATACATAGCCCTCTGCGTTTTCATCTTGTCTATCTTCCTGTGAATGTGGTGTTTGTTCCACAGGTTGCAGAATTGTAGTTCTTCTTGCTTCTGCTCTCTGCCCTCTGGTGGATCATAATAAAGGTTTTAAAATAGAAAAATATTATTGAAAATAAAAAAGTAATAAAAAAAGAAAGAGAGAAAGAAAAAAAAGAGCAGTCAAGCCAAAAAACAATCCACCAATGATAATAAGCACTAAAAACCATACTAAAAAAAAACCAAAAACCAAAAAATACCGGACAGTCAGTACTGTAGGAGAAATGGCAAAAGCAAAGCTGTACAGACAAAATCACACAAAGAAGCATACACATACACACTCACAAAAAGAGAAAAAGGAAAAAAAAAAGGAAAAGAGCAACCAAATCAATAAACAAATCTACCCATGACAATAAACTCTAAATACTGAAATAAGATAAACATAAAAACACAGACAAATTAGATGCAGAAAGGAAACCTCAAGTTTACAGTTGCTCCCAAAGTCCAATGCCTCAATTTTGGGATGATTCATTGTCTATTCAGGTATTCAACAGATTCAGGGTACATGGAGTTGATTGTGCAGATTTAATCTCCTGCTCCTGAGGCTGCTGGGAGAAATGTCCCTTTCTCCTGTTTGTTCACACAACTCCGGGGGTTCACCTTTGGATATGGCCCTGCCTCTGCTTGTAGGTCGCCTGAGGGCATCTGTTTCCCACCCAGAAAGTACAGGGTTAAAGGAGCAGTTGATTAGGGGGCTCTGGCTCTCTCAGGTTGGGGGGAGGGAGGGGTATGGAATGCAGGGTGAGACTGTGGTGGCAGAGGCCAGCGTGATGTTGCACCAGCCTGAAGCAAGACATGTGTTCTTCTGGAAAAATTGTCTTTGGATTACAGAACCTTGCAGTGGCAGGCTTCACAGGGTCCTGGGCGGGGAGATGTGGATAGCGACATGTGCTTGCACACAGTCTTCTTGGTGCCTACAGCAGCAGCCTTAGCATCTCATGTCTGTCTCTGGGGTTCACTCTAATAGTCAAGGCTCACACCCATCTCTGGAGCTTATTTAGGTGGTGCTCTGAATCCCATCTCCTTGCACATCCCAAAACAATGGTTTCTTGCTTCTTAGGCAGGTCCAGACTTTTTCCTGGACACCATCCTTGCTAGCTGTGGTGCACTAGCCCCCTTCAGGCTATGTTCACACATCCAACCCCATTTCTCTCCCTGGGATCTGACCTTCAAAGCCCTAGCCTCAGCTCCCAGCTCCCACCCACCCTGGCAGGTGAGAAGACAAGCCTTTCAGGCTGTTGAGTGCTGATCTGCACCAATCCTCTGTCCGGGAATCTCTTGGCTTTGTCCTCTGCACCCCTGTTGCTGTGCTTTCCTCCATGTCTCCAAAGCTTCCACCCTGCCCACCACTCCATCTCTGCCAGTGAAGAGGCTTCCTGGTGTGTGGTAACTTTTCCTCCTTCACAGCTCCCTACCTGAGGTGCAGGTCCCATCCCTATTCTTTTGTCTCTGTTTTTCCTTTTTTCTTTTGCCCTACCCAGGTACATGGGGAGTTTCTTGCCTTTGGGGAAGTCTGAGTTCTTCTGCCAGCTTTCAGTAGGTGTTCTGTAGGAGCTGTTCCGCATTTACATGTATTTATGGGGAGGAAGTTGATCTCTACGTCTTACTCCTCCACCATCTTAAAGGTGCCCCCATAAATTAATATTTTGAAAAGCATACAATGTCTTCTTTATATCTCAGTTCTCTTCTCAGAGGCTATGTTTTAAAAAAATTGAAGTATATTTAATTTGTAATATCATGTTAGTTTCATGCATACAGCACAGTGATTCAGTTATATATATATATATATATATATATATATATGACTTTTTAGATTCATATATGACTTTTTAGATTCTTTTCCCTTATAGGTTTAGGTTATTACAAAATAGAGTATAGTTTCCTGTTCTATATAGTAGGTCCTTGTTGGTTATCTATTTTATATGCAGTAGTGTGTATATGTTAATCCCAACCTTCTAATTTATCCCTCCCCCAACTGCCCTTTCTCCTTTGTTAACCATAAGTTTGTTTTCTATGTCTGTGAGTCTCTTTTTCTTTTGTAAATAAATTCATTTGTATCTTGTTTTAGATTCCACATATAGGTGAGATAATATGATATTTGTCTTTCTCTGTTTGGATTACTTGACTTAGTATAGTAATCTCTTAGTATAATAATCTCTAGGTCCATCCATGTTGTGGCAAATAACATTATTTTTCATTCTTTTTTGATAGTTGCGTAGTATTACATTATATATATATATATATATATATATATATATATATATATATATATATATATATATCTCACAACTTCTTTATCCATTCATCTGTTGATGGACATTTAGGTTGCTTCCATATCTTGGCTATTGTAAATAGTGTTGTAGTGAATATTGGTGTGCATGTGTCTTTTCGAATTATGGTTTTCTCTGGATATATGCCCAGGACTGGCATTGCACGATCTATAACTAACTCTTAAGGTGTATGTTTAATATCCCAACAGGTGTAAAAATTTGATGATGAGACAGCATGGGTATAGATTTTATGCTTATTCCAGAAATAATGAGTATAATGATAATAACTATAAATTATCAAAATAGTTATTATGTGTTAATCTCAGCCTAAACAGTTCACACATGTAACTCATTTACTCCTTCCAGCTAGAGCATGAGGGAGATGGAGCCCCCTTTTTTTCAAATGGAGAAACAACAATTCAAGTGATTTACAGAAGTTCCCACAGTTTAAAAAGTGGTAGAGAAAAGAATTGAATCCAAGTCTCTCTGACACCAAGTTTGTAATATAACTCTATAATAGTTAATTTTATGTGTCAACTTGACTGGACTAAGGGACTCCCAGGTAGATAGGAGTTGATGATATGGCTGGGACTTGGCTGGTGCAGCTCAGCTGGAATACACCTGTCTCTCATCTTCCTCTTGTGACCAGTGAGGAAGAAGAAAAATAACTGGGTTCCAAGAAAGTAAGTCCCATCATGTAAGTAGTCTTTAAGCTTCTGCTCACGTCCAGTCCACTAACATTTCTTTGGTCAAAATAAGTCACATTGCTAAATCCAAAGTCAGAGGCAAAGTAATATACTGCATCTTTTCAGTGGAAGTAATTGCAGAATCACTAACTAAGATCATGGCTTCAGGATGGTGAAGAATCATAGCCATTAATGCAATCCACTATGAGTATAAACATGTTTTAAATACATAGGCAAATAACCCATTTTTCTCTGTAACTGGATGTAAAATGTATGTCCCAGAAGATTAGCCATCTTTACTTTATCAACCTCCTTGTCTACAATATATGGCTAATAATGATATTATTGAGAGGAGTATATTGCTTAGCCCGCAGCTTGGCACATAGTAACCACTTGACAAAAGTTAACTGTTATCAATATTATTTCTTCTTGGGTTAGGTTGAAATAAATGCCCTCATAATACCTCCCTCAGCTTTTCAACATTGGAATATCATCACTAACATACAGCCTAGGAATTAGCCATGGCTTTTGAAATGAATCTGATTTGCTTTCCAGATTATACCATATTTATGTCTCCTTGCACTTTATCACATATGTCATTTTGAGAAACTCCTCAAAGAAAAATTGCAGAAATTTTTATACTAAATTCATGAAGGAAGTGGTGAACGTTACTTCTCCAGTTCTCTCCTCTAAGATTGCCTTTTCAGAAACCTGCAAGTTCAGAGGCTCCTGCAACTGGATTTCCCCAGCACATTTCTCTGTCCCTCCTTAATGAATGCATGCCACTTCTAAATAAATTCTTCCCTACTCACATTAGATTTATTAACTGGAAATAAAAAGCAATTTGGACATAAATTCATTATAAGTACATCAATAATCCCTCTGGTTCCTGCTGCAATTTTGTTACACAGGATTGTAACACATTTACTGCATTCAGCACCTAGGTCTTCAGTGGTTATATTCTATAAATCAATGCCTCATAATATAATTCAAACTAATCCCATAATTGAATCTAATTAAGAACAGCTTCAGACAATTATTATAGAATTATTGAAAGCAGAGACTGAAGAGATTTGTTCATTTATCCCATTTCCCCCTGCTGAGACTAAGGTTCCCTGTTGCTTTTCATTCTAGAGGGCTGTCTGGTCTTGTTTTGAAGTCTTGTAAGAATTAGTCTATCTGATTTTTTTTTGTTTGAGACTCCACTTAGAAGTATAATAAATTTCACTGGATATTTTAGCATAATGTTTATTTTCAGTGGTACTTGCCTCTCATTATTCTTTTAAGATATGTGTTTTATCTTGGGAGTTATAAGGCAATCTAGACTACAATACATGCCCTAGAGAGGAAATGAAACCCTTAAGGGGAGAATGTACAGTAATGTAAGATCCCTTGATTAATAACTCCATAGAACCATAAGAGATGAGGAAGGGGTTAGTTCCAGTAAGAAATGGATTTGGGGCATAAAACTTAAGTATATAGATATTTTCTACTTACCTTAATCTTGTTCTATTTTGAGTGAGTTGTTACTTCTTTCATTTTATTTCCTCATGAGTTGAAACTGTAAGGATGCCCCGCCTGGAGACTTCCCTGGTGGTACAGTGGTTAAGAATCTGCCTGCTAATGCAGGGGACATGGGTTCGAGCCCTGGTCTGGGAAGATCCCGTGTGCCATGGTGTGGCTGAGCTCGTGTGCCACAGCTACTGAAGCCCACATGCCTGGAGCCCATGCTCTGCAACAAGGAGGGGCTACCACAGTGAGGCCCACGCACTGCAGTGAAGAGTGGCCCCCAATCACCACAACTGGAGAAAGCCCGAGTACAGCAATGAAGACCCAACACAGACAAAAATAAATTAATTAATAATTTTTTTTTTTAAAAAAGGGTGCCCCACCTGCTACTCTCACTATCTGGAGAGCACAATAGAAAGGCTTCATCTGCTGAATTCTGAATCCACTTTTTGGAGCCAAGTGAATAAACAGGCTACCAGTGGAAGGAACACCCTGACATTTCAAGCATCCAAGTGAGCCTGATCTGAAAAAGATATGAAAGGGAGTTTATTAAGGTAGGATGAAAGGAAAGGGGAACTGAAGGAATTACATATTCTCTTCCAAGTCTGAAAACCCACAAATGGTTTTCTTAGTAAAAAAAAAAAAAAAAAAAAAAAAAAGATTCCTTATTACCAGCTAAAATACAAGATACTTACCATCTTAAATTATAATTCCCTTATAAATCCTCCTTCATCCTGAGTGCTGAATTCGAATCAACAGTTGAGTCTGATTTCTGTTAGGTCAGGGACAATTGTAGAGGAAGTTGTGGGGAAGGCACGGTTTACATAATTCATGGCAGCCTACAATAAACTGCTGGGGGAAGATGCTGCCACTGGAGGGAAGGTCTTTGAATATTTTCTCCATCTGAGATTCAGTTAAAGAAAAGATGCAATTTCATTCCATGAGAACCATCTGCCTGGATATTCTTTCTTGTCAAGAAAAGGAATTCTTTGGCTATACTATTGTCTTCTCTTCTTCTCCTCAACACTCAGTTTATCACTACCATTAAATATATATATGTATATTTCCTTGCCCTATCCTTTATCCCTTCAGTGAACTGGCATCACAGTATAGAAAAAGATCTACAGACAATTAAAATTATTTTTGATCTGGGATTTTGGGGAGGAAAATGGCTCTATCACAAGTGTTTTAATTGAAAGATATTTGATATAAAGCTAATGAAACTTTTCAATAAATAAATGGGATGGTCCCTGTGAGTTTATCTTGTGTATCATTCTCAAAATGTGAAATAAATAAAGGTTCCAAGAAGGATTTGTAGCTAAGAAAAGCTTCCAAGCAATACCAGAATGTGTGCACTTTAAAAATATTGGCCAAATCTGAGATATTGATTGAAGTCAAATAAGATGGTTTGAAAATCAGAGGTTGGCATTAGGGAATGAGACTTCTCCCAGGAGGAACAGTTACCTGGCTCCTGAGCTAGCATTCACTCATATGGTTATTCCAAGATTAAGAGGGCTAGTATTATTTAAAATAGCAGGTTAAGTCTATTAAAATTGATTCAATTCTTCTACACTTTGCTATATTACAAAACTAACTTCCAACCCCAACCCATACCTATTTAACACTTACCTGAAGAAATGAAATATTTCACTCTCAGATGATTTTGACTATGTATTGGAATTCACTGTATCTAGTTTAGACGTGGTAGAATCACATTTTTTTTAAAATTGGGGTATAGTTACTTTACAGTGTTGTATTAGTTTCTACTGTACAGTGAAGTGGAGTTCCCTGTGCTATACAGAAGGTTCTTATTCATTATCTATTTTATACATATTTGTGTATACATGTCAATCCCAATCTCCTAATTCATCCTACCCTGCCAGCTGCTTTTCCCCTTGGTGTCCATATGTTTGGTCTCTATATCTGTGTCTTTATTGTTGCCTTGCAAACCGGTTCATCTATACCATTTTTCTAAATTCCACATATATGTGTTAATATATGATATTTTTTTCTCTTTCTGACTTACTTCACTCTGTATGACAGTCTCTAGATCCATCCATGTCCTTACAAATGACCCAAATGAAGAATTTCATTCCTTTTTATGGCTGAGTAGTATTCCATTGTATATATGTAACATATATCTCTCTGGTCTACTGTGTCATTTAAAGCTTGTGTTTCCTTATTAATTTTCTGTCTGGATGATCTGTCCATTGGTGTAAGTGAGGTGTTAAAGTTCCCCACTATTATTGGGTTACTGTTGAGTTCCTCTTTTATAGCTCTTATCATTTGCCTTATGTATTGATGTGCTCCTATGTTGGGTGCATATATATTTATAATTGTTATATCTTCTTGGATTGATCCCTTGATCATTTTGTAGTGTCCTTCCTTGTCTCTTGTAACTTTCTTTATTTTAAAGTCTATTTTTTTCTGGTATGAGTATTGGTTCTCCAGCTTTCTTTTGATTTCCATTTGCATAGAATATCTTTTTCCATCCCCTTACTTTCAGTCTGTATGTGTCCCTAGATCTGAAGTGGGTCTCTTGTAGACAGCTTATATACAGGTCTTGTTTTTGTATCCATTCAGACAGTCTGTGTCTTTTGGTTGGACAGTTTAATCCATTCATATTTAAGGTAATTATCAATATGTATCTTCCTATTATCATTTTCTTAATTGTTTGGTGTTTGTTTTTGTAGGTCCTTTTCTTCTCTTGTGTTTCCTACATAGAGAAGTTTCTTTAGCATTTGTTGTAGAGCCAGATTGGTGGTGCTGAATTCTCTTAGCTTTGCTTGTTTGTAAAGCTTTTCATTTCTCTGTGAAATCTGAGTGTGATCCTTGCTGGGTAGAGTATGCTTTGTTGTAGGGTCTCCCCTTTCATTACTTTAAATATGTCCTGTTACTCCCTTCTGGCTTTCAGAGTTTCTGCTGAAAGATCAGCTGTTAACCTTATGGGGATTCCCTTGTATGTTATTTGTTGCTTTTCCCTTGCTGCTTTTAATATTTTTTCTTTGTATTTAATTTTTAATAGTTTGATCAATATGTGTCTTGGCATATTTCTCCTTGGGTTTTTCCTGCCTGGAACTCTCTGTGCTTCACAGACTTAGCTGGTTATTTCCTTTCCCAAGTTAGGGAAGTTTTCAACTATAATCTCTTCAAATATTTTCTTGGGTCCATTCTCTCTCTCTTCTCCTTCTCAGACCCCTATAATGTGAACGTTTGTGTGTTTAATGTTGTCCCAGATGTCTCTTAGGCTGTCTTCATTTCTTTTCATTCTTTTTCTTTATTCTGTTCTGTGTCAGGGACTTCCACCATTCTGTCTTCCAGGATACTTATCTGTTCTTCTGCCTCAGTTATTCTGCTATTGATTTCTTCTAGTGTAGTTTTCATTTCAGTTATTGTATTGTTCATCTCTGTTTGTTTGTTCTTTAATTCTTCTAGGTCTTTGTTAAACATTTCTTGCATTTTCTCAATCTTTGCCTCCATTCTTTTTCCGAGGTCCTGGATCACCTTCACTGTCATTATTCTGAATTCTTTTTCTGGAAGGTTGCCTATCTTCACTTCATTTAGTTGTTTTTCTGGGGTTTTATCTTGTTCCTTCATCTGGTACATAGTCCTCTGCCTTTTCATTTTGTCTGTCTTTTTATGATTGTGTTTTTGTTCCACAGGCTTCAGGATTGTACTTCTTGTTTCCACTGTCTGCCGTCTGGTGGGTGAGCTATCTTAGAGGCTTATGCAAGTGTCCTGATGGGAGGGACTGGTGGTGGATAGAGCAGGGTTTTGCTCTGATGGGCAGAGATCAGTAAAACTTTATTCCACTTGTCTGCTGTTGGGTGAGCTGAGTTCCCTCCTGGTTGGTTGTTTAGCCTGAGGCAACCCAGCCCTGGGCCTTTGGTGGGGCTAATGGCAGACTCTGGGAGGGCTCATGCCAAGGAGTACTTCCCATAACTTCTGCTGCCAACGTCTTTGTCCACTTCTACAGGAGACCCTCCAACACTAGCAGGTAGGTATGGTTCAGTCTCCTATGGGGTTGCTGCCCCTTCCCCCTGGGTCCTGATGCACACACTACTTTGTGTGTGCCCTCCAAGAGTGGAGTCCCCATTTTCCCCCATCCTGTCAAAGTCCTGCAATCAAATCCTGCTGACCTTCAAAGTCTGATTCTCCTGGGATTCCTCCTCATATTGCCAGAACCCCAGGTTGGGAAGCCTGACATGGGGCACAGAACCTTCACTCCAGTGGGTGGATTTCTGTGGTATAATTGTTCTACAGTTTGTGAGTCACCCACTCATTGGTTATGGGATTTCATTTTTTCGTGATTGCTCCCCTCCTACCATCTCATTGAAGTTTCTCCTTTGTCTTTGGATGTGGGGTATCTTTTCTGGTGAGTTCCAGTGTCTTCCTGTCAATTGTTCAGCAGTTAGTTGTGATTCTGGTGCTCTTCAAGAGCGAGTGAACACATGTCCTTCTAGTCTGCCATCTTGAACCAATCTCCAGAATCACAATTTATATAGTAAAATACCTTTGAAAGTATATTTAAAATCTGGATAATGATTTTATTACCATCTCAGCCCCCATTCTCACCTCACCCCTCCTATACATACATCCTGTCTATATAAACACCCCTTGAATCTATTATATACATCCTGCATTCACAGGTTCATGATGTTTGCTGACCAATATGTTTGCTGAGCCTTAGAAGAATATTTAAAGCACATGGAGCACATTTCCTCTAGTTAATCACTTAAGCTTATCTTAATCAGCCCCTTTGGCTAGTGAAAAATTTTATTTCTTGCTTAATGTGTTAATAATTTAATGTAGTCATTCTAATATGTTGTGTATTCTTTATCTCCATTTCCATCTACATCTCTAAAATGCTTACGAAGCTAGCATTCTAACTATATAAGATTCAGACTATTTGTTTTCCAAATAAATTACACATTGCCAGGATTTCTAAACTTGACAACACCTTAGACTTCTCTTGATCCATATGGCTAATGACAAAGACTCTATAAATAGGGTAGATTAAAGAATATTGTTCTTGGCAATGAGCAAAGTCTCTGCTTATTATGGTGGATGTATTACAGTGAGGGCTCATACCACAGAAGATGTTCCTTACTCTGCCTCTCCTGTGTGCTCTTCTTAGGTGAGGATGGTTGGATGGGCTGAAGAAGAGTAGAGGAGAGCATGCTGGATTAGTAGTAAACATAGCCCCTCCTATCAGAATGACTCTTACACTTGATGAAACAAGAACATAAATGCACATCTGGCTTCTCGATTATCATTTTATTATTTAGCAACTGTGTCTGAGAATCCTTAAAGTAATTAATCTCTACTTCTTGAATGTGGATTGGTCCTATAAAACTGCCCCCAAATACTGTCAGTCTCCTTTAAACTCAGGTGATTGTATTACTATTTGCTGGAGACTTATCTATTCTGAGCTAATCCTTATTCTTTCTAATCTTTTTTTAAGTTAATGTTTATTTTTATCAGAGCTATAAATGCACACAGTTTAAAAAATTCAAAATTTCCATAATTATTATTATTGAAACAAAATTAAACTAAACAAAACAGCTGTCATCTGCCCAACACTTTGCCTATTTCCTGCTCCTAGGGGCAACCACTCTAAATTTGTTTGGTTGTTTATTTCAGTATTTACCTCCACATCTATAAGTAACATGATTATTGGACCACTTTTTAATTTAGGGGGTTTTGGTATTATTGATTGTGGTTCTATGGAAGATGAGGATTTAGCTCTCCACTGTATTTGTGCCTCATTTTTCTGAAATGATTGTAACAAGTTATGATTAAACCAGCATTCAGTACTTACATTAGTATGACAATGTAGACATTATTCTCAGTTGAGCCTTGTAGTATACTAAAATTACTTTTACTTTCTTGCATTTGTTTTGTTTCCTGGAATTAAAAATTGTGTTGTACTCTATTTGTTTAGTTTTCTATACACCTATCAATTCATCAACAAACTCTGTCCCAGTCACCTAAAACTTCCTCTCATTATATGCAGCACATCAGACATCTTATAAATTTCATATCCTTGGAAACATCTTTCTCATAGTTTTCTGCTCGATTCCAATATGAAATATGGTCTCTATGTTTCATGGCTGTCATCTTGGAGTTGCCCTTAATTATTAAGCTGGGGATTCCTTTGCCTTTCCCTTGAGTTTCATCTGATCACTAGATCCTGTCTTTTCCTCTTTTCTTGGCCTTGTCCCTTGTTTTTATGGAGCACATTCTCTAGCAGCTTCCTCATAGAGTCTCAGTGCATGTGAGACTGTGTGTGAGTGGGAGGGATAGACTTTCTGTGGCCTTGCATGTTTGAAAGTCTATAGTCTATCCTCACACTTAATCAATAATTTTTCTAGATATAGAATTTTATGTTGAATTTATTCCAGAATTATGGAGGCATGGATTTATTCTGGTTCTCAGTGTTGCTCTTGACAAGTTCAAAGCCATTCTGAATCATTATACTATATGTATCACATGTTTTAAAATCTCTGATAGTCTATAGTATTTTTCTTAAATTTCACAGTAGTGCATACAAATGTGAGTCTTTTTTTATCCATTGTGCTGAATATTCAATGGAATCCTTTAATCTAAAAACTCATGGCCCATAGTTGGTGGAGTAATTTGTCTGGTTTGTTCCAGTAAAAACTCATGGTCTTGACATTTTTTGCAATTATTTCTTTGCTTATTTTCCCCCTCTCTTTTGTCTGTTTTCTCTTTCTGTAACTTCTATTATTGGGATATGGAACCTTCTGAATTAATTCTTTAACTTTCTTCTTTTATCTCTTATTTTCCTTTTTTTTTTTTTTTTTTTTTTGCTCTACCTTATGTGAAATTATCATAATTTTTCCTTTTTTCAGCTTTATTGAGATATAATTGACAAATACAATTGTAAGAAATTTAAAGTGTACAATGTGATAATCTGATATACATACACCTTGTGAAAGGGTTCTCACCATTGAATTAATAATCCATCATCTCACATATATACTTATTTTTGGTGGGAAAATTTAAGTTCTATTCTCCTTGAAAATTCTAATATACAGTAGTGTTCTCAACTACAGTCACCATGTTATACATTAATTTTATTTCAACCTTTACACTGAAGTTTTGTTTGTTCATTTTTATTGTTTTGTTTGTTTTACTTTATGCTTCAATTATTTTTAATTTCTGGGTACTCTTTATTGTTCACTAAAGTTCTTTTATTAATCCTGTTCTTGGTTCTTGGATATTCTTTTTTCTCTTTTCTCTTATGTTTTGAAGTTTTCACTGCCACTCACAATATTGGTTTCTAAGATATTCTTTCTAATTAAAGAAAAATATTTCCTGATACGTCTGGCTATCCTTAGCCATCTGTTCATACTTAAAAATGAAATTGCTTAAAAAACTAATTGGATATATTGTGAGCATGTCAATTTTCTGGTTTTGATAATGCACTAGAATTAAGATGTAGCATTTGGGGAAGCTGGGTGATGGACACACAGGACTTCTCTATACTGTATTTTGCAACGTCTTATGAATTTATAATGATCCAGGTGTTCAGAAAGGGGGTTGCTGCTTTGGACATCACTGGGTGATATCTTGCTTGACACTTTCACTAGTAACTGATAGTACTGTCTTTGGGACTTTAACACTGGGCTGCTCAGATGCACAAAGCTCCTGCCTAGTGACCATGTTGTCCTGGCAATTGAATTGGGGAAAAAATGTGCTATACATTTGGTATAAATATTTACCACCCCTTGACCTGGTTCCCCATCCTGAACTACACCTGAGGTGACTCCCAGTTGGACTCTCTCTTATAATGTTTCTAGAAAATAACTTCCAGTTTTCTGCTGGTGGGAGATGGGTAATTGCCTGGTTATACGGAATGGATGGGGGAGGTAGACCTGGGTTCCTAGCTGCTTAAGTTAATTCTTTTATTTTCTGTCTTAGCCAACTATTGCCTCCAATTCCTAAGGTTTTCATGAATTTGGCTTGCTTACTCCGCTGCTGAGTCAATAACCATGAGTCTTTTGCTTTTGTTAGTTTGTTGCTGTTTTTTGCTTTGTTTTCTTCCTTTTTTGTGGAATTTTGCAATTTAAAAATATTTCTTACTTTCATTTTGGTGAAGTTTCCAGGATGAAACAGAATAAATGCTGTCTATCAAGTTAATCTTAAAGTAAGAGTTTTCCCAAGCCAAAAGCTTAAATATGGTTTCATGAGATACACAACAGAAAGAAATGGATAGCAAAGGATTTACATTCAAGGAACGATCCTCACTGTGTGGATCCAGACTAGAATTTCAAACAAAGGCACTTAACCTTCTTCAGAGGGGGGATTTTCTATATTAAACAAACAAAAAATATACCAAAGTTAGGCATTTAGAAGTGATCCGTATTATTGTGGATAGGGTTTTCATCCTATAGGTGCTGAAATATGTCCAGTATCAACCTGAAACACAAGACGAAGAGCTCACCAGCCTTGACCAAAGGAGAAGAAAGCAGGAGAAATTGGGAAGATAGTACCCAAGGAAGAAGAGTGTGGAAGGAGGAAGGGATGCAAGAGAAATGGGACCCAGACACTCCACTGGAGAGTGAATCTATGGTTGAAAGTTGATCAGTGGCAACTGCCAAGAAATGTTTTGTATACATCTCAGTAATCCCAATGCATTCATTAATGGTTACTACTAAGACATTTTTTTACTACTAAGATTTTTCTTTCTGGTAGCAGAGGGGGTCACTGCACTATGATTCCAGACACAATGGGACCTAACACAGGACAACAGAAGAAAGGTTATTCTTGAGCATAAGATGAGAGAGAATGGTAGAATATAATGGATTTCTTCAAGGTTGAAAAACTGTACAATGAATTCATCAAAATTTTTCTCTTCTTTTTCTAAGTACAAGTGAGCCAAATGGTCAAATTCCTGAAAATCAGTGAAAACTCGGCTTGAAATAGGTCATCATAACATCAGTAAGACAATGCTCCTAAAGACTTTCTGAACTCATGGATTCTTTGTGCAATCAAAACCTTCCATTGTATCTAAAGCATTAAAATTTGAAAACTGCTGAATAAATTATTTCATTCTTCAATTCCTGAACCTCTGCAAAATTAGGTCCCCAGTCCTTCTATATCCTTTGTTTCAAATACTTTGTTTTTAATCTAAATAGTACATAAAAACTAAAAGACCTTAAAAGCTAACAGATTTATTTTCTTTGCCCCTTAAGGATTCTTTGTTTCAGCCCATAAATCATATGTGAAACAAAGCAATTTCTTGAATATTAAAAGATAGACACCATGAATAAGTCTAAAGTTCAAGTATAAACTCTTTGTCTAATCAACCATTGTGGCCAGAAAGACTTGAGGCTGAGCCCTCTCAACTCACCCCACTACATGGAGGAGCTCTCCCAACTCAATGTAGAGGCTTAAGTTGGTTAAAAGGAGGTGGCCTCAGACATGGAGTGGAACAACTTCTGATCTCTTGTTGTTCAAGTGCTCGGTTATCGTACGGGGAAAACAACTCCTCTTGGAGCTGTTTACTCCTTCTGGCCTTCTCCCATTCCTGGGGCCTCAGGTGACCCAGTCCTTGAGGCTTGGGGGACTCTTGGGAGGATCCCACTGAGGTGTACTGCCCTAGGAAGCCTGCTCATGGCCTGTGGCAGCCAGCTTTTCACCTGTAGCACAGACAAGGCTGAGATGGCAAGATTACCTCATATTAGCTTGTGTAATAACTAGCTCTGCCTTTTTCAAGGTAACACATATCCCAAGTCTGATGTGGCATAAATAAACCTGATTTCTTAAAGCCCGATTTCAGAAGTAAAGACAGAATGAAATAAAATGCAGGGTGCAATTCTTCATGAAAACATGGGGACAAGAATATAGAAAAGAGCAATAGGGAAAATCCCTGCTCTTCCTTTTAATCATTTGATCCTCTTCTGCCTGAATCTTTTACCAGAGCTACTTTGATAGCAATGCAAATGATAGATTTAAATTTTATTCTTACACTCCATCTTTCAGCAGAGATGATGGCAAGCCAAGTTTGTCCAAAGATAGGTGGAAAAGATTGTGGGGAGTAAAAGAAAAGATAAATTTGAGGTCTGAATTCCTAATTCCTGTGTGATTACTTCATAATATTTGTGTAATTTTATGCCAAGAGCCCAGTTGGAGGTGTGGGACACACTTTAAGGGTGTACTGGACTTGTTCTTAATAATATTTTTCTTCTTGGCATGGACAGTCTAAATAAACAGAGAATGTTTTGGCTAATTAGATGTATCAGCACGTTTCCAGGAAGTGGAAGGTAAATCAGTACCTTCTGTGATTGTAGGAGGGAAAGAATCCAGCTGGATGGAGCAGAGCAACTGAGAAGTCCCACCCTTTTGTGATGGGCTGGCAGATTCCAGAAGAGCTCATTCTGTCAGCTGGGAAGGCATCCAGCAGCAATGATGGGTGGTTTCAAACAGGCTCACTCTAATATGTAGACCCAATGAGCCAAAGAGAAAGGCCCATGTCATGTAGTTGCATCCCACCCCTGTTATGAATCAGCTACAGTCTCTACTTCATAGCATCTGCCACGTGGGCTTTAGATCCAGGTAGCAACTACATGCTGGGCAGCTGCAGAGATTAAATAATTGCTGCCCTTGACTCAGAGAGGCCATATTACTTTATGGTTTTAGATGGCAGTGTTTTAGACTATAGTGAAAACCCATTCAAAATGGAGGTTGAGCTCAATTACTCTGTCTTAGTGAATCTGATTTTTTCCTCTCTCTCTCTTTCAAGAAGCAGCACAGAATTAAGTCAGTGAGAAGCCAAATGGAGTTGCTGCTCTACTAAGTCAGATTTAAATGGAATTTATTGGCTTTACCAACATCTCAGAGATTCCTGGAAACTTGATGTGACTATTCACATCCTTGAGGAACAAAGTGGACTGGGGGTGGGGCTGTTTGTCAAGTGGGTGAATCAGAAGAGCAGCACCATGTACAGAAGAAAAGTCACATTCTCCTTTTGAATGGAGGACCGTTGGGAAAGAAAGAAGGAAAAGGCCAAAAGGGTGTGGAAATGGACCACTATTGTTGGCAACATCCCTTGGTGTCCAGGGAAAATTGAAACTTGGGGACCAGAGAAAAGGGAGACTGTAAGATGGAGTGGGGATGGAGGACTCTTCATCACTCTGGCATACTAAAAGGAGAACAGCTACAGAGGCTGGTATCACGCTGACCTATTTTCATATCCAAGCTCAGTCATTTCTTATTCATCCATGACCTTTGTCACCTAAAGTAAATTAGTTTTTCTCAGGAACAAAATGAATGTTATAATAAAATTTAATCTTAGAAGGTATTTGTGAGGATTAAGGGAAATAATGTTTTTAAGGTGTTTGTCACTTGCCCAGCACTCAATAGGTCACTGGTGGTGGTGGTGGTGTCATAGGTGCTGGGAAGAAAAGCATCTCTCGTCTCAGGGCCATTGTAACTTTCTTCTCAAGGGAGGTAGAAGGTCCCAGAGTAGAGTGGCTGTTACTCTAGGCCATCAATTTCTCTGGCATTGCACATAATCATCACAAAAACAAACAAGCAAAACTAAACAGCTTGAACTAGAAAAAGGTAAAAGAGGCAATTTATTTTAAGGATCTTAGAATGTTTCAGGAAAATTCAAAGAGAAATGCAGCTGGGTCTCAGTAATAACTGGAATCAGAAGGCAGGGACCCAATTGCTTTGCTTTGTTGAGTAGGATTCTCTTTGTCTGTTCCCAAGGCAGAACAGAGCTAAGCTTGTGCTCAGAAAGCCAACGGGAGTTGCTACTAGTACCTGGACTGTGTCCTTAAACTTTTCTTCTAAGTTTGTTTCATTGTCTCTTTTGCTGAGGTCATCTCTGTGGAGCCATGTAACAGTGGAATCCAAGCAGCAGAAGATATTTTGGGGTTTACAGTTTACAGTCTAGGTATGCAGAACCAGACTAACTTATCTTTGTGAGATCCAGTTACAAACAATCTTGGAAAGACAGTAATTGCCCAGTTTGGGCAAGGTATCCACCCCAGACAACACCCATGTCTGTGATGGACACAACTTGGATCAGGTTCCCAGGCCTGGACCAGCCACCATGGCCATGAGGGCTGAATCAGGCCAGATTAATACTGTAGCTCCCATGGTAACCATGCAAATGGGGATGGAGGGGACAGTTCTGAGAAGAAGTGGAATTTTGGCAGACAGAGTTTAGGAGGACCCAGCCCAGAGCTGGAAGGGAAACTTGATGGAATCAGATACCTATTTCCATATCCTTGGATTCCTTGGGACTATTATGTTCTAACCTGATTTTTCCAGAGTGGTGAAATGAACTATGTCATCAGGATGAATTTGGAGTTCCTGTCATTTTGGAAAAGAGGTGAGGGGTTGAAGAAACCTGGGAGGAAAAAAATACTTTGCACTATTTTTCTAAAATGAGTCTTTTTGAGTCTTCTGGCCCAATAGAAACAACTCAGGATTTACTTGACCTCTATTTATTGATAAAAGATATGGGTTTGAGTCTTGGCTGTGCTACATAGTAACTGTATGACCCAGGGGAGTTTACTAAACCTTGGTTTCTTCATGTATAAAATGAGGATAAAAATGAACCATCCGGGCTTCCCTAGTGGCGCAGTGGTTGAGAGCCCTGAGAGCCCGCCTGCCGATGCAGGGGACACGGGTTCGTGCCCCCGTCTGGGAGGATCCCACATGCCGCGGAGCGGCTAGGCCCGTGAGCCATGGCCGCTGAGCCTGTGCGTCCGGAGCCTGTGCTCCGCAACGAGAGAGGCCACAACAGTGAGAGGCCCGCGTACCGCAAAAAAAAAAAAAAAAAAAAAAAAAAAAGAACCATTCATCTAGTGTTGTGAGAAAATATGTATAATATTCTTAGTACAGTGTACATGACACAGCACTCAGGAAACATTAGTTATTATTGTTTATACCTCTTAAACAAGTTTTCATTCAACAGACTCATAATATACAACCTTAAATAATAGCTATTAGTGCCTTTCTCCTCCTTCAGAAATTATAAACTCTATGGGGTCAGGGATCACTTCTTATTTGTCTTTGCATCACGGGCCCTTTACAGTACTCCCACAGCAGAAGATTACTAAATATTGACCAAATCAATGATGAGTGAATGATGACTGAGCTGGGTGGCCCTATGTGTACTTTCCACTGTCTCTTGGGTGCTCTGCAAACAGGCAGCATCCTATGGTAATATAACTGGGACAGACATTGTGAGCTGACACCTTTCACAATTGCAGATGGATTAGTTCCATTAATTTGTTCATTCATTTAACAAATATTTATTGAATGTTTACTAATATTCCAGATATGAGTCAATTTCTGCCTATACATTGAACAAACTCCTGCTGCCATGGAATTTACATGAAATACCATATGCTGGTACAGGATTTTCATGCCCTCGTGTGCAAACTCTTATCCCTGGATGATAACTTCTGTTTAATTCTCTGTCTGCTTCACTTGCTGTGACCTCCTTGAGGACAAGAGTCATATATTTTATCTCTTGTGCCTAGCTCAGTGATTTTTACATAACAGGGTCCAATAAATGATGAATAAATGAATGAATACGTGAATGAATGATTTCCTGGATTCATTTCCAGGTCCCTAGAGAACACTGACAGCCTTTGCATATATTTATTCCTTACTGAATTCCCAGATCCTTTGAGTAAGACAGAAAAAGCAGTGAGTTTTATAGGTTGGGCCCTTTGAGCCTTCCAAGTCCTGCCTGAACAACTTGAGTGATAGAAACGCCCATAGTCCCTGAAGCAAACATAACAAAACAAAGCAAAACTCAACAATGAGAATGAAATTTAATTTTAAGAAAATGCCTCTTGCTCTAATCTTTCAATATTCTCTCTACTTAGAGAAGAGATACATGTTCTTTCTCCCAACCTTAGGCCTTTGCCTCTGAGCTCAAACTTATATTATTAATCATTTGAAACAATTGTTTCCATGGAGATAGCCTAGCAATTTCCCAGAGTAGAACAGCAGCTATGGAAACTTTTGTACACTTGCGTCAGAGACTCAACTGCTTTGACAAATACCATGTTTTAAAGATGATTTTAAGCAGGGTTTTAAAACCAAGCTGTGAAATAAGATAAATTGATTTATTTTTTAATTCAATTTAAAAGAAATGCTGATCTGGATAACCAATGGGTTACCCCTACCCCTCCAAGAAAAATAATAGACAATAGGAATTGGTTCATTAAAAAATTAACTTGTAAATAAAACATGTTGTTTTATTAGGATTTTTATGGAGTTCATGCTCACTATGAAAACTTTGGAAAACACACAGGAAGAAGAACATTTAGGTTTCTGTTCAAGATGGCAGATTCAGCACTCACAGCCTATCTCTCTTATCCCCAAGTGCCCCAGACAATTGAAGAAAGTAGTATTTACAGCTACCATCATTCTGTCTCCATACCTGAGGTCCAAAGTTACCAGAGGTGTCTTATGGAATTTAATATTGAATAAGCCAGATCACTGATAGACACCGCATTTTAAAATTACTGATCCATGAAAGTTAAGTATATTTAGTATCTACTTCATTAACAGTTTCGTTTTCCTCTGACTTCAGGAAAAACAAAACAAAACAAAATGCCTTATTTTTCTAAAGCCAGGAGCAACTGCATAAGACTGTCACCAAGTCATATTTTCATCATTTGTGATTTATTTATTTAGCAAACATTTATATAGCCAGGTACCATTCTAAGTGCTTTAGAAATATTAATTCATTTAATTGTTGTAACAACGTTATAAGGCTTGTACTATTGTCTGCATTTTGTAGATGAAGAAACTGGGATCATTAAGAGATTGAATAAATAGGAGAGCTAGTAAGTGGGTACATTTGTGACACATTTATACTGTTTAGATAGTTGCTATACTCTTCTCACCCTGAAAAACTGCTCCAGGTACAATTCTTGCCCATTCCCTTCTCACCACCACTCTTTCTACTTTTCTGTCCTATCCCAAGGACATACAACTATTATCTGAAACACTTTTTAATAAAAGTTTGGAAATTATTACTTGTCTATATTTTATCTTCAAATGCTTTGGCATCTAAAGACAAGCACATTATCATTTATGTCGTAGGCAGTTTAAGCTTCAGCTCTAGGAATAATCAGTTGGTTGATTTGAAGATCACACTGCAGGAGTGGTCTGCTAGTTGTGCATCAAGGGACACACTCAAGCTAAGACAACTGCATTGGATCTTTATCCAGGTCCCACTCAACACCTAAGTCTTGGCTAATTGACATAACAAATAATATACATGGCTATATTATTGGTGAAAATAGTGGCTTGTCAATTAATATGGTAAATGTTAGAAATGGACTTTCACGGATGAAATTGTAGGCATTCAATATATGTGTGTTGGCTTAGGTATTTTAGAAATATTTCCTGCTCTTGTTTGAAGAGAGTATAAGACTCTTGCAAGCCTGGAGGCTGTACCCTTTGTCCTAGATTCAGCCAATACATACAAGGATTTCTGATGGGCTGATGTCAACTGTTAAGTAACAGAAATCCTGCCTCTGGAATCTTGTCCTGAATATTTCAAGTGACCCTTCATGTGAAGTGGCACACAGAGCAATGACAAAGAGCTGGGACATCACTGAACTTAAAGGATACGGTTAATCAACCATACTGAGCTTGGTTATTAAAGCATGTATGTTAATAAATGTCGACCTGTATGCAAACTGTGGTATGAGACTTGTTCCCATTAGTAATAAGTTTAAATCTCCTTGTAGTAAGGTCATGGAGAATAACTACCTCTCACTTACTTCAAACTTCAAACTTCTTTTGAGCCTATTGTTACTATCAGAAAGAACCTCAGAGTTGTGCATGGTGAGATGATCTAAGGTCAGTTCACAACAGGCAAACAGAAGGTAGTTATGGAAGAAAACTGGGAACTAATCTGGACACTATTGTTCCTAAGCCCATTGGCCATTTCCTGCCTCAGGGGCTCTCTTACTTCTTGTTTCTCTCCCTAAACCCAAACTAATTCCCATGTCACTAGAATCTACACTTCCTTATTTCTCTGTGTGCTTGTCAGAAAGGATTGTCACTTTATTACAAGAGCAATGCTCCTTTCCTTAAAATGTTTTTCTACACAGGGGTTGTTTTAATGATGGTGGTCTTCCTTGTCCCTTCCTTTATAATACAAAAATATATCTACTTTTGAAATATCACATTTGTTTTCTTCTTTTGTTCTGCTATTAGATAATTGACCCATAATGAGACAGCCCAGGCAAATTCTTAAAGTAGGCAAATTTTATCTTTGGGGCTCTAAGCTCCTGAAAGCACTCTCATCACAAGATGCCTGGGGTGCTCACTTGCCCCCTGTCCTAAACAGTTCTTGAGGAATGCTCTGATAACCTTGTTCCCACTGAGTTGTTGATTGATGGGATTTTGAGTAGGGAATAAAGGTAGGAAAACAAGCATGGTTTCCAGATGCCCACATCCAACAAATGTTTATTCAGCAACCCTTGATTCTTACTAGGTACATGCCAGCAGGTGAATATATAAAAATTTAAACCCCAAACCTGCCCTTGGTAGTAAACATCAGAGGGTGGCTAAGTGTCATTTCTTCACAACCAATCTCTCCCTCTCTGCTGTTGATTTTGCCACAGATCCAAAGAAACAGAGGCTATTACTTCAGCAAAGCCAGCCTCCAAGCCTGGGCCAAAGGAAATTTCTAAAGAAGTATGCATTATATAAATTCTGGGAACAGAACACATTTGGTTCTGTGCATGAAAAAAAAAAACTTGTCTTCTAAATCATCTCCTTCCTAAGTAACTGTTGGGGAATGTGCAGCATATCTAAGAAAAAGTGTTTTTTTAAAAATTCTACTTTTGCTCTCTAAAATCACATATGACATCCTGCTGGCAGAGCACTGCCCCAACAGGCAAAGAGCACAGTCGGTTGTGTTGATGAAGCCATTTCTCCCTGAGTCAGTCTGCAGTGGCCCAGCTGGAAGGCTTTGGCTCCCTAGCTGATTGCAGTTAAGTGCTGAATGCAAATTCTTCTGGGAATTGGCACCTCCTTGAACCACCCCATGTTTTGATTACAGAGACCAAAAATAGGTAAGCAACTGTGGAGCTCCAGGTAGGAGGCACTGCAGACAGAAGGCATTTGCTATACCCCTGAGTAGAAAGCAAACTTAAGACATGTGAGTTCTAACACCAGCCCCATCATAGCCTGTGATTCTGTGTTTTTGGAGAGTGGGGAAGTGGAGGGAGTTGGCAGTGGAGGGGTTGGGGTGGTAACATGTGAGGCAGAGGGGTTTAGGGAGAGTTATGATGTTCCCATACCCTTCATAAGGGTTTGAAGATTATCAGGTGAGAAAAAGCTTGTGAATTCTTCCTAAATATTTAAAATATTTTTTTGCCATTCAAATGTAAGATGTCATTGTAGCAAGAATACACCAGCTGTTTTGGAAATCAGTGGAATTTACAGAAAAGCTCTCTAGCCACAAATGATCTTTAAACGCCTTGGTCTCTAGCTTCTATACCACCTTGAGTATTCCCCTTTCACTTGCCTTTTTTTTTCTCAATTTGTATAAGGTCTCTGGTTTACAGGAGCCATTCCTGGTTCTCTCTTGTCCATCATTTCCTGAGACTGGAAGGTAAAATACTATGTACAGAATGCCCTAAGTACCTGGTTGTCCTATGAACACTTCTTCACTTTTCTTCTCTTCCCCTCTTTGTTTCCTTTCCTGTTCACCTTCTGGTCCCCCCACAAAAAAGATGGAATAATATAGAGAAAGCAGAGAATTTGAAATAGTTTGAATTCTAACTATGTCTCTTCTAGTTGGGTGGTTTAATCACATTATCTAATCTCTCTGAACTTCAGACTCTTCATCTGAAAAAAAAATAGTAAGAATGATAATATCTATCTTGCTGGTTGCTGTGAGGCATACAACATATGAAAAGCCTTTGGGGCAATGCTTGGCCCAGAGTTGGTTTCATACTACCCTACCCTGTTCCCACTCTCTCCATCTATTTGCACCCTTGTGATCTGTGAAACAGTTTCTTACCATTTTAGGGAGCTCGAGATTTTCTAAATCTGACCCCTTGACCCCAGATTAAGAACTTCTCTTCCAAATCTTCTTTTTACAGGTGAGAGGAATCTCTATACACATAAAATTGTTGTATAGTTGGATTCATTCAACTATAATAATAAAAATACTCTCCAAAACCCATGCTGATCCTTTGGAAGAGTTACCTGACCAATCCGTGCCCAAGTTTCAACAACAGGATTTTGTGGTGATTAAATGAATCAGTACATGCAAACTACTCAAAATATTTATTGGCATATAGTAAGCATTCAGTAAATATGAAGTATTATTAGTAGTAATAGTGTAAGTAGTATTTACTGAGTGCCGAAGAACTTCCAATAAAGTGAATGTCCTATCTCTAGCTTTCTGGGATGCCTTTTAAAAAAATAAAATAAAGACTTCTTTGTTTAAAAGCTATTATCTACATCTTACCGTCTCATCTTAAAGAGTAAAGTCCTGAGGGATGGCAAGCAAGAGAAGTTATAGTGGCAAGTTCATGAGGCTAAAAGTCAAGACAAGCGGGTTTTAATGAGTACTCTGCCGTTAACTAGGTGTGTGACCCTAGGCAAGTAACCTTGCCCTTTGGGATGTTTTAATGGCTTCCTCATTGCCTTATCAATTATCTCTTGGGGATGCATTCTAACTCTAACACTTCTTGAATCTATGTTCTACATCAATGACTACAGAGTGAGGGGAGGCATTTATAGAGAATCTACCTCTTCGGTAGTGCTTCACATTTGGCTGACTTCCTTGAAACTGACACTGGGAAAAGAAACTCAGAACATTTTAATTTATGGCCCAAACAAAAAGTACTCTTAATTAAAATTTAGAAGCCAGTTCCACAGACAATTTTTGGGAGTAAGCCCAAAAGAAAAGAGAGATTATGACATAACCAAATAAACCTATAAAAGTTTTTAAAGTAGTTGAAGAGAAATCAATGTATATCTATGTAAACGAAGGTAAAGGTCATTTGTGTATAAAAGAGGGTACAATAAACTGACTTGGGCATGCAGCCTTGGCTCAGCCTTGACCCTCCGAGTGGTGAAAGAAATAAACATAATCAACATTCACTTTTTACTTTGCAAATTTATCTCTGGACAGGAATGTATGACAAAAAATAGAGGAATAGGTTTCTTAGAGAGAGTTCTACTTATGGTAGATACGATGAACTTTTGGAACAATAGATATGTATATTGTATTAATTTCTGGTTTGCATGTTGAAGTTTATCAAACTGTACACTTTAAATCATACAGTTTATAGTATGCTGTAACTCAATAAAGCTGTTTAAGAATATTCTAGGACAACTACTGTAATCATCTAATTCTTCATGATTCTATTCATCTGTTTTCCCGGGGGTCCTTTGAGAAACTTAGCTCTGGTCTGGAACACAACTTGAGCATCACTGGGTCCCTAGATAAATTCCATCTCGCTAACACCCCACCTTAATCCCAGGTAATAACAGGAGCAGTGCCCTTCACCTTTGCTCAAGGTGATCCTTCTTTCTCAAGAGACTGCTTTGTCCTTGCCTCCTCCTGACTCATTGTAGTCTAATCTTGGTGATTAGATGGGCCTCTGCTGACCTAGAGAACATACCAAAAACAAAAGGACCAACAATGGAAGCAACCAGAACATAATGGATAGACCTTGAGACCAGTACAAATAATAGAAAGAAAGGCATCAAAGGAAGACAGATATCCAAGGAAGCCACAGTGGGCTATCTAAACCTACTCAGGCTTTGTGGGTATAACTGGCTATGAGAAACCCTATAATACAGAAGCTTAGGAACTCTATTTGACAAAGCTCTGCAGAAAGTAGCAGCAAGGCTGAGGAACAAGATAATTTTATTTTATAGTTATGCAAAACTGAATGTAACTCAGTGTTGGGAGAGTTCTTTGTTTAATGATTGTTGAGAAGACCTGTAAATACGTATAAAGCATATGATTTTTGTTATGAGAGGAACTAATGAAATAATGCAAGCGAATGGGCTTTGTAAAGTATGAAGCATGGATAGCACTAAAAACTAAGTATCTTCTGGTACATCTTAGAAGAAATAATAGTTATGGACAAAATGTATCCTGATGATGTAGAAGGCATAAGGAGCAGAGTATAGAAATCAAAAAGGGTCTGAGTGTTTCTAGAGTTTATTTCTGGGACAATTTTTAAAAAATCACATGAGCCAAAGAGCTTCCAAGGGATAATATAAACAGTCTTTGTAAACTAGAAGACATCACATAAATGTTTATTTTGAATTTTATATGTATATACATATATATATATATAAATATATATGCCAATGTGTGTATCCATCTAGTTATTTGTATTTATATATTTATGTTGTTGTATACTTTACCATTTTGACTTCTGTATAAGGTCAGAAGTCTGGCTCCATGGTGCAGCATGAGGGATAAGCATCAATCTATATGAACTCTGAATATTAAAGATGGTTATATGTTATGCTGATCAAGTCAGAAGCTACTCTTTTGAAAAAGGGATTGTTTGATTTGTCTTTAGACCAAATTGAAGAATTCATGTATTAGAGCAGCTCCAACTCATTTTATGCTGCAATGAATTAAAGATAAATTTAAATTATGCCTTTGACTGGCTATGCTCTCTTTAAGGAACTCCTCTCTTCCCACACATAGTAATGTGATGATCCAGCCTTAACTGATGAGGACACCATCTCCTTGACCAAAATGGTTAGTTCAGGTATGGGCACATAATCCAGGCCAGGCCAATGAGGAACGTACATGAGCTTTTGATATTATTGATAATAAAATGATTTCTTTTCACTGGGGCTGCTAAGGTAATAAGCCTGATGATGCTGGTAGCTACCATAAAAGGAAGAATTTATTTCGGAATGAAGATAATATACAGAAAGGCAAGCCAGTCTAGAGATGGACAGGTAGTATCTTCTTGTTAACATTTGAGCCTCTGGATCCAATCGTCCTGAAGTCAGATGCATCACTGCATTTTGCAAGTGCATAAGTCAATAATAATTCTTGTATTTATTAAATGAACATGACCAGAGTTCTGCCACTTGCAACCAACAAATGCTTATCAATTTTATGGAAAGCATTTAAAATGCAGGTTTCCATATGCTGTGGATTTTACCATTGATGCCTTCTCATCAAGTTCTCTTCCTACCCAAATATCAAGGAAAAACTAGCTTTCAGAATGGTAATATTTACCTTCAAGAGTTAAATGTCTTGGCCAAAAATTTAGTGCTAGAATAGCTTAAAACTGCTTTCAACCACTCTCAAGGAGATAAGCCTAGTAGAAATTCTGGAACAACACATACTCTAAAGCCTTCTTTTGGACAGAATGCAAAATACAAGGTGGTGTATATTAGCTTAGGTGATTTTTAGTTCTTTTTATACAGTCTAGCAAATGAAGTTACTCATCTATGTTGACCATGTCTGTCTTACCACATTTAAGAGAGAAAGTTGCTCATATTTTGGTGTAAATACTCTAAAGATTTATACACCAAACCAGTCATATGTGCAGTCACCTTAAAGAAGATTCCTGGGACCAGGCTAGGGATCAGAAATGCTGGTCTATGCATGTAATAGTAGTCTGTACAGTGAGGAGGAGGAGGGAAATTAAACACTTCCTACATTTCCTTACTGTGTTAAATAAGCCTCTAAAATAGTAACACAAGGAATCATAACCTGACACAGCAAAATTTTCATCTCTCTGGAATAAATACCAAAAATATGGAGTCCAGTACAACTTTCATCTCACAAATTCTCCAAATCAGAAGAAATTCCTTTAAATCTGTATGGTAAGTTGTCTATGCATTAGCCAACAGTGAGCCCACAGACCTGTCATATTTGATCAAGAAGAAACATTTGAGCTAATTTATGTTACAGGCATCTCACTGGTATAGATTTTACTGGAATGAATTCTTCAGAGAAGAAATTAAAATAATTTTTCTAAATCAATATAAATTCTCAGACCTGAAACTTTCTTGAATTTAGAAAATGTAAACTAGTCTTTGAATACAAATTAAACTCCTTGACAGTAGGTTGTGAAATATTAACAGATAGTGTCATGCATTCATATGAAATACACACACACACACACACACACACACACAAATTTGTAAGACTAATTGACATCTACAGTCTACTTACATTTTACTTATCTGTATTTACCTCTGGGTCTTCATCAATTTCTCCCATTGTTCTCTCTCAGGAAAGAATAAAAACATGAGTACTTGCCTGCAACCAGTTCTTTATATTCCATCTATTCTGCTTATCTCAATCAACTATTTTTTGCTGTTACAATTCAATATTCAAACATAAAGTAATTTTCTGTATTGTAATATGAGTGATGTTGTTCCATTATTTAAATGTCCAAATTAATTCGACAGTTTTTTCTAGTTATTCAGCTTTTAAAATAATGAAATACAGTCTCCTGAGAGACTGACCAATAAATGACATTAAGTCCACTTCCAAACATGATATATGCTGAATACAAATGCAGCCCTGAATTTCTCCCATTATAAATGCATTTTAAAAGCATGAGGGAAATAAAATGATTAGTTATAAGCTAAAATACTCAAGGAAACAGGGGGATTTACTTTGAGGTTGGTAGATGTCTACAACAAGGAGAGGTAGTAGATGACTTGAATCCCAAAGCTGGTGGATTTCTGGAAGGAAAGAGCAAGGAATATACCCACTGCACCTCTAGACGCAGTGGTACAAGGGTACCAAACTTGGACATTAGAACCAAACTTCAGTTCTAACTGGAAGGAACATTCAGAACAAGTTCTGATGATCAGGGAATTTTGCTGAAAACTGACCTTGAGTTTCAGAAAGTACAACTCATTAGTTTTAGGAGCTGGGAAGGATGGAATAAGGTCAGAAAGGGGGATGTGAGGAGCTTGATGGGGTTGCAAATGAGAGCTGAGAAAATCCTGGGTTTCTCCTGATGACTGATATAAATAGCACAGTGGGAATAAGTCTTTCTTAAGATGCTTTCTAACTTCTATGATATGTTAGTAAAAGTATCTTATGAATTAAAGATTTCTGTTCTTTAACAAGCTTCTAAATATCTTGTTGATTTTTGTTTGGAAAATGTATACTGAAGAACAGGGATAGGATAGAAAAGTTGTGGAAAAGATAAAAAAATTCACACAAGGGTCCATAAACTTTTTGTATAAGAAATAAGGGAAAATAAGAAAAAATGGGTATGTGTCTTAAGTATTTTTTTTATTTTTTCCAAAAAGAAACATGGAGAAGACCAACCAGAAACTAATAAAAATGGTTGCCTACAAGGGATGGGTAAACATAGACTGAAAGGGTTAGGGATGGGAGTGAGACTTCTCTGAGTATACTCTCCCATATAATTTTAACTTTTCAACCGTATATGTGCTATACATAGTCAAAAAACAGAAAATTAAATAAAAATATTCCAGGGCTTCCCTGGTGGCGCAGTGGTTGAGAATCCGCCTGCGGATGCAGGAGACACGGGTTCGTGCCCTGGTCCGGGAAGATCCCACATGCCGCGGAGCAACTAAGCCCGTGAGCCATGGCCGCGGAGCCTGTGCGTCCGGAGCCTGTGCTCCGCAACGGGAGAGGCCACAACAGTGAGAGGCCCGCATACCGCAAAAAAAAAAAAAAAAAAAAAAAAAATTCCTAAACACAAACTGAAACATTAAATACAAACAAAACTAAGTGAATCTAGCTTTATATCAAATTGATAACATTAATCACAGAGAAGAAATATTAATTCAACAACTTTTGAATATGGTTCTTTGACTGTGCCTCCTTAGGAGGATGTATTCTAAAGACAAAAAAGAACAGTAAAGACATCTTGAACTACATTTAGTTGATTTGTTGTTGATCATGGTCTTGATGTAGTAATTCTGAAACCATTTTGTGTATATTAAAAGATGGAAAAGAAATGCTTTAAAATTTGATGATATGCAATTTATCTACTTTTTCTTATATTGAAAATGCTCTCGGTGTCATAACTAAGAAATGATTGCCTAATCCAAGGTTACAAAAATTTATGACTCTATGTTCTTCTAAGAGTGTTATAGTTTTAGCTCCTGCATTAAGATCTTCGATCCGTTTTGAGTTAATTTTATATACGATCTGTTGTAGGGGTCCCAATTTTTTTGCAGGTGGATATCCAGTTGTTTTATTACCATTTGTTGAAAAGACCAAAAAAGTGTTTTTAAATTTTATTTTTTTTCTGATTTCTAACTCAGTTTTGCTTTAATTTTTTCCCCATATTTAGTTTACTTTTGTTGTTCTTTTTTGTTACCATGCTTAATTTATGTATTATAGCTTTACTGTTATTTGGGTATTAAGGTGATAAATTTCCTTTTGATTATTGTGTTAGCAATATTCCATAGTTTCTGACATGTAGCATTATTATTATGATTTTCTAAACATTCTGAAATTTGGATTTTATATCGCCTTTGGACCTAAGAGTTATTTAATAGAGATATTTAAAATATTTACAGGTTGAAAGGCCATTTTTGTTTTTTTTATTTTGTTCTACTTTTATTGCATTTTTGTCAGAGATCATTAGCTGAATTGTGGCTACTTTTTGCTATTTACTGAAGTTTTCTTTGTGATCATACATAGTGTCTTTTTTTTCCTACATGCTCTATAGGAACTTGAAAGTAAAGTGTATTTATTACTATCATTGGAACACAGTGATATATATATATATATATATATATATATATATATGAGTATTTATATATGCATATGTACATATATACACACACACACACCTATATTCACAGGACACCATCAAGAAAGTGATAAGACAACTCACAGAATGAGAGAATATTCTTACAAATCATATATCTGGTAAGAGAATTTTATCTAGAATATAAAAAGAACAATTGCAGCTCAGTAATAGAAAGATAACTAACTCAATTTTTAAATGAGCAAAGGATATGAATAGACATTTCTCCAAAGAAGATATACAAATGAGCAGTAAGCATATAAAAAATGTTCAACATCTTTATCCATCATGGAAATGTGCATCAAAATCACAAGATACCACTTCACATCCTCTAGGATGGCTAGAATCAATAAGTCAGATAACAAGTGTTGTCGAGGACATGGAGAGATTGGGACCATAATAAACTGTTAATGTGAATGTAAAATGGTTCAGTCTCTTTAGGAAACAGTCTAGAAGTTTCTCAAAAGTTTAAACAAAGAGTTTCCATATGACCCAGCAATTCTACTCTTAGGTGGAATACCCAAGAGAAATGAAAACATACATCCACACAAAAACTTGTACACGAATGTTCATAGCAGCATTAGTCATAATAGACCAAAACTAAAAAAGAATGAAATGACCATCAGCTGGTGAATGAATAAATAAAATGTGGCATATCCATACAATGGACTAGTATTTGTCGATAAAAAGAAGTGAAGCAATGATACATGATACAATATGGATGGACCTTGAAAAATCATGCTAAGTGCAAGAAGTCAGACACAAAGGACAACATATTGTATCATTCAATTTATATGAAATATCCTAATAGGCAAATCTATAGAGACAGAAAGCAGATTAGTGGTTGCCTAAGGCTGGGAGGTATGGGCGAGTAGGATAGGGGGGTGACAAAGGAATATAGGGTTTCCTTTCAGGGGTGATGAAAATGTTGTAAAATTGATTGTGCTGATTATTGCACAATTCAGTAGATATTTAATATAAAAAGCCATGGAACTGTACACTTTGAATGGGTGAACTGTATTAGATGTGAATTGTATATCAATAAAGCTGTTAAAATTTTTAAAAAATAAAATAAAAAGGACGGAACTAATGACTTAAATGCATTTATGTTTGGGGAACCAGAATTTTGACTGTAGCAGTAGGAAAACAGAAACATGCAATGAAGAAAGGTGAGGAAAAGACATGAAATTAAGGTATGAATTATTAATATCGATGTTTATTTATATTACATTTCTTCAGCTCTGTCCACTTATAAGACTTAGAGGCAATGAAGCTTGGTTGCAGTGAGTATGCCTAGCAGTCAGATCTTGATTTCTAAATACCATTCTTCACTCCAGAGCTCCTTGGAGAAATAAATAGTTGATTTCAGGTATAGAAAAACAACAACAAAAATACAACCTTGGGCTATGCTGAAAAGTAAGGAAGTGCTCAATTATGGAGACATATCAAAAGGACAGGAACTGGACTGAAGGGGCTCCCACAGACAAAATTTTTCATATGTCAATGTCATATGTCATTTAACACAATGTCATTTGATTTATGTCGATGTCATAAAAGACCTGGGTGAGAAGTGGGAGGGTAGAGATAACTCTTCTAGAATAAAGGGAAGTGAAGAAACACGGCACATGCTTGGTTGGAACCTGAATTTTTTTAAAATAATAAAAAGCAAAAGAAAGAAAAGAAAAACTCAGCTATATAGAAAATAAAGAGGAAAACTAAAGTTTTTTTTCATATGGACTGTATTTTGGATAATACTGTTATATATGGTAAATTTCTTGGGTGTGCTGGAATATTATATTTTGTCATATTTGCCTTTTTATCTGTCTCTTTCCATTTTAATTTTTGCTGGATGATTTGAATATTCCAGCAAATATGACAAAATATTAACAATAGAGGAATCTAGCTGACATGTATATGGGTGTTCAGTGTACGACTCATTAAATTGTAGATTTGACATATTTCAAAATTAAAAAGTTAGGAAAGAAAACCTCAACTCTTCATGTTAGTAAGTCATATTTCAGCTCAACTAAAAAAGACTATGTGCCAGCATCCTTCACAGGTCTCTTAAGTAGATTTCTTGATTTCTCCTTAATTGGCCAATATTGTTTTCATAAACACAAGATTATTTCGGTTAAATTGCAGAGAAGAGTCACATGAAAGAAAAATGGCATCTGTGATCCAAAAGGAAAAAAAATCATCTGTTAAAATATTAGTTTATTTCATGTCTTTGTTGTGCCCAGCAAGTTATGTCACTTAGTTATTTTTAATCCCACTTAGAGAAGTTTAAATTTATTTTAGAAGGATAAGTGAAACCGAACCCAGCAGGCCTTGTCCGTATCAATTTATATCTCTAGTCAATCTGCATTTTGTTCTGTTTAAATGTGTTTTAGAATTTTAGCATGAGGATAAAAGTCCCTTTAAAATTAAATGGAAGTTCTTGATTTTTATTATGTTAATGGATGAGGAAAGGAAGAGTGAAGATGGAGTGATTTAAAAGTGGTTGCCAGGAAACTCTCACTCATTTAAAAAGTATGTTCCCTGAATGTTCATTGTGTGTCAACACTTTTACTTTTTTCACATTTCAGTTTTGCCACAAAGAGAAGAGCTGAAGCAAGGTCTACAGCATGTAATTTAGAAGGAAAAATTAATCGCTTCCTCAGCTAGATGTTTAACCTAATGGGAGTTTCTTGCAAAGACTTTTAACTCCGAGATGCTCCCGACTCTGGAAGGGGAGCCAGAGGTGGAGCTACAAAGGAACCTACAAAGCCTTTACTCTGGGTGCTTGCTTCTTGTGGTATGGACCATACCACTGGCACTACTTAGGAGTTTGTGAGAAATTCAGGGTTTCAGGCCTCACTTCAGAACTTGTGTATCAGAATCTACATTTTAACAAGATCCCCAAATGATTCATATGCCTATTAAAGTTTGAGAAGCACTTTTCTGAAAGAAGTGGCTCTGTGCATTAGCTACTGAGCTGTAGAATTCCCAGGGGAAACAAAACTACTGATGCCTACTCTGATGGGCTGAATTGTGTCCCCCCAAAATATATGCTGAACTCCTAAACTCTATTACCTGTGAATGTGACCTAATTTGAGATACAGTCTTTGCAGATGTCATCCAGTTAAGATGAGATCATATTGGGTTAGAGTAGGCCCTTAATCTAGCTGTGGTTTTATAAGAGAAAGGAGAGGGAGATTTGGATACAGAGACACAGAGGAGACACAGGGAAGAAGGCCATGTGACAATAGATGAAGTGATGCAACTACAAAATAAAGAATGCTAAGGATCACTGGCAACCATCAGAATATAGGGAGAAACAAGGAAGGATCCTCCCCTAGAGCCTTGAGAGAGAGCATGGCCCTGCCAACACTTTGATTTCAGACTACTGTGAGAGAATACATGGCTATTGCTTAAGTTAACAAGCTGGAGGTAATTTGTTATGACAGCCCTAAGAAATTAATATACCTGTGTCTCACATCCAGAAATTCTGATTTAATTATTCTGGGATATATCCTGGGCATTGGAATTTCAAAAAGCTCCATGATTCTAACATGCATTCAAAGTTGAGACTCACTACTCTAAATGTTCAGAGCAGATAAGAAAGCAGTTCCTCCAAACATGAAACATAGAGTTACCATGTGACCTAGCAATTCTTTCCTAGATATATTACATACCCAAAGTAACTGAAAATATATGTTCACACAAAAACTTGTACACAAATATTCATAGCAATATTATTCATAAAAGTCCCAAAGTGGAAATAACCAAATATCAACCAACTGACAAGTGGATAAACAAAATGTGGCATAGCTATATAGTGGAATAAATAAATAAAGTACTGATACAAGCTATAACATGGATGAATCTTGAAAACTGAGTGAAAAGAGCTATGACACAAAATGTCATGCATTGTGTAATTCCATTTACATGAAATGCCCAGAATAGACCAATCCATACAGACAGAAAGTATACCAGTGGTCGTTAGAGGCTGTCCAGAGGGCAGAATAAGGCTGACTGCTAATGGGTGCAGGGTATTTTTGTTGGGGTTGGAGGAGAGGTGATGAAAATGTTCTGAAATTAGACAGTGATGATGGCTGTACAGTTCTGTGAATATACTAAGAATACTTCATTGTCCACTTTAAAAGAGTGAATTTTTGGTATGTGAATTATATCTCAGTAAAGCTATTATTTAAAAAAAACACAGGAACCTAATAGTGATCCAGAAAAAGAAAATGCAATAATAATAAAAGCTGAATGAGATGCACAGTTAAAATGCAGAATGTAGAAATGTAGACCTACACACACTCCCCTCTTCTGATTACTCCCTCTTTAGAATGCTTGACTACAGATCCCATTCATTATTCTGAAGACGGAGGATTCATCTCTAGAGATTAAATGCCTCAGAGAAAAATAAACTCCTGGCATTTGCGAGTATATGGTAACAATGGTCACCTCTCCATTCTATAAAGTAAAACCTTCCAGGGAACAAAACCCACAAATGTGTACATTGCTTCCAAAAACTGAGGGTCAAAAAACACTCAAGAAACATCTCCAACATGAGAGTTAAAATGTCATAATGGAGACAACATATGAGAACTAAAACAATACAAAAAAAATTTATAAAACAAGGGCAAAGTACTACTTTAAAAAAAGAACAAATAGGAGTTCTTGAAAATAAAACATTGCAAAAAATTCAATAAAAGAATTTAAAAAACAAAATTGAGGAAATCCCCCATAAATAAAAACAGAAGACAAACTGTAAAAACAAATATGAGAGTCATAAAAAAATCAATCCAAGTTATCCAATACCTAGGAAGAGAAATCAAAGAAATTGGAAATTCAAAAGAAGACTTTTGTTATAGGTCAGCTTCCTGATGAGACTGAATGAAACTGAAATTTGTGAGCAGACTGTTGATTGGGGAGAACTTTTGGGACAAACACGTTTGTGGAATGAAGGAAGCAGGACTAGGCAATCCAGGAATTTCAGGAAGAGAGAACTAAGAAAATGGAGATGAGGAAAGTATTTAAAAAATAATAGAGATAATTTCCCAGAACAGAAAGACAAAAAACTCTCCAGAATCAATTCATTTTCTTGGGCACTTGGGCTTTTTCATTCTGGAGACTCATGTCCTTTAACTCTGGGAAATCATCTATACACAAATATGTATAAAGTTCATTTTATGTGCCAGGCAGTCAAAATAAACCCACACTTGGGTACACTTTCTTGGAATGTTTAGAACTACAAAACTAAATGAAAAATAAAATAAATTCAGTGGAAAAGCAAACATCGTGAGAAATAAATCTAAGACAGAAGTAGAGGTAGAGTTGGAAGATCTGAGTTTTGTAGGTGGTGGGTTTTGTTTTTAATTTCGTTTTTAAATCTAGAGTTTGGATGAGGACATAAGAAATCATGTTTATTAAATGTAAGTTGCAAAACTTGAGGGAATGATAGATGATGATTTTAAAATTTGGGCTGATAGTACAAAGCTAGAAAGAATAAATTTAACAAAATAAAACAAAACAATCCCAGGAAATAAATCTTATAAAAAATGAATAGTATGATAAGTTTATGTACTCTACCTCACAACTAAACAAAGAATATATTAAATAAGTAGAGATTCAATCTTCAGCTTGAAAATTACCTTTAAATTATAAAACACAATAATAGGATTATGGTGAAAGTTGTAATATATAAACTTGTATATTGGCATTATCTTTTGTTCTTTTGGAAAGTGATTTGGCAAGTAATTTCAAGAACCATAAGCAAAAACTCATGCTTTTGACCCAAACACTAGCTTCTGTGGATTTAGTAAAGAATTAAAAAGAAGACAAGTTATGCTCAAGAATATGTTTACTGCAGTTTTAGTTATAATAGCTACAAGTCAAAACAGTCTGAAAATATCCAACAACCACTTAAGCTATAGCGATTAAAAATGAAAATGAGGGCTTCCCTGGTGGCGCAGTGGTTGAGAATCCGCCTGCCGATGCAGGAGACACGGGTTCGTGCCCTGGTCCGGGAAGATCCCACTAGGCCCATGAGCCATGGCCGCTGGGCCTGCGCGTCCGGAGCCTGTGCTCTGCAACGGGAGAGGCCACAACAGTGAGAGGCCCGCATACCGCAAAAAAAAAAAAAAAAAAAAAAAAAAAAAAAAAAAAAAAATGATTTTGAGAACTAGACTGCAAGGAACACATTTGATATGATGTTTATTGAACAGAGAACACAAATTGTTTCTACTATGACTATTATGTAAATATCAATGTATAGAGGTGAAAACTGGGAGAGAATATTTATGAATGAAAATAATTGGATTGAATTGTGAAAGTATGAGTAACAGTTTTTAGTCTATGAAAATAATTATCTTCAACTTCACTGTAAAAGTGATTACAAGAAATACATTTTGAACTTGTATATTAAACTGATCACATGTTAATGGGCCCAGAAGTCAGGCGGCTTTCCTTGGGTTTATTGTTCACCTCTCAGTTTTCTCTTCTTTCCCAGTTGCATCAAATATCCCACATGTGAATTGGTCTTTGATTTCTCCTCTCTGTGTCACTCTGCTCTAATTACAACTCTTTAGTCTATCATTGTACCTGTTACACACACACAAACACACACACACACGCACATGCACACACACACGCACACACACACTCTCCCCTGAAACATGGACTGACCCAACCAGAAGTCAAGTCTAGGTTTCCATCAAGGCCTCATACAATAGGTGTTAGAATTTGAGTCCTTCTAACTTAATATTTAAGAGTAATCTTCCCTCTGTTAAAAATATCCTCTCAAAATTTTTTTTCATATACACAGTGCAATTCAGATTTAATATATTTATCTGTCCAAACCCAAGGTTGTGGGAGAAAAGTAACAGAGAGTGCTTTTCCTCTCTGTCATCAGCTTTGGCCCATCCTACTTAATACTGCCTATTCATCCTCAACTCACCAGATCTTGTTGCTAGGAAGCAACAGAATTAGATGGTATCATATGAAAAGTTTATAGGCAAGAAAGCATTTTGGAGGAATAGTAGATATTTTGAGACTATTTGACGTTAATTCCTACAGTAAACAAATAGAGGCAATACCTGTGGCTCTAATTTGTGGCAAAGAAACACGAGAATCTGAAAAGGTCACAGTGAAAAGTTCTGATAGCTGTAACTAGAGTGAGAGAAAATATGACAACTCCAGTATATTTGAAGACAACTTATGCTGTTTGAAGCTAAAGGAAAAGAGAAGAAGAGACAAGACTAACCTTGCCTGGTACTAGCTGGTGGAAAGACAGCCTGTGAAAGCCTTTTGCTGCCATGGTAAATCATTACTGTTCAGTATATCAACCTGGATTTAGCTCAGACACACTGCTGTAACACAGTCAACATAGGTGGAAACATGCTAAGAACTCTCAGACTCTGTCTATAACACTTAGGGTTAATCTTACACCATCTCCCTGGAGTTGCTAGAACCATCTGGGTGAAATCCATGGGTAAAGACAGAATGTCTTGTGGGCTCTATATTTACTCACCAGGGATGAAAGAATTGTCTTAGCGATTGAGACATGTCTTTTGACTCATATCCAGCTAAAGAAGCCAGCTTTTCCTTGGGGCCTGAAAGCTTTTCAATCATTTTATTTCAGCAATTTATACCCCATGCACTTTCCACTCTCTGCTATGGTTGGCCACAGGAGTAGGTCTGAATTGGGTAAGAAGCCATTTTCACAATGCTTCCAGCCAAGATTAGAGAGAAAAATAGCTTCAAAATCTAGAGGAAAAGATTTATCCTTATAAGATTTCCAGGCTGATGAATTTTATATAGATAGTAAGACAGGCTATGCGTATTAAATACTTTATTTACACACACACACACACACACACACACACACACACACACACACACACACACATCAGCCAGCAATCTAAAGGAAAGTTAACTTTTAGTGGCAGCCGGCAGAAAGGATGAACAAAAAGATGTTGATGCGTTTGATGTTTGTCTCCTCCACACATGTTTTTGGACTCAGAATGGTTGAGTTTTACAGGCCTGTGTTCTACATGCTTGTCCCATAAGGAAATATTCAGTGTGTCAAAAACAAGAGCCAACTTGTGCAATAGGGGCTTAAACATACTTGCATCTAAACCCAGGAGCTCAAATATTCTAGGATTTATGACTGAGGAGGCTTTATTCACTTAAAAGTAAAATTCAGAACTAGAAAATCTGAAACAGTCAACAAAGGAGTGTTGTCATTTTGTCCTTAACACTCTTCATCAGAAATTTATCAGAGTCATAAACCTTTAGAGGACAAATCAGATGTAACAGATGTAACACAATCCACTTCTGTTCTTACCTTTGTTTATGCACCCATAAAATCATCAAATTAATTCCATTCTATATGAGGAAAGAGAACGTAGTGTCTTCCAGCTGCCTAATAAGCTCAGGTACTAACCCAGTCTTGGACCATGGATGATTATTTTCTTTAATCAGAAGCTGTACTCTTATAATTACTTAGAAATAGTATAGTGGTTGATCTCATGGGCTTTGGAGTTAGGTAGATCTGAGATCAAGATTAAATCCCTTTTTTTTCCAGATTAAAGCTTAATTCTACCACTTACTATATCGCCTTAGGCAAGCTAGCTAAACTCTTAGAAGTTTGTTATGAAGAATAGATAACATAGTAGGTTATACAATACTTAGCTCATAGTAGGTGTTTGACTAATTGTACCTATTAGTACTATTGATAATAGAGAAGTATAATAGGATTAAGGCAATTTGCTGCATATATAATCATTTAATATAATAAAATATGTTTGGAAACTAGAGCACCCCTGTGCTTGTTTTAAACATGATATAGCTGTCATGTGTAATGGGTATACAGATTATTTTATTCTCTATATCTTCTTCAGGCCCCTTGGTCATATTCAGTAGATGGGTGTATTGTGGTGAGTGGGAAAGGAGAAAACTAGAATATTTTTACTCAAAAAGGCCATGGTTTACTCCAGAGGAAAAATAAGAATAAAAATGTTGTGGTGGAAGGGCTTCCCTGGTGGCACAGTGGTTGAGAGTCCGCCTGCTGATTCAGGGGACACGGGTTCGTGCCCCGGTCCGGGAAGATCCCACACGCCGTGGAGCGGCTGGGCCCATGAGCCATGGCCGCTGAGCCTGCGCGTCTGGAGCCTGTGTTCCACAGCGGGAGAGGCCACAGCAATGAGAGGCCTGCGTACCGCAGAAAAAAAAAAAAAAAAAAAAAAAGGTTGGGGTGGGAGAACACAAGGGAAGCCTGACTGGTATAAGGTGAGAGGCAGTTTTGACAAGAGAAGGTGAATATTGTGGGTAGGAGAGTCTTAGAGGAAGCCCTGGAATGTGAGAGGGGAAGAGCAAGATGAATAAGGAAAAGAATTTTAAGAAAAATTAAGTCCTATTAAGTCTTGAGAAATTCCTCTTGAGGAAAAAAAATCGCGTTTTTATTGCTATGTCAGTGTTGTGACTGATAATAGTGATGTTCTTCGAGAGAAACAAGTAAAGATTGGGATCACTTTTATTACTTTTAGTTGCAGGACTGTATTTCTTCTCCTGTGACACTGTGACAAATGTGGGCCACATGGACCCTGGAATATATTTGGGTTACATGTAGTCAAAGTCTTATATTTAAACATGTATTGAATGCTTACTGAGTTTCACAAAGTTAAGACAGAAATGGAACTTCTGAGGCCACATGGGTGAGCTGATAGCACAGATATGCAGTTCCTACAGCTTCCCAGTATTACAGTCACCAACTGAAGGTTTGAAATATCCTGGCTGAGCAACAGCACTCCCTCATCTAAGCTTTCCCTGCCGTCTATGCACAGCCAGTAGCTGGTTTGTGATGCTGGGGGTGTGGTACTGAGGTGAACCTTGAAGTTGTGACCTGGGTATTTTAGGGGAAAAAATCTTTAGGAAATATCACACTTTTAATTATTAATTATTTTAAATAAAATAAATTTGTTAACTCATACAAAGAAGAAAACTAAATAATTCTACTAATAACTAACAACACATCTAGACACTAGGAATAATAATCGTAATTATATTAATTATAATAGCAGTCACTTTTTCAATAAATAGTACTCAGAAGTAACTTAATAATTAAAAATACCAATGCTCAGAGAGGGTGTATAACTTGTCCAATGTTGCAAAGCTAATAAGTTGTAAAGTTAGTTTTAAAACTCAATCAGGCTTTGCTTCATCATGCTATATTACCAAAAAATGCTAGTAATAATAATAATGCACTTTTTTTCTAAATTGTGTTTACAGTGCATATTTAATAGAAAGAATCCATAAGTAAAAAAAAAAAGAGAAAAATAATTTGTCCTTCTACTCCCAGACATAACTACTGATAATATTTTGAAGTACTGTATTTTCCTTCAGTCCTTTTTCTTTGCTTCTTTGTATCTTCCTAACTCAATTTTAAATTCTGTTTTGGTTCTCTCTAAGTTTATTCTCAATCAAGTAGAACAAGTCCCAATATTTAAAAACCAAGAGACACTACCTTGTTATTTCTCTGAATTACCAAATGACAACACAGAGCCATCAGTCTCCTTGTTCTGCTTTTTCTCTAAATCAGCCTGTCTCTTCTCTGATCTCCCTGAAACCACAAACCTCTGAATTACTCTTCCCTTCTCAGTGCCTGAGCAGCCTGTTACACTACTAGAGGCTCTTCCTTTGGATACAACTAATTAATCCCTCTAGGCTGCCAGGAGAGGTAAATGATTCAACAACCTGACCTTTTCATAAAGCTAGACCTATAGACCCCACATTCAGACATGACAAACCATGAAACAATGTTTACAAGCCAATCCAAATGAATTTATTTACAATTACAATAAACCACAAATCCTAATTAATAGCATAGGTGATGAACATGAGTTTTCAGGCAATGGTTTAAGATCTAGGTGGATCTGAATTTTGATCCTAGCCCTACCACCTTCTACCTTGCTTAACTTCTCTAAGCCTCAAATTTCATCATCTGGAAAATGAGAGTAACCGAAAAGTAAAGATAAATGTTCAGGGCTGCTATGGGATTAAATTAAATACTGTATGTGAAATACCTAGAAATAATCAGGGTTTAACAGAAGTTAGTTCACTCACCTGTTAAAGAATTATATTGTTAATTAAATGTATCACCTGTTTTTCAAGAAATTAAAATGGTTTAATGATATTGAGAATAAATATATGTATGTCAAAATATACTGAGGTATCATGGAGATGTAAGGATGTATTATCACATTTTTAAAATAATTTTAATTTTTCTTAGTAAAAGTAATTAAGCATATGTAAAACTACAGAATGAATGTGGCACTTTCCAGATTCATAGTAGTTGAATATCATTAATGGCTAATTTAATATTTCATGCTTTAATTACAAAACATTTTCATAGGGGCAAAAATACTTACCATCAAATTTAAATTTGAACCACATGATCTTAGTTAATCACCATTAATTTGTCCTAACTCTTCCCATAATGATGTACCTCTAGCTAAATATTAGCTCATTTCCCATTAGAGTCAAGAAAAACGGTAAAGAAAGTGAAGTGACAGGTTCATAAAATTCTACCCAGTAAGGCAAAATAAGATACAAGACCTGCAGCCATAGAAAATAGGAATGAAGTCATAAATAAACACAAACAGCCATATTATTTTTTAATAGATCTTTATTGGAGTATAATTGCTTCACAATACTGTGTTAGTTTCTGTTGTACAACAAAGTGAATCAGCCATATGCATACATATATCCCCATATCTCCTCCCTCTTGCATCTCCCTCCCACACTCTCTATCCTACCTCTCTAGGTCATTGCAAAGCACAGGGCTGATCTCTCTGTGCTATGCTGCTGCTTCCCACTAGCTAACTATTTTACATTCAGTAGTGTATATATGTCGATGCTACTCTCACTACGCCCCAGCTTCCCCCTCTCCACCTTGTTCTCAAGTCCATCCTCTATGTCTACATCTTTATTCGTGCCCTGCCACTAGGTTCATCAGTACCATTTTTTTTTTTTTTTTTTAGATCCCATATATATGTGTTAGCATATGGTATTTGTTTTTCTCTTTCTGACTTACTTCACTCTGTGAGGTTGGGGAGGATTTTTTGAAAAGTGACACATTCTTCTGTTATACACAATGAATTATGAATGGAAATCTATAAAAAAAGGAGGTGTCACAGTGGTTGCCAGGGGCTGCAGAGGTGGAGAGGGATGAATAGGCAGAACACAGGGATATTTAGGGCAGTGAAAATATTTTGTGTGCTATACAATGGTGAATATGTGTCATTATATATTTGTCCAAACCCATGGAATATACAACATCAAGAGTGCACTGTAGGGCTTCCCTGGTGGCGCAGTGGTTGAGAGTCCGCTTGCCGATGCAGGAGACACGGGTTCGTGCCCTGGTCTGGGAGGATCCCACATGCCGCGGAGCGGCTGGGCCCGTGAGCCATGGCCGCTGTGCCTGCGCGTCTAGAGCCTGTGCTCCGCAACGGGAGAGGCCACAACAGTGAGAAGCCCGCGTACCAAAAAAAAAAAAGAAAAAAAAAAAAAGAGTGCACTGTAATGTAAAGTACGGGCTTTGAGTGATTATGATGTCAATGTAAGTCATCAGCTATACCAAATGTACCACTCTAGTGGAAGATGTTGATAACTGGGTAGGCTATGCATGTGTGGGGACAGGAGGCATATGGGAAATCTCTGAACCTTCCTCTTAATTTTGCTGTGAACCTAAAACTGCTCTAAAAAATAGTCTTCTTCAAAACAAGATGTCAGATCAGTGAACATGGGCATTCTGTTGCTGTATGTGTTTGGGGATTTGTAACAATAGTTACTTGAGGTGAACAAAATAGGGAGGAACATGGAATCAGAACAGATAAAAAGAAAACAAAGTTCAGCAAAATAAAAATATAAAATAATATTTACAATAGCCAAGACAATGAAGCAACATAAGTGCCAACCAACAGATGAATGGATAAAAATGATGTGGTATATATATATATATATATATATATATATATATATATATATATATATATATATATATATACAATAGAATATTACTCAGCCATAAAAAAGAATGAAATAATGCCATTTGCAGCAACATGGATAGACCTAGAGATTATCATACTAAGTGAAGTAAGTCAGACAGAGAAAGACAAATATCGTATGATATCACTTACATGTGGAATCTAAAAAATAATACAAATGAACTTATTTGCCAAAGAGATACAGACTCACAGACATAGAAAACAAACTTATGATTACCAAAGTGGAAAAGGGTGGGTGAGGGATAAATTAGGAGTATGGGATTAACAGACACACACTATTATACATAAAATAGATAAGCAGCAAGGATTTACTGAATAACACAGGAACTATATTCAATATCTTCAATAAACTATAATGGGAAAAAATATATATATATATATTGGACATAGGCACTTTTTACTGTCAGATAACACTGTAAGAGACAGCACTGGGGGCTGGAATCTAGGTTGGCTATCTGTCGATGCCCTTGAGTGCAATGCAAACCACTTCTACAAGTCGATCCAATTCAGCCTGTATAGATCAAAAAAATATATATATATATATTTTTTTTCCAGTATATATATATATATATATATATATATATATATATAAAACTGAATCACTTTGCCATGCACCTGAAACTAACACAGTATTGTAAATCAGCTATAATAATAAATTGAGATAAGTAGCCTGTGGACAACTAAAACTCAGACCTTGTGTTTTTCTTTGGCCAACTTTGGCTTTGCCAGCCATGCCTGGCATCCGTGTGAATGGATGGCTTGTGACAGAAGCTTAGCATTTGAGTCAAGATAACAGTTTGCTGGCTCCAGAAAGGAACATTTACTATGTGACCAGAACCTGCAATAAGCTTTAAGGTGCTTTTCTCTAAAGATACTGTAGTTTAGCACCCATGTCGAAGCACAAACTGAAATGAGAAAAATTAGGAAATAGAAATCCATAAAAGAAGACACCTCGCAATGTTCTTGAAATCATTCAAAGGAAAGAAAATGCTTGAAAGGATGTGGAATTGTTTTTTTCACTTGGGAAAATGGGCATACACTCAACCTGAATATTAAAGTTCCAGGGAAGAAAAGACAAAATTTTATTTTGTTTTCATTCAAGTCTCATCCTCTCTGCACCTTAGTCTAAATTCAGTGGAGGAAAAATTTACTACCCTTTAAACAGAATTTCTTTCCTCTGTCAAGTTGTAAATTGCTTCGAATAGCTTTTCATAGTTTTTAATTTCACCAACATGACATTGGTAATTGTTTATGGCTTATCACACCTGAGACAAGATTTCTGGAGATACAAACTAATTTAGATGTAAAATAATTTCTCCTGAAATAAAAGTTTGCTTCCTAGTCACGGGAAGATTTATCTTGGCTCTTTCTAGGTCTTGCAAATAAAATGAAAGTCCCAATGAGGCTTTCTCCATTCAAATTTTAAGGAATCTAGAGCTAGAAAATAGGTGCAAATCACAATAAGAAAAGCCTCAACACATATAGATTAATTTATTTATAAATCACAGGCACACTGTATGAAATATTGATTCACTCAGAAAATATATATGTTTTATACCTCAAAGCTGGGCTTAGCATTGTCCCCAGACAGGAGGATTGAAGACCGTGGGTCTCTGGTGTATGTCACATTTTGACATGCTATGATGTGCTTTTAAACAACACACATGGTGTATGTCATGTGTTTTGTTTAAAACAGTGATTAGTGTAAATTGAATAAGAAATAAGCCACTAAACATGAAATTTTATTTCTGCCTAGCAAAGTAGCTAAATCTTATTATAAAATTAGTTATTACCATGGACCAGAGCTGGGTAAATAAATGTCATGCATGGCACTGTGGTCCTTCCTGCTACTCAAAGGCAGCTTCCCCACAACAGGACTTGTTAATACAAAGGTGAAACCTAAGCATGCCATTAAACAAACACAGAATGGTGGCAGCTTATTTATAAGTATTTAGGTATTAAAGCATTTATGGCTGAAGAGAAAATGTCCCCAAAGTCAGTTTCCCTAAATATAGCAAATGTTACATTTATCCTTGCCCATTGATTTCTTTTTGGGATCAGAAAGGATGGAAGGAGATTTACGTCACTGCCTAAGATATTGTTCTCGGATTTGTGCCTGTCCATCTAAAACCCTTTGGGCAGGGCTTCCCTGGTGGCGCAGTGGTTGAGAATCTGCCTGCTAATGCAGAGGACACGGGTTCGAAACCTGGTCTGGGAAGATCCCACATGCTGTGGAGCAACTAGGCCCGTGAGCCACAACTACTGAGCCTGCGCGTCTGGAGCCTGTGCTCCGCAACAAGAGAGGCCTCGATAGTGAGAGGCCCACGCACCGCGATGAAGAGTGGCCCCCAATTGCTACAATTAGAGAAAGCCCTCGCACAGAAACGAAGACCCAACATAGCAAAAATAAATAAATAAACTCAATAAATTCCTACCCCCAACATCTTCTTTTAAAAAAATTTAAAAAAATATAAAGCTTTGAGCAAATCATTGTTTGCTATCACAACTCCACCAGATTTGCAGCATTGTCGAATTATGCAAATTATTTTAAACGGGAAAAGGAGATAGACTTGCCGTTTAATGGTAGCTAATACTTACTGAAAACATACAATGTGCCAGGTGCTATGGTAAGGGCTTTATAAGTATTATCTTATTTAATCATTAACCACTTGAGGGATCCCATACTGTTAGAATTATTATCTTTATTCTATAGATGAAAGACAAAAACCAGAGAAGTTAGGCACTTCTTACCGTCAGATAACACTGTAAGAGACAGCACTGGGGGCTGGAATCTACGTTGGCTATCTGTCGATGCCCTCGAGTGCAATGCAAACCGCTTCTACAAGTCTGTCCAATTCAGCCTGTATAGATCAAAATGATTTGCTTATTTGACTTGATTAGCCCCCATCAAGGAAATGCCTTACTTTATGTAAAAATATACGTATACCAACAAAGATATATTAATAAATTAAATGATGGTGATTTGCAATACTTAAAGAAAAATCTCCACTTGACAAATTAATCCTAAAACCTAGGGCTCTTAACTTGAGGTCCAGGTCCATCCACGTTGCTGCAAAAGGCATTATTTCATTCTTTTTAATGACTGAGTAATATTCCATTGTATATATATATGCCACATCTTCTTTAGTACAGGAAACTCTGCTCAGTATTATGTAACAACCTAAATGGGAAAATAATTTGCAAAAGAATAGATACATTTATATGTATAACTGAATCACTTTTCTGTACACCTGAAACTAACACAACATTGTTAATCAATATTGTGTTAAAAATATAAAATAAAAATATACATAAAATGAAAAGTTAAAAAAAGAACTTGAGGTCCAGAGATGGAATTTAGAAGTTTTGTGAACTCCAAAAGTTACATGCAAAATTATGGGCCCATAGCTTTTTTGCATTCTAAGAGGTTTAGAATTCCACAATAGTAAATAGCCTCTGGTCAGGTCAACTGGGAAATTCAGAAAAGGGGGGAGAAGAAGGGTGAGAACTGTGAAAGATAGAGGGTCCTAGAAGCTGCACTGAGTGACTTCCATGAGGAGGTCAAACAACAGCTGGCCACAGCTTCCTTGCAGAGTATGTGCAGATGTTACAATAGCTCACATTGGATGAGTGCTTACCAAATACCAGGCACTAAGAATTTTATATTTTTTTATCATGATTCACCTGAGGAGTCAGATGCCAGAGCCTTCACCTCATATCCACTTTACAATACTGCCTCATGCTGAGAAGGTGTTGGTTGTGGGTGATGTGAAAGGGGTGGGGGGACTGATTTATTAGCTGATAATTAGCACACAGTTACCAACATCAGCATCCTTTGGCCTGATCATTGCTTTTCCCTTTCCAGGAAGAGAGAGACATGTGCTCCTGGCATAGGTTTGTGAGATTTATTGCCAAATGCCAGCTAAGGGGCTGGCTGGGCTTATGGGAGGGCTGGAACTTACAAGGGAATCATGGCAGCACAGGGGGGTGATAAATGGGATCTGTTAAGGAAAATGTGGGAATGGATAGGTAGAAATAGGTCAGTTAGAGGATTTAACTTCAATGAAAACCAAGGGAGAAGCAAGTCTGTTCCAAAGAAACACTGTAGATTTAAATATGAAAGTGTATGGAGATCCTGATAAATGAGGCTGATTGAAGATTTAAAGGAGGACACAATCAGATGGTGCTGAGAATGGAGTGAAGTTGGGGCAGGAGGCAGGGGAATGTCGAAGTTCAGAGCAGAGTAGTGGAAATGTTCTTGCTGGGACACTGGGAAGACTTTCTTGCTGCATATTAACCACATCGCTACCACCAATGGGCAGTTCTTGCCACTTCTAAAGTGACAGTGTGAGAGGCCAGGAAGCTTTCTATCTGGCTGCAGGGGATTTACCATCAATAGAAAGCACCTTATATTTAAGCTGTTGCCCTGGTTCCTGCAGCCAGCTGGGGGCTGTTGTTACCTCTTGTGAGTCGCGTTGTTACATAAACATTGTAACCTGCCCAAGGTCACACAGCCAGTATGCGGTAGTGATGCTGGGATTTGAGCTGAGATCTATCTGTCTCCAAAATTCACGTTCTGCCCAGGACATAGCACTTCAAAGGAGGCCCAGATGCTATCAAATGTCAGAATAGTAAGTAGAAATAAGCAGTGCTGTTTTCATCAAAACAGAATCATTATTGACCAATATTGATTAGTTATTCAGAATCTGACCAATACCTCTTCAAGTCCCTGGGAGCTTAATAAGAGGAAGTTTGGGCTAAGCTTCCCTACATATATATCTCATTTTGAATGTTTCTTGACTATTTTCTACAAATTTCATTACACTACTTCCTTCTTATTTTTGTCATCAGTTACTTTATTAAACACAAGATCTCTTTATATAGGGACATTTTAGTGCTATGGACATTTGATTATACAAGTACCACACAGAAAATCCTAAAGTAGCTATTATGGAACAGGCATCTTTTTTATTTTCAGTACAAATATTAAGATCAATATAATATAGGAAAAATCAAATTCCTTCCCTAGAGAAGTCTGCTCCATAGGGTTCCACAAAGAGTCCTTGCGTGGACAGTGGTCCAGAAAGCCTTGGAATAGTTTTTCTGACCAATTTTAAAGATTTATTAACTTTGCACTGTAGGTAGAGATTTACACAAAAGATGACACACAATGTTTATTCTGTCACTTACACTTCCTTTATTTCCTTCATTTCAAAAGTATATTAGCAAAACCCACATTTATTAGCATATCAAGCAATATTAAATAATGGAGAAACAAAAACAAATCATCTGTAACCCCACCACCCTACTATGACCACATTTAGCAGGTTTTTATAGTGCCTTCTCTCTTCTTCGTCTGGACCTTTTTTTTTTTTTCGATTTGGTTATAGTAACATTAGATATTTAACTCTTTTTAAAATTATTTATTTATTTATTTTTATTTTTGCCTGCGTTGTGTCTTCATTGCTTCATGCAGGCTTTCTCTAGTTGCGGCAGGCAGGGGCTAATCTTCCTTGTGGTGCGTGGGCTTCTCATTGTGGTGGCTTCTCTTGTTGCAGAGCATGGGCTCTAGGCACACAGGCTTCAGTAGTTGTGGCACGTGGGCTCAGTAGCTGTGGCTCCCAGGCTCTAGGGTTCAGGCAGTAGTTGTGGTGCACAGGTTTAGTTGCTGTGCGGCACGTGGGATCTTCCCGGACCAGGGCTCAAACCCATATCCCCTGCATTGGCTGGCACATTCTTAACCACTGTACCACCAGGGGAGTCCTAGATATTTAATTTTATATTTTGCTTTTATCTGTTAATATTATAGTCTAAGTATCCTTTACATTACTATATAATCTGCAAAGTCATTATTTAAATACTATAAAATACTATATCAATTGAATGTATCATAATTACTTATTGAATCTTCCACTTGATATTAGGTTATTTATATTTTTATACTATAAATAGTGCTATGAATCTTTATCTATACAGATTACTTTTTCTTCTTTTAGTTTAATTTCTTTAGAGTATGATCCTAGAAATTGAAATATAGGGTTAAAAGGCAAAACTACTTCTATACCTCTTGATATAATAGAGAGATATTGGGTGTTACAAAAAAAAAACTTGCGGTGAATAAAAGCTCATGGGGACTAGAATAAATTGTCTGGAAGTGTGATATAACAGAGAGAAGAAATGCGCTTGATAATAGGAATACAGGATGTTCACTGCTGTGTTGTACATAAAGGCTGAATTGTACTGTACTGTCTTCTGCAATATGTTAAAGTTATAAATACTGCAAAAGGATTAAAGTCTTACATAAAAATCTTAACAGATACACAATACTAAATTGCTTTCCTAAAGTGTTCTACCAATATAAAATACTCCAGAAATGAGTATGATGACGACACTGTTTCAACACCTTCACAAAAATTACATAGTATAAGTTTTTTGGGTGTGGCCTCTCCACAGCACAGGCTCCGGACGCTCAGGCTCAGCGGTCATGGCTCACGGGCCCAGCCGCTCCGCGGCATGTGGGATCTTCCCGGATCAGGGCACAAACCCGTGTTCCCTGCATCGGCAGGTGGATTCTCAACCACTGCGCCACCAGGGAAGCCCCATAGTATAAGTTTTTAAACCTTTGATAATTTAATGAGAAATACTTCATTCTCATTAGCATTGATTTTATAGGTCCACTGTCTGTGGAATACATGTTAATTGGCATTCTGCCATGGATTTTCTCTAGGTGCATTCCTCTTAGAATCTGCTTCTGCCCAGCCTCCCCCCAAGTTAAAGACCCCATATTTCTACCTTTGAAGGGTTTTACTGTTGTCCATGATGATGTTTACATTTCATTTACATTGTCACCTCCTCACAGCATGGCTCTTCTCTCTGGTGTTTTATGTTTTGCAAACCACTTTGTAACACTTGTGATGCTCTATAAATAATAAATAATAAAAGTCCTGTAGTCCTCTGCCAGCAGCCTTTGATCAAGGAAAGCTTTCAACTGACTTCACATGAGTAGACATAAAGTAGAAAAAGAAGGAACCTTCCTGATGGTTCAGCTGTTTATCAGCAGTGATCAACCATGTTACTGACAGGGAGGCACCAGAAACACGCCCTACACCAGCTCCCAAAGAAATTCTGTTTCCTGGTGGAAGGTCAGTGCAGAGCTCTGCACATCCAGGACCACTGCTGTGAGATCTCACTCGAGTGGGTTACAGAGTGGGAAGGTTCGGTACCCCTTAGTCTTTCCTCTTTATCAGGAGACCCCATAAGTGTGGATGCCCCTCATCTCAGCTACCGTGGACAGAGAGGGAGCTGGAATAGTTTCGGTTTTGATTTCAACTTTTCCAAGATCAGGTTTGAGTAAGAAGCTGCAACTTCTCCATCAGGAAATTATTCAGTTCACCTACTTTTCAAACAAGATCAAAAGCATAAAACTAATCCATTGTTTTCACCATTTTAGAAAGAAAACAATCTCAGTTAAGTGTCGTGGCCAGTTTTTAGCAGGATCAGGAAAAAAGATAATGTAGTAGAGAAAGGAGAAGAGAGCACAATGTGGAAGAAATAGAAAGGGAGATAGAAAAGTAGGGGAAGGACATGGTAGACATAACAGAGAACAAAAGAATATTGCTGAAAAGAGGAAAAAGAGAAAGAGATCCTGGGAAGAAAATGGATACAGAACAGGATCTGGCAAGGGGAGAGAAACTCAGGAACTTTGGAGGTATATATGTTGCCATGCCCATCTAGCTAAAATAGTAGCAATTTCACTTCATCTACTACCATTCTGAATATTTGTGTTTTTTTAATGTACTTTGAAAAGTTTTTTATATAGAACATTTTAAATGTACACAGAAAGAATAATATAATGAAATTTGTGAAACTGTAATCCAGCCCCAACAATTACCAGTATATGGCCCAAACTCTACACAAACAATTTCAATTCTTGAAAACGCTGGGAATGAGAGAGGTAGAATCGTATGTAAGTACTCATTTGTTTTATCCTACACTACACAGACATTAATCTCAGGATAGCAATACCAACACTACCACCAAAAATACAATCATTGTAAATACTTCAGTTGTTTTTTCAGCAAATGCTGTCCTTAGGTTATATCCCACTAGGAAATACGTGCAAATAATGGTGCTCAAAGTCACTTGGAATAGTTCTTCTCTGTGTGGTTATACTATCAACTCAGTACATATTTACTTTAAGTCTTGAGATTGATTTTTTAATTTAATCTTGTTTCACAATTATGCAAAATATATTATATATGTATTCCAAAGTCAAATCTATAATACAAACAAATGGGTCTAGCTCTTATCCCTGTCCCTTCTACTCTATTCCCTTTCCCTCTATAGACAGCCTCCTTTTTATAGTTTATCCTTTCCTTTTTTCTTTAAACAAAGCATATCCATATTCCTTCTTTTATCAGATTAAACATTCTATATAAGTATTTCCTGTTTTTTTCTTTTTCTCCACAAAACCATATATTCTGCAACATATTTCACAGTAGTGTATGGGTTTTTCTAATTCCTTTACAGCTGCATAGAAATTCATTAGGTGGATATACCATAGTAGTTTGTCCAGTTCTGCCTTGATAGATATTTATATTTTTTCTGTCTTTCCCTATTACTAATCATTCTGCAATGACTAGTCATGGTCCTACAACTTTTCATATTTTTGCCAGTATATCTTTGGAATGAAATTCTAGAAGTTTGGTTGCTGGGCTAAAGGGTAAGTAAATTATTTATTTTGCTTGGTATTGAAAAATTTCCTACCATAGGGTTTGTTTCATCTTCTATTTCTACTACAGTGTATGAAAGTATCTATTTCCTCACAGCCTTGCCAAAATATTATGTTGTCTAGCTTTTCTATATTAACCAACCTAATATGTAAATAGTATCTCACTACAGTTTTAATTTGTGTGTATATTATGATGGGTGAGGTTGATCACCTTTCATCTGGTTAAGAGAAATTTGAATATCTTTGTTAATGGAGCTGGAGGAATAAGGATCTCTGACTTCAGACTATACTACACAGCTACAGTAATCAAGACAATATGGTACTGGCAAAAAAAACAGAAATATAGATCAATGGAACAGGATAGAAAGCCCAGAGACAAACTCATGCACATATGGTCACCTTATCTTTGACAAAGAAGGCAAGAATATACAATGGAGAAAAGACAGCCTCTTCAATAAATGGTGCTGGGAAAACTGGACAGCTACATGTTAAAGAATGAAATTAGAACATTCCCTAACACCATACACAAAAATAAACTCGAAATGGATTAAAGACCTCAATGTAAGGTCAGACATTATAAATCTCTTAGAGGAAAACATAGGCAGAACTTTCTATGACATAAATCACAGCAAGATCCTTTTTAACCCACCTCCTAGAGTAATGGAAATAAAAACAAAAATAAACAAATGGGACCTAAAGAAACTTAAAAGCTTTTCCACAGGAAAGGAAACCATAAACAAGACAAAAAGACAATCCTCAGAATGGGAGGAAATGAAGCAACTGACAAAGGATTAATCTCCAAACTATACAAGGAGCTCATGCAGCTCAATATCAGAAAACAAACAATGCAATCCAAAAATGGGCAGAAGACCTAAATAGACATTTCTCCAAAGAATACATTCATGTGTTTGTCAACAAACACATGAAAAGATGCTCAACTTCACTAATCATTAGAGAAATGAAAATCAAATCCACAATGAGGTATCACCTCACACCAGTTATAATGGCCATCATCAAAAAATCTAGAAACAATAAACGCTGAAGAGGGTGTGGAGAAAAGGGAACCTTCCTGCATTGTTGGTGGGAATGTAAGTTGATACAACCACTATGGAGAACAGTATGGAGGTTCCTTAAAAAACTAAGAATAGAACTACCATATAACCCAGACATCCCACTACTGGGCATATACCCTGAGAAAACCATAATTCAAAAAGACATATGTACCACTGTGTTCATTGCAGCACCATTTACAATAGCCAGGACATGGAGGCAACCTAAATGCCCATTGACAGATGAATGGATAAAGAAGACGTGGCACATATATACAATGGAATATTACTCAAACATAGAAAGGAACGAAATTGGGTTATTTGTAATGAGGTGGATGGACCTAGAGTCTGTCACACAGAGTGAAGTAAGTCAGAAAGAGAAAAACAAGTTATGCTTATGCATAATTTGAAAAACAAATTATGCTAATGCACATATATGGAATCTAAATAAATGGTACTGATGAACCTAGTGGCAGGGCAGGAATAAAGACACAGATGTAGAGAACGGACTTGAGAACACAGCGGGGGAATGGGAAGCTGAGACAAAGTGAGAGAGTAGCTTTGACATATAAACACTACCAAATGTAATGGATGGCTAGTGGGAAACTGCCGCATAGCACAGGGAGATCAGCTTGATGCTTTGTGACGACCTAGAGAGGTGGGATTGGGAGGGTGGGAGGGAGAGTCAAGAGGGAGGGGATATGGGATATATGTATACATATAGTTGATTCACTTTGTTGTACAGCAGAAACTAACACAACATTGTAAAGAAATTATACTCCAATAAAGATGTAAAAAATAAATTAAAAAAATAAATGAGGCAGGATTAAGAAAAAAAAACCTCTATTTCTCTAACCTATTTTTTAATCTTCTCTTTTTATTTTTAGAAAATTTTTATATTAAAAAAATAATCCTTTCTTTGTGATATAAAATTGCAAATATTTCCCCCAATTTGTTGTCTTGTTCCTCCGTTTACAGTTTTTGTTTTCCATGCTAAATTTTTTGTGTAATTAAATTTATTTCTCTCTTCTCTTACTGCTACTGGATTTTTAATTATGGTATAAATGTTTTCCCTATTTCTGGGTTTTAAAGGAATTCATTCATGTTTGTGTCTAGTACTTTTATGGATTCTATTTTGTTAACTTAAATTTCAGGTCCTTTTGAACTTTTTCCTTTTTAATGATATGAAAGATGGATGCAAATTTACCTTTTTTCATATATTTATATATGTCCAATTATCTCAGCATTTAAATTACATGTCTATTTTGTTATCTTTTTCTTAAGTATATTTTTGGTATTTAGGAGTGTTTGCATTTTTGTTCAAATGGTTTTTTTTTTTTTTTTTTTTTTTTTTTTTTTTTTTTTTTTTTTTTTCGGTATGCAGGCCTCTCACTGTTGTGGCCTCTCCCGTTGCGGAGCACAGGCTCCGGACGCGCAGGCCTAGCGGCCATGGCTCATGGGCTTAGTTGCTCCGCGGCATGTGGGATCTTCCCGGACCAGGGCACGAACCCGTGTCTCCTGCATCGGCAGGCGGACTCTCAACCACTGTGCCACCAGGGAAGCCCTCAAATGGTTATTTTTATACTAATATTTTTACTCACCATCTTAAGCCCTCTTTTTTTGATTATTGTCTAGTGATTCCCCACCATAAATATATTGAAATTGAGTTAAAACCGTTCTTTTCCTTCCCATTTTTCTTTCCCAGCATCTGATTTGAAATAATATCTTTTTACTCTTAAATTAACAACTGTAAGCCAATCAGCAACTTCAAATGCTCTCCCCATTCACCTTCCCTGCTCCTTTTTTGATAATTGTTCTTTACCTATGTTGTTTCTTCTAGCACCTCTGTCTACTTTTACAGGTGAATTTAGAGAGATTCAAAAGTGATGCTGCTCCTACTGCCATCTTCCCAGGATTCTCCTCTGCTTATTCTTTTTTGACTAATTTATTTTTTTGCTTCTTTAAATTAGTAGTTCTCAAAGGAATAAGTTTTGAAAATTTATGGAGATATTTGGCTATCACGGTTATTAAGAAGCCTTAAAGGCATTTAGTGGACTGAGGCTAGTGGCACTAGACAGGCTGCAAGGCATAGTACAGTCCTATACAACAAGGAATTATCCCATTTTCCATTTTTGTCCCATGTCCATGACTTTTGAATGCCCTTTTCAATATTCATGTAAGTAAGGAAAACCACTGATGATTTTCCAAGCCTAGAATCTAACTCTGTATTATGTATAAATTCAAAGCATGTTTTTGCAGGATTCATTTCAATATATGCTGAATTTCCAGGAATGCAACTACCATGTAACTTGAAAGAAGACTATACTGTGTTTTATTTGGACCTGTACCAAGAGTTTTTCATCATTTGAGAAAATTGTCACTGACAACAACATCACTCACACTATTTGAGTAACCAATGCAACAAACTTGTGTCAAAGTACCTTTGTAGCTGTCACATTCACAGCAATTCTTCAGGCAAATGCAACAGACTACCTCATTTTGTTTTCTAGTGTAGTCATTTCCCCACATTTACACATTTAAATTTGTATTATTTTATAACAAATTAGTTTAATTGTATTTACTTTTACTTCTCCTCAGTTCTTTTTTTTTTTTTTTTTTTTTTTTTTTTTGTAGTAGGCGGGCCTCTCACTGCTGTGGCCTCTCCCGTTGCGGAGCACAGACTCCGGACGCGCAGGCCCAGCGGCCATGGCCCACGGCCCAGCCGCTCCGCGGCACGTGGGATCCCCCAGGACCGGGGCACGAACCCGCGTACCCTGAATCGGCAGGTGGACTCCCAACCACTGCGCCACCAGGGAAGCCCTCAGTTCTTTTTTAACTACAGAACATTATTGATTTTTTTTAAAATTATGGGTGAAATTTCATTTCAGTAAATATTATAACATATGTGTTTCAACCTATTGCAGGCAGTAAGTATCATAGTGTTGAGAACTAGGGATCTGGATGGTCCTGAAAGCCAAAGAATAAGGAAGGAGGTTGTATCTTTGGACCAGAGCAGCAACATCCGCAGAGGTGATGACCCAGATGTAAGAACCTCACAAAACCCTGAGGGGATGTTTCCTATCCATAGTCTTGGCAGAAGCAGAGCCCTTTAAAGAGCAATGCTCATGGGGAAGCTTGTTCTCAACACATCATCTGTGGAAGAGTGAAGAAAAATGAAATAATGACACAGAAAATATTAAGGAACCATTGTGAACCAGGTAAACATAAATTACACACCAGCTGGATAATGAGATTGTATATTGGTCAACTTATGTGATCTAAGTCATATCTTTATTTAAGGAACACCATAAACCAGACTTCATTCACCCAATGAGGCTAATGGTCTTTATCAAGCACCTGGTTTTACATGGCACTGTGTTGGATACTGCACAAGAAAAATGAAATGGACAATATTACCTTTGCACTGGGTCTTAAGCAGCCACATTTCTGCAAGATTTGAATGTGACAGTGTTTAGCTAATAAAATGACTGCTTCTTGCTCTGTAATTCTAGACTTCATGAGAGTAAGTCTTAGCAACACAAAGTTAACCTAATTTGAACTCCTCTGGTTGGGATTCCAGGCTGATGTTGCTCTGTGTCAATCATTCTCTCTGGGTCACAGACAAAAAAGTATTCAGCCAGTTCAGTGAGATAAAGGGAAGATTCAACTGAGTAAGAAAAATGCTGTAAGGTTCTAGTCACAAGTGGCTATATTAGTAGAGTGTGATGTTATTTGTAAGTAGAGACACCAGTGATGGATTATCAGTTTGCATTTACTGTGTGATCCACTTGGTAGATCCCAAAGGGCAACCCATTTTCAATAGGATTTTGCCCTTGGTAGCAGCACAGTCCATTCACTTTATGATCTCTTCCTAGTTTTCTGACAGCTAAAATTTATATAACACAAACTCCTTGAAATACATGTCTAACTCACTTTCAGAAAACAGCTTCCAATACTTTAGTGGTTTGCAATGGAATAGTCTTCCATTTGGGGTATGATGTGGTTTTTTTTTTGTTTTTTTTTTTTTAACATCTTTATTGGAGTATAATTGTTTTACAATAGTGTGTTAGTTTTTCCTTTACAACAAACTGAATCAGTTATACATATACATATGTTCCCATATCTCTTCCCTCTTGCATCACCCTCTCTCCCACCCTCCCTATCCCACCCCTCTAGGTGGTCACAAAGCACAGAGGTGATCTCCCTGTGCTATGCAGCAGCTTCCCACTAGCTATCTAATTTACATTTGATAGTGTGTATATGTCCCTGCCACTCTCTCACTTCGTCTCAGCCCACCCTTCCCCCTCCCCATATCCTCAAGTCCATGCTCGAGTAAGTCTGTGTTTTATTCCCGTCCTACCACTAATCTCTTCATGACATTTTTTCCCCTTAGAGTCCATATATATGTGTTAGCATACGGTATTTGTTTTTCTCCTTCTGACTTACTTCACTCTGTATGACAGACTCCAGGTCCATCCACCTCATTATAAATAACTCAGTTTCATTTCTTTTTATGGCTGAGTAATATTCCATTGTATATATGTGCCACATCTTCTTTATCCATTCATCTGTTGATGGACACTTAGGTTGCTTCCATGTCCTGGCTATTGTAAATAGAGCTGCAATGAATATTTTGGTACATGAGTCTTTCTGAATTATGGTTTTCTCAGGGTATATGCCCAGTAGTGGGATTGCTGGGTCGTATGGTAGTTCTATTTGTAGTTTTTTAAGGAACCTCCATACTGTTCTCCATAGCGGCTGTATCAATTTACATTCCCACCAGCAGTGCAAGAGGGTTCCCTTTTCTCCACACCCTCTCCAGCATTTATTGTTTCTAGAGTTTTTGATGATGGCCAATCTGACCGGTGTGAGATGATATCTCATTGTAGTTTTGATTTGCATTTCTCTAATGATTAATGAGGTTGAGCATTCTTTCATGTGTTTGTTAGCAATCTGTATAGGGTATGATGTGTTTTTAGTTACAATATGTGGAATATCATGATATTGGTTTATATATATAGGTATATATACATTGGGTTATATATTCAGAAAAATTAGCTTCCTCTCAGAAGGAGCTGATACTTATTTCTGTATCTCTAATACTGAGCATTGTAGATATTCACTAAATGTTTGTAGAACTGAATAGAACAAAGAATTAATTTGTAAGCTGAAGAAGATACATAAAGTCTATAGAAAACATCTAGCAATGTGAGCAGAGATAGTATCTTGAGCCAATTATCCATTTAACAAATATCTATTCAAGACTGTCTTGTATCTTGGTTAATTCACTTTTTTGTAGCTGCCAAAATGTACTTTAACTAATACAGATTTATATGTCAAACATCATGGTCATATACATTATTTATTTCAACCATCACAATTACTCTAAGATGAGCAATTTATATATTATCCCCAAATTGTTTGGAAAGAGTAAGAGATTTACCTAAGTTGCTAGTGACTGGGAGAGCTTGGATAAATCCAGTTTCCCTGATTCTTTCCCTGGGAAATACAAATGCTACCTTCTTCTTCTACCCTTTCAGGGACCAAGATTCCTTATGTTTTCAACTCTGTATCCAGATTTCTGGCTTATCCAGACTTCTCATTCTGCTGCCAGTGCCCACTCTCTGAAGAGAAGCACTTGGAGAAGCTCTAGAGAGTTGCATCTGCTACTTTGCAATACAAATTAAAGGGTCTGGTTAAAAGTTAGCCTTTTTAAAATCCAGAGGTATGAGCATATACGAGGAGCCAAACTATTAAGGGGGAAGATCAGTGAAGCAGCCATAATCAACGGAGTTTGTAGGGGAAAGGAACCTACAAACACTACACCAGACACATTATAAAGGGCATCCTATTTTGTCCTCAGCTCAAACCCATGAAGAGAGTATTAAAGCTGCCATATTACAAATGAGAAAACCAATGGATTAAGATCCTTGGTAAAGATCACAGAATTTGACCCCGGGTTTTGCTCCATTTCAGTGTGCTGCCTGCTGTTCTGTATCATAAATAATGAGAAGGGCTACTTCTAGACATAGTCAAAGTCTTATTTCCTTACTCTTTTATTGCTTTCCTTTTATTCAATTTTAATTTTTAATATATTTATCTCTTGTAATCTTTAAATTATCTGTGAATTTGTCAAGGGGAAGTGACCCAATAAAATATTTAATATAATTGGAAATAATGCTGATAAACAAGAGAATATTTTATTTCCCCCTTCCAACATTTCCTGTGTTATAATATCATCTCTATGCATAGTAACTATGAAAGGCCCTAAATGCACAGAGGCCTTATTTTTAGGGCCTGCTCCCATCCCACCCTCCAACTTCTTGATTTAGAATGCCTCTGCCATTGCCTTGGCATCTTTCTTATCTATAACATTCTGATAAGGACTAAGCCTCTCCTCATATGTACAATTTAGGTAACCTGACTGTTACAAAGAAGAATCCAGAGAGTCTACAACTTAATTTGGTGGAGCTGTGAAGCATAATTATCAAAAAAATAAAGGTAACTTCCCAAAAAGAAAGGTTTTAAAAACATCCCCTATTATATTTCATTTATGAGTAAAGGAAAACATTGGAAAGATAGGAAGTGTAGTGGTGGTAACTGAGAGACCAGCCCAGTACAAGTTCTGCAAGATCTGCGATTAGACAGCAAACAGTATGTGGGAAACTAAATCAGGACAAAATCTGAGGTCCCAGGGGACCTCAGAAGGGACTTTATTGGTTATTCAGTGTATAACATTTGAGTGTGCACAGCAGTTGCTGTCAACTTTAGTGTCCATCTGAAGAGTTCATTAAGATTTCAGACCCCCCGAGTCTCCCTGCTTGGGGTCTACTTACTCCCTGAGAGGTTCCTCTTCACAGTTGATTTGCCCTAACATGTCTGCTTTCAAAGGTCATGGCTTTATGGTCTCAGTATGACTACTAGATATGAATATAATATCCAACTAACCTGATACCACATGAAATTCAACTCAGAGTTGCCAACTGTTTCTAGCCTTTTATAATCGCCTTACCTTCAATAACAAATGTAAATGGCTAAATCTCCCATCTCACATAGAAGGGGAGAACTCGTGTCTGCCTATCACTCGCCCTGATATTGACAGGATTGTTTTCTTGAGGTGCCTGGGTTTAAATTAGTCACCTCTCAGGCTGTATTCTTGTTTCCCTCTAATTCATAATCTCACTCACATCTCACTTCTATGAGAATCTTTTCTTACTTGCTTACTGTGACCTAAATGTGGACCAACGTCCTTTTCTTTGAATTCCCTAAATACCACTATTACAAGGCAGATGTGCACAGCAGAATTCTATTGAACACTGGAGAAACTTGGAGAATTACAAGACAACATTTTATCAGGCAATAGTGTTCTTAACTATCTAGAGGGTAGCCCTTCTCAGTGGACCATGCCTGTCACCAGTGTAGTGCCAAGCTATATTGGAGCCTGAGGCAAAAGGGAAAAAAAATCAATAATACTGATCTTGTCTTTATTAAATTTTTGATATTTTCTTCACCATAGACTGTTCTGCATTAATTTTGATTTTTAAAAATTGCATTAAAATATTATTTATCTTGATTACCGACTTTTTTGGTAATCCTTCTAACTTTGTATCAGAGGAAAATGCCTTACTTGCCTCATCCTCATCCTGGTCCATCATCCCAGCTCTTCATTGTTTTCTTAGACTAGCATTCTCAAACTTTACAGTATATTGAAGTCACATGGAAAGCAGAATCGGAAATGGCAGGGGACCATTCGGTAGGTCTAAAGTGGGCATTAGGGATCTGAATTTTTAATAATTATTGTTATGAGTTGAAATGTATTCTCCAAAAACTTATGTTGAAGTCCTATCTCCTGCTACCTGTGAATGTTATCATACTTGGAAATAGGGTCTTTGCAGAAGTAATTAAGGACAAGGTAATACTGGAGTAAGGTGGGCTTTTAATCCAATATTACTGGTATCCTCAGAAGTGGAGAAGAGACACAGAGATAAACACACATACTGAGAAGACACCACTGACACATAGAGATGAAGGCCATGTGGCTGTGGAAGTAGAGATTGGAATTATGCAGCTGTTAGCCAAGGAACACCAACAATTCCTGGCAACCACAAGAAGTTAGAAGAGAGGGCATGGCCCCTCTGACACCTTGATATCAGACTTCTAGCCTCCAGACTGTGAGAAAATAAATTTCTATTGTTTCAAGACACTCAGTTTGTCATACTGTGTTATGGCAACCTTAGGAAGCTGATAAAATCACCTTCCTCCCTCAGAAATTCCAATGTGAATGATCCATAGGATAGCGTCTGATCTTACTCAAAAATTTTGTCAGTCCATCTCTGGAAATTTATGATTCTCCTTGTTTTATTAATTAAACAGATTTAATATTCCTTGTCTTATTTCTATAGTTATCAGAGCATAACCCAGAACCTATTTTTCTCAACAAAATTGATTCAGGAAGGTCTGTATATTGGCTGGGTTGAAATTTGAACATGGGTCCTCCAGTACCTTTAGCTTGTTTTCTTTCTGCTACACCAGGCTGTATCACTTTCCCTAGTCTATTCAAGAGATCTCCTTAAAAGCATACCAAATGGATTTGTCCTTTTTAAAAATAATTTTCATAATCTATTCATAGCTTTCTGTAGTTTCCTTGTGTTAAACTGCCATGGGGCAAGGAAATTATTCTTTTCATAACTTTTAAAACATTTTATGTTACATTATGAATCTGTTTTTCTGTTTCTATTGATGACTTCATTGGAATAAAAACAGTCAAGGATTATGCTCTCTCAAAGCACACAAACATAATTTTATAGTCCCAGAGATTGTGACTGCTACAAAATTGCTCATATTAACCACACAATTAAACCTTTTTCTTTTACAAAATTTCTAGGACATGAGGCATTTGCAGAGGTTAATTGGTATCATGTTCATATATGTCTTTCACCTGAAAATCTATATAAGTTGGGATGCAGAACGTTGGATAAGGCAGAAGTTAAGGTGCATCGATACAGGGAAGTGGGTTGAAGGAATAATTAGTCAGCATCACTAGTTCCACCTCCACATTAACCTGTCAGAAATCAGGGAAGACTTACAGGCTGCAATAAATTCAAGTCCCCTGATCCCAGCACACCTTATGAACTCAGATTCATAGAGGGGTCAGAAAGCTGGGCTCCTGCTTTCTGAACCTTCCATGAAACACCATGCAAAGGTTATGCAACATTCTCTTTCCTCCTCTAGAGGAATGAAGAAGAAAAATAAAATTAAGTTCAGGGAGCTTTGTCTTTCATCCCAAACCATTCATTCATCAAAAAATCATCACTATAGTTCAGGAACTGTGATGAGGATATAAAGATGAGAACATAAAGTCCCTTCTCTCATGTTTCTAAATAACCACATACATAACAGAATTGATATGCACTGTAGCAGAGGTATACGAAAAATGCAAAGGGAAATAGCTTATAGGGAGTCATCAAAGAAGCCTTCACAAACAGTGTCACTTTTTAGTGGAAACCTGAAAATGAGTAAGACTCTGAAGGATTCAGAAGTTGAGGGTTGGGAAGAAATCAAGGTACTTTAAAGCAAGGGTGTCCTTTAAAAATTTCTATGATGACGAAAATGTTCTGTATCTGCACTATCAAATACATGTGGTTATTGGGCACTTAAAAATGGGCATAGTGTGACCAAAGAACTGCATATTTCATTTTTTCAATCTTAATTAGTTTATAATTAAATTTAAATCATTAGTGGCTACCTTACTGAACAGCATAGCTTTAGATAAAAGAAACAGTTTTGTTCAAAAGAACAGAAATCTAAAAGCATGGTTTCCTGTCACAAAGTAGCAAGTGTTTAAGGGGATAAGGTATGGGATTTTGACAGGAATGGTGGAAAGCAGGAGGCGATGGAGCTAGAGATGTTGGTTGGGCTTGAATTACACATGGTCTTATATACCAGTAATATATCAGAGACATTGAACTTGATCTTTCAGGTCGTTATTGCCATAGAAACATTTTGAATGAGTGCTATGGTATGATTTCATTTTAGATAATTACACTGGCTTTGGTTGGCTTTTGTAAGTATTTAGCACAGTGTTTAGTATTTGGAGTCATATTAATTACATAGTTTAAGGTAAGGGGGTCAGGGCCCACTTGGGTTGTGGGCATTTCTCACTCCCCTGTTACAGCCCTGGGATTTCAAAAGGAGAATACTGAAGTTTATAAGTAATATTTTGGCTGCTTGATATTTCTCCCAACTTTCTTTCAGGCTCTTAAACAATCATACTATGTGGCAAAAACTTCATTCAACTGTTTTCCTAGGATATAAGCTCATTAAGCACATGGTAGGCACAGGTTTCTTAATACAGGGAACTGATCTCCTATCGGTTTCATCTCTAACCCTTAGGTAGCCCCTGGCACCAAGGTACTCATGATGTCTTAATAGTGAATACGGCTTGTTTTGTGGGTTATGAAAAGAATGCTTTAGATTAATGACCATTCTTTTCCCTTCCAAATCAGTCTCTTACTTTTCGTGGACATATTTTCTATTTAAAAGAAAAAGTCATGGATATGAAATGAAGTAAAAACATTGTTTGGAATAAATTTGTCATTTATAAAAGCTTATAGCAGTGCCCAAGGCAGAGACTCCAGAACCAGACTGCTCCAGACTGCTCTAAACTGATTCAGACCCCGGGGTGCCATTTCCCAGTGGTATGCACATTGCTAGGTTACATAATCATTCTGTATCCTAGCTTTCGGAGATGGAAATAATTATACTTATATCATTGTTCCAAAAATTACAGGAGTTATATGAAGAATTAGCTCATTTCCTGGTTCATGATAAGTACTTAATACATGTTAACCATTGTTATTATAAACCCAAGCTTTCTTTGGTCCTCTCGCTGATCATGGCTTCCAAGGATTCTAAGAGAAATTCTGGTTCTGTATTACAATAAAAAAAAGTTAATTTGGACCATCCTCTCTCTCCATTACAGACAAAGAACATAAGTGTAAAGTACATTAAGAACACCTCAGATTAGATTTAAAGGAAAATCCTCTTGACACTGATGATTTTTTTTTTTTTTTTTTTTTTTTTGTGGTATGCGGGCCTCTCACTGTTGTGGCCTCTCCCGTTGCGGAGCACAGGCTCCGGACGCGCAGGCTCAGCGGCCATGGCTCACGGGCCCAGCCGCTCCGCGGCATGTGGGATCTTCCCGGACCGGGGCACGAACCCGTATCCCCTGCATCGGCAGGCGGATTCTCAACCACTGGGCCACCAGGGAAGCCCGACACTGATGATTTTTAAATATAAAAATTACTTTCTGAGAAACAGCATGGTCACTACTTCCTACAATGAATTTTAAACATGAAATGAAATTTCACAGGTCAGAATCTGCTGGAATCAGGCACCATATGATCTTCTGGATTTTTCTTTAGGAGCCAACTGGAGCTAGAGACAGGCTGCAAATGGCAAGAAAGGCCTACATCAGAATTGGGTTCCTGCTCTACTGCGGGTTGAATTTGACAAATCACATAACAAACAAATAGAGCAAGCTTAACATTTTTTACAAATTCATTAGAAAGTAAAATCAGTGAACTGATAACTGATTTGATGTGTTTTGAAAGTAAGGGAGATGAAGGAGTCAAAATTGAAACTGAACTTCCTGCCTCGACAACTATATGATGTCATTCACAGAGATAAAGTTGTTGTTTATTCATTCAACAAAGAGTTAACAAGTGCCCACTGAATTCCTGGCACTCTTCTAATGAAAATAAAACAGCAGTGAGTGTTTCAAATACCTCACTGTCATTAAGCTTGCATTCAAGATGGGAAAACAGAACATAAATGAGTTCAGTTTGTGACATATTGAGTTAAAGGTACCCATTAAATCTCAAAGTGGAAATGTCCAGATAGCAGCTGGTTACATGGTTAAAGTTAGAAGAGAGCTCTAAGTTGTAGACAGAGATCAGGAGCCATCAGGACATAAATGGCAGTTGAGGTGATGGGAGAAAATGAGATCCCCCAGAGAGAGACTATAAGGATAGAACCCTGAGAAACACCAAATGTAAAGGAAGAGAAATCTTGTAAGGAAACAAAAGAGGAAGCCAAAGAAATGGATGCAAAGTCAGGAATGCAGGATACCATGGAGACCCAGTGAATAGAGGGTTTTTGAAGAAGGGACCAGACAATGGCATTGAATGTGACAAGAAGTCAAGGACTGGAAGGCCTTCACTGAATGCAACATCAGGAGAGAGTGGGCTCACCTAGCTCGTAAGGGAGGAAGCCAGGTTGAATTGGGAGGAGGGATGGTTGGAAAGTGAGTTGGAGGAAACCATACATGTAGACATCTTTCTCAGAAAATAGGATTTTGAAGAGGAGAAAGCACAGGACTATAAGTGAAGGTTAGATACATGAGAACATTTAAATGTTCTGAGGAGAATAAGTGAGAAGAGAGAGAAATTACAGATTCAGGACAGAAGGGAAATAGTTGATGGACAGAGATTCAGAGGAATAAGAATAAGGGATGAGCCCTGAACATGGAAAGAAACACCTTCATTGTAAGAGATCGGAAGGAGGAAGGATGTGGGTTTTGTGTATGGCAGGGAATGAGAGGACCTTGGAGAGTACATACTCTGTGTTCGCTGTATTTTATCTTATAGGAGATGTAGATCCTTTAAGCAAGAAAATGCATGGTCAGGTTTGTCTTTCACTTATATTAATCTGGCAGCAGAGTCAAGAATGCATCTGAGGGGAGCAAGGCTTAAAATAAGCAGACCAGTTTGCAAGACTCTGGAGTAATCCGACAGTTGAAAAGATCCTGAGTCCATGTGGTCATAAAAAAGGATGGAAAGGAGGGTTCAGATCAGATTCAAAGTTAAGCTGGTCAAAGTTAATGATTGGTTAGGTGTGGTGAATGAAAGAGAAGGAAATAAAAAATGATCCTCAGATGACTGGCAAGTTCATGAGAGAGTCATTAACTGATGACAGAGAAGACATGAGGAGAAAGTTTAGGGAGAGAATGTTAACTGTGGGAATGACCAGTGATGTGTGTATAAATTATCCCATGGAGATGTCCAGCAGACAGTTGGATATGTAAATCTGAGGCTGAGGAACTGGGCTAGAGGCATATTCACCTCTAATAATACTCATATTTATTTACACTTGACTGCATGCAGGTACTTTACTTATACTACTTTATTCTCACATCGACTCTGTAAGACAGATTTCATAATTCCCACTTTATACGAAAGTAGTTTTTCCTTAATCACTGAGGTAATAAGTGACAGGATCATGACTCAAGACCTGTGAGAAGTCATCAGTGCCTATGTACTAAATGAAGCCACAGGCAAAGCCATACTAGCCCAAGGATAGTGTGTAGGTACAAGAAGGGGGTAAGCATTCCTAAGTGAATAATATATTTTAAAGAATGAGCAAAAGGAGAGACTAAGCCAGCGACAAAGAAGATTGTCTATTCACTGGAATATGGAAGACAATTTCATACCCTCTCTATGCTTGCTACACAACCATCCTAACTCAATGTTCTAATGTCCAGGCATTTTGTACATATCCAAACTGTACATATCCTTGGTTGCAGCAAAAGTAAATTTTACACATTAATTAAAATTTGGCCACACAACTATGAAGGCCTTGGAAGACCATTTGATAACTATGGCTAGTCTCTGCCTGGTTTTCCACCTTAGAATTGGCATCTGGCCTCAGTTAGTTGTGGCACATTGCCAAGCTTCAAATTCTAGGTGCAAACTTCCATCCCAAGACTGCTCCATTGGGCCCAGAATTTCATTTGGCTGGTCACTCTTTCCCTCCAACTCAAGCCCCCTAAGAGTTCTCTCACTCTGCACAGTCTTATGTTCTGCACAAGGTCTACTCTCTTACTGAGCAGCTACAGCCTCAAGGAAGAGCTCAGCCCTTCTTTCGAGTGATTTTCTCAGTTAATGCATTAGTCTTCCTTGTAATTAGAAAGGTTATTACTGTTATTTCTTATGATGCATAAGAATCTTCACTGCCATCCCTGAATTATAATCAGTTTTTGAAAAGAGCGCTATAAGGAGTTCCCTGCTGCTGCCGCCTCGCCAGAAAACTAGAGTGAATATGAATGAGTTTAAGCTTTGATAAATTTCTTTGGAAAAGTAGGGCCTCATGCTAAGTGACAGCTCAAAAATTCCTGGGAATGTTTCAGAATTCCAGTTTGGTCCTACCTGAGCATGGTCATAGTGGGGGTGATCAATAGTCTGGCCTGAGAAGCAGTTTTACATAGTCTCATAAAATGTGCTGGAAAGACCATCTAACTATGTTAAACCTTGTGACTTTGTGTTCTGTGGACTTGGAATGGCCTCATAAATCAGACATGCCTGGTTTCAATAGCTCCAAGCAAAGGGAAAAATAAACTATATTTGTGTAAGGCTGTCCTACAAGTGTTTTAGAATAGTAAGAGTGGAGTGTCTTTTTGAAATGTATACACTCATGTACACACACTCCCAACACATTAGATCAAAGACAGGGTCATTTTCTTTCTTTTTCTTTTTTGTCTTATCAAGATGAACTTTCTATTTCAATGCAATCTGTCTCCTCCATTCTGTTGTGAATGAGCACAGAAAAAAGATAACTTTTTCTTCTTCTCATTGCCCCTCAAGCTGAGCACAGTGGCCTTCATGGGGTGGGTAATCAAGCCAGTGAGGCAGCACCCTTAACAAAGATCCTGAAAGGCATATGGTGCAATCACCCGGCTGGGACTGGGCCACAGCTGGATGATTCTGCCTGGTCGACCTGTGTGAAACTGCAGGCAACCATCATTTAAATTGGGTTGAACTGATTGGCAAATTGAAAATCCTTTAGGACAAGATGGAATTTATGACAAGATAGGTATCTGATTATAGTTTCACTTTATTGGTCCATCAAATGCAGCGCCACTAATGCAGACATATTTAACTCAGGAACACTTTGAAGATCCTCTCTCCTCTTTTTATTGATGTCAATTTAAAACTAGTAAAGTGAGAAAGATTGAAAAATTGGACATGACTGAGCCTTCCACTCTGGACACTCCCTACTTGTTCTCCTCTGAGCATTCAAATGACCACCCATGAGTCCCTCAAGAATACATTTTTGAACTTTTAAATCCCAGCCTATCACTATTACCTGAATATAAAACATCGAAGAAGTTTACATTTTCTTTCTCTGTGGTTCATTTTTATTTGTATTATATCAATGTACATACTATTTTCAAGAGAAATTGTGTAGCAGGTTGTATTAAGGGGCAAATATATACATATATATATATAAAGTGTATATGCATATGTGTGTATATGTGTATGTATATATATATATATATATATATATATATATATAGTCAACACATATGCACTTACAGAAAAATACATTTAACTTAAAAAGACAGTACAGCTTACCGATACTGTTCATTCGGCCGCTGTAATTTTAGAATGGTAATGTCATCTAGAATTAGCTGATTGGAGAGTGTTTAGGCTACATCTAAATTATATGAAAATAGTCAATCAATTCCAAAAGAAAAAAATATATATATATTCAGCTAGCTATCTTTGTTGTGTAAAACAAAAAAAGTTTGATTACATTTTCACATTTCAATTGACTGTGCAATATCTTATAGTAATTTAAAATAAAAATTAGCTCTATTGTGGTTCAAGACTCTATAAAACTGTCTAAGGAGAATACCAGTCCCCCATGAACCCACACAAAGGGGCTGGTGACACACTATGTAATAGTTACCCAGCTTGTTGACACATCCCTCTGAGAAGTTTATCTCCCCAAAAAGACTGAAAGAGACAAATGATGGATTTTTTTTTAGAATGCTTAAAGCAGACATATTTCCCCACATGGAGGGGAAAAATCATGTTGAACAACATTTTAAAAATGCTAAATTATATCTGTTTCTTTGTTTATTTAACAATTATTTATTGAGCTCCTACTATATGCTAGGCACTATAGAGAGTACAGAGAAGACAATGTCTCTGCCTTCGTGGAGTCACACTAGCAAACTCTGTGTATAATTAGTTGTAAACTAAATGGAAATATACAGTAGTCTGTGAGACCCCCAGAAACTCAAACTATGATTGAGCAATATAACAAGTCCTTGAAAGACTCAATGTCAAAGAACACTGGTGTGAACCATAAGTGTTAAGAGAAGGTCAGAGAAAGCACAGGTTTGTGGGAAATGGAACAGTGAGGAAGACCTCATGGGAGATGTGGCTTGATCTGGACTTTGAAGAGTGGGCATCACTTGGACAGAGAAGAGAGGGAAGGTCATTTAAGACAAGAAGGTGACAGTAAGGACACTGAGTGGAGAATGAACATTGTTTGGAGGACAGGAAGGAAATGAGGTAGCTGAAATGTAGGGTGGAGGATTAGATGAGAGTGGATGAGCAAGATGGTACCCAAAAAAAGAGAGGCCTTAGTGCTGTGCTCACACATGTGGACTTACTTGGTCATTGGCAATGGGGAACCACTGAGTTTTAATCTCAAATTGAGTCTTTATATATACTCTATATTTTTCCCTTGCTTTGTGAAAACGACATTGTTTTGTTTTTTTTTTCTAAGTAATGACTTCAGACTAAAGTAGAGAAAGCATTAAAAAGTTAAATCAACCATACTTACTTTGGTATGAAAAATGTAAGAAGGAAAACGTCTGAAAACAATGGCTAAATTGACATGGATTTTAATGAAATTCTCTCTCCCTGTGTTTATTACTATCTGTTTTTATAAATAGGTGGGCACAATTCAACCAGAGAATAGCTATGAGCTTCTATAGAAATACCGTAGAGTACAATTTGATTAAATTTCCACCCACCACAAATCCCCGCTCTTCTAATAATGAATTCCAGGCTCCTCCATACTGGTGTTTCTTAGTATAAAAAGAAAACAGAAATGAAATACTAGAGCTTGAACAAAGAAGAATTGAACTTCCTGAAATTAGTCTAGGTAAGTCCAAGAAGGTGAGTTAAAGCACTTTATTTTATTTTCAAGACTGACAATGTGATTTGTTTTATTTTTATTTTTTTGCAGTACGCAGACCTCTCACTGTTGTGGCCTCTCCCGCTACGGAGCACAGGCTCCGGACGCACAGGCTCAGCAGCCATGGCTCACGGGCCCAGCCGCTTCACGGCATGTGGGATCTTCCCCGACCAGGGCACGAACCCGCGTACCCTGCATTGGCAGGTGGACTCTTAACCACTGCGCCACCAGGGAAGCCCCGTGATTTGTTTTAGAGTGAGTATCTTGGAGGGAAGACAGATACCTGATGGCTAGAAAAATATTTACTTTTTTACTAATTCAATGTTATGTTTTCTCATTTAATTCTGATATTTTGCATGAGCTATTTGGCTTAAACAATAAAAGTTTCATTAAACTCAACTTGGTAGAATTGTGCCATATTACTTTACTTGTTGGTTGATAGTAATGATATTAACATTAATAATAGCTACATTTTATTGAAACTTAACCAAATTCCAGCTGCTCCAAGCACTTTATATGCATTATCTCATTTAACTCTCACAATATTCCTATGAGTTATCTTCTTTCATTTCACAGACAGAGAAACTAAAATTTAGAGAAGTTAAGAATAGGCAGTTGCTACTTTGCACACTAGTTTGGGGTCATAAAAATGACCATACAAGAAATCTTGCAAAACAATCTTAATAATCAATGGAACATATTACTCTTATTTTGTGACCTTTAAAAATGTTTTTCAAAACATTAAGAACTCTATAACTGTTATATGTATAGCTGTTAAATGTATAGCAAAATGAAAAATAGTAAAACAATATTTATTTAGCACACTGTAATTTAAGAGAATTAAAGGGTTTAATTTCTTCAAAAAATGTATCAATAGTAGTTTGAGCAGTTTGAACAGAACCCTGTAGTTATATAACTTATGATATGGAGTGAGCATCCTTTCTATTCCTTGTAAGTTGTCATACTCTGTTTCTGTTTGGATGACCTTCTAACATTTCACCTTTTCATCATTTCGTGTTGTGAAATATCTCCAAGAACTCCTTTAATGTAAAGTTTATTGCTGACAACATGTCCTCTGGGATATCTTTATCCTTTTCATCACCACCAATCTCTTCATTTTTGTCTGTAAGCTCATCTTCACTAAGTTCCTTGGTTGTATGTCTGGAGTCTCTTGAATAGTGGCAGTGTCAGTATTCTCAATGTCAGCTGTTTCTTTAATAAATCCATTTATGCTCAGTTCAAGATTTCATTTCCAGAAATACCATTTTATTTCTTTGCTGCACTTTCATCTTTCTTGATCAGTTTCCTATTTTGCTTATTCATTTTTGTAAAAACTCATGTTGGTTTATCACTAGAACACAAGAAGTCAACACAACTACTTGATTTGTAGTCTGAGAAGCTAGTAGTGAATTTTATAAGTTATGCAATTACTCACAGTCCATATACTGAAGTAACTTAAATTTGAACCATGTTGTTGAAGGACTAGCATTATTAAACTAAACTGTGGGACTTTAAATTTATGCATATCAGAATTGAGGACTTCCTGCAATTGCTTAGATTGATACAACTGGTAGAGACAAGGTCAAGATTTGAATTCAGGTTGGCTTAGCTCCTAAGACCATGCTTTGACCAATGCCTTACCATTGATTTAGAAATGCATGTCTCTCTAGAGAGAGAAAAAATTGATTTTTTCTGGAGGAGGTATGGGTGAAGGAGAGGTAGAGGGAGGGAGGTAGGAGGAAGAAAGCAGTGCTGACAGAAGTGGAAGGAAGAAGAATAAAGAGGGAGGGAAATAAAAAAAGCAGGAAGGAAGGGTAAAGGGAAAGAGTGAGAAAGAGAAAGCAAGCCAAAGAGCATGCAAGAGCAGGAGAACAAAAAGAACAGGCAAGAGCAAGTGAGAGTGACAAAAAGAAAAGGAAATAGAAACCAGAGGAAAATAGAGTTCAGTTTCCCATCATAGTGACTCAGTGGTCAGTGTGAAATACCAGAAAATTGTTATGTAGAAACTGTTCCCTGATCTCCTTCCTCACCTAAACTCTGAGTTCCTTAATGACCAAAATGAGACCATTTTCATTTTTCATTCCCTTGTGCCTAGAACACTACCTGACTCAACAGTGCATATTATCAAATAAACTTCAAAAATATAATACTGCCAACAAGACATTTTAAATGATCTTTTGTTATTTAATAATTGATGTAAGAATAAAAGTACTTAATATGAAGTAATCATCTCACCCCTTTACCACAATAAATTCTACATGATGAGACAACTATAAAATTTTAATCAAAGAAAATCAACAGACTATAGGATTAAAAATATTATTTCCATCTTTAGAGAAGTGACAACTGTAAACAATAAATAATCTACAGATTCAATTGCATAAATATTTAAATCCCTGGTACAATAAAGAATAACATAACTAAAATATGAAAGAAAACAAAAGACTAAGAAAATATTTGCAGCAAACATGAATGCTCATAAAATTTGACACAAAAATTACCTACACCCAATGAGTAAACAAAGGATATGAAAAGACAGTTCACACAAGAGGAAAGACAATTGCTAAACCAACATTTAACAGTCTCTGAAACCACCAAAAATACCAAGAGAAACAGGGTATTGTTTTTCACATGGTACATTAACAAATATTTTAAGTAAAAATCCATAATCCTGACCAACATATTTTTAACTATATACACCAATAGGGGCAATTTAATTTGTTCAACCCTCTTGAAAAGTAATTAAAATGTACGTTATGAGGTTAAAAAAATGTCATACAATTTGACCCTGTAAAATTACTCATAGGAATATCTTAATAAAAGAATAAATTATGTGAAAAACACATAGGCATAAATATTTCCATTTCAATATTATTTACAAGATGAAAGTGGAAGGGACAACTATAGAGTTGTATGAAATATACTGTCATAAAATTAATATAAAAACAAGAAAATGTGATAAAATGATAAAAGAATAAAACAAAATACATTTTATGAATGCCATTCTAAATATGTATTCTAAACACATATTACATTCTAAATATGAAGACATAGAATATGTACACATAGAAATAAAATCCAGAAAACAATATGGCAAAATTGATTGGAGGTCAGTGGAATTTAGATATTTTTTTAACTCATAATTTTTATAATTATTTTGCTCAGTGCATTAGAAAATGGTATATTTTGACATCATACATCTTGGTGAGCTCATTCTTGACAGAAGCTGACAGTAGCCACTTATTGAGTAATATGAACTGAGAAAATGATCAAAAAAATATTTATCAAGGTAAAAGTGTAGCCAAAAAGACAAATCCATGACAAAAAGTTCTTTTTTCATATGCCTTATCATAATAATCTGAATACCAAAAGACAAGGACTTAAGTTAGAATCTCCCCCCCCACAAAAAAAGGGATACTCTGTTTTTGAAACTTCCTAAGAGGACACTATATTAAAATTACCCCCAAAGAACATTATTTTCAATGACCATATTTAAGACATTTAAAACCCAAGCTCCATATTTTTAATCAGTGAGTTAGTCATTTCAAACAGATTTTCTTCATTTTGCTACAAATTAAACTCTGTTGTTAACAACCGATCAAACTATTTATTCTGGATAATCATGTAAATACTAAATAAAGATGGTTATATGGCTTGATGAGGTGATGCCCAAATCTTCTACTTGCTGACTTAGTTATGAATGGAAATGAAATGCATGGAACTACCACATAAAAATATTCTGAAACATGTTATGTTTTCAATCAACTGTTTTATTATCTCCAGTGCCTTAGAGTTTCATTTTATTAATATGAATACATTTTCATCAGATGAATCAATAAAGCTGTGATATAATGAATGTTTCATGCTCAGTCTTGAGGATAATAGAAAAACTGACAGACTGAAAAACGATTGGAATTTCCTTCTGCTCTAATCTAAGTCATTATTGTAGCTACAGGGTTGTTATCCAGGCAGCTCTTCCATCCCTTCACAGCTCAGTGGCATTTATTGCTTCCTACAACTTCACAGGCTCTCACATGACAGTCACTGCAAGATGGTAGACAAAGCTTAGCTTTTCTGGGGATTGGATGGCTGAGCCCTGACAGAGTACCTGTAAAGGAGCTCCTCAGCCACAAAGGAGAAGGCAGCTCTCCCTGTCCCATGGGAAGGAGAAGACATTGTCTCCTCCTATCTGCAGAGAAATGGAGCTCTTCTCATGCCCTCTTCCTGGGGAAATGGTTCAGAGACAAGTATAGTCAAGCTCCAGAAAGTCTGTCTGTGTGTTGCTCAGCTGGAGAAACAGAAAACTGCTGTACAATGTAGTGAGTGCCATGATAAGGATTGGGAATGGTGCTTCATGTACCCAAAGAAAACACACCTAGAGAAGATTTCCCAAAAGATGTGAATAATAAATTAACTGACTTATTAAGAATGAGGTGTTAGGCAGAAGAAAAAGAGAAAGGAAAGATCTAGGGAGAGATGAAACTCTGTGCAAATCATTCATATAGTGGTAGAAAAAGCATACAAATTCTCTACCCATTTTGATACTAGCTAAGAGTGTGGGGGGGAGAGAAGATATATAGACATATATACATATATATCTACAATGTATATTTAAGAAATATATGCTTGAAAGGTCATTTTGTACCAACAACATGCCAGGCCTCTGGCACCAAACTGTTCATTTATTTAACAAATAGTTATCAAGAATTTTACTGGTCATTTAAAATAATTTAACACACAGAAAAATCTTAGTAAAGCTTGACACATAGCAAGTATTCAAGATAAGTTAGCTATTATTATTACAGTCAGGAAGTACTAAGGTATTGGGGGTTTAGTAAAAAGGCCCACCAGGGCACCTGACACCACCCGTCCCTGAAAAATCATTGACCCACTCAAAACATAATAACCAAATATTCCTCTTAAAGCTTATATTTTGGTTAAGACTGCCAGGAAACTACATTTAATGCAAAAACCCAAAACTACTGCTGAAACCCATGATTGAACCAGGGAACTTTAGATCTTCAGTCTAACGCTCTCCCAACTGAGTTATTTCAGCTTGTTCAGGTGACTTCTCCTGAATAACTCTAATGGAATAATACTTGTTTTGTAATAATAAAAAAATCAATACTCAGAGTTAGATGGAGTTAGGCATTTAACAAATCTTCAGAGATGATGAGGTAAGATCCCGGTTTACATGCTAGATGTAATAAATAATTTCACATTTATCAGTTCTGTGTTTAACTGCCCAGTAATCTGTTTTTTCCATTTAAAAATAAATCATGTACTTTTTTCATGTCCAAAAAAAAAAAAAAAGAAATATGTGCTTGATAAACAGTAAAGCAGAGTAGAGGAATGAGAAAGTTGAGGAAGGATATTTCTAACAGAATCATCATGGAAGACAGTTCTGAGGAGGTGGCATTTGAAAAAATAACATTTGAATTAATTGAGGGGATAAAACATAAATTGGCTTGGGAATTAATGGAATGAAATAAAATGCATAGAACTACTACATTAAAATATTTGGTGTGAACAAGGGAAGAAACAAAAAAAAAGAAGAAAAGAAGAGAGAAGAATAACAGAAACAACTGGAAAATAAGTAATGAAATGGTTATAAGTAAATACTTATCAATAATTACATTAAATGTCAATGGACTAAAATCTCCAATCAAAAGACATAGGGTGGCTGATTGAATAAAATAAAAAGACCCTTTAATATACTGGTTACAAGAGACTCCCTTCAGGGCCAAGACATACAAACTGAAAGTGAGGGGATGGAGAAACATTTCATGCAAATGGAAGTGACAAGAAAGTGAGGGTAGCAATACTCATATCAGACAAAATAAACTTTTAAAGTCTATAACAAAAGACAAAAAAGGGTATAATAGAATGACAATGGGATCAATACAAGATGAGAATGTTACAATTATAAACATATATGCACCCAATACAGGAGCACCTAAACCTATAAAGTAAATATTAACAGAAATAAAGGGAGAAATTGACAATAATATAATAACAGTAAGAGACTTCAACATTGCACTTACATCAATGGATAGATCATCCAGACAGAAAATCAGTAAAGCAACAGTGTTCTTAAATGACACAATAAAGCAGTTGGATTTAATAGATATCTACAGAAATTTTCACCCCCAAAACAGCAAAATACACATTCTTTTAAAGTGCACATGGAACATTTTCCAGGATAGAGTGCATGTGAGTTCACAAAACAAACCTCAATAAATTTAAGAGGATAGAAATTATATCAAGCTTTTTTCCAGACACAATGGTATGAAACTAGAAATCAATTACAGAAAGAGAAATGGGAAAAGTGCAAACCCGAGAACACTAAATAACTTGTTACTAAAGAGCTAATGGGTCAATGAAGAATTCAAAGAGGAAACCAGGAAATACCTCGAGAGAAATAAAAATGGAAACACAACTTTCCAAAATTGATGGGATGCAGCAAAAGAAGTTCTCAGAGGTTTGTTTATGATGATATAGGCCTTCCTCAAGAAGAAAAAAAAAATCTCAAATAAACAATCTAACATATCATCTACAGAAATTACAAAAATAAGAACAAACAAAGCTTAGTCAGGAGAAGGAAGGAAATAATTTAAAAAAAGAAAAAACGGAGAGGAAATGAATAAAATAGAGATTAAAAAAATAGAAAATATCAAAGAAACAGCTGGTTTGTTTGAAAAGATAAACAGGATTGACAAACCTCTAGCCAGGCTTACCAAGAAGAAAAAAGAGAGGACCAAATTAACAAAATAAAAATGAAAGGGGAAAAATAAAAACCCAGATACAAAAAAATCATAAGAGAATATTTCAAACAGTTATATGCCAACAAATGGGACAACCTAGAAGAAATGGACAAATTTCTAGAAATATTCAACCTCCAAAGACTGATTCAGGAAGAAACAGACAATCTGAACAGACTGATCACTAGTAGTGAAACTGAATTTTTAATTAAAGAAGGTCCCAGCAAACAAAAGTCCAAGACTGGACTACTTCACAGGGAAATTCTAACACACATATAAAGGAGAGATAATACCTATCCTTCTCAAACTATTCCAAAAAACTGAAGAGAACAGAACACTCCCAAATTCATTCTACAAGGCCACCATTACCTTGATACCAAATCCAAATGAAAACACTATACAAAAAAATAGAAAATTACAAGTCAATATCTTTGATGAATATAGATGTAAAAATTCTAAAAAATATATTAGCAAACTAAAACCAAAAATACATAAAAATGATCATACACCATGATCAAGTTTAATTTATTCCAGGGAAGCAAAAAGTGGTTAAATATTCACAAATCAATCAATGTGATACACCACTTTAACAAAAGGAAGGGTAAAAATTACATGATCATCTCAACAGTTACAGAAAAAAAAAATTTAACAAAATTAAACATCCATTCATGATAAAAATTCTCAACAGGAGACCTTTAAGATGGTGGAGGCGTAAGACGTGGCAATCACCTTCCTCCCCACAAATACATGAGAAATACATCTACTTGTGGAACAACTCTTACAGAACACCTACTGAATGCTGGCAGAAGACCTCAGAATTCCCAAAAGGCAAGAAACTCCCCATGTACCTGGGTAGGGCAAAAGAAAAAAGAAAAAAAAAAAAAAGACAAAAGAATAGGGACAGGACCTGCACCTCAGGGAGGGAGCTGTGAAGGAGGAAAAGTTTCCACACACTAGGAAGCCCTTCACTGGTGGAGACAAGAGGGTGGGTGGGGAGAAGCTTTGGAGCCATGGAGGAGAGTGCAGCAACAGGGGTGCGGAGGGCAAGGTGGAGAGATTCCCTCACAGAGGATTGGTGCCAACCAGCACTAACCAGCCTGAAAGGCTTCTCTGTTCACCCACTGGGGCGGTTGGGGGCTGGGAACTGAGGCTCCAGCTTCAGAGGTCAGATCCCATGGAGAGAAGTGGGGTTGGCTGCGTGAAAACAGCCTGAAGCCTGAAGGGGGCTAGTGTGCTACAGCTAGCTGGGAAGGAATCCGGGAAAAAGTCTGGACCTGCCTAAGAGGCAAGAACCATTGTTTCAGGGTACTCAAGGAGAGGGGATTCAGAGCACTGCCTAAATGAGCTCCAGAGATGGGAGCAAGTGGTGACTATCAGCACAGATGCCAGAGACGGGCATGAAATGCTAAGACTGCTGCTGCAGCCACCAAGAATCCTGTGTGCAAGCGCAGCTCACTATCCACACCTTCCCTCCTGGGAGCCTCTGCAGCCCACCACTGCCAGGGTTCTGTGATCCAGGGACAATTTCCCCAGGGGGAACACACAGTGTGACTCAGGCTGTTGCAACATCACACTGGCCTCTGCCTCTGCAGGCTCACTCTGCATTCTGTACCCCTCCTTCCCACTGGACTGAGAGAGCCACAGCCACCTAATCAGCTGCTCTTTTAACCCCATCCTGTCTGAGCAAAGAACAGATGCCCTCAGGTGACCTACATGCAGAGGCGGTGCCAAATCCAAAGCTGAACTCCAGGAGCTGTGCGAACAAAGAAGAGAAAGGGAAACTTCTCCCAGCAGCCTCAGGAGCAGCAGATTAAATCTCCACAGTCAACCTGATGTACCCTGAATCTGTGGAATACCTGAATAGACAATGAATCATGTTAAAATTGAGGCGGTGGACTTTGGGAGCAACTGTACACTTGAGGTTTGCTATCTGTATCTAATTGGTTTCTGGTTTTATGCTGATCTTAGTTTAGTAGTTAGAGTTTATTATCATTGTAGGTTAGTCTATTGATTTGGTTGCTCTCTTTTTTATATATATATATATATATATTTTTTTTTTTCCTTTTTCTCTTTTTTTGAGTGGGTATGTGTATGCTTCTTTGTGTGATTTTGGCTGTAGAGCATTGCTTTTATCATTTGTCCAAGGGTTCTCTCTGTTTGTTTTTTTTTCCTTTTTTAATTTTAATAACAATTTTTTATTTTTTATTTTAATAAATTTATTTTTTTGTATTTTCTTCTTTCTTTCTTTCTCTTCTGGCTCCCTTTTCTTCTGAGCCATGTGGCTGAACTTGTCTTGGTGCTCCGGCTGGGTGTCAGCCCTGAGCCTCTAGGTTGGAGAGCTGAGTTCAGAACATTGGTCCAACAGAGACTTTCATGTTCTACATAACATCAAATGGTGAGAGCTCTCCCAGTGATCTCCATCTCAGTGCTAAGACCCAGCTCCACTCAATAACCAACAAGCTACAGTGCTGGACACCCTATGACAAACAACTAGCAAGACAGGAACACAACCCCACCCATTAGAGGAGAGGCTGTGTAAAATAATAATAAGGTCAAAGACATACCAAAACATACCACAGGACATGTTCCTGCCCACCAGAAAGGCAAAATCCAGCCTCATCCACAGGAAAACAGGCACCAGTCCCCTACACAGGGAAGCCTACACAATGCACTAAACCAAACTTACTCACTGGGGGCAGACACCAAAATCAACAGGAACTACGAACCTGCAGCCTGTGAAAAGGAGACCCCAAACACAGTAAGTTAAGCAAAATCAGAAGACAGAGAAACACACAGCAGAGGAAGGAGCAAGGGAAAAAAACATCAGACCAAAAAACTGAAGAGGAAATAGGCAGTTTACCTGAAAAGAATTCAGAGCAATGATAGTAAAGATGATCCAAAATCTTGCATATAGAATGGAGAAAATACAAGAAACGTTTAACAAGGACATAGAAGAACTAAAGACCAAACAAACAATGATGAACAACACAATAAATGAAATTAAAAATTCTCTAGAAGGAATCAAAGCAGAAGAACAGATAGGTGACCTGGAAGACAAAATAGTGGAAATGACTGCTGTGGAGCAGAATAAAGAAAAAAAATTGAAAGAATTGAGAACAATCTCAGAGACCTCTGGGAAAACATTAAATACACCAACATTTGAATTATAGGGGGGACAACATTAAATGCACCAACATTCAAATTATAGGGGTCACAGAAGAAGAAGAGAAAAAGAAAGGGACTGAGAATATATTTGAAGATATTATAGTTGAAAAATGGGAAAGGAAATAGTCACTCAAGTCCAGGAAAGGCAGAGACTCCCATACAGCATAAATCCAAGGAGAAACATGCAAGACACATATTAATCAAACTATCAAAAATTAAATACAAAGAAAAAATATTAAAAGCAGCAAGGAAAAAACAACAAATAACACACAAGGGAATCCCCATAAAGTTAACAGCTGATCTTTCAGCAGAAATTCTTCAAGCCAGAAGGGACTGGCAGGACATATTTAAAGTGATGAAAGGGAAAAACCTACAAATAACATTACTTTACCAGCAAGGATGTCATTTAGATTCACCAGAGAAATTAAAATCTTTACAGACAAGCAAAAGTTAAGAGAATTCAGCACCACCAACCCAGCTTTCCAATAATTGCTAAAGAAATTTCTCTAGGCAGGAAACACAAGAGATGGAAAAGGCCTACAAAAACAAACCCCAAATTATTAAGAAAATAGTAATAGGAACATGCATATTGATAATTACTTTAAATGTGGATGGATTAAATGATCCAACCAAAAGACATAAACAGGCTAAATAGATATTTTTTAAAAAGACCAATATATATGCTGTCTACAAGAGACCCACTTCAGACCTAGGGACATGTACAGACTGAAAGTGAGTGGATGGAAAAAGATACCCCTTGCAAATGGAAACCAAAAGAGAGCTGGAACAGCAATACTCATTACAGACAAAATAGACTTTCAAACAAGACTATTACAAGAGACAAAGAAAGACACTATAATGATCAAGGGATCAATCCAAGAAGAAGATACAACAATTGTAAATATTTATGCACCCAACATTGGAGCACCTCAATACATAAGACAAATGCTAACAGCCATAAAAGGGGAAATTGACAGTAACACAATCATAGTAGGGGACTTTAACACCCCACGTTCACCAATGGACAGATCATTCAAATTTAAAAATAAATAAGGAAACACAAGCTCTAAATGTTATTTTAAACAAATGGACTTAATTGATATTATTAGGACATTCCACCCAAAAACAAAAGAATACACTTCCTTCTAATGTGCTCATGGAACATTCTCCAGGATAGATCATAGCTTGAGTCACAAAACAAGCCTTGGTAAATTTAAGAAATGGGAAATTGTATCAAGTATCTTTTCCAACCACAGTGTTATGAGACTAGATATCAATTACAGGAAAAGATCTGTAAAAAATACAAACACATGGATGCTAAACAATACAGTACTAAATAACCAAGAGATGATTGAAGAAATCAAAGAAGACATCAAAAAGTACTTAGAAACAAATGACAATGGAGACACGATGACCCAAAAACTATGGGATGCAGCAAAAGCAGTTCTAAGATGGAAGTTTATAGCAATACAAGCCTACCTTAAGAAATATGAAACATCTCCAATAAACAACATAACCTTACACTTAAAGCAATTAGAGAAAGAAGAACAAAAACCCTCCAAAGTTAGCAGAAGGCAAGACATCACAAAGATCAGATCAGGAATAAATGAAAATGAAATGAAGGAAACAATAGCAAAGATCAATACAATTAAAAGCTGGTTCTTTAAGAAAAAAACAAAATTGATAAACCATTAGCCAGACTCATAAAGAAAAAAAGGGAGAAGAGTCAAATCAATAGAATTAGAAATGAAAAAGGAGAAGTAACAACTGACACTGTAGAAATACAAAGGATCATGAGAGATTACTTCAAGCAACTATATGCCAATAGAATGGACAACCTGGAAGAAATGGAAAAATTCTTAGAAAAGCACAACCTTCTGATACTGAACCAGGAAGAAATAGAAAATATAAACAGACCAATCAAAAGCACTGGAATTGAGATGGTGTTTAAAGATTTTCCAACAAACAAAAGCCCAGGACCAGATGGCTTCACAGGTGAATTCTATCAAACATTTAGAGAAGAGCTGACACCTATCCTTCTCAAACTCTTCCAAAAGATAGCAGAGGGAAGAACACTCCCAAACTCATTCTATAAGGTCACCATCACCCTGATTCAAAAACCAGACAAAGATGTCACAAAGAAAGAAAACTAAAGGCCAATATCACTGTTGAACATAGATGCAAAAATCCTTAACGAAATACTAGCAAACAGAATCCAACAGCACATTAATAGGATCATACACCATGATCAAGTGGGGTTTACCCCAGGAATGCAAGGATTCTTCAATATATGCAAATCAATCAATGTGATAAACCATATTAACAAACTGAAGGAGAAAAAAACATGATCCTCTCAATAGATGCAGAAAAAGCTTTTGACAAAATTCAACACCCATTTATGATAAAAACCCTCCAGAAAATAGGCGTGGGGGAACTTACCTCAACGTAATAAAGGCCATATATGACAAACTCACAGCCAACATCATTCTCAATGGTGAAAAATTGAAACCATTTCCTCTAAGATCAGGAACAAGACAAGGTTGTCTACTCTCACCACTATTATTCAACATAGTTTTCAAAATTTTCCCCACAGCAGTCAGAGAAGAGAAAAAAATAAACAGATTCTAAATAAGACAAGAAGAAGTAAAGCAGTTACTGTTTGCAGATTACATGATACTGTACATGGAGAATCCTAAAGATGCTACCAGAAAAGTACTAGAGCTAATCAATGAATTTGGTAAAGTAGCAGGATAAAAAAATTGAGGCACAGAAATCTCTTGCAGTCCTGTACACTAGTGATGAAAAATCTGAAAGAGAAATTAAGGAAACACACAGTTACCATTGCAACAAAAATAATAAAATACCTAGGAATAAAGCTACCTAAGGAGACAAAGGACCTGTATGCAGAAAACTACAAGACACTGATGAAGAAATTAAAGATGATACAAACATGTGGAGAGATATACCATGTTCTTGGATTGGAAAAATCAACATTGTGAAAATGACTCTACTACCCAAAGCAATCTACAGATTCAATGCAACTCCTATCACACTACCAATGGCATTTTTCACAGAACTAGAACAAAAAATTTCACAATTTGTGTGGAAACACGAAAGACCCCGAAGAGTCAAAGCAATCTTGAGAAAGAAAAATGGAGCTGGAGGAATCAGGTTGCTGGATTTCAGACTACACTACAAAGCTACAGTAATCAAGAGAGTATGGTACTGGCACAAAAAAAAGAAACATAGATCAATGGAACAGGATAGAAAGCGCAGAGATAAAGCCACACGCATATGGTCACCTTATATTTGATAAAGGAGGCAAGAGTATACAATGGAGAAAAGGCAGCCCCTTCAATAAATGGTGCTGTGAAAACTGGACAGCTACATGTAAAAGAATGAAATTAAAACACTCCCTAACACCATACACAAAAATAAACTCAAAATGGATTAAAGACATAAATGTAAGTCCAGATACTATAAAACTCTTAGAGGAAAACATAGGCAGGACACTTGATGACATAAATCACAGCAAGATCCTTTTTGACCTACCTCCTAGAGTAATAGAAATAAAAACAAAAATAAACAAATGGGACCTAATGAAACTTAAAAGCTTTTGCACAGCAAAGGAAAGTATAAACAAGATGAAAAGGCAACCTTCAGAATGGGAGAAAATATTTGCAAATGACAAAGGATTAATTTCTAAAATTTACAAGCAGCTCATGCAGCTCAGTGTTAAAAAAACAAACAACCCAATCCAAAAATAGGCAGAAGCTCTAAATAAACAATTCTCCAAGGAAGATATCCAGATTGCCAACAAACACATGAAAGCATGCTCAACATCATTAATCATCAGAGAAATGCAAATCAAAACTACAATGAGGTATCACCTCACAGCAGTCAGAATGGCCATCATCAAAATATCTACAAACAGTAAATGCTGGAGACGGTGTGGAAGAAAGGGAACCCTCCTGCACTGTTGGTGGGAATGTAAATTGATACAGCCCTATGGAGAACAGTATGGAGGTTCCTTAAGAAAATAAAAATGGAACGACCATACAACCCAGCAATCCCACTACTGGGCATATACCCTGAGGAAACCATAATTTGAAAAGAGTCATGTACCACAATATTCATTGCAGCTCTATTTACAATATCCAGGACATGGAAGCAACCTAAGTGTCCATTGACAGATTAATGGATAAAAAGATGTGACACATGTATACAATGGAATATTACTCAACCATAAAAAGAAATAAAATTGAGTTATATGTAGTGCAGTGGATGGACCTAGAGTCTGTCATACCAAGTGAAGTATGTCAGAAAGTGAAAAAAAAAATTCAGTATGCTAACACATATATACGGAATCTAAAAAAAAAAAAAAAAAAGTTCTGAAGAACCTAGAGGCAGCACAGGAGTAAAGATGCAGATGTAGAGAAAAGACTTGAGGACATGGGGATTGGGAAGTGTAAGCTGTGATTAATTGGGAGAGTGACATAGACATATATACACTACCAAATGTAAAATAGATAGCTAGTGGGAAGCAGGTACATTGCACAGGGAGATCAGCTCAGTGCTTTGTGACCATCTAGAGGGGTGGGATAGGGAAGATAAGAGGGAGACACAAGAGGGAGGAGATATAGAGATATATGTATATGTATACTTGATTCACTTTGTTATAAAGCAGAAACTAACACACCATTGTAAAGCAATTATAGTCCAATAAAGATGTTATAAAAAAGAACTCTCATCAAAGTTGGCATAGAGGGAACATATTTCAACATAATAAAGGACATTTATGACAAACTCATGGTAAACATCATACTCAGTGGTGGAAGCTGAAAGCTTTTTGCTAAAATCAGTAATAAGACTTGTATGCCCACTCTCACCACTTCTAGTTAACATAGTATTGGAAGTCCTAGCCACAGCAATCAGACAAGAAAAAAATAAAAGGCATCCAAGTCGGAAATGAAGAGGTAAAACTGTCACTATTTACAGATGACATGATACTATATATAGAAAACCCTTAAGTCTCCACAAAAAGCTATTAGAACCAAGAAATGAATTCAGTAAAGTTTCAGGATACAATATTAATATACAGAAATCTCTTGCTTTTGTATGCATTAATAATGAAACATCAGAAAGAGAAAAAAAGAAATTTAAAATTATGTCAAAAAGAATAAAATACCTTGGAATAAACCTAAGCCAGGTGGTGAAATACCATTTCATTAAAAAGTATAAAACATTGATGAAGGAATTTGAAAATGATACAAAGAAATGGAAAGACATGCTGTGTTCTTTGATTGGAAGAATTAATATTGTTAAAATGTCCATGCTATACAAAGTGTACCACAGATGTAATGTAATCCCTATCAAAAGACCCATGACATTTTCCACAAAACTAAAACAAATAACCCTAAAATTTTTATGGAACTACAAAAGACCCTTAGTAGCCAGAACAATCTTGAGCAAGAAGAACAAAACTTGAGGTATCATGCTCCCTGATTTCAAACTATACTACAAAACTACAGTAATCAAAACAGAATGGTATTGGCACAAAATCAGACACATAGATCAATGGAACAGAATAGAGAGCTGAGAAATAAACCCGCACACCTATGGTCAATTAATTTATGACAAAGGAGGCAAGAATATATCAACACAATGGAGAAAAGATAGTCTCTTCAGTAAGTGGTGCTGGGAAAACTGGATGACTATATGTAAAACAATGAGATTAGAATATTTTCTCACACCAAATAGAAAAATAAACTCAAAATGGATTAAAGACCTAAATGTAAGACCTGAAAAGCTAAGACTCTAGAAGAAAACATAAGCACAACACTCTTTGACATAAATTATAGCAATATTTTTTGGATCTATCTCCTGGACAAATAAATAAAAGCAAAAATAAACAAATGGGACCTAATTAAACTTAAAAGCTTTTGCACAGCAAAGGAAACCACTGACAAAATGAAAAGACAACCTACTGAATGGAGAAAATATTTGCAAATGATGTGACCAATAAGGGGTTAATATCCAAAATATATAAATAGTTCATAAAATTGAATATCAAAAAATAACCCAATTTCGTCTTTTTCAAAGACGAAATGCAGATGACCAAAAGGCACATGAAAAGATGTTCAATATCTCTAATTATTAGAGAAATGCGAGTGAAAACCACAATGAGATATCATGTCACACTTGTCAGAATGGGTACAGGAAGCCTACAAATAACAAATGTTGGCAAGTATATGGAGAAAAGAGAACCTTTGTATAATGTTGGTGGGAATGTAAATTCTATATATTCACACATGCAATGGAATATTACTCAACTATAAAAGAGAATGAAATTCTGCCATTTGCAATAACATGGATGGACCTAGAGAGTATTATGCTTAGTGAGGTATGTCCAACAGAAAAAGAAAAATACTCTAGAAAAATACTCTATGTTAACACTTATAGGTGGAACCTAAAAATAAAACAAATGAATGTATATAACAAAACAGAAACAGACTCACAGATATAAAGAACAAACATGGTTACCAACAGAGAGAGGGGCAAGATAGGGATATGGGATTAAGAAATACAAACTACTATGTATAAAATAGATAAGCAACAAGGATATATTTTACAGCACAGGGAAATATAGCAATTGTTTTTTAGTAACTTTAAATGGAATATAATTTATAAAAATATTGAATCACTATGTTGTACACTTGAAACTAATATCATATTGTAAATCAACTATACTTCTATTAAAAATACAATAACATAAAAATAAAATAGACTAAAATATTGTGAGTGAAGTGTGTTCCAGGCTGAGGGAACAGAAAATACTGTTCTGAGGCAGGAGCATACTTGATGTGTTGGAGGAATAGCATGAAGACCAATGTGGTTGAAATGGAGGTAGGAAAGGTAGCCTGGATCTGGATCACATAGGGTTTTATAGACATTGGTAAAAACTTGAAAAAGATACCTTTCGTTGCTGTGTAAAGCAATGAATGTGGTGCTCAGAACATATAAGAAGATGAGAAGGCAAGCTTGGAAGTGATCAAAGCATCATGAAACAGAGAAGATGGTGGCTTAGATTAAGGTCGTAACAGAGGGGTCAGATTCTGGATATATCTTAAAGGTGCAAATGCCTGGATTTACTGATGAACTGAAAGTGAGATGTGAAAGGATGATGATGACAATATCAATGTTAGTAACCTAATCAACTCAATGAATGGTGATATTATTACTGAGATAAACAGGAAAAAAGAAACAGGATTGGGTGCACTGGGGAGGAGGACTGGGAATCATGAGTTTGGTATTACAGAAGTGAAGTTGGAGATGCTGATTGAATATCCAATGTTTGACTACTTTTTAGTGTATACAACTTTGGAATTCAGGAGAAAAGTCAAGGCTAAGAGTACACACTGGGAAACCATCAAAGTAAGAGAGTATTTAGAGAACTAGGTCTAGATGTTATCACTTAGGAAGTAAGAGTAGATAAAGAGAGATCTAGCTCACCCCCTGCACCCAGAATGGAGTCCGCCTTTCCACAGAGCTGGAACCCCCAGCTCAGGGTCTTTTCCCTCCGCCGTCATGGAACTGTCCCAGAGCCCGAGGGGAGGGTGGCCTCACTGAGGCTGCCGGCTCTGGAGGGGCCCAAGTGGCCAAAGCCATGACAGTCATGGGGACGGCGGGCTGGGAGTTGCCATCTGCCACCTGCTAAAGAAGAGGATGTGTCACCCATACCTGCCACTGGAATTTCTCCCTGGGCAGAGTGTATAAAACTTACCTCTTGGAGGGAGGAGAGAAGATGGCAGAAGAGTAAGAAGCAGAGATCACCTTCCTCCCCACAGATACATCAGAAATACATCTACACGTGGAACTGCTGCTATAGAACACCCACAGAACGCTGGCAGAAGACCTCAGACCTCCCAAAAGGCAAGAAACTCCTCACATACCTGGGTAGGACAAAAGAAAAAAGAATAAACACAGACAAAAGAATAGGGATGAGACCTGCACCAGTGGGAGGGAGCTGTGAAGGAGGAAAGGTTCCCACACACTAGAAGCCCCTTTATGGACGGAAACTGTGGGTGGCAGAGTGGGAAGCTTCAGAACCACAGAGGAGAGCACAGCCACAGGAGTGCGGAGGGCAAAGCAGAGAGATTCCCGTACAGAGGATTGGTGCCGACCGGCACTCACCAGCCCGAGAGGCTTGTCTGCTCACGCACTGAGATGGGCAGGGGCTGGGAGCTGAGGCTCGGGCTTCAGTCAGATGCTGGGAGAGGACTGGGGTTGGCTGCGTGAACATAGCCTGAAGGGGATAGTGTGCCATGACTAGCCTGGAGGGAGTCTGGGGAAAGTCTGGAGCTGCCGAAGAGACAAGAGACTTTTTCTTCCCTCTTTTCTTCCTGGTGCGTGAGGAGAGGGGATTAAGCACGCCACTTAAAGGAGCTCCAGAAACGGGCATGAGCCGTGGCTATCAGGGTGGACCCCAGAGACGGGCATGAGGTGCTAAGGTCACTGCTGCTGCCACCAAGAAGCCTGTGTGCGAGCACAGGTCACTCTCCATACTTCCCCTCCGGGAGCCTGTGCAGCTCTCCACTTCCAGGGTCCCAGGATCCAGGGACAACTTCCCTGGGATAATGCACGGCATGCCTCAGGCTGGTGCAATGACACGCCAGCCTCTGCAGCTGCAGGCTCACCCTGCACTCCATGCCCCTCCCTCCCCCCAGCCTCAGTTAGCCCAAGTCCCCAAATCAGCTGCTCCTTTAACCCTGTTCGGTCTGAGCGAAGAACAGACGCCCTCCAGCACCCTATATGCAGAGGCAGGGCCAAATCCAAAGCTGAACACTGGGAGCTGTGCAAACAAAGAGAAAAGGAAATCTCTCCCAGCAGCCTCAGAAGCAGCAGATTAAACCTCCAAATTCAACTTAATATACCCTGCATCTGTGGAATACATGAATAGACAACGAGTCATCCCAAATTGAGGAGGTGGACTTTGGGAGCAAGATATATTATTTTTTTCCACTTTTTCTCTTTTTGTGAGTGTGTATGTGTATACTTTTGTGTGAGATTTTGCCATTATAGCGTTGCTTTCACCATTTTTCCTATGGTTCTGACTGTCCTTTTTTTTCTCTTTAAAATTTTTCTTCTTTATAATTATTTATTATTTTAGTAACTTATTTTTTTAGACTACTTTATTTTATCCTCTTTCTTTTTTCTCTTTCTTTCTTTCTTTCTTTCTTTCTTTTTTCTTTCTTTCTATTTTTTCTCCCTTTTATTCTCAGCCATGTGGATTAAAAGTTCTTGGTGCTCGAGCCAGGCATCAGGGCTGTGCCTCGGAGGTGGGAGAACCAACTTCAGGACACTGGTCCACAAGAGACCTCCCAGCTCCACATAATATCAATAGGCGAAAATCTCCCAGAGATCTCCATCTCAACACCAAGAACCAGCTGCACTCAATGACGAGCAAGCTACAGTGCTGGACGCCCTATGCCAAAAAGCTAGCAAGACAGGAACACACCCCATTCATTAGAAGAGAGGCCGCCTAAAATCATAATAAGGGCACAGACACCTCAAAACACACAAACAGATGTGGACCTGCCCACCAGAAAGACAAGATCCAGCCTAATCCACCAGAACACAGGCACTAGTCCCCTCAACAAGGAAACATACTCAACCCACTGAACCAACCTTAGCCACTAGGGACAGACACCAAAAACAACAGAAACTACGAACCTTCAGCCTGTGAAAAGGAGACCCCAAACACAGTAAGATAAGCAAAATGAAAAGACAGAAAAACACAGATGAAGGAGCAAGGTAAAAACCCACCAGACCTAACAAATGAAGAAGAAGTAGGCAGGCTACCTGAAAAAGAATTCAGAATAATAAGAGTAAAGATTATCCAAAATCTTAGAAATAGAATAGACAAAATGCAAGAAACATTTAACGATGACCTAGAAGAACTAAAGAGGAAGCAAGCAATGATTAACAACACAATAAATGAAATTAAAAATACTCTAGATGGGATCAATAGCAGAATAAATGAGGCAGAAGAATGGATAAGTGACCTGGAAGATAAAATAGTGGAAATAACTACTGCAGAGCAGAATAAAGAAAAAAGAATGAAAAGAACTGAGGACAGCTGGGACAACATTAAATGCACCAACGTTCAAATTATAGGGGTCCCAGAAGAAGAAAAGGAAAAGAAAGGGACTGAGAAAATATCTGAAGAGATTATAGTTGAAAACTTCACTAATATGTGAAAGGAAAAAGTTAATCAAGTCCAGGAAGCACAGTGTCCCATACAGGATAAATCTGAGGAGAAACACTCCAAGACACATATTAATTAAACTATCAAAAATTAAATACAAAGAAAACATATTAAAAGCAGCAAGGGAAAAACAACAAATAACACACAAGGGAATCCCCATAAGGTTAACAGCTGATGCTTCAGCAGAAACTCTGCAAGCCAGAAGGGAGTGGCAGGACATACTCAAAGTGATGAAGTAGAAAAACCTACAACTATGATTACTCTACCCAGCAAGGATCTCATTCAGATTTGATGGAGAAATTAAAACCTTTACAGACAAGCAAAAGCTAAGAGAGTTCAGCACCACCAAACCTGCTTTACAACAAATGCTGAAGGAACTTCTCTAAGCAAGAAACACAAGAGAAGGAAAAGACCTACAAGAACAAACCCGAAACAATTAAGTAAATGGTAATAGGAATATACATATCTATAATTACCTTAAATGTAAATGGATTAAATGCTCCCACCAAAAGACACAGACTGGCTGAATGGATACAAACACAAGACCCATATATATGCTGTCTACAAGAGACCCACTTCAGACCTAGGGACACTTACAGACTGAAAGTGAGGGGATGGAAAAAGATAGCCCATGCAAATGGAAATCAGAAGAAAGCTGAAGTAGCAATTCTCATATCGGACAAAATAGACTTTAAAATAAAGACTATTACAAGAGACAAATAAGGACACTACATAATGATCAAGGGATCAATCCATGAAGAAGATATAACAATTGTAAACATTTATGCACCCAACATAGGAGCACCTCAATACATAAGGCAAATACTAACAGTCATAAAAGGGGAAATCGACAGTAACACAATCATAGTAGGGGATTTAAACACCCCACTTTCACCAATGGACAGATCATCCAAAAAGAAAATAAAAAAGGAAACACAAGTTTTAAATGATACATCAAACAAGATGGACTTAATTGATATTTATAGAACATTTCAACCAAAAACAACAGAATACACATTTTTCTCAAGTGCTCATGGAACATTCTCCAGGATAGATCATATCTTGGGTCACAAATCTAGCTTTGGTAAATTTAAGAAAATTGAAATCATATCAAGTATCTTTTCCGACCACAACACTATGAGACTAGATATCAATTGTAGGAAAAGATCTGTAAAAGATACAAACACATGGAGGGTAAACAATACACTACTTAATAACGAAGTGATCACTGAAGAATTCAAAGGGGAAATCAAAAAATACCTATAAACAAATGGCAATGGAGGCACAACGACCCACAACTTATGGGATGAAGCAAAAGCAGTTCTAAGAGGGAAGTTTATAGCAATACAATCCTACCTTAAGAAACAGGAAAAATCTCGAATAAACAACCTAACGTTGCACCTAAAGCAATTAGAGAAAGAAGAATAAAAAAAACCCAAAGTTAGCAGAAGGAAAGAAATCATAAAGATCAGATCAGAAATAAATGAAAAATAAGTGAAGGAAACCAATAGCAAAGATCAATAAAACTAAAAGCTGGTTCTTTGAGAAGACAAACAAAATTGATAAACCATTAGCAAGACTCATCAAGAGAAAAAGGGAGAAGACTCAATTCAATAGAATTAGAAATGAAAAAGGAGAAAGAACAATGGACACGGCAGAAATACAAAAGATTATGAGAGATTACTACAAGCAACTGTATGACAATAAAATGGTCAACCTGGAAGAAAAGGACACACTCTTAGAAATGCACAACCTGCCAAGACTGAACCAGGAAGGAATAGAAAATATGAACAGACCAAGCACAAGCACTGAAATTGAAACTATGATTAAAAATCTTCCAACAAACAAAAGCTCAGGGCCAGATGGCTTCACAGGCGAATTCTATCAAACATTTAGAGAAGAGCTGACACCTATCCTTCTCAAACTCTTCCAAAATACAGCAGAGAGAGGAACACTCCCAAACTCAGTCTACAAGGCCACCATAACCCTGTTACCAAAACCAGACAAAGATGGTACAAAGAAAGAAAACTACAGGGCAATATCACTGATGAACATAGATACAAAAATCCTCAACAAAATACTAGCAAACAGAATCCAACGGCACATTAAAAGCATCATAGACCATGATCAAGTGGGGTTTACCCCAGGAATGCAAGGATTCTTCAATACATGCAAATCAATCAAAGTGATACACCATATCAACAAACTGAAGGAGAAAAAACATATAATCTTCTCAATAGAAGCAGAGAAAGTTTTTGACAAAATTCAACACCGATTTATGATAAAAACCCCACAGAAAGTAGACATAGAGGGAACCTTCCTCAACATAATAAAGGTCATATATGATAAACCCACAGCCAACATCATTCTCAATGTTGAAAAACTGAAACCATTTCTACTAAGATCATGAACAAGACAAGGTTGCCCACTCTCACCACTCTTATTCAACATAGTTTTGTAGGTTCTAGCCACAGCAATCAGAGAAGGAAAAGAAAAAAGGAATTCAAATCGGAGAAGAATTAAAGCTGTCACTGTTTGCAGATGACATGATACTATACACAGAATCCTAAAGATGCTATCATTAAACTACTAGAGCTAATCAATGAATTTGGTAAAGTAGCAGGATACAAAATTAATGCACAGAAATCTCTGGCATTCTTATAAACTAATGATGAAAAATCTGAGAGTGAAATTAAGAAAACACTCCCATTTACCATTGCAACAAAAAGAAAATATCTAGGAATAAACCTATCTAAGGAGACAAAAGATCTGTATGCAGAAAATTATAAGACACTAATGAAAGAAATTAAAGATGATACAAATAGATGGAGAGATATACCATGTTCTTGGATTGGAAGAATCAACATTGTGAAAATGACTCTACTACCCAAAGCAAACTACACATTCAGTGCAACCCCTGTCAAACTACCACTGGCATTTTTTTACATAACTAGAACAAAAACATTTCACAATTTGTATGGAAACACAAAAGACTCTGAATAGCCAAAGCAATCTTGAGAATGAAAAAAAGAGCTGGAAGAATCAGGCTCCCTGACTTCAGACTATACTACAAAGCTACAGTAATCAAGACAGTATGGTACTGGCACAAAAACAGAAATATAGATCAGTGAAACAGGATAGAAAGCCCAGACATAAACCCATGCACATATGGTCACCTTATATTTGACAAAGGAGGGAAGGATATACAGTGGAGAAAAGACAGCTTCTTCAATAAGTGGTGCTGGGAAAACTGGACAGCTACATGTAAAAGTATGAAGCTAGAACACTCACTATCACCATACACAAAAATAAACTCAAAATGGGTTAAAGACCTAAATGTAAGGCCATACACTATCAAACTCTTAAAGGAAAACATAGGCAGAATACTCTGACATAAATCACAGCATGATCCTTTTTGACCCACCTCCTAGAGAAATGGAAATAAAAACAAAAATAAACAAATGGGACCTAATGAAACTTAAAAGCTTTTGCACAACAAAGAATACCATAAACAAGACCAAAAGGCAACCCTCAGAATGGGAGAAAATAGTTGCAAATGAAGCAACTGACAAAGGATTAATCTCTAAAATTTACAAGCAACTCATGCAGCCCAATAACAAAAAGACAAACAACCCAATCCAAAAATGGGTGGAAGACTTAAATAGACATTTCTCCAAAGAAGATATACAAATTGCCAACAAACACATGAAAGAATGCTCAACATCATTAATCATCAGAGAAATGGAAATCAAAACTACAATGAGATATCATCTCACACCGGTCAGAAAGGATATCATCAAAAAATCTAGAAACAATAAATGCTGGAGAGGGTGTGGAGAAAAGGGAACACTCTTGCACTGCTGGTGGGAATGTAAAATGATACAGCCACTATGGAGAACAGTATGGAGGTTCCTTAAAAAACTATAAATAGAACTACCAAACGACCCAGCAATCCCAATACTGTGCATATACCCTGAGAAAACCATAATTCAAAAAGAGTCATGTACCAAAATGTTCATTGCAGCTCTATTTACAATAGCCAGGTCATGGAAGCAACCTAAGTGTCCATCAACAGATGAATGGATAAAGAAGATGTGGCACATATATACAATGGAACATTACTCAGCCATAAAATGAAAAGAAATTGAGTTATTTGTAGTGAGGTGGATGGACCTGGTGTCTGTCATACAGAGTGAAGTAAGTCAGAAGGAGAAAAACAAATACAGTATGCTAACACATATATATGGAGTCTAAGAAAAAAAAAAAAATGTCATGAAGACCCTAGGGGTCAGACATGAATAAAACACAGACTTACTAGAGCATGGACTTGAGGATATGGGGAGGGGGAAGAGTAAGCTCTGACGAAATGAGAGAGTGACATGGACACATTTACACTACCAAACATTGGGTGTATAGGTAGTGGGAAGCAGCCGCATGGCACAGCGAGTTCAGCTGGGTGGTTTGTGACCACCTAGAGCGGTGGGATAGGAAGGGTGGGAGGGAGGGAGACGCAAGAGGGAAGAGACATGGGAACATATGTATATGTATAACTAATTCACTTTGTTGTAAAGCAGAAACTAATTGTAAAGCAATTATACTCCAATAAATATGTTAAAAAAATAAAGAGAGAGATGTAAGAACTGAGTCCTATCTCATCCCAGCTACAAGTAGAGATTTAGAAGAGGAGAGAGTTTTAACAAAGGCACTTGAAAATAAGCAGAAACCAAAAAAGTATGACCTAGAAACCAATTGAAGAAAGTATGTCTGAAAGGAGGGAAATTTTCAATTGTGGCACATATCTCTAAGATGGGGATTGAGAATTGACCATTGGTTTTAGCAACATGTAGGTCTTTGGTGGTCTTTGCAGTTGTGGTAAGGTGGTATGGGCCAAAGCTTGAGTAGAGTGGAAAAATGGGAGGAAAGAAAGTGGACACTGTGGATATAAATAATTTGGTAAGAATTTTTGTAACAAAGAAAAGCAGAGAAATGAAGTATTCACTAGAGCAGAATGTTTCGTCCAGAAAGATGTTTTTTAAGATACGAAATATCACAAAATACTTTATTGCTAATAGAAAAGAATAAGTAGTCAAGGGAAATTGATGGTTGAAGAAGCAAAGCCTTTGAGAAAATGAGACGTGCTGGGATCTGGTGCACAAGATGATAGGCTGATCCTAGATGTGAGCAAGGCTCTTTCTTCCACAGTGTTGGAGAAAAAGCAGCATATACAGGCACAGGTGCATGGAGGTGTGTAGAGCAAAAGTCAGTGCATTGAAGGAATGGGAAGTAGTTTAGTTAGGCTGGAGTCTAGCATGTAAGGAAGACAGTTGTCAAGTGGATGAATGACACCTTTAGTTAATCAATTCAAAAGGTATTGCGAGATGCTGATCTTATATGATTATGACTTGGTTTTGAAAGACTACTTGGAGGAATTTCCCAATGTGCTTCACGCCAAAGTAGCAGAAGTGGAATAATTGTACAGCCTCCCAACATGCTTGCTTTAAATAATAACAATAACGCAAAACCCATGTCATATGTCAGGCTTTACTCTAAATATTTTGCATATATTAGCGCACTTAATCCTTATAACAAATCTGGGCTTAAGCACTGTTATTATTCTCATTTAAAAAATGAGAAAGTGAGGGCTTCCCTGGTGGCGCAGTGGTTGAGAATCTGCCTGCCAATGCAGGGGACACGGGTTCGTGCCCCGGTCCGGGAAGATCCCTCATGCCGCGGAGCGGCTGGGCCCGTGGGCAATGGCCTCTGAGCCTGCGCATCCGGAGCCTGTGCTCCGCAACGGGAGAGGCCACGGCAGTGAGAGGCCCACGTACCACACAAAAATAAATAAATAAATGAGAAAGTGAGACACACAGAGGTTAAATATCTTGCCTGAGTTCACATAGGTGACAAATAGCAGAGCTGAGACTTCAACCCAAGGATAACGATACAAGAGCCCATGTTCTCAATCATTTGCTATATTTTCCTCTGATCCACAACCATTTCAAAGTATAAATTCTGTTAAACTTCTTTCTAAAAGTTATGTTCCTTAATAGTCATTCCTTTACTGCATGACCCTCGCAAGGTTTGTGCGGAAGGTGTGACTGGGAGATGGGCAAGTGAGGGGTGATCTGGGAGGGTGTATCAGACGTCTGGAGGTTCAGCTTCCCAGACCTGGGGAAGAAGGGTCTGATCAAACCAGTCTGTGGCCTGGCTCCTTGAGAGTTCATGCTTTTACCTGCTAGGCCTTGCATTCTCCCCTGCTGTCTTCTTGAACATCTGTACTGTCTGCAGCACACTGCACTAAGCCAGAACAAGGCTCAAGCCCCAAGTTTCCCCAAAGCCAGTTATGAGGACACCCAGCTAAGCCATTGGATGCAGTAGGCAAACACGAGTATACCATAAACAGCTGGGACTCACCCAGAGTTCTGTGTGCCCCCTTATGCTTCCCGCATGACCGTAGAGTTAAGATGATTCTGGACAATGGCCTGTGATTAGAGGCACCAGTGGCATATGTCAATACCTACACAAGGCAATTCAGAGTTATTCTGCCTCCTCCATCTCTCTCCTTTCCCACCTTGGCAACCACAGAGGCCCTGTGTTCCAGATGATGTAGTTATTGGATGGAGGAGGGCCTCCCAACCCACACCAGATTTTAGGTGAATGAGAAATATACTTTTTGTACCTTTGGGGGATTGTCTGTTGAGGCAGTTATCATTAATTTCTTTGATTAACAAAGTGGGCAAGTGATTCTCAGTCACAAGCATTGTCCCTAGGGCAATGCTACAGCCTCAAATGGAGCAGGTGATGAGGAGAAAGGCTGAGCCCTAAAAGACACTCAGGCAGCAAGGCAGGATGGCAGAAAGAAGAAAGTGACTTGGTTAAAGGATATTTTGTTAAAAGAAACAGAAATTATCTCAAGGTAAGTTAAGTAAAAGGGGAAGTTAATTAAAGGTAATATTTCTCAGGACTATCAAAGACAAAATGATGTATGTCTGGGCAACACAAGAACAGACTGAATTCCAAAAATGGCAGAAGTCACCATGTTCTCGGAAAGCATGTGGTTTCTCCTGTCTTCTCTCTAATTATCTTCCTTTTTTCCTAGTCTGGCTTCATCTCCTTTGCATGACCCCACTTGGGGTGACAGCTGTGACTTTGGCTGGTCTTGCATGAGTGTCTGCCACCATCCAACTGGCTCAGTTTTTGGGTCACGATTCTAAATTCCTGTGAGAGAGAATCACATTGGTTCATCCAACCTACCTGTGGTTCCCCCAAATCATGTGGCTATGACCTTCACTCAGTTCAGTTAGTCCTGGCCAGAAACAGGGGTCTTGTAGCCACAGAAGTGGCTTATGGGTGGGGCAACTTCAAATCAGGAATTGGACAGAGACCTTAACACAGGTTTCTCACAGAAGAGAATTTCTATGGACCTTAAAACAGAATTGTCAAAATATCCAAGAGGATAAGGGAGGCACTGTGAATTATGGAGGGGAAAAGACAAAGTACAAGTAGAAAGAAAAAATGTCAGGCCAGAAGGAGGAATGAATACAGAAATGAGCCCCAGGGTGAAGTTAGAGCTGGATTCAAGAGGCAAGCCAGCTGCAAAGTGTGCCAATCCACCACGGACACTAAAGCATCATTGAAATAGGTTGGAAACATGAGACCAGCTGATTCACACACGACATCCACACAGGACAACCCACAAAACCAGGGAAATGCAAATTGGTTCCACTGCAGCTGATTTGAGCAGTGTCCATGAATGAAGATAAAAAAATAAAATTCCTCGCCAGGGATACATGTCTCTGTTGAGCATTTTTGCAAGTTGCATAGAGCAGCTATGACCCCCAAACCAGCCCACTGACAGTTGCCTGAGATCAATCCTCAGAATCAGCAACATCTGAAAACTGTATCATGGATGACATAGAACTATTGAACAAAAACAAATGGCGTCTTTTAATATACATTTCAAATCCTTAATATATCTCCCAAGGAAGGCACATCTGCTTCAGGAAATCACAATTGAGAGCTGAAAAGAGAAAAGAACTATACAAAAGTGTTTTTTATAGAATTGTTTTCACAACATTGACTTGTTTCTGCCAGGGGAAATGACTTAGTAAGTGAATTTGTTTCAGGATATAATATATGTTAATAGAAAATCAGTTTATCCTCAGGTCCATTAAATGTTTAGAGAATATCAGTTTGAAAGAATGCCAAATTATTAGCCTATCTGGGTATGTATATTGGTCCATCTGTGGCTGGGGCTGTGCCAAAGCAGGAGCTAGTAGACGTCTAGTCCTCAGTGATCACACAGGTAATGAAGAGAAACCAACCAACCCAAGAAAACTATGACAAGAAAAAATGCTAGACTGCAACTGTGAAACTGTGCAGTGTAAAATGTCAACGTGCCCAGAAAATTCCTGAAGAGGAAAAGGGTACACTGTTATTAAGAGATGATTTCTACTCAGTTAATAATTTAATCTTGGAGTCATGCTTAGTTTAGACTTAAAGAAAAATTTTATGAATGAGGAAAAAATACCAACTTTTTGTGACATATTTAATCTATCTTCATCCTCACATGATAAACACAGATCCAAAAACATCTCCACACTATGTGAACAAACTGACTTCCAGAGGCATTTAAGTGACATTTTCTTATCAAATTTAATTTTTCCCACTCTCTTTCTTTCTAGAATCATCTATATACACTACTTAGTGTTATCCTGGTGTAGTGAATGATAACTTCAATTCAATTTGTTGAGTATTTGTTACTTAAATTGAACTATTAATGGAAAATCTACTATGTGCAAGACAGTGTGCTAAGTTATAAAGACTGCAATGTTGAAAGAGAAGGTAGCATCTGATAGAGGATATCACCTCTCAGACGTGGCTAGGAGGGGTGTCAGGAGGAGGCATGACTTGGAATTAGACAAATGCACACAGTGGGCGAGCCCCATCTCGGGCTCTGGAATGAAGTCCAGTGCAGCAAGAAAGCACCAGACAACAGAAGCTGGCCAGGTCATCTTCAGGATCAGGAAGGGCCAGCAAAATAATGTGTCCAGAAAGACAGAGGCAAGGGAGCACAAAGGAATTCCAGAGCAGATGAATGTCAGACTCTGGAAAAGTCAGGAGCAGAGTCTGGGAAGTAGGGGGCTGACCCCCAGGGCAAAGTCCCAGGGTAACCACAGGCAGGGATGTTCTAGGCTGTGGGAGTCTACGTGCTAGCCAGAGGGTGGAGTATGTCCAGAGAAGCCCAGGAAGCCTGAGGCAGAGCCTTGGAGAATGCTATCTTTTTGGAGGTGTAAGAACAAAGAAGTCATAATGCAGAGCCAATAAGATAGTGCAGAGTCACAGAAACCAACTGAAGGAGATAGGGTTAGGGAGGATGTGTTTGTCACCAGAAAGATCGGGGAGATCAGAGAGACAACGAGCCATTGGGAATGAATTAAGATGTTAGGACCTGGAAAGCCTGGGTGAGAGTTGACTGAAACAGCTGCCTCAGCAGTTCTTTGTGCCTCTGCTTGACGATCTTGGCAGGTCTGCATGACGGGCACCTCATGGCAAATGCCACACTCATACAAGATGAATCATGTTTTCTTCCTGAGAGGTAGCTCACATGCACTCCCAAACAGTACAGATGTAGGTCATTTTAAATTTCAGCAGGAACTGGAGTTTGTTTCCAAACAGAATGGGAATTTTTTCTAACCTTGCTATTGTGAGAGCTCAAAGTCACCCACTGAATTTAGTTCTTTCCTGTGATCAATTATTTATGACAGGGAGATATCCAAATTTCCATTTGGATCAACTACAGAAATCAGGCTTACAGCAACAGAGGCAGCTGGGGGCCTGCATGCAATCAGAGACAGGGCCATGGGTTGACCCCTGAAGTGTGTGCACAACACCACTGTGCTGTTATTCAGTCTCAGCTAGTACTGCCTGTAGACACAGCTCAAGGGCAGACTATCTGGGTAAATAATGGGGGACAGAGAGTGCAGCCAAATCCCAGGACACACCCACGTGATGGAGAGTCAACACGCCCCCTCCTTGGGCCTTTTGGTGTGGAAGTTTTAAGATATCTTTCAAAAGGCCCAGCTCTTGCCAATCTTGCAGCATACCGTACCTGTACTTCTTTAAAATTACAGTTTAAAAATTTGCCCCATTTCTTGTAGCTGTGTGATTCCAGGCAAATCTATTAGCCTGTTTTGGTGAGGCTGTTGCCTCATCTATAAACAGGAATAAGAAAATGCCATCTTGCAAGTAAAATATCCTGCACAAGCAGATGCTTGAGAAATGGAAGTAGTATCATTATTGTTAAAAAGCAGCTCTTCATCCTTCCAGCCTTAGCAAACAAACATTCCAATAAAAGAGAGTACACAGACTGTACAAAGGGAGATTTAACACTTGGATGTTTGATACATCTCCTACAAAAGAGCAGTAAAATGAGTGGAAAGAGGCTGGCTGTTGAGTCCCCTGCATTACTTACAGAAAATGCCGAGGGAGGATGATTGCCCAGGGACCCACCAGAGTTTCAGTTTCCAAAGTGTCAAATCGAGAAGTCAGTCTTTGTTTTGATATAGTGTTCCTAGTGGATTTAAATTTTTTTAAAGAAAGAAAGAACAAAAGCCTTAAACTACTAAATCATTAGGGGGGAACAGGGAGGGAAGATGAATCCCACATAAACTGAAGAAACTTGAAATTAAAGAAGCAGTTGAAGTATGAAATCCAACCAAGCTGAAGGAAATCCCAGACTCCTTTTAGGGTCAGATGTGTCCAGTTACTGTATGAAAGTCAGGGACAAAACTTGCTGAAAAAAGTAAAAGAAAATTATGGTTTCTAAAGCTGATTGTGCACCCAATCTATTGACATTTGCTCCAGGATTTTATATACCACCATTTGAGAACCATGAGTATTTCTCACTATAAAGACCTGAGTGGATGTCTTGTGTCTCCTGCCTTCGGAGGTGCTCAAGTCAGCTTAAATTACCCAGGGCTTAGCCTGGAGCCAGGGTGGAGAATAGGAACCAGCTGAATTTAAAATGTCTAGCTTGGAGTTTACAATCCCTTTAGCCTTAAGGGATGTTGGCTGAAATAGTCCTGAGCAAAACTGGTGGATGCCTTTGCCAGCAGAGAATAAATCTGAGAAGAAAAATGCATTGGAGAAGAGGAAAGTGAGAAAGAGAATACAGACAACATTAGTCAAGTGATTTGGTTGCAAGTAAAAAAAGACCTCTTTGAGCTGAACTAAATCAAGAAAAGTGTGAGAAGTACTGGAGGGAGTTGAATACACGAACTGCCACTTGAGGGTCACCATACCTCAGGACAGGAAGCCTTGCAACGGGTGTTTGTGGACCTTCCCACTGGACAGGACCCAGCTATCAATGTCCAGTGTCTGTGTATTTCAGTGTTGACCAGCCAAAGTCAGGTCAAGTGTTGATTTTGCTGGAGAGTGGGGGTGGGGCAGGAGGTACCCTGAGAAGATGCCTGGGTTACCCGGGACCTTCCCTGAGGGTAAGCACTTCCCAGAGAACAGGAGTCAAACAGCTTCCCAGTGCTTGTCTACCACTTAGAAAAATGGAGAAAGAGATGGGCCAGAGAAGGAATCCTCTGTTGACAAAGTGTCTCCAACAACTGATGATTACTTATGGCATAAACTTTTTAAATCTAAAAATGGCATTTAAGAGATAAGGAAGGTGGAAAGGACCCTAATGTTCATCAATACATGAATGCATCAACAAAATGTGTATACAAAAACATGGAATATTATTCAGTCTTTAAAAGGAAGGAAATTCTGATACATGTTACAACATAATGGACTTTGCAAACATTATGCTAAGCAAAAGAAGTCAAATCCGAAAGGACAAATACTGTATGTTTCCACTTATATGAGGCAATTAGAGCAGTGAAATTTATAGAGACAGTAGAATGGTGCTGATTAGGGGCTGAGGGAGAGGGAAGAATGCGTTGTTGGTTAATGGGTACAGAATCTTAGTTTGGGAAAATACAAAAAGTCCTGGAAATTGATGGTGGTGATGATTGCACAACAATGTGAATGTACTTAATGCTGCTGAACTGTATACCTAAAGCTGCTTAACATGGCAAATTTTATGTTATGTATATCTTGCCACAACACAAAAGAAAGAGACAAGGAAACTACTATGTATGTTATGGCAAAGGGAACTGTCAAAGAGAAAGCAAATATACATGCAAATCTCTGAAATAGCCCATAAGAATGTTTTCTGTAAAAAGCAGGCAAATGTTCTGCCTAGGTCTACACAAACCTGTCATCACATGCTTTGTTTAAATCCAGGCACCAGTCATTTAGGGTTTACATAAGCCATCATTTCCTGTTTTCTTGTGCTTTCTTTGGTACTCTGGAGAGTCTGCAAAAGCTCTCTGCAAAAGACAACACCAGCACTTGAGTGTCTATTACACAGAGAGCCCAGAGCTAGATAAGTAAGTAAAACTTGTCCTTTTTCCTTTTCCCATTACAGCTCTGAAGAATTCAGAAGCCCCAGAGCCTTGCAGGAGGAGTCAGGCAGATTTCTAAAGACTGGTCAGGCCTGATCCAGAGGAGAGCAAGGCTTCAAATTGTAGGAGAAAAGAAAGCTTGATGTAAGATTGGGGTGGATTTCTTAAATTGATTTTTTAATGCCAGGAAGTGACAAGAATGGAGTGGGAAAGGGAGCCTCAGCAGACCAGATTGAAAGGCAATGTTGACAAAAAGCAAAGTTGCTTCCTACTTGCACCCTACTAAATGCAGCTTGCTCAACAGCTGTGGTCAGCTCACATCTAATCTTTTCAGTAATCCTAAAGAGACAGAGATTATTAAACCTTTTTACAAAGAAACCAAGGTTCAAAAAAGTAAATTAATTTACCCAGGATCTCATTAACAAGTTAAAGGGCCAATGTCTCAAGCTTATATTTTTCCCATTATGCTGTGCTACCTATATTAATACACTCGAGTGTATTAAATACTTGTAATAAGCCAGTAGATGAGTATGCAAGGGACAAGAATCCTACAACACCTCCTTTGGGGGTGTTTGCTAGGAAGGAAACTTGGCAGTGACTTTGGGCAACACAGTGCTGCAAACGAGATCAGTTTGGCCTCCAAAATGAATTTTTCTGGAATGTAGGATCTGAGGGGTTATTAGTATTAAGCAGAGACTGCAATTGCACTACAAGTGTTTATAAGGTTTATCTTTCTATTCTGTCCTCATTTAGCGGGTGAGTTGAATAATGGTCGGTGCTTTGCAAGTTTGTATGGCTAAAGGGATGGATGGTCTGAACAATTGGAGGTCTGCACCATCCATTCGTTACCTCTGAACTACATATTTTCCAGGCTCAACTCTGAACTTAGGTATTTTCAATAGATGGCAGACCCCCCTTGTTCTACATACTGCCATATTTATAGCCCCTGTCTCCCAAATCCTCACTTTTCCTTCTGATATCAATGATAGCTCCATTATCCCCAGAAAACTACCGTGGAGGAGGAGGGGGAATAATGAGAGTATTATGACTTTTTTTGCCTTCAACTGCCTGCTCTGTGTCACTCTGCCTGTGCAGTGGGGTAACATCCCATCTACCAATTCACTTGTTAAATTCAGATTTCTTAAAGCCTCAGATTCCAAACAGCCTGTAGGTGTTCCTTCCCCCCACACGTCACCTATCTCTTAGTAACTCTGTTCAGTTCTATTTCCTTTCCCTGAATGGCTAATAAAAGATCCTTTCCCTAAATGGCTAATGGCAAGAAGTTTTTCCAAAGACAAGCTCCTCCACTTATGTCAGCTATACTTATCTCTCAATACTTCGCCAAAGGTCAGCATTAATAATTCACGTCTCCCAGTCCTGCTACAACTGAGGCTAGTAGTTCTTGATCCTGACTGTACACTAGAATCACCAGGGGTAATGCTAAAACATACTGGATACCACCCCGAACTCTCTGAAACAGAATCTCTGGATAAGTTCCTTGTGCATTGGTAAATATATTGTAAAGCCTCCAGGTGCTTCTAATATATGGCCAGCATTGCACACCACTTTTCAAGGCCTTGACTGCTCAAAGGGCAGCTAGAGACTAGTGCTAGACAGTGAACTTGTTAGCCATTTGAGACAGGATATGAAGTTTATGCCAGCATCAACTATGTCATTACACACTTTGGTTCAGGGGCCATTTTCTTTGTATAGCAAGACTGCCTCAGTGAAAGAAGCAGTTCATCAATCTACTCTCTGGTGAAAGCTCCTCATCTTGTCACACATCTGTAACAGAGAATGTGGAGGTTTGTTTCTTTGAGTAGCACTACCATAAGCCTTTACAGTATATCCAAAAATCTTTGGAATTCATCCTTTTCTGTAGCCTCTTTTGAGCCTGGGCATTTAATCTAAACATTTATTGTTATAGTTCTGAGCAGTACTTACCAAGTGTATTATCAACGTCCACTGAGCTGTCTAGCATCACTTTACTAGGTTGAAATTCTTCTGCCATTTAATGGATATTGTCGTCAGACCATTAAAATGTGCAGACAACCAAAATGCTGGGTGGCTGGGGCACTGTGAGTGGGAAGGGGGTTTGAAGCATTGAGAACTTCAGGGATTCCAGATTGATAACATAGATGGGTTCGGTTTTCTCCTCCCCTCTCCCAATCTCTCTTGTTCTTTCACCTCTTTCCTCTTTTACTCAAGGATGGTTTTAAGAGTAGACATGAAAGTCACTGACCAATATAGAAAAGTACAGGCAATCTCAAGACAGACCCTTCCCATACATCCCCAAACCAGGGCCATTGCTCTGAAATATGTTCTTTCTTGATTTATTGGGGTGAAGGAAGTGTGTTTCAAGTGTTCCAGGTAAGGATGAAAATACTCCTGGAATATGTTAAACCTAAGGAACCACCAGTTTAATGAAAGATAGAAGAGTATAATGCTGTAAGGATTGGAGTCAAGATAAGCATTTTGTAGGGAAAGGAGAGAGTGTAAATAGACATTTACGAGGCCCTTAGAAGTTGGTATGAGAGAAGGAACTCTGAATTTGGAACAAGACCTCATTTTATGTCCTGGATCTCTCTCTCTCTCTCTCTCTTTATATTCACTTGATAATGTTTCTTTACATATTCATTCTTTAGTTTCTACATTTGTAAATGGATCACAGAGCGTCTGCCACCAGATTGTTGTGAAGTTTAAATATGATAAGATATGTAAAAGCACATAGCACAGTGCCTGACACCAAGTTATTCTCTGTTCATTCATTCATTCATTCATTCAATAAATATTCATTGTCAGGCACTGGGCAAGTGACCAAGCATGCGTGGGAGAATACCACAATGTCCCCTCATGGGGCTTAGAGGCACGTGGAGAAGACAGAGAAGAATCATGTAATCATAGACATTAAAGCATAATATATAATTACAAGTGGAAATAAGTAGTTTAAGCAAACATAAAATAGATACCTTATCTTGTTTTGAGGATTAAGAAGCACTTTCCTAAAGAAGTAGTGTTTAAGCTAAGCTGTGAAGAAATCAACTTAGTTTGAGTTGAGGAGGAGATATGGCTGTAGAACAAAGAATAAGATTCCTTCTTATGAAGGAAACTTTTAGTTATGATATTAACTCAATTCAAATTAGCATAGATCAAAAGAGTGTACCGACTCAGGTAATTGAGAAGCCCAAGTACTGACAATAGCTTTCAGCACTGGCCCAAAAACATGTTCCCAGTCATCTGTTTCTTTTCTTCATCTCTTGACTTACTTCTTCTCTGCATTAGCTCCATCTCAGGTAGGCTTTCTCTGCATGGTAGAAAAGACTTGCCCTAGAGGCAGACATAAGAGCTCTTTTCTCAGAAGACAAGAAGTCTTTCTTCTCCTAGGTTGCACATTAAATGTCTGAAAAGGGCTCTCACTGACTCACACTTTGGATATAATGCCCAACTCTGAACCAGTCATTGGAGTACTCTGATGTGCCAGTTGGGTCGCTTGTTCCTCCTATGTAGAAAAGATGGAACTAAGTGATAGATAAACTACCAGATCAGGGAGAGGCATTTCTGAAAGCAAAGAACAGATGGAGGGAAGGAGGAGGGAACCTAATAAATATCCACTGCAGGTAGATTTACAGGGTGTTAAACAATTTGGTCTTTACCATAAGAGCAATGGGAAACAATGCAAGGATTTTAAAGGATGAAGTCAAATAATCATATTTGTGCTTTGATAGAAATCACCCTAGCTGCAATGCAGATGATAAATTGGAGGGGACATAGTAGAAGTGGAGAGACAAGTTAAGCTCTTTCAGGCTGGAGATGATGATAAACTAGAGTGGTGAAAACATAGCTATAAATAAGGAAATAGAATAAAAATATTTAGGGATAAAAATGCAGCTGAAGATGAATTGGGAGTAGGAAAGTGAAAGGGGAAAAAGAGAACCGGCTTATGAGGCTGACCAAGAATGTGATCTTGAACAGGTTGAGGTTGGGGTACCTTGGAGACATCCAAGTGGAAATGATGAATAGGAAGTTGGATGTATATGTATAGAGTTCATAGAAGCAATACAGGCCAGAGATGTAATTTTGGAAGATATTTATCAATTGCTGGTAGTCAAAGCCATGAGTATAGATGAGATTGACTAGAGTGATACAAGGCCTATAACTGAGCTTAGAGGAAATGCAATGCAATAAGTAAATGTTTGCACAGTTTGGGCCAGGGTCAGATTGGTCCTACTCATTTACTCAGATTCCCATTTTTCTCTTCTTAGTTGCACGTCTTTCTGTTCTATACACTCACCTACAGCACGCATCCTAATTTGACCCTTTTAATGGGAATGTTTTCACAGATTATTTTAAATTGCTGAATGAACAACAAATTACAAAGATTGAATATACACGTAGGGAGGTTATTGTTGTAATCAAACAAAGTTTGCAACGGAGTTAATCAGGTGCATATTTTAATGTTGTGCATATTTTTTATTATGCTGCATACAAATTAGTTTTAAATGGCAGGCAGTTCGCAAAAATGACTATAATGAGCATTACTATTACAGCCAAAGCAAATTAAAATTTTAGTTTTTTTCTTTTTACTTCATTAGTTCGCAATATTTGTCATCTTTGTTACTGTTGACCTTTTTTGATGTGTATTTTTCTACCACACACAGGTATATATGCACACACACACACACACACAACCTAAATATTATTCATCAGTGACTAGAATTACCTTGCTACTGGCACTCTCTTATAACAGTATAATAGGTTAGGCTAGGTTGAAGTAAGATAACAAACAACCCAAATCATAGTGGCTTACAAAAGAAGTTTATTCATCGGTAAATAGATAGATAGGGACCCAGGCTAATGAAGAAGTTTCTGTTCTGGATTAGTACTGGTCTTTGTGGCAGAAGAAACAGAGAAAGAACATGGATTACCATATGCTAGCCTCTGGAGATTATTTTCAGAAATGACACCAACCACTTCCATACATTTCATTTACCAACACAATTTGCATGAGTGGCAGTGGGGCAAGGAAGGTGATGCTTTCCCAGGAAGGGCAGCAAATGTTGTGAAAAATAGTACAGTCTATTATCACCCCACTTCTATAACTAATCCTTTGAACCCTCACTCTGAGCCTATTTTGCTCTTTCTCTTACTGTCATCTCACCAGTCCTAATACCAGACACTCTCTAACTCTGTTCTTTGTCCTGGCCACCAGGTGGTTTATAGCAGCAGAGATTCTGGGCCGTGAGGCTCTGGGTTGTCTGTCCAGCAGTCACCAAGATGTGGAGCTGGAGGCAGTGGTGGTGGTGGCAGTGACTGACAGTGGTGAATCAGAGGAAGAGTATAGAGCTGTGAAGATACAGGGAGGGAGCACATGGAGAGAGACATCATGGTTAAAATACGGAGTCAGTGCTCAATGACAACAAGTAAATTATCCCTTTGCCTAGCCTAAAATAACTATATTTTTAGAGGATCCCTAGGTATAGGATGAATTTAGGGTCAAGCACAATATTTTATCTATTTTTTAGCAGGTATTGGAGCTACTATTAAAATACACATTAGCTCATATTACCTAATCTTAGGTTTGCTACCCACCTCCTACGTACTCAACCTCCTCAATCCTTGCTATGCCTGTTGGATTCCATGCCCACCTGGCAGACTATTTTATTTGCACTGCACCCTTTTTCCCCATGCCTGCCTTACCCAAGAGGAAGTTCCAGTTCTCTAGGTCCTGGCCCTCCTAGCTTGCTCTGAAAGTCTATAAATAACCATCCCATGGAATAAAGCATCTTTCACAAAGAAAGGTGTGCTGGCTATGGGGAAGGGCATGGTTCACACCTCTTCTCAGACCGGTGAATGAACTTATGTCAAAGGCTAAGAGTGATATAGATCAATGCTTGCTTTTCTTGGAAGAAGGCTCATAAAGCAGTGAGGTCTTGGTACCCAAGAGTGGAAGAGAACACTCATGAAGATAAAAAGAGTCAGAGAAGGAGGCCAAGCAAACAATTATCTTACTGATATGACCATTTCCCTGGCAGAGGTTGGTTATTTTCTGTTTGTGTGTGTATGTGTGTGTGAGTGTGTGTGTGTGTGTGTGTGTGTATGTAGGGGAGGGAGGTGTGCTATGAGTATGTGGGGGGCAGGGGGGGCAGTGTAGCATGTAACAGATTAGGGTGCAAAGCAAGAGCTTTAAGCCTCACAGAGAGGGATTTGCAGAACTTTGAAGGTCACAGAACTTCAGACATTCTTCTCTATGGGTAATTTCTTGTGAGGTTGTCCAGTCCAGCGTTTGACCTTAATTCTAAAATCTCTCAGCAATTTCTGTTCATGCCAGTGCAGCTTGCTTGGAGTTCCTGCCTGAGCCTGTTAGGGCTTTTTCCAGGGCTCTCTGCTCCCTGTAGATCCCAGTATGTTTGGTGTATACAGGTTTATTATCAAAGGGGACTGGCTTTTTACTGCCCAATTTGTGGCTTCTGTATGTATGATTCTGAGGAGTCTCAGATTTGTTTGGTATTTCTGTCTGAAGCTGTTAGACATCCAATGAATTGTCTCTTTCATGCACATAGTTAGATGACCTGAGTTTTCATGTAATTGGATCCCTGGGACAGTGAAATTTTATAGATCAATTTTAGATATTTGTTGCATATGTCTCCTCTAGAGATTAGTTTATAAAAATACTTTTTAGCTTTAAAAAATACAGTTCAGCCACCTTCAAATTAGGAAACCTTGGAATTACTGTGTCAAAATACTCCCATCTGTTAAAGCAGTTTCCATCAAAATCAAGTTCCATTTCTTGTCATTTCTGTAATATTGTCCAGTTAAGAACAATGTGAAACAAGAAGTGCCCAGAGATGCTTATTCTCATTTTTATCAGTCACAAAGGTCAGTGCTCATTTCATCTAATTCCCCTTCTCTGGTCTGAAACCTAATGCTGCTCTGCAATTGAGCAATCGAGTTATACAAATGCAGTGCCTTGTATAAAAATCTAAAATGATCGATGGTGAATTTCACATTAATTTTTAAAGTGCTTTGGAGACTCTAAGTTATTACAACATTGTGTCAAATCATCTTTTTTGAGATAGACATTATCCTTCTAATTTCCCATTGATTCTTTAATCTGTTGATCAGCTGATCTGTTGGTTCATCTTAGAAAATCACTAGGTAGAGCAGAGGCATTTCATAATTGTCTGTCAATTTTACTTTACACTGCTATTCAAATGGTCAAACCTGTTTCAAACCTGTTTCTCCTTCTGAATCTGACAGAGATTAGCCTGGGTCTAATCTCATCATTTCCCCAAAGTCAATGCTGAGGCCTGTAAGGCCAGGGTTACACAGCTAGCTAATTCCAGATCCAGGTCAAAACATGATGAAGAATAAACGACCAGTTCCAACATCACAAACAGCTTAATTCAAATCCCAACTTTCCACTTATTAGTTGTATAACATTTGATAAATTGATTGACCACCTTGAACATGCCGTCTAGTTTTTAATTATTATGAGGAGCTTATGTGAAACATCTGGCACATAGGAGGAGCTTAATGTGTTATTTCTCTTCATTTTCTTCTCTGTCCTAAGTACTACAGGAAAAATATAAAAGAACATCCTTATTTTCTTTGAGCTCAAAATCTTATACTTCTGCCTCAACTTTCTATCTCTATCCTATTTCGTATTCTTATTTAAAGAAGCCGGATCAAGAATAAGAAAAATAATAAGAAAATCTAAATGAGATTAATTAATTATAGCCCAAACATTTATTTTCTTAGGAACTGTCCTATTAAATTTTAAAGCTACTAGAAGAGGAAGGTGGTGTTACTATCTGAAGGACAGTGTGAATGGATATCTCTTCATTCTCCTTGTCCCTCCTAATGCCCCTGAGATAAAATGAGACAGAATTAAGGAGGCAGCAGAGATAGGGGCTATAATTTCCAAGAGTTTGGGGAAATCTCTGAGTGGGATGCTTTAAACTCCAAGTGACTATATGTTGCTGGGTGGGGATGGGCAGGGCAAGCGTGATATTGTCAACTTTAATAGGAAAAGACAGGACTAGAGAGCAGCAAATCTTGGAAGAATAGACTTTAAATAGGGTCTAGGAGCCTGGCTCTGGGACGAGAGAAAGAGACAATGATGCATTCCTGGGCAGAGACCAAAACGCTAGCAAACGACCTGCAAGAACAGCAGATTGTTGTCAGAGTCCTAAGGGGTGGCATGAAGTTCAGCAGGAAAGAACTTGTTCCTTGAATAATTAAAAGGGGTTTGAAGGAAGTAGCTTAGCCTGGAATTAGAAGACATAAGTTCCTTAAAGTCAGGGACCAGTTGCTATTTATTTTTGTATCTTCAGACCTGCCGCAAAATAGCTATTCAATAATTGTTTGTTAAATGGATGAATGAATGAATGAGAAAACAGCTCTGAGGTCTAGGGCACAAGGTCTGGAAAGATCCTTATGCTTTTGGCCAAACCAAGCAAATAATATGTTTGCTAAAAAACGTTTGCATCCTACAGTAAAATTGGTCAGACAATTAACCCATGTTATGTGGGTAACAAAGGTAACAAAGTGGCCATTTCCACTCTGAGAAGCCAACTTTATCCCCAGCCCTTAATAAGCCTAGAAACTGTACTTCTTCTCTGATACTCTCCCATTATTCCCACACCTCAGCTTTTTATAGAATGCTCCAAACTAGAGCTGATCCTTCTGGGATTCAGCTGGTTCTTTTATCTCATCCTGCCTGATTCCACTGACCACCCATCCAACATCTCCAGTGTACCGGGCATACCTGTGAGACAGACATACAAGCCTTAAGTAATCACAGATATCAGCCTTTGGCTTAGGAACTGTCCCCAGTTCACCACTCCTTTACTCCATGCCCTGTGAGTCTATATCAACACTCCTCTCAAGGGCTTCCGCTCACGCTGGGTCCTCTTGGAATTGGATCTGTTAAATCTCACAGCGAGTTTTAGGACTGCTTAAACATCTCATGTTTCTGGAATCTTTTGTTTGTTTCAGCACTAAAATCTTGCCTTACCACTCTTATTCCCTTACCCTCAACCTACATAATAATTTAGCCAGCTCCTCTGAGCTGATACCAGTGACACAGCACCCCAAGGCAAGCACATGTCCACTTCAAGCCTCTGCACTTGTGTTCTCTATGCCCCTAAATATTCATGTAGCTTACATCTTTTCGAATTCATCTCAATTTACATACTTAATGTAATCATATAGATGATGTCATTTAAAGTTTCTGCTCAAAGGGCACCTCCTCAGAGAGGCCTTTTTTGGCAGCCTTTTAAAAACAGCACTCCCTTCCCTCACGCTATCTCCTTACTCTGCTTTGTTTGCTTCATAGCACTCATCCTGAGCTGGAAACAAGGGACATATACACATTTCCTTCTTTCTTGTTTATCATAAAGACTAGAGAGTAAGTTCTGTGAGAGCAGCAGCTTTGTCCACTTGGCTCATCATCATGTCCCCAGCACATAGAACAGCCTGTCACATAATGAACATCAAATAACTAATAATAATAATAATTAATGAACAACCCTAAAGCCCATATAGAAGTGATCCATGACTATTCAATTGGAGAAGAAAATTGGTGGGTTCACTGACCTGATTTGATGATGGTCAGAGTAAACAAGGTAGTTATACAACTTGAAGACAGATAGCTAACCTCAAGCGTACATAAGATACAGTAGGCTATTTTAAATTATTCTTACTAAAAAAATATTAGAAAATATACTGCTAGCCTTTTTCCCAATTTACCCTTCCCCGGTTGAGAAACCCTGGTGACAAAATTAATTAAATCAGTTCTTTTCTACTACTTACCTGGTATAAATCATCATTTGCTACAGGCAAGTAGAAATCTGGCTACTTTCCAGGAGGCATTAAATGTGACTCTGGCTCATGTGTTTGAACGAGTAATGATAAACATGTATACTTGTTGTATGGAATATCAAGATTTATAGTTTCTTTGAGCCAGTATTGATTTTCACTTCCCTTGAATCTAATTTCTTTTCTTTGTTCAGTGTATTTTGAGAGTTGTCTTACCAGTCACCGACCCCTGCTTTAATTAGGAACTATGGATCTGTCTTCCCACAGCTCCTGGACATTATAAGGGGATGAATTCCATTATGGTAGAGGCTCCTACCTTGAAGGAAAACACTGGCCTGGCATGGGAACATAGGAAGGCTCACGGAGACCCGTACACAGATGCATAAATCCTTCTTCTTTGGAGGCATTTGGTTCCTTACATAAATTGTCTTCATCTGCTCAAAAAACATGTAATTCAGTTAATCATTGCAATTGGAGAACAGCAGCAAATGACACAGAGTATAAATTGTAAATTTAAGACATAACATCAGGTAAGTTTTCCAACATATAAATGACCAGCAAATCTATAAATTGGGACTCTGGATGCACATCTTTTCTGAAAAGAATCTGTGATTGATTGAAGTCAGGCATATAAAAATTAGAAGTGTCAGCATGCAAACAAAGGCTAAATGGATTCTCTGCTTTGGTTATATAGTCTCCTTTACTCACCATAGTTATTTCTATCTGGGTAAAAACTTCTGACTTGAAACAACCAATTGGTTGCAGCCAGCAAAAATACAATGTGAAATTAATTGGACATCTCTCCATGAAAAATGGGAGGAGAGGAGATTATTCAGTGAAGCATGGCATTCTAAACAGCTATTCCACACATTAACTGCAGAATCTAGGATCCTGGAAGATACATACACCAAGGGAAAAAAATCACAGTGACCCTTCAGAAGGGAACCCAGAATTTAGCATTCTTTTTCTGGCAAAGACACAAAATAGGCTTCAAGGAATTAGAAAGCAGGTATCTTGCTTTTTTTTTTCCCCACACCTCTCAAGACTTGGGAAAGAAATCTCCTTTAAAGGGATCATTTACTCTTGGGAAGACACTTTACAAACTTTGACCAGGTGATTGGTTTAAGGAAGCCATTCTGGGAGGACTGATATTCATAAACAAATTATTGAAGCAATTAAATTATATATTGACTGGAATTAAATATTTGCATATAGAGAAGTTAATGAATTATAAGAGTTTCCTGTATTTGTCATATTTGCAGTTTGAAATGTACAGAGGTGGGAAGAATCTTTATTACTTGTGAGAGTAAGTTTAAAATGTGTTAAACTGGTTTCCTCTTTCTGTGGCCCATGTGGAGACTGTCCCTAAGCAATAGAATGTCACTTATTGACTCCAAACCAGAGGATGTCTGTCCTGAAGGGCAGATGCTTTAAAACAACTTTGCATTCCAGGAGTGATCATCATCTGGAGGCACTCCCACTGGCAGGACCACTGTCTCCCCACTTAGAAGTAGGAAACACAGGATCTAGAGAGACTTCTGATGTCAGCACCCGAGCTCCCCAATCCCCACCTGCTGGGATGTTATCAGAAAGGTAAAAATATGTTATGTTGTGTTTGTGCTATAAACCTCCACAACCTGCACTGAAGAACTGGGACTCAGGGATGGTTGGAGTGCTCCCTGCTATGAGTCTGGAACAGAGGCCCCCTTCAGATCTTGCTGCTGTTGTACCCACCCCTATCTCCTTGGCTTTTTGAGACCCCCCCACCCCAGGAGGTTAGCTCTCCTCAGGGTGAGGGGACTGATATGGAATATAAGAGCCTGGCCTGCTGGCCCTCAGGTGGGACACCTCTGCACATGATTTAGACTCAGAACCCGCAGGGATCAGGCCTGAGACCACACCCTTTCTGGGCTCTCACCCCGTCCCTTTCCAGACGCTGTTTGCTCCCTTCCTTAGGTGTTTTCAAAGAGCACTTTGTCCCAGGGCCTGTTTCTAGAGAACCTGACCTGAGACAAAACTATTCCCTCCCAGTGCCAGGGCAGACAAGAGCAGAGGGCAGGGTTCAGCTTGAGAGGAACGTTCTGTTGGGAGGAATCCCTAAAATACCCCAGGAGAGAAGGAACTCACTGATGACTGCACAGTTTCCACAGTCATATCTGGCCAATGAGATTCAATCCCACTGGAACCCAAGTGAGCAGTGGCATCCAGATCTGTACTCCCACATTCTGCCTCTGGCTCTTCCCAAAGGAATAGCACAACCAGGCAAGTAAAAAAGACTGGGAGGGCTTCCCTGGTGGCGCAGGGGTTGAGAGTTCGCCTGCCGATGCAGGCGACACGGGTTCGTGCCCCTGTCCGGGAAGATCCCACATGCCGCGGAGCGGCTGGTCCCGGGAGCCATGCTGAGCCTGCGCGTCCAGAGCCTGTGCTCTACAACGGGAGAGGCCACAGCAGTGAGAGGCCTGCGTACCGCAAAAAATAAATAAATAAATAAAAGACTGGGAATCAGAATTCTAGATGTGCCTCTGTTCTCTTGAACACCTAAGAAGCTCAAAATGGCATAAAGATCAAGTAGACAAACCAGCTAAAAAGATATACTTTTTATCCAGTAGACATTTAAGGCACAGAAGATAATATGCACACTGACAATGTATTTTCTTCTTCTGGAACTGATAATCAGTGTACACTCTAAACTATGAGTTGGGATGGGAGGGATGAACCTCAATTTCCTAACTCATTCTATTTCTACAGGTGTACATAAGCTGGTCCCTAAAGCTGTGGACAGAAGCAGAATGATGTAGGGCATAGAGCATGGGTTTGGTCAAGGGCCCCTGTGAAATGCCCTGACAGCATCCTGCACTTCTCTTTCTCAGCCCCATATACCTCTATAAACGTCTAATTAACTGTTTGAAATACTTTGTCTATCTTCCTTGCTTGAGCATAAACTCTATGTTGGTAAGAAATATGTCTTCTGTTTTTTTTAAAACTGTTTTACTCCCACACCCCAAATAATATGATTCATTATCAGCACAGCTTTTAAGACCTCCCATCATTAGAGTTTGAAAACCAAGCTGTACTGTCAACAGGCTGTGTAATCTTGAGTGAGTTACTCAACCCCTCTGAGCCTCAGTTTCCTAATAAGTAAAATGTGGATTATAATAGTGCCTATTTTGGTGAAAATTAAATGAAATGAAGCCTGTGGGGCCCTTAGCACAGTGCCTGGTACATCATAAGCACTCAATACATGGTTATTATTATTATTTTAATTATTATAATATTACTGCATTTAGGTTCTGTTATTCACAGTACAAACAGCTCCTGTATATAACCCTAGAGTCACACGTATATGTGAATTCTTCTTCACACCCCTCCATAACCTCTTCCTTCCCTTTTTTTTTTTTTTTTTTTTGCGGTATGTGGGCCTCTCACTGTTGTGGCCTCTCCCGTTGCGGAGCACAGGCTCCGGACGCGCAGGCCCAGCGGCCATGGCTCACGGGCTTAGTTGCTCCGCGGCACGTGGGATCTTCCCGGACCAGGGCACGAACCCGTGTCTCCTGCATCGGCAGGCGGATTCTCAACCACTGCGCCACCAGGGAAGCCCTCTTCCTTCCCTTTTAATAATGCTTTTACTACATCACGCCAGAATCTTCCCCACTTAATTTGGACGGTTAATTTTTCCTTCCAAGTACAAAACTTATTTCTCCAGTGCACTCAGCTCCAAGTAACAAGATTTGTGGAGGTCATCTGAGTGGGCAACTCTCAGTGCAATATATAAGAGCACATTAAGGACCCAGTGGCCCTGAGGCCACCCTTACTGTGATTTACAAGGTGCAGTGTGGAAGGCAGGGACTGCGGCTCCGAGCCCACACACTTCCCCAAGGGAATGGTAAATGACAGCAAAGCTTGGCGCCAGGCGTGGATCTCTGCTCCTGACCCCTCAGCCCAGATCGCGCCTCTAGGTAGGGTCCCCTTCCCGCTCCTGAGCATGCTCCTCCTTCATCTCCCAACCAGCCTCCACAGCTCTGCCCAGTGCTAAGAGGAGACTGTAATGGGATTGGCAGATTCAGAAGCTCCCTGCTCACCTGTGAACACATTAATGCCAGAAGCCTCAGAGGGAACACATTCTTTCGATCCTGCTCACCGAGCCCACTTGCGGTATTTTGGGTTCTGAGCTTGCTACACTGCAGGCTCCATTGTCCTTTTCATTATCAGTGAAGATTCCCTGAGAAGATTTATTAAATACTGAGCTAGAGGTCTGCTATCAATTTGGTGTCACAAGAATACAATCAAAGCAGAGAAATGTCTAGGCTGATTTGGTTATTAGTGGTCTGAAAATATACCATAATTGAGTATATTTACCTAGCATATGTGGGGTGAATTATATAGCCATTAATTTTACATTATTCAGGATACCCTTTCTGAGGCAGAACTTGTTCTTCATCACGTCTCTGATTGGGAATGTGCTGTACAATGGCTGCAAAAGATTATGGGGGATGAATATTTAAACTATTTAACAGAGCATAGACCCTCTTTCTTAGGTTATGGTGTTTTTCAATGAAGTTTTTGAGAATATCAAGGCTCTTGGAATTTAAGTCTTCTGAAATACAAAGTTGTATATGATATGTCAATCACTAGATAACTTTTCATTCAATGCCTCATATTTGGAAAACTCTTCCATAAATCAGCTAACTTTTTCCTTCACATGACTTGAAGGACTAAATAGAAACACGAAGGAAGCCAGAACAATACCCGCCACATATATAGAGGTTTTGATGAAAAAATTCAAAACTGAGGTACTATTCTCATTTTACACATGGAACAAGCGCAAGTAAAGAACTCTTCATGATCTTAACTAGATCGTAGAGATTTAACTAATCTCAACCATTTGTACAGTGCTAAATTGTGTGATTTTGTCCTAATTATTCCTAAAGTACTGCACAGCGGCCTTTTCCAAAAGGGGTATCTGCAAAACACTCGTCCAAAATATATCCTTGTTCCTTCTTCCTCTAAATGCTTCAAACTAAAAGCACTCCTTAGTCAAATAAGCTTTGGGAATACTGTATTTTATATGCTGTACTCACATATCCATAACTCATATCATAATTTAAAGACTATAAAGTCCTTTAGTGAAGAGACCTGTTTAATTTTGGATTCCTTGTCAAATTTATTTGACAAGGAAACTTTTGTTGAGTCACACTTATAATGCACTACGAAACCAACTTTAGAGAAAGCACTTTTAGGACATATGCTCGTCATTTACTTAAATGTGAAATAATTCTCAGCATTCTTGGAAAACACTTGAAGAATCATTAAACTAAGTAAGATCAACAAGTGAGTACTTTTTCTTTGACAAAGGGATTAAAAAATGAAGGTCTTTTTATTATTCAGTCTCGTGATGAAGGTAAAGTGTTCATATCCATGTTGTCTGCACAGACTACACAAACCATCTGCTGGGCTTGGTGGTAGTCACTTCTAGCCTCATGCTTCCTTTCCCAAGTGATGTGTGGTCCAGGATATGATTCTCAGAATTGGCTATGGTTACCATGGCTACTCCTGAATGGGCCCTACAAGACTGGTGGACCGGGCAATGCACCTGGTACTGATCCATGGCTCCACAGCCAGCACCATAGACCACAAATGTCTTACATGGTTCTTCCCATCCAGTGAAATAATTGGATCCATTGCTCATCTGTCATGCCCAAAGTAGAAACAGATGACAGGCCATCTGTTCCACCTCTCCAAGTTCTTCCTCAGCATGAGGCACCATCTCTGCTGTTCATTGTTACCATGGTAAGGTGCACCCATGGTAACAATGAACTGTGTGGCCTCAGAGCTGCCCACTTAGCTGCCTGAGTGACACTCTGACTCAGCTTCAACTCCTTCATTAGTTAGAGGGGCTGTTCCTACCCAGATTTGGGAGTAAAGACCTAATGCAAACACTTTCCATTGTCTGGAGGCTCTTTCCTTGGGCTCATTTAATGTATTTTATGGTCCATGTGTCCTTGCAAATGGCTGGATTTGTTTTACCCAAGTGTGAAGAATAATTAAGATCATTCTAAGTCAAATTAAGTGTTGAAACACATTGTCAGAGGACCTCAGCACTGTAAATGTCTTGTTACCTCTGACACTTTGTAATGGGGTATGTAGCTGCTCTGTTCATTTCCACTGAAATGCCCTTTTCCTTCCACAGCTCCCTCCCTGTGTGTCAGGAACTCCCCCCCAAAACACATACACATCTGTGATCCAGGAGTCATAAAAATACATCAGGCTGATGAGAAAGAGACTGGTGCTTTGATGGTGCTCATCAAAGCCATGAGGCACTTTCTGTTGACTCATCCATGAGCAAAGGTGAGGGGCAGAAGCTATTGAGAGAAGACTCACCTCCACAGCAGCAAGACAAATAGCAAATGTGTCTCCTCCACTCAGGTAGTGTGCATCCTCCTTCACATTATGACAGGTGGCCTGTTGATCTGGCTGAGCTATCTTCCCCTTCCTCCTCTCTAAGAGGATTTGCATGGTCCTAAACAGCAAAAAAAAAAAAAAAAAAAAAAAAATGACCCTCTCCACACAGGTGAAAACAACTGATTCTGATTTGAAAATAGCTCTCCTAAAATATATATGAGCTAAGAGTTAATGAGTACTCCCTGCTTGTCAGGAGCTGTGCTAATGCCTTACATACACTGTCTAAGTTTGTCTTAACAGTGACGCCTTCAGAAGGTTGCTATTGTCTCATTTTATATTTGAGAAACTTGAAGCTTAAAAAGAGACTTTCATGTATCCCAAATAATACAGCTTTTGGTTGGTAAAACTGAAACTCAAATCTGTATCTCTGTGACCCCATGGGCCAAGTTCATAACCTCTGTGCTGCCTGATCCTATACTGTCTGTCCCCATAGTCTATGTATTTCCCGATATCCCATTGGTCAGTTTCTATACACATGGATTGTGTGTTCTATATGTCAATATATTTCCCTGACTTATTTCCCTCACTTCTGTGGCTTCCGCACCCTCGGGGACAGATCTTTTTCCAGGCCTCAGCCCTTCCTGTCTGTCCCAACCTGCTCTTGTCAACCAGACCACATCTAGTCAAACTCCCAGGTTTGACATCTCCATTTACAAAAAGACATGCTTGAGATTAAAGAAAGTATGGTGCATAAGAAATTACACACAGAATACTGTGGACCACTGCCCATAAGAATGACTGGTAATGCTTACTTTTGTGTAGCACTTTAGAGGGGCAAAGCAATTTAACATAAAACCTCATTTAATTTGAATGAATAGTTCAAGGTTCAAATAGCAAAATGATTCTCTGCAAGAGAACAGTCCGTTTACAAACTGGCACTTGAGACATTCTCCAATCAAGGAGGTAAATATTTGTACCAACTATAAAGTACATTAAAAATATATTTAAATGTAATTAGTAGGCTTTTTCTTTTTTTAATTCAAAGTTTATTTTTATTCATTGACTGATTACATAGAGACATACAAATTCAAATATGCAGTAAGAACAATTGGCAAATTCATTAAACCTGATGATGTTTCTACTTCTCTTTCCCAAAAGTAACCAATTTTGAGAAAATAGCAACCTTAATTACTGCCAGTTGTTAGCTGCAAATACATTTGCACTTTCTCAGACATGGCATGTTTGCATTTCACAAGTCTTCTGTTTTATAACCTGGAGCAAATCTCCATTAACTTTTTCTGAACAGAATAATTAGAAAAGGCAGTGGTTTAGCAAATAAACAAATAGTTACCTTTGTTTAAAAGTACTCTTTTAGACCCAGTTTGGAGATGTGCTGTTATTCTTTCCCATAGTGGACATTAACATCCAAATAACCTTCAGCTACATCATCAGTAAACTATTTATTCTGATGTTTATCTGTGTTGACATTAATGTGCATCCAAATGTCCTCTTGTTAAATCCCAGAGCAGCCTGTCTTGGCCTCTTATAAGTTGTGTCAGGTTGGCAGTCAATCGGTTGCCTCCACTCCCAGCATCTCTTAGCATCCTTTCTGTTTTACTTGGCTGGTTTCAAAGGATTCATCTGTGGAATTATTTCTAATGCCTCTTCTTACCACTTGGAAGCTTTGTTGGGGGTCTCTATGACCACCCTCTAGTTCAATTATTGCACCCCCTGAAATTTTTCTTTGATCAAGGCAATGTGAGGGGAAGTGACATGTGCCACTTCCAGTAGATGTTTCAAGAGCTACTATGTTATTTGCTGTGCATCATACCCTCTGCTGTGGTGGTCATAGAAGCATCTTTTAAAATGTAGAACCCATCATCCCAGTACACTGATGAGCAGAGTTTCCTCCCAAGCCATGTTAGATATATGGCCCAAACACAAAATAAACCTTTGTTGTTATAAATGACTAAGATTTGGGGCTGTTTGTTGCCACAACATAAAATAAAATTTAACAACCATCTTAATTCAACCTTATTATCCATTCTCACCCTGACCCTCTGAAACCCAGTAGGCTCCTGCCAAAAATTTTAAAAGTTTATAGTTGGTTTTTATCCCCATTAAATAGTTTTGAGTCCTCCGTACTAAAGGGCTAAAGTCTTCAAGAGCTGCCTCACGTATCAATCTACCAAACTCCCATTTTCCCATTCTTCTCAGATTTATTGGTGTCCCATTCCTTACCCCAAAACAGTGATTCTTAGGATGCAAGAACCTTGACTTGTACCCTATCCAGTTGGCCCTCATTGCTGCCAGTCCTATTGTTTGAGTTTCCTAGGTGGCCACAAAAAAGCACCACAGACTAGGCAGCTTAAATGACAGCAATCTATTGTCTCAGTTCTGGAAGTCCAAAGTCCAAGATCAAGGTGTTGGCAGGATTGGTTCCTTCTAAAGACTGAGGGAGAATCTGCCCTCCTAGTTTGTGGTGAGTTGCTGGTAATCTTTAGATTCCTTGGCTTGTGGAAGTATCACTTCATCTCTGCCTTCACATTCACATCACGTTCTCCCAGTATGCTTGCCTTTGGGTCCAAATTTCCCCCTTTTATAAGGACACCAGTCATATTGGATACTCTGCTCCAGTATGACTCATCCTCACTGATTCCATATTCAGTGACCTTATTTCATAGTCATATTCTGAGGTAAGGGGTGTTAGGACTTCAACATATGAATTTGGGGGGATACTATTCAACCCATACTACTGATTCTTTCCTAGATCCACTTGGAACACATTTTCCTGAAAGACCCAGCTCTGTATCTGATAATCCTGTCATTACAACCCTTCACTTCCAAAGTCATACCTTTAGCCTGTTCCCAGGTTTATATTCCTCCTTGGATCTTATACCTTGTTAAAACTAGATTATTTTAGACTTTAAAACAAAGTATAATGCTTTTTATCATAGAATTGATTTGTTTACTCAACAAACATTTATTTTAGTGCTTACTTTTATCCATTGGGAGTTGAATGCATTCCCTGTTCCCTAGGAGTCAACAACTTAAATAGGGAGCAAACCCATTTATATACAATTAAGAGAAAGAGTCTTTCCACAGTTAATATTATGTAGCCCTCAACAACCCCTAGAGAAGGTCATTATTTTCACTATTTTATTTTATTTATTTATTTTAAAATACTTATTTGGCTGTGCTGGGTCTTAGTTGCGACACATGGGATATTTTTTGACAAGGGAGGGATCTTTGTTGCAGTATATGGAATCTTTAGTTGTGGCATGTGGGATCTAGTTTCCTGACCAGGAGTCGAACCCAGGCCCCATGCACTGGAAGTGTGCGGTTTTAACCACTGGTCTACCAGGAATGTTCCTATTTTCACTATTTTTAAAATGTGGGAAAGGAGGTCCCAGTAAAAAGTTCTCAGATGTCATTATGATCCAAAGAATCAGAAGGCACAAAAGAAAGAGTTGGAAAGCTGGACCTTACACCAGATGGGGAAAATGGAGGAAAAAACTTAGTACCAAAACTATTGTCAGAAATGCCAGGGACTGCTCATATAGCACTGTTTTTATTGAAAAAAAGAATCCACCTTAAGACACTGGTGATATTGTGATAATTTCCAGAAACACAGCATGGCCTGTACTTGCAATAATTTTTTCTACATACTCTGCTAATGCCACTGAAAGAAAAACCTCCCCATAAAAACCCTTATTTTTTAGGATAGAAGTAAATCTACTGGACAATTTTTACTTTGTTTGGTGTTATGAACTGAACTATGCCCCTGCTCCCAAATTCCCATGTTGAAGTTCTAACCTCCAATATATCAGAATGTCACTATATTTGGAGGCAGGGTCTTGACAGAGGTAATTAAGTGAAAATTAGGTTATTAGGGTGGGCCCTAATCCAATATGCCTGGTCTCCTTATAAAAAGAGGGAATCTGGACACAGAGACACAGAGAGAGAAAGTGATATGAAGACACAGAGAGAAGACGGCCACCTACAAACCAAGGAGAGGGACCTCTAACAGATCCTTTCCTCATGACCCTCAGAAGAAACCAATCCTGGTGACACCTTGACAGCAGACTTCCAGCCTCCAGAACTGTAAGGAAATAAATTTGTTTAAGCCAGCCATTCTATACTACTATGTTATAGCAGCCCTAGCAAACAAATTCATGTGGTTAATTACTTTTAATTAAAAAAATTAGTAATAGATCAGGATTTAAAGGTAATGCAGTCCCCTTCTTCTTTTTTCATTTTAAGAAAATTTCCACTAGTAAGGTCACTTGTTTGTATATCTATACAATAGCAAAAAAATTATAGACGTGTCATATTGTGATTTATAATAAGTGTATATATTGTCTTCTTCCAGTTCTTGGAAACCTTGGACTTTCCTAAGTGATGAGAGCCAAAAAATGTCTTTTGTTATGTTAATGAAGTGACTTTTGGAAAATCCCTAGGTTACCTAAGGATGGGGGTTGGTTGCCAGGGGAACCAACCCTCTGACTAGAGGGTTGGCACTTTCAACCCCACTCCCAACCTCTGGGGAGCAGAGAGGAGCTGGAGATTCAGTTCAAGCACCAATAGCCAATTATTTAATCAATCATACCTATGGAATTCAGCCTCTATAAAAACCCAGAAAGATTGGGCTGGGAGACCTTCCATAATGGTGAATCACAATGCATCAACATAGTGCCATGCTGGCCCCCAAATTCTGCAACTCCATGCCACAGGGTCAGAAACTCCTGCATTCAGGTCCTCATCATATGTATCTCTTCACCTAGTTTATATCCTTTAATATCCTTTGTAATAAACTGATAATCTGTCAAGTAAACTGGTGTCCTGAGTTTAGTGAGTCAATCTAGAAAATTAATCCAACCCAAAGAGGGGTTCTTGGGAATTTCTGATTTATAGCCAGTCAGTCAGAAGCACAGGTAACAACCTGGACTTTCAATTGATATCTGAAGTAGGGGGTAGGAGGTAGCAGTCTCGTGGGACTGAGCTCTTAACCTGTGGGATCTGATGTGAACTCCAGGTAGATAGCTTCAGAACTGAGTTGAATTGTAGGACATCCAGGTGGCATTGAAGAATTGTTTGGTATGGAGAAAGAACCCACACATAGAAGCTGGTGTCAGATAGGTTTAAATGTTGTTGATACATTTGACAAACACCCCAAGGATAGTAGAATGATTCCTAAAGAGTTAATTTGTTACTTATTTCTAGGAAGAAGGTTAATTTGTGCTACAGCACAATAGCAATAGGATGACAAGTCGACAGGGAGAACAACAAAAAAAAAAGATAGGTGAGAGAATACAAAAGAAGAAAGAAATTTGAGAAGTTATGAGGAAAGGAAGAAATTATCTAGAAAGCAAAGGAATTTAAAGGCCAGGAACACAAGATGGAGTCCATCATTCCAATAAAGGGCCTTAGCCTCTCCATGACATGAGCTAAAATAATCTTAGAGACTGGAAATATTCTGACATCCAGTTTGTCTTCCAATCTTGTGGAATTTTCATTAAAACCATTATGGAGGTGATTGTTAATCTTAATTTAGGTGATGTTTACATGCTAGCAACACAAAACCACAAGAACAGAAAGTTGGTTATCATAGAATTATGGTTAAAGATATACAGTTGACAGATAATCTGGGTTTGAATCCTAACTCCATAGCTTCCTAACTATGTGACCTTGACCACATTGTTTAACCTCCTTCCTTATGGCTCAGTTTCCTCATCTGAAAAATAAAGTAATAATATTACGTCATTCTTAGGGTTAAGATCAAATGAGATGGCAAAATGTAAAGTCCTGAGAACATTGCCTGGAATGTAGTGAGTACCGTATAAATGTTCTTTTTGTTGTTGTTGTTGTTTTTAACTTTATTTTTTTAACATCTTTATTGGAGTATAATTACTTTACAATGTGTTAGTTTCTACTGTATAACAAAGTGAATCAGCTATATGTATACATATATCGCCATATCCCCTCCCTCTTGCATCTCCCTCCCACCCTCCCTATCCCACCCCTCTAGGTGGTCACAAAGCACAGAGCTGATCTCCCTGTGCTATGCGGCTGCTTCCCACTAGCTATCTATTTTACATTTGGTAGTTTATATATGTCAATGCTATTCTGTCACTTCATCCCAGCTTACCCTTCCCCCTTCGTGTCCTCAAGTCCATTCTCTACGTCTGCGTCTTTTTTCCTGTTCTTCCCCTAGGTTCATCAGAACCATTTATTTTATTTTATTTATTTTAGATTCCATATATGTGTGTTAGCATACAGTAATTATTTTTTTTTCCTTTCTGGCTTACTTCACTCTGTATGACAGACTCTAGGTCCATCTACAAATAACACTTTCATTTCTTTTTATGCCTGAGTAATATTCCATTGTATATATGAGCCCCATCTTCTTTATCCATTCATCTTTTGATGGACATTTACGTTGCTTCTATGTCTTGGTTATTGTAAACAGGGCTGCTATGAAGACTGGGGGTGTGTGTATCTTTTTGAGTCATGGTTTTCTCTGGATATATGCCCAGGAGTGTGATTGATGGATCATATGGTAGCTCTATTTTTAGTTTTTTTAAGGAACCTCCATACTGTTTTCCATAGTGGCTGTAACAATTTACATTCCCACCAAATGGTTATTATAATCATCATTACCAAAATGAATTTTAAAGAAATTAGTAGCCGTTAGACAACCGTCATGTGTGTCAATTTTGGGGAGATGTTATCCTCTGTCTTGTTAATGTCCAAAAGGTTTTAGGGGATCAGATTGAAGGCAGAGCAAGAGCTTTTTATTAATTTCAAAGATTAAATTGAAAGAACAATATAATTGAAGGAAAATTTTCCTCAGATCAAGAGAATAAAGTTAACAAATGGTAGAATGAATGGCCTGGCCATATATACCTGCTCCATGCTCTGAAATACCTCATTAAAATTTTTTTTCTTCCTGTTTCTTTAGTATTTTCAGATGAAAGTCAACCATTTGAACCTGGATTTCAAAAAGGAAGAAGCGAGTTCTCATTTTTTAGCTTACAATTCACTTTCCATTTGAAATGCTTTTTTCTCTGACTGGAATTACATTACACATATCACAGAGATTTTGCTCATTTTAAGCAACAAGCTCAGGTATTTAGCCTTTGTTCATAGAGAGAACTGATTGCTGCTCAGTTCATGTGCTGAATGGAAACAGATATTGAGGTAATTATGACCACTTCTGAACCATATTCACAGCCAAATTCAGGCATCCATTTGCTGTGGGCCTGCCGACACCCAGAGTAACATAAATGAAAAAGAACAACAAATATAAAGTGGGGGTGCTTCTTAGTGGGCAAAGATGCTGGCAGGAAAGAAGATAGAGCTGTTGCTGGCCCAGGTCCTTGGACTCTTTAATCAGTAGGAATTGATAAGAGGCCAGACGAGGAATTCAGGCAAGGCTTTATTGGTACTTGTGCCAGACAGAGTGAAAACAAGTAACAGGTTCCCTTGCTAGCTTCCTGAGGAGGGTGAGCAGGTGTCTTACATGGGATGAGGGTAGGAGCAGACCCATGGATCCAGCCAGAGGGGAGGCTGAGGTGGTCAGTCCACCCACTTGGTGGTGCTATGTGCTGAGGTCATGTGCAGTATCCTGCTTTTGCTCCCAACACCTCAGAAGTGGCAGTTGGGTTTTGGTCTTTTGTATCTTGTCAGTAATTTGCCCCAACTGTGCATGCACGCAGTTATTTTTAGTCCCATACAGTTTCTTTGTATTCTGTTGCTCAGAGGTGTTTGTCCAGGTTCAAACAGTACAGCAAAGGGTCCCAGGTCCCAGGTCTCAGCCTGTCTCAGAACTGTCAGGGCCTAATTCTAGACCCTATGAGTGCTGGATGCCTTTGTCTGGGGGATCTTTACTGGACAAGCCCTATCTGTTGGATCTGAGATGAAAGTGGACTGGGGACCAGGAAAGACCCAGGCTTGGAAGAAATACCTCTTCATTGTTATCCAAGATTATTATAATAATAATAACTAAAAATGAAGTGTTTTGCTATGTGCCATTTAAAAATTTAACTCTTTAACCAGCACTACCTCATTTATGCCTCACAACAATCCAATGAAGTAAGTACTATTTCTATCATCATTTTAAAGAATAACTCTCGGAAAATGAGAGTAAGTTTTCCAAAGTGATATAAATAGGGATAGAGGCAAGAATTGAAACCTTGTCTGTCTGACTCCAAAGCCTAAGCTCTTATCCACTGGGCAACCCTACCCTTATTCCCCTATGTCACTCACCATATCTCCCCTGGGCTGTCCTTTCTCTACACTGCCGTCAGCTTTTATCCTAATTCTCATCTCCAATCATATTATTCCTTTGCATCGGACATTCTGATGGCCCCACTTCCTCTCAAGCTCTTGAGCCTGGTCTCCAGGATATTCCGATTTGCCTCTCCAAAGTCATCTAATGGACACTGTGTTCTAAGCGAACCACACTGCTGCTCCTGATCATAACACACAATTCCCTGCCTCTCTGCCCTTGTCCCACAGCCCTCTCAGCCTGGACTCTGCTCCATCATCTCCCCTAATTAAACCACTACCACCACAATGTCCTCCTTACTCTGTACTAACTGTTGTAACCAGCCTTTTACACTGCGAGGTAGCTATTATTATTATTCAAGCTCATCAATGCCTGGTTCAAGGCCCCACAGCTAGTGAGTAGAATGGGGAGGATTTGAACCCAGTTGGCTGATGCCAGGGTCTGAGTTCCCAGCCACTACGCTATGCAGGTGAATGATGTCGTGCCAAAGCTTTGGAGACTCACATGTGTGCAAAGCACTTTGCTCAGCCTTCCTGATCCCGTAGTGAGAATCAGCCATCAGCTCCTGCTTCCTGCAGGGGCCCACACTGTGTACCTCTGTTACAAAAATTACTCCACTGTTTCACTTTAGCCATGTGTCTCGCCTACAAGATGTGCTCTGTTTGAGGCCATGCCATTCAGTTTGTGTCCTTCATGAACCTAGTGCCATATCTGAAGCTCAGCACGCACTTACTTGATGTGTACTGAATTCATTCAATGGCTGTTTATTGAACTCCTGCAGAAGTTATCTCACTCCTGCCTGTAAATTCCCTCGTGCAATTGTTCTTATCCTTTCTTGATTCACACACCCCTTGGACAAGCTGATGAAAGCCATGCATCTTTACAACAGAAAAATGCAACAACCAGTAAAATTTTACATCCTTCTTGTTGGCTCATGGATTCTGGGTTCAGAGTCTAATTGATTTGAATTCAATTATCGGTGAAGTGAATTGTTCTTGTTATTTCCTTTTTTCAAGTTATAGAAATCCAACTTAAGCCAGCTTAGACAGAGAGAGGTTTTTTTAGCCTAGAGAGTCCAAGAAATGGTTACATTAAAAAAAAAAAAAAATAGATGTGTGAGCTTGGCTTGTGGAACAAATGGAGCAAGAGAGTCTAACATTTTCAGGATATGCTTCTATCTGCAGATGGGTACTAATCTCTCAAACTCACTTCCTCCACAAATTGGAGAATAAGCTTGCTGATAGGTCCTGTGCCTCACACCCCACCAGAGAGGAGTTACCCCTTCTCCCTCTTAGTAATACTTAAAAAAAAAATCCCAAGGAAATATTCTGATTGGCCAATTTAAGTGACATGTCAGCTCCCAGACATGGGAGTCATTGGAGAAAGAAAAGCTCCACCAAAGGAATGATATTCTGAGAAGAGGTGAAGAGCAGAGCATCACCACCACTTTTCTCACAAACAACCTCTGGGTATCTGCCCCTGCCATCTCTCCCTGGAAGCTCTCTAAGCCCCCATTCTTCTGTGCCCTCCCACCTTCATTCCAGCACCATCAAAACTTGCCTGCTCTATGCCACATCTTTTCAGGACCCAGCTCTTTGCTTTCTAAGATAACAGCTAACAGTGAATTGATCTAGGCTAGACTATGAAGGGGAAAAACAAAACAAAACAATTACCTGGCTCCCTCTCCTGCTTCAATAAGCTATTTCTTCAGTGGCCATTTATAATAATCACCTTAACCTATAGTAGTTCTAACATGGAATTTTGCCTAATTTTACACATCACAGATTTAGACAACACTGACTTTTAGAGCTGGGAGAGTCCCTTGAGATCATCTTGCCCAATACCTCATTTTATAGATAAGGAAACAGGATTAGAGAGTCACTTATTTAGGTCACACCGCAAACTGGTATTAGGCCCTAAGTCGGAGTTCATGGATGCTAACTCCCAGTCTAGTTATCTTTTTCCTTCATTGTAATGCAGTGAAGAAAATATTTGGTCTGTCACAGGCCCAGTGAGGCTCACTAATCATTGTGCCTGTGTGTTTCCTTACTGGAACAAATCATGACTTCAGTATTCCAGAAAACATATAGAATTAGTTGGCTTTATGGGAGGTTTGTGCTGGAGGTGTTGCAAATATGGGCTTGGTAGCCAGGCTGGTTATGTTCATTCTAAGCCTTACCACTTACATGCTTGGACAGGTGAGTTAATATTTTTGTGCCTCAGTGTCCTCATCTGTAAGATGAATCCTCCTCCAGCTCTTCTAAAGCAACAGCCCCACTTAGCATTTGTTGTTCTTTTGGTTCATGTTCCTCTTGGGTACAAGCTGGCCAAATAGATGCCCAAGAGTTGTACCTACCACATTAGGTTTTAGAAGAATAGATTAATTCATGAAAATCACTTAGAATATGATCTGATGAACTATAAGCATTCCATGAGCGTAACATCTGTAATTAAAATGAAGTTGTCAGGAAAAAGGGAGTATTTTAAAGGCAAAGGCCATAAAAGAGAATTTCCTGTAGGTCAAGTAATTCAAACCCTTAATTAGCCTCAATTTCCTTTCTATCGCACCTTCTTATGAAAACAAAGCAAAGAAAACTGTTACCAGGAATTTCATTAAAAATAATAAAGAGAACAATCCAATATAAATAAACCTAAAATATTCCTATATTTAACCCAATCTGCTAAGCAGGTTATCTGGATCAGCTGCCCTTTGCAATCAAAAGTGACATTCAGAAAAATGATTTGTGTCTTCAAAGACAAAATAATTATAATAATTGCTATCATTTGAGGACTGCTTGCCAAACAACGGGTGAGTACTTAACATATATTATACACCATGCAGACACAGGCATGCACACACACACACACACACACACACACACACACACACACATTCATTTCATCATCTTAACAACTTTGGGGGCATGGGTTTATTCTTCTTTTACAGTTAAAAGTACATTTTATGCTTAATGAAGTTGAAGCTTAGAGAAGAGAAGTGAATTTCCAAGTGTATAATTGGTAAGTGGAGCTTGGATTTGAACACAGAGCTTTCTGAATCCACAGCCAGCACTCTCAACAGCTCTGTTTACAGTCTTAATACTCCAGTTACCAAACAAAGAGAATATGGTGATTTATTTTCCATTTTCAACCAGACAACAACAAAGGTTTCTGCTTGGCTCTTAACTGGCCAGAAACTGAAGCAATTCAAGAACTTCATGCTCCTCTAAGAATCCTCTTACAGAACTTCTATTTCCCAGTGTTTTTAATTATTCTTCATCCTACCATTAGCAAGGAAAGCCAAGAATTAAATGGAGACCATGGACTTTGACTCCATATGCAAAAGGACTGTGTTTTATTCATTTCTGTTTCCTCGAAGGAACCAGGTCAATGACTTATTAGTTTTAGTGGAGAATAAATATTTATTGAACAAACAAATGAGTAAACAAATGTGCATATCAGCCTTTCCATCATGGAGCTATGTTTGAAAGAGGAAAAATGTTCGTCCAGAAAAACAGATTGTTTAATGAAAGAAGTACTAACTCAAGTGCTTACTAGCTGTGTCATCTTAAGCAAGTTACTTAAACTCTCTGACTTTGGTTTTCTCATTTAGAAACTGAGGGACTGTTGCAATTTACAAAGAATATCATGTTATCTTTTTTGAACATCTCAATAGCCTTGAAAGATAAGAAGGGTAGAATAAGCTCATTTTATCTCGTTACAGAGAACAAAACCTATTCTGTTCTCATTTATACAGTGAGTAAATCATAGTACCAAGGCTCATATCTAGATTCACTGACATGAATTCTGAGCTTACCACAGTTCTCCAAATTGCTTTTGGAGAGAGTGAGAAAAACCAAATCTTAAATCTTTCAATTAACTATCATATATGTTCTAAATGTAGAACTCCACACTACCACAATTATCATAAAGCCATATGTATTCTTCAGGTTTAGCCTATAATATCCTTCCTTGTAAAAATACCTTCAATTAATTCTATTAAAAAACAAAATTCAGCCAAGTAAATTTGAAAATCTAATTGATTTATTCAACTATTCATGAATAGGGCAGCATCCTATCTAGCAACTAGAACAGTGTTCAGAGGAGTTGTACAAAACGGAAGTCTTTTATAGGAAAAATGGTGGGTCAAGGGAGCTACTAGCAAAACAAAAGAAATTATTCATTTTAGACCAGGACATCTTTTGTGAAGGGAGGGAAGAGCAAGGGTTTTCTCATACTGATGCCTCTTCTTCCTCTTGGGGATGGAGAGGGTCCCTGTGACAGACTACCTTACTGATGCTTGACCAGAAAATTCCAGACTAGTGAATAAGATTAAATTTCTGTGAGAAGTTGAAACTGCAGTTAGATCAGGTATTAAATCTAGGTTTGGTATCATGGGCTTCTAGCATGAGTGATACCACTAGGGGACTGTGATTTTCTTTTCAGCAGTTCAGATAACCAATTATAGCAATTTTTCACCAGGTGTCACTCCAATGTTAATACCTGATAAGAACTGATTATCAGATTTCCTTAACATAGCCATGAATAAAATTCAGAGCTCAACTCTAGGTAAAGTCAGCTATTGTTCTGTGGAGCAAACTGGATATAGGTAGATAGATAGGATAGATTTTTTTTAAATAAACTCTGGTGTTTACACATTGATCAAGAGAATTTCACTTTTCTTTCTGACTTTTGAAAGTGTAAGAACAAATGGGAAAAATTAACGATAAGATAAAGTTTATTTTGAACTAAAAGGTTATTCCATTTTTATATGCGTTGTTGAAGAGCAAAATGATTTGTACAATTATTAAATTATTCACCACTCCACATCTTTCTAGGGTGCCATTGTATAGGCAAATAGATTTCTCTGTACAGAAGGAAAAATAAGTCAACTCTGAGTCACTTCTGACTAACATTTTTAATAACAGCATATTACCAGCATGTGACATCTATTAAACATCAAGAGATGCTCCAGAGTGTCTATTATTTAGTGAGTATTTCAAAGAACAGTGAGTTATGCTAATCTCAGTTTAAAGATAACTCAGGATATAAATTTGACTGAAAAGGACACAAACTGGAAAAGAAGGAAGAGGATTTATAGACAGAGATAGAAATAATGTCAACATCTCCTTGTCTCTGGTGTCCAGTGTGCTGAAACTTCACACTCATGGAATGAGTGTTTCTGTCAGGAAGACTTTCCTCTACCCTTGTAGGTTCTCCTGGTTGGTCTAAGAATTAAATCAACATAAGACATATTAACAGAAGAAAATCAAATTTAATTTCATATATACCAAAACACCACATACATGAGAGGTTCAGAAACAGAAAGATAAAATGAGGAATATAAGCCACCCAAGCTAAGGAATGAGATAGGGGCCTGGGGCTTCCAAGGACAGGTTCATTCATAGGATGATAAGAAGAGCAGATGTTTGGTACTTAGATGTCTGCCCTGCCATATAGATGGGGCCACTTAGATAAAACTTATCTCCAGTAATAAGTCTGTTCAGGGAAGAATCCCCAATTTAATTTCTCCTAAGTAGTTAAGGGTAGGGCAGTAGTTTCTCTTGAACCTACAGGGTCTCAATTGCCTTTAGCACAAAATAATCCTCATACAAAAATGACACATTCTGGGGAGTTCTGAATCCTTATTTTTCTCTTTAACTTTATTAATCTTAAGAGAAAGTCTCCTTTTAGGATGAGAAAACTGAGGTACACAAATGGATACAAAAACAAGACCTGCAAATATGCTGCCTACAAGAGACTCAATTCAGATCTAAAATCACCCACACATTGAAAGTGAGGGAATGGAAAAAGGTATTCCATGAGACTGCTACAAACAACTATATGTCAATAAAATGCACAACTTAGAAGAAATGGCCAAATTCCTAGAAATGTACAACATCCCAAGATTGAACCAGGAAGAAATAGAAAATATGAAGAGACCAATTACCAGGAAAGAAATTGAATCAATATTTTTTTTAAAACTCCCAATAAACAAAAGTCCATTACCAGATAGCTTCACAGGTGAATTCTACCAAATATTTATAGAAGAGTTAACACCTATTCTTCCAAAATATTGCAGAGGAAAAATGCTCCTGAACTCATTCTATAAGGCCAGCATCACCCTGACACCAAAACCAGGCAGTGATACCACAAAAAAAGGAAAATTACAGGCCAATATCACTGATGAACATAGATACAAAAATCCCCATAAAATATTAGCAAAGAGAATCCAATTATGCGTAAAAAAGATCATACACCATGATCAAGTGTGATTTATCCCAGGGATGCAAGGATTTTTCAATATCCATAAATCAATCAATGTGATACACCACATTAACAAACTGAAGAATAAAAACCATAGGATCTTCTCAATAAAGGCAAAAAAAGCTTTTGACAAAATTCATCATCCATTCATGATAAAAACTCTCCAAAAAGTGAGAATAGGGGGAACATAACTCAACATAATAAAGACTATATATGACAAACCCACAGCTAACATCATACTCAAAAATGAAAAGCTGAAAGCACTTCCTCTAAATCAGGAACAAGGCAAGGATTCCCACTCTCAACCACTTTCATTCAACATCATATTGGAAGTCCTAGCTACAGCAATTAGACAAGGAAACAAAAGGAATACAAATTGGAAAGGAAGAAGTAAAACTGTCACTGTTTGCAAATGACATGATACTGTATGTAGAAAATCCTAAAGATACCACCAAAAAACTACTAGAGTTCATCAATTAATTCACTAAATTTGAGGATATAAAATTAATATACAATAATTTGTTGCATTTCTATACACTAACAACAAACTATCAGAAAGAGAAATTAAGGAAACAATCCCAATTACTATTACATCAAAAAGAATAAAATATTAGGAATATACCTGACCAAGGAGGTGAAAGACTTATATGCTGAGAACTATAAAACATTGATAAAAGAAATTGAGGAAGATTTAAGAAGAGATGGAAAGATAGCCCCATGCTCTTAGATTGGAAGAATTAATATTGTTAAAATTGCCATACTACCCAAAGCAATCTAGAGTTTTAATATGATTCCTATCAAATTATCCATGACATTTATCACAGAACTAGAACAAATAAGCCTAAAATTTATATGGAACCATAAAACAACCAGAATTGCCAAAGCAATTCTGAGGAAAAAGAACTAAGCTGGAGGCATAACACTCCCATACTTCAGATAATACTACAAAACTACAGTAATCAAGAGTGTGGTATTGGCACAAAAACAGACATATGGATAGGATAAATGAAACAGAATAGAGAGCCCAGAAGTAAACCCACACACATATGGTCAATTAATCTTTGACAAAGGAGGCAAAAATATACAATGGAGAGAAGACAGTCTCTTCAGCAAGTGGTGTTAGGCAAGCTGGACAGCCACATGTAAATCAATGAAGATAGAACACTCCCTCACACTGTACACAAAAATAAATTCAAAATGGCTTAAAGACTTAAATATAAAACATGACCCCATAAAACTCCTAGAAGAGAACATAGGCAAAACATTCTATGACATAAATCATATATCAATGTTTTCTTAGGCTAGTCTCCCAAAACAAAAGACAGAAAAGCAAATATAAACACATAGGACCTAATCAAACTTACAAGCTTTTGCACAGCAAAAGGAAACCATAAACAAAATGAAAAGATAACTTAACAAACTGGGAGGAAATATTTGCAAATGATGTGACCAACAGGAACTTAATTTCCAAAATATACAAACAGGTCATATAACTCAATAATAAAAAAACAAACAACCCAATCCAAAAATAAGCAGAAGACCTAAATAGGCATTTCTCCAAAGAAGACATACAAATGGCCAATAAGCACATGAAAAGATTCTCAACATTGTTAATTATTAGAGAAATGCAAATCAAAACTACAAAGAGGTATCACCTCACACCAGTTAGAATGGCCATCATCAAAAATTCTACCAATAATAAATGCTGGAGAGGGTATGGAGAAAAGGGAACCCTCTACACTGTTGGTGGGAATGTAAATTGGTGCAGCCACTATGGAGAACAGTATGGAGTTCCTTAAAAAACTAAAAGTACAGTTACCATATGATCCATGAATCCCATCCCTGGGCATACATCCAGAGAAAAGTCTAGTTCAAAAAGACACATGAACCCCAATATTCACAGCAGCACTATTTACAGTAGCCAAGACACAGAAGCAACATAAATGTCCACCCACAATGAATAGATACAGAAGATGTGGCATATATATATATATATATATATATATATATATATATATATATATACAATGGAATACTATTCAGCCACAAAAAAGAATGAAACAATGCCATTTGCAGCAACATGGATGGACCTAGAGATTATCATACTAAGTGAAGGAAGTCAGATAGAAAAAGACAAAGAGACAGAGAAAGACAAGTCTGTATATAAAATAAACAAGGTCTTACTGTATAGCACAGGCAACTCTATTCAATATCTTCTAATAAACTATAGTAGAAAGAAAAAAAGAAAGAAAACTGATGCACAGAGTGACTAAGGATCTGACTCTTATTCACATGGCTCAGGCCTGGTGCCAGTTGGCTGAAGGCACAGCTCACAGGGAAAGTTAATACCCGAGGCAATTCTAACTCCCCCATCTTCATCTTACCCCTTCTGGTACCTCACACCCCAGCACCAGCCCCAGAGGTAATTCATCTGGCAAAACTCCCATGACAACTCTTCCAAACCAGATTTTCTTATCCCCTTGAAAAGTACAGGTCAACCTCAACTTCCCCCTGATCTATTCAGCTCAAAACAATTGTTAAATGATTCTGAAGATTCAGTCATAGGCAAATAGAAATAAAAGCTGAGAGGCAATTTGTTATTAATTTTGCCCCTGGTTCCTGGTGTGAGTAGAGTTACATCAATTTTGTATATCAGAAAGGTTATTTTTCAAATAAACCAAGTCAGACTTCCCTCACACGTATCTCTGTGGGCCATGGAATTCTGCAGCTGTTAAGGCGTGAAGACATTGCTCAGTGCTGAGAGCTCACCCTAAAGTGATTAAAACAGACTGCAAAATTATCTGCCAAATCTGATGAGCAGGAAAATGAAGGCTAATGGAAGAAGTGCACAAAGTCATATTTCCAGACAAATCGCACAAGCTCTCACTCATTAGGGGATGAATCTACAAAGTGTGCTCTATAGTCAACCACTAGCTGAGATTTATGATATCAATCTAATTTAACCTTGAACCCAGCTCATAGGAATAATGAAGTTAAGAGAAAAGATAGCGCTATGTGTACAGTATAAGATACCTGAATTTTAAGTAGAATAGTCACCTATTCTACTAAAATAGTCAGTATAAGTGATGTGACTGTTGGCTTCCTCTGCCCTCAAACATAAATAAGACAGGTGACTTTATACCTGAAATGTTATGATTTGAGACCTATTTCTATAGTTTAGGCTTTGTCCCTATAAACAATATTCTCTTTTAAAATGCAAGAGCTCCTGCAGGTGGAAAGCAGGAAGTCAGTAAAATACTAGTGTGAATCATTATAGGAAATATTTTTGTTTGTTGTTAGAGGACCTTAAGCACCCTGTGAAGCGCTGGACACCCTGGAAAGTAGAGGACCTGAAAGAAGTGAGGGAGAGGAAGACAAAAATGGGGTAATTTTTCATGTGGCTGTTTATCACATCAGAGGACACCCATTTTCTAACTCCTGGACAGAGTCCTAAAGATGAGGTTAACAATATATAGTGTTTACTCATATACAAATTACACTTGTTAAAAATGTCAAGAAACATAGCTGCACTTTTGTGGTAGAAGAAATATATACCTTTCTTCCATATAGATGGTGATGATTTTATGACATTCCTCTTCTTTGTAAACATATTGTCATTTGGGGGCTTCTATAAAACCGTTTCAATCTGATTTGTATAATTCCACTTAAAAGCATTAGAGGAAACATCTGATACTGCCTCACAGGCCTCTCTGAAATCATCTGTTTCTCTTTGTTCTTGTTCTTTGGGCTTTTGTTGCTCCTGCTTCAGTGCCTGCAGTTTGTAGCTAAAGTAAACAAAATTGCTGTCACTCCTGTCCCCACTACTCAGACTTCCACACCTCAAATGCAGCTCACCAACTGCTTGCACAACTTCAGATATGGCTCCCTGCATGGTGCCAAGGCCGCCTGTGAGAGGGCAGCCGAGGCTGAGCCACAGTCAAGGGATCTGTATCAGCCTCTTAGTTATCAGAGTTTATCAGATGGAAGAGATCAAATTGTTCAGCTGCCTTTTTCATTTTGAATGCTGAGCATCTGGTGTTTGATTGTGTATTGCCATGTAAGAACACAATAATCCTCAAACATTTTGATCACAAATAAATCTGTGGGTGAGGAAAAATGTCTTCCTGCTGGTTAATGTCTCCTTAGCTTTGATAAAAGGTATGGAAGACATTACACAGAACCACAAATTACCAAGGAAAGCAGTGGGTCATAGACTTTTTGGAGTTTGGAGAAGCCTGCAAGATAATCTAATTCAATTCCCAGTCTAATTTACCTCTTTCAACTTGCAAGTGAAAAAGCTGATTCCCAGAGGGGAAGTGATCACCTCCTTACGTAATGGTGGGTAATAGCATCAGTGCCAGAATCAAAAGTCTGCTCCAACTGATAACAGGAAGACTAGGGTGGTCTTGCCTCTGGCTGATCCTGTGGACAAAAGAGCTTTCAACTCCCCCACAGGCCAGTGTGAACTTAAGGGACAGGGCAGAATAAAGAGAAACCAGGATTGATTGTGACTGAGGGCACCATTATTTTCCTGACTCCAACATTCCCGGGAATTGTGAATTGACATTTCTTATAGGTGTCAACTGTTACTTTTCATTAATTATTTAAATCGGCATGACTGGTCTGAAATAATAAGAAACAAAGTGTTATGTGAATTTGAAAACTATTCAAATAGGAGAAAAAATACTAATTAAAACTTTAAAGTGGGGAGGTTTAAGAAGTATGATTTAGACTCTGAGTTGTTGACAAATAACTATTTTTTTCCCTAGATACCCAGCGCTAATTAACTCAGGGCAGCATTCCCTAGTATAATAGGGGTGGAGCTGAAGACTGTTCTGTTGAGAATCTCTTCCCCAACCAAGGAACTCTCAACCTCTGAGCACTTGAGATCCTCCTCCTAAAACCCCATGTCGCAGATTTGATGTGGTTAGACTGGATAATCCACTAATTCATGAGTAGCTAACTTTCACAAATTAAATATCTGAGGGAAATGAATGGAGGAAAAGTAAGATATGGTGATGTTGTATATATGAGGAGATTAGGAGAAAGAAAAAAGTTACACATTAATCACATCAATAATGTGCTCCCCCAGTGTAAAAAAGTGTAGCCACTATGGAAAACAGTGTGATATTTCCTCAAAAATTAAAAATAGAATTACCATATGATCCAAAACTTCTGGCTATATACTCAAAAAAAATTGAAAGTAAGGACTCCAAGAGATATTTGTCTACCCGTGTTTATAGTATCATTAATCTCAATAGCCCAAAGGTGAAAGCAACCCAAGCGTCCTTTGACAGATGAATGGAAGAACAAAATGTGTATACACACAATGGAATGTTATTCAGCCTTAAAAAGGAATGAAATTCTGACACATGCTACAACATGGATAAACCTTGAAAACATTATGCTAAGTGAATTAAGCCAGGCACAAAATGACAAATATTTATATGATTCCACTTGTATGTAGTACCTAGAGTAGCCAAATTCATAAAGACAGAAAGTAAAATGGTGATTTCCAGGGTTTGGGAGGAAATGGGAAATTATTGTTTGATGGGTACAGAGCAATTTAGGAAGATGAAACAAGTTCTGAAGATGGGTGGTGTTGATGGTTACACCACAATGTGGATGGAATTAATTCCTCTGAACTGTACACTTAAAACTGTTTAAAATGATAACTTTTATGCTATGTATATTCTACCACAATAAAAAAATTGTATTTCTTCTTCCATACTGTAGAGTTATCATTGGGGAAAAAGTATCCAGCCAGTAATGACATTCCCAGATCCCCTTGCATCCTGGTGGGCCTTATGAATAGCTCTCACCAGTGGAATGTGTGTAGGAATAACATATATTGCTTTTGCATCAAGGCAGCTAAGAAGCAAATGTGCTTTCTCCAGCCTCTCTTTCACCATTTGCCAGATATAGCAAGAGACTGCTGAGACCCTAAAGGAAGAAGGAGCCACAAGGTGGGTCCCTGAATCACCATATGGTAGAGAATTGCATAAGACTTAGGAGAGTGAGAAATACAATTTTATTGTAAGTTACTGTAATTTTGGAGTTTATTGTTACAGTGACTAGCATTTTCCTAAACAATACATCAAAGAATTTGGTCCCTTTCCTTTCTAACCTAGGAAAATGAAAGGTAGACCATAAGATTGAGCACCACTAATAAAGAAAGGCCAAGAAACACTGCTATGAGAGGACAAAATTAGCTTGAGATCACTGGAAATCAACAGACACAAGGATGGACATAGAGGTTGGATTTTGAACCAAGGGGTGGTCTGATCCATTTGTGATATAAGAGGACTTTTGCAATAAAGATGGGACCAAAATAAAAATTAATGTGACCTTGGGAAATGCTAAGAATTAACTTCTGAATTACAAGAAAGTAGGTGTTGGTGATGCCACCAAGGAGGTCAGTCTCTAAAAATGAATTGTAAATCATTAAAACTACCATAAAAACACCCCCTAAATGTCCTTTCCAACTCTACTTTTATGACTGTGATTCTCACTTAGTTATACAGAGTTTTAGCTTATTTATAAGATGCTGCTGACTCAGATAAACTGCCTCAAGTTAGACCACAGGGAGTTTTGGAACACAAAAGAATTGGTGAACACTAAATTTCACACAATTATAAGTGAAAGTATATGCTGCAATCCTTCTCACAGAATATTATAGTCAACGCTGAAGCTAGGAAGCAAGGCCTCTATGTTTATTGACCCCAGAGCTTCTGCCAATGGGTGTCAGAGTTATTCATTTATTTGTGAGCCACATATAGTATCTTTATCTGGAAGAGCTTATATTTGTAGCTTAAAATAACAAATAGAGCACCCATGTGAATCAGAATCAGAGAAAAGAATGCTTGAATTAAAAAATAGAAAACAAAGCATGACTGGGTACTGTGATGCTCCCAAGAAGTTTCCAGTGCTGTCTTTGCCAGTGCCTGTCTCCAGTGGTCCTTGGAGAGAAAGTTAACAAAGCAAAAACAAACAAACAGAAAAACAGTCTAATTCAAGACAGTAAACCAACAACAACAACAACAACAAAAAGTCATGAAGAGACTAGGGGTAGGATGGGAATAAAACAAAGACCTACTAGGGTATGGACTTGAGGATATGGGGAGGGGGAAGGGTAAGAAATGAAAAAGTGAGAGAGTGGCATGGACATATATACACTACTAAATGTAAAATAGGTAGCTAGTGGGAAGCAGCCGCATAGCACAGGGAGATCAGCTCGTTGCTTTGTGACCACCTAGAGGGGTGGGATAGGGAGGGTGGGAGGGAGGGAGACGCAAGAGGGAAGAGATATGAGAACATATGTATATGTATAACTGATTCACTTTGTTGTAAAGCAGAAATTAACACACCATTGTAAAACAGTTATTCTCCAATAAAGATGTTAAAAAAATTTTTTTTGAAAAGACAGTAAACCAGCAGGAGCTTTGAAAGATGGAAGCTATGATGATTCTTCCAGGATTCCTTACCCCAGAACATAATGCAGGGAGAGGTAGTTCAGAGATAAAGGAGCCAATAGCATCAGAGATTCCTTTTTTCAGTGATACAGTGGAACAGGAATAAACAGAGACCCAGTGCAAAACTAGGTTTTGATCCCATATTAGACACAGAATTGTACACTCCTTTTTAACAATGCTCTAGATGTGAAAGTACTCAATAAGGTTGCAGATATCCAGGTAGGTCACAGCTGAGGTCAGTTTTGTCCACATGTGCTGTTGGAGACACTCCACTGATGCATATCCTTGAAATCCCATTTGGCTGGAACACAGGAACCTCACTGGTAAAAACAGCCCAAGCCCTGACATTAATAAAGGCTTAGGCACATATACACATGTTTAATGGATTTGGGGAATTATGTAAAAGAATCCAACTTTCAGGAAGAAACAAAGCACCTCAGAATGGGAAATCCCCATTTGTGAGGGAGTCAGGCAGGAGGACCCTAGTCAGCAATCACAGTGAGAGGAAGGGTAGCCATGTTTCTAGGAGCAATGTGAGCTGTTCTTGAACTTACTTTGGATTCACCCTTCTAGGGAATATCCAGGCATCCTGGGGCAGAGAGAACTGAAAGAACCCTGACCTTGGGTGACCAAATAACCACACTGGGGCATCACACACAAAAACCATCCCCACAGGACAGGAGAAGAAGATGTATTTCCCTACCTGTTAGAAAGAAAAGCAGCATTTATTGTTTGTAGAATTTTTTGATGAAGGCCATTCTGACTGGTGTTAGATGATTCCTCATTGTAGTTTTGATCTGCATTTCTGGTGTAGAGAAAAGGGAGCCCTCCTGCACTGTTGGTGGGAATGTAAATTGGTATGGCCACTATGGAGAACAGTATGGAGGTTCCTCAAAAAAAACTAAAAATAAAGCTACCATATGATCCATCAATTGCACTCCTGGGCATATATCCAGAGAAAACCGTAACTCAAAAAGATACATGCACCCCAGTGTTCATAGCAGCTCTATTTACAATAGCCAAGACATAGAAGCAACATAAATGTCCACTGACAGCGGAATGGATAAAGATGATGTGGTACATATATACAATGGAATATTACTCAGCCATTAAGAAGAATAATGTCATTTGCAGCAACTTGGATGGACCTAGGGATTGTTATACTGAGTGAAGTAAGTCAGACAGAGAAAGACAAATATCATATGATATCGCTTATATGTGGAATCTAAAAAAATGGTACAAATGAACGTATTTACAAAACAGAAATAGAGTCACAGATGTGGAAATCAAACTTATGGTTACCAGGGGGGAAAGGGGGGGATGGATAAATTGGGAGAGTAGGATTGACATATACCTGCCACTATATATAAAATAGATAACTAATAAGGACCTACTGTATACCACAAGGAATTCTACTCAATTCTCTGTAATGACCTATATGGGAAAAGAATCTAAAAAAAAGTGGATATATGTATATATATAACTGATTCACTTTTTTGTATACCTGAAACTAACATAACATTTTAAATTAATTATACTCCAATAAAAATTAAAATTTAAAAAAAGAAAGAGGCACCAACAGTATCAGAAAAAGACAAATATCTTTATCCCCTCTTTTTCAGATTTTTGGTTTTCCTTAGTTGACAACAGAAAAATTGTGAATTGAATTAAGTAGCCTATACTGCCACTGTTACCCATGAAACAATTGTATTTTCTTTAGATCCCATTTTTCTTAGAACATAGGGGAAGGGTGAATTACAAATATTTTGTAATTTAATGCTGATACTTTTTTATATAACACTATGGTTTTCAATGGAAGAATCAAGTAAAATTATTTGCTCTATTCAGAATGGAATACATAATACCTGTATTATGTAAAGCACTTCTTCATTGCCAGTTATGAATGTTGGAAGCATTATTCTTTTTTCTTGCTGTGTAAGCCTGTAGGTTTCACACTTACAATTTATGTTGGTCACCATTCAACCTACATGTCAGACAATTAAGCTTTATCCAAATTAAAAACTGAAACTTGAAAGAAGAGAGAAAGAAAGAAAGAGGAAAGAAAAATAGAAAGGCAAACACCTATTAGCGAGTGGAAGTCAGGAAGGTGAGGGGGTAAGAGGTGGTACCTCAAGGAATGTTTGAGGATGTCACTGGATCAAGACCACCAAATGGATGCCTGGAGTTCGTCCAGTAAGCAGCACAGAATCAATCCGGGATAGGAGTCATAGGTCACAGGGAAAATTAAGAGTCAAGAAGCACAGAATGACCTAGGCAAGTAATTCACAAACTTTGAGGTTTCAGGGCCCGTTTCAGTCTTAATTATGGAGCACCCCAAAGAAAGTTTGTTTATGTGGATTACATCTCTTGATATTTACTATGTTAGAAGCTAAAACTGGTCTTTTTAAAATATTTATTTATTCACTTAAAATAATAATAATTAAATCCATTACATGTAAACATTTTTATAAAAAATAGCTACATTATCCCTAACAAAAGAGTTATTGAGAAAAGTGATCTTATGTTTCATTTTGCAAATCCCTTTACTCTCTGACTTAAAAGAAGAAGGCACCCGGATTCTCAAGTCTGCTTCTATATTCAATTTTTAGGATATACTGTTCTAGTTGAAAGATATGAAGAAACACACAAATGTGTAGTTGGAAAATGGAGTAATATTTTAATATTTTTTTTTGAGAACTGTGGATAGGTCTTCTTTGATACTATACCAAAACTCAACAAGTAATGGTGTCTTACAGGTTATTTGCAGTGTGGAATCTGAAACATATCATTGAACTTATCCTACTCTGTTCCATTAAAATCTATTGGTTTGTCTTCCACAATGAATGGATCTTTTGCACACACATGATTTTGTAACATCATGTATTGGTCATTCAGAAAATGTTCATATGCTGAGTTATGCCACTTTTCCAAATGTTGAATACATTTTATTATTCACTATCAAAAAAATTACTTTTTTAATGTCTCCCTTCATCCTTTCAGAAAAGTGTTTAAGTATGAAGAAGTAGCCAAACTCACAGTAGCAGATGAAAGTTTTCTACAATTTTAATTTTCATGTAAAAGCTGAAATTTTATCACTGGCAGCAACAAACAAAACTATTTGTCAGTTGTCTTCCTTGAAGGGAAGACTTAAAGACTTACTTTGTTCATTTTTGAAAAAAATATCTGTCAAATAACCAAGTCTAAATAACCATAATTTGCCTGGAAGTCACACTTTCAAGAAAAAAATGTTGTTCCACACACACACACACACACACACACACACAAAATCTAGTTAAGTCACAAGTCAAACAATTGCACAAGTGTTTTTTCTCAAAATGAGCACTGTACTTCAATACATAACAGAGTGCTTTATGTATACATCCCATTTCATCACCCAGGATATTAAAAATAATGGCACTCAAAGTTCAAGATTTAATAAAATTAATATTTTATACTGCTTCATTGAGAATATTCTTCAGTAAAATGGATTTTTTAATGTGAATTTGTGGCAGTGAAAAAATATCTCTAAAATTTTGTGTCACTGTCTTGATTCATGCTAAGTCACCAGTGCTTTTATCCACCTTTAATTTTGTACCATCAGTACAAATGTCATCACAGTGGAAAAAAAAACAAAACAGCTCATACAACTCAATATCAAAAAAATAACCCAATTTAAAAATAGGCAGAACACCTGAATAGACATTTTTCCAAAGAGGACATGCATATGACCAACAGGTGCATGAAAAGATGCTCAACGTCACTAATCATCAGAGAAGTGCAAATCAAAATCACAATGAGATATCACTTCACACCTATCATCAAAAAGAACACAAACAACAAATGTTGGTGAAGGTGTTGGTGGGAATGTAAATTGGTGCAGACACTATGGAAAACAGGATGGGGGTTCCTTGAAAAACTAAAAATAGAACTACAATACGACCCAGAAATTCCACTCCTGGGTATATATTTGAAGAAAATAAAAACACTAATTTGAAAAGATACATGAACCCCAATGTTCATAGCAGCATTATTTGCAATAGCTAAGATATGGAAGAAACCTAAGTGTCCATCAACAGATGAATAGATAAATAAGATGTGGTATATATCTATACACACACACACAAAAAAAAACCACACACAATGGAATATTACTCAGCCATATTGGATGGACCTAGAGAATATCATGGATGGACCTAGAGAGTATTATGCTTAGTGAAGTAAGTCAGACAGAGGAACAGAAATATCCTATGTTATGACTTATATGTGGAATCTAAAAAATAAAACAATTAAATGCATGTAACAAAACAGAAACAGACTCAGATGCAGAGAACAAGCTATTGGTTAACAGTGGGGAGAGGGTATTGGGGAGGAGGAACATAGGAATATAGATTAAGAGATACCAACTACTATGTATAAAATAGGCAACAAAGATATATTGTACAGCAGAGGGAAATATAGCCATTGTTTTGTAATAACTTTAAATGGAGTATAATCTATAAAAATATTGAATCACTATGTTGTACACCTGGAACTAATATAACATTGTAAATCAACTATACTTCAATTTAAAAAAATAACCAAAAATAGATAAGATGATCAAGTGTACTTGCTGTGGTTTTTTCAAATTTTAGAAACTACTTTGAATCTAAATTTCCTATACAATTGTGTTTCTACCACTACCTATTGCCAGCTCACCAAACCAGACTTTCCTTTCTTACTCATACTGTGCATTCTGCCTGAAAGGCTCTCCTTTCTCTTTCTTCCTACCCAGTCTCTGTTTTCTCCCAAAGCCCAGGTCCCGTCCTAGCTCCTCCGTAAAACTCACATAGATTTTCTCTTTTCTCAGCTCCTACTGCTCTATGTCTGATAAGATATATTTATTTGTACATTGTCACATTTTTTGCTGATTGTTTTTGACTCTCTACACTGAATTCTCACAGGGCATGGATTTTCTTAATTTATTTTTGAAATGAAATGTCTTATTGTACAATTTGTAGTAAAACATAAATAAAATAAAATATGAAGAAGGAATTAAATTCAGTGTCCCATCAACCAGAGAAATAACCATACTAACATTTTAATACGTTTATAGACAACTCACCCTTTACACACATGCATACATATGTACGCCTACATAAAATTTTAAATGAATTGGTTCACATAATAAAAGCTGTTTTTAACCTTCTTTTTATTTTGTTTGAACCTTCATTTAGTAATTATTTATGGATATATTTTCATATTGATAAATATAGCATTATATCAACATTTTAAATGACTGTGAAGTTTACAATTGTATGGATAGGCAATGATTTATTTAGCCAGTCTCCCATTGATGGGCATTCAATTGCTTCTAACTTTGTTATTAGAAACAATGCTGAGATAAACAACTTTATACAGATGCCTTTTCATATTTTTCTAATACTCTCATTAGAATAAATTCCTAGAATTATAACTGTTTGATGAGATTATTTTGTTTTCTTCATTTCATCCCCTATAATACTCGATATAGAACTAAGCACAAAGAAAATGCAAGCCAGAGAGTCTAGGGGTAAATTCATCCTGACAGATAAAGGATGTCTCCAACATATAAACATTGAATACCAAATAGAAATGTAGATAAATTTCTCTGAGAAAGACCTACTCAGTCTAAATCCAAACACTCTGTGTCTTCTCAAGAAAATGTCCTTTTTTCTTCACTCAAGGTAGAATTTTTTAATGTTGATTAAGAAATAGAGGGCTTCCCTGGTGATGCAGTGGTTGAGAGTCCGCCTGCCGATGCAGGGGACACGGATTCCTGCTCCAGTCCGGGAAGATCCCACATGCCGCGGAGCGGCTGGGCCCGTGAGCCATGGCCGCTGAGCCTGTGCGTCCGGAGCCCGTGCTCCGCAACGGGAGAGGCCACAACAGTGAGAAGCCATGTACCACAGAAAAAAAAAAAAAAAAAGAAATAGAGCGAGTAAACAATTTGCTGTTAAAAACAAAAAAATGCTTGAATGGCACTTCTATCAACTAAAACCACTGACCAGAACCTACAGAAACCAGGAAGGGCAGATGATGGCTTTGTATTCTGATTTAGAACCCAAATACATTTTTCTCTAGTAGCATCAGTGACTGACTCAAATATCAGTTTACAAAAACCTATTTAACCTAAAGTGTACCTGTCTATGTTCATAATATAATGTTAACAATATAGATTCAAATTCACTGCATTGTTTCTATGGAAAATATATCCTGCCTCACAACCACTTAAATTAAAAATTAAATATAACCCAATCATAAGCTGGGCCTGCTAGTACAATATATCTATCATTTACTTTGGCCAGATGCCTGTTACTGATGTTTTTTGTCAAAGCATCTCTGCAGGATGGGCCTCAGTATCATCATCATAAAATAAGACTCGCCAAAAGCAAATTCAAATGAACCTTCTAGTAATAAAATGCTATGATCCTATGAATCCTTAAGAAGCAGATTCCCTGGAGAAAACTGTTCATTGAAGAATGTTTACTCTTTTTTGGGAACCAATTAGACTAAATGAAATTAGATTTTAAGTGACTTGGGAGGAGCCCTAACATTAATTGCTAAGTACATTTTTATGCTAGTTATAATTATTAGAATGTAGAAAGGAAGAATCACTTGTCTGTAGTGGAACTGAATTTAAAAAGACAATGTTTGTAAATATTTTCTTAAATAAAATTGTTTGACAAGACTCCCACCATCAACCAAGATAGAGAAACAGGGACTATGTTTACCCTATCACAAGAAATAATTTTAAAACTGGGGAAAAAATATGAAAAGACAGTTTTCAAGATATTGGACATAAAGAAACAAAGTATAGGGCTTCCCTGGTGGCGCAGTGGTTGAGAATCCGCCTGCCGATGTAGGAGACACGGGTTCGTGCCCTGGTCCAGGAAGATCCCACATGCCGCGGAGCAACTAAGCCCGTGAGCCACGGCTGCTAGGCCTGCGCGTCCGGAGCCTGTGCTCCGCAATGGGAGAGGCCACAACAGTGAGAGGCCCGCATACCGCAAAAAAAAAAAAAAAAAAAAAAAAAAAAAGAAACAAAGTATAATGATCTCTGAGAGTTAGGGAATCAAATAAGTGAGCCCTATGATTACACCAACTTACTGCCTGGAGAGAATTCACATGCAGTAGCACAGGGAGGGGAAACCTAAGATTCCAGCAAGCTCTCTGAGTTGAAAAGACAGAGCTGGGAAACAAAGGAGGCTAGACTTCACAAAACATCATATTGAAGAGAAGAGAACTTCACAGAGAGAGAACTCCAGAGATCTATAGAGAATCTTCTTTGAATCTTCAGCTGAGTATTTATCAGCACATGTGTGCAAAGAGACTACTCAATACTTGAGAATAAAACACCCAAAATAATTTATTATAGGAATTGGCTTACACAATTATGGAATCTGAGAAGGCCCAAGATCTGCAATCTGCAAGCTGGGGAATCAAAAAAGCCAGTGGTGTAATTCAGTCTAAGTCCAAAGACTGGAGAATTAGAGGGCAAATAGTGTAAGTCATGGTCCAAGTCTGAAGGCCCAAGAACCAGGAGCGCTGATGTCCTAGCATGGGAGAAGATGGATGTACCAGCTCAAGCAAAAAGAGCAAATTTGCCCTTCTTCTATCTTTTTATTTTATTCATGTCCTCAATGGAATAGGTGGTGGTACCCACCCACATTGGTGAGGGTGATCTTCTTTTTTTTTTTTTTTTTTTCGGTACGTGGGCCTCTCTCACTGTTGTGGCCTCTCCCGTTGCAGAGCACGGGCTCCGGACGCGCAGGCTCAGCGGCCATGGCTCACGGGCCCAGCCGCTCTGCGGCACGTGGGATCCTCCCGGACCGGGGCATGAACCCCTGTCACCTGCATCGGCAGGCGGATTCTCAACCACTGTGCCACCAGGGAAGCCCAAGGGTGATCTTCTTTATTCAGTCTACCAATTCAAATGCTAATCTCTTTCAGAAACATCCTCACAGACACACCCAGAAATCATCTTTTACCAGCTATCTGAATATCCCTAATCAAGTTGACACATATAATTAACCATCACATATAGAGTAAGTGAAAAAGACTTTGCATCAGTGGGGGAGGAAAATTAACCCTAGCTTAAATGAGCTCTGTTCCACATTTAAAATCATTACCAGAAAGGATTGAACTGTTTCAGGGAAAATTAACTGCATCATGGAACTACAACAAGGACATTTATAAGAACAAGGAGTATCCAATATCTAAAATTCATAATGTCTAGCATCAAATAAAAAATTACTTAGCCATGAAAAGAAGCAGAAAAATGTAAATCAAAGTGAGAAGATCAGTAAAATGATACCAATCAGAAATGACAAAGATGACATAATTAGTATGCAAGGACATCAAAACACTTATTAGAACTGTGCTACATATGTTCAAGAAGCTGGAAGAAAAATTGAGCATGTTAATTTGAGAAGACATAAAAAATACCCAAATTGAACCTCTAGAATTCAAAAATATGATGTCTGCACTTAAAAATACACTCAGGTAGATTAACACTAGATTTTGCCCCACACAGGAAAGGACTGGGAAACTTAAGGACATAGCAATATAAACTAGGCAAACTGAAACACAGACAAGAAAGACACCGGGAAAAAAAAATAGCAAACACCCAGTGAGCTGTGAGACAACTTCAAGTGGCCTAATAAAGTGCAATAAACTAGAATCTCTGAAGGAGAGAAAGGAGAGGGAAGAAATAAATATTTGAGAAAGTAATGAAAAATCATAAATACTTAGATTAAAAATCTGAACAGGGGCTTCCCTGGTGGCTCAGTGGTTGAGAGTCCGCCTGCTGATGCAGGGGACACGGGTTCTTGCCCCGGTCCAGGAAGATCCCAAGTGCCGCGGAGTGGCTGGGCCCGTGGGCCATGGCCACTGAGCCTGCGCGTCCGGAGCCTGTGCTCTGCAACGGGAGAGGCCACAACAGTGGGAGGCCCGCGTACCGCATTAAAAAAAAAAAAAAATCTGAACAAAACCCAAGCACAATAAATATGAAGAAAACTTTATTAAGATACATCATTATCAAATTACCAACAACCAGTGATTAAAGAGAAACTCACACATGAAGCAAGCCAACAAACAAAAAGCCCCCCTCCCAGCAAAAAGACATGTTATATAAAAAGGAACAGAGGGAAGGATGGCAGCAGATTTCTTATGCATTGAAACTGCAACTTTCCTCCATCCCACAAGCACTTCTGTTTACACTTACCATGTTCTAGTTCTTTTCTCCATAGCACTTAACACCTTCTAATATACTGTTTAATGTATTGTAGGTTATGTTTATGTATTTACTTTCTCTGTCACCAGAATATAAACTCCATCAAGGCAGGAATTATTTTCTGTTTTGATCATGTGTATATCAACTGTCCACAAGAATATCTGGCACATAGTAGGCACTTATTATATGTTAGATGAATTAATACATATACATCAAAAACTTTATTTTTTCCCACCTGAAACCCCACAGTTTATGTCTTAGAAGCTTTATCACTAGGAAGTAACCAAAAATAGGTACAAACTTACATGTTAGGCTATATAGTGAAGCATTATTTTTAGTAGTAAAAATATTAAACAACCTAAGTGTCATTAGGAAAATATTGATAAGATAAATCTTGCAAATATGATAGGGATACTATACTATATTCTTTAAAGTACCTGATGTTGAATAGCATGTTCAGTATTAGTTAAAGAAAAATGTTTTAAAAAGAAATATATAGGATTTTCACATGTGAATAAAACGTGGATTATGGCATATCACCATTTCTATGCAAGAAATAAAAGATGATCCAGACTATTTGAAAAAGAAAAGGTATTTTTAAAGACATTCAAGAGCAATAGCAACAATAAATATTCAATAAACTAAAATTCCTAAGAGAGAAGAGTCTTCCTAATGTGAACAGTCCTTCATCAGCCATTTCCTTCCATTACTAGATTTGCTGATTCTGCGTGTGAGCTGAGGATCAGCTTTAGTCCATGAAGAGGGAATCTACTAGAAGGAAAATAAATCAGTAAACCCTTTTAGTAGTCATGGATTTGGAAGCTTCAGGAACTGTAAGTACCCAACTTGTTTCTCCAGAGTATGTTAACTAAGTTTTGAGTCTATTTGGAATGTTTTCAGGCTCTGTAAGGCAGATTCAAATCTCCTGCAGTCTCACAGTCTTTAGGAAAAAGAAGTTTCACTTAAGGAACGATTCCTTCTTCAAACATACTGCTGTCTTCTCCTCAAGAATTTTGCTGAAGTTGGAAGTGACATTGGGCAGGGAGCCAAAGGGCATAGATCAAACCTTCTGAAGGACAGAGTCGTCTCTCCCACTCCTTTCACATCTAGAGAATTGCCAGGTTCTCAATCTCCCACGCCCCCAGAAAAGAGGGACACATTTGGTAGAACAGGGAAGAACCAGAGATAGAGGCAGTCTTTTTCAACCTGCAAACCAGGCTTAACACAACTCAATCACTGATTAAACTGAGGAAATCAGCCTCTAGCCTCTACTCCATAATGGGGGGAAGGAGCAACTTTCCCAGTGGAAAAATGCCATCTGGCACCTCTACAGTTTCTTTATATATGAAATACAACATAAAGTTTAGTAGACATAAGACAAAACAGGAAAATGTAATTAATATTCATGAGGAAAAATCATTAGAAGCAGACTCATGGCTATTTCTGATAAAGTTAGTAGATAAGGATTTCAGCTTAATTATATCCAATTTCTTAAAGAAATTAGAAGAAAATATGGACAAATTTGATGAAAAGATGAAGTTTCAACAAAGAATGAAAATCTATAAAATGGGACAAATGGATGTTTTAGAATTGCAAAATATAATATCTGAAATTAAGACTCATTTAATAGGCTTATAAGCAGAATATATAATAAGTGAATTTAAAGACAGGTCAATCCAAACTGAAGCACAGAGAAGGAAAAAAATGAGAATAAAGAATATAAGAGGTACATGAGACGACATGGGAAAAATATCCAACATATAAGCAAATGAAGTCCCAGAAAGAGAGGAAGGAAAATTAAGAGTTGGTGGGAGAGCAATATTCGCATGGATAATGATGATTTTTTTTCCCAACAATTAATGAAAAACTTCAACCCACAAATTTAAGAATCTCAGGGAATTTCAAGCTAAACACAGTTGATCCTTGAACAATGAGGGTTTGAACTGCATGGATCCACTTATATGCAGACTTTTTTTTTTTTTTTTTTTTTTGCGGTACGAGGGCCTCCCAGTGTTGTGGCCTCTACCGTTGCGGAGCACAGGCTCCGGACGTGCAGGCTCAGCAGCCATGGCTCATGGGCCCAGCAGCTCCGCGGCATGTGGGATCTTTCCGGACCGGGGCATGAACCCGTGTCCCCCGCTTCGGCAGGCGGATTCTCAACCACTGCACCACCAGGGAAGCCCTATGCAGACGTTTTTTGATAGCAAACATTACAGTACTACATAATTCATGGTTGGTTGAATCTGGATGTGGAGGAACCATGGACACAGAGGGCTGACTGTAAGTTATTTGCAGATTAACCCTCAAGTTTTTCAAGGTTCAATTGTAAATGCAGAAAGAACCATACATAAGCATATAGTAGTTATGCTGCTAAATTCAAAGCAAAGAGACAAAGTTTTAAGAGAAAAAAAGACATTAGTCCTCAAAGCAGCAACAATAAGATTTATTTTGACTGTGAAACAGAAACCATGGAATGCAAAAGACAATTCTATATCCAGTAAAGAAAAATCTTTAAAAATGAAAAAAATCAAGATATTTTCAGATGAACAAGAGCTGAAAGAAATCTTTGAATATCCACATTACAAGAAATACCAAGGGAAATTCTCCAGGTTGAAGAAAAATGAAACATATGGAAGCTCAGAGCTGCAGGAAAGAATTAAAAGCACTAGAAAGGGTAATTATGTGGTAATTATAAAGTAATACTGCTTGTTTAAAACAAAATATCATATTTATAACATTGTAATAAAAAAACAGGGCAAATGGAGTTAAATTGTTGTAAGATTATTGGATTGCTCAGGAAATGATTAAAGTATTAATTTAAGGTAGATAGTAAAAAGTAACACAGAATAACTATTAAAAGAAGTAGTTACTAAGGAGTTAATAAAAGTATACAATAGTACTAATATTTGATTAATCCATAAAATTCCAAAAAAAGAATTATAAGAAGGAAAATAAATGAGGCAAACAAAAAATCAAATAGCAAGGTGGTAGACTTAAACCCGATTATACAAGGAATTATATTAAATGTAGACAACTACACACTCTAATTAAAAGACAATTGTTGGACTGACATTAAAAAAAAAATACAACCATATGCTACTTTACAGGCTATACATCTTAAACCTAAGGACACAAAAAAGTTGAAAATAAAAGTAAAAAGATACACCATGCAAACACTCATCAAAGGAAAGCTGATGTAAGTATATTAATAGCAAACAAAATAGACTTTAAGTAAGAAGTATTATGAGAAATAAAGTAGCATATTTCATAATGATTAACAGATCAAGTCATTAACAATATATAGTATCAGTAAATTTGTACTTTTCTGATGACATAGTTTCAAAATTTACAAAACAAAGTTGACAGAGTAAAATAAGAAATAGAAAAATACACAATCATTTTTGTAGGTTTTACCACACTTCTCTCAGTTATTGATAGAAAAAGCAGACAAAAAAATCAATAAGGATATGAAAGATCTGAAGAGCTCAGCTGAGTAAAATAACAGTATTCTCAAGTGGTTATGAAATATTTATCAAAATAATTTATGTGTTAAGTCATGAGACAAGTATTGACTATAGTTATAAAACTATAAACTACAAAACTTTTAGAAAAAAACATAGAAAATCTTCAAGATATAGGACTTGATTAAGAGTTCTTAGACTTGACATCAAATACATAATTCTTAAAGGAAAAATCAACAAATTGTACCTCACCAAAATTAAAAATTTTTGCTGTGCAATATATCCAGTTATGAGAAAGAAAAGGTGAGCTATAGACTGGGAGAAAATATTTGCAAATCACATATCTGACAAAGAACTTGTGTCTAGAATATATCAAGAAATGTCAAAACTTAACAGCAAAATAAAAACCCCAAAACAATTAGAAAATGAACAAAGCCAGGAACAGACTTCTTAATGAAGACAATAGGCCAAAGGCAAATAATCACACTAAGATATTCAACATCATTAGCCATTAGGAAATGCAAATTAAAACCATGAGATATCACTACAAAAGTGTCATAATGGATAAGATAAAAAATAGTTATAACACCAAGTGCTGGCAAACATGCACAAAAAGTGGATCCCTCATACATTGCTGCTGGGAGTACAAAATGGTACAGCCACTCTGGAAAATAGTTTGTGAACAAGTGCCTCTTAGGCATTTATCCCAGTGAAATGAAAACTTATGTTCATGAAAAAAAAACCTGTAGGGCTTCCCTGGTGGTGCAGTGGTTGAGAATCCGCCTGCCGATGCAGGGGATACGGGTTCGTGCCCTGGTCCGGGAAGATCCCACGTGCCGCGGAGTGGCTGGGCCCGTGAGCCATGGCCGCTGAGCCTGTGCGTCCGGAGCCTGTGCTCCACAACGGGAGAGGCCACAACAGTAAGAGGCCCGTGTACCACACAAAAAAAACCAAAAAACAAAAAAAAACCTGTAAATGAATGTTTTTAACAGCTCTATTCATAATAACCAATAATTGGAAGCAACCCAAATGGACTTCAATGGATAAGTGGTTAAAATAATTGTGGTAAATCCATATCTTGGAATATCATTCAGCAACAAAAAAGAATGAACTATTGATACATATAACTTGGATGGACTTCTAGGAAATAATGCTAAATGAAAAAAAGCAATGCTCAAAAGTTTTATACTACAAGATTCAATTTATTTAATATCCTTGAAATAACATAATTATAGAGGTAAAAGAGAGATTAGTGGTTGCCAGAGGTCAGGGTTTAGGCAGGAGAGGGTAGTGTGGCTATTAAGAACCATAGAGCCCTGTGGTGATCATATAGTTCTTTATCTCAATCATAAAGGTAGTTACACAAAGCTGCACTTGATAACATTACATAGAATTTACGAAGAACATGATCCCATTCTAAATAAGTGGTGGTAGGAGATGTGAAGTGTTTAAAACATGTCTGAAAATTATTTGATACCCCTCCCATCCAAAAGATGAAATCTAATTTTCTTCCCCTTGAATCTATAGGCCAAAATAATGACTCACTTCTAACAGACATTACAGTGGAAGTGGTGCTGCATAACTACAGCAGAGTGTGTGTGTGTGTGTGTGTATACAAGTATATAACTTACAACAAGTTAGAAAATGTGATACAGCTCCCTCCCCTGCCCCAGATATTACCTATTAGCATCCCATGGGAAATAGAATTGAGGCTGCCTCAACAAAGAATTGATAATACCATGTGTTTATACTTTCAAAATTGTTTAGAACTTTAATTTTAGTTTATTAGAAACATGAATTAGTTTTCTTTGGCTGCATAACAAATTATTACAGACTTAGTGACTTAAAACAATACCTATTTATTATCTTACAATATCTGTATGTCAGAAGTCCAGGCACAGCATAACTAGATTCTTTGTTCAGGGTCTCACATGGCTGAAATCAGGGTGTCAGATTGGCTAAATACCCACCTGGAGCTCAAAGTCTTTTTCCAAATGCAGTCAGGTTTTTGGCAGAATCCATTTCCTTGTAGTTTTAGAACTAAAGTCCCCCTCTTTTTGATGGCTGTCAGCCAGGGGTCGCTTTCAGCAACTAGAGATCCCTCTTGGACTCCCCTGGTGGTCCAGTGGTTAAGACTCCATGCTTCCACTGCAGGGGGCGTGGGTTTGATCCCTGGTCAGGGAAGTTCCCCATGCCACGTGGTGCAGAAAAAAAGAAGAAAGAGAAAAAGAAAAGAGATCACTCTCAGGTCCCAGCCACATGGCCCCTGTGATAAGAAGTTTGCAATATGCTGTTTGCTTTCTTCCCTGAGGTTAGCAGGAGACTGGCACTTCCCTTTATTTTAAAAGTTTCACCTATTCAAGTCAGGCCTGCCCAGGTTAACTCCCCTTTTGATTAAATAAAAGTCATCTGATTACAAACCTGATTATGGAAAAAGAAATCCCAGTATTTTCACACATTCCACTTACTCAAGGGGAGGAAATTATACAGAGCAAGTATATCTATGGAGTGTGGATTGGATTTTAGGGACCATCTTAGAATTCTCCCTACCACAGTTCACCTTTCTCTAAATGCAGGGTCCATCACTGTTAATGTAAACATTGATGTGTGGTTAAAGACTGATAAGATGTTTTTTCTGTGCCTAATACATTCATTTACTTGTTTATTTAGAATTGATTCTGTAGGATTTCAAAAAGCTATTTGAGACAGATTATAATTAGATTAATTTCATTAAAAATGAAAAGATAAAAGGCAAATAACAGAAAGAGGAAAGATGATAGTAGGAAAGTTCTGTCTGAACATAAAACCCAGCTCTATACCTCTTAGTTTCCAAAGCAGAGATGGAAAAATGATGAGCTCTGTTCAAGTATATCTTACTTGCTAGAAGGAAACATCAGATTTCATAGGAAAGACAAACTCTTTTCTGTTTTGAAATGTGAAAGATTTTTCCCTTCCATTCTTCACAAAAGGAAATTTGAATAACAATGTTCTCATTGGCAGTTTCCATTTTACAAAATTCAGATTTTTTCACATATAGCTTTCAATTCTTTATGAAAGCCTAGAGCAAAGAGAACTGCAGTCTCACAAATGTAAATCTATTTGAGACATTGCAAGCTTTTATGTAGGTTAACTCATTGAACCTTCACAATAACCATATAAGATAGGTATTATGATTATCCTTATGTATAGAAGAAGAACCTGAGAGGTTCTTCTTGCTTGATTTCCCCTTGCTTGATTGGATAAAGGGATGAATTTTAGAAAATAAGAAAGAGCTAATATTTCATCAATCTCTTGGACATTGTCAAATATCAGCTGCTTCCATCAAGCTTTTGACAAGAGTTGAATGTCAGTCAATTTGTAACTGAGATCATTAGCACTTCTTAAAGAGCTGATGGTCTCTGCTGTTGATTGAATGGAATCCATGTGATCTGTCATGGAGAGGTAAGATGAAAGGTACTTAAATGTGCAAAGATGATGTTTAGCTGGAAGAATTGAAAACCAAGACTTACATTATTGCCTTATTGGAAAAGAGCCCCATTTCTAGATGGAGGTGAAGAGGTTAGCAAACTGCCAAATGAGAGTAGAGATGGAGGAAAACATAAATTTATGCATGTTTGTGTGCATTGAGGTGCAGAAGATAAGAGTAACCCTAGGCCTCTTTTCAGAGAGTGACTTGATAGAAAAGGAGACAAAAAAAAAAGAGAAGAGGACCACTGAAGAGAAATGACGCAAAGGTATAAAAGCAATAAAAACCATAAAAGTTGTGGTGCTAGTTTGTCCCCTACTCCTACCAGACTAGCAGACAAATATTCAGGTCCTGATTTTGTCACTAAGTGGTGAGGGTCCTCGAGCAGACCCATCCAACCTGCCCAAGGTTCATTTTTCTCTTCACTGAAATGAAGCTTTTATTAATCCTGACTGTTACTTCACAGAGTTTTATTTATATTGTTCATTCATTCATAAAACTTTACCTGACACATTTTATGTATCAGGAGCTATTCTAGTAGTGGAAATATGGAATCCAAAAAAAAAAAAAAAATGTTCGTGAAGAACCTAGGGTCAAGATGGGAATAAAGATGCATACCTAATAGAGAATGGACTTGAGGATATGGGGAGGGGGAAGCGTGACAAAGTGAGAGAGTGGCATGGACATATATACACTACCAAACATAATATAGATAGCTAGTGAGAAGCAGCCGCATAGCACAGAGAGATCAGCTTGGGGCTGTGTGACCACCTAAAGAGGTGGATAGGGAAGGTGGGAGGGAGGGAGATGCAAGAGAGAAGAGATATGGGGACGTATGTATATGTATAACTGATTCACTTTGTTATAAAGCAGAAACTAACACACCACTGTAAAGCAATTATACTCCAATAAAGATGTTAAAAAAATAAAATTAAATTTTAAAATAAATTTAAAAGAAAAGATAAATGACTCAATATTTACCCTGATAGCCTTAAATCCCTTTCAGAAGAAGGCAGATATGGATAGAGAGGATTAAAATAAAATGATATATATGGACAGTCTCTAACTTCATGGTATTCACAGTCTTGGAGGGTAACAGGGAATGGAATGAAAGTCTAAAAGAGGCACATAAAATAGATTGTGACATGTTGAATGTGTATTCAAAAAGGGTGGCTTGGAGAGGCTGATTCCCAACTAAAATACTGAAAATGAGAAGGAATTGATGAAAAATAGGAGGCAGAGTGAATGGTTGAGGGTGTGGAGAAAATGCTGGAAGAATAACAGTGAAAGAGCTAAGCTTTGGAATTAGCAATCCCTGGATGCAAATATAAAATGTATTGTTTACTGCCTGAATAACAACAGGTACTTTGCAGGATTATTATGAGGATTGAAGACAATTTATGGAAAATAGTAAAATATCAATAAATGATAGTTGGTAAAATGATGCTTATTTCAGTGGGTGAGAGCCTGTGCAAAGCATGAGGTCATAAGAAAGCATTGTCATGGATTGGAGAGGTGGAAACAGAGGTGAGATTACCAGGATTCCAGGTAAGAAATGGGGAGGGTTCACCTTAGGTAGTGGAAATAAGATTGGTGACATGGGGGAAGACATGAAAAGATAACGTGTCTAGGACTCGATGAGGGTGACCTCTGCTTAGGTGTGGCCTCCTGGTTATATGTTGGTGCTCTTCATAGAGGTGAAAAATAAGACAGAAGAAACAGGTTTGCTTGGGGGGTACAGGTAGAGGTCAGGAACAAGGGAGAGAAATAGAATTTGCATTTGTACCTGTTGGATTTGAAGTGGCTCTGGGACATCTAGGAGGAGCTGTTCAGGAATGAGCATCTGAACTGGGGATTGAGTTTTAATAGTCATCAACATGCAAGTAATAATGGAAGCCACAGGTATGGATTAGATCACCTTGGGAAAGCATTTAGAGAGAGATGAGAATAGGATCAAGAACAGAGCACTGAATAAGAACAGTCAATGGTGGGTTGAGAAAGAGAAGCTTCCCCAAGGAGAAAAGACAGTCCATATGTGAGGACTTGGTATAGTACCAGGAACTGATGCTTAGCGTCTTTCTCTTTTCCCTTTCTGGATCCTTGTCTCCTATCTTAGACTCTTAGTCTTCTTTGATTGTTCTACTATACCTCTTCCAAGGGCAACATCTCATTTACCAACCATCCCTCCTTACTTCCTTCTCCCCCTTGACACTCCCATTTCCTCCATGTGCAGGTTTTGGGTTATGTGGTAAGTTAAGTCACAAGCGAACCCCAAAGGAACACTAACCAATGGTGTAGTACAGGCCCCCATGATAAACAGGACTGATAGCAATCTGTGCTTGGAAGACTGTCCTTCCCAGGACACTTAAAATCACATCATTTAGTTCTCCCATGTGCATCTCCAGTCCTTGATAAAAGCATATGGAGAAGCAGAGATGACAAGAACAGAAAGCAGCAAATAGACCAAAAAATATTGCTACAACCCCCACTCCACCCCCTCTTCCATCAGGAATAAGGAACCCGAGGGGAAATTGAGGAGGTGGGAAAATACTTTTAGTCAGAAGATGATTCTTCAGACATACGGAGTCTGATATTCCATTGTTCCCACCTGGTATGCAATGCCATGCTGTTTTTCATGCAAAGCAGTAAGATTATTTAATGTTATCACAGAAGGACCTAGCAAATCATCTGGGCATGTAGGGTATTCAAGATTCTCAGCTAGAACCACACTGACATGAAAAAAATCTAAATATTCATATGTACCAGCATTTGAAAAGTAGACTCCAGATTACACCAGGGGTTCTGGCCACTGACTTAGAAAATTTGTTCCTTGTCTTATTCGGAAAATATGGGAACAGAACCTCACCATTAGAAGTCCCAGAAGATGGCTTGCTCTCCCACTCAAATGAGGGTCCATAATGTTTCTTGCAGCTAACTCATGTCCAGACTGCCCATATGAGAGAGAGACTGAAGTTACAAACCGCACTGTGCACATGTGACCTTTGTACTATTTCATTTGGGGCCTTTTTTTTTTTTTTTTTTTGGTGGTACGCCGGCCTCTCTCATTGCAGAGCACAGGCTCCAGACGCGCAGGCTCAGTGGCCATGGCTCACGGGCCCAGCCACTCCACGGCATGTGGGATCCTCCTGGACTGGGGCACGAACCCGTGGCCCCCGCATCAGCAGGCGGACTCCCAACCACTGCGCCACCAGGGAAGCCCCATTTGGGGCCTCTGTTAGCTGTAGCAGCTGCTGGTCCTCCTTGTGAATGTGATTTCGAATCACTGCCTGGGTGAGATAAGAACTATGTGGACTCTTCTTTCTCCAAGTCCTTCTCCAGTCCTCTAAACCTCAGAGTGTATGTTAGGAAGCTGGCTCAGAGCTGGCATGTAGTAGGCACTTGGTAGATGGTAACTGTTGTGATGTATTCCTGCAACATATATTCTCTGCACAGGTTTCTTTTTTTTTTTTCCTATTTTCAGAAACCTTGCATAGATGTAGGACATATAAAGTCTCAATAAACTACATGGACTATTGTGATGATTCAGTACTACCAGGTCTGATGTTTGGACTTGACCAAGATTTGATGATAGTTCCTGCTTCTCCCAATGATCATAGAGATCCTGGCTTCCACCCATGAAGGCTTCTGCTGGAAATGTCACTAAAACAGTTAGGTGCCAGCTCTAAAAAAGGAGCAAACTAAGACTATGGAGATATTGGCATCCAGATTCCATTGGTTCCCAGTTCCCGGGAGGAGCAAGGTTAACTGCACTAGCAGACAGATGAGCACATATCTGGAAAACTGAGGATGGAAAGAGATTACCAACTACTTGTTACCTTCCTATACATTCTCCTTCCTTCTTCCTTTCTTTCTGTCTTCCTTCATTCCAACAGTAATTACTGCATGCCTGATATGTACCAGATACTCACTATTGTAGGCCTTAGGGATATGAAATTGGACAGCACAAACCAGACCCCACTCTCATGGAACTTACATTCTGGGGTTTGGGGAGATAGACAACAAACAGATGCACCAGCAAACAAATGAATTTCAGATAGCAGTAGGTGCTACGAAAACAAAACTGTTACGATGGTGGAGGGTGACTAGAGCAGACAGGGTGAGAAGGAGAGCTTCTCTGAAGATTTGACATCTGCACTGAGGCCTGAATAACAAGAGGGAACTCGCTTGGAGGTTTGAGGAAATGAGTCTTCCACACAAGGGAACAGCAAGTTCAAAGGCCTGAGGTGGGAATATATTTGGCGAGTTCAAGGAGCAGAAAGGAGACCTGCATGGCTGACGTGTGTTTGGGGTGGTTGGAAGGAGCCGCATTGCTGTGAAAGGCTTGACAAGAAATTTGGATTTAGTTCTAAAGGGAAGCCACTAAAGGGTCCTAAGGAAAGGAATTATGCAATCCAATTTATGTACTTTTAAGATAATTCTAGCAGGTCAATGGAGAATGTAGTGAAACAAACCAGTCTCACCATGTCATAATTATTCCTATTATTGGATTTAAAAATAATTCAGTGGCACCTCCATCCAGGCACACGGCTATTGCCAAGGCTTATCACCAACTTCCACACACAAAGTGTGGTCCCCACAGCAGAGGTTTAAGAGAACGTGAAGTAGACCCTAAAGACAATTCCAAGAGAGAAATGCTAATTTGAATGTGCACATTCTAGTACATGATTTATTATAAAGTTCTCCTATTTTAGCCTCACCTACATTTTAATTCCCACAATACAAACAGTCTCAACACTACACCTCCCATGCCACTTAACCTTGGTTGTATGTTAGAATTATCCAGGGAGCCCAGTCTACACTGTGCTGTGACCCATTAAATCAGAATCTCTGGGGTGGGTCTCAGGCCTTGGTGTTTTTTACAACTTCTCCAGGTGACTCCCTTGGGCAGCAAAGGCAGCCACTGCCTCACAATAGCAGGCATTTCAGAGCATATGGTGGTGATGACAAGTGGCATGAGACCACAAGAAATGTGCTCTCCCGCTGCTGTGTCCCTGGAGGGCCCAAGAAAAGGCAATGATGAGCTTGCAGCTGCCGGGTGGCACATTGCAAAGCCTGAACAAAGGAACACAAGCTCACATGGGAGGCCACGCTGCAGTCAGCAGCACGTTGCTCTGCAGTGGAGCTCCCGGATCTACACATGGAACTAGCAGACATACTGCCTCTTTAGAAGGAACTTTGGGGACTTTGGGGACCTTAAAAATCATAAATGAAACAAAGGATGATTACATCCAAATAGAATGTCTGTGCAAGTAGCACCACAAAGATAGATGCCACCCAGGCTTTAAAGTGCCTGACATCCTACAGAGCTCAAAATGTAAAAGCTAACACATCTTTGTCAAGCTCTAAAATAGGGAGGCAGCTTTCCCACTTTCCTATTTAGTTTTTTTTTTTTTTTTTTTTTTTACATTTGTTATGCTTAGATGCTAGGTTAAAAAAAAAAGAGAGAGAAGATAGTTTAAAAAAAAAAAAGCTCTAGCAGGGATGGTGTATGGCATAATCCAATCAGCAAGTTTTCATTGTTTTCATAGTGGTACTTGTTTTGGTTTACTTTTGTGTGTGTGTGTGTGTGTGTGTGTGTGTGTGTGGTACTTGGGCCTCTCACCGCTGTGGCCTTTCCCGTTGCGGAGCACAGGCTCCGGACGCACAGGCTCAGTGGCCATGGCTCACGGGCCCAGCCACTCCGCGGCATGTGGGATCTTCCCGGACCGGGGCACGAACCAGTGTCCCCTGCATCGTCAGGCGAATTCTCAACCACTGCGCCACCAGGGAAGCCCTGGTTTACTTTTTGATGGACACAGAGAAGACAATGCTATAGCATCCCAAAACACTTTATTGTATAGCCTTTTCCACGTATTTTAACACTTAATTATATTCTGCCTTATACAGTTTGCTATTATTTCAGATGTGCTAATCTTGGCAAATCTGGTAAATTTCTTGAGAACATGTTTCTTCTGTGATTTAAACAGCATCTGTTCACATGTTGACTAGTGATCACAGATTCCATATTGAACAGACCAGGTAATACTTGTACCTATTTTTATTTTACTTGTTTCCTCCCAGCACCCAATCCCCAACCCTTCATCTTTTCTCTCTGTGTGTGTGTGTGTGTGTGTGTGTGTGTGTGCACGCACGCCCACATATGTGCCTATGATCCTCTAAAGGAAACACAGGGCTCTATACAGGCACCCTTGTAATTATGGAACTTCAGTGTAGGATACCAGGGGTCTTAGGTAGTAAGGACACTGTGTGTTTACAAGTGACACACTAATCTAGCTTAGAGCTAGGTTCCTTGTGTTAAAGGGGAATGGTTCCTACACTGAGGGAAGCTTAGTGAGTCAGTATCCCAACACACAATGGACCATAAAGTTTCTGGGAAAAGAAGTTGTAGAGTCAAGGATGAATTCTCCCCCACAGATCTAGTTCACTACTCAAAGTGATCTAGAGTAGTGATCTACTTTGAGTAGTGATCTAGATCCCTCAACAAGAGTAACCTGTTATATTATATATTATATTATAACCTGAAAAAGAGCAAGGCAAGCTTCAGATGGCAAAGCCTATTGTAATTCTTAGCAGCCTAGGGGTGGGGAGTGGGAACAGCAAGCATCATTAGGTAAAATGAAGAGATTTTTTTAAAGTTCTCAAAAGACAGCACATTTAGTAACTTATGAGTGGTGCCCTTGGAATTGTCCAACCTGGAAGGACCTCCTGATAAGGGATGGGATCATGAAATTACCTCCTTTCTGATGTGGAAGACAAAAATCAATATCTATCACTAACTGCAGGACTCATGAGACCCAAGAACCTGGAATCCTGCTGAGTCCTGGAGCTTGGAAGTCTATAGGCCTTGATTTTCTACTACCCCTGTGGCCTAAGAAAACAAAAATCAAGGTCACTGTCCTGACTAGAAGTTAGAGAAGGAGATAATTCAAAGAGTGTGAAGATTAAATGTCTCAAGAATTATATCATCTCCCAAAACTTTAGTAATTCACCTCATCAGGATGATTATCAAAATCAACTGAGGGACTTATAACAATGATACAGAGTTTCTGGATCCACTCTGTGCCCATGAGAATCTCCAAATGAGGGACCTTTGTACTCTTGTGGCAGGTTTGGAAAGCAACCATTTTATATTCACCAAAAAATGAGTTTTACCCAGCCAACTGGCCCTTGACTACTTAATAACTAATAAGAAAGTCATTAATTAGTTTCCTCAATCATTAATCAGAAGGTCTTGGTATAATTGTCAGGAAAAACAGATCCTTAATAATTAATCATTCTCCAATTTTGCTGCAGAACAGGAGCTCCTTGGTGAGGAAGGAGTAGAGCTCATGCATTGCTTTCTTTCCCACTGAATGTGGCAGCCTGGATCCCACACTGAGAGCATGTCTGAGATTAACATAATAAAAATAATCTACTCTTGCCTCAGACAGGTAATAAAATAATAGGCTCTTTGGCTAACTTCTAAATTATTTCTTCTTTAAACCACCTCTGTATGGGACAAAACTCCAGTGCAATCTTCCAAACATTCTGTAAACTTTAGCGGTGATCTCAACTTCTATAAACCTACTGGAAAGAGGAGTTAGGTTTGGGGCTAAAAGTAAAGAAAGGAGCCTGGTAAGAAGTTTTCTACCAGCAGGGCCACAGAAGTTAGAAATAATTTATTTAAAAGTAGGGGGGTTATGAGGGAGTGGGAACATGGGATGACAATATATGGCCTGGGAAAAAGAGGCCAGGAGTAATGATACCAACAAGGCATGTGGAATGTGGCATGCTTTGGTTGAGTGGGAGCAGGACACCAGGTTGAGGCTTGACTGTACCTCTTTAGATAGCACCTTGTCCATTGTTCTGTTATGGCACTTCTGAAGCTGAGTTGTGTTTCATGTCTCTCTCTTCCTCTCCTGGGCTGTGAACTTGTTGAGCTCAGGGAACATGCATATTCATCTCTGGATCCTTAGTCTTTAACAGGATTCCTGGCACATAGTCAGCTCTCAATAAATGTTGAATGAATAAAGCAGATGAAGCCTTGAGGGCATTATCCATGGAATGGTCTTGCATATGTTCTAAGAGTTAACAAAGTGATAAAAAAAAACAAAATTGTGTCTCGAAAATAAGGTCAGAGTCTTGAGCAGTCTCTCTAGAATAAAATGTTTGGATTTTATCCATAAGAATTTATTAAGCTATGTGTTTTTAGTTTTTTTTAGTAAAGCTGTATTTTTAAGCATTTAAGATACTATAGCTTGTCCATTGCAGTCATATTTCTTGGGTTTAGGCTTTACTGATCATCTCATTGCACTACACTTATAAGATCTAAGTTAAAAGGATGGGTGTCTGTGACTGGTTCTGTTAAAAATTGTTTCCTTTTCTCATTATACGTTGACTTTTAGAAGCCAAACACTGTTGTACATTCTATTAGTCTCTTGTACTGGACTGGCACTGAGGTTTAGAACTAAGAGAAAGTAAAAATGGAAAAACATATAAGACTGAAATGACACAACTAGGATGACAACTTTAGCTCATTCACCTGCTGACACCTGAAAATTAAGGGACAGTCACTTACCAAGAGAGATAAAAAGAATGGTGCAGAGAGTCAAAGATAGAGCAGGCCTGCCACAGATACATTGTATTTTTCACAATGGGTAGGTTTTCCCTTGTCACTAGCATTGTCAGTTTTCACTGTATCAATCAGCTACTGCTGCATAATAAACAACCACTAAATTTTGTTGGCATACAGCATTAGGGTGTTAATTTCAATTGCATATGGCTGATATAAGCTGGACTTTGCTGGGCAGCTCTGAGCTGTCACTGGGCCCCAGTCTGTCTACATGTCTCACCCTCCTTGCACTAAGGGCTACCCAGGAGATGCTTTACTGTGGCAATGGCAGAGGGAAAAGAGGGCCCATACAATCAGGCAAGATCATTTCAAACTCCTGCTCGTGAAATTGCTGACATCTCATTGGCTAAAGCAGATCACATGGCCAAGCCCACACTCAAAGTGTGGTGAAGTGTATTCTTTCCATGGACATGACAGAGGAGGAAGTAAATAACTTTTTAATGACAGTTAAATGTTCACAGGCAGAGCTGCAAGCTGATGCATTTCAAGAGTAATGGAGATAATTATTTTAAGGAGGTCAAGGGTAGGTGATACTTGTATCATTAAGTCCCAGATGTCTTTACTCTCATACATTTCTGATAGAACAATGAATTAATACAATCTTTCTACAATATAAATTATCAAATTCTTACCTATTGACTTCTAAGGATTGTCCCGAGATGCATAGAAAGATTTTTATATAATTGATGGATTTTTACATCCATCTTACTTTTATATTAGTGAGATACTGGACACAACTACAAGGGGTTGAATGATAAAATTTGGCACATCTGGGTGATGGAATATCTATTCCATATAACAGTGATGTTATAGCAGAATATTTAATTTCATAATTGCCAACGTACTTACTTAATGAAAACAACATATTAGAAAACAGTAGGTATAATATAATCCTAATTTTGTTTTTAAATCATGTGGGTATAAGTATCTTATAAAGATTCTATAGACATATAAATTAAAATATAATAATAGTTATTTTGGGTGGAGACAGTTTTCATCTGAAATCCATTCTACCCTGTCTCCTTAACACTAGGAGGGACCATGTGACTTAGATCTTGAAAACAATGTGAATAGAAGTAGCTTGTCCATAAATTCTTGCACAAGGTTCTTTCCTCTCTTCTTAATGGCTGGAGTGGTAATGGCTAGAATAAACTTGGATGCCACATTGCGGATGACAGAACTACCACCATATCTGAAATGTTCTCATCAGAATTCTTATATGAGAGGGGAATTAATTTTTATAATTTACTCAATTTTAGGATGACTTTATTACAGCAACTAGCATAAACTCTAACACAGTGGGGTTACTAATGATTTTTATTCTCTTGCATATGGTTTACTACATTTTCCAAATTTCTAATTTGGATAAATAGTAATGTGTAATTAATGCAAGAAATAATAAATATTATTTTTCAAACCTAGACATGTTACTCCAATACTTCCTCAAAATAATGAATTACAAGTGTTTTGAGCAGGTACTATTTTTCTCTCTTTCATTAAGATTAAATTGATGGGGCAGGAAAGCAATATAAATTTCTAGACCCTGTCATTTCTGATGTCTTCCCATATTTTGAGGTCCTTTTTTAACTAAGAAAATTTGGATGTAGAATGTAGAGTTTGGGGCTAAAGCCAAACTGGGTTTGAAATTCCTTCTGAGATTCGGATAAGTTACCTAACCTCTCCGAGTCTCAATTTTCCTCATCCGCAAACTTTGCAAGATTATTGTGAGGATTAATTAAGTGTGTGAGGGAATAAAAAACACCCCAGGGAGTAGCACACCATTTTGAATGCTCTTATGAAATGTAAGTTTCCTTTATTTCCTTCACTTACAAAAATTTGAGCACTTAGACCAAACACTTGTTATTGAGAACTATGTGAAACATACAATTTTGTCTTCTTAAGCTTGTAATTTGACCAAAATTTCACACTTCTCTGGAAAGGAGAATTATAGCATTACATGACTAAATATGTCACTGAATTCCTCTTCTCTGTTCATTTTCCCATTAGGCATCTGGCCAGTCACGTTAAGGAGGAAGTGTGCTGACAAGCTTTCAAGGTTAGCACAATATCCCTCCACCCCTACTATAGCTTACATTTTACAAAATACAGCTGAGGCAGAGGATTGTGTTGCTCTCTCGGCAGAAATTAGAGCCTACTTTGTGTAAACACAATTAAAACTAAGGTGGAGGGGGAGATGCAAACAGAAAAAGCTGCAGTCTGCAAAAGCACTGTATGGGAATTTCATTGCATATGTTTTCTGAAAAGATAAGAAATAACAACATGAATAATCATGAAGCTCAAATTAAACTCACTAACACCTACAGCCACCCATAACCTTTCCTTTATGCTGTACCTCTCCTCTCTCATTAAAGAATTTAAAATCTTATATTTGATATCCATGGCAAAAAAAAATACACATACACAAAATACTTTAATGAAATATTTAAAGACTTCAGTTTCTCTTCCTCTTTTTCTCCTTCCCTTTCAGTAGGATATATGATCTCTCCTCTCTCTTCCTCCATCCCAAATCTAGCCCTTCCATAATCTCTCTTGAACTCATCCCTTCCCAACTATTAAGATTCTTCTATCTCATCTTCTCCTTAATATTTTCCTGTCTTGTATAGCCTACATTTTGTATCACACACATTCCTGATCTTATCAAGTCAAGGTGAATGTGATGAGGTTGTCAGAACAGATGTGTTCACTTACTTTTCTCTTAAGCTGCCACATTGCATTTTAAATCACTGTATGAATGTGAGCCTTAAGTAAACTCTTCAAGAATAGCTCTCGATGAAGGAACCAAATAAGGATCTAAAGAGTAGATAGTTTGCATGTATATATAGTTACTGAGACCTGGCTTCTGACAATAATTATAAGTTTGTATGAGATCTTTTTCTCTCTGGGAGTATTTGAGTTCTTGTGCCAGCTAGAAGACAGTGAAACCAGTATAATGAATATTGGTTCATACCCTCTCTTCCATGGCTTTGGACTTGATTTGATTCACTGAATACTTCCAAAGCTGAAATTCCTTGGAGCAAATGGAGTAGTTGGAGAAGAAATCTGGGAACCAGATGTCAGGTCAGGATTTCACAAGAGTTCCAAGTGAGGAAATACAAAATTCATCCACACAAAGACACCCAATTGTTGTTCTGAGGAGGAACAGCTAAAGGAAATGGATCACTGGCCAGTTATGAGAGACAAGCGGGCGGGAAGAGAGGCAACTCACATAAATGTTGAAGACCTTGGCACCTCGGTAGGTGCCTGGGGTTTTGAGGAGCAAACCACATGAATTTGTGAGAAGCTGTACAAGATCTGTCACTTGCAGAGATGTGGTCGGAAAGAATCAGGTAAATACGTCTGCTCCAAAAAGGAAGCAAAGCCCTGCAAAATGGATGGTAATAATAATTAACAGCATCTCTACCAATATAGAGAGGTTCCCTCGAGCTATGTATTATCTTAAATGTATTTCATACATTATCTCATTTAAATAGGGCAAGAATGGCCTACCTAACAGAGGAAAGCAAAGAAGGTTAAAAATTAGAATTCTAGGGCTTCCCTGGTGGCGCATTGGTTGAGAGCCCGCCTGCCGATGCAGGGGACACGGGTTCGTGCCCCGGTTCCGGAAGATCCCACATGCCGCGGAGCGGCTGGGCCTGTGAGCCAGGGCCGCTGAGCCTGCGCGTCCGGAGCCTGCACTCTGCAACAGGAGAGACCACAACAGTGAGAAGCCCGCGTAACGCAAAAAAAAAAAAAAAAAAAAAAAAAATTAGAATTCTAGAAAATCCTGGGAGAAACAAGACCAAGGAGCCTAAGCCATGAATTACAGAAAAACACTTTTAGTAGCTAAAAGTAAACCATTAGATAAATAGATGCTTTTTCTTTGGGCCAATTCTTTCTTGAATAAATACATACACAAGTTGCAAATTACAGCATACTTTTACTGTATCAGCATTGGTCTCAGCAGTATACATACATCATCTCTTTCAGGAAGTCTGAAATGTAGATATCTTACAAAGAAAATGGGGTTCTGAGAATTTTAAGAATTTCCCAAGATTAAAGAGTTAGGAAATCTCCAAGCCAGAATTTGAACCCAGAATGAATTTTCCCCCAGACTCTGACCTTTAATCACTGCAGTACAGGATCTCTGGTCTTGTCTTTTCTAGTACCATCTGGAGCGTCACTGTTGGAGATAATTCTCCTCCACCCTCATCAACAAATCTAACCTTGTTTCCAAATATTACTGTAATAGAAACCATGAAATAAATATTCAATTATTTTCATCAGGACAGAACTCCCTCAATTTTTCTCTTCCTAAGGCACAATTTGACCCCACTTTAACCACAGAAAAAGTATATAACACTCTTTTGCCAAACTTATCCACTCTTCAGATAAGATCAAACTCTTGATGCCAAATGCTTAACACTAAATCATAAAGCTCAGCTTTGTGTCATAATATCAGCTTGCATTTCTTTAGCACCTGTCATCCCCATGGATATCAAAGTAAATTACAACCATGGACCAATATGCATCTATATATAGGTGTCTTTTCCCCACTCTAGGGACACAGCTTCTCAGAATCTTGAAAAATTGTCTGACTGTTCTATAGAAGAATGAAGAAAACAGAATATATCCATTTAAGTCAGAATATCTGTTATTCTGTATATCCATTTAAAACAGAATAAGTTAAGCTAGAAAATATTATAACTGTATATAAATCTTTAATGCTATGGGGGTTAAATGTTGAGTCTGAAAAATAATTCTTTGAAAAGTAGCACTGTGCTAACAGCCTCTCTCTCTAATTTTATTTTCTGTATTAAAAAATCAAATGCTCATTTGCTTAATGAGTCGTGTCTCTCTACTGTCCTGAATGACACATATTCCATTTGAATAATGACAATGTTCTTCATCACAGACTCAGAGAAAAAGTCTTTCCACCCATGACACTCAATTTTTTAAATTACAAATATTGAATAATTCAACATATATTGAGCACCAATTATTTTAAACACTTTTCTAGGTGATGGGATGTAAGGAGCAGGGGTAAGAGCATAAAAGATGGATAAGCTACAATACTTGCTCTCAAGAATCTCACAATATAGCAGGAGAAACAGATATAAACCACCTTTACACATATTACACATGATATATTTACAATAGATACAAAGGTTTGTGGGTCACAGAGGAGGAAACAATGAATTTCCCCTGGAGGAATAGGGAATAGCTAACAGAGGAGATGACACAATATTTTCTGACAATAATAGTGTTGGGAGAAAGTTTCCCATAGGAGTCTCTCATATTTCTATACATCTTGTGAGTAAGGAACTGCCCTTTTGTTCTGGATTATCTTTTCAGAGATGTTTATATAGTAAGCACCCTTGGAAGATAGAGCTAGTGTCTCTGTCCTGAGCAAAGGGCAGGTTTTCTTACTTCTCAATAAAATAAAGTTAATGTCTCTCTTGAAGACAAAGAGCAGGTCTGCATACAACCCATTATAAAGGGACATCTTACCAAAGCTTGGGATTCTTCAGTTTTGATATAAAAGCTGAGTAACAGCCACCTGGGCCCCTCCACATCAGCCCCATAGAACTTGGAGAGGAAGTGATACAAACAGGACACTCATGGTCTTTGTTCTGCCATGAGTATTAAAGTTCTTTGTCTCTCACCAGGAGTCTTGTGTCTCTGACATCATCCATGAAACAGTAGCAGGCTAACTTCTTAGCTGGTAAGTAAAGTCAGTCTCAGACCCTTCACAGTTCCTTACAAATAGCTTTCACTACAGGCTGGATACTTGTCTAAGCACTTTATATTTATTAACTCATGGTCAAAATAGTGCTCTCATATAGGCACCATTCTTATCATAATCCCTATATTAGAAGTGAAGAAACTGAGATACTAGGAGATTACATAAGCAGCAGAGATGTGATGTGAATCTGAGCAATCTGGATCCAGAGCCCGCAAACCTCAATACCCCACTGCACTACCTCCATGGTTGAGAGCACAGTGCACTCCATCCATCGCTGATGGCCGGAAGTTGTGTCATGACTTGCAGTGTGGCTCCTTCATGGAAAGATTCTGTTCACATTGCAAGGAATTTGGGAGAGTAGGAACTACTCTTGGGAGAGTAGGAACTACTGCCCAGAATGTTCACAGGGCTATGGAAATGGGATAGGATTATCTAGGGAGATTTCGGGAGGAGGGGAGGAGCCAATAAAGGAAACTGACAAGGCATAGCCTTTGGGTAGGAGGAAACCAGAAAAGTGTGATGCTAGAATAGCAAGATAGGCAAACGTTTCAAGATGCAGTGTTTTATGATTCTAGAAAATCATCCTTTGCATTTGACAACATAAAGATTGTTATAATGTTTATTAAATTCATTTTGGTGGAATGATAATGACAGTAGCTAGACTAGAAAAGAGAAAGGAAAATTAGTTGTATAGAGACTTTTTCTAGACATTTGAGTTGAAGGGATTTTAACTAGAGGGATATGAGGACATAGTAAGGTTTCACATTATTTTTTAATTAAGATGGGAAAAACCAGAGCAGATGGGAATGACCCCCATGGAGGTAGGAAGATTTATTATGTTTGAGAGAAAAGATAACCAAAGTAGGAAAATTCTTGAAAAAATTATTGAAAAAAATATATACTTGAGGATATGATGAAAAAATTGGCTAAAGAGAAGAGACTCACCCAAGATCTCCATCTAGCTAATGGCAGTGAAGGGATTAGAACTCAGGCCTGTACTTTTTTCCCTTCAACCATGACTTTTTTCAAATACCTTTTGATATTACTTTTTCATCTCAACAATCACAAAAGAAGCAAAGAGAAAGAAGCAGTAATGTTTCTGTAACAATTCGACTGCTCAAATTTGATTTTATTAGTAATACACAGTTTTTCAGAGAACATCTTTGAAAATATAAATTTAATTAAAGGAAGAGATTCAGTGCATGCAGGGATCACTGCAGTTTAACATTGGTATTTTCATTCCTGTATTTGCGTGTTTCAGTGATTGAAATGAGCTGAGCTGAGTAACTTTAGAGTGAGACCCAGGCCTCCTTTGCCTGACACAATTTCCCAACAAATCAACTCCCCAGGAAGCTGGAACCCTCAGTTATTTTGCATTATTTTCTCTGGTCACTCCTCCCCATTTGGGGGACCTTTAGTAGCCTGGTGTCTACTTTCTCCAGCTTCTGCCTCCAACATCTACTTAAAATTAAGAGACCACCACCAGGAAACACAGAATGAGGTACAGTGCCCATCTCATCCAGGGGCTTTGATAAAGCATCAGGCATACTGGCTTTTGTTTTATTTTGTCCATCAAGTATGTTTTCATTCAATAAACATTTATTGAATGTGAATTCTCTGTCACAAACTAAGCTGGTTTGCTTTCACTCTAGATTGTGAAATTATGTTTTAATGAACGTGCAAAAACAAGATACAAAATTAAAAACAAAAGCTCTTACAGAAGGGAGAATGAACTCTGTTCATTTATTCTGACAAATGGGATGGAGTTTTAATTGTAAAAATACTTAACTGTACAAGATAAACTCACTGTTGTACATCATGTAAAATTAATGAAATAATTACAGTGAGAGCTCTCACTGAGACAGTTGGCAGCTTAATTCTTGTAATTTTTGTACAGAGACAGACATCATAAGGTAGGAGTGTGTGCATATGTGTACGTGTGTGTGTGTGTGTGTGTGTGTATGTGTACATGTAATACCATAAAATTTTGTTCTGGCTTCTAAAGATGGAGATTGCTCTTCATCTTCTTACTTATCTGTATACACTCATCTAAGCTTTCAGTTTTTGATGTAACACATATATATGTGGTTTTGCAGGTAGTAAGGTAGTAAGTATATTTTGTTCCTATCTTAAGAAGGTGGTAATTGCTTGATGGGAGGAAATCTGGTCTTCTTGATGAATTATTCCCCTCATAACTGCTGGCGGTGGAATCGGGGTCTGGGATGGGAGTAGAGGGAAAGGCAGAGGAGGGAGCCAGAGTTGACATGAGGACAAATCAGGAGTATACCACAAAGGGTTAATGAATGGAGCAACCCTCATGGACCAATGGGGAAGGACTAAGTGCATTTAGATTTGGGGGTGTAGGAAGGATTAAGCCTTCTGGAGTTAGTGTTTAGAGGTTGTCCAAAAAGACTGAAAAAATTAAACATGGATTCTTGGGGTTTTTTCCCTACCATCTCCAGAAAGTTTTTTGGAAGGTAAACTCTGAAATATATTTTTAGACTAGTTATTGAATAAATGTGCTCTTTAAAGTCTTTGGCATTAGCTTAGTGTGACTTTCCCCAGAGACATAAGAAATTGGGATGATTAATCCACAAGAACAGACATAACCTTGGCAAGTAAAAATTCTCCTAAAAAGAAAGTGAAATTATATATTGCCTCATACAAACACAAAGTTTTGTCCAGAGCAAAATAAAAATTCAGTAAGATTGCAGTGATCCTAGAATTTGAGGACCAGATCTAAATTATATTATAAATATTGACTGTATTAATCTGTGACTCAGAGGTTAGTTGTTTTGATTCTTTACTCTCTCTATTTCTCCAGCAGCATCTGTTCAGCCGTTGGAACCAGGATAATTGCATTCAAATACTCATCATTCAGAATAAAATCCTACATTTTAAAATTATCAAATATTAAAAGTGAGGGGAAAATTGTACATGATCAGCACCTTATCTTGCTATTTTAATAGAATCAGCTCCAATTATGGCATTTAGCAATATCATCTCCATTTTGTGGAAGATGACTATGCCTGCTCTCTATTACTGATTCCTGCATGCTACTTTCTCTAGTAAAGATTTTCTTAATTCACTTATTCCAACAAGGGACAATAAAGCAGACATAAGTCACCTGGGTTTAAGGAGAACCTCACCACATTACCTGAGAGGAAATTTCTCTAGTCTAGAAACTGATCAGGAATTAAACCCCAGGTTCTACCTAGGTTTGACCTTTAACCCAACCCAGTATTTTTAAAGTTTGGAAGAAAAATAAAGCAGATATAATTAAATATGTATACCTGGCCACACATTGTTTTTCAGAAGGCCTCTGGAAAAGATCTCCAAAATTCTGGACCTCATGGAGTTTATTTCTGATACAATACACAGATTTTATTCTCTCAATGGGAAAAAAAAAAAAAAAAAGACATTTGTGTTCTAGTGACTTTGCTATTAAATTTAAGATAATTTTTCAAAAGTCACTAAAATACCAACAAATTAGTGTCTATTCACAAATCTTTGTGGCTTGTTCTAATTGATTTGACATCCCATAACACATGCAGCACTACATTGGCATTCTGCAAGGAGGTCATTCATAAAATTGAAAAATGGAAAATGTCTAAACATTGATCAAAATACATCCCATGAGGAGCGATTTGCAAGCAAGATATTACTTCCTCTCTCACAGAATAAGTGGATAACTTGTAGGCTGCCATCTGCTCACAATTATATTTAAATATTTGTGATAATTAAATATTCATATTTTTATTATGAATATATTCATTAAATAAATATTCAAGGAATCTTAGTTTAAATAAAAATACAAGAATATTTTGTGCTTGGCCAGAAACTGCAAATAAGTTTCATCTCTTATACAAATGTCAATCAATTGACAGTGGCAGATTCAAGAGACATGTTGAGGAAGATTCTGAGGTCACGTCTAGGTTTAATAGGAAAGAATGCTTTGAAGCAATAGTGACATCTGCAATGAACACAGACTGGTCATGTGTCAGGAATTTACTATCCCTGGCATAGACCCTTGAGGGAGATTACAATAGCTTGTGTTAAGTGATAATGGGAAGTTTCCATGCCTCCAAAGCAAAACCAAAAGAGGCACTATTAGCAATTTTCCAAATAAGCAATCTAGTGAAGGTCAATTATCAATATCAATACTAACTATTAGACTAGATCTAAATTTACCTGGGAATTTACAAACTTTCAATATACTGCTTAAGCAAGTAATAGAAAAAGTAATAAATCACAATGTTTGTAATCTTTTGACCTTGGGATTTACGTGATATTTTGCTTAGTCCATCAGTTGTGTTTAATCTAAAAGTTAAATAAATCTCATCTTCAAAAATTTGCTATAACATCTATAAGACAGACCTCTATATGCCATGGATAGATAAGTTCCAAATGGAGAAATTACTGCAAGTTTGTGAGTGTGTGTGTGTCCCAAGCAGCACATGGAAGAAACCATCCTGCAATTTATGAAATTAACATTATTTCTTAAGTTTTCTATTTCTTGGGAAAAAGCCAGAGCATGACAGATCTTAATGGACAGACTCAAATTTGGGAATAATATTTTTAATAAATGTAAATACATTTCTTTTTAAAATGCAGAATGTAGGTTTCCATTGATGTATAAGAGTTATTTCTCATGAAAATTTATCTGAATCTTTCAGCTTTTACCATTCTTCCAGAGAGTATTATACTTTCTACCACATGAGATTTGACGAAAGATTCCAGGGTAAAGTATTTTGCTACTTTTATTCCAGAATATGTGCTGCCTTCCTTGCTAAACTGTATATTCTGATTAATTCTCAAGTATAGCTACTCCTATATGGGTAAAGTTATCTATAAACTCATTAGACTCACAGATACTCCATTAAAAATAGACACTGTTATTTTCTTAATAAATTGCCATCCTTGTTCTCTCCATACAGTATCTTACATCAGGAACATGCAAGTATTGCTTTACTCTTTCTTACCTTGAGAGAAAAGATCTGAAGATTAATAGGATTTAAGGACACTAACAAGCTATCATTAACATCTGTTTCTATGAACTCTGCAAGAATCAAAGTGTACTTTCAGGATTTCCTAATTTATCATATTCCAGTCTCAATTCCTATGAATCAGGACCATGGTTTAGTCTTTTTATAGTTTTTTTGACATTTTAAATATTATGGCATATGACACACATGATTAGGAAGACAAAGCCAGTTGTCTGTTGCCAAAGGTTCCATAGGATGACATTTCGACAGTTTGGTGATGTGGCGAGCATTGCCCTCTGAGGAAGGCGCCATTAAGACCCTCATAAGCCTCAGGGCCCGATTGTACTCTCCTTGGTATGCATCCTGGACTTTATGGTATGAACGTAAAAAAGGAGATGGCCTTTAGCCAAATCGCTCCAGGGACCTGCTCAGTTACTGGGAGTCCCTGGTTGTTCCCTAAAGCTAGGAAAAGCAACCCTGGAGAGGAAATTGGTGCTTTTGAGGGAGAAGCCGAGAAGCCAATCAACCAGCTGATGCCGATAAGGCGTGACTAAGCCGAGAAGCCAATCAACCAGCTGATGCCGATAAGGCGTGACTAAGCCGAGAAGCCAATCAATCAGCTGATGCCGATAAGGCATGACTAAGCAAATTCCCTGCTTTAGGGGTATATAGATGGCTATGCTTTGTTATTAAACTTGCCTTGCAACCATCAGTTGCTTGTGCCCTTCTGATCCCATACCTTGGTGCATTCAGTTCCCTACCCCCTCTCGTCGATTATTGCTACACTTTGAGGACCCGCCGCGGCTGACGGCATGGTGAAGCCAAATTTTGTTGGCTCACTGAGAATGGATCCATTAGTTAACCAACTATGTGCATGTATGTATATGAGTATCTTTTCAAAGTCTTTCTCTAAATAAGATAAAATGTTATTTATTTGCATTCTACTTATTAAATTATAACTCCAGACTCTACATCTTTACAGATTATTTCTCCTTCAGATGGATAAAGTTATCAATTGTGTATGAATATTGTTAACTTGATTTTCAAAGGATATTATTTCCCTCACCTCCATATATCTAAATAGCTTCTTGCATTTCTTGGGTTAACATGATGCACACTTATTCACCTTGGCAAACAAGAAAAAAACTATATCCTTCTCTGTACAGGCAATATGTTTTATCTTCCCAAAGCTAATTCTAATAAGATGAAAATAGCCAACCATGAAAATTTTCTTTCAGGCAGCCAAACAGAATCCCAGCGTGCCATCCTTGCCAGAAACTTTAACCTTGAATTGACTGCTCTCCAGCTCCTGTCAAAGGCCAGACTGACAGGCACAATCTCCTACAAGCAAATGGATCATGTATTCCATTGCACAGAGTAAAACATTCTTGTCCCATAGGCAAAATTGCATTGGTTATAACTGGGAACTCAAGGCCCACTGGATCAGCTATGAAATTAAGTTGAAGTAAAAATGACACACCTTTCCCTCCTAGGATTCTGACACCAAAGCTCAAGGGAAAATGCAGAGGAGAGGAGATATTTGAGCTCACCTCTAATCCACACAATGTTTTTCATCTCTGGGGCATGTTAACTTCAGAGGTGTAGAGGAAATCACAAAAAATATGTGGCCTAGTTCCCTGCTTGCAATAACCACAAGCCAAAGAGACTGTGATTTTCCCACTGTAAACTGTCAAAGAGATGGCAGAGGAAGGACTAGAATGAGATGACCAGAGTCCTAGTCTATGCACTGAGTGTCCCTCAAGAGCATGGCAGGTAAGCTAGAGATTCTGAGCTAACTCAGTAATTATTCAACAAAGTACTAGAGCCAAGCTCAATGTGAGGCACCCTAGGGAATCAGATGGTATATAAGACATTGTCAATTCCTCCATGGCACTCGCTGAGTATTTAACAAGAGATTGATGCATGAAACAATCAGAAAATGGAACTTCTCTCCTGTTGTAATGTTCTCCTCAGCTCGTCCTACCCATCTCCCATGGGTTCCCTGAGGTTACATGGTGCCCTGTATATACCTGGAGGTAGGACCGGAAAGTACTGATGCCTGAAATGCTCCCTCTTCCTCCTTCCCTAGAATGTCCTCCAGATACTGTTTCATTTCTGGTCTTCTGTGAATTGAATGCCAAATAGGTTTTTTATATTTATTAACCTTTGACCTTTACAAGAAACCTGTGAAATGTCACATTGTCCCTATTTGGAAATGGAAATAATCTTTGGCTGAGAATTTTAATTACCATAATCATGTAGCTAGTAAATAGCAAAGCAAGCCCACATCTTTCTGACTCCAGTCTTCCAAACTATAATCTCATTTGATCGTCACAACCACTCTGCCACAGAGGATGAGAAGGACCAAATATCTCTACTCTGCTGTGAGGAAGTATACATACTTCATTCTTGGGTCTGGTTCAACCAAATCTGGTTTTCTTTCTATATCCTAATGACACAGTGATACTATCTGTGTGGTCTCTAATTTTGTACAAAGGGCTTTTGTGTATTTAGCTTGTTCATGTACAACACCAAAGTTGAAATGCTTTGTCATTTCTACCAGCACCGGAAGAGCAACCTGCTATAGTCTTCTCAAGCCATGAGCCTGAAAGTAGCTGGCTAGAGCTGCACCCCCTAGGTAATTTCTGAGAATTAATTAGGATTTGATATTCTTTGTACAGTTAAGACAAGGATCCCCATGAGACAGGTAATAGCCATATGCCTACTTGTAAATATGGCATTGTGTGTACGTGTATGCACACTATCCAAGAGGTACTTAGATGCTTTTGGTCTAATGAAAAATTAACACTTACTATTTTTGTAATCTTGGACAAAGTCACTTAATCTTGCTTCGCCTCAACTGCTCCATGATAAATTGAAGATAAAAATAACTCATGGAATTATCATGAGAATTAAGTGAATTTACATAAACAAATCTATAAAGGTGTCTTGCAAATAATAGGCACTCATTAAACATTTCTTCATTTCCTCTACAAATATTAAGCACCTAAGTCTACAGTGTTCCAGACTCAGGGATATAAAGATGAATAAGACACAAAAACTAGTTGGATGAAGAACAAGTGACTTAATGCTGTTGCTTCATTACCAGGGACTCCATCCATGCTGAACCAGGCCTTGTTTAAGACTCATATACACATGTTGTTTTCAATTATGATTTTACTCTTTATTACTTAGAATATACCATGGCACATTTACATTGTTTTAAAAATTGTATTTAAGGAGATTGGTTCAAGATGGTGGAGTAGAAGGGCATGCTCTCACTTCCTCTTGCAAGAGCACCAGAATCACAACTAACTGCTGAACAACCATCAACAGGAAGACACTGGAACTCACCAAAAAAGATACCCCACATGCAAAGACAAAGGAGAAGCCACTATGAGACAAAAGGAGGTGCGCAATCACAATAAAATCAAATCCCATAACTGTTGGCTGGATGACTATAAACTGGAGAACACTTATACCACAGAAGTCCACCCACAGGAGTGGAGGTTCTGAGCCCAACATCAGGTTTCCCAACCTGGGGTCAGGCAATGGGAGAAGGAATTCCTAGAGAATCAGACTTTGAAAGCTAGTGGGATTTGATTGCAGGACTTTGACAGGACTGGGGGTAAAGAGAGACTCCACACTTGGAGGGCACACACAATGTAGTGTGCATATTGGGACCCAGGGAAAGGAGCAGTGACCCCATAGGAGACTGAACCAGACCTACCTACTAGTGTTGGAGGGTCTTCTGCAGGCGGGCAGTGGCTGAGTCTTACCATGAGGACAAGGACATAGGCAGCAGAAGTTCTGGGAAGTACTCCTTGGTGTAAGCCCTCTCAGAGTCCATCATTAGCCCACTAAAGAGCCTGGGTAGGCTCCAGTGTTGGGTCAACTCAGGCCAAACAACCAACAGGGAGGGAACACAGCCCCACCCATCAGCAGACAAGCAGATTAAATTTTACTGAGTTCTGCTCACCAGAGCAACAGCCAGCTCTACCCACCACCAGTCCCTCCCATCAGGAAACTTGCAGAACCCTCTTAGATAGCTTCATACACTAGAGGGCAGACAGCAGAAGCAAGAAGAACTACAATCCTGCAGCCTGTGGAACAAAAACCACATTCACAGAAAGTTAGAGAAGATGAAAAGGCAGAGGGCTATGTACCAGATGAAGGAACAATGTAAGACCCCAGGAAAACAACTAAATGAAGTGGAGATGGGCAACCTTCCAGAAAAAGAATTGAGAATAATGATAGTGAAGATGATCCAGGAATTTAGAAAAAGAATGGGGGCAAAGATCAAGAAGGTGCAAGAAATGTTTAACAAAGACCAAGAAGAATTAAAGAAAAAAAAAAACAGAGATGAACAATAGAATAACTGAAATGAAAAATACACTAGAAAGAGTCAATATTTAGAATAACTGAGGCAGAAGAACAGATAAGTGACCTGGAAGACAGAATGGTGGATTCACTGCTGTGGAAGAGAATAAAGTAAAAAGAATGAAAAGAAATGAAGACAGCCTAAGAGACCTCTGTGACAACATTAAACACAACAACAAGCCACATTAAACACAACAACATTCTCATTATAGGTGTCCCAGAAGGAGAAGAGAGAGAGAAAGGACCCGAGAAAATATTTGAAGAGATTATAGTCAAAAACTTCCCTAACATGGAAATAGCCACACAAGTCCAAGAAGCGCAAAGAGTCCCAGGCAGGACAAACCCAAGGAGAAACACGCATAGACACATAGTGATCAAATTGGAAAAAAATTAAAGACAAAGAAAAATTATTGAAAGCAACAAGGGGAAAATAACAAATAATATAAAAGGGAATTCTCATAAGGTTTACAGCTGATTTCTCAGCAGAAACTCTTCAAGCCAGAAAGGAGTGCCATGACATATTTAAAGTGATGAAAGGGAAGAAACTATAACCAAGATTACTTTACCCAGCAAGGATCTCATTCAGGTATATTTTCTTTTTTTTTTTTTTTAAACATCTTTATTGGAGTATAATTACTTTACAAAGTTGTGTTAGTTTCTGCTTTATAACAAAGTGAATCAGTTATACATATTCATATGTTCCCATATCTTTTCCCTCTTGCATCTCCCTTCCTTCTATCCTACTTATCCCACCCCTCTAGGTGGTCACAAAGCACCGAGCTGATCTCCCTGTGCTATGCGGTTGCTTCCCACTAGCTATCTATTTTACATTTGGTAGTGTATATATGTCCATGCCACTCTCTCACTTTGTTACAGCTTACCCTTCTCCCTCCACATATCCTCAAGTCCATTCTCTAGTAGGTCTGTGCCTTTATTCCCATCTTACCCCTAGGTTCTTCATGACCTTTTTTTTTCTTAGATTCCATATATATGTGTTGGCATACGGTATTTGTTTTTCTCTTTCTGACTTACTTCACTCTGTATGACAGACTCTGGGTCTATCCACCTCACTACAAATAACTCAATTTCGTTTCTTTTTATGACTAAGTAATATTCCATTGTATATATGTGCCAGATATTCTTTATCCATTCATCTGTCAATGGACATTTAGGTTGCTTCCATGGCTTGGCTATTGTAAATAGAGCTGCAATGAACATTTTTTTTAGATGACTCTTTTTGAATTATGGTTTTCTCTGGGTTTATGCCCAGTAGTGGGATTACTGGGTCGTATGTTAGTTCTATTTGTAGTTTTTTAAGGAACCTCCATACTGTTCTCTATAGTGGCTGTAACAATTTACATTCCCACCAATGGTGCAAGAGGGTTCCCTTTTCTCCACACCCTCTCCAGCATTTATTGTTTCTAGATTTTTTGATGATGGTCACTCTGACCAGTGTGAGATGATATCTCATTGTAGTTTTGATTTCCATTTCTCTGATGATTAATGATGTTGAGCATTCTTTCATGTGTTTGTTGGCAATCTGTATATCTTCTTTGGAGAAATGTCTATTTAGGACTTCCACCCATTTTTGGATTGGGTTGTTTGGTTTTTTGTTATTGAGCTGCATGAGCTGCTTCTAAATTTAGGGGATTAATCGTTTGTCAGTTGCTTCATTGGCAAATATTTTCTCCCATTCTGAGTGTTGTCCTTTCAGTTTTTTTATGGTTTCCTTTGTTGTGCAAAAGATTTTAAGTTTCATGAGGTCCCATTTGTTTATTTTTGTTTTTATTTTTCCATTTCTCTAGGGGGTAGGTCAAAAAGGATTTTGCTGTGATTTATGTCATAGAGTGTTCTGCCTATGTTTTCCTCTAAGAGTTAGAAGGCCAGACGCTATCTCCTTCAGATTTGATGGATAAATCAAAAGCTCTACAGACAAGCAAAGGCTAAGAGAATTCAGCACCACAAAACCAGCTTTAAAACAAATGTTAAAGGAATTTCCCTTATTGGGAAACACAAGAGAAGAAAAGGGCCTACAAAAATAAACCCATAACAATTAAGAAAATGGTAACAGGAGCATACATATTGAGAATTACCTTCAACGTGAAGGGATTAAATGCTCCAAACAAAAGACACAGACTCACTGAATAGATACAAAAATAAGAACCACATATATGCTGTCTACAAGAGACCCACTTAAGACCTAGGGACACATACAGACTGAGAGTGAGGGGATGGAAAAAGATATTCCATGCAAATGGAAATCAAAAGACAACAGGAGTATCAATATTCATATCAGACAAAATAGACTTTAAAATAAAGAATGTTATAGGAGACAAGGAAGGACACTACATAATGATCAAGGGATCAATCCAAGAAGAAGATACAACAAGTATAAATATATATGTACCCAACATAGGAGCACCTCAATACATAAGGCAAATACTAACAGCCATAAAAGGGGAAATCGACAGTAACACAATCATAGTAGGGGACTTTAACACCCCACTGTCACCAATGGACAGATCATCCAAAATGAAAATAAATAAGGAAACACAAGCTTTAAATGATACATTGCAAAAGATGGATTGACTTGATATTTATAGGACATTCCACCCAAAAACAACAGAATACACATTCTTCTCAAGTGCTCATGGAACATTCTCCAGGATCTATCATATCTTAGGTCACAAATCTAGCCTTGGCAAATTTAAGAAAATTGAAATCATATCAAGTATCTTTTCTGACCACAATGCTATGAGACTAGATATAATTACAGGAAAAGATCTGTAAAAAATACAAACACATGGAGGCTAAACAATACACTACTTAATAATGAAGTGATCACTGAAGAAATAAAAGAGGAAATCAAAAAATATTTAGAAACAAATGACAATGGAGACACGACGACCCAAAACCTATGGAATACAGCAAAACCAGTTCTAAGAGGGAAGTTTATAGCAATACAATCATACTTTAAGAAACAGGAAACATCTCGAATAAACAACCTAAATTTGCACCTAAAGCAATTAGAGAAGGAAGAACAGAAAAACCCAAAATTTAGCAGAAGGAAAGAAATCATAAAGATCAGATCAGAAATAAATGAAAAAGAAATGAAGGAAACAATAGCAAAGATCAATAAAAGTAAAAGCTGGTTCTTTGAGAAGATAAATAAAATTGATAAACCATTAGCCAGACTCATCAAGAAAAAAAGGGAGAAGACTCACATCAATAGAATTAGAAATGAAAAAGGAGATGTAACAACTGACACTGCAGAAATACAAAAGATTATTAGAGATTACTACAAGCAACTCTATGCCAATAAAATGGACAACCTGGGAGAAATGGAAAAAATCTTAGAAATGCACAAGCTGCCGAGACTGAACCAGGAAGAAATAGAAAATATGAACAGACCAATCACAAGCACTGAAATTGAAACTGTGATTAAAAATCTTCCAACAAACAAAAGCCCAGGACCAGATGGCTTCACAGGCGAATTCTATCAAACATTTAGAGAAGAGCTAACACCTTCTCAAACTCTTCCACAAGATAGCAGAGGGAGGAACACTCCCAAACTCATTCTATGAGGCCAACATCACCCTGATACCAAAACCAGACAAAGACGTCACAAAGAAAGAAAACTACAGGCCAATATCACTGATGAACATAGATGCAAAAATCCTCAACAAAATATTAGCAAACAGAATCCAACAGCACATTAAAAGGATCATACACCATGATCAAGTGGGGTTTATTCCAGGAATGCAAGGATTCTTCAATATATGCAAATCATTCAACGTGATACACCATATCAACAAACTGAAGGAGAAAAACCATATGATCATCTCAATAGATGCAGAGAAAGCTTTTTACAAAATAGACTTTAAAATAAAGAATGTTATAGGAAACAAGGAAGGACACTACATAATGATCAAGGGATCAATCCAAGAAGAAGATATAACAAGTATAAATATATATGTACCCAACATAGGAGAGCCTCAATACATAAGGCAACTGCTAATGGCTATAAAAGAGACAATCAACAGTAACACAATAATAGTGGGGGACTTTAACACCTCACTTACAAAAATGGACAGATCATCTAAGCAGAAAATTAATAAGGAAACGCAGGCTTTAATTGACACAATAGATCAGATAGATTTAATTTATATTTATAGGACATTCCATCAAAAAACAGCAGATTACACTTTCTTCTCAAGTTTGCATGGAACATTCTCCAGGATAGATCACATCTTGGGTCACAAATCAAACCTCAGAAATTAAAGAAAATTGAAATCATATCAAGCATCTTTTCTGACCACAATGCCATGAGATTAGAAATGAATTACAGGGAAAAAATCATAAAGAATACAAACACATGGATGCTAAGCAATATGTTACTGAATAACCAAGAGATCTCTGAAGAAATCAAACAGGAAATCAAAAAATACCTAGAGGGCTTCCCTGGTGGCACAGTGGTTGAGAGTCCTCCTGCTGATGCAGGGGACACAGGTTCATGCTCATGTCTGGGAAGATCCCACATGCTGCGGAGCAGCTGGGCCCATGAGCCATGGCTACTGAGCCTGTGCGTCTGGAGCCTGTGCTCCACAGTGGGAGAGGCCACAACAGTGAGAATCCCGTGTACTGCAAAAAAAAAAAAATCTAGAGACAAATGACAATGAAAACATGATGATCCAAAACCTATGTGATGCAGTAAAAGCAGTCTAACAGGGAAGTTTATAGCAATACAAGCCTACCTCAAGAAACAAGAAACATCTCAAATAAACAATCTAACATTACACCTAAAGGAACTAGAAAAAGAAGAACAAACAAAACCCAAAGTTAGTATAAGGAACGAAATCATAAAGATCAGAGCAGAAATAAAAAGAAACAAAGAAAACAATAGCAAAGATCAATAAAAGTGAACGCTGGTTTTTTGAGAAGAAAAACAAAATTGTTAAACATTTAGACAGACTGAACAAGAAAAAGAGGGAGAGGACTCAAATCAATAAACTTAGATATGCAAAAGGAGAAGTTACAACAGACACCGCAGAGAAACAAAGCATCCTAAGAGACTTCTACAAGCAACTCGATGCCAATAAAATGAACAACCTGGAAAAAATGGACAAGTTCTTAGAAAGGTATAACCTTCCAAGACTGAACCAGGAAGAAATAGAAAATATGAACAGACCAATCACAAGTAATGAAATTGAAACTGTGATTTAAAATCTTCCAACAAACAAAAGTCCAGGACCAGATGGTTTCACAGGCAAATTCTATCAAACATTTAGAGAAGAGCTAACACCCATCCTTCTCAAACTCTTCCAAAAAACTGCAGAATAAGGAACACTCCCAAACTCATTCTATGAGGTCACCATCACCCTGATACGAAAACCAGACAAAGATACTACACATAATGAAAATTACAGACCAATATCACTAATGAAAATAGATGCAAAAATCCTCAACAGAATACTAGAAAACAGAATCCAACCACACATTAAAAGGATCATACACCATGGTCAAGTGGGACATTTCCCAGGGATGCAAGTATTCTTCAATATAGGCAAATCAATCAATGTGATACACCACTTTAACAAATTGAAGAAGAAAAACCATATGATCATTTCAGTAGATGCAGAAAAAACTTTTGACAAAATTCAACACCCATTTATGATAAAAACTCTCCAGGAAGTGGGCATAGAGGGACCCTACCTCAACATAATGTAGGCCATATATGACAAACCCATAGCATACATCATTCTCAATGGTGAAAAACTGAAAGCATTTCCTCTAAGATCAGGAACAAGACAAAGATGTCCACACTCACCACTCTTATTCAGCATAATTTTGGAAGTTCTAGCCATGGCAATCAGAGAAGAAAAAGAAATAAAATGTATACAAATTGGAAAAGAAGAGGTAAAACTCTCACTGTTTGCAGATGACATGATGCTATACATTGAGAATCCTAAAGATGCCACCAGAAAACTAGTAGAGCTAATTAATGAATTTGGTAATGTTGCAGGATACAAAATTAATGCACAGAAATCTCTTGCATTCCTGTACACCTATGATGAAAAAATCTGAAGGAGAAATTAAGGAAACCCTCCCATTTACCACTGCAACAACAATAAAAAATAAAATACTTAGGAATAAACCTACCTAGGGAGACAAAAGACCTGTATGAAGAAAACTATGACACTGATGAAAGAAATTAAACATGATACCAACTGATGGAGAGATATACCATGTTCTTGGACTGCAAGAATCAATATTGAAAAAATAACTATACTACCAAAGCAATCTACAGATTCAATGCAATCCCTATCAAATTACCAATGCCATATTTTACAGAACTAGAACAAAAAATCTTAAAATTTGTATGGAGACACAAAAGATCCCGAATAGCCAAAGCAGCTTGAGGGAAAAAAACATAGCTGGAGGAATCAGACTCCCTGACTTCAGACTATACTGCAAAGCTACAGTAATCAAGAAGGTATGGTCCTGGCACAAAGACAGAGATATCAATCAATGGAACAAGGTAGAAAGCTCAGAGATTAAACCCACAGACCTATGGTCAACTAATCTATGACAAAGGAGGCAGAGATATACAATGGAGAAGAGACAGTCTCTTCAATAAGTGGTGCTGGGAAAACTGGACAACTACATGTAAAATAATGAAATTAGAACACTCCCTAATGCCATACACAAAAATAAACTCAAAATGGATTAGACACCTACCTAAATATAAGACTGGACACTATAAAACTCTTAGAGGAAAACATAGGAAGAACACTCTTTGACATAAATCACAGAAAGATCATTTTTGATGCACCTCCTAGAGAAATGGAAATAAAAACAAAAATAAACAAATGGGACCTAATGAAACTTAAAAGCTTTTGCAAAGCAAAGGAAACTACAAACAAGATGAAATGACAACTCTCAGAATGGGAGAAATTATTTTCAAATGAATCAATGGACAAAGGATTAATCTCCAAAATATATAAACAACTCATGCAGCTCAATATCAAGAAGACAAACAACCCAATCCAAAAATGGACAGAAGACCTAAATAGACATTTCTCCAAAGAAGACATACAGATGGCCAAGAAGCACATGAAAAGCTCTGAACAACACTGATTATTAGGGAAATACAAATTAAAACTACAATAAGGTATCACCTCACAGCGTTAGAATGGGCATCATCAGAAAATCTACAAACAACAAATGTCGGAGAGGTTGAGGAGAAAAGGGAACCCTCTTGCACCATTGGTGGGAATGTAAATTGATACAGCCACTATGAAGAACAGTATGGAGGTTCCTTAAAAAACTAAGAATAGAATTACCATATGACAGAGCAATCTCACTACTGGGCATATACCCAGAGAAAACCATAATTCAAAAAGACACATGCATCCCAATGCTCATTGCAGCACTATTTACAATAACCAGGTCATGGAAGCAACCTAAATGCCCATCGACAGATGAATGGATAAAGAAGATGTGGTACATATTTACAATGGAGTATTACCCAGCCATAAAAAGGAACGAAATTGAGTCATTTGTAGAGAAGTGGATGGATCCTAGAGACTGTCATACAGTGTGAAGTAAGGCAGAAAGAGAAAAACAAATATCATATACTAACGCATATATGTAGAACTTAGAAAAAATGGTATAGATGAATGGTTTGCAGGGCAGAAATTGAGACACAGATGTAGAGAACAAACGTATGGACACCAAGGTTGGAAAGTGGTGGGGGGAAGAGAGGAGGGGTGGTGTGATAAATTGAGAGATTGGGATTGACATATGTACACTAATATGTGTAAAATGGATAACTAATAAGAACCTGCTGTATAAAAAGATAAATAAAATTAAATTTAAAAAATAAAAATTTAGGGCTTCCCTGGTGGTGCAGTCGTTGAGAGTCCACCTGCCAATGCAGGGGACACAGGTTCGTGCCCTGGTCCGGGAAGATCCCACATGCTGTGCACGGAGCGGCTGAGCCCGTGAGCCATGGCCACTGAGCCTGCGTGTCTGGAGCCTGTGCTCCATAATGGGAGAGGCTGCAACAGTGAGAGGCCCGCGTACCGAAAAAAAAAAAAGAAAAAATTTTATTATAATTTATTCTGATTTAATTATCTTTGTAGTTTCTATCTTTCAATTTATCTAATTTTTATTTTTATGTCATGACATGTTTTCATTTTTTATGTTTAACTGATTTTAATCTTTTTATTCCAGAGTTTAAAATCTGATTAAAGTTATCCTTCAGATATTTTCTTTATTTCCATAATATTAATTACTTTAAATTTTACTTCTTTTATTTAGCAATTTAGTTGCCTAGGAATAAGTAGGAATGGTAGCAATAGTGGAGCAAGCCCACAATACAAGTAAGAGTAGTTGAAAGACTCTCTCCGATGTTTTCTCTGAAAACACCTTTCCAGCTACCCTCAAGCTGAGTGAATTGCCCAAGAATGGCACTGTGCTGCTGTGATGCATAAGCTACTGTGCCCACAGGGCCCATGAATGACAGAGATGGGGTTCACTTAGGCTCTATGACCCCAAGTGCTTCCCACTCTCCACTTGACTCATTTCAACCACACTACCCCACCTTCCAGATACTTATACTCTTTAAGTGACAGAAACTTAAACATATTCTACGTTAGTCATTATTACCTAAAGGTAAATTTTGCAGTTAAATTGAAAAGTTCACCAGGGGTTCTGTGAGGTTCTATTCGTGGTGGGGGAGTTCTTTGGGGCTTTTTTTTAATGACTATGTTAGGAAATTAGTAATGCCTACTTTGCAATGTTTCTCATATAAGAGTGTTATGATATGAAACTTTAGAACCCTGCTAATGTATTTGTTTGTGTTTTGATGCAGATCCAGACTCTTTCTGGGAGAAATTTGGGTCTTTTCTGCAGGTATTCCATCAACACACTTCCCTCAGCTTATACTAGTTGTTCAGAAATAAGTTAGGCTCCCTAATATTTATAATTCAACCCCAAGTTTCAGTGGATTGTTAAAATATTATTAACTGGCAATATTGAGAGGTTTTTTAATGATTATTTCACTTGCAAGTGACAGAAGCCCACTTTGAGCTAATTTAAAGAAGAGGGGGATTTATGGAAGAATATTGTACCAAACTGTGTTTTAGAATATTGTGGCCATCTCTATGGACACACTGATATATTTAGCCATTCTCACATGCTCATCTTACAACGTAACTGACACTCCTCCCACCAAATGATGAGGAGTCTATATTCTATTCCCTTGAACCTGCCTGGAGTTTATGATTGACCTAACCAATGGAGAACAGCAGAAGTGATCTATTTGACATTCACGACTAGGTTTAGAAAAAATAAATGCAGCTTCCATCTGACATACTGTTTATCTATCTCTCAGAAACTGCCATTGAAACCTAGATATCAAGTAGGAAGCATAACTCATCCTGGGTTAGCTTGGGTTTCCCCAGTTTTAGCACTGAATGTCATTTGCCCTGGGAAACCAATCAGTCCCAGGCAAACCGTGATGGCTGGTCACCCTACACCCCCATGTTATGAGTAAGCCCAGGTCACATGGACAGGTCATGTGAGAGTGTTCCAACTAACTGTCCTAGCTAACTAAGGTCTCACCTGGAAGCTATCAACCACCAGATGTACGAGTGAATGAGCTTTAGAAAATTTCAGGTCCCACCCTTTGTTTTCAGCTTATGCATTAGATGTCATGGAGCAGTGACAAGCCACACCCATTACCATGTATGAATTCCTGACCTATGGATATCTTCAGAGATAATAAATGAATATTATTGTTTTAAATCATGAAGCATTGGCATAACTTGTTGCACGACAATTGCTAACTAATACAGATACTGAAGTACAGTATAGGAATGTAACTTGATTTCAAGAATAATTAGAACAAGAACACAAATACTATCAGGACTATTTTCATATTGTCCCTGCCTTCCTTTCTGTGTGGGCTTAATTCTTATCTATTACCAATGATCAGCTCTCTCCAATGTACTGAAAAACATTCCTACATTTTCTATCTTATGGCATCAACCAGGATGCTTGAATCTCTGGTCTTGAGGAACAGCTCCGATTAGCCTGACTTAGATCAGGACAGCACTTCTGGATCAATTAACCATAACTGAGACTAGAGAAAGAAGTAGAAATAAGGGAGTATTGTGGGAAATGACTGTCCTTCCATAACCCTGTCATGGGAGAAGGAGAAAAGAGCAATTTCCAGAAAAGTGCAGATTCTGAGTATGTTTCACAATGCTGAGAATATAGACAGCTGAACTTCATGATCTTATTTAAACATATATAATCAAACTTTTAGCAAAAGCCTACTTTTGAGAAAAACTATTCATAGACAATTATCTAAAATATGAGCAAATTATTCACTTCTGTAAATCAAGTTAAAAATATAGGTGCTTGGACCTCACTTGAAGTTTATGATTTCAAATTTCTGGAGACTGAACTCGGGAACCTGCATTTTAGAACAGATGTTCGTATTTTCACACAATTTGATATTAGAAAAACATATCTGCTTAATAAGTTTTATGTTTTCAGCAAAAAAAAAAAACCCTCAGAATTATTTTCTTTCTTCCAAATTTTTTCCTTGAAGATCTCTTATAAAATCAACTCTTGAAAAAACTATACAATTGACACTTAACAGCCCTGTCTTACAAACAATACTTGCCTACATACTCTGGGTAAGTAACAATTTATGCCCAGTGTGTATTAAAAAAGGAGGATTTCATTTATTTTATTGCTTTCCCCTTTCTTCAAGGAGGGCAGAGGGATATAGTTTTTAAAACATCGTAGACTTTATTTTAGTACTTACTTGCCCAGCTGAAATATAGCAATGAGTTTTTCTAAGGCTATCATGTCTGTAACAATAAATCAAAAATATGTGACCTGTCTTCGAAGATCTGCTGTTTCTGCTTTACTGGTATAGTTCTAACACTGGTGTAAGGATCCCAAGAGCTACAAATCCCTGACTCTAGTCATCCCCTGAGGTTTTCTGCCCCCACCCCCAACAAACCTATACTCCACATAGCAGTAACAGGTATCCTTTAAAAACCCAAGTCAGCTCATGTCATTGTCCTGCGTAAGACCCACTAACAACACATTTAAATTATATCATATTTTATACACTAGCAAAGCCAGGTCCCCTTCCTACCTTCTGATCCCACCTCCTACTTTTTTCATTCTTCTGTTCTCTTTGCTATTTCTCAAACGTTTCAACAAAATATCAAATTTTGCTGTTTCTCAAAAGTTGCCTCAGGACATTTTTACCTGCTCTTTCCTCATCTGAAACATATCACTTTCATTTTCCTGTGACTTACTTCCTCAGTTCACTCAGGTCTCTGCTAGAATGACATCTCATCAAAGGGTCCTTCTATATTTAAAATAACACACACACCCCACCCAAACGTCCTGTTACTGTTTTATTTTTCTTTATAGTCTTTCTCAGTACCCCAGTGCATCTCATGTGGAAGGGACTTACCAAATATTTCTTGAATGAATGAATAACTATATTAATGAATGTGTGGATTAATCAGTTAATGACCAGTTTGCTCTGTTCTGGAGAACTCAGAATTGTATCATTTCTTAAAGAACCTAATGTGTTCTCTGAAAGGCAAAACAGCCTTCTGCAATAGCAGAGGTTGCTGTTATCAAGTTCAGTTTCCAATGTTCTGGAAATGTGTGGTTGATAGAGTATGTGAGATTTTATAGTGTTTCTACAAATCAGAATTTTTAGACCAGTTTTCACTAATGAAGTGTGGAACACTCCCTCAAGGAAGGGATTGTATGGAAGACTTAGGCTTAAACTGTTGGAATTACTTCATGTCTGTGACAGACAATGAAGCAAGGACATTGACTTCCAAAACTGTAAGATGAAGGTGAATTATGCAGCACAGCTGTTCAGAGAATGTGTCGCTTACATATTGGAGTCTGCCTGGTCATTAAGCTAAACTTCACCCTTCAAAAGTTCCCATAATGTGCATATGCTTTGTTAATAATGCATCTGGCATCAGCACTTGTGATGATTTTCAGGAAAAGTTGTGCATCTACCAGGAAGGACCTATAGTTTGTGTCTCAGGAGAATATTTCTAACAATATTTACTGCTTAAAAACAGTACCTAGATTTTCAAGGACAGAGAGTTAATTCACTTCTTATCCTCTGGTTCCCACTAGATGGCTAAGCAAGGTAAAGCCTTGCCATTTGCACACCTTGAACATTTCCTGATATGGTGGAAATCTAATTAGGCAACACAAGCTAATGGGGAGACAGGTGGTGCTAATGACGATTTGCACAGCATACCGTGTTCAAAGCTACTTCTAACCCAAACAGAAAACTTGGCAAACTAATATCACTATAATATAGGTGCACATAAGCAATTGAGTCAATCACATGTAACTGACTTCTCAAAAGATACTGTTAATTCTTATTTCAGTTCAGTGAACACAACAATATGCATACCATGCCTGAGGTCCACATGTTCAGGTCCAATTATAATCCAGTCATTGTTAACAAGCCTCAGATCAGTGGCTTGGTGCTGGTTGACAGCTGAGATCATGGGATATTATGACTGATGTGTAGTACCAGACAGAAATCCAGGAGAGCAACACTTCAGTGTGATCTGACAGTTCAATAATGATGAAGATGTTATCATAGTTACAACTACATACTTCTTCTTAAAAGGTGAGCTGGAAGGCAGTTATTCCCAAACTGCAGAAGACCAGCTGAGTCAGAATGGTCCACTGAATGTTTTAAAAATACTTTCTCTAAGATTCCAGACTAGATTCAAATTCAGAAGACCTAAGCTAAAGCCCCAAAGTATATATTCTTATAAAACTTTCTAGGTGATCTGATGTCCAGGAAGGTTTGATTTCAAACCCCAATAAAAGGGAATATTATTTTCAAAGAAAATTTTATTCTGTTACACTCTGTGGCTTAACTGTAAACAGTATTTACATTAATATAAAACATTTTATATTTAACCAAAAATTGTGACATACCTAAATTAGAAGGTGGGGATGGGGAGGAAGGTATGAAGGATGGGGAATAGGAAGCCAAAGCTTAAAACTGAAATATTAAAAAAGCAATATAAGCATGCAAGTAGAAATATGGAGTTAATTTCCAGAAGAAATAGCTCAAACATCTAGAATGACTGATTCCAGGGGACAAATATTGGGGATGTGGAAAGTAGCAACTATTATTTTTTCATTGTAAACATTATAGTACTATCTGACTAATCAATGTGCACATAACTTCTTGATTAAGAACGAACAGGGACCAGATCTATCCTCTTGCTTGAAACAATTTTTCAAAAAGACAATATATATGAGACAAAATATTGCAAAACACTGTACATCAGGCACTGAAGGGCCATAATCCCTGAGAGATGGGGAAAAAAATGAGGTGAACCTTAAAATTGTCCAAGCCTACTTCCTTGAGAGAGTTTACAGATAGCTGTGCAGGGAGGAAGAACAAATCAGAAGCCAGCAGAATCCTTGAGGTGAGGAGATAGACATGAGAGTCTGGGGAAACCACAGCTAGAGTTCTCAAAACAAAATACTGAAGACGACAGCTGCAGAGAGAAGAGCCCTGTATATTTACAGAACATCCCCCATGAGTGCCCCACTGAACACTGATCAGTACATACAAGTGAAGAAAGTATCCACAGCTGGAAGAAGAACCACCTGAAGAAAGAAAGGAAACAGTGTTCTCACCACTTCTAGTCAACATTATACTGGAGGTTCTCACAGAAAGAAAGAAATAGATAAAGACAGACAGAGAGGGAGAAGGAGAGGAAGACCGAGAGAGAGAGAGAGAGGGAGAGAGAAGGAAGGAAAGAAAAGAAAGAAAGAATTAAAGAAGGAGGGAGGAAGGGAGGGAAGACAGGAGCAAGAAGGAAAAAACAAAGAGCATCCAAATTGGAAACGAAGAGTTAAAACTGTCTTTATTCACAGACAAAAAATGATAATCTATGTAGTAAATCCAAAACAATCTACAAAGATGCTCCTAGAACTTATAATTGAGAATAGTTAGACTTCAAGATAAAATGTCAGTGTACAAAAATGAGTTGCATTTCTATAGTAACAACAAATGAATAGAAATTGGTATTTTTAAACACACTATTTGTAAATATACATAATACAAATAAATATTTAAAATAGGACTAGAATATGACATTCTTAGAAATAAATCTAACAAAAGAAGTGACATAGCTATACACTGAAAAATACAAGACTTTTCTGAGAGAAATTAAATTCTAAACACATGAAGAAATATATTAGGTTCATGGGTCAGAAGACACAATTGTCAAATGCAAGTTCTCCCCAAATTGATCTGTAATTGAATGTAATAGTAATCAAACTTCCAGCAGGCTTTTTTTGTAGAAATTATGAACTTATTCAAAACTTCACATTGAAATGCAAAGGACCTAGATTAGCCAAAAATCTTTGAGAAGGAAAAACAAAGTTTCAGGACTACACTAACACTACTATTTATAATAAAGCAACAGTAAACCAAACAGTGTGGTCTTGGCCATACAGGTAGAAAAACAGCCCAAAGTAACAGAATAGAGAATCCAGATATAAGCCCACACACACTGACAACTGATTTTCAACAAGGGTAATTCAATGGAGAAAGGACAGTCTTTTCAACAAATGGTAGTAGAACAGTGAGATTTTCTTATGCAAAAAACAGAATAAAATAGAACTTTGATCACATCTTGAACCATGAAGAAATATTAATTCTGAATGGATCACAGGATCTAAAACTATAAATCTTACAGAAGACAATAATTTTTGCAATTTGGGGTTAGACAAATATTTCTTTGAGTAACAGCAAAGTCATAATCCATAAAAGAACAAATTGATAAATTGGACTTTATCAAATCAAAAATGTCTCCCCTTGAAATGACAATGAAGAGAATAGCTGAAAACCCATGGACTGTGAGAAAATTTTTTCAAGTGATATATCTGATACAATACTTGTACTAGAACATGCAAATAACTCTCAAAAAACAATAATAAAATAAACAGTCAAAAAAATTGCCCCAAATATTTGAATAGACACTTTCACCAAAGAATATATATGGATGAAAATAACATAAAAAGATGCTCAGTACCCTTTGTCATTAGGAAAACAAAAAGTAAAACTAGAATGCGATATGACTACACACCTATTAGAATGGATAAAATTAAAGACTGGCCATACTAAGTGTTCACAAGGTTCAGGAAGAGCTGGAACTCTCATACACTGCTGGTAGGAATATAAAATGATGCACCCACTGTGGAAAAGAGTGTGACATTGTTTTTTCTTTTTTTTTTAACATCTTTATTGGAGTATAATTGCTTTACAGTGGAGTGTGAGTTTCTGCTTTATAACAAAGTGAATCAGTTATACATATACATATATCCCCATATCTCTTCCCTCTTACATCTCCCTCCCTCCCACCCTCCCTATCCCATCACTATAGCTGGTCACAAAACACTGAACTGATCTCCCTGTGCTGTGCGGCTGCTTCCCATTAACTATTTATTTTACATTTGTTAGTGTATATATGTCCATGCCACTCTCTCACTTTGTCCCAGCTTACCATTCTCCCTCCCTGTATCCTAAAGTCCACTCTCTAGTAGGACTGTGTCTTTATTCCTGTCTTGCCCCTAGGTTCCTCATGACAATTTTTTTGTTTGTTTTTTAGATTCCATATATATGTGTTAGCATACGGTATTTGTTTTTCTCTTTCTAACTTACTTCACTCTGTATGACAGACTCTAGGTCCATCCACCTCACTACAAATAACTCAATTTCCTTTCTTTTTATGTTGTGTAATATTCCATTGTATATATCTGCCACATCTTCTTTATCCATTCATCTGCTGATGGACACTTAGGTTGCTTCCATGTCCTGGTTGTTGTAAATACAACTGCAATGAACATTGTGATACATGACTCTTTGAATTATGCTTTTCTTAGTATGCCCAGTAGTGGGATTGCTGGGTCATATGGTAGTTCTATTTTTAGTTTTTTAAGGAACCTCCATACTGTACTCCATAGTGGCTGTGTCAACTTACATTCCCACCAACAGTGCAAAAAGTTCCCTTTTCTCCACACCCTCTCTAGAATTTATTGTTTGTAGATTTTTTTATCATGGCCATTCTAAACAGTGTGACATGATATCTCATTGTAGTTTTGATTTGCATTTCTCTAATGATTAGTGATGTTGAGCATCCTTTCACATTTTTGTTGGTGACCTGTATGTATATCATCTTTGGATAAATGTCTATTTAGGTCTTCTGCCCATATTTGGATGGGGTTGTTTGTTTTTTTGCTATTGAGCTGCATTAGCTGCTTGTAAATTTTGAAGATTAATCCTTTGTCAGTGGCTTCATTTGCAAAATTTTGTCCCATTTTGAGAGTTGTCTTTTCATGTTGTTTACGATTTCCTTTGCTGTAAAAAAGATTTTACGTTTCATTAGGTCCCATTAGTTTATTTTTGTTTTTATTTCCATTTCTCTAGTAGGTGGGTCAAAAAGGATCTTACTGTAATTTATGTCATAGAGTGTTCTGCCTATGTTTTTCTCTAGGACACTGATAGTGTCTGGCCTTACATTTAGGTCTTTAATTGATTTTTTTTTTTTTTTTTTTTTTTGCGGTACGCGGGCCTCTCACTGTTGTGACCTCTCCTGTTGCGGAGCACAGGCTCCTGACGCGCAGGCTCAGCGGCCATGTCTCACGGCCCAGCCGCTCCGCAGCATGTGGGATCCTCCCAGACTGGGGCACGAACCCGCTGCCCCTGCATCAGCAGGCGGACTCTCAACCACTGCGCCACCAGGGAAGTGCCCTTTAATCGATTTTGAGTTTATTTTTGTGTATGGTATTAGGGAGTGTTCTAATGTCATTCTTTTACATGTAGCTGTCCAGTTTTCCCAAAATCACTTATTGAAGAGGCTGTCTTTTCTCCACTGTATATTCTTGCCTCCTTTATCAAAGATAAGGTGACTATATGTGCGTGGGATTATTTCTGGGCTTTCTATCCTGTTCCATTTATCTATATTTCTGGTTTTGTGCCAGTACCATACTGTCTTGATTACTGTAACTTTGTAGTAAAGTCTGAAGTCTGGGAGACTGATTCCTCCAGCTAAGTTTTTCTTTCTCAAGATTACTTTGGCTATTTTGGGGTTTTTGTGTTTCTATACAAATTGTGAAAGTTTTTGTTCTAGTTCTGTGAAAAATGTCAGTGATAGCTTGATAGGGATTGCATTGAATCTAGAGATTGCTTTGGGTAGTACAGTCTTTTTCACAATGATGATTCTTCCAATCCAAAAACATGGTATATTTCTCCATCTGTTTGTTTTATCTTTAATTTCTTTCATCAGTGTCTTATAATTTTCTGCATACAGATCTTTTGTCTCCTTAGATTGGTTTATTCATAGATACTTTATTCTTTTTGTTGTAATGGTAAATGGGCGTATTTTGTTAATTTCACATTCAGATTTTTCATCATTAGTGTATAGTAATGCAAGAGATTTCTGTGCATTAATTTTTGTATCCTGTTACTTTGTCAAATTCATTGATTACCTCTACAAGTTTTCTGGCACGATCTTCAGCGTCCTCTATGTATAGCATCATATCATCTGCAAAGAGTGACAGCTTTAATTCATCTTTTCCAATTGGATTCCTTTTATTTCTTTTTCTTCTCTGATTGCTGTGGCTAAAACTTCCAAAACTATATTGATTAATAGTGGTGAGAGAGGGTAACCTTGTCTTATTCCTGATCTTAGCGGAAATGGTTTCAGTTTTTCACCGTAGAGGATGGTATTTGCTGTGGGTTTGTCATATATGTCCTTTAGTATGTTGAGGAAAATTCCCTCTATGCCTACTTTCTGCAGGGTTTTTAATCACAAATGGGTGTTGAATTTTGTCGAAAACTTTCTCTGCATCTATTGAGATGATCATGTAGTTTTTCTCCTTCAATTTGTTAATATGGTGTATCACATTGATTGATTTGTGTATATTGAAGAATACTTGTTTTCCTGGGATAAACCCCACTTGATCATAGTGTATGATCCTTTTAATGTGCTGTCAGATTCTGTTTGCTAGTATTTTGTTGAGGATTTTTGCATCTATGTTCATCAGTGATATTGGCCTATAGTTTTCTTTCTTTGTGACATCTTTGTCTGGTTTTGGTATCAGGGTGATGGTGGCCTCGTAGAATGAGTTTGGGAGTGTTCCTCCCTCTGTTGTATGTTGGAAGAGTTTGAGAAGGATAGGTGTTAGCTCTTCTCTAAATGTTTGATAAAATTCACCTGTGAAGCTATCTGGTCCTGGGCTTTTGTTTGTTGGAAGATTTTAATCATAGTTTCAATTTCAGCACTTGTGATTGGTCTGTTAATATTTTCTGTTTCATCCTGGTTCAGTCTCAGAAGGTTGTGCATTTCTAAGAATTTGTGCATTTCTTCCACGTTGTCCATTTTATTGGCATAGAGTTGCTTGTAGTAATCTTTCATGATTCTTTGTATTTCTGCAGTATCAGTTGTTACTTCTTCATTTCTAATTCTATTGATTTGAGGCTTCTCCCATTTTTTCCTGATGAGTCTGGCTAATGGTTTATCACTTTTATTTATCTTCCCAAGGAACGAGCTTTTAGCTTTATTGACCTTTGGTATTGTTTCCTTCATTTCTTTTTCATTTATTTCTGATCTGATCTTTATGATTCCTTTCCCTCTGCTAAATTTGGGGGGTTTTTTTGTTCTTCTTTCTCTAATTGCTTTAGGTGCAAAGTTAGGTTGTTTATTCAAGATGTTTCCTGTTTCTTAAGGTATGATTGTATTGCTATAAACTTCCTTCTTAGAACTGCTTTTGCTGTGTCCCATAGGTTTGGGGTCATCTTGTCTCCATTGTCATTTGTTTCTAAGTACTTTTTGATTTCCTCTTTGATTTCTTCAGTGATCACTTCGTTATTACATAGTGTATTGTTTAGCCTCCATGTGTTGGTATTTTTTACAGATTTTTTCCTGTAATTGATATCTAGTCTCATAGCATTGTGGTCGGAAAAGGTACTTGATGTGATTTCAGTTTTCTTAACTTTACCAAGGCTTGATTTGGGACCCAAGATATGATCTCTCCTGGGGAATGTTCCATGAGCACTTGAGAAGAATGTGTATTCTGTTGTTTTTGGATGGAGTGTCCTATAAATATCAATTAAGTCCATCTTGTTTAATGTATATTTAAAGCTTGTGTTTCCTTATTTATATTCATTTTAGATGATCTGTCCATTGGTGAAGTGGGGAGGTAAAGTCCCCTACTATGATTGTGTTACTGTCGGTTTCCCCTTTTATGGCTGTTAGCATTTGCCTTATGTATTGAGGTGCTCCTATGTTGGGTACATAAATATTTACAATTGTTATATCCTCTTCTTGGATTGATCCCTTGATCACTATGTAGTGTCCTTCTTTGTCTCCTGTAATAGTCTTTGTTTTAAACTTTATTTTGTCTGATATGGGAATTGTTACTCCAGCTTCCTCTTGATTTCCATTTGCATGGAATATCTTTTTCCATCCCCTCACGTTCAATCTTTATGTATCCCTAAGTCTGAAGTGGGTCTCTTGTAGACAGCATATATATGGGTCCTGTTTTTGTATCCACTCAGCTCATCTATGTCTTTTGGTTGGAGCATTTATTCCATTGACGTTTAAGGAAATTATCTATATATATGTTCCTATTACCATTTTCTTAATTGTTTTGGGTTTGTTTTTGTAGGTCTTTTCCTTCTCTTGTGTTTCCTGTCTAGAGAAGTTCCTTTAGCATTTGTTGTAAAGCTGGTTTGGTGGTGCTGAATTCTCTTAGCTTTTGCTTCTCTGTAAATGTTTTAATTTCTCCTTCAAATCTGAATGAGATCCTTGATGGGTACAATAATCATGGTTGTAGATTTTTCTGTTTCATCACTTTAAATGTATGTTGCCACTCCCTTCTGGCTTGCAGAGTTTCTGCTGAAAGATCAATTGTTAACCTTATGGAGATTCCCTTGTATGTTATTTGTTCTTTTCCCTTGCTGCTTTTAATATTTTTTCTTTGTATTTAATTTTTTTTTTTTTTTTTTTTTTTTTTTGCGGTATGCGGGCCTCTCACTGTTGTGGCCTCTCCCGTTGCGGAGCACAGGCTCCGGACGCACAGGCTCAGCGGCCATGGCTCACGGGCTCAGTTGCTCCGCGGCATGTGGGATCTTCCCGGACCAGGGCACGAACCCCTGTCTCCTGCATCGGCAGGCGGACTCTCAACCACTGCGCCACCAGGGAAGCCCTGTATTTAATTTTTGATAGTTTGATTGATATGTGTCTTGACATGTTTCTCCTTGGATTTATCCTTTATGGTACTCTCTGTGCTTTCTGGACTTGCGTAAATATTTCCTTTCCCATATTAGGGAAGTTTTAAACTATAATCTCTTCAAATATTTTATCAGTCCCTTTTCTTTTCTCTTCATCTTTTGGGACCCCTATAATTCGAATGTTGGTGCCTTTTATGTTGTCCCAGAGGTCTCTGAGACTGTCCTCAATTATTTTCATTCTTTGTTCTTTATTCTGCTCTGCAGTAGTTATTTCCACTATTTTATCTTCCAGGTCACTAACCATTCTTCAGCCTCAGTTATCCTGCTATTGATTCCTTTGAGAATATTTTAAATTTCATTTATTGTGTTGTTCTTCACTGGTTTTTTTTTTGCTCTTTAGTTCTTCTAGGTCCTTGTTAAACGTCTCTTGAATTTTCTCCATTGTATTTCTGAGATTTTGGATCATCTTTACTATCATTGCTCTGAAATCTTTTTCAGGTAGACTTCTTATTTCCTCTTCATTTGTTAGGTCTGGTGGGTTTTTACCTTGGTGTTTCATCTGCTGCATATTTCTCTGTCTTCTCATTTTGTTTAACTTACTGTGTTTGTGGTCTCCTTTTTGCAGGCTGCAAGTTTATAGTTCCCATTGTTGTTGGTGTCTGTCCCCAGAGGCTAAAGTTGGTTCAGTGGGTTGTGTAGGCTTCCTGGTGGAGGGGACTAGTATCTGTGTTCTGGTGGATGAGGCTGGATCTTGTATTTCTGGTGGGCAGGTCCACATCTGTTGGTGTGTTTTGGGGTGTCTGTGGCCTTATTATGATTTTAGGCAGCCTCTCTGCTAATGGGTGGGGTTGTGTTCCTGTCTTGCTAGTTGTTTGGCATACGGTGTCTAGCACTGGAGTTTCCTGGTCATTTACTGGATCTGGACCTTTACGTTGAGAGGGAGATCTCTGGGGGATTTTCGCCATTTGATATTATGTGTAGCTGACAGGTCTCTTGTGGACCAATGTCCTGAACTTAGCTCTCCCACTTCAAAGGCACAGCCCTAACACCTGACTGGAGGACCAAGAGCCTGTCATCCACACGGCTCACAATAAAAAGGAGAAAACAAAGAAAGAATAGAAGAAGAATATGAAATAAAATAAAGTTATTAAATTAAAAAAATTATTTAAAAAACTTTTAAGTAATAAAAAAGAGAAAGAAGAGCAACAAAACCGAAAAATAAATCCACCAATGATAACAAGCACTAAAACTATACTAAAAAATAAAAATAAAAATGGACAGACAGAACCCTAGGATACATGGTAAAAGCAGAGCTATACAGACAAAATCACCCACAGAAGCATACACATACTCACTCACAAAAAGAGGAAAATGGAAAAAAAAAAAAAAAATATATATATATATATATATATATATATATATATATATATATATATATATATATATATATCATTGCTCCCAATGTCTACCTCCTCAAATGGGATGATTTGTTGTCTATTCATGTATTCCACAGATACAGGGTACATCAGGTTGATTGTGAGATTTAATCAGCTGCTCCTGAGGTTAGAAATTTCCCTTTCTCTTCTTTGTTCACACAGCTCCTGGGTTCAGCTTTGGATTTGGACCCGCCTCTACGTGTAAGTTGCCTGAGGGCATCTGTTTTTTGCTCCAACAGGATGGGGTTAAAGGAGCAGCTGATTGGGGCCTCTGGCTCACTCATGCTGGGGAGAGGGAGGAGTACAGAGGGCAGGTGACCCTCGGTGGCAGAGTCCGGTGTGACTTTGTAACAACCTGAGGCACACCATGTGTTCTCCCAGGGAAGTTGTCCCTGGATCATGTGATCCTGGCAGTGGTGAGGTGCACAGTCTCCCAAGAGGGGAAGTGTGGATAGTGACCTGTGCTTGCACACAGGCTTCTTGGTGGCTGCAACAGCAGCCTTTTCAAATCATGCCTGTCTCTGTGGTCAGTGCTGATAGACGCAGCTCATGCCTGTAACTGGAGATCCTTTAAGCAGCACTCTTAATCCCCTCTCCTCGCACACCAGGAAACAAAGAGGGAAGAAAAAGTTTCTAGCCTCTTTGGCAGCTCCAGACTTTTTCTCGGACTCCCTCTAGTCTAGCTGTGGCGCACTAGCCACCTTCAGGCTGTGTTCACGCCGGCAACCCCAGTCCTCTCCCTGGAATCTGACCTCAGAAGCCCGAGTCCCAGCCCGTCTCAGTGGGTGAACAGACAAGCCTCTCAGGCTGGTGAGTTCTGGTCCACGCTGATCCTCTGTGCAGGAGTCTCTCCACTTTGCCCTCTGCACCCCTGTTGCTGCCCTCTCCTCCATGTCTCCGAAGCTTTCCCAATCTGCCACCCACAGTCTCCACCCATAAAGGGGCTTCCTAGTGTGTGGAAACCTTTCCTCCTTCACAGCTCCCTCCCACTGGTGCAGGTCCCATCCCTATTCTTTTGTCTCTGTTTTTTCTTTTCTCTTTTGCCCTACCCAGGTACCTGGGCATTTTCTTGCCTTTTGAGAGGTCTGAAGTTTTCTGCCAGGGTTCAGTAGGTGTTCTGTAAGAGTTGTTCCACATGTAGATGTGTTTCTGATGTATTTGTGGGGAGAAAGAGATCTCCACATCTTACTCTTCCACCATCTTGAAGCTTCTCTCGACATTATTATTTTTTTAAGTTCAACATACACCTACCATGTGATCCATTCATTCCATTTCTAGGTATTTACCCAAGTGAAATAAAAGTATTGATATATGCCCACACAAAGGCTTGTACGTGAACACTCATAGCAGCTTTATTTGTAATTGCTAAAAACTGTAGACAGACCATATGTCCATCAACAGATGAATAGATAAATAAACTGTGATACATCTACACAACAAAAGCTATTCAGCAATAAAAAGGAATGAACTATTCATATGTGCAACAGTGTGAGTGAAATAATTATGTCGAATGAAAAAAGTTAGAGAAAAAAGTGTACAGTACATACTGTTTGATTTTATTTATATAAAAGTCTAAGGAATGCAAACTAATGTATGGTGACAGAAAAAGATGAATAGTTGTTGCCTGGGTAAATGGACAAGGAAAAGAGTTGTGATAATCAATTTTATCTGTCAATTTGACTGGGTCACAGAGTGCCTAGACATTTGGTCAAACTTTATTCTGGGTGTGTCTGTAAGAGTGTTTCTGGATAAGAATAATATTTGACTAAGTAGACTGAGTAAAGCAGATTGCCCTCCCTAATGTGGATGGGTCTCATTAATCAACTGAACAAAATAGAATCAGTAGAACAAAAAAGCTGAGTAAGGGGAAACTCCTCCTGCCTGACTGTTTGAGCTGGGGCATTAATTTTTTCATGGCTTTGAACTCAAACAGAAAAATCAGCTCTTCTTTGAATGGAGCCTACTACCTTCAGACTAGAGCTTAACCATTGAGTCTCCTGGTTCTCAAGCCTCTGGACTCAGACTGGAACCACACCATTGAATCTCCTGGGTCTCCAGCTTGCCAACTAGAGGTCTTGGGACTTCTTAGTCTCCATAATTGCAGAAGCCAATTCCTTATAATATATACCCTATTGGTTCTGTTTTTCTGGAGAACTCTGACTGATACAAGAAGTAAAACAACACGTTATAAAAGGGGCACCAAGAAACTTTTGGAGGTGACTATTGTGGTAACGGTTTCACAGGCATATACATTAGTCAAACTTATCAAATTGTACATTTAAAATATGTGAAGTTTATTGTATGTGAATAAAGTTGTTAAAAATTAATTTTTTAAGTCAGTATATAATAAGGAACAAATCAGACTATGAAAGTGTTATAACAGTTATATGCAAAGTACTATGGGATCCCAGAAGCAAAAAGATTGATTGCAACTGTAGGTACTGAGAACACCTCACAGCAAAGATGGAGCTGTAGTGTGTGTCCCTGTGATCCCAACAATCCATGTTCCAAGATCCTTATCAATTTTGCCTTTTCTTCCCTCCTGCCTGTATCTTGATCCCTTTCAGTAGAATGCAGTGGTTTCAAGTTTGGGCTCTAAAGTCATATGATCTCTGACCAGTTAAATAGCTGTCATCCAACAGGTGAGACTAACCTTTACTCTTTGGCTCTGGAAATAGGCACATTATCTGACATCTCTCAACAACAATATCCTTATTTATAAAATCAGGATTATAGTGGTACCTAGTTCCTAGGTCTTCTGTAATGGTTCAGTGAGATAATGCATGTAAAGGGCTTAGCACAGTCCCAGAATATGGCACTGAATAATGTTAGCTGCTATTATTAACCCTAGCCTTGCTCCAACCATCAACCCAGATGAACTTCTCCATTCAAATTAGTATGATCACCTAGCTCTCTAATTAGCCATTTACTTTCTTATTCACTTGGAGTTGTTAATTCACTTCTTGCTCTTTTTTCTCCTGGGCTCTATGATGCCTTTCTCTCTAAGTCCTACTCCCCACCTTCAGCCTTTGTAGTGAGAACTAGTTAAAAGCCATCTGAGTTATTCAGTATTTGACAAATATATACATTGTGGAATCCTAATCAAGCTTTAAAATAAAAAGCGTCTGTAAGTAATTTATTGCTAAACTCAGCATTGGCCAGAGCTTGAATAGATAAACATAAAATCACCCTTGGTGGTTCTTATGAAGACATATGTGGATACAGAAATGAGCATAGCACAGTTATTGAATATTTAAAATAATTTTGCCCATTACTAATGAATGACTGGCCAGAATCAATTGTATACTCAAAACCAATAAACTGAGGAGATTTCACTCTGAATTACAAAATAGGTAGGGGATTTATTTCCCCACATTTCATGGTATGCCATCAGGAAACTGTTAAAGGATTGAACAATATTGAATCTGAAAACTAATTGTAGAGAATAAGAAGAGAACAGCAAATTCTCCCAGGCTTTGCCTCGGGTCCTTGCCCAGATGGTGATATCAACCCTGCAGAACTACAGAGTTGACAAAGTCTACTTTAGGGGTTTCCAGCATTTTTATTTATTTATTTATTTTTTTGGTACATCCTCACCTCTGTAGTTCTTTCTTATTCCCTTCCTTCTCCCTCCAGAGCTTGGGAGTTTATAAGCTATTAACTTGTCTTCAGGAGTAAAATCTGATATTAGCCCCTTAAATTTCAGTGTGAACAAAGCTTCATGCCCAATCCCTCCTAAGAGAATTTACACTTTAACAAGAAAACATTTTTAATGTGAAATTTCAGAAAAAAGACTCATTGGCTAGGAGGACCTTCAAGATGGCAGAAGAGTAAGATATGTAGAGATCAACTTCCTCCCCACAAATACATCAAAAATACACCTACATGTGGAACAACTCCTACAAAACACCTACAGAATGCTGGCAGAAGTCCTCAGGCTTCCCAAAAGGCAAGTAAATCCCCAAATACCTGGGTAAGGCAAAAGAAAAAGAAAAACACAGAGACAAAACATTAGGGATGGGACCTGCACCTCTGGGACAGAGCTGTGAGGAGGAAAATTTTCCACACAATAGGGAGCCCCTTCACTGGTGGGAACAAGAGATGGGCAGGGGGGAAACTTTAGAGCCTTAGAGAATAGTGCAGCAACAGGGATGCAGAGGGCAAAGCAGAGAGATATCAGCACAGAGGATCAGTGCTGACCAGCACTCACCAACCTGAGATGCTTGTCTGCTCACCCATGAGGACAGGTGGGGGCTGAGAGCTGAGGCTTGGGCTTAGAAGATCAGATGCCAGGGAGAGGACTGGGGTTGGCTGCATGAAAACAGTCTGAAAGGGGGTAGTGTGCCACAGCTAGCTGGGAGGGAGTGTGGGAAAAAGTCTGGACCTGCCAAAGAGTAAAGAGACCATTGTTTCAGGGTGCACAAGGAGAGGGCATTCTGGCACCGTGTGTGCACAGAAGGCAGAGCACCATCTAAGTGAGCTCCAGAGATGGGTGTGAGACATGGCTATCAGCACAGACCTCAGAGATGGGCATGAACTGCTAACACCACCATTGCTGCCACTAAGAATTCTGTGTGCAAGCACAGGTCACTACCCACACTGCCCCAGGAGTATGTGAAGCACACTACTGCCAGGGTCCCACAATCCAGGGACACCTTCGCTGGGAGAACACATGGCATGTCTCAGGCTGTTGCAATGTCACGCCAGTCTCTGCAGCCACAGCTTGCCCTGCATTCCACTTATGACTACCATACCCCTCCCTCTCCCTGGGCTGAGTGAGCAAGAGAGCCCTAAACAGCTGCTGCTTTAAACCCTTTTGTCTGGGAGGGGAACAGATGCCTGAGTGTGGCCTACACACAAAGGCAGGGCCAAAACCAAAGCTGAATCCCAGGAGTTGTGCAAACAAAGAAAAGAAAGCGAAATTTCTCCATGCAGCCTCAGAAGCAGCATGTGAAATCCCCAAAATAAACTTGAAAAATCCTGCATTTGAAGAGTACCTGATTAGACAACAGATATTTCCAAAGTTCAGGCTGTGGACTTTGGGAGCAACTGTAGAATTGGTGTTTACTTTCTGCATCTGATTCATTTCTGGTTTTATATTTATCTTAGTTTAGTTTTTAGTGCCTGTTATCATTGGTGGATTTGTTTATTGCTTTGGTTACTCTATTTTTTTAATGTTTTTATTATTTTTATATAATTATTTTAATTTTTTATTTTATTACGATTTTTTAAATTTTTATTTTATTTTATTTTTCTCTTTTTGCAAGTGTGTATGTGTACGTTTTTTGTGTGATCTTGTCTGTTTAGATTTGTTTTCACCATTTGTCCTAGTGTACTCTCTGTTTTTTTTTTTTTTTTTTTTAGTTGTTTACTTGTTATTTTCTTTATATGAGTGTGTGTATGAGTTTCTTTGTGTGATTTTTCTGTTTAGTATTGCTATTACCATTTGGTTTGGGATTCTATATGTTCGTTTTTTGTTTGTTTGTTTTTCCCCAAAGCCACTGAACCAACCTCACCCATTGGGTGCAGACACCAAAAGCAACAGGAACGACAAACCTGCAGCCTACAAAAAGGAGACTGCAAACACAGTAAGTTAAAGAAAATAAGAAGACAGATAAATATGAAGCAGATGAAGGAGCAAGGTAAAAACCCACCAGACCAAATAAATGACAAGAAAATAGACAGTCTACCTGAAAAAAAAAATTCAGATTAATGGTAGTAAATATGATCCAAAATCTCAGAAATAGAATGGAGAAAATACAAGGAACGTTTAACAAGGACCTAGAAAAACTGAAGAGCAAACAAGCAAAGATGAACAGCACAATAAATGAAATTTAAATTTCTCTAGAAGGAATCAATAGCAAATAACTGAGGCAGAAGAACAGATAAGTGACCTGGAAGATAAAATAGTGGAAATAACTGTTGCAGAGCAGAATAAAGAAAAAGAATGAAGGGAATTGAGGACAGTATCAGAGACCTCTGGGACAACATTAAACTCACCAACATTGGAATTATAGGGGTCCCAGAATAAGAAGAGAAAAAGAAAAGGACTGAGAAAATATTTGAAGAGATTATAGTTGAAAACTTCCCTAATATGGGAAAGGAAATAGTTAATAAGTCCAGGAAGCACAGAGTGTCACATATGGGATAAATCCAAGGAGAAACACACCAAGACACAAATTAATCAAACTATCAAAAATTAAATAAGAAGAAAAAATATTAAAAGCAACAAGGGAAAAACAACAAATAACATACAAGGGAATCCCCATAAGGTTAACAGCTGATCTTTCACTGGAAACTTTGCAAGCCAGAAGGAAGTGGCTGGACACATTTAAAGTGATGAAAGGAAAAAAACATAAGAAACATTACTCTACCCAGCAAGGATCTCATTCAGATTCAGCGGAGAAATTAAAAACTTTACAGACAAGCAAAGGTTAAGTGAATTCAGCACCACCAAACCAGCTTTACAACAAATGCTAAATGACTTCTCTAGGTAGGAAACATAATAGAAGGAAAAGACCTACAAAAACAAACCCCAAATAATTAAGAAAATGGTAATAGGAACATACATATCAATAATTACCTTAAAATGTAAATGGATTAAATGCTCAAACCAAAAGACACAGACTGTCTGAATGGATACAAAAACAAGACCCATATATATGCTGTCTACAAGAGACCCACTTCAGACCTAGGAACACATACAGACTGAAAGTGAGGGGATGAAAAAAGATACTCCATGAAAATGGAAATCAGAAGAAAGCTGGAGTAGCAATTCTCATAACAGACAAATAGACTTTAAAATTAAGACTAATACAACAGACAAAGAAAGACACTACATAATGATGAAGTGATCAATCCAAGAAGATATAACAATTGTAAATATTTTTGCACCCAACATAGGAGCACCTCAATACATAAGGCAAATACTAACAGCCATAAAAGGGGAAATTGACAGTAACATTCATAGTAGGGGACTTTAACACCCCACTTTCACCAATGAACAGATCATCCAAAATGAAAATAAATAAGGAAACAGAAGCTTAAATGACACAATACACCACAAAGATTTAATTGATATTTATAGGACAAAAACAGCAGATTACACTTTCTTCTCAAGTGCTAATGGAACATTCTCCAGGATAGATCACATCTTGGGTCACAAATCAAGCCTCAGTAAATTTAAGAAAACTGAAATCATATCAAGCATTTTTTCTGACCACAGCACTATGAGATTAGAAATGAATTACAGGGAAAAAATTTTAAAAACACTAACACATGTAGGCTAAACAATACGTTACTAAATAACCAAGAGATCACTGAAGAAATCAAAGAGGAATACAAAACATACGTAGAGACAAGTGACAATGAAAACACAACTCTCCAAAACCTATGGGATGCACAAAAGCAGTTTAAGAGGGAAGTTTATAGCTATACAAGCCTACCTCAAGAAACAAGACACATCTCAAATAAACAATCTAACCTTACACTTAAAGGAACTACAGAAAGAAGAACAAACAAAACCCAAAGTTAGCAGAAAGAAATAAATCATCAAGATCAGAGCAGAAATAAATGAAATAGAAACAAATAAAACAATAGCAAAGATCAATAAAATGAACAGCTGGTTCTTTGAGAAGATAAACAAGATTAATGAACCATTAGCCAGACTCTTCAAGAAAAAGATAGAGGGGACTCAAATCAATAAAATTAGAAATGAAAAAGGAGAATTTACAACAGAAATGGCATAACTACAAAGCATCCTAAGAGACTACTACAAGCAACACTATGCCAATAAAATGGACAACCTGGAAGAAATGGACAAAGGTGTAACCTACCAAGACTGAACTAGGAAGAAATAGAAAATATGAACAGACCAATCACAAGTAATGAAATTGAAACTGTGATTTAAAATCTTCCAACAAACAAAAGTCCAGGACCAGATGGTTTCACAGGCAAATTCTATCAAACATTTAGAGAAGAGCTAACACCCATCCTTCTCAAACTCTTCCAAAAAACTGCAGAGTAAGGAACACTCCCAAACTCATTCTATGAGGTCACCATCACCCTGATACAAAAACCAGACAAAGATACTACACATAATGAAAATTACAGACCAATATCGCTAATGAATATAGATGCAAAAATCCTCAACAGAATACTAGAAAACAAAATCCAACCACACATTAAAAGGATCATACACCATGATCAAGTGGGACTTTTCCCAGGGATGCAAGTATTCTTCAATATAGGCAAATCAATCAATGTGATACACCACATTAACAAATTGAAGAATAAAAACCATATGATCACCTCAATAGATACAGAAAAATCTTTTGACAAAATTCAACACCCATTTATAAGAACTCTCCAGGAAGTGGGCATAGAGGGAACCTACCTCAACATAATAAAGGTCATATACGACAAACCCACAGCAAACATCATTTCACCATTTCTGAATGGTGAAAAAATTAAAGCATTTCCTCTAAGATCAGGAATAAGGCAAGGATGTCCACTCTCACCACTATTATTCACCATAGTTTTGGAAATCCTAGACATAGCAATCAGAGAAGAAGAAATAAAAAGAGTACAAATTGGAAAAGAAGAAGTAAAACTGTCACTGTTTGCAGATGACATGATACTATACATAAAGAATCCTAAAGATGCCATGAGAAAACTACTAGAGCTAATCAATGAATTGGTAAAGGTGCAGGATACAAAATTAATGCACAGAAATCTTTTGCATTCCTATACACTAATGATGAGAAATCTTAAAGAGAAATTAAGGAAACACTCCCATTTACCACTGCAATGAGAAGAATAAAATACGTAGGAATAAACCTACTTAGGGAGACAAAAGACCTGTATGAAGAAAACTATAAGACACTGATGAAAGAAATTAAATATGATACCGACTGATGGAGAGATATACCATGTTCTTGGATTGGAAGAATCAATATTGTGAAAATGACTAACTACACAGAGCAATCTACAGATTCAATGCAATCCCTATCAAATTACCTATGGCATTTTTTACAGAACTAGAACAAAAAAATCTTAAAATTTATATGGAGACAAAAAAGACCCCATATAGCTAAAGCAGTCTTGAGGGAGAAAAGCGGAGCTGGAGGAATCAGACTCCCTGACTTAAGACCATACTATAAAGTTACAGTAACAAAGACAATATGTTACTGGCACAAAAACAGAAACATAGATCAATGGAACAAGATAGAAAGCCCAGAGATAAACCCACACACCTATGGTCTACTAATGTATGACGAAGGAGGCAAGGATATACAATGGAGAAAAGACAGTCTTCAATAAGTGTTGCTGGGAAAAGTGAACAGCTACATGTAAAAGAATGAAATTAGAACACTTCCTAACACCATACACAAAAATAAACTCAAAATGAATTAGAGACCTACCTAAATGTAAGACCAGACACTAAAAAATTCTTAGAGGAAAACATAGGAAGAATACTCTTTGACATAAATCACAGCAAGATCTTTTTTGATCCACCTCCTAGAGAAATGGAAATAAAAACAAAAATAAACACATGGGACCTAATGAAACTTCAAAACTTTTGCAGAGCAAAGGAAACCATAAACAAGACGAAAAGACAACCCTTAGAATGGGAGAAAATATATGTAAATGAAGCAACTGACAAAGGATTAATCTCCAGAATATATAAATAGCTCATGCAGCTCAATATTAAAAAAACAAACAACTCAATCCAAAAATGGCCAGAAGACCTTAATAGACATTTCTCCAAAGAAGACTACAGATGGCCAAGAATCACATGAAAGCTGCTCAACATCATAATCATTAGAGAAATGCAAATCAAAACTACAATGAGGTATCACCTCACACCAGTTAGAATGGGCATCATGAGAATATCTACAAACAACAAATGCTGGAGAGGGTGTGGAGAAAAGGGAACCCTCTTGCACTGTTGGTGGGAATTTAAATGGATACAGCTACTATGGAGAACAGTATGGAGGTTCCTTAAAAAACTAAAAATAGAATTACCATATGATCCAGCAATCACACTACTGGACATATACCCACAGAAAACCATAATTCAAAAAGACACATGCACCCCAATGTTCATTGTAGCACTATTTACAATAGCCCGGTCATGGAAGCAACCTAAATGCCCATCAACAGATGAATGGATAAAGAAGATGTGGTACATATATACAATGGAATATTACTCAGCCATAAAAAGGAATGAAATTGGGTCATTTGTAGAGACATGGATTGCTCTATAGACTGTCATACAGAGTGAAGTTAAGTCAGAAACAGAAAAACAAATAGCATATATTAACACATATATGTGGAACCCAGAAAAAGGGTACAGATGAACTGGTTTGCAGGGCAGAAATTAAGACACAGATATAGAGAACAAACGTATGGACACCAAGGGGGGAAAGCAGTGGATGGTGGTGGTGGTGGTGTGATGAACTGGATGATTAGGATTGACATATATACAGTGATGTGTATAAAATTGATGACTAATAAGAACCTGCCATATAAAAAAAATTAATAAAATATAATTCAAAAAAACATAGGGCTTCCCTGGTGGCACAGTGGTTGAGAGTTCACCTGCCAATGAAGCAGACACGGGTTCATGCCCCGGTCCAGGAAGATCCCACATGTTACAGAGCGGCTGGGCCCATGAGCCATGGCCGCTGAGCCTGCACATCTGGAGCCTGTGCTCCACAATGGGAGAGGCCTGCATACCACACACACACACACACTATATATATATATATATATATATATATATATATATATATATATATATATATATATATATATATATATATATATATATGAGTGACTACAATACAAGGAAAAACGTTCCATTTGGTAAAAGAGAGACAATCAGAATGTGATATCAGTTTGGAAGAGATTTTTGTCTTCAAAAAAGAAAGAAAACATGACAACCCAAAACCTATGTGATGCAGCAAAAGCAGTCCTGGAAGGAAGTTTATAGCAATAAAATCCTACCTCAAGAAACAAGAAAAATCTCAAATAAACAACCTAACCTTATACCTAAAGCAATTATAGGAAGAAGAACAAAGAAAACCCCAAAGTTAGCAGAAGGAAAGAAATCATAAAGATCAGATCAGAAATAAATGAAAAAGAAATGAAGGAAACAATAGCAAAGATCAATGAAACTGATCCCTGGTTCTTTGAGAAGATAAACAAAATTGTTAAACCATTAGCCAGACTCATCAAGAAAAAAAGGGAGAAGACTCAAACAGAATTAGAAATTAAAAAGAAGTAACTACTGATACTGCAGAAATGCAAAGGATCATGAGAGTCTACTACAAGCAAGTATATGCCAATAAAATTGACAACCTGGAAGAAATGGACAAATTCTTAGAAAAGTATGACCTTCCAAGACTGAACCTGGAAGAAATAAAAAATATGAACAGACCAATCACAAGAACTGAAATTGAAAATGTGATTAAAAATCTTCCAACAAATAAAAGCCCAAGACCAGATGGCTTCACATGTGAATCCTATCAAACATTTAGATACTCTTCCAAAACATGTCAGTGGGAGAAACACTCCCAAACTCATTCTACTAGGCCACTATCACCTTGCTACCAAAATCAGACAAAGATGTCACAAACAAAGAAAACTACAGGCCAATATCAATGATGAACACAGATGAAAAAATCTTCAACAAAATACTAGCAAACAGAATCCAACAGCACATTAAAAGGATCATACACCAATGATCAAGTGGGGTTTATCCCAGGAATGCAAGGTTTCTTTAATATATGCAAATCAATCAATGTGATACACCATATTAACAAATTGAAGGATAAAAACCATATGATAATCTCAATAGATGGAGAAAAACCTTTCAACAAAATTCAACACCTATTTATGATAAAAATTCTCCACAAAGTGGGCATAGAGGAGACCTACGTCAACATAATAAAGGCCATTTATGACAAACCCACAGCCAACATTGTTCTCAAAGGTGAACAACTGTAACTATTTCCTCTAAATCAGGAACAAGACAAGGTAGCTCACTCTCACCACTAGTATTCAACATAATTTTTGAAGTTTTAGCCACGGCAATCAGAGAAGAAAAGGAAATAAAAGGAATCCAAATAAGAAAAGCAGAAGTAAAACTGTAACTGAAGATGAAATGATGCTGTACATAGAAAATCCTGAAGACGCTACCAGAAAACTACTAGACCTAATCAATGAATTTGGTAAAGTAACAGGATACAAAATTAATGCACAGAAATCTCTTGCATTCCTATACACTAATGACAAGAAATCTGAAAGATAAATTAAGGAAAGACTCCCATTTAGCACTGCAACACAAAGAATAAAATACCTAGGAATAAACCTATCTAAGGAGACAAAAGACCCATGTGAAGAAAAATATAAGACACTGATGAAAGAAATTAAAGACGACACAAAGAGGTAGAGAGATATACTATGTTCTTGGATTGGAAGAAACAACATTGTTAAAATTACTATACTACCCATAGCAATCTACAGATTCAATGCAATCCCCATCAAACTATCACTGTCATTTTTCAAAGAACTAGAAAAAATTTTTTACAATTTGTAAGGAAACACAAAAACCCCGAAATAGCCAAAGTAATCTTGAGAAAGGAAAACAGAGCTGGAGGACTCAGGCTCCCTGACTTCAGACTATACTTTAAAACTACAATAATCAAGGCAGTATGGTACTGGCAAAAAACAGAAATATAGATCAATGGAACTAGATGGAAAGCCCAGAGATAAACCCACACACATATGGTCACCTTATCTTTGATAAAGGAGGCAACAATATACAGTGGGAAAAAGAGAGCCTCTTTAATAAGTGGTTCTGGGAAAACTGGATATCTCCATGTAAAAGAATGAAATTAGAACACTCCCTAACACAATACACAAAAATAAACTCAAAATGGATTAAAGACCTAAATGTAAGGCCAGACACTATAAAACTCTTAGAGGAAAACTTAGGCAGAACACTCAATGACATAAATCACAGCAAGATCCTTTTTGACCCACCTCTTAGACAAATGGAAATAAAAACAAAAATAAACAAATGCGACTTAATGAAACTTCAAAGCTTTTGCACAGCAGAGGAAACCATAAACAAGACAAAAGACAACCCTCAGAATGGGAGAAAATATTTGCAAATGAAGCAACTGACAAACGATTAATCTCCAAAATATACAAGCGGCTCATACAGCTCAGTATCAAAAAAACAAACAATCCAATCTGAAAATGGGCAGAAGACCTAAATAGACATATCTCCAAAGAAGATATACAGATTGCCAACAAACCATGAAAGGATGCTCAACATCACTAATCATTAGAAAAATGCAAATCAAAACCACAATGAGGTATTACCTCACACCAGTTAGAATGGTCATCATCAAAAAATCTACAAACAATAAATGCTGGAGAGGGTGTGGGGAAAAGGGAACCCTCTTGCACTGTTGGTGGGAATGTAAATTGATACAGACACTATGGAGAACAATATGGAGTTTCCTTAAAAACTAAAAATAGAACAAATATATGACCCAGTAATACCACTACTGGGCATATACGCTGAGAAAACCATAATTCAAAAAGAGTCATATACTACAGTGTTTATTGCAGCACTATTTACAATCGCCAGGACATGGAAGCAACCTAAGTGTCCATTGACAGATGAATGGATAAAGAAGATGTGGCACATATATACAATGGAATATTAGCCATAAAAAGACACTGAATTATTTGTAGTGAGGGATATGGACCTAGAATCTGTCACACAGAGTGAAGTAAGTCAGAAAGAGAAAAACAAATACCATATACTAACACATATATATGGAATCTAAAACCAAACCGGAAAATGGTCATGAGGAACCTAGGGGCAAGACAGGAATAAAGACACAGATGTAGAGAATGGACTTGAAGACCCAGGGAGGGGGAAGGGTAAGCTGGGACATAATGAGATAGTAACCTTGACATATATACACTAACAAATGTAAAATAGATAGCTAGTGAGAAGTAGCTGTGTAGTACAGGGAGATCAGCTCCATGCTTTGTGACCACCTAGAAGGGTGGGATAGGGAGGGTGGGAGGGATGTGCAAGAGGGAGGGGATATGGGGATATATGTATACATATAGCTGATTCACTTTGTTATACAGCAGAAAGTAACACACCATTGTAAAGCAGTTATACTCCAACAAATATTTTTTTAAAATAATACATTGGCTAGAAGAGAATTTGGGGAGAGGCATGGGAGTTCTCCCTCTTTCCCAAAATCATATTACTTATTTTATCACTTTTACTTGTAAGACTGTCCCTGTACCTGAGTTTTAAGTCAAGCTTAAAACTTCCAAGTCTTCCTGGAAAAGTATGATTTATTCTTATGTCAAAGAAGAATGGTTGAAAAACTCTCCAGAGGTTTCTTGTTGAACCAATGCACATAAATGATAGGAAAAAATATTAAATATTTTGTTTTTTTAAAGTGAAAAATCAATAATTTATTGTAACATGTTTAAAACTGAGCAAAATATATACCAGAGGTAAATTAGGGATGTATTGATCTTGTGCCACAAATACCCCACTGAATTTTATATTGCCCCCTAAGACTGCTTGCTGAAAGTCATTTTAAGTAGAGTGGAATTAAATTTAAATTGCAAAATGTACTATACTTCTAATAAAGTGAAAATATAGCCACATGAAATTGTAACCAAAAGTGGGGTCCAGCTGCTCACCGCTCAAAAGCCATTAAAGAGGAAAGTTTGGTTGAAAAGAAAGTTTGCTTTATTTTGGATCCTGGCAGCCCAGGGGGGAGGAGGGGGGAGGAAGGTGGGAGTGAAGGGTGGACTCTTGTCCAAAGGCCGACTCACCCCCCACCACCGCCATTGACAACCAGTGGGCAAGAACTTTTATAGACAGGGTTGGGGGGCTACATGTAGAAACAGCACACTCAGCTCTGGCAATCATCTTGAAATTGGTCATGCAGTGATCTGACCAGGGTCATCTTGATTGGTTTAAGTACAGTTAAGCTTCAGTTCCAGGGTCAGTTTGTTCTCATTTCCTTGAGGCCAGTTCTCAGATTTGTGGCAGGTTATGTCATAGCTACAGTCTGGCTATCATGTAGTTAACTTTTTCCATCTGGTGAGGGTTTCATTATCTACAAGACTGCTCACAGGATATGGCTCAGGATATTACCTATAGCCCTTGAGGATTAACTAAAGGTCCTTGACTTTGCTTAATTACTAAACTGTTATTATTTAGTCTTGTTGGACTGCTTTTCTTTGCTTCTGCATTTTCTCACTTCTCTGATTAAACTTACTCTTTGGCTAAAGTTTTTCCACAGACAAAAGCCAGGCTGAGGACACAGGGAGCTAGACCATAGGGTCCTGCTCTGTTTCAATATGACTCTTAGTAGTTAAAGTCATCAGGAAAACTATGTTAAAAATATTTGGCATGTGACTCAGCCAAATGAGGTAAAGTGAAAAATCTGAATCTAAAACCACTTAATAACTCCTTATCCACTCATCTCAAGTGTCTAAAGACCTAGCATGTGTCAGGTATTGTACTAGGTGATGGGTTGTCAGTTGAGGATTTAGCCCCTGACTTCAAAGAGCTCACTGTCTGGTGGGGTCAATGGTCATATAAATGACAACAACAAAGCATGACAAGTTCTTTGAGAAAGGATGGGATAGGGCACTATGGTGATACAGAATAAAACCTGCTGGGTGCTAATCAGAGGAGCAAGCCAGGGGTGTGTTTCTCTAAAGAGGAGGATTTGGAGGTATACATCTTAAAGGAGACCTGAAGCAGGAATTCAATCCACAAGGCCTGGGTAAGAGAGATTTACAAATGCCATAAATAAAATATCCAAACTACAAATCTAAGGTGTCCATTGAAAATGAGGTAGGGCAGATACCTGGCTGAGATCCAAGTGGGTAGGGAGAACTTGGGGGGACAGAGCCATAGATGCTAAGGACCCAGTCTCAGGAAGATTTGGATAGGAGAACATGAGACTTCCCATGCCCTTTGCCAGGAACATTCTTTCCTCAGAACTGGACAACATTGGCTTCTTCTCATTGGTCAAATATGAAGAGCACACCTCCATGTCACTCACTACTTACCATGTTTTATTTTCTTTGCAGCATTTGTTAATAACTACAATTATCTCACTTATTTTCTGATGTGCTTCCTTATTTTCTGTTTCTTACTCATAGAATGTAAGTTTTATAAAGGTCCATTTCACAAAAAGCATCTAATAAACATGTGTTGAATGGTGGTTAAATGAAGAATGCTAGGGCTCAGCGGCAAGGCAGGAAGATGCCAGATACCAACAGCAGGTTGGTAGGGCTTGTGGGACAGAGAATTTTCAACTCCAAGGTAATTGAAGACTGAATTATGCTAGCATGGGGCCAAATGGTCAGGCATTGGTCACTTTAAAAGTAAATTTATTCAGATCTTCCTCACACAAAGCTGGATATTTTTTAATGTTCATCTGAATTTGCTATAGATCTTGAGCTTGACTTATTTTACCAATGACTAGTAAATTCTAAGACTTCAGCAGACTAATAAAAAATTGGTCAGAAGTCAGGTTCTCTCCTAGACCATCAGTCTGAGATGTTGCTATGCACATTACATATGATGAGTTTCTTTTATCTTCTTCCAAGGTACACATTTCATGCTCTTTGTTTTAATGAACACCTCAGGAAAAATAAAAATCTCATGGTGGTGGCTGTCTTTTCTTATAATTTCAAGAGAAAGCTTATGTGCTCACTGTGTCTGGGATAATTCCTCAGTCTAGAGAGCAACAGACTAGATTGAATTAGCATTGGTTCTCTCATCACTAATTAGGTGGCAAAGAAGACCTGCCTCAGGGCACACAAACAGACTCTGTTCCCATAATTAGCCAAATGAAGGGGTGGTAGCCCTGGCAAGATCTGTTCTTCCATGATCTCCAAACCCGGAATTCTCATTAGACAGTGGGCTTCTCAAGGAAAGGAAGGTGCCTCATTGTCTATGTATTCCAGGTGTCTAACTCAGGGTAGTTTCCAACACATGACAGGTTTCCAGCACACATTTGTTGAACTTAATGTTGTTTATATGAGGGGAGTTTCCAGATATATATTACTGCATTCAGGCTTTAGCCCTGTTATATTCATTATTTTTGTCAGTGTCTTAAATAAAGAGAGATATGCTCATCCATTTTTCAAAGGATACAAGCTGGGAGAGAGAAATAATGTGATGGTTGATGAAATAAAGCTGCAAAATATCCAAGCAGAGTAGAAAGATTGGCTCCAACTGATAGGATGAAATTTAATAATGATGTGTATATTCTCATAAATAGGTGTAAAATATCAATTACACCATTGTGAGAAGAAGCAAACCTAATTAACAATGGTTTATGTGAAAAAGATCTGGGTCTTATCCTTGGCCATAAGCTTAGGAGGTATTAACTGTGTAAGGCATTTGCTTAAAAAAAAATTAAAAGTAAAGTAAAGCAATGACAGAAGATTTAATGCAAATATAATGCACAGAGCCCAGTAAATAATCTCACAATATTTTGTGGTCCTCAGACCATACCTGAAGGATTTATGTAATTTGGGTTGCTGTATATTAGCAGACAGTCCAACAAACTAGCACAGTGCTTATCAAACTTTAATGCTCATATAAACCATAGTTTAGTTAGTAGATCTGTCTTGAGGTCTAATAGTCTGCATTTATGACCAGCTCCCAGGTGATGCTGAAGCTGCTGAGACACAGAGCACTTTTTGAATAGCAAGGAACTAGCGTCTTTTCAGAGAAGAGTCCACATCTGGAGGATTCTGGAATCTGAAAATCAAAGTATGATAGTTGTTGACAGAAATGGACTATTTAGCACAGCGAAGATTTGCATAGTGGGGACATATTTCTAGTCCTTTATTTTTGAATAACTCGCTATGAATAAAGAACAGACTTGTGTTTTCTTGTGACCAAAAGCAAATGCAGAAGTGGAAGGAGTTATGGGAGGCAGATTTTGCCTAAATACAAGGAAATGATTCTAGCAGATGGAGCCATTCAATGATGAGCAGCACTGCCTCAGAACCCAGACGCCTCCCTGCATTAGGAATGTTTAAGCAGAAGCCGGTCGATTACCAGTTAGGCATACGAAGAGAATGTCTATGTGGATGAGAGGACAGACAATAAAATTTACGATTCCTTTCAAGGTTAAGATGCTGTGAATCTGTACTTTCTCTCTCTTTATTTTCCCCTCCTTAATGGTTTCCCCTCAGCCCATTGTTCCAGGCCCATGGACTCTGCTGCAGATTCTCTTATGAGAAACTGGATGTGAAAATGCTCTGCAAAATATATAGCACTATATAAAATATAAGTTCTTATTGAAAATTTTATATTACCCCATTAATTTTCTTTCATTTCTATATATTTGATTTTCAACTTAACATGGAAGTTTCTTGGATCAAGACACTATTAAGCAAGTGGGTGATATTCAATTATGAATGAGTTGTATTTCATACTAATGAGGATAGTGAAGGTTGTTAGATAGTTGGATGTGTTACAAAGAGGCTGTGGCACTTCCAGCATTTAGAAATTTAGAATAGATTCTGACTCTCAGGACAGTTCCGTCAAAATCCACTGTGGAATCTAAGGGATAAACTACTTGTTATCTCAAGGTCATTTTCAAACCTAGCTTTGGAGAAAATGTAAGCATATCCTCTAATAAAATACCTATGTAACTTTTTCTTGTTTTCTGTTGTGTCTGTAAATTGACTGGGTGTGCCAATATACATTTCAGGGCAACTTTTAGACAACTGGCATCCTGAATCATGGTGAAGGTACTTCATTAGGCTTATTACAGGAACTCAATCAATGCTTTTGTGCCCTGAGGCAGGCCTGCTATGCCTTCTAATTAGTGATGGAAGAACCAAAGCTAATTCAATCTAGACTGTCGTTCCTGGGACTGAAAGATTGCCCTGGGCATCCTGGAGCACAAGCTCTCTCTGAGGATTTCAACATCAGCACCAGCGCAAGAGGGGCACTGACATCAAACCATCAAGGCCCTTCCAGTTCCCCTGCAAAAACCCCTTTCAGTCAGCATATTTGATGGAAATGCATGTCACAACCAGGAACCTTCCAAAGAAACATACAATGGAAGAAGTATATTCAAAATAATCTGTCACTTTCTCTTGACATAAGATATCTACCAGAGTCACTGTTCTCCTGGATTTGAGGCTCAAAAATTGGCAAAGGAAATCCCATCTCCTCACATGGGAACCCAAGAAATAATGCTGTGGAGGGATAGATTTCTGTAATAATACACACAGAAAAAAAATACCTTTCACATTCAGAAATCAATTTGTCTTCATAACAACATAGATAGGAAGTAATGAGGGTAGATAACCTCATTTCATTGATGAAGACACTGAATTTCAAAAAATCTAAGTGGCTTCCTTGATGTCACAGAGATGCTAAATAATAGAGCCAGGACTCCTTTTAGCTCCTAACTTAATTGTCTTTCCATTATGGGAGGAAAAATTAAATGTCCTATTTTCTTTGAGAACCAAAATATGTCATTGAATTATTCCCATATATGGCTACAATAGAGATATGTTTATGTATATCTGCCATGAGTGTTTTTGGTGGAGTTTAAAAAAAAAATTTTCCCCATTAAAATATAATTCTCTCAGACAACTCAGAAAATATGTTTTATAATTATCCATGGTAATTGAGTGCCTACTATGTACAAAGTACTTCATAAAGTCATTTGCATGAGCTATTATTTAATCCTTACTAAAGCACCTTAAAATAGGCATTACTAGGTCCTTTTTAAAAAGGAGAAAATTATTAGGAAAGATTGACCTGCAAGGAGGTTTCACAGCTGGCAAGTGATACATTTGATCCCCCATCACATCATGCCTCTTCATTTAGTATTGTAGAGTCAATAATTAATTAATTTGACCAATATTTATTAAATATGTATATCTTATAATAGATTGAGAGCTCAAAAATGTCATTGATGATCACTTGAATCAATTCATAGCAGTTTGAAATTATTGTCTTCATATTTAGCTTGGAATTTGTATCTTGTTGGATGTCCTTACTATTGTTCACAAAATGGTTGTTCAGTGTACAGCAAGTATTGAGTTAACACATAGTGTCTTTCTGTGTTAAAACTTGGAGGGTCTAGACCTGAGGATGATGCCAGTGGTAAAATCCACTGTGGCTCCTTTGCATTGTCATCCTGCTTTGTACCTAGCAGTGAAAGCCCATGATGTGGTTTGAAGGATGGGAATTGGAGAGGAAAGTGGTGTGACAACTACCTTCTCCTTTGGGGCATAAAGAACTCACATATCAAAAGGAGTTCAGTGGTCTTGGGGGAGAAATAATCTCTCCAAGCTCAGTCTCCTGACCTGTAAAAAGAGAAAATCATTATTAGCTCTGCATTCCTCTTAAATTGCTTATGAGGAGCAAATGGAATAATGTCTATAAAAGCATTTGTAAACTGATGGGCATGACAAAGAGAAAACATTACACACTGTTATAAGGTATTCATATATTTTCATTTTTATTAAGCATTTTCATTGACTTGACTCTGAATCACCTCCTTAACTGGCTTTGCCACTTGCAAGTGTTGGTCTCACCAGGTCTTTTTCACTAAAATGAAGGATGTGGCTCTTTGTCACTAAAATGAAGGATGTGGCTATAAACAAAGCAGTGGGAAAGACAAGACTTTGAAGCCAATCCAACCACCTCCACATTTTAATAGGTATGTGACCTTAGGCAAGTTACTTAGGTATCTTTTTTCCCCTTTCTGTAAATTGGGAAAATAACACCTGTTTTTTCAAAAGCAGGTTGTATATTTAAAGCACCTAACCAAGTTTAGGACTCTTAGGACATTAACCAATAGTTAGTGCCTGTCCCATAGCTATCCAATAAATCAATTAAATTTTTAAACCTTTTGTGACTTCTTAGTTCTCCCTTCCTACATACAGGGTAAGATGCCCTTTTTAAACAGTCTAAGTTTATTTTTGGGTTACTATACATAACTAATAGGACAAAAACTTTGCATGCTATTTCCAACTCAACTTTTTATGCCCAAAGAGGTCATGGGTGATTCTAAGACAGACAAATCCTCATCTCTATTTCTAAATGAAGAGGCAGGTAGTATGTTAATTTATGCTTTTACCAGGGATTAAAAGGAAATGATCCATACAAGCGACAAAGGTCAGGATATACTAATTACAACCAAAATTAATTAAACTGTAATCAATATTGTTATAGTTTTCAGTTACATTAATCATGTATGTGAATGATTTGAATCCATGGAAAAGTTTTGAAATTTATTTCTGATTTATTCCTCCCACCTCAACCCCCTTCCCTTGAATTGATATTAATAACGTTTTAGATGAAGTTTAGCCTTTACACTAGCAAATAAAGCAAAATTTTTTGAAAATTTCAACAGCCCTTTAACAGAATAATATTGCTCCTTCCCAATAAATGTTCCTAATAGTGCCTGCAGGAAAGCAGTATAGCTCTCTATGGGGAAACAATCACTATGTCCTAAGTAATTCACTGCAGTAGGAAAGATAACTTCAGGAAACTGCATATTTTATTGGTTTTGTTGGGTTTGTTTGTTTGTTGGTTAGTTGGTTTCCTATCATTAGTTGAATGATTTTTAGAGCTGAATGTAATCATTCTACCTAAGTGGCCCTTGTGAATTTACTGTTATTCCATTACCACCCACCAGGCGGAGACATAGTTCCAGAAATTAGCAAGTTGGCCCAAGAAACCATCTTAATGTGTAATTTTCTTAGTGTCTCCCCACACAAGTAGTTCTTTTATTTAGTTACGGATATTTAAGTTTCCTCAGGTAGAGCACTGAAAACATACATCCTTTGAATGACAAACACTGGCAATACATGTGTCTTGAAGAGGCTCAGGCCATGCGGTGCCTCAATATATAAGACCTAACTTTTCTGTAGCTCAGTATTCCTTTTTATCATCCTTGTCAGCCAAGGCTCAAAATATTGCTTCTTATAGAATGGCTGGGTCTCCTTAGAGAAAATACAATATGGAAGTATACACTTTCCCTTTATCCACTTTTCCACCTATCTAAATCCTACCTTTTATTTAGGGTCATAACAAATCTTACTTCCAATAAAATCTTCCCTGATTACATTCACCACGTTTGCTCTCTCCCTACTTTATCATTTTATGAAAGGTATTGCCTATGTAGGGGATGACATAGCCGAACAATTAAAAAATTCATCTTTGAAGTAAGACATACATACATTAGAACCCTAACTCTGACAGTTACTCATCATGTGACTTTGGACAAATTACTTAGCCTCTGTAAGCCTCAATTTCCTCATCTTTAAAAGGAAGATAATGATATCTACTTAATGAGATTGTTGTGGAAATTTAAAAACTAAATGCAGGTAGAGCATTTAGCAGAGTGCTTTAAAAATATACAAACAATAAGTATATAAAAATTAGTATTATATAATACAAATTTGATTATATGACAGAGTGCACTTTTTCTCTATATATAATATCTCTGCGGAGGGGGAGCGAGAAGATGGCAGAAGAGTAAGACGCGGGGATCACCTTCCTCCTCACAGATACATCAGAAATACATCTACACGTGGAACTTCTCCTATAGAACGCCCACCGAACGCTGGCAGAAGACCTCAGACCTCCCAAAAGGCAAGAAACTCCCCACGTACCTGGGTAAGGCAAAAGAAAAAAAGAATAAACAGAGACAAAAGAATAGCGACGGGACCTGCACCTGTGGGAGGGAGCCGTGAAGGAGGAAAGGTTCCCACACACTAGAAGCCCCTTCGCGGGCGGAGACTGCGGGTGGCGGAGGGGGAAGCTCCGGAGCCTCGGAGGAGAGCGCAGCCACGGTGCAGAGGGCAAAGTGGAGAGATTCCCGCAGAGGATCGGTGCCGACTGGCACTCACCAGCCCGAGAGGCTTGTCTGCTCACCGGCCGGGGCGGGCGGGGCTGGGAGCTGAGCCTCGGGCTTCAGTCGGATCCCAGGGAAAGGGCTGGAGTTGGCAGAGTGGAAATAGCCTGGAGGGGTTAGTGCACCACGGCTGGCCGGGAGGGAGTCCAGTTGAAGTCTGGAGCTGCTGAAGAGGCAAGAGACCTTTTCTTCCCTCTTTGCCTCCTGGTGCGCGAGGAGAGGGGTTTAAGCGCGGCGCTTAAAGGAGCTCCAGAAACGGGCGCGGAGCTGCCGAAGGGACAAGAGACTTTTTCTTGCCTCTTCGCTTCCTGGGGTGCGAGGAGAGGGGATTAAGGGCACCGCGTAAAGGAGCTCCAGAAACGGGCGCAAGCCGCAGCTGTCGGCACGGACAACAGAGACGGGTGCGCTAGGGTTGCTACTGCCGCCACCAAGAGGCCTGTGTGCGAGCACAGGTCACTCTCCACACCGCCCCTCCCGGGAGCCTGTGCAGCCCGCCACTGCCGGGTTCCCAGGATCCAAGGAGAGCTTCCCCAGGAAAACGCAGAGTGCGCCTCGGGCCGGTGCAGCGTCATGCCGGCCTCTGACGTCGCAGGCTCGCCCCGCATCCGTGCCCCCCCCTCCCCCGCGGCCTGTGCCAGAGCCCCCAAATCAGCTGCTCCTTTAACCCCGTCCTGTCTGAGCGAAGGGCAGACGCCCTCAGACGACCTAAATGCAGAGGCGGGGCCAAGTCCAAAGCTGAACCCCAGGAACTGTGCGAACAAAGAGGAGAGGGGGAGGTCTCTCCCAGCAGCCTCAGAAGCAGCGGATTAAAGCTCCACAGTCAACTTGAAGTGCCCTGCATCTGTGGAAAACCTGAATAGACAGCGAAATAACCCAAGTTGAGGAGGTGGACTTTGGGAGCAAGATATACTATTATTTTCCCCTTTTTTCTTTTTGTGAGTGTGTATGTGTGTGCTGCTGTGTGAGATTTTGTCTGTATAGCTTTGTATTCACCATTTGTCGTAGGGTTAGACTGACCCGTTTTTTTCTTTTGGTTTCTTTTTTTTCTTTAATATAAATTTTTCTTCTTAATAATTATTTTTTATTTTAATAACTATATTTTATCCTACTTTATTTTGTCTTCTCCCTTTCTTTCTTCCTTTCTTCCCTCCTTTCTTTCCTACTTCCCTCCTTCCTTCCTCCCTTCCTTTCTTTCTCCCTCCCTTCCTTCTTTCCTTCCCTCCCTTCCTCCTTCCTTCCTTCCTTCCTTCCTTTCGTTCCTTTCTATTTTTTTCTCCCTTTTATTTTGAGCCGTGTGGATTAAAGGCTCTTGGCACTCTAGCCAGGTGTCAAGGCTGTGTCTCTGAGGTGGGAGAACCAACCTCAGGACACTGGTACACAAGAGACCTCCCAGGTCCACATAATATCAAATGGCAAATATCTCCCAGAGATCTCCATCTCAACACCAAGACCCAGCTTCACTCAAGGACCAACAACGAACAGTGCTGGACACCCTGTGCCCAACAAAGAGCAAGATAGGTCTACAGCCCCATCCATTAGCAGAGAGGCTGCCTAAAATCATAATAAGGCTACCAACATCCCCATACACACCACGAGACGTGGACCTGCCCACAAGAAAGACAAGATCCAGCCTCATCCACCAGAATAGAGGCACTAGTTCCCCCAACCAGGAAACCTGATCAACCCACTGAACCAACCTCAGCCACTGGGGACAGCCAACAAAAACAACAGGAACTACGAACCTGCAGCCTACAAAAAGGAGACCCCAAACATAGTAAGATAAGCAAAATGAGAAGACAGAAAAACACACAGCAGATGAAGGAGCAAGATAAAAACACGCCAGACCTAACAAATGAAGAGGTAATAGCCAATCTACCTGAAAAAGAATTCAGAATAAAGATAGTAAAGATGATTCAAAATCTTGGAAATAGAATAGACAAATTGCAAGAAACAGTTCACAAGGACCTAGAAGAAATAAAGAGGAAGCAAGCAACGATGAGCAACACAATAAATGAAATGAAAAATATTCTAGATGGGATCAATAGCAGAATAACTGAGGCAGAAGGACGGATAAGTGACCTGGAAGATAAAATAGTGGAAATAACTACTGCAGAGCAGAAGAAAGAAAAAAGAATGAAAAGAACTGAGGACAGTCTCAGAGACCTCTGGGACAACATTAAATGCACCAACATTCGAATTATAGGGGTCCCACAAAAAGAAGAGAAAAAGAAAGGAACTTACAAAATATTTGAAGAGATTATAGTTGAAAACTTTCCTAACATAGGAAAGAAAATAGTCAATCAAGTCCAGGAAGCACAGAGAGTCCCATACAGGATAAACCCAAGGATAAACATGCCAAGATACATAATAATCAAACTGTCAAAAATTAAATACAAAGAAACCATATTAAAAGCAGCAAGGGAAAAACAACAAGTAACACACAAGGGAATCCCCATAAGGTTAACAGTGGATCTTTCAGCAGAAACTCTACAAGCCAGAAGGGAGTGGCAGGATATATTTAAAGTGATGAAGGAAAAAAACCTACAACCAAGATTACTCTACCCAGCAAGGATCTCATTCAGATTTGATGGAGAAATTAAAAGCTTTACAGACAAGCAAAAGCTGAGAGAGTTCAGCACCACCAAACCTGCTATACAACAAATGCTGAAGGAACTTCTCTAAGCAAGAAACACAAGAGAAGGAAAAGACCTACAAGAACAACCTGAAACAATTAAGTAAATGGTAATAGAAACACACATATCAATAATTACCTTAAATGTAAATGGATTAAATGCTCCCACCAAAAGACACAGACTAGCTGAATGGATACAAAAACAGGACCCACATATATGCTGTCTACAAGAGACCCACTTCTGACCTAGGGACACTTACAGACTGAAAGTGAGGGGATGGAAAAAGATATTCCATGCAAATGGAAATCAGAAGAAAGCTGGAGTAGCAATTCTCATATCAGACAAAATAGACTTTAAAATAAAAACTATTACAAGAGACAAAGAAGGACACTACATAATGATCAAGGGATCGATCCATGAAAAAGATATAACAATTGTAAATATTTATGCACCCAACACAGGCGCACCTCAATACATAAGGCAAATACTAACAGCCATAAAAGGGGAAATCGACAGTAACACAATTATAATGGGGGACTTTAATACCCCACTGTCACCAATGGACAGGTCATCTAAAGTGAAAATAAATAAGGAAACACAAGCTTTAAATGATACATTGCAAAAGATGGATTGACTTGATATTTATAGGACATTCCACCCAAAAGCAACAGAATACACATTCTTCTCAAGTGTCCATGGAACATTCTCCAGGATCGATCATATCTTGGGTCACAAATCTAGCCTTGGCAAATTTAAGAAAATTGAAAGCATATCAAGTATCTTTTCTGACCACAATGCTATGAGACTAGATATAATTACAGGAAAAGATCTGTAAAAAATACAAACACATGGAGGCTAAACAATACACTACGTAATAACGAAGTGATCACTGAAGAAATCAAAGGGGAAATCAAAAAGTACTTAGAAACAAATGACAATGGAGACACGACGACCCAAAACCTATGGGATACAGCAAAACCAGTTCTAAGAGGGAAGTTTATAGCAATACAATCATACCTTAAGAAACAAGAAATATCTAGAATAAACAACCTAAATTTGCACCTAAAACAATTAGAGAAGGAAGAACAGAAAAACCCAAAATTTAGCAGAAGGAAAGAAATCATAAAGATCAGATCAGAAATAAATGAAAAAGAAATGAAGGAAACAATAGCAAAGATCAATAAAAGTAAAAGCTGGTTCTTTGAGAAGATAAATAAAATTGATAAACCAGTAGCCAGACTCATCAAGAAAAAAAGGGAGAAGACTCAAATCAATAGAATTAGAAATGAAAAAGGAGATGTAACTAGTGACACTGCAGAAATACAAAAGATTTTTAGAGATTACTACAAGCAACTCTATGCCAATAAAATGGACAACCTGGAAGAAGTGGACAAATTCTAAGAAATGCACAAGCTGCCGAGACTGAACCAGGAAGAAATAGAAAATATGAACAGACCAATCACAAGCACTGAAATTGAAACTGTGATTCAAAATCTTCCAACAAACAAAAGCCCAGGACAAGATGGCTTCACAGGTGAATTTTATCAAACATTTAGAGAAGAGCTAACACCTATCCTTCTCAAACTCTTCCACAAGATAGCAGAGGGAGGACCACTCCCAAACTCATTCTATGAGGCCACCATCATCCTGATACCAAAACCAGACAAAGATGTCACAAAGAAAGAAAACTACAGGGCAATATCACTGATGAACGTAGATGCAAAAATCCTCAACAAAATACTAGCAAACAGAATCCAACAGCACATTAAAAGGATCATACACCATGATCAAGTGGGGTTTATGACAGGAATGCAAGGATTCTTCAATATACGCAAATCATTCAACGTGATACACCATATCAACAAACTGAAGGAGAAAAACCATATGATCATCTCAATAGAAGCAGAGAAAGCTTTTGACAAAATTCAACACCTATTTATGATAAAAACCCTGCAGAAAGTAGGCATAGAGGGAACTTTCCTCAACATAATAAAGGCCATATATGACAAACCCACAGCCAGCATTGTTCTCAATGGTGAAAAATTGAAACCATTTCCACTAAGATCAGGAACAAGACAAGGTTGCCCACTCTCACCACTCTTATTCAACCTAGTTTTGGAAGTTCTAGCCACAGCAATTAGAGAAAATAAAGAAATAAAAGGAATACAAATAGGAAAAGAAGAAGTAAAGCTGTCACTGTTTGCAGATGACATGATACTATACATAGAGTATACTAAGGATGCTACCAGAAAACTACTAGAACTAATCAATGAATTTGGTAAAGTAGCAGGATACAAAATTAATGCACAGAAATCTCTGGCATTCTTATCCACTAATGATGAAAACTCTGAGAGTGAAATTAAGAAAACACTCCCATTTACCATTGCAACAAAAAGAATAAAATATCTAGGAATAACCTACCTAAGAGACAAAAGACTTGTATGCAGAAAACAATAAGACACTGATGAAAGAAATTAAAGATGATACAAATAGGTGGAGAAATATACCATGTTTTTGGATTAGAAGAATCAACATTGTGAAAATGACTCTATTACCCAACGCAAACTACACATTCAGTGCAATCCCTATCAAATTACCACTGGCATTTTTTACAGAACAATTTGTATGGAAACACAAAAGACCCCGAATAGCCAAAGCAATCCTGAGAACGAAAAATGGAGCTGGAGGAATCAGGTTCGTGACTTCAGACTATACTACAAGGCTACAGTAATCAAGACAGTATGGTACTGGCACTAAAACAGAAATATAGATCAATGGAACAGGATAGAAAGCCCAGAGATAAACCCACACACATATGGTCACCTTATCTTTGATAAAGGAGGGAAGGATATACAGTGGAGAAAAGACAGCCTCTTCAATAAGTGGTGCTGGGAAAACTGGACAGCTACCTGCAAAAGTATGAAATTAGAACACTCCCTAACACCACGCACAAAAGTAAACTCAAAATGGGTTAAAGACCTAAATGTAAGGCCAGACACTATCAAACTCTTAGAGGAAAACATAGGCAGAACACTCTATGACATCAATCACAGCAAGATCCTTTTTGACCCATCTCCTAGAGAAATGGAAATAAAAACAAAAATAAACAAATGGGATCTAATGAAACTTAAAAGCTTTTGCACGGCAAAGGATACCATAAACAAGACCAAAAGACAACCCTCAGAATGGGAGAAAATATTTGCAAATGAAGCAAGTGACAAAGGATTAATATCCAAAATTTATAAGCAACTCAGGTAGCTCAATGGCAAAAAAACAAATAACCCAATCCAAAAATGGGCAGAAGAACTAAATAGACATTTCTCCAAAGAAGTTATACAGATTGCCTACAAACACATGAAAGAATGCTCAACATCATTAATCATTAGAGAAATGCAAATCAAAACTACAATGAGATATCATCTCACACCGGTCAGATTGGCCATCATCAAAAACTCTAGAAACAATAAATTCTGGAGAGGGTGTGGAGAAAAGGGAATACTCTTGCACTGCTGGTGGGAATGTAAATTGATACAGCCACTATGGAGAACAGTATGGATGTTCCTTAAAAAACTACAAGTAGAACTACCATATGACCCCACAATCCCACTACTAGGCATATACCCTGAGAAAACCATAATTCAAAAAGAGTCATGTACCAAAATATTTATTGCAGCTCTATTTACGATAGCCAGGACATGGAAGCCACCTAAGTGTCCATCAACAGATGAATGGATAAAGAAGATGTGGCACATATACACAATGGAATATTACTCAGCCATAAAAAGAAATGAAACTGAGTTATTTGTAATGAGGTGGATGGACCTGGAGTCTGTCATACAGAGTGAAGTAAGTCAGAAGGAGAAAAACAAATACCATATGCTAACACATATATATGAAATCTAAGAAAAAATAATGTCATGAAGAGATTAGTGGTGGGACGGTAATAAAACACAGACCAACTAGAGCATGGACTTGAGGATATGGGGAGGGGGAAGGGTAAGCGATGACGATGTGAGAGAGTGGCAGGGACATATACACATTAGCAAATGTAAATTAGATAGCTAGTGGGAAGCTGCCGCATAGCACAGGGAGTTCACCTCTGTGCTTTGTGACCACCTAGAGGGGTGGGATAGGGAGGGTGGGAGGGAGGGTGACTCAAAGGGAAGAGATATGGGAATATATGTATATGTATAACTGATTCACTTTGTTGTAAAGGAGAAACTAACACACTATTGTAAAACAGTTATACTCAAAGATGTTAAAAAAATGTATTTAAAAACAAATAAAGTTACTACTCATTTGCAGACCAAAAAAAAAAAAAAATCTCTGCTAACAAGAAAGGAGAAATTATTACTGAATGTATGACGGCTATAAAGCTATGTGTTATTAATATATTAGATAAGACCTTGAAAAAGCCCATCTTTGGATAGGTCTGAACTAACCTGATATAAAGCCCTGTGGTTAGGTTTTTAAAAGCAATTGAATGATTATAGAATAGGAGGAAATCTAATGTGGCATTTCTTTTGAAAATAACTGGAAACATTTATTGAGTATTACTTCAATGAGTTAACAGTATGGCATAGCATCCCAAAACATTGAGATGCTACATTCTTCCAGTCTGTACTTGTCTTTTAATTTTGTTTAAGGTATCTTCTTCCAGACAGTTTAAATCCTGACCTCATTGACAGGTGGATTCATGTTGTCAGAAGAAATAGTCAGGACACATTATATACTATAGCAGTACAGACTGGCTAGCTGTCCCCAAAACCCAATTTCTCTCATTCCTAGGTACACTTCTTTGCAGTAGCCATGTGGTTTTATAACTGGAGTGTTGCACACTGCTTCAGGCTAAGTCCAGAAAAATACCCATATGCTCTTTTTTTTTTTACTTTATGCAGATGAACTCAATGACCCAGGTGGTTCTGTTTTAAAGACAGCAGAACTATAGAAGGCAAAAGCCTGGCACCCTGCATCAGTGTTTGGAAGAGAGCCACACGCCAATCAGGACAGTCCACTTTAAACTCACAGAAGCAAGAAACAAATTTCCATTGTGTTTGAACCACCACCACTTCTTGATTTGTTTGTTGTAACAGTTAGCAAACTCTAACTAATTCAACTAGTCCACATATATCTGCAGTATTCATTTGAATTAGAGAGTCATATTTTAAGAGAGATCTTAACAAGTTTAAAAAGTTTTCGAGATGATTAAGATACTTAAGAATTTTAAAATCAGCTGGTGAGATTTGTCAAAATGCACACATCTTTTAATCTCCTAGGTGATTCTGATGTGTACCTTATCTTAAAAATTACTTGTTTAGAACCCTGGCATGGGGAAAATTAGTGAATGAGCTGGGGATGGTTTTCCTGGGAAATAAAAACATGGTGATAGATGTCTTCAAATATCTGAAGGACTAACATAAGAAAGAAAAATCTACACTTCCACTGTGAAGAAAGGGAGATGTATACTTACACTGCAAGATACTGACCAGAATGAATGGGTCAAATTACAGGAGGAAAGATTTGGGTTCATTCAAAGGAAAATGTTATAATTCAAAAAATGAACCACCTGATTTTAAAGTGATGGGTTCTCCCTGTCCTATAATATCCAAGCAGGGATGACATAAAAGTATCATTACTATAAAGCTCTCCACAACCATTATTTCATCTGAACCTTGCAACCACCCTGTGGGACAGGCCCACTTCCTTGTAGACAAGGAAACCAAGACCCAGTCATAAAACTGCCTGCACATTGTCACAGAGCCAGAAAACAACATAGGCAAAACGTTCATCCCTGTCTTCAGACTCAGAGACTAGTTCTTTCTTCCACTGATCATGTATATGGGTAATTCCTCTCAGATGTAAGATTTCATGAAAAAGATTGGGAGCGCCTCAATGGCAGGAACATTAATTTATCCTTTATATTTTTACATTGCTGAGCACACAGTATGTGGTTATTAAATACACATTTAACTGCATTTAATTGACACCATCCTTCTGAAATAAAAATGCCATAAAAAGTAGGCAATTCCTCTCTACACTGTATTCACACAAAACCACTTCCCTCACACATAATTTTGTGCACTAGGGAAGAAGTACAAGATACGTGGCCCGTGCCTTCCAAACAGAGGACACCCAGAAGCAAGAGTTAGATACTTGAGTCTCTAGTGAGTAAAAATATTTGAACTACATTCAGAAATTACTGTTCAGTTTTCAATGCCAGTATGAAGTATAAAGTGCACCGGAGTAGACAGCATGAGACCCCGGCTGTGCCTTGAGCACTTTGTCAAATCACTTAACCTCTGCCTGCTTCCACATCCTCATCCAGGAGCCAGGCAATAATTTTCAGTGGCTGGTGACCCCACAGAAGGAGCAGCCAGACTTTCTATGCCTCCTGAGTCTGATCTAGCCTCTACCCTGGACCAGCAATGTGTAGGAAATGCTGGAGACAGCACACATCTAAAGAAACATTAAGGAATGCAGCTGGCAAAATCAGACTTCAGGAGACTCTATGGGATTAACATCTCAGCTACTTTAAAAAAAATTCAAAGAAAAATAAAAGAGATGGAGAGAATACATACAAAAGACATAAATAATATAATAACCAATTGCAAACTTATTTGGATCACAATTTCAAGTAGTAGGAAAAAATATTTTAAGCAAAGGAATATAAATGGTGTGATCACCATTTATATAATGTTTTAAAATAGATAAAACTAATCTATGCTCCTAGAAGTCACTATTATATTATGTTTCTTCTTCTCTGCTCTGGTTCCATGGGTGTGTTGAGATGAGAAGATTTAGTGAGCTGTAGAGTCTTGTATGTGCATTTTTCCATATACTATTAATCAATAAAAAGTGTTTTAAATGACAGAATTCTGGATACTATGTCAATAAATGTAAATCATAAAAGAGTTAAATGAAAAAATATTATCAATTCCTTTTACGTTTGTCAAGGAAGCCTTCATGGAATGAGAAAATTGTTTAAAAACACACTGAAAAACAAAAGAATCTTGCTCAGTGAAACTAGATACAAAAGGCATAAGATTTGTATCATCTGAGAGCAGACCTAAATGCTAGAAAGATGGGAAACAAAAGAAAAAGTGACTTTTGAGATATATACGAATAAAAAATATGGTCTGTAGCAACATGGAAACTAAAAGCAAAAACTAAAATTATCTATAATCATGTCTGTATCCATATAGACATTATGCAAAATAAGCTTATTTACAAGGGTGCATAGCTGCTGTGGACACCAGCTCTATTTTAAAGATATGGTGACTTTAAGTGGCTATCACAAGGACATTGAGTAGACTGCAGCTTTAAACAACTGTGGTGTTCTGACTCTGGATCTGTGTTTGTTTCATAAACTGGGCTTGTCGAGGTGAACAATGTCTGGCCATCCACAACCTGAAGAGTAATGTGTGGGAAAGGACAACAGGAACAGAGACCCTAACGTCCATCAATGACCCTCTATATTCTCACTATATATACAAATGGATTATTTTAGTAATTCTAACCAGATTGTTTAGTCAACTCTATCCATTACTGAGCTATGAATGATGCTGAAATTTTCCACCCAGAATAGAGATTCTCCCTCACCCAGCAAGTCAGCACACAGTTTACAGCAGATAATAATTACAGCAGTTTCCTTTTGTCTTTGTAGCTATCTTTGACGCAAGTAAAGCTGGTGACTCAGAATTCTGGGCCCACGTCATGGGGATGTGGAGGCGATAAAAGAAAAATGAACAAGCCCTGAAATGGGAAAATGTGCAAAGGGGCTGATTCAGACAGGAGATGCTCTCTGTCCCCAAAGATCTTTCTGAGCCTGGGCCTGCTAGTATCAGATGGAAAGTAGGAAGGTCACAAGACCCCAGGGCCAAGCTGAGTAAGATAATCATAAGCGTGCAGAATTTGCAAAGGCCTGTATAGTAGAAGTTCTCAAACTAGTCCTCAAGAATTGAAATGGTCAAATATGTACCTTAGAAGAAACCATATTTACAGACAAGGAAGGAGGAGGGGGGTGAGCAGTTATTGTTAAATGGGGACGGAGTTTCAGTTTGTGAGGATGAAAAAGTTCTGAGATGGATGATGAAGATGGTTGCATAACAATGTGAGTGGACTTAATACCACTGAACTGTGCACTAAAAAATGGTTAAAATGGTAAACTTTATGTCATGTATATTTTGCCACCATATATATATATATATATATATATATATATATATATATATTTGCAGAAACAATTACTAGCAAACAGTTGTAAAACAAGAAGTTAAAAGATGGTCAAGCAATCTAGTGCCAACTTTTAAGAAATCAGGAGTTCAGGCTCCAGTCTGACTACAAGCTCCAAATCAGGGCTTCTAAACACCACCTCTTCTTAGCTCCATGGCAATAGGCAGGTTACAGAATTTCTCCAAGGCTCAGTTTCTTCATCTATAGAATGGGTTAATTATAGTATGTAACTTGTAGGATTGTTGAGAGGGGTAAATGAGATAATCCACATAAGTTGTCTAGTACAAAGTAAGTAAGTGCACAGAAACTCTTAACCATTATGTTATTATCACTATTCTGTTATTCTTGTTATTGACAGCTAAATTCAGACACATTAGTGCCTGGCACTAACATGAAAGGCTTCAAGAAAGCCCTCGGGAGCAGAGAAGGCTGAGAGTACACACTTAATCAACAAGATATTTATTAAATGCCTGTTATGATGCAACACTCTCCTAGGTACTGGGAAAAAAGGAATAAACCAAAAACAAAGACACACCAGATTCTCTGAAGAAGTTTAGAGCTTCACTGAGGAGATGAGGTGTACACATGAAGCAGTTCAACAGTGCCGAGCATGTAACAATGTCCAGACCTTTCACTGGTGTCGCACTGGAGAGGTCAGAAAGCCCAGCCGTGAGTCACCCGAGGTGGTCACGGACACTTGCCTTGGTACCTGCCACACTCAGGCTCAGACCCCACCCCCACTCCTGCAAGTGCCTGAATCTTGCTGAGCCTCAGTTTCGACACAATAGGGATAATAACAGTAACTATCAATACATCACAGGGCTATTTTGAGCTTTACATTAGATGATTGCATGTGAAGAATTTAGGACAGGACCTAGCACAGATTAAGCCTTCGATAAAAATTACCAGGGGCTTCCCTCGTGGTGCAGTGGTTGAGAATCTGCCTGCTAGTGCAAGGGACACGGGTTCGTGCCCTGGTCTGGGAGGATCCCACATGGCGCAGAACACCTGGGCCCATGAGCCACAGCTACTGAGCCTGCACGTCCGGAGCCTGTGCTCCGGACAAGAGAGGCCGCGATAGTGAGAGGTCCGCGCACAGCAATGAAGAGTGGCCCCCGCTCGCCGCAACAGAAACAAAGACCCAACACAGCCAAAAATAAATAAATAAATTTTAAATAAATAAATAAAAATTACCTTGTTTAATCAACAATCCAATGAGGTAGACACTTCATATTCCCTATCTTGTGTAAGAAATTGGGGTTCAAAAAGGTTAAATGACTCACTCAAAGTCTAGCTGGTACATGGCAGAGCCAAGAAAGCACCCCAGATCATAGGACCCTAACCCATGCCCTTTCTACTGTATCATAAAGACCTGTGTGGTGTTAGTGTCAAATGAGGGCTGAGAGTAATTCCTGAAGCAGTAGAGAAGATGCTTAAAGCAACGTCAGTGTAATAGTAGAAAAAACATGAATGAACTGAAACATCCGGAGAAAAGAGGTAGGATATTCAAATCACTAGGTTATTGAGGACTTACCTGCCACACTCTATCTTAAACACTTACACACTTCATCACATTTCATTCTTTACACGTCTCTTTTCCATTTTCCAGATGGAAAAATTGAATCTCAGAGAAGTTTAAAAACTTGTAGAATATCATAAGGTTAGTAAGAGGTGAAGTTGGGATCTGAACTATTCTATCTGATTTTAAAAGCATTGCCTTTAAGCAAAGACAGGAGCTCTCTAAAGGACGGGGGAAATGTGAGTTTCTTACAGATTGATTGGATGAATACTAAAGATTGGGCCTGAAATAAGCAGAGCAAATTGAGGAGTATGGGTGGACTACAGATGGAGTACAGATGGGGAGACCAGGCAAACAGGAGAGAAATGGAAAGTAGAATTTTGGGCAGATGGAGAAGGCAGGTGGGACAACCTAGAGATGAGAGTTTTGCTTTGTTTGGTTTCAAGAAGACTCTTACTATCACAGACTCCTTTTCCCCATGAGTTGGGCTATAATTTTCCTCTTTTTAGACCCTATTTTTTCCTAAGAATTTGATGATAACTTCTCTAATTCCTGACAGATGATTAATACCTGGGGGATACAGGAAGAGTTCATTCACCTCATCACAGAAAATGGCTTACTCCTAAATCAAAACTGAAACTGACTCACTGAAGAATCAATAATGGTGATGGCCAAGACCGTAACAGTTTCCTTGAAGAGATTCTCCAGGATCCCTGACACTGCCCATTAACGAGACACTGGAATACAAGTTCAGGGATGTTACTAAGAGCCACTCTGAGAATATGCTTAAATAAAAGGCTGTGTGGGTGATGAGCTCATCTTTACAGACATTAGGCCTTTGAGAGAATGGAGTGGCCTTTGAATACCTTGAATTCTGTTAAATTAAATTGGACTACCTAAATACAATTTATTGTAGAGAAGATATATTTATTTAAATGGAAATATTTATAGATTTCTATTTTTTGCAGGGGCTAGTTATTACCCATGTATCTGTGAGTGCTTCAAAGAACGATCTTACTTCTGGCCAAGCTGTTTTAAAGACTGGTCTCTGAACACACTAGAGAAGGAAACCACATCTAGTCCCGTCATCCATGGCCCTGAGAAATAAGGCTGGCTCCCTCCAGGGGCTGTTGGGCATTATACCTCAGAGGTAGACTATATTCTTCATGAGAATTCAAAAGGGAACAGTGAGCACAAGACTACTTTTACCTTTTCCCAGCTTTGGTCTCACTCCCTTGCAATAACGACATCAGAAAAACCCCCAATCTCAAGAAGATACCTACCTCTTGCAAATATCTGATCCATAAATGGTAAAAAGCTTTCTGGGAAGACTCCTCCACTCTTGATGAAAAATTATCAGGATGGATATGAGCTGGAGTTGATTTCTGAGGATATGCAAGCTGACAAATAAATTCTCAGCAATCCCAGTGGTTAAGTATCATCAGACAACCAGCCTTTTCTGTTCTGGCACATAAAAGACTGCTCCTTGAATAGAAGACAAGGGATTCAAATATAATTACTAGCACTGACTAAAGTCAAAGCTTCCTTTGCCCACTCACAAAATGGTCTCCAAAGCGATAAAGAGTATTTCCACCTCTGCTTCTCAGTTTCCTCTTCTGATCAGTAAATTAGAACAATCTACTTCCTGATAAAGACAAATCCTGTAGAGTTGAATTGTGGATCCAGAGATTTCTAAGTCTATTTGATGTGATAATCACATGCCTTCAGGTCAGTAAAACCAGGCAAGATCAAATCAGAGTTTTAGGTTCTGAATCTAGAATTTGTTGGGAAAATCTGATTGGTTCCACATTATGATAACAAGGCAAACCATTGTAAGTTAAATGAAACCCTTTTTCTTAACATTGTAAAGTTATATTATTCCACTCTTGGAATCTTTAATATGCTTTTTTTTTCAACTATTTTGTGTTATAGTTGACAGTTGAATTTTAAGATATTTAAAGTATACAATGTGATGATTTGATATAGGTATATATTGTGAAAGGATTACTCCCATTGAGTTAATTAACACACCCATTATCTCACATATTTTCCTTTTTTGAAGTGGGGTGGGGTGGTCAGAACTTTTAAGCTCTAGTCTCTTAGCAAATATTAATTATACAGCACAGAGTTATCAACTATAATCACCATGTAATACATTAGATCCTCAGACTTTATTCTTCTTATAACTTAAACTTTGTACCCTTTTACCAACCTCTCCCTACCAACCTCCAGCCCCTGACAACAAGTTTTCTACTCTCTCTTTCTATTTTTTGACTTTTTATATACAAAAGTTTCAAGTGTACAGCATTATAACTGGACATCTGTATACACTACAGTGTGATCACCAAGTCCAGTTACCACCCATCCCTGCACAGTTGAGCCCTTTCTCCCATTTGGCCCACCCCCAACAACTCCCTTCTCTGGTAACCACTAATCTGATTTCTGTATCTATGAGTTTGTTTTTGTTTTATTTTGTTTGTCCATTTGTTTTGTTTTGTTTTTTAGATTCCTCATATAGTGAAATCCTATGGTATTTGTCTTTCTCCATCTGACTTATTTCACTTAGAATAATACCCTCAAGGTCCAACTGCCGCCAGCCGCGGTGGGTCCTCAAAGTGCATCAACAATCGACGAGAGGGGGTAGGGAACTGAACGCACCAAGGTATGGGATCAGAAGGGCACAAGCAACTGATGGTTGCAAGGCAAGTTTAATAACAAAGCATAGCCATATATATACCCCTAAAGCAGGGAATTTGCTTAGTCACCATCTTATCGGCATCAGCTGGTTAATTGGCTTCTCGGCTTAGTCACGCCTTATCGGCATCAGCTGGTTGATTGGCTTCTCAGCTTCTCCCTCAGAGGCACCAATTTCCCCTCCAGGGTTGCTTTTCCTAGCTTTAGGGAACAACCAGGGACTCCCAGTAACTGAGCAGGTCCCTGGAACGATTTGGCTAAAGGCCATCTCCTTTTTTACGTTCATACCATAAAGTCCAGGATGCATACCAAGGAGAGTACAATCGGGCCCTGAGGCTTATGAGGGTCTTAATGGCGCCTTCCTCAGAGGGCAATGCTCGCCACATCCAACTATGTTGTCACAAATGACAAGACTTCATCTTTTTTATGGCTGAGTAATATTTCATTGTGTATGTATACTGCATCTTCTTTATCCATTCACTCATTGATGGGCACTTATGTTGCTTCCATATTTTGGCTATTGTAAATAATGCTGCAATGAACATAGCAGTGCATATATCTTTTCAAATTGTGTTTTCATGTTCTTCAGATAAATACTCAGAAGTGAAATACCTGGATCAAGTTCTATTTTTTGGAAGAGCTTGAGAATAATACCTTTTAGGTATTAAATCTTTGAATGTTTTGTAGAATTCACCAGTGAAGCCATCTGGTCCAGGGCTTTCTTTGTTGGGGGATTTTCAATTACTGTTTCAATCTCCTTACTAGTCTATTCAGTCTTACAGTCTATTCAGATTTTCTATTTCTTCATGATTCAGTCTTGCAAGATAGTATGTGTCTAAGAATTTATCCATTTCTTCTAGGTTGCCCAATTTTTTGGTGTATTATTATTTGTAGTAGTCTCTTATGATCCTTTGTATTTCTCTGGTATCAGTTGTAACTTCTCCTCTTTCATTTCTAATTTTATTTATTTGAGTTCTCTCTCTCTTATTTTTGGTTAGTTTTTCATATTTTGTTTATTTTTTTAAAAAACAGTTCTTAGTTTAATTGATCTTTTAATTTTTTTCCTTTTAATCTCTTTTATTTATTTCTACTCTGATCTTTATTATTTCCTTCCTTCTATTAATTTTGGGCTTTGTTTATGCTACTTTTTCTAGTTCCTTTAGGTGTAAAGTTAGATTGTCTATTTGGGACTTTCTCGTTTTGTGAGGTAGGCCTAAATTGCTCTGAACTTCCCTCTTAGAACCACTTTTTCAACATTCTATAGGTTTTGGTATGTAGTATTTCTATTTTCACTTGTCTCTAGGTTTTTAAAAATTTCATCTTTGATTTCTTTGATGCTCTACTTGTTGTTCAGTAGTACAGTGTTTAATCTCCATACTTTTGTGGTTTTGTTTGTTTGTATCTTGTGATTGATTTCTAGTTTCATATCACTGTGGCTGGAGAAGACGTTTGATATGGTTTTAATCTTGAATTTACTGAGACTTGTTTTGTGACCTAACATGTGATCTATCCTGGAGAATGTTGCACTTAAAACAGTGAGGAAAATGTGTATTCTGCTGCTTTTGGACAGAATATTCTGTTTATATATATTAAGTCTATCTGATCTATGCCATTTAAGACCATTGTTTCTTTACTTATTTTCTGTCTGGTGATCTATCCATTGATGTAAGTATAAAGTGTAAAGTCCCCTGCTATTATTACATTACTTTCAATTTTTCCCTTTAGGTCCATTAATATTTGCTTTATATATCTTGATGTTCCCCTGTTGGGTGCATATACATTATAAATGTTTTATCTTCTTACTGGATTAATCATTTTATCATTCAGTAATTACCTTCTTTGTCTTTTATTACAGTCTTTGTTTTAGAGTCCATTTTGCCTGGTGTCAGTAAAACTACTCCAGCTTTCTTTTCATTTCCATCTGCATGAATATCTTTTTCCATACTTCATTTCCAGTTTGTGTGTGTCCTTCTGAAGTGGGTCTCTTGTAGGCAGCATATGAATGAGTCTTGATTTTTTATTCAGTCAGCCGCTCTATGTCTTTTAATTGGCAAATTTAGTCCATTTATATTTAAAGTAATTATTGATAGGTATGTATTTGTTTTCATTTTGTTAATTGTTTTCTGGCTGGTTTTGTAGTTCTTCTGTTTATTTCTTCTCTTTCTCTTCCTTTGTGTTTTGGTGGTTTTCTTTAGTGTTATGTTTAGATTCCTTTCTCGTTTTCTTTTGTGTATTTACTATAAATGTTTTCCTGTGGTTACCATGAGGTTCACATACAATATTCTATGTAAATAGTAGCCTGTTTTAAGTTGGTAGCAACTTAAATTGGAACACATTCCAAAGCTTTATTTTTTTCTCCCATTCCCCACGTTTTATACTTTTGATGACACATTTTACAACTTTTTTATTTTATACATCCCTTAACTGTTATTTTACTTTTAGTTAATTTTAATACTTTTGTCTTTTAACCTTCATGCTTGCTTTGTAAGTGACCCACTACCTTTACTGTATATTTATCTATTCCGGTGAGGTTTTTACTATCATATGTTTTATTATTAACTAGTGTCATTTCTTTTCAGCTTAAAGCAGTCCAGTTTCTATTTCTTACAAGATTGGTTTAGTGGGGATGAACTCGTTTAGTTTTTGCTTATCTGGAAAACTCTTGATGTCTCTTTCTATTTTGAACAAGAGAATTCTTGGTTGGAGATTTTTTTTCCTTTTAACACTTTGAATGTCATGCCACTCCCTTCTGGCCTGTTAAGTCTCTGCTGAAAAATCTGCTCATAGCCTTACAGGGTTTCCCTTGTATGTAAAAAGTTTTTTCTCTTGCTGCTTTTATGATTCTCTCTCTATCCTTAACTTTTACAATTTTAATTATAATATGCCTTAATGTGCTTCTGTTTGCATTCATCTTATTTGGAAGTCTCTGGGCTTCCTGGACATGGATGTCTGTTTCCTTCCCCAGATTGGGAAAGTTTTCTGCCACTATTTCTTCAAATAATTTTTCTGGTTCTTTCTCTCTCTTCTTCTTCTTAGGACTCCTATAATGTAAATATTATTCCACTTGATGTTGTACCAAAGGTCCCTTAAGGTATCTTCACTTTTTAAATTCTTTCTTCATTTTGCTGCTGTCTGGGTAAGTCCCATTGTTTTATCTTCCAGCTGCCTTTTTCATTCTTCTATCTCATCCAGTTTATTATTGAATATATACTATATATTCTTCTACTATATTTTTCAGTTCACTTATAACTTGTTTGGTTTTCTATTTCTTTGTCAAAATTCTCAGTGTGTTCATCCATTCTTCTGAGTTCAGTGAGCATCTGTATTACCATTACCATACTTTGAACTCTTTGTCAGATCAGCTGCTTATCTACATTTTGTTCACTTTTTTCCTGTGATTTTGTCTTGTTCTTTAGATAGGAACATATTCTTCTCTCTCCTCATTTTGCCTAGTTCTCTGTGTTTGTTTATATGTATCACATTAGCTATCTCTCTGCATCTCCAAGGAGTGACCTTATTTAGGAAATGCCTTATGGAGCTCAGAAATTCAATCCTGCATGGCCACAAGGGCCAAGCACTCAGGGTGAGCCTCCTATGTGGGCTGTGTGTACTCTCCTGTTGTGGTGGGACTATGTCTGCTACTAGCGGATGCTGGTGGATGGCGCTGGCCTCTGGCTTGTCTTCAAGGCCTTCCTATGACTTCTGGCACTCTGGTGGGTAAGACTGTTCTTTGGTTGGCTGTGAGGCCTGACCAAGGCTCAGGGGTGGATAGGACTCTCCATGGGGTGCACCCACCGATGTTATCAGGTTAGAAGGAAAATTCCAAAGTGACACCCACCAACCCTGGCATTAGCAAGGTAAATTTAGATTGCAAAAATTGCTCCCACCAGTGTCTAAGTCCCAGGGAGTGTCCCACCTGGTTCCTGCCCCTCCAGCAGATGCCTCAAGGTTAGTAAGTGTGTTCCCTTCACTTTTTGTCCATGCACTTCTCAGTCTGGTGTGTTTATGCTGATTTTCAGGTCAAGTGACTCTGTGAGTGAGCCATTTAACAGTGGGATTTTTTTGTTCCCTCCTCCTCAGGGAAAAAATCTATACCTTTGTGATCCCTCCTGATTGTGGATTTCTCTGGCTGGGGTGTGTTTTTTTTCCATATCATATCTCTGCCACTCCTATACATCTTGATGCTGTTCCTTTAGCCTTGTTGTGGAAGCTCTGTTCTTCCTGTTTTCAGGTCCCCTTTCAATGGAATTATTTCATATGTAGTTGTAGGTTTGTTGTGTCCATAGGATGAGGGGAGTTCAGGATCTTCCTATACCATCTTCTTGAATCTTCTACCAATATGCTTCTTTATATGTATTTATTAAGCACATAAAGCTAGATAAAATAAATCTGCAACACAAATGTTCCTTTCAAGAGATTCTTCTGTATATGATGAATTGGCTGAGACATCTTTAAATGTAATTTCAATGATGTTTGGACTAAAGATGGTTTTATTTTCTTAGTTAATACCCCTGAGGCAAACATGAGCATTCTTCATATGTCCAAGAACCTCTTAACTGTGCTCAAAATTGGGTCATCTTAAATTTTGTGAAAAAAAACACTATATGTCATACCCTGAATCTATTCTGTACATACGCAACTGTTCTCAAACAATAAGCCACACTGAACTGGGCATGTATTTTGTATAAGAGAGCATTGATTTGGATGTGCAGTTAGTCCCTAGGACACAAACACAAAGACTGACCAATTAGGTTAGGAAAATGAATTTGGGCTTCAATACTGTCCTAATCAATGTCAACAACAACCAAAACTATATATGAAATATATACATATATGTATTTATATATGTAAGTCTGTGTATATGGTATGAAATCCAAATGGTAACCAAACTGTCAGTACAACAACTCATTTTTAATAATGAGTCTTAGAAACTTTGAAGAAACCCACTTTCTCAAAATTAAGCAGTGTTTTGTTTAAAAGGTTTTTGAAAACTATACAGAGGAAAAGATGATAAAAATAGGAACACTAATTTGATGATTTGTTCATTCGTTTCATGCCTATTATGTACCAAGATCTGCACACTGGGAATATAAGATAAAATTTTCTGTCCCTATTTTTGAGGAGCTCCAAGAATAAACACACACACATACCACAGAATAATAGGTCCTAATACACAGGTCTGAATGAGCTATTCACTCAGAATGCAGAGGAGGAAGAAAAAGAGTAAAACACAGTGGGTTAGAAAGACATTTCAAACTTATAAAGAGTCATCAAAGTATAGAAATAAGGGAATTATATCCTAATCAAATGACAGGCCTGAAAACCTGAGAATGTAGTGCATTGGCCAGAATGGTGGAGGGAGCCTTGGAAATGTTTAAGACCAGCACCCTCATGACAGTACTTAGGCATGAAGAGGTTAACTGATTCATTCAAAGTTATATAGGTTAGGAATTTGGAACATGTAGATGAGGTTCATCAAGAAATACAAGCAAATGCATTTAACTGCATTAACAAGAGCCTTCACATCCTTAAGGATATTTTGTAAATACAAGCAAATGCATTTAACTGAGTTTACAAGACCCTTCACATCATTAAGGATATTAGGTCAATCTACTACAGAGGAATCAAATGCAAAAGAGGAGTAAGTAAGATATTATCCAACTAAAGAGATCTTGAGTCCAAAAATACCAAAATCAAGGGCTGAGGTATAGCTCTGTGTCATCATCCCTGTCTGTGATGAGTTCAGGGTCTCATTGACCTCACAGAGGAAACTAAGTTAGTTAAGTTGTTAAATTAATAACAGTACACATCTAGCCAAGAGAGTGTATGTAGATCATCAGATTTTGTCCCAAATTATATAATCTCTGAAGCATATTAATCAAAATTAGCAATTAAGTTAGTTAATAAAATGGCTTTTAAAAAATATTATTTAGTCACATAATTGTGTTCATTAATCACGTTAGGTTGTTGGGGTTTATTTTAACATTTTTATTAGAGTATAATTGCTTTACAATGTTGTGTTAGTTTCTGCTGTTTAACAAAGTGAATCAGCTATATGCATACATATATCTGCATATCCCCTCCCTATTGCACTTCCCTCCCACTCTCCCTACCCCCTCCCACTAGGTGGTCACAAAATACTGAGCTGATCTCCCTCTGCTATGCAGCTGCTTCCCACTAGCTATGTATTTTACATTTAGTAGTGTATATATGTCCAAGCAACTCAATCATTTTGTCCCAGCTTACCCTTCCCCCTCCCCGTGTCTTCAACTCCATTCTCTATATCTGTGTCTTTATTCCTGTCCTGTCTCAAGGTTCATCAGAACCATTTTTTTTAGATTCCATATATATGTGTTAGCGTATAGTATTTGTTTTTCTCTTTCTAACTTACTTCACTATGTATGACAGTCTCTAGGTCCATCCACCTCACTACAAACAACTCAATTTCATTTCTTTTTATGGCTGAGTAATATTCCATTGTATCTATGTGCCACATCTTCTTTATCCATTCATCTGTCAATGGAAACTTAGGTTGCTTCCATGTCCTGGCGATTGTAAATTGTGCTGCAATGAACATTCTTGTACATGACTCTTTTTTTTTTTTTTTTTTTTTTTTTCGGTATGCGGGCCTCTCACTGTTGTGGCCTCTCCCGTTGTGGAGCACAGGCTCCGGACGTGCAGGCCCAGCGGCCATGGCTCACGGGCTCAGTTGCTCCGCGGCATGTGGGATCTTCCCGGACCAGGGCACGAACCCGTGTCTCCTGCATCGGCAGGCGGATTCTCAACCACTGCGCCACCAGGGAAGCCCCATGACTCTTTTTGAATTACGGTTTTCTCAGGGTATATTCCCAGTAGTGGGATTGCTGGGTCTTATGGTAGTTCTATTTTTAGTTTTAAAGGAACCTCCATACTCTTCTCCATAGTGGCTTTATCAATGTACATTCCCACCAACAGTGCAGGAGGGTCCCCATTTCCCCACACCCTCTCCACCATTAATTGTTTGTAGATTTTTTGAGGATGGCGATTCTGACTGGTGTGAAGATATACCCCACTGTGGTTTTTATTTGCATTTCTCTAATGATTAGTGATGTTGAGCATCCTTTCATGTGTTTTCTGACAATCTGTATATCTTCTTTGGAGAAATATCTATTTAGGTCTTCCACCTATTTTTAGATTGGGTTGTTTGATTTTTTGATATTGAGCTGCATGAGCTGCTTGTATATTTTGGATATTACTCCTGTGTTATTTGTTTCATTTGCAACTATTTTCTTCCATTCTGAAGGTTGTGTTTTCATCTAGTTTATGGTTTCCTTTGTTGTGCAGAAGCTTTTAAGTTTCATTAGGTCTCATTTGTTTATTTTTGCTTTTATTTCCGTTTCTCTAGGAGGTGGGTCAAAAAGGATCTTGTGATTTATGTCATAGAGTATTCTGCCTATGTTTTCCTCTAAGAGTTTTATAGTGCCTGGCCTTACATTCAGGTTTTTAATCCATTTTGAGTTTATTTTTCTGTACAGTGTAAGGAAGTGTTCTAATTTCATTCCTTTACATGTACCTGTCCAGTTTTCCCAGCATCACTGGTTGAACAGTCAGTCTTTTCTACATTGTATACTCTTGCCTCCTTTATCAAAGATAAGGTGACCATATGTGTGTGGGCTTACCACTGGGCTTTCAATCATGTTCCATTTATCTATATTTCTGTTTTTGTGCCAGTACCATACTTTTTTGATTACTGTAGCTTTATACTATAGTCTGAAGTCAGGGAGCCTGATTCTTCAAGCTCTGTTTTTCTTTCTCAAGATACCTTTGGCTATTCAGGGTCTTTTGTGTTTCCATAAAAATTGTGAAATTTTTGTTCCAGTTCTGTGAAAAATGCCATTGGTAGTTTGATGGGGATTGCATTGAATCTGTAGATTGCTTTGGGTAGTATAGTCATTTTCACAATTTTGATTCTTCTAATCCAAAAATATGGTATATCTGTCTGTCTGTTTGTATCATCTTTAATTTCTTTCATCAGTGTCTTATAGTTTTCTGCATACAGGGCTTTTACCTCCTTAGGTACGTTTATTCCTAGGTATTTTATTCTTTTTGTTGCTGTGGCAAATGGGAGTGTTTCCTGAATTTCACTTTCAGATTTTTCACCATTACTGTATAGGAATTCAAGACATTTCTGTGCATTAATGGTGTATCCTGCTACTTTACCAAATTAATTGATGAGCTCTAGTAGTTTTCCGGTAGAATCTTTAGGATATTCTATGTATAGTATCATGTCATCTGCAAACAGTGACAGTTTTACTTCTTCTTTTCTAATTTGGATTCCTTTTCTTTCTTTTTCTTCTCTGATTGCTGTGGTTAAAACTTCCAAAACTATGCTGAATAATAATGGTGAGGGTGGGCAACCTTGTGTTGTTCCTTATTTAGAGGAAATGTTTTCAGTTTTTCATCATTTAGAATGATGCTGGCTGTGGGTTTGTAATATATGGCCTTTATTATGTTGACCTAAGTTCCCTCTATGCCTACTTTCTAGAGAGTTTTTATCATAAATGGTTGTTGAATTTTGTCAAAAGCTTATTTTGCATCTATGAAGATGATCATAGGGTTTTATCCTTCAGTTTGATAGTATGGTGTATAACATTGATTGATTTGCATATATTGAAGAATCCTTGAATTCCTGGGATAAACCCCACTTGATCATGGTGTATGAGCCTTTTAATATGCTGTTGGCTTCTGTTTGCTAGTATTTTTGGGGGGATTTTTGCATCTATGTTTATCAGTGATATTGGCCTGTAGTTTTCTTTGTTTGTGACATCTTTGTCTGGTTTTGCTATAAGGGTGATGGTGGCCTTGTAGAATGAGTTTGGAAGTGTTCTTTCCTCTGCTATATTTTGGAAGAGTTTGAGAAGGATAGGTGTTAGTTCTTCAAATATTTGATAGAATTCACCTGTGAAGCCATTTGGTCCTGGGCTTTTGTTTGTTGGAAAATTTTCAATCAGAGTTTCAATATCAGTGCTTCTGATTGATATGTTCATATTTTTTATTTCTTCCTGGTTCAGTCTTGGAAGGTTGTGCTTTTCCAAGAATTTGTCCATTTTCCAGGTTTTCCATTATATTGGTGTATAGTTGCCTGCAGTAATCTCTCATGATCATTTGTATTTCTACAGTGTCACTTGTTACTTCTCCTTTTTCATTTCTAATTCTGCTGATTTGTGTCTTCTCCCATGTTTTCTTGATGAGTCTGGCTAATGGTTTATCACTTTTGTTTATCTTCTCAGAGAACCAGATTTTAGTTTTATTGATCTTTGCTATTTTTCCTTCATTACTTTTTCATTGGTTTCTGATCTGATCTTTATATCTTTCCTTCTGTTAACTTTGGGGTTTCTTTTCTTTTTTCTCTAGTTGCTTTAGGTGTAAGGTTAGGTTGTTTATTTGAGATGTTTCTTATTTCTTAAGGTAGGATTGTACTGCTGTAAACTTCCCTCTTAGAACTGCTTTTGCTGCATCCCATAGGTTTTTGGTCATCAGTTTTCATTGTCATTTGTTTCTAGGTATTTTTTGATTTCCTCTTTGATTTCTTCAGTGATCTCTTGGTTATTAAGTAGTGTATTGTTCAGCCTCCACGTGTTTGTATGTTTTATAGATTTTTCCTTGTAATTGATATCTAGTCTCATAGCATTGTAGTTGGAAAAGATACTTGATATGATTTCAGTTTTCTTAAATTTAACAAGGCCTGATTTGTGACCCAGGATATGTTCTAGCCTGGAGAATGTTCCATGAACACTTGAGAAGAAAGTGTATTCTGTTGTTTTTGGATGGAATATCCTATAAATATCAATTAAGTCCATATTTTTTAATGTATCATTTAAAGCTTGTTTTTCCTTATTTATTTTCATTTGGATGATCTGTCCATTGGTGAAAGCGTGGTGTTAAAATCCTCTACTATGATTGTATTACTGTTGATTTCCCCTTTTATGGCTGTTAGTATTTGCCTTATGTATTGAGGTGCTACTGTATTGGGTGTATAAATATTTACAATAGTTCTATCTTCTTCATCGATTGATCCCTTGGTCATTATGTGTTGTCCTTCTTTGTCTCTTATAATCATCTTTGTTTTAAAATCTATTTCATGTGATATGAGACTTGCTACTCCACCTTCCTTTTGATTTCCATTTGCATGGAATATCTTTTTCCAACCCCTCACTTTCAGTCTGTATGTGTCCCTAGGTCTGAAGTGCGTCTCTTGTAGACAGCATGTGTACCTGTCTTATTTTTGTATCCATTTGGCCAGTCTATGTCTTTTGATTGGAGCATTTAATTCATTTACATTTAAGGTAATTATTGATATGTATGTTCCTATTACCATTTACTTAATTGTTTGTGGTTTGTTATTGTAGGTCTTTTCCTTTTCTTGTGTTTCCTGCCTAGAAAAGTTTCTTTAGCATTTGTTGTAAAGCTGGTTTGGTGGTGCTGAATTCTCTTAGCTTTTGCTTGTTTGTAAAGGTTTTAATTTCTCCATCAAATCTGAATGAGATCCTTGCTGGGTACAGTAATATTAGTTGTAGGTTTTTCCCTTCATCACTTTAAATATATCCTGCCACTCCCTTCTGCCTTGCAGAATTTCTGCTGAAAAATCAGCTGTTAACCTTAGCAGGATTCCCTTGTTTGTTATTTGTTGTTTTTCCCTTGCTGCTTTTAATATGTTTTCTTTGTATTTAATTTTTGATAGTTTGATTAATATATGTCTTGGCATGCTTCTCCTTGTATTTATCCTGTATGGGACTCTGTGCTTCCTGGACTTGATTAACCATTTCCTTTCCCATATTAGGGAACTTTTCAACTATAATCTCTTCAAATATTTTCTAAGTTCCTTTCTTTTCTCTTCTTCTTCTGGGACCCCTATAATTCAAATGCTGGTGTGTTTAATGTCTCAGATGTCTCTGAGACTGGCCTCAATTCTTTTATTTTTATTTTTTATTTTTGTTTATTCTGTTCTGCAGTAGTTCTTTCCACTATTTTATCTCCAGGTCACTTATCCATTCTTCTGCATCAGTTATTCTGTTATTCATCCCTTCTAGAGAATTTTTAATTTCATTTATTGTGTTGTTCATCACTGTTTGTTTGTTCTTTAGTTCTTCTAGGTCCTTGTTAAACGTTTCTTATATTTTCTCCATTCTATTTCCAAGATTTTGGATCATCTTTACTATCATTATTCTGGATTATTTTTCAGGTAGACTGCCTATTTCTTCTTCATTTATTAGGTCTGGTGAGTTTTTACCTTGCTCCTTCACCTGCTGTGTGCTTCTCTCTCTTCTCATTTTGCTTAACTTACTGTGTCTGGGGTTTCTTTTTCACCCGCTGCAGGTTCATAGTTCCCGTTGTTTTTTGTTGTCTGCTCCCTGTGACTAAGCTTGGCCCAGTGGCTTGTGTAGGCTTCCTGGTGGAGGGGACTAGTGCCTTTGTTCTGGTGGATGAGGCTGGATCTTGTCTTTCTGGTGGGCAGATCCACATCTGGTGGTTTGTTTTGGGGTTTCTGTGGCCTTATTATGATTTTAGGCAGCCTTTCTGTTAATGGGTTGGGTTGTGTTCCTGTCTTGCTAGATGTTTGGCATAGGGTGTCCAGAACTGTAGCTTTCTGGGTGCTGGAGCTGGATCTTGGTGTTGAGATGCAGATCTCTGGGAGATTTTCACCATTTCATATTACATGGAGCTGGGGGGGTCTCTTCTGGACCAATGTCCTGAACTTGGCTCTCACACCCCAGAAGCACAGCCCTGAGGACTGACTGGAGCCCCAAGAAGCTGTCATCCACACGGCTCAGAATAAAAGGGGAAAAAAAAGAAAGAAAAAGGTAAAATAAAATGAAATAAGGAAGTTATTAAAATAAAAATTAAGTATTAAAAAATTTTTTTAAGTAATTTTAAAAAAGAAAGAAGAGAGCAACCAAACCAAAAAACAAATCCACCAATGATAACAAGCATTAAAAACTATACTAAAAAAAAAAAAAAAAAAAACAGTAAAAAACGGACAGACAGAACCCTTGGACAAATGGTACAAGCAAAGCTATACAGACAAAATCACACACAGACATACACATACACATGCACAAAAAGAGAAAAAGGGAAAAAAAGATATATCATTGCTCCCAAAGTCCACCTCCTCAATTTGGGTTGATTCATTGTCTATTCAGGTATTCCACAGATGCAGGGTGCATCAAGTTGACTGTGGAGATTTAATTTGCTGCTCCTGATGCTGCTGGGAGATATTTCCCTTTCTCTTCTTTGTTCGCACAGCTCCTGAGTTCAGCTTTGGATTTGGCCCTGCCTCTACTTGTAGGTCACCTGAGGGCATCTCTAATTTGCTCAGATAGGACGAGGATAAACAAGCAGCTGACTCGGGGGCTCCACTCACTCAGGCTGGGGGGAGGGAGGGGTATGGAGTATGGTACAAGCCTGCACTGCAGTGGCAGAGGCTGGCGTGCAGTTGTGCCAGTGTGAAGCATGCCATGCGTTCTCCCAGGGAAGTTGTCCCTGGATCACAGGACCCTGGCAGTGGTGGGCTGCACAAGGTCCCAGGAGGGGAGGTGTGGATAGTGACGTGCTTGCATACAGGTTTCTTAGTGGCTGCAGCAGCTACCTTAGCATCTTATGCCCGTCTCTGGGGTCCGTGTTGATAGCCGCAGCTCATGCCCATCTTTGGAGCTCATTTAAGTGATGTTCTTAATCCCCTCCCCTTGTGCACCAGGAAACAAACAGGCAAGAAAAAGTCTCTTGCCTCTTCGGCAGCTCCAGACATTTTCCCAGACTCCCTCCTGACTACCTGTGGCACACTAGCTCCTTCAGGCTCTGTTCCTGCAGCCACCCCCAGTCCTCTCCCTGGGGTCTGATATCCGAAGCCAGAGCCTCAGCTCCCAACCCTCACCCACCCAGGAGGGTTAGCAGACAAACCTCTCGGACTGGTGAGTGCTGGTCGGCACCAATCCTCTGTGCGGGAATTTCTCTGCTTTGCCCTCCACACCCCTGTTGCTGTGCTCTCCTCCATGGCTCCAAAGCTTCCCCCCTCTGCCCCTCACAGTCTCTGCCCATGAAGGGACTTCCTAGTGTGTGGAAACCTTTCCTCCTTCACAGTTCCCTCCCACTGGTGCAGGTCCCGTCCCTGTTCTTTTATGTTTGTTTTTTCTTTTTTCTTTTGCCCTACCCAGGTACATGGGGAGTTTCTTGTTTTTAGGGGGTCTGAGATCTCCTGCCAGGGTTCAGTAGGTGTTCGGTAGGAGTTGTTCCACATGTAGATTTTTTTTGGTTTTGTTTTGTGGTACACGGGCCTCTCACTGTTGTGGCCTCTCCTGTTGTGGAGCACAGGCTCTGGACACACAGGCTCAGCAGCCATGGCTCACGGACCTAGCCACTCCATGGCATGTGGGATCTTCCCAGACCAGGACATGAACCCATGTCCCCTGCATCGGCAGGTGGACTCTCAACCACTGCACCACCAGGGAAGCCCATGTATAGTTTTTTTGATGTACTTGGGGAAGAAGGTGATCTCCACATCTTACTCTTCTACCATGTTGAAGCTACTCTCTTGAAAGTGGGGTTTAAAGTTCCATTCTATGATTGTGTTACTGTCGATTTCCCCTTTTATGGCTTTTAGCATTTGCCTTATGTATTGAGGTGCCCCTATGTTGGATACATAAGCATTTACAATTGTTATACCTTCTTCTTGAATTGATCCCTTGATCATTATGTAGTGTCCTTCTTTGTTTCTTGTAATAGTCTTTATTTTAAAGTCTATTTTGTCTGATATGGGAATTGCTACTCCAGCTTTATTTTGATTTCCATTTGCATGGAATATCTTTTTCCATCCCCTCACTTTCAATCTGTATGTATCCCTAGGTCTGAAATGGGTCTCTTGTAGACAGCATTAATACAGGTTTTGTTTTTGTATCCATTCAGCCAGTCTATGTCTTTTGGTTGGAACATTTAATCCATTTACATTTAAGGTAGTTATCGACATATATGTTCGTTTTACCATTTTCTTAATTATTTTGGGTTTGTTTTTGTAGGTCTTTTCCTTCTCTTGTTTTTTCTTCCTAGAGAATTTCTTTCAGCATTTGTTGTAAAGCTCGTTTGGTGGTGCTGAATTCTCTTAACTTTTGCTTGTCAGTAAAGTTTTTAATTTCTCTGTTGAATCTGAATGAGATCCTTTCTGGGTAGAGTAATCTTGGTTGTAGGTTTTTGCCTTTCATCACTTAAATATGTCCTGCCACTCCCTTCTGGCTTGCAGAGTTTCTGCTGAAAGTTCAGCTGTCAACCTTATGGGGATTCCCTTGTATGTTATTTCTTGCTTTTCCCTTGCTGCTTTTAACATTTTTTCTTTGTATTTAGTTTTTGATAGTTTGTTTAATATGTGTCTTGGCCTGTTTTTCCTTGGATTTATCCTTTATAGGACTCTCTGCACTTCCTGGACTTGATTGACTATTTCTTTTACCATATTATGGAAGTTTTCAACTATAATCTCTTCAAAAACTTTCTCAGTCCCTTTCTCTTTCTCTTCTTCTTCTGGGACTCCTATAATTCGATGATAGTATGTTTAATGTTGTCCCAGAAGTCTCTGAGATTGTCCTCAATTCTTTTCTTTCCTTTTTGTTTCTTCTGCTCTGTGGTAGTTATTTCCAATATTTTATCTTCCAGGTGACTTCTCTGTTCTTCTGCCTCAGTTATTCTGGTATTGATTCCTTCTAGAGAATTTTTAATTTCGTTTGCTTTGTTGTTCATCATTTTTTGTTTGCTCTTCCGTTCTTCTAGGTCCTTGTTAAACTTTTCTTGTATTTTTTTCATTCTACTTCCAAAATTTTAGATCATCTTTACTATCATCACTCTGAATTCTTTTTCAGGTAGACTGCCTATTTCCTCTTCATTTTTTTTGTCTGGTGGGTTTTTACCTTGCTCCTTCATCTGCTGCATATTTCTCTGTCTTCTCATTTTGTTTAACTTACTGTGTTTGTGGTCTCCTTTTTGCAGGCTGCTGGTTTGTAGTTCCTGTTGTTTTTGGTGTCTGCCCCCAGTGGGTGAGGTTGTTTCAGTGGCTTGTGTAGGTTTCCTGAAGGAGGGGACTGGTGCCTGTGTTCTGTTGATTAGGAGTGGATCTTGTCTTTCTGGTGGGCAGGGACACATCTGGTGGTGTGTTTTTTGGTGTCTGTGAACTTAGTATGATTTTAGACAGCCTCTCTGCTATTGGGTGTGGTCGTGTTCCTGTCTTGCTAGCTGTTTGGCATGGGGGGTCCAGTCCTGGAGCTTGCTGGCCGTTGGGTGGAGCTGGGTCTTAGTGTTGAGACAGAGATCTCTGTGAGATCTCTTGCTGATTGATATGTGGGGCCAGGAGGTCTCTGGTGGTCCAGTGTCCTGGACTCAGCTCTCCCACCTTGGAGGCTCTGGCCTGACCCCTGCTGGATCACCAAGACATGTCAGCCGCACAGCTCAGAAGAAAAGGAAGAAAAAATAGGAGGAAAAATTTTTTAAATTAAATAAATTTAAAATAATAATAATAAAATTTTAAAAATAATTAAAAATTTAAAATAAAAAAAGAAGAGAGCAACCAAACCAATAAACAAATCCACCAATGATAACAAGCACTAAAACTAAACTGAGGTAAACATAAAAATCAGAAACAAATCAGTCACAGACAGCAAACCGCAAGTCAACAGCTGTTCCCAAGGTCCACTGGCCCAATATTGGGAACATTCATAGTCTCTTCAGCTATTTCACAGAAGCAGGTTTCATCAAGTTGATTGTGGGGATTTAATCCACTGCTCCTGAGGCTGCATGGAGAAATTTCCCTTTCTCTTCTTTGTTCACACAGCTCCTGAGTTTCAGCTTTTGTTTTGGTCTCACCTCTGCATGTAGGTCACCCTCAGGCATCTGTTCTCTGCCCAGAAAGGAGGGGGTTAAAGCAGCAGCTGATTAGGGCTCTCTTGCTCTCTCATGCTGGAGTGAGGATGGGCTACGGTGGTCATAATTGGAATGCAGGGTGAGCATATGGCAACAGAGGCCAGAGTAAAATTGCAACAGTCTGAGGCATGCCGTGTGTTCTCCCAGGGAAGTTGTTCCTGGATCTCAGGACCCTGGCAACCGTGTGCTGAACAGCCTCCTGGGCGTGGGAGTTGTAGTGCTTGCACACAGGATTCTTGGTGGCAGAGGCAGCAGCATTAGCGTTTTATGCCTGTCTCTGGGGTCCGAGCTGATAGCCGCAGCTCATGCCTATCTCTGAAGTTTACTTAGGTGGTGCTCTGCCTTCCATTGGTACAGAGGGAAGGGATCTCCTCTCCTCACACACCCCAAAACAATGGTCTCTTGTCTCTTTGGCAGCTCCTGACTTTTTTCCTGACTCTCTCCCAGCTAGCTGTGGTGCACTAACCCCCTTCAGACTGTGTTCATGCAGCCAACCCCAGTCCTCTCCCTGGGGTCTGACCTCCAAAGCCCGAGCCTCAGCTTGTCTGCTCACCCAGTGGGTGAGCAGACAAGCATCTCAGGCTGGTGAGTGCTGGTCGGCACCAATCCTCTGTGCAGGAATCTCTCCACCTTGCCCTCTGCACCCCTGTTGCTGCGCTCTCTTCCACGGCTCTGAAGCTTCCCCTCACTGCCCAACCCCCACCTCCACCAGTGAAGGACCTTCCTAGTGTGTGGAAACCTTTCCTCTTTCACAGCTCCTTCCCAGAGATGCAGGTCCTGTCCCTCTTCTTTTGTCTCTGTTTTTTCTTTTTTCTTTTGCCCTACTCAGGTACATGGGGATTTTCTTGCCCTTTGGGAAGTCTGAGGTCTTCTGCCAGCATTCAGTAGGTGTTCTGTAGGAGTTGTTCCACATATAGATGTATTTTTGATGTATCTTTAGAGAGGAAACTGATCTCCACGTCTTACTCCTCTGCCATCTTGAAGGTTCCCCCCACCCCATTAGGTTGTTTTTAAGAAAGTTTGTCTTGTTTAAAAAAAAAAAAGTATAATCAATTAAACAATATTCCAGGCCCTCTCCGTCAACCACCCTCAGGGAGAGTTTGGATTTTTGACTCATGTAGCTAAATGTCCAACACAATCATTTCCCTGGTGATAACTGTTTGAAATGCAGAGCTAATATCTAAGGTGAGACAAAGCAGCCTGTCAAAGTCTAGGTCAAAGGTGTAGGAACTTCCTCATGAAATCCAGGCTTGTGGTTTCTCTTGAAGAGATAAGAGCTCTGACAAGGCCACATCCACATTTCCAAATGGTAACAACCAGCAAGAGCTGAGGAACAGCTACCCCTTCTAGATAACATGGGTATACTCTGCAGTTCACTTCAGTTCTCACAAGCCAAAATTAATATTACTGGCCTGGCTTTGTAGACTTTTAAGTTTATGATCCCTGGTGTAGTCTTATAGACTCATATGCATAGTTCCAGTAAGCATCACAGATACCTAATATTCTTATTCTTTAGAGAAAGATTTTTTTTTTATTACTTTGGAATAGACTCCATTGCCTTTTAAAAATATTTTAGTTCTTTGAATTTTAGCCAGAAATTGGAATGCTGACCATCTTCATTTGTATTAGCAAGCTACCTTGTCCCATCAATTTTACTTTGAGTGTATTTTAAAAAGTAAATTAGGCACTATCTAGATTCTAAAGTCTAATTACTAATAACATATCCACAAATTTTTGCTCTATCTCCTAGCATAATCAAGAAGGAAAATTCACTGTGGTTTACTGAAGAGGTTGAAGAATAACTCCCTATAAAATAACAGTAAACACCTGATATGCCTGCTTTCTCATCAAAGCAAGATATCCCATAATATTCAGTAATTAATTGTATGACCTATACATTATTGGCAAAATTAATGGAGTACATATTTCAAATAAAATTCATTTAATAAATGAAAAACATTTTAGTTCTGCACCATTATCCTCAAATATAGATAAGCCAAAATATATGAATTGACAGAGTCAAGAAGAGGAATAAGAATCACATAACTAAAAGTATGGAGGCCATTAGGGTCATTGCCAAAACATTAGTGACCCCCCCTCCCATGTCAGCTGAGGCTCTTAATACACTTAGGGTTCAGTAAAATTGAGATAATTGGACAAAAGTAATCCTTAATGTAGGTAAAAGCTTTCAGGATTAAGAACTTCAGACTCTCCATCATTTCTTTTCTTACTTCCATTTCAGAAAATAAAACAAAACAAAGATCTTTGCATTGTAAGCCTTCTAGCTTAAAGGTTAAGAAATTTTTTTGGTTTTCCTCCTTTGGAGAGGCGCTCACCTCTCTGGGGTGTGCTGTGAGGCATCAATAACACAAATGTATAATCAAGTGATTCTTATTTAGAAATCCTTAAGGCAAATCAAGAAAAATATACCAAAATATAAGAGGATTTGGAATAGTTGAATATGCTCCTATGAAAGCATTGCAGAATGGAAATGTTCCTCTTTTGAGATAATTCTTGTAGCATTTTGATGCCTGGCCTAGACACACCTCCTACATAAGTTTTTCTTAACCAAGAGGAACTTGGAAGTTTACTCAAGCATTTTAATGACCCCAAGTTAGATAGCAAGACACTGGGGGCTTTTTCTGAGACAAAAGAAAACTGCTGTAGGGTAACAGCCAAAACCCTACGAAATTATCAAGTGTGAGATGAAGGCAACACCAAATGAATTTCTCACTGTTTTTTGAGGTGTTGGCCTTTTATTTTCTCCACTTCAGAAGTTCACTTTATGACTAACAATGCCAATGAATTATAGGGGTCGTTTAAACTCTGAAGAGAAATAAAGAATTACATTTTGCTAAGAAATCCCCAGGACCAGAGCTGTGATCACACTTCAGAAAAGAACATCTCTCACTAAGGACATCCTCACTTTTATTGGAGGTGCCAGAGTGATCTTCCAAGGACAATTGCATGCTCCAAGGCATCACCAAGGGTCTCCACCTCCATCAGTCCAAGTGACTTATTTCTCCCTCCGTTCCTTCAGCTGGGATATGAAGGATCAGATCAGAAAATTATCATTTCACTCTGAAAGAGTGAGCTGAAATAAGAATGTTCTAAAAGATAAAGAAGACACTAACTTAAACACACCCCAAGAACCAAAAGTATGGGAGGATTTTTTTTGGTAGGTGAATGGTTTTGGTAACAGTCAGTCTGGGAATAACCAATTATGTATGTATCTCTCAGTAGTCATGGACACAAACATTCCATAATTATTCACTTACTAAAGAGTAAGTGTAGTCATTGGAAAGATTCCAAGCTTTAAAGTCTGAAAGGCCTAAGTTTAAACCCTGACTTTCCTGCACAAGGCTTTATGCTTTGAGTTACTTTACTTCTCTATCTCTTGGACTTCTCATCTCTACATTTCTGTTAATAATATTTGCTTTCAGGACTCTTAATAAGGATCGAATGAAATAATATACCTAAAAGTCAGGCACATATTAGTTGCCTAACTGGTAACTATTATCTTGATTATCTTTATTATTAATTAATAAATCAGTGATCTCTTCAGAGTTTCCTTGTTCTTTTTTGTTGCCCCAATAGCATTGTCCTTATAGATAAAGTACTCCCTTTGGGTTTCCTTTTCCATCAAAGTCAAGCTTTGTCAAATCCTACAACACAGACAGGAACAAAAGCTAGGAAGTATCAGCCTATCTAAAAATGACACATTGCCAGTTGGGTGAGGCAAGTACCTGGAACATGGGCCTAACTGTATGTGTAATAAGATGACATTTTGTCTTAAAGAAATGTCATTCATATGAGATACAAAATGAGGTGGTTTTGAGTCAAGGAAGGTGAAGGGTTTCTTGTACCCTCAGGATCAGAACTTGGGGTAAGGGGAGAGCCTGATCCAGGCAGCACAGGTGGCTGAAAACCTCTTAGGAACTCATCCCTTTGATATGCCTGGGGTGGAGTGTGCATGGATGTTTATATGTGTTTGTATATGAACTAATGAGCCAGGTACCCCAGAAGCAATAATACTGGGATCCCAGGCCCACACTGGCATGGAAAGATAGCAGCTCAGGATAATACTTGGAGGGCAGTACTTCCTCATCCAGGCCTTCACCCAGAGCTGGCAGCCACAGCCCCCAGGAACTGAAGCATCTTTGTTCAGTGTACAACAGGATCAGCCGAGGCTCCTGAATTTCCAGATATCAGTGGTAACATGACACTTAGCACCAGGTAACTGTGGCTTTCTTGCCAGCAGGCTAGGGCAATACCAGCATTCAGGCTGCCACCAGGTGGCAGTAACAACAACCTTGAACTTCGCAATGGACTAAGTAGATTTCTGGTTTTCTTCTTTGATGAAAGCCTTTGGATTGAGTAAGACCCTGAAAATTTTGTTATCATGGGATGAAGAACCCGAAAGGTGAAAGAAACATCTTTTCATCATAGGGAGGATGGGGACTCTGTCATTACTTCGAATATGAAAAGAAAATGTGGACATATAGGTGATGATGGGCTCACAGTGTTGGAGGACAGTAGCATGACTGGGTAGCATGGTGACAGAAAACAGACTGTACTTTCTTCAGTCATCAGTGAAGTGTGGTAAACAGTAACAGCAGGTGAGGACAAGGGGACCCCTAAGAACGATCATATAAGTGACTCTGGCAGGTAGACCAGCCCCAGGGAGCACTGGTAGGATGTGGTACCCCTCATTTCACAAGACTGGGGCTGAAGAAGAGACTGCTATGTTGGGTGGAGTAGAAGGGCAATGACGGCAAGGGAGAAACAAGACCAAGTCATCAAGGACCAGGGCAGGGTAAGCTATTAAGACAAGGACCTCAGACACAGTCTGAATCAGGATGACACTTGGAACAAGGCCAGGTCCTGGTCCCAGAAATAGGAAATAAGAGACATTCATTCATTTATTTACCCAACAAACATGTACTGAGTCCTACAATATGCCAGGTGACATTCAAGGCACTAGGGATATAGCAGCATATAAAAATCCCTGCTCCCAATGAATTTACTTTTTATCAGAGGAGATAGACTTATAAATAAAATAAATTCAAAAATATATACCAGAGGGTGATTAATGCAATGGAGAATGATAAAGCAGAGAAGAGAGACAGGACATAATGGGTGTGGGAGAAAGTTTTAAATGGGATGGCCAAGGAGGGATGGCCTCTCTAGGAAGTGGGTATGTAAGCAGAGACCCAAAGAGATGAGGAAGTGAGTCATAGGAGTATTAGGACAAAGAGGGCTCCAGACAGAGGGAATAGAGTCAGAAAAGGCACAGAGGCACGAGCAGTGGGCATATCTGAGTGACTGCAAGAAGGCCACGGGATGGGGATGAAGAGTAGGAGACAAAGTCCAAGAGCTGAGGGGTCCAACTGTGTGGGGGCCTTGTGGGCCAGATTAGGACTTGGGCTTTCACGTTGAGTGGGCTGGGGGCCACTGGAAGGCTTTGGGCAGAGGGGTTGAGACTATTGGGCACACAGGCAGAAGTGTTTCCTGCCAGATCGGCTATGGGGTAATAGAAATAGAAGAGACACAAGCATGACCCCCAAGGACTTTGCCCTAGCCACTAACTGGATCTTGAGTGGGTCAGGCTAGACCAGGCAGCAATGTCACAAGGCTCAGTTCCATGAGTCCAGTAGATCCTCCCAAACCACCAAGACAACAGGTACCTGATGTGGGTGGCTGACTCTGGTCACAAGGCATGAAGGTGGAAAACAGAAACAAAGTCAAATCATCACAAAACCTCTCTTTCAGATCCTGTAAGGTCAATGGAGCTCTGTCCCCCGGGTCACACCTCCTACTTGGGGTGGCACCAATGTCCTCTGAGTCTAGCAGCACAAACGGAGTCAAGTTGTACTGTTCTGCTTCCCTCTTACTTATCGCCAGAGGAGTAAATGCATTCTAAACACATAGTGTGAACACAAGCTTTGTGAGGGGACGTGAGCATAAGACAAGGATGACCCTTCCTTATTTACCTTCTCTGATTAACCATAAATCAGCAATCTTAAGCTGTCAACAAACCAATCCCTTTGGTAACCCTTCAGACATATTTATATAACTGATGAATTCTACTTAATGCAATTATTCTTATAGAGCCAAGTCAGAACCTTTGTCCTATATCCCATACATCAATCAAGCCATTTTTAGTGTTTTCATCCTACAGAGCTTTACCTCACCCCACCTTCACCCCTACTCCCACCATCTCATCTTTCCTTGAAGTGAACAGCCCAGTACAACCCAAATGCCTGGAATCTCTTTTTCAAGACCCTATTGCTTGCTTCTCCTTTCATGCTTTTAAAAGCGCATTACTCTCTTCCTCCCTGTCTTTCCATTAATGGATGTCCTCTTCAAAATAGTCTAACAGCATAATTCTTTATATGGTATCATTGTAGATGATACCCCAACAGTTTTCACAGTAAGGCTGCCTAAACTCTCTTTCCATTACCCTAACACACACGTATACACACACACACACACACACACACACACACACACACACACACATACACACACACACACACACACACACGCACACACCCCATACATCCTTCATGTCTGTTTAGCTTGTGAAATCAGAGCTCCCACCTCCCAATTCATTTTGACAGCTACATTTTAGCTACAAGTCCCTCTCAGGAATGGTCACCTTGGAGATATATGAAATTCTCCCTGTTGTGCCTTTGCAGATGCTGAGAAAGTGAATCATTCAGAAAGATGCTTTGCTCTTGAGCTCTTGGGAACATTCTTGCAAATATATTGGTGCTCTCTGTGCTTGGGGGCATGGTAAAGTAGTCACCCTGTTATCTCCAGCAGTTTATTTTTAATGAAATGCTGACAGTTTAGCATTTCCTTGCATAACTGCATTCCAGGGTATCTGTCAAGAATGACAGCTGTTCAAGAAAGCATGGAAAATAACCCAGCAGTTATCAGTCCTGTCTTCAGTTTTCCTACAAATTGCTATACTCTTGAAACTAATTTTAGTTGGTAATGGAAAATCAATACAAATAACAAGAGATGGTTTAATCTCTTTAGGTATGTTGCAACACATATCACTGCATACATATTCATTCCCCTGGAAACACACTGGAGATAGAAGTTCCAGAAAGAAATGCACAGCATGAACGAAACAGTATCAGTGCATAGATAAAGGGCAAGATTTGGATGATTCATCTTATTAAATTGTCCATGTTGCAACCATGCCTTTCTCAGCTGGTGAAGAGAATTAGCAGTGTGAGCCAGACTGAGTTCTGAAGATTGCTTCCCAGCAGCATTTCAGTATGGGCAGTCAGGTATCAGTTTCAGTATGGGCAGGCTTGTACCAGTGTTGTTTGGAGGGCACTGCACTTGATTTCATAACGCTTTCTTCCCCACTCTAACAATATGTGTTTCTCTGCTGTAATGACCCCAGTAAGAGAAAGTTGTGGCACAGTTACCTTTCCTGGATTCTGGAAAATTCAACAGCCATTTTTCCTTATGAATATAATGCATTTTTTTCTGGTACCACCAGATTTTATATGGATTAAAATACTTTAAATTCACATTTTTCATGATTTTCAGGTTCTGACATTGGCCAAAGAAGGCTTCAGAAAATTGTCAAAGATAACCTGAAGATAAGTGGAACAAGTCAGACATGAAAGGACAAATATTGTATGATTCCATTTATATGGGGTACCTAGAATGGGCAAATTCATAGAGACAGAAAGCGGAATAAAATTTACCAGGGGCTGCAGGTGAGAGAATTAGGAGTTCTTGCTTAATGGGAACAGAGTTTCTGTTTGAGGTGATGCAAAATTTTGGAAATAGGTAGAGATGATGGTTGCATGACATTGTGAGTATAATTAATGCCACTGAAGTTTACACTTAATAATGGTTAAAATGGAAAATTTTGTTATATATATTTGCCACAATAAAAAATAGTTTAAAGATAAGAGTCTGAAGAAATTGAGGTGAGATTTTCATCCCCCACCTCAGTAAATAAAGGAGTTTTCTCCCACTCCCCCAAAACTAAATTAGTAAAGGATTTGTGTCATTATACAGAAAAGGTTCCTATACTCATGCCATCAGATGTTGGAGGCATGTGTGCCCCTCCTTAAGGACTTGAGGGGAAGATGGTTCAGAAATTCCTCGGGATACAAATTTTATATACATAAATTACTTAGCACCACAGCTTATAATGGAAAACACCAGTTATTTGCTCCACTCATCCCCACTCTGTGACATCTTTCCTTAGGGGGAACCATTTTTAATTATTTTTCTGGTGGTTACCTATAACTCTTTAAATAGTATGCTTAAATCACTATTTCATAGTGTATCATCTTTAATGATTAGCTGCAATTGATGAAGGTTGTAACAGATAAAGTTTAGTTCACTTGTACCACCTTGCATTCCCTCTACCCTCTGCCTCCAAATATAGTTATATCATTCTTCTCAGTTCATGTCTGAAATTTCAGACTTAAACCTCCACTATTCAGACAGCCAATTTTTCTTGCCTCCCCATTTTGGAGCTGGGTTTATTGATGGATTCCTTCTTCTCTTCACTTTCTATTCCCCCTTTACCTCCTAACAACTGTCAACTCTAACTTTACTTTCATAGTCAAAGTTGATGGTAGTTATGATGGTTAAGTCTTTCATCATTCCTTTACAAATTGATTGCAAAGGTTGAACACCAGTAAATGATGTTTACATTATTGTAATCATGTAAATATTATCTGCAGAGACACCCCGTGTACTATGAGTATTCTTCCTTCTCCAAGACTCTGATGCCATTTGAATTGCCATTAAAGTGTCAATTCTCTGACACTTGAAGAATAATTCTCACATTTAGTTTAAATGGACACTCCTGCTTTGCACTCACCAACTGCTAATAGTCTTGTCCCATTTAGTTTACTGCAGTTTGGGGTCAAAACCATTTTTTTGAAGTTTTCACCTGTTCTCACATTTACCTCTAATTCTCTTGGATTATTTGTTTCTGGTTTTGTTTTTCTTCTTTAGAGGGTAGGGAGAGGTCTTTTACTTTATGTTTCTATATTTCCCAAATATGTCTAGACTCTTGATGTCTATTTATATTTTATTTTATTTTATTTTTATTTTTATTTTTTTTTGCCGTATGCGGGCCTCTCACTGTTGTGGCCTCTCCCATTGCGGAGCACAGGCTCCGGACGCGCAGGCCCAGCGGCCATGGCTCACGGGCTCAGTCGCTCCGCGGCATGTGGGATCTTCCCGGACCAGGGCACGAACCCGTGTCTCCTGCATCGGCAGGCGGATTCTCAACCGCTGCGCCACCAGGGAAGCCCTATTTATATTTTAAAATGAAGCAACAGTGTATGTGGGTGAGGTTGTTGCTTCACAAGATTCACTTTAGGGTAAGTGAGCAAGAGAGCCCCCAAAAGCCAGATGAGGAATGAATATATATATTCACTGTGTTGCCATGTTTCTCCCTAAATATTTCATTCAGTCATTTAAAGAAAAATTGATCCTTTGCTGTACAGGGCTATGAAGTCCGTTTCTGACTACCCTGTGTAAAACAGTCTCCATACTCCGTGATTATTTCATTAACCTGTTGTATTTCCTTTCTACTTCTTTACTATCCTCAAAACCATGTTTTCTACTTTCTCATAGTTTATTTCTCTCGCTGGATGATAAAGTCCATGAAGAACAGCTCCTGTCTATTTAATTCACTCTTGTAACCTCAGTGCCTGGAACACTATCTAACACAATAAGTACAAAATAAGTTATTGCTTGAATTAATGAATTAATTATCTAATGAATACAAATGTTATGTCTAGACCACTACAGTCCCAAGAAATTATTCATACAAGTTACAATAATGGGAGGAGTCGCATGATGTCATAGAAAATTGAACATGCTCACTACATTGTGATGTTTCATTTTGAAACCAGAAACAGCCCAATCCTCGGGCCCCAAATAAAAAATGAAAACTTTTAGTTGGATGTCATCACTGCCAATCATCTCAAAGGAGAAGGTCATCATTCTCCTAGGTAAGTGGGGCTCAGAAGCAGTGGCCAGCTCATCTTCAGAGTTTACCCTTGAACTAAATTCTCTTTGTCTACCCCACTTAAGGCACTATTTGGACTTTTGAAACAATTCAAGAAGGGAAAACGTCAACAGCAGAGGCCTGAGAAATAGGTACAGATATATCAGATTATCGATTAGGATTCTCTTGAGTAGAAAATAAATGTAATTTTGTAGAAATTTCTTTTGACTTAAGATTGCCTCTTAGAATCCGAATTTTTCACTCACTACATTGTAAAAAATAATTGTTTAACTAAAAACCAGGCATGAGGAAAGAACTTTTCTCTGATCACTTGCCAAGTATTCCCCTAAAACACTGGCTGGACAATTTAATAATTTAAGATTGAGCCCTGAGAACACTGAGTCACTAGTAGGCAACTGTCTTCTGATAGATGACATGATAAGTAGTATAGTTAATTGTGGCCCACATTTCCTTTACTCCCTGCATGCAAGTCTTATTCCAGGGAGACCCCCCTTTATGTTCAGTTCAACAAACACTTATTGCTTGCCCACTTTGTATTACAATGCAATTAGGCAATCTCTTTTCTATTTCCACAACTGAGTGTCTTAGGTCTTTAATTTCCTCTTTCCACTTTAAGTAGCTTATTCTATACTTGATTACCTTCTAATCACCCCCAAAGAATAACATTTTAAAAAATTCTCCGGTTAAGCCATGGTACATCCAGACACAGGCAATGGAATATTCTTCAGTGCTAAAACAAAATGAGCCATGAAAAGACATGGTGGAACATTAAATGCATATGACTAAGTGAAAGAAACCAATCTGAAAAGGCTACATATTGTGTGAAAAATAGCTGACATCCCAAAGAAGCAAAGCTAGAAGTTCTAACCATCTTTCAAAACTATGTTCTTGAATTTGAATTGTTTGATATTCTGATTAAATTGTAAGACTTCATCCTGGTATAATAGTTTTTCTTATTTTACACAGCACTGGTTATATTTTCAGTATCCCAAAATAATAAATAATAATTAGGGAGAATAAAATGGCAAAGCTTTAATTCTTTGATGTTATTTGCATAAATCACGAACTTAATGCATTGTGGAAGGTTTCCAAATGTGTTAACTAAGGTTATTAGTGAGATTTAACTGTTATTAGGATAGTAATTTGATATGGAAAGCAGTTTAGAAGGGGTGCAGGATGTAATTGTTAGGTATTGAAGCTAACTGCTTAGAAACAAATAAATATTTCATTATCTATTAAAATAATTGCACATTCATTTACATAGTCTATTTTAGGACATTGCTGTCCCAGTTTGCCTAGACTGAGGTAGATGGTTAAGGGATTTTCCAAATGTCTGTATACAACTCAGAAATCAGAATTATATTGGCCTTTCTAATTATTGAGTATTCCTTCTATATTATTGTTTTCAATAACTAATATCCTCCATTTTTATAGGACTTTACAATGTGCAAAGAACTTTCATATACATTGAACATCTCATGTGATCTTTACCCTTTGAGCTACATACATTAGGTATTATTGAGCATATTTAGGTTAAGAAACTAAGATATAAAGTGCTATGAACTGAAATGGGCCTGCCCACCACCCCATTCATATGTTGAATCCTTAATTCCCAATGTGACTGAATTTGGAGATAGGGCTTTTAGGAAGTAATTATGGTTAAATGGGTCATAAAGGTGGAGTCCTAATCTAATAGGATTGGTGGCTTTATGAGAAGAGGAAAAGAGAGAGAGAGAGAGAAAAGTCTCAAGCCTCTCTCCACCTTCTGAGCACATAGCAAGAAGGTGGCCTCTACAAGCCACGAGAGAGGCCTCACCAGAACCCAAGCCTGCTGGCATACTGATCTCAGACTTCCTAGTCTTCAGAACTGTGAGAAAATTAATATCTGTTGTTTAAGCCACACAGTCTGTGGTATTTTGTTATGGCAGCCAGGGCAGATTAATGGACAGGGAAATTTGCCCAAAAATCTCATAAGTAGTGGCACTGAATTGAGAACCTTGAGCCCTCTCTTATTCCAGGGCTCTTCCCACTAAAAAATATCACTCCTGATAAGCTAAGAATGATTTTTTTGCTCAAATTGTTATATAAAGGGCAAGAAAGAAATTTGTACTAGCAGGAAAATGAAGAAATCAATGCATAGGAAAGAAAATAATAAATATTTAACTTGATGAAATCCCATGGCCTCTGAAAGATGTTAATCTATTGTGGTTTTCCTTCATCTTGGTTTGTGGTCAGGGGAGGGAGATTATCAAGTGAACCATTCTTGTTGCCCTGCGATCTCCCGTGGGACCCTTTTGCCCTGAGACCCCACCCAAGGTGGGCTTCCTGCCTGAGACATCAGCAGTTTCAAACTAATAATAAAAACGAGCTGGGGAACCTCTATTTCTCCTACAAAGCACAAGAAACATATTTTGGGGTCAAAAATGATAAGGCATGTTGGATTCAGTAGAGGAATTTCACAGCATGCAGGCCTATTTTGCCTTTTTGAGAAATGGTAAACTGAGCTATTTGAAATATGTCAGCCAAAACATAGCTTGAGAGACTGTAAAAACTATTCACTTATTTTTTTTTTTTTTTTTGCGGTATGCGGGCCTCTCACTGTTGTGGCCTCTCCCGTTGCGGACCACAGGCTCCGGATGCGCAGGCCTAGCGGCCATGGCTCACGGGCTTAGTTGCTCCACGGCATGTGGGATCTTCCCGGACCAGGGCACGAACCCGTGTCTCCTGCATCGGCAGGCGGATTCTCAACCACTGCGCCACCAGGGAAGCCCTATTCACTTATTTTTAAAATGGCCCTGTTTTCCTTCTGAAAAAGCAGAGGCTGCAAATGAAACATGCAAAGGAGGAAGGAAAAAGTTAGGAAAAGCAGAAAGGCAAAGAAACTCTAGATCTTTCAGAAACAAAGTAAAAATGCAACTCAGCACAAATAAAAAGTGGATTTATGTAGAACTGGATGCACTGATTTATCCATATTCATTCAGTGTGCTTTTTCTTTTAATTGATAACTTTAACAGGTATTTTGATAGATTAAAAATTATAATTTATTTCATTCTATTATAATGTAAGATCATTTCTCTGGGCTAATTCAAACTGGCAATATGGCCTGAAATCGATTTAGAAAAATTTCACAATGTCCAGATGATCTGAGAGAAAGATTGTTTCTTTTATTTTTTCTGGCTTCAACTGTTGTAAATCCCTATTCTCAGAATGCCATTGAACAGACTAGGAAGCTTGGTACAATATCTAAATACCAGAACTTCAACTCTCCCCCCTCCCATACCTACCTGATTCTGCCAATGTCAGAAGTGCACAGAAGCTACCAGAATCTCTTTAAAGAAGTAAAGGTAGCAATGGAAATGGAAGTACTGGAAACAACACAGAGACTTGAGAATATTTAAACCTGGTGGACAAAGGAGAAGGAGGAATAACTAAATGGAAACCACTGTGAGTGAATGGAGTAATTCCAGAGTATTTCTTTCATACAATCTCCATGTCTACTTTTAGAGCATCTCCATCTCTGCACACTTCCTATGATCACTCTAGACTTTTTTATGATCCTTACTTAGCATTTCCCAGCACTTTGTGCCCATTTCATCTTGGCATTCAGATATTTAGAACACACACAAGTTTGAATCCAGGTTTCACCACTTAGTAATTATTTGATCTTCAGCAAACTACCTAACCTATCTAAAATGTCATTGCTTCATCTGTAAAATATGAAGGGCATCTATGTCACAGGTTGTTTTGAGAATACAGTTACATAATACATGAAAAGTGATTAGCCCCTGTAAATGTTAAGCTACTATTTTTTTTAGCACTTTCTTCATTGTGTTTTAGTTGTTGGTTTATGCACATGTCCTACTCTACTTTGAGATCCTCTAAGGCAGAGACCAGGTTTTATTTATTTTTACCTACCTGTCTCTAGCATACAAAGTTCCTGCCACTTAGTAGTAAATTAATAAATCAACCATCAAATGTTCACTGAAAACTACATGAATAAATAAATCAGTTTTTCTAGGTTCTGAGCTTCATCTGAGGGGCTAATCCAGATCTGTGATCAAAGGTCTCATAATGTGTTCATTTATTCGTTTATTTATTCAACAGACTTCCTTGTTGTACTTATAACTAGGCATTGGGGCAAGGGTCTGGACAGTCAGGTAAAGGTGGTGTCTGCCCTGCCCAGAGTATTTGATCCTGTAGACAGTTCCCCAGGTTGAGGAATCTTTACCCATCCTGACTTATCCTCAGTTCTGCAACACCACTGGATACTTAGGTCAATCAATATCCTACTCTTGACATTTGGAAGATCCAGGCTCTTGCAATTTGATATTCTTCCACATTTTTTTCAAAGCTGTTATCTCTGCCAGGGGCTTCAAGGCTCAAGGCTGAGTACTAAATCATATCTTCCCTTCTAAATTGTTATAGTAAGGGCGTGCATGTGGCTTGCCCAGCTAATCACCATGGCAAGGTTAGAACGAATTGTGAGGATAGCACCGGAGAACAATTAGCAATCAACATATTACTCTGTCTCACATGTATATTTTGAGAATAAAATAATCTCATTCTCTCCTTGCCTAGCATCCTTCTCCAAACACACACACACACACACACACACACACACACACACACACACACACCCCTTAGATGCTACTAAAAAGATTTTCTAAGCACACTTTGACCTTGTCGAGAAGGAAAAGGAAATGAACTAATATCTATTAAATGCTTGCTCCATATGCCAGGCTCTTTGTTAGTTGCTTTCGTATAAGTTATCTCTTTTATTTTTGCCAAGGAAGAAAGGGAACTTGTTGTTACATTGTCCCTAAGTGCACAATTGTTAATCTTCCCTACTCAACCTCTGCCCCATGAAGAAATTCTAACATTTCCCAGAAAGTCGCTGTGAAAAAAATCTTCATAACTCGTCCTCCACGCTTTCATTTCCACTGCCCTTGTTAAGTTTATCACTGGAATTGAGAGCAGACAGAAGTTATTCTAAGAGGGCCCCTTGGCCAACTGATCTGGAAGAGACCACCACACAACCAACATCACACCAGAGCTGACCCTGAGGCCAATTTGAATTCAGGTTAGATACTGAAACTACCTCAGAAAAAACCTGGTATGAGCATAAACCTTAATTACAAAGTTAATGTAATTACTGATTGCCTTTTAACCCGTGTGCTTTTCATTCATTCAAAAAATATTTAGGTGCCTAGGCTACTATATGAACGAATGCAAATATCATCACATATAAAATACCTACCTTTCTGGAGTTCTTAGAATTTTGGTATTGTCCCTGGGGTGACTCTTTCATATAAAAATAAACAAAACTTTAACCTACCAAATAATTGTTTTCATATAAACAATGCTCCCTGCAATGGCTACACCAAAAAAAAAAAATTTGCCATTTTTCTCCCACTGAATTAATTAATTTTCTGATTAAATAGTGGATGAATTGTTAGTGATTTTGATGTGATGTGAAAAAAATCCCCTGACACTATCTCACTCTTTGTCCACCCTAGAAAGACCTAGGGATGGCCAAACCCACAGCGTACACTAGGGATAAGAAAGCAAGTGTGTCTGTTCCACTCTGTTTTAATCAGCACAAGTTGTCTTTGCTGGAGATTCCTTGAGACTTTCCAGAGCCTCTTATTTAGATACCCCCAATTAATTTCCCTAAGAGTTTCATAAGTTAATAAATAAATAAGCACTTACATTAGTGAAAATGAAAGACAGGACTGATGTTTATTAATGCCACTGATGACATTTTAATTTGGGTTTGTAATTACAGACATTTCCTTTTACTTAAAACAAATGTCAGTCAACAGGGTTGTTGCTCTTCTTGGAGAATCTTGTGTATTCATTAATCATGTTTAATGATTTATATCTTTCTTAATGGTCCAGGACAAATAATTTAGAAACCCATACCATAATTAAAATACTCTCTTGAGTATTTATGTTAAGCATCTCTTAAAAGATGTCTTCCTACTTTTTAACCACTATTATAACTGATGTTCTGTTTTCACTATTGTTTTACTATGGAAATCCTAAGGTATAAGTGTTGTTTTGCCAACTGCAAACTGACACTTGCCATCTACCTCTACAAGGGTTAAATCATGAGCTGCTGTAGCTACTGACCTTCAACACGCCATGAAAATAGTTCAGGGTGGAGATCAGGAATGAGACACTCTGTGCTCTGGGAAAAACTGGCAGAGCAGGTCTTCAGATAGTTAGATATATTCAGGAGAAGATTTTTATGAGCACAATTCTTGCATCCCCTCATATATAGAAAAGCACTAAAATCCTTCATGGTGACGTCTGCTCCTCATGACTAGCAGTAATATTCACAAGACTAGCAGCAACCTTCTGCAAAAAATATGTATTTCATTGCATGTAATCCCCTTTCACCAAAAAGACCTTACCCCCTAACTCTGTGGAAGAGTTTCTCAGAGCTATGTGAAATGCTGTCTCTAGGGCTATAGTCCTCATTTTGCCCCCAAATAAAACTTAACTCAAGGGAGTCAAGCTGATGGTGTGGGAAGATGCAAAGTTAGCATCTCCTCACTACTAGGGCACCTGCTGGCTGCTGGTGGGGGACTCTGACGCCCAAGGAGATGGGAGGAACACCAGAGTGAACTGGTAGGACATAGGTGGACTTAGTGGGGAGGAGAAGTGGAGACCAAACAGGATCGGCACCCCTGAGGCCGGGGAGATCAGGTGACGCAGGCATGCAGGACTCTCCGGGAAGTGCAGGAGAGGAGCAGAGGGCAATCACCTGGCCCACTCGGGCTAGGGGGCCTGCTGAGCTCCCAAGCCGGTTTCCCCCCCTCCAAAGCCCCATCCGGACCACATGGGTCTTGGGGGCATAGGAGGGAAGCCAGGGAGATCAGGAGAGGCAGGCAGAAGGGACCGTAAGGGAGGAGCAGAGGGCGTTTGCCTGCCCACTGGGCTTCCAGCTGAGGTCCCCCACCCTCTGAGACTGGGGTGCGGGGCAAGCCTGGGTCCCTTCTGTTTAATTAAGCCTAAGCCCCACCACCTCCCCCACAGCCTCCAGGGTCTTTTCCAGTCCTCTGGGTCCTGAGCATTGGCCTCACCCACCACCCAAACCTCTCCTTTGCTTAGGATCTGTGTTTCACAGGCAAGGCCTTCCCCCCCACTTTTTTTTTCTTTTCCCTCCTCCTTTTTTTTACTATTGTGGTACTGATGTACCTTCTGTTTTTTGACTCATCTGTATTTTTATTTTTATATTCTTTCTAACACATGTTAGTTTCCTAATCTAATTTTATTATTTACTTTGTTATTTTTTTCTTTTATATTTTATTATTATTTTTATGTCACCTCATTCAGCTTGCAGGATCTTTGTTCATGAGCCACAGGTCAGGCCAAAGCTCCTGAGGTGGGAGCTCCAAGTCCAAACCACTGGATAACAGAGAAGCTCAGAACCCAGGGAATATTCTTCAGAGTGAGGTCTCATGGAGTTCCTCATCTCAGCACCAAGACTCAGCTCTACCCAATAGATTACAAACTCCAGTGTTGGAAGCCTCAGGCCAAACAATAAGTAAGACAGGAACACAATCGCACTCATTAAAAAAAAAAAAAAAGAGAGAGAGAGAGAGAGAGACAACAAAAAAATATGTCACAGATGAAGGAGCAGGGTAAAAACCTACAAGACCAAACAAATGAAGAGGAAATAGGCAATCTACCTGAAAAAGAATTCAGAGTAATGATAGTGAAGATGATCCAGAATCTTAGAAATACAATAGAGGCACAGATTGAGAAAATAAAAGAAAGACCAAGAAGAACTAAAGAACAAACAAACAGAGATGAACAACAAAATAACTGAAATGAAAAAATACATTAGAAGGAATCAATAACAGAATAACTGAGGCAGAAAAACAAATAAGTGAGCTGGAAGACAAAATGGTGGAAATAAGTGCTAAGGAGCAAAATAAAGCAAAAAGAATGAAAAGAATTGAAGATAATCTCAGAGACCTCTGGGACAACACTAAATGCACTAATACTTGAATTAGAGGGGTCATAGAAAAAGAAGAGAAAAAGAAAGCATCTGAGAAAATATTTGAAGAGATCATAGTCAAAAACTACCCTAACGTGGGAAAGGAAATAGTCACTCAAGTCTAGGAAGCATAGAGAGTCCCATAAAGGACAAATCCTAGGAAAAACAAACCAAGACACATATTAATCAAACTAACAAAAATTAAATTCAAAGAAAAACTATTAAAAGCACAAAGGGAAAAACAAAATATAACATACAAAGGAACCCCTATAGGACATAAGCTGATTTTTCAGTGGAAACTCTGCAGGCCAGAAGGGAGTGGCAGGGTACACTTAAAGTGATGAAAGAGAAAAACTTACAAACAAGATACTCTACCCAGCAAGAATCTCATTCAGATTGATGGAGAAGTCAAAATCTTTTCAGACAAGCAAAAACTAAAAGAATTCAGCACCACCACACCAGCTTTACAACAAATGCTAAAGAAACTTCTCTAAGTGGGAAACACAAGAGAAGAAAAAGACCCACAAAAACAAACCCAAAACAATTAAGAAAATGGTAATAGGAACATACATATTGATAATAACCTTGACTATAAATGGATTAAATGCCCCAACCAAAAGACACAGACTGGCTGAATGGATGCAAAAACAAGATCCATATATTTGCTGTCTACAAGAGACCCACTACAGACCTAGGAACACATACAGACTGAAAGTGAAGGGATAGAAAAAGATATTCCATGCAGATGGAAATCAAAAGAAAGCTGGAGTAGCAATACTCACATTAGATAAAATAAACTTTAAAATAAAGACTGTTATAAGAGATAAGAAGGGACACTACATAATGATCAAATGATCGATCCAAGAAAAAGATATAACAATTATAAATGTTTATGCACCCAACATAGGAACACCTCAATACATAAGGCAAATGCTAACAACCATGAAAGGAGACATCGACAGTAATGCAGTAATAGTAGGGGATGTTAACACACCACTTACACCAATGGACAGATCACCCAAACAGAAAATAAATAAGGAAACACAAGCTTTAGATGATACAATAGACCAAATAGACTAAATTGACATTTACTTGACATTCCACCCAGAATGTCAGAATACACTTTCTTCTCAGGTGCTCACAGAACATTCTCCAGGATAGATAACATCTTGGGTCAGAAAACAAGACCTCAGAAAATTTAAGAAAATTGAAATCGTATCAAGCATCTTTTCTGACCACAATGCTATGAGACTAGAAATCAGTTACAGGGGAAAAAAAAACGTAAATCACACAAATACATGGAGGCTAAACAGTGCATTACTAAATAACCAAGAGATCACTGAAGAAATCAATGAAGAAATTTTAAAAATACATAGAAACAAATGACAACGAAAACAGGACGACCCAAAACTTATGGGACACAGCAAAAGCAATTCTAAGAGGGATGTTTATAGCAATTCAATCTCACCTCAAGAAACAAGAAAAATCTCAAATAAACAATCTAACCCTACACTTAAAACAACTACAGAAAGAAGAACTAAGGAAACCCAAAGTCAGTAAAAGGAAAGAAATCATAAAGATCTGAGCAGAAATAAATAGAAACAAAGAAAACAATAGCAAATCTCAATAAAACTAAAAGCTGGTTCTCTGAGAAGATAAACAAAATTGATAAACCCTTAGTCAGGCTCATCAAGAAAAAAAAGGAGAGGATGAAAATCAATAAAATTAGAAAAGAAATAGGAGAAATCACAACTGACACTGCAGAAATACAAAGGATTATAAGAGACTACTGCAAATAACTGGATGCTAATAAAGTGGAAAACCACAAAGAAATGGACAAATTCTTAGAAAGGTACAATTTCCCTAGACTAAACTAGGAAGAATTAGAAAACATAAACAGACCAATCAAAAGTAATGAAATTGAAACTGTAATTAAAAATTTTCCAATAAACAAAAGTCCAGCACCAGATGGCTTCAGAGGAAATTCTATCAAACATTTAGAGAAGAGCTATCAAACATTTAGAGAAGAGCTAACAATGATCCTTCTCAAGCTGTTCCAAAAAATTGCAGAGGGAGAAACACTCCCAAAATGATTCTACAATGCCACTAGCACCCTGATACCAAAACCAGAAAAAGATATCACAAAAAAAGAAAATTATAGACCAATACCACTGATGAGCATAGATGCAAAAATCTTGAGCAAAATACTAGCAAACAGAATCCCACAGCACATTAAAAGGATCATACACCATGATCAAGTAAGGTTTATCCCAGGAATGCAAGGATTCTTCAATATAGGCAAAACAATCAATGTGATACATCACATTAACAAATTAAGGAACAAAAACCATATGATCATCTCAATAGATGCAGAAACAGCTTTTGACAAAATTCAGCACCTATTTATGATAAAAACTCTCCAGAAAATGGGCATAGAGGGAAGCTACCTCAACATAATAAAGGCTATATATGACAAACCCACAGCAAGCATCATACTCAATGGTGAAAAACTGAAAGCATTTCCACTATGATCAGGAACAAGACAAGGATGTCCACTCTCACCACTTATTCAACGTAATTTTGGAAGACCTAGCCACAACAATCAGATAAGGAAAAGCAATAAAAGGAATACAAATTGGAAAAGAAGAAGTAAAACTGTCACTGTTTGCAGATGACATGATAGTATACATAGAAAATCCTAAAGATGCCATCAGAAAACTACTAGAACTAATCAATGAATTAGGTAAGATTGAAGGATACAAAATTATGCACAGAAACCTCTGGCATTCCTCTAAACCAACAATGAAAAGTCAGGAAGAGAAATTCAGGAAACACTCCCATTTACCATCACAACAAAAGAATAAAATACCTAGGAATAAACCTGCCTAAGGAGGTGAAAGACTTGTACTCATAAAACTATAAAACACTGATGAAATAAATCATAGATGACATAAACAGATGGAGAAATATACCCTGTTATTGGATTGGAAGAATAAATATTGTGGAAAATGACGATACTACCCAAAACAATCTACAGATTCAATGCAACCCCTATCAAAGTACCAATGGAATTCATCACAGAATTAGAACAAAGAAGTCTTACAATTTATATGGAAACACAAAACACCCCAAATACTCAAAGCAATCTTGAGAAAGAAAAACAGAGTTGGAGGAATCAGGCTCCCGAACTTCAAACTATACCACAAAGCTACAGTAATTAAGACAGTATGGTACTGGCACAAAATCAGAAATATAGATCAATGGTACAAGATAGAATGCCCAGAGATAAAGCCACACACATATAGGCAACTAATTTATGCCAAAGGAAACAAGAACATACAATGCAGAAAAGATAGCCTCTTCAATAAGTGGTGCTGGGAAAATTGGACAGCTAAATGTAAAAGAATGAAATTAGAACACTCCTTAATACCATACACAAAAATAAACTCCAAATGGATTAAAGACTTAAATGTAAGACCAGACACTCTAAAACTCTTAGAGGAAAACATAGGAAAAACACTCTTTGACATAAACCACAGCAAGATCTTTTTGGATCCACCTCCTAGAGTAACAGAAATAAAAACAAAAATAAACAAATGGGACTTAAATAAACTCAAAAGCTTTTGCACAGTAAAGGAAACCATAAACAAGACAAAAAGACAACCCTAAGAATGGGAGAAAATATTTGCAAATGAAACAACATACAAAGGATTAATCTCCAAAATATACAAACAGCTCATGGAGCTCAGTATCAAAAAAACAAACAACCCAATCCAAAAATGGGCAGAAGACCTAGGTAGACATTTCACCCTGCAGGACATATGGATGGCTAGGAGGCACATGAAAAGATGCTCAGCATCACTAATTATTAGAGAAATACAAATCAAAGCTACAATGAGGTATCACCTCACGCCTGTCAGAATGGACATTATCAAGAAATCTAGAAACAATGAATGCTGGAAAGGGTGTGGAGAAAAGGGAACCCTCCTGCACTGTTGGTGGGAATGTAAACTGATACAACCACTATGGAAAACAGTATGGAGTTTCCTTCAAAAACTAAAAATAGAACTATCATATGACCCAGCACTCCCACTACTGGGCATATACCTGAGAAAACCATAATTCAAAAAGAGACATGTACCACAAAGTTCATTGCAGTGCTATTTACAATAACCAGGACATGGAACCAACCTAAATGTCCATTGACAGATGAATGGATAAAGAAAATGTGGCACATATATACAATGGACTATTACTCAGGCATAAAAAGAAAAGAAATTGAGTTATTTGTAGTGAGGTGTATGGACCTAGCATCTGTCATACAGAGTGAAGTGAGTCAGAAAGAGAAAAACAAATACCATATGCTAATGCATATACATGGAATCTAAAAAAAAAAAAAAATAAAATAAAGGTACAGATGAACCTAGTTGCAAGGTAGGAATAAAGAGGTAGACATAGAGAACGGACTTGGACTTGAGGGCATAGGGTGGGAGGGCGAAGCTGGGGCGAAGTGACAGTAGCATCAACATATATATGCTACTGAATGTAAAATAGTTTGCTGGTGGGAAGCAGCAGCATAGCACAGGGAGATCAGCCCAGTGATTTGTGATGGCCTAGAGGGGTGGGATAGGGAGAATGGGAGGGAGGCTCAGGAGGGAGGGGATATGGGGAAATGTGTATGCATATTGCTGATTTGCTTTGTTGTGCAACAGAAGCTAACACAGTATTATGAAGGAATTATATTCCAATAAAAATCTATTAAAGAAAAATAGGTCCTGATGCTAATAGGGGAAGTCCTCTCTCCCTGTTCTTTCGAAGTGTCCATGTTATTTCTGGCCCAAAGGAATTCTGTATTACTTTTAGAAAATCTCATTAAAGTCAATGAAAAAAAAAAAAAAAAGAATAAATGAGACAAAATATTCCAAAAGAAAAAAAAGCTTAACTAACAACTCTCATGTTGTGAATTTTTTTTTCAGTTGACAGGTTCATCATCATCAAAACTTGCAATATGAGTCGTGACTATGAAATAATGAGACTGACTTTCCATTTTGTCACTTATAATGACATTTTCTAAATTGTTTTCATTCTCTTTAATTTAATAATGGACATCAAATAACTTGGAACTGAGAAGCAGTGAGATGCAAGATAAGAAACCTAATTTGGTCCAGCTGGCAGCTTGCAGCCTGGTGCGTGAAGACAATAGAGATTTAGAAGCAAAAGACCCATGTTTGATTCCTGGTTCAACCCCTTCATAATTGGGTCAAGTTACTCATTTGGTGTTTTCTTAACCTGTGAGATGGAAACAATAGCTATTTCACAGAATTCCTGTGAGAGTAAGAGTTCATTGAGGGTATGTGACAGTGCCTAGCACCTTTCAGTGCACTGAAAAGTACATAATGAATGTTAAATTCCTTCCTTTCTCCTTCCATTTCTATCGTTTCTTCCTTCTTTTGCCACGTGCAGAGTTCAAGAGACACAGCAATTTTTAAAAATTTCAATCTAAAGAAAAATATTCTGAACAGAATACTGAGTTTCCAACAAGTATTTGCAGTACAGGAATCAGACATCTGGGATGAGTGCCATCTGTGAGGGAGGGCAGGAGCAGGGCCCCAGACACACAGCTGTCATTTAGGAATGAACTCCAATTCCTAGGAGGTGACCTGGCAGAAAACAAAGCAGAGTCTCTCAGTCTAGGAAGACACTGAGATACTTGATAGAAACCAGGTTAGATGGATAAAAATCAAGGCAGAATGCCAGGAACATGTCTTAGAGTACTCAAAGTGAATTTTAAGATCAAAGAGAAACCCAGTTGCCAGGATTTGAACACATGGAGGAGGAACTGGGGCTTGGGAATGATGGAGGAACACAACTATGAGTACCTAAATGTCCCATTAGGGTCAGACTAATGGCGGCTGGGTGGCTTGCTGCTGAGTCTCATAGTTCGAGCAAGACGGAGCATGCCCATAAGAATTCAATGACCCTACCTCTGGAGCAGAACTAGAAAATAAGCTAGACCTGAAAACTATTTGCTCAGACCTTACCAGAATCCTTAAAGACAGATTTAAATGAAGGTATGTAATGCCTTCTAAGACTTTATAGTGAAAAATAAAGGACAACAATGATGGCAGTACTGCCCTAGGGAAGATTTGTTAGTCAGATGTTAAAAAAAAAAAAAAGAAAAGAAAAACTTAACTTTTCATGCAAGGAGGGGATAAGTTCCATAGTACAGTGGTGATATTGAAGAGGCAGCAGTGAGTGGTGGCATGAAGCGAGATCTTAGTTCCCTGCCTGGGAATTGAACCTGGGTAGCACTGGATGAAAACCAGGAATCCTAGCCACTGGACCATCAAGGGCTAGAGGCTAGAAGCAAAGTTCCCCTGGCTCTTGCCGCCACTGATAAATGCATTTCTCAGTGAGGCAAAAACCGTAAAAACAGATGCAGAGTTTATTATTAGAGACACAGCACAACAACAAGTGAGAGAGAGCACACAGAGAAACAGTTTGTTTAGTTAAGACAGAAGCAAGACAGAGATGCACACCTGGAGAGCAAGGATGTGGGTGTCCTCCCTAATGAGGAGGAATGCAGTAAAGAGGCAGTTAAGTCATTTATACAGAGCAGTTCTTCTGGGTGTTTTTTTACCTTTGGCCAATTATCTGGTTTCTTTTTTCACACCTGCCCTGCCCTAGGACCCTCCTCAACACGCATGTGCAACTTTTTTTCCAAGATGGATTCCAGCCCAGAGGCCTAGGGGGTCTTGGAATCACATATTATGGGGTGGTGCTCCCTCTTTTTTGACCTCTAAGGAGCCTTTCTGTGCATGTGCAATATCTCCCTTGTCCAAAGGATGGGAAATATATGACCTCTTGATTTTTTACTCAGACAGGGTTAGCTCCTCTCTCTTATGGCCATGACTGTTATCTTAAAGTGTCCTCAGGACACAAAGCCCGGCTATTTACCCTGTTTCTGTTATTTCTATTTCGAAGTGCAAACAGGAGGCTGGAGCCCACCTATCTTCTGTCTCAGGAAATGTAAACAGGAGGCCAGTTGTAAATGCCTAGCCTGGAGCCCATCTATCTCCTGCCTCAGTGGTAGAGAAAGAGGGATTCTTGGAGGAAGTGGGGTCTTAGAGCTACTTGGGCAGCCTGAGAAAAAGGTATGAGTGAGCACTATTTTCTAAATATGACTTGTTGAGGGAAAAAAGTACTGGAAGAAGATTAAGTGAAACAAACTTAAGCTAATTTTTAGATGAGGGAGAGAAAATATGAAATCGGAAGGAAAAGATTTAAGAATCAAAGTAATCCAGACAACAAAAGGCATGGAATCTGTAAATCCAAGGTAGCACAATAAGAAAAGAATTCAACTTTAATTTTTTGTAGGTCTGATAGCAACTCTACATTTTTACAGTACCTATCATCCTCAGATTCTTTGTAATAACTCTTTAAAAGGCAGCATATTAGCAGAGAGATGAAAATCACAATATATTCTGCAAGTATCTGGTGTCAAGAAGATTAGCTCAAATTATATTGTAGGCTAACCTGGGACATACTACACTCTATTCATTCCTATAAAAATAGATTTAACAGCTACATTATGTACTCATTTGTCAGTTCAGAGAAAAAAGGTATTCATGAGAATGGTAATCCACCTTAGAGTATGTCTATGGTGGAAAATGACCTCTTTAGCAGTGACTTACTGTAGCTCCTTAAGAAAGATAAGCAATTCTTGGTTAAAGGCATGGAATTTTTACATTTTAGCCAAGTATGTGAAATAAATTCTTTTCAATCCGGCTGAGGTCTACCCACTGGGGCTTCTTAAATAAGTGTGTAAGGAGAATGCTTACCTGGGTCAAGAAGAAAAGAACTAAGCTAGAAATTTGAGAACAAAGGTTTTAAATCCAGGCCCCATAAATATAGAAACCTTTTTGTTAACTCAGTTAAGTCTTCCTTTCTGTAAGAACCTCTCCACGGTTTTCCCCCCTTGGTGTCCATACACTCGTTCTCTACATCTGTGCCTCAATCTCTGCCCCACAAACTGGTTCATCTGCACCATTTTTCTAGGTTCCAAATATATGTGTTAATATACGATATTTGTTTTTCTCTTTCTGACTTACTTCACTCTGTATAACAGTCTCTAGATCTATCCACATCTCAACAAATGACCCAATTTCGTTCCTTTTTATGGCTGAGTAATATTCCATTGCATATACGTACCACATCTTCTTTATCCATTCATCTGTCGATGGGCATTTAGGTTGCTTCCATGTCCTGGCTGTAGTAAATAGTGCTGCAATGAACATTGGGGTGCATGTCTTTTTGAATTATGGTTTTCTCTGCATATATGCCCAGTAGTGGGATTGCTGGGTCATATGGTAATTCTATTTTTATTTTTTAAGGAACCTCCATACTGTTCTCCATAGTGTCTGTATCAATTTACATTCCTACCAACAGTGCAAGAGGGTACCCTTTTCTCCAAATCCTCTCCAGCATTTGTTGTTTGTAGATTATTCTGATGATGCCCATTTATAACTGGTGTGAAGTGAAACCTCATTGTAGTTTTGATTTGCATTTCTCTAATAATTAGTAATGTTGAGCTTCTTGGCCATCTGTATGTCTTCTTTAGAGAAATATCTGTTTAGGACTTCTGCCCATTTTTGGATTGGGTTGTTTGTTTTTTTAATATTGAGCTGCATGAGCTGCTTATATATTTTGGAGATAATCCTTTGTCCATTGATTCATTTGCAAATATTTTCTCCCATTCTGAGGGTTGTCTTTTCATCTTGTTTATGGTTTCCACTGCTGTGCAAAAGCTTTGAAGTTCCATTAGGTCCCATTTGTTTATTTTTGTTTTTATTTCCATTACTCTAGGAGGTGGATCAAAAAAGATCTTGCTGTGATTTATGTCAAAGAGTGTTTTTCCTATGTTTTCTCTAAGAGTTTTATAGTGTCTGGTTTTACATTTAGATAGGTCTCTAATCCATTTTGAGTTTATTTCTGTGTATGGTGTTAGAGAGTGTTCTAATTTCATTATTTTACATGCAGCTGTCCAGTTTTCCCAGCAACACTTATTGAAGAGACTGTCTTTTCTCCATTGTATATCCTTGCCTCCTTTGTCATAGATTAGTTGCCCATAGGAGGGTGGGTTTCTATCTGGGTTTCTATCTTGTTCCATTGACCTACATTTCTGTTTTTGTGCCAGTACCATATTGTCTTGATTATTGTAGCTTTGTAGTATAGACGGAAGTCAGGGAGTCTGATTCCTCCAGCTCCGTTTTTTTTCCCTCAAGACTGCTTTGGCTATTCGGGGTCTTTTGTGTCTCCATACAAATTTTAAGATTTTTTTGTTCTAGTTCTGTAAAAAATGCCATTGGTAATTTGATAGGGATTGCACTGAATCTGTAGATTGCTTTGGGTAGTAGAGTCATTATCACAATATTGATTCTTCCAATCCAAGAACATGGTATATCTCTCCATCTGTTGGTATCATCTTTAATTTCTTTCTTTAGTGTCTTATAGTTTTCTGCATACAGTTCTTTTGTCTCCCTAGGTAGGTTTATTCCTAAGTATTTTATTCTTTTTGTTGCAATGGTAAATGGGAGTGTTCCCTAATTTCTCTTTCATATTTTTCATCATTCGTGTATAGGAATGCAAGAGATTTCTGTACATTAATTTTGTATCCTGCAACTTCACCAAATTCATTGATTAACTCTAGTAGTTTTCTAGTGGTATCTTTAGGATTCTCTATGCATAGTATCGTGTCATCTGCAAACAGTGACAATTTAACTTCTTTTCCAATTTGTATTCCTTTTATTTCTTTTTCTTCTCTGATTGCCATGACTAGGACTTCCAAAACAAAGTTGAATAATAGTGGTGAGTGTGGACATCCTTGTCTTGTTCCTGATTTTAGAGGAAATTCTTTCAGTTTTTCACCATTGAGAATGATGTGTGCTGTCAGCTTGTCATATATGGCCTTTATTATGTTGAGGTAGTTTCCCTCTATGCCCACTTTCTGGAGAGTTTTATCATAAATGGGTGTTGAATTTTGTCAAAAGTTTTTCTGCATCTATGGAGATGTTTTTTTTTTCTTCAATTTGTTAATATGGTGTATCACATTGATTGATGTGTGTGTACTGAAGTATCCTTGCATCCCTGGGATAAATCCCACTCGATCATGGTGCATGATCCTTTTAATGTGTTGTTGCATTCTGTTTGCTAGTAAGTTGTTGAGGATTTTTGCATCTATATTCATCAGTGATATCAGTCTGTAATTTTCCTTTTTTGTAGTATCTTTGTCTGATTTTGGTGTCAGGGTGATGGTTGCCTCATAGAATGAGTTTGGGAATGTTTCCTCCTCCATAATTTTTTGGAAGAGTTTGAGAAGGATGGGTGTTATGTCTTCTCTAAATGGTTGATAGAATTCACCTGTGAAGCCATCTGGTCCTGGACTTTGGTTTGTTGGAAGATTTTTAATCACAGTTTCAATTTCATTACTTGTGATTGGTCTGTTCATATTTTCTGTTTCTTCCTGGTTCAGTCTTGGATGGTTATACCTTTCTAAGAATTTGTCCATTTCTTCCAGGTTGTCCATTTTATTGGCATAGAGTTGCTTGTAGTAGTCTCTCATGATCCTTTGTATTTCTGCAGTATCTGTATTTACTTCTTTTTCATTTGTAAATCTGTTGATTTGACTCTTCTCCCTTTTTTTCTTGATGAATCTGGCTAATGGTTTGTCAATTTTGTTTATCTTCTCAAAGAACCAGGGATTAGCTTTATTGATATTTGCTATTGTTTCCTTCATTTCTTTTTCATTTATTTCTGATCTGATCTTTATTTCTTTCCTTCTGCTAACTTTGAGGGGTTTTTTGTTCTTCTTTCTCTAATTCCTTTAGGTGTAAGGTTAGATTGTTTATTTGAGATTTTTCTTCTTTCTTCAGGTAGGCTCGTATAGCTATAAACCTCCCTCTTGGAACTGCTTTTGCTGCATCCCATAGGTTTTGGATCATCATCTTTTCATTATCATTTGTCTTTAGGTATTTTTTGATTTCCTCTTTGATTTCTCCAGTGATCTCTTGGTTATTTAGTAACATATTGTGTAGCCTCCATGTGTTTGTGTTTTTTACATTTTTTTCACTGTAATTCATTTCTAATCTTATAGTGTTGTGGTCAGAAAAAAATGCTCGATATGTTTTCAGTTTTCTTAAATTTACTGAGACTTGATTTGTGACCCGAGATGTGATCTATCCTGGAGAATGTTCCATGTGCACTTGAGAAGAAAGTGTAATCTGCTCATTTTCATGGAATGTCCCATAAATATCAAGTTACTCTATCTGGTCTACTGTATCATTTAAAGCTTCTGTTTCCTTATTTATTTCCATTTTGGATGATTTGTCCATTGGTGTAAGTGAGGTGTTAAACTCCCCCACTATTATTGTGTTACCATTGATTTCCTCTTTTGTAGCTGTTAGCAGTTGCATTATGTATTGAGGTGCTCTATGTTGGGTGCATATATATTTATAGTTGTTATATCTTCTTCTTGGATTGATCCCTTGATCATTATGTAGTGTTTTTCCTTGTCTATTGTAATATTCTTTATTTTAAAGTCTATTTTATCTGATATGACTATTGTTATTCCAGCTTTATTTTGATTTCCATTTGCATGGAATATATTTTTCCATCCCCTTACTTTCAGTCTGTATGTGTCCCTAGGTCTGAAGTGGGTCTCTTGTAGACAGTATACATATGGGTTTTGTTTTTCTATCTATTCAACAAGCCTGTGTCTTTTGGTTGGAGCATTTAATCCACTCACATTTAAGGTAATTATCAATATATATGTTCCTATGACCATTTTCCTAACTGTTTTGGGTTTGTTATTGTAGGTCCTTTTCTTCTCTTGTGTTTCCCACTTAGAGAAGTTCCTTTAGCCTTTGTTGTGGAGCTGGTTTGGTGGTGCTGAATTCTCTTAGCTTTTGCTTGTCTGTAAAGCTTTTGATTTCTCCATCAAATCTGAATGAGATCCTTTCCAGGTAGAGTAATCTTGGTTTTAGGTTCTTCCCTTTCATCACTTTAAGTATATCATTACACCCCCTTCTGGCTTGTAGAATTTCTGCTCAGAAATCAGCTGTTAACCTTATGGGAGTTCCCTTGTGTGCTATTTGTTATTTTTCCCTTGCTGCTTTCAATAATTTTTCTTTGTCTTTAATTTTTGCCAGTTTGATTACTATGTGTCTCGGCTTGTGTCTCCTTGGGTTTATCCTGTATGGGACTCGTTGTTTATCCTGGACTTGGGTTACTCTTTCCTTTCCCATGTTAGGGAAGTTTTTGACTATAATCTCTTCAAATATTTTCTTGTTTCCTTTCTCTCTCTCTTCTCCTTCTGGGACCCCTATAATGCAAATGTTGTTGCATTTAATGTTGTCCCAGAGGTTTCTTAAGCTGTCTTCATTTCTTTTCATTCTTTTTTCTTTATTCTGTTCCACAGCAGTGAATTCCACCATTCTGTCTTCCAGGTCACTTATTAGTCTTCTCCCTCAGTTATTCTGCTATTGATTCCTTCCAGTGTAGTTTTCATTTTAGTTATTGTTTTGTTCATCTCTGTTTGTTTGTTCTTTAATTCTTCTAGGTCTTTGTTAAACATTTCTTGCATCTTCTCGATCTTTGCCTCCAATATTTTTCCGAGGTCCTGGATCATCTTCACTATCATTATTGTGAACTATTTTTTTGGAAGGTTGCCTATCTCCACTTCATTTAGTTGCTTTTCTGGGGTTTTATCTTGTTCCTTCATCTGGTACATGGCCCTCTGCCTTTTCATCTTGTCTATCTTTCTGTGAATGTGGTTTTTGTTCCATAGGCTGCTGGATTGTAGTTTGCCTTGCTTCTGCTGTCTGCCCTCTGGTGTATGAGGGTATCTAAGAGGCTTTTGCAAGTTTCCTGAGGGGAGGGACTGGTGGTGGGTAGAGCTGACTGTTGTTCTCATGGGCAGAGCTCAGTAAAACTTTAATCCACTTGACTGCTGATGGGTGGGGCTGGGTTCCCTCCCTGTTGGTTGTGTGGCCAGAGGCAACCCAACAATGGAGCTTACCTGGGCTCTTTGGTGGAGCTAATGGCAGATTCTGGGAGGACTCACACCAAAGAGTGCTTCCCAGAACTTCTGCTACCATTGTCCTTGTCCCCACGGTGAGCCACAGCCACCCCCTGCCTCTGCAGGAGATGCTCCAACACCAGCAGGCAGGTCTGGCTCAGTCTCCCCTGGGGTCACTGTTCCTTCCCCTGGGTCCCGATGCGCACACTACTTTGTGTGTGCCCTCCAAGGGTGTAGTTTGTGTTTCCCCCAGTCTTTTTGAAGTCCTGCAATCAAATCCCCCTAGTCTTCAAAGTCAGATTCTCTAGGAATTCCTCCTCCCATTGCCAGACCCCCAGGTTGGGAAGCCTGACATGGGGCTCAGAACCTTCACTCCAGTGGGTGGACTTCTGTGGTATAAGTGTTCTCTAGTCTGTGAGTCACCCACTCAGCAGTTATGGGATTTGATTTTACTGTGATTGCACCCCTCCTACATTCTCATTGTGGCTTCTCCTTTGTCTTTGTATGTGGGGTATCTTTTTTGGTGAGTTCCAGTGTCTTCCTGTCAATGATTGTCCAACAGCTAGTTGTGATTCTGGTGTTATCACAAGAGGGAGTGAGAGCACGTCATTCTACTCCACCATCTTGGTCACAAGCCATGACTGATTTTTGTTATATAGTAATTCAAAATTCTGTAAACAGATTATGGCCAGAATAAATTCTGGAGTCTAAGATACAGTAAATAAGGATTCTGATTTCAAGCATAAAGTTCAATGGGAAAACCTATAAAGTTCATGAACAGATTCTTTAAACTGTTTTGAAAGCATGATAAACTTGCAGCTGACTGTGAACAAACATTTATCTCTGTTCTTTCTGAAAAAGGAATTTTTTAAAGTTTACATCCTCAAATACACAAAGAAAGAAAGAGGGGATCTCAGACATGTCAATGACATTTCCAAAAGCCTGGCATCATGGAATGAATGGTAACTGAAGTGAAACAGAGAATGCTGAAACCTAAGGGCCTGTAGAGTGTAATGCAAAATGATAGAGGACCTCAAGAAAGGAGAAATTGGGACTGGAAATAGGAAGAATGATTACAAGTCCAGGGAAGAAGTAGATCCCTTGATCCCCAGCCCTAGTTCATATAATTAAACAGTTCCCTTCCCTGATTCCAATAAAATGCAGTATAGTAACTCTCTGGACAATTTGAAAGAGGAAGGCTCTATGCCAGAGAACCAGATGTGGGTGAAGGTGAAGGTAAAAACAGAGATTTAAATGGAAGTGTTCATCCTCTACTCTGTTCTCAGAATGCTGGCAGATAGGTTTGTACCCTCCAGGGAAGAGATTGTGAGATTCCTCTCAGCCAGCCAGGAGAGAAGCTCTACAGATACTGGTAGGTACAGACCTACCACTGAAATAGCTGGGACTCTGTTCCATTGCCCCCAATGAGCCCCACCAATTTATATATCGTGCCAGTCCAGTTTTTAATGTCTCACTCCCATTACTGACAGTCAAGGATCACCAGGCATTTGAGAAAAAGTTCTAAAAATGATATTTTTTTTAAAAAGAGAAACTGAGATAAAGATGTAAGGCAAGCAGCAGGAAAAATTTTAATTAAAACTATATAATTAAAATCTCCAAATATATTACTCCCGGAAATTAAAGAACACAATAACTAAAATGAAAACATAGGAGCTGGAATATAATATTGAGGGTCTCACAGAAAGTAGAAGAAAAAATCAAAAAGGTAGAAAATCGGGAGTGAAATGTAAGAAAGAGGATTCAACCAGAAGACCACATATCTGAATGAGAGTTCCAGAAAGAAAACAAAGGAAATGGAAGAGAAGAAATGATCACATTATAAATATAAGAAAATTCACAGAAAGAAATGACATGACTTTTTGAAGATTCAAAAACCTGTAAGTTCCCAGTACAATGAACTGGAAATAAGGAAAGAATCCTAGAAGCTTCAAGCAACAAATAATGAGGCAGATGAAAAGAACTGGGAATCAAAATTTTACCAAACATTGTTCCAGTAACCTGGAGGTGAAAAACAAGATCCCTTAAAATAATGAAGAAAATTATTTCCAACCTAGAATTCTACATTTATCTAAGTACTTAATAATTCTTAATTATTATGCAGGTAGAAAACAATTTGTTAGACTTGTTTGAACACAAAATATGAACACATACTAAAAAAATTTTTAATATTGAAGGTGGTTTCTTCTGGGGAGTGAAAAGCAGGTAGGGCAACAAGGGACTGCTATTTGCACATAGGCTATGTAATATTTTTTAATTAAATGCATTGAAAGTGATGTTGATTTTTAGAATAAAAATATATCTTGTATTATAATACAGATCAATTCCTTCAGATTGTTTTGTAACATTATTTCCAACAATTTTTTACCTCTTGACAAATAGTTTTGGGTTTGTTTGTTTGTTTGTTTTATCAAAATATAGTTGGTTTACAACACTGTGTTAGTTTCAGATGTACAGCAAAGTGATTCAGTTATACATAATACATATAAATGTATATATATTATTTTTTACATTCCATTCCATTATAGGTTATTACAAGATATTGAGTATAGTTCCCTGTGCTATACAGTAGGTTCTTGTTGATTATCTATTATACATATAATAGTATCTATCTGTTAATCCCAAATTCTTAATTTGTCCCTCCCCCTACCCTTTTCCCTTTAGTAACTGTAAATTTGTTTTCTATGTCTGTGAGTCTATTTCTGTTTTATAAATATGTACAGATAGTTTTAGTATTTATAATTTGTCATTTTGTCCTTCTTAACAACAATGTTCCCACATTTGATTTATTTTTTATTTATTTTTCAACATTCTGAGTAACACCATCAAGTAACTTCTTTGAGAATGGTAACCGGGTTGCATACTCTTTGAGAACTTGCATACAAAAGAACATACATTTGTTTAACAAATATTTTTTACTAAGTGCCTGGAGTGTGCCAGGAATTTGTTTTTCTGTTCCCTTCACACATGAAAACCCATTTTTTCTGATAGTAAACCTGATTTGTTGTTCCTTTGTGGAGAACCTGTTTTTGTCCTATTGTTAAGGGTTTTGTCTCTTTATACTTGGATGCCTGTAACATTTCACTAGTCTATGTGTAGGTATGGATTTCATTTCTTAAAATTTTCTTAGAACTTGATACCTCACTATCTTCACAACAAAAAAAGTATAGTTAAAAATTACTGAATTCACACAATGAATGCCCTACACGGAATTTGTTAAAAGATTACTGTCATGATTCTCAGCTTCCTCCTCTTCTCTCTCTAGTGACACGAACATGGCACATCCTAAACTGTAAATAAAAATCTCCTGGCCAATGTAGATTTCTCACCTACTAATGTCTGTAATTCAAGCTTTTTCTATTTCTGAAGGACTTACAACTTCAGCAGACCCACTATACTTCATGGTGTACTCCAAGAAATGCTGTGTCAGAAGCAGTGGTCAGATTTGGTTGGTTTCTTTCTTTCTTTCTTAATCTCTCTCACTGACCATCACCTTGTCCAATGCCTGCCACACAGTATATTAATATATATCTCTTTGGATTGGAGAATAAACCAACACACATTATTATTTTTTTTAACATCTTTATTTGAGTATAACTGTTTTACAATAGTGTGTTAGTTTCTCCTTTACAACAAAGTGAATCAGTTATACATATATATATGTTCTCATATCTCTTCCCTCTCGAATCACCCTCCCTCCCACCCTCCCTATCCCACCCCTCTAGGTGATCACAAAGCACAGAGGTGAACTCCCTGTGCTATGCGGCAGCTTCCCACTAGCTATCTAATTTACATTTGGTAGTGTGTATATGTCCCTGCCACTCTCTCACATCATCACCGCTTACCCTTCCCCCTCCCCATATCCTCAAGTCCATGCCCTAGTAGGTCTCTGTTTTATTCCCTTCCTACCACTAATCTCTTCATGACATTTTTTTTCTTAGATTCCATATATATGTGTTAGCATAAGGTATTTGTTTTTCTCCTTCTGAGTTACTTCAGTCTGTATGACAGACTCCAGGTCTATCCACCTCATTACAAATAACTCAGTTTCATATCTTTTTATGAGTGAGTGATATTCCATTGTATATATGTGCCACATCTTCTTTATCGATTCACCTGTTGATGGACACTTAGGTTGCTTCCATGTCCTGGCTATCGTAAATAGAGCTGCAATAAACATTTTGGTACATGACTCTTTTTGAATTATGGTTTTCTCAGGGTATATGCCTAGTAGTGGGATTGTGGGGTCATATGGTAGTTCTATTTGTAGTTTTTTAAGGAACCTCCATACTGTTCTCCATAGTGGCTGTACCAATTTACATTCCCACCAGCAGTGCAAGAGGGTTCCCTTTTCTCCACACCCTCTCCAGCATTTATTGTTTCTAGAGTTTTTGATGATGGCCAATCTGACCGGTGTGAGATGATATCTCATTGTAGTTTTGATTTGCATTTCTCTAATGATTAATGATGTTGAGCATTCTTTCATGTGTTTGTTGGCAACCTGTATATCTTCTTTGGAGAAATGTCTATTTAGTTCTTCTGTCCATTTTTGGATAGGGTTGTTTGTTTTTTTGTTATTGAGCTGCCTGAGTTGCTTATAAATTTTGGAGACTAATCCTTTGTCAGTTGCTTCATTTGCAAATATTTTCTCCCATTCTGAGGGATGTCCTTTGGTCTTGTTTATGGTATCCTTTGCTGTGCGAAAGCTTTTAAGTTTCATTAGATCCCATTTGTTTATTTTTGTTTTTATTTCCATTTCTCTAGGAGATGGGTCAAAAAGGATCTTGCTGTGATTTATGTCATAGAGTGTTCTGCCTATGTGTTCCTCTAAGAGTTTGATAGTGTCTGGCCTTACATATAGGTCTTTAACGCATTTTGAGTTTATTTTTTTGTGTGGTGTTAGGGAGTGTTCTAATTTCATACTTTTGCAGGTAGCTGTCCAGTTTTCCCAGCACCACTTATTGAAGAGGCTGTCTTTTCTCCACTGTATATCCTTCCCTCCTTTATCAAAGATAAGGTGACCATATGTGTGTGGGTTTATCTCTGGGCTTTCTATCCTGTTCCATTGATCTATATTTCTGTTTTTGTGCCAGTACCATACTGTCTTGATTACTGTGGCCTTGTAGTATAGTCTGAAGTCAGGGAGCCTGATTCCTCCAGCTCCATTTTTCGTTCTCAAGATTGCTTTGGCTATTCGGGGTCTTTTGTGTTTCCATACAAATTGTGAAATTTTTTGTTCTAGTTCTGTAAAAAATGCCAGTGGTAATTTGATAGGGATTGCACTGAATGTGTAGTTTGCTTTGGGTAATAGAGTCATTTTCACAATGTTGATTCTTCCAATCCAAGAACATGGTATATTTCTCCACCTATTTGTATCATCTTTAATTTCTTTCATCAGTGTCTTATAGTTTTCTGCATATAAGTCTTTTGTCTCCTTAGGTAGGTTTATTCCTAGATATTTTATTCTTTTTGTTGCAATGGTAAATGGGAGTGTTTTCTTAATTTCCCTCTCAGATTTTTCATCATTAGTGTATAAGAATGCCAGAGATTTCTGTGCATTAAGTTTGTATCCTGCTACTTTACCAAATTCATTGATTAGTTCTAGTAGTTTTCTGGTAGCATCCTTAGTATTCTCTATGTACAGTATCATGTCATCTGCAAACAGTGACAGCTTTACTTCTTCTTTTCCTATTTGGATTCCTTTTATTTCTTTATTTTCTCTGATTGCTGTGGCTAGAACTTCCAAAACTAGGTTGAATAAGAGTGGTGAGAGTGGGCAACCTTGTCTTGTTCCTGATCTTAGTGGAAATGGTTTCAGTTTTTCACCATTGAGAACAATGCTGGTTGTGGGTTTGTCATATATGGCCTTTATTATATTGAGGAAAGGTCCCTCTATGCCTACTTTCTGCAGAGTTTTTATCATAAATGGGTGTTGAATTTTGTCAAAAGCTTTCTCTGCATCTATTGAGATGATCAGATGTCTTTTCTCCTTCAGTTTGTTGATATGGTGTATCACATTGATTGATTTGCATATATTGAAGAATCCTTGCATTCCTGTCATAAACCCCACTTGATCATTGTGTATGATCCTTTTAATGTGCTGTTGGATTCTGTTTGCTAGTATTTTGTTGAGGATTTTTGCATCTATGTTCATCAGTGATATTGCCCTGTGGTTTTCTTTCTTTGTGACGTCTTTGTCTGGTTTTGGTATCAGGATGATGGTGGCCTCATAGAATGAGTTTGGGAGTGTTCCTCCCTCTGCTATCTTTTGGAAGAGTTTGAGAAGGACAGGTGTCAGCTCTTCTCTAAATGTTTGATAAAATTCGCCTGTGAAGCCATCTGGTCCTGCGCTTTTGTTTGTTGGAAGATTTTTAATCACAGTTTCAATTTCAGTGCTTGTGATTGGTCTGTTCATATTTTCTATTTCTTCCTGGTTCAGTCTCGGCAGCTTGTGCATTTCTTAGAATTTGTCCATTTCTTCCAGGTTGTCCTTTTTATTGGCATAGAGTTGCTTGTAGTAATCTCTAATAATCTTTTGTATTTCTGCAGTGTCACTTGTTACATCTCCTTTTTCATTTCTAATTCTATTGATTAAAGTCTTCTCCCTTTTTTTCTTGATGAGTCTGGCTAATGGTTTATCAATTTTCTTTATCTTCTCAAAGAACCAGCTTTTACTTTTATTGATCTTTGCTATTGTTTCCTTCATTTCTTTTTCATTTATTTCTGATCTGATCTTTATGATTTCTTTCCTTCTGCTAAATTTGGGTTTTTTTTGTTCTTCCTTCTCTAATTTCTTTAGGTGCAAAGTTAGGTTGTTTATTCGAGATGTTTCCTGTTTCTTAAAGTATGATTGTATTGCTATAAACTTCCCTCTTAGAACTGCTTTTGCTGTATCATAAACAAAACCATAGGTTTTGGGTCGTCGTGTCTCCATTGTCATTTGTTTCTAAGTACTTTTTGATTTCCTCTTTGATTTCTTCAGTGATCACTTCATTATTAGGTAGTGTATTGTTTAGCCTCCCTGTGTTTGTATTCTTTACAGATCTTTTCCTGTAATTGATATCTAGTCTCATAGTGTTGTGGTCAGAAAAGATACTTGATATGATTTCAATTTTCTTAAATTTGCCAAGGCTAGATTTGTGACCCATGATACGATCGATCCTGGAGAATGTTCCATGAGCACTTGAGAAAAATGTGTATTGTGTTGTTTTTGGCTGGAATGTCCTATAAATATCAAGTCAATCCATCTTTTGCAATGTATCATTTAAAGCTTGTGTTTCCTTATTTATTTTCATTTTGGATGATCTGTCCATTGGTGACAGTGGGGTGTTAAAGTTCCCTACTATGATTATGTTACTGTCGATTTCCCCTTTTATGGCTCTTAGTATTTGCCTTATCTATTGAGGTGCTCCTATGTTGGGTGTATAAATATTTATACTTGTTATATCTTCTTCATGGATCGATCCCTTGATCATTATGTAGTGTCCTTCTTTGTCTCTTGTAATAGTTTTTATTTTAAAGTCTATTTTGTCTGATATGAGAATTGCTACTCCAGCTTTCTTCTGATTTCCATTTGCATGGAATATCTTTTTCCATCCCCTCACTTTCAGTCTGTAAGTGTCCCTAGGTCAGAAGTGGGTCTCTTGTAGACAGCATATATGTGGGTCCTGTTTTTGTATCCATTCATCCAGTCTGTGTCTTTTGGTGGGAGCATTTAATCCATTTACATTTAAGGTAATTATTGATATGTGTGTTTCTATTACCATTTACTTAATTGTTTCAGGTTGTTCTTGTAGGTCTTTTCCTTCTCTTGTGTTTCTTGCTTAGAGAAGTTCCTTCAGCATTTGTTGTATAGCAGGTTTGGTGGTGCTGAACTCTCTCAGCTTTTGCTTGTCTGTAAAGCTTTTAATTTCTCCATCAAATCTGAATGAGATCCTTGCTGGGTAGAGTAATCTTGGTTGTAGGTTTTTTTCCTTCATCACTTTAAATATATCCTGCCACTCCCTTCTGGCTTGTAGAGTTTCTGCTGAAAGATCCACTGTTAACCTTATGGGGATTCCCTTGTGTGTTATTTGTTGTTTTTCCCTTGCTGCTTTTAATATGTTTTCTTTGTATTTAATTTTTGCCAGTTTCATTATTATGTGTCTTGGCGTGTTTATCCTTGGGTTTATCCTGTATAGGACTCTCTGTGCTTCCTGGACTTGATTGACTATTTTCTTTCCTATGTTAGGGAAGTTTTCAACTCTAATCTCTTCAAATATTTTCTCAGTCCCTTTCTTTTTCTCTTCTTCTTCTGGGACCCCTGTAATTCGAATGTTGGTGTGTTTAATGTTGTCCCAGACGTCTCTGAGACTGTCCTCAGTTCTTTTCATTCTTTTTTCTTTCTTCTGCTCTGCAGTAGTTATTTCCACTATTTTATCTTCCAGATCACTTATCCATCCTTCTGCCTCAGTTATTCTGCTATTGATCCCATCTAGAATATTTTTCATTTCATTTATTGTGTTGCTCATCGTTGCTTGCTTCCTCTTTATTTCTTCTAGGTCCTTGTTAACTGTTTCTTGCAATTTGTCTATTCTATTTCCAAGATTTTGAATCATCTCTACTATCTTTATTCTGAATTCCTTTTCAGGTAGACTGGCTATTACCTCTTCATTTGTTAGGTCTGGTGTGTTTTTATCTTGCTCCTTCATCTGCTGTGTGTTTTTCTGTCTTCTCATTTTGCTTATCTTACTGTGTTTGGGATTTCCTTTTTGCAGGCTGCAGGTTTGTAGTTCCCTCTGTTTTTGGTGGCTGTCCCCAGTGGCTGGTGTTGGTTCAGTGGGTTGATTGGGTTTCCTGGTTGGGGGGACTAGTGCCTCTGTTCTGGTGGATGAGGTGGAATCTTGTCTTTCTGGTGGGCAGGTCCATGTCTGGTGGTGTGTATCAGGATGTTGGTAGCCTTATTATGATTTTAGGCAGCCTCTCTGCTAATGGATGGGGCTGTAGACCTGTCTTGCTCTTTGTTGGGCATAAGGTGTCCAGCACTGTTCGTTTGTGGTCCTTGAGTGAATCTGGGTCTTGGTGTTGAGATGGAGGTCTCTGGGAGATTTTTGCCATTTGATATTATGTGGAGCTGGGATGTCTCTTGTGGACCAGTGTCCTGAGGTTGGTTCTCCCACCTCAGAGACGCAGCCTTGACACCTGGCTGGAGTGTCAAGAGCCTTTAATCCACACGGCTCAAAATAAAAGGCAGAAAAAAATAGAAAGGAAAGGAAGGAAGGAAGGAAGGAAGGAGGAAGGGAGGGAAGGAAGAAAGGAAAGGAAGGAGGAAGAAAGGAAGGGAGGAAGGAAGGAAGAAAGGAAGGAAGGGAGGAAGGAAGGAAGGAAGGAAGGAGGGAAGTAGGAAAGAAAGGAGGGAAGAAATGAAGAAAGAAAGGGAGAAGACTAAAGTAGGATAAAATATAGTTATTAAAATAAAACATAATTATTAAGAAGAAAAATTTCTATTAAAGAAAAAAAAAACAAAATAAACCAAAAAAAAAAAAAAAAAAAAAGGGTCAGTCTAACCCTACGACAAATGGTGAATACAAAGCTATACAGACAAAATCTCACACAGCAGCACCCACATACACACTCACAAAAAGAAAAAAGGGGAAAATAATAGTATATCTTGCTCCCAAAGTCCACCTCCTCAACTTGGGATATTTCGCTGTCTATTCAGGTTTTCCACAGATGCAGGGCACTTCAAGTTGACTGTGGAGCTTTAATCCGCTGCTTCTGAGGCTGCTGGGAGAGACCTCCCCCTCTCTTTGTTCGCACAGCTCCTGGGGTTCAGCTTTGGACTTGGCCCCGCCTCTGCGCGTAGGTCGTCTGAGGACGTCTGCCCTTCGCTCAGACAGGACGGGGTTAAAGGAGCAGCTGATTCGGGGGCTCTGGCTCACTCAGGCCAGGGGGAGGGAGGGTCACGGATGCGGGGCGAGGCTGAGACGTCAGAGGCCGGCGTGACGCTGCACCAGCCCGAGGCGTACTGTGCTTTTTCCCCGGGGAGCTGTCCCTGGATCCCGGGACCCCGGCAGTGGTGGGCTGCACCGGCTCCTGGGAGGGGCGGCCAACACACATTATTAAGCATTATTTTAAAATGTAGCCCCCTGAAGTTTTACTATTTAACAGTGTCCATTTCTGCTTTGTAGAATCTCTGCTTACTGTGAAGAAATCTCAACTAAGACTTTTTTCACGGTTCTTTAGGTGAATGGCTAATATATCATAGATTGGAATCTAATTTTTATGAGTTATTTTTCATTCAAGAAGCCATCAGGGGCTTCCCTGGTGGCGCAGTATTGAGAATCTGCCTGCCAATGCAGGGGACACAGGTTCGAGCCCTGGTCTGGGAAGATCCCACATGCCGCGGAGCAGCTGGGTTCGTGAGCCACAACTACTGAGCCTGCGCATCTGGAGCTTGTGCTCTGCAACAAGAGAGGCCGCGACAGTGAGAGGACTGCGCACTGCTATGAAGAGTGGCCCCCGCTTGTCACAACTAGAGAAAGCCCACGCACAGAAACGAAGACCCAACACAGCCAAAAATAAATAAATAAATATTTTTTAAAAAAAGAAGCCATCAGTATAAATCAACAAACAGCATTGTAGTTAAGAGTTCCAACACTAAGATGAATACAAATTATATCTCTGCCACTCATTGTATGACATGGGACAAATTATTTAACTACTCTAGCCTCAACGTAATCATTTATAAATGGGGATAATAACATTACTTACTTCAAAGAGTTGTTGAGAGCAGAGCAGTGCTATGGTGAAGCAAGTGAGTCATCTGGGGTGCAAAATCTAAGGAGTTACACTAGAATTAACTCCAATGGATCATACACCTAAATGTAAGCACTAAAGCTATAAAATTCTTAGAAGAAAACATGAGAGTGAATTCACGACCTTGGTTAATCAAAGACTTCTAAGATATGCACCCAAAGCACAAATGACAAAAGAAAAAATAGATGAACTGGACTTCATCAAAATTAAAAACTTTTGTGCTCCAAAGGACACTATCGAAAGAAATGAAAAGATACCTACAGAATGGAAAAAAATATTTGCAAATCATATATCTGACAAGGGACTTGTATCCAGAATATATAAAGAACTCTTACAACTCAATTATAAAAAGACAACCCAATTTAAAAATGGGCAGAGATTTAAATAAACATTTCTCCAAAAAAGATACACAAATGACCAATAATTACATGAAAAAATGCTCAACATCATTTACCATTAGGGAAATGCAAGTTAAAACCCAGATGAGATAGCAATACATACCAACTAGGGTGACTATAATCAAAAACAAGGAAAATGACAAGTGTGGTACCAGCTTTGGAAACCTGCTAGTGGGAATGTAAAATAGTATAGCCATTTCAGAAAATAGTCTGGCATTTCCTCAGTATGTTGAAGAAAGAATTACCATTTGATCCATCAATCCCACTCTTAAGTACATATCCAAGAGAAATGAAAATGCATGTCCACATAGAAATGAAAATACATTCATATCAGCATTACTCATAAGAGTCAAAAAGTGGAAACAACCCATTCAGCTGATGAATGGATAAATAAAATGTGGTATATCCAAGCAATAGAATATAAAAAGTGCTGATAGATGCTACAACATGGATTTACCTTGAAAACATTATATTTGGAAAAGAAACCAGTCAGAAAAAGCCACATACTATATGATTCCATTTCTATAAAATTTCTGGAATAGGCAAGTCTACAGAGACAGAAAGTAGATCATCAGTTGCCTAGAGCTCAAGGAGCTTGAGGGATGGGGGGGCGGGTGAGGAGCGACTGCTAATGGGTATGGGATTTGGGGACTGATGAAAATGTTCTAAAATTGGTTGTGATGATCACCCAACCCTGTCAATATACTGAAAAATGACTGAACCGTACACTTGAGTGAATTGTATAGTATGTGAGTTTTATCTCAACAAAGCTGTTTAATTTAAAAAGGTGCTCATTCTCAGGGCCGTGTAGGTGCAGAGTCACAGGGGACACCTGAAAACCCTGAGAGTCAGCACTCCCTTAAGTTTTGTGTCCCAGCTGCCTTGTTAGCCTCACACTAGTCTTGGCCTTGGTTGTATGAACTAATGAAACATTACATGAAAGGTCTTAACACTAGTATAGTATGTCAAGTGACAAAAATAATACAATTTATTTACAAGATTGATGTCTTTTATTCAAGGGAAAGAAATGTATTGGGGGTACAGTACCTCACAAGCAGCTGGGCACTGTTGTCCAGGGATTTGGGGCAAGAAAAAGTTTTATAGAATGTTAAAAGAGGCAATGCAAAACAGGGCATGATTGGTTAAGAGGTAGGGGATTTCCTGATAAGGGGAGCAGGCCCTATTTTCTAGGGTAAGGCTAGCTCTCTAAGCTGGCTTAGAGAGTTGTGACTGGTGTATGTTAGGTCTCCTTGACAGGTGTATCCCGTAAGTACACGCTGCCTTTGGTTTAGGTTTGTGATGTGGGCTGGGCCACGGAGGTGGCCTCCATTTTGAGGGTCCCAATATACAAATTAAGTTTATCAATACCAAGAGGAAGTATTTATTGTTGCAGAGGAGAAAAAATAATTTTATCTCTACCATTCTAAGATCTTGGCTGAGATCCCTGTAATAAAACACAGATTATCAAGAGAAAGACATGTAGAAGTTTATTACAGGTATACCTCATGTACACATGGGAGATCCTGGGGAAAATGATGACTCCCTGAGGTACCCTAAGCCACTGGCTTAAATACCATCTTCAGCTAAAGACAAAAGATGATGGAGCAGTTACCAGGAAGGACACTCTAAACAAGAGTGAGGTTTAATTATACAGAATAAAGTTGGTGCCTTCTCCACTGATAAGATTCTCTTGTGATTTAGTGTTAACTTTCCCTTCCTAGTACAAAGAGGGAGACATCCTTACAAATGGACATTTCTTTTATAAATGTAAACTTTCCTCACAAAAGTAAACTTCCCTGTTTTCAGAGATTTCACTATGTTTCTTCTTTCTCAAAATAATAAACTCAAAATAATCCCTACGCCAAAAGGCATATTTGGGGATAGCATATTCTGCTGTTCTTTATTGTTATGATTATTAAATATCAGGAACTTAGGCTCTGAGCGTATAAAGACAACAATAATTGCTAAACTATATTAGGTACATGGATCAGGTCTCATTTCAAAAACTTTCTGTGAAGTTTAGGTAATTTGCCCAAGTTTACACACTAGTAGGTGGCACAGCTTGTAGAAAAAGACAGGCAGCCCAGCTCCAGAACCTCTATACTAAACTGCCTCATCGATAAATGTGTCAAGATGGACAAGATATTGTTCCTTTTAATTGATAAGCCAACATGAGCCATAAAGATGTTCATCAAAACTACAATATGGTAAATAGGAAAAATTCCATTGGTGCACAGAGAAAAATAATTCCGTCTGCAAATGTAGGCAAGACTTCAGAAAGGGTTAAATTCCCTACCCCAACACCACCACCCCCAGGTTTTAAGAGGAAAAAGAGGATGCTGGATGGAGAAGGTGAAAGGGAACCTTCCAGGCAGAATGAAACTGATCAAAGACAAAGGGCTTGAACAAGCCAGGTGGTCCTGAGAACTGAAAGTTTTCTTGTGGGGCATCTGGAGTGGGAAGGGCCGAGCCTAAAGTCATCCTAAGGTGGAGCTGGGTGTGAAGGCTTCTTAGACCACACAGGAGGCTGCTCTTTTTCCGAAAGACAAGTGAGAGCCAGCAGAGGCCTGTAAGCAAGGGTGCAACAGAATCAGACAAGAGGTGGAGAGATCTTGCCAAAATAGAGTTGTTTTGACAAAGAAAGTAGACAACAGGGAGTTCTTTAAACCAACGTTTACATCCCTTAAGTTTCTTGTTCAAGGCTGTTCACTGACTCTTAAGTTCTCTCATAGAGGATCCTGGAAGAAGATCAAGTTTTCCCTTTGTATACTCATAACAACTGCTTTCATGATTTCTTTTATGTAGCTAACATAATATTGAATGTTTTTAAAATTTTAAAATGTCTTGGAAACTCAAGTTGAAAAGTTTATCTTTTCATGTGTCACTTGGTTAAGTATTCCAGTTTGACTCCTGTCCCTTACCCTACATCTTAGTTTCAAGTATCTTTTAAATAAAACTAGTTCAGTGTCAACAACACTCCAGGATTTTATTAATCTTAAACCTTGTAGATGAAAGATGGTGACTGAGTCAACAGGCTTCCTGGAGAGTGCCCTGGGGAAGTGGGGGCACACTGTGTATCTGTTCGGAATTTCTGACCCACACACTTGGCTTCATGTCAGGCAGGAAAGGAATAACTACTTCTGTCAAAGCCACTCACAAGTAACAATTCAGTCTCCACGATGTGAAACACCATCTCCTAACAGCACCTGACCTTCTCCCACCAGTCTCCTACATTGTCAGCCATGGTGGCATCTATTAGCTCTGACACTGCTCCCTCCCTCTGGGCAGCTGATGCAGAGGTTCAGTACAGAACTGGACTGTTTGCATCAAGTGTTGAAAGCAAATTTGAGCTACTTGTTCTCCTGCTGCTATGGCAGCTAGTATCACCCAGGCTGATGTTCTTTTTTTGGTTTCACTGTTAAGCCCTCAAGCTCTCTACTTGAAACGTGTATCATGGTTTCCTCTTATAGTGTAGCTGAGATACAGAAGGTGCTATGCAAGACACAGTGATTTTTTTCAACCTTATTCATAATGGCTCTTTTTTCTTCACTGAAAGATTTAAAATAGTCTTTGGAGCAGGGAATGTGATACATTTTATGGATTCATAGGTCATTAGGTTTAAAGAATACCTGGCATTTCCTCTATAGCATCCCCTCTGTGACAAGTCTGGCTGGAGGCCAATAGTCCAGTCTTTGCTGCACCATCTCCAGTAATGAGTCACTCCCAAGGTGGCTGTGCCATTTTTAGGATCTAATTATTAAAAACATATTCCTCACTCTTTTTATTGTAATTAAATCTATCCTTCCATATACTGCCCTTAAAATTTCAAAAGACTTTATATTATCTCCCTCTTTCCTTTTTACAGGCTAAACTAGGGTCTTGGTTGAATCTATACGCTCTGTGGGATTGCTATTTTCTTATCGTTTAAGTACTGACACTTCACTCTCGGTAGAGTATCGAAGTTCTTAGCTTAAAAAGAAATGAGATAATAATGATAATATCTACCATACTGCATTATGAAGGTAATATAAAAGTTTATATAAAGAAAATATAGTGTTCTACGAATGTCATATATCTGGTATTAGTATTATTAGAAATACAGATATCTCTGTAGGATCCTAGTACAGACATCCTATCACTTAGAGTAAAATACTAACCAAATAGTTATCCAAAAGAAACTGAATTTAAGAACTCAGTCTTTAACGTTAGAAAAGAAGCCAAGGAATGTTGGCTACTCTGTGCCAGGCATCCTTCTAGGAATTAAGGATGTAGAAATAAGCAGAGCAGACAAAGCCATGGCCTTCTCTCAAGGAATTTATATTTTAATATGGGCAGCCTGGCAATATATAATCTGATGTTGATGAATACTATGAGGAAAAATGAAGGAGGGTAAGAGTGTCTATGGATAAGGAGAGATATATTATTTTCTATAAATTAGAGACAGGCCTCATTGACATTCAAGGTGAAAGAAGAAATAAATGAAAGAATGTGCCGTGTGGGTAGCTGGGAAAAGCATGTTTAGGAAGAGGAGGTAGCACACATAAATGCCTTGATATAGGCAGAAAAGGGCAGCAGCCAATGTAGCTGAGAGCAGTAGGAGATCTAGAGCCATTGTAAGGACTCTGGATTTTATTCTAAGTGAATTAGAAGCCATTGGTGGGTTTGAGCCGAGGAGTGATAGGAACTGACTTAGGTTTTCAGAGAATCATCATCCTATTCTATGATATATAGACAACAGAGATACTAGGTACAAAGTATTCCAATAAACCATACAAGAGTTAGTGATAAATTGGACCAGGGTGGTATCATTTTATGAGCCAGATATGGTTTGATTTTGTATATACTTTGAAGGTAGAGCCATCAGGGTTTGCTGATGAATTGGTTATGGAATATAAGAGAAATCAAGGAGCCAAGGATGCTTCAAGTTTTTGGGCCTAAGCAACAGGTTGACTGGAAATTGCAGAACACTTGGAAGCACAGAGAGGAGAGGAGAGAAGAGAAGAGAAGGAGAAAGGAAGGGAGAGGAGGGGGAGGGGAGAGGAGAAGAGGGGAGGGGAGAGAAGGAAAAAAAACGTTGAAAAGGTAGGCCATGGTTAAATTGGGAAGACCTTGTGCCTCATGCTAAAGAACTTGAATTTAGCCTGTGGGTGCTAGGCTTTAGGCATAGAAAATGATGTGACAAGCTTTGTATTTTGTAAAAACCACTCCCAAGGCACATGCAGGATGGAATAAAATGGGAAGAAACTAGAAGTTGAGAGATGATTTAGAACAATATTGTAATAGCTCAGGCAAGACATAATGAGAGAACAGAGGGTGTGTGGCAGGCTCATCTTAGTGTCTGCTGGCCTAAAGCTGAGGTTACCATAGACTCACTGAGGAAAGGAGATAAACGACCTTAAGAACTATTTTCACCAAGTAATGGTGAGTGGACTCCAGTATATTCTAATTTTCACCTGATCAATTCATTTCTTGCCTAGACAGTTCTAGAGAAATGTTGATGAATTCTAACTCTTCTAACTCATCCAGCACTTCTCCAGGAAGTATTTATTGAGTATCTACCACTAACTAGGCCAATACATTGTCTAGAGTTATGGTTTTAAAAAAGGGAAAAAATTTTAGTTGGGACTAGGAATCAAAATACCTGAATGCTAGTCCTTGTTGTGTTTCTGGCTAAATTACTTCATTATTTTTGACCCTGGTGTCCTCATCTCAAAATGAGGAAATTTGATTACATGACCCCTCCCTACCAATCACTTGAATTATCCAACACCTAACTGTGAAGAATAAAAAGTTTCATTGAAATATTTATTGGTTGCCATTCAAATCCATTATATTCTTACATCCAGGTTTCTATCCAGTGAGCATTTTCAGGCATATGGTAGATGTCAAGATTGAACACACCTTGATTTGAACCTTTTGTTTAAGGGTGATGAGTTGGTAAATTGCTTTCATGTTGCAACTCAGTCAGATATTTTTTCTCTTATCATTTGCTGAACAAGGAAAATATAAACTAAACATGTAGCTAACCCTTAACATTTTGTCAGCAGTCTCGTGTTAACAGACAAAGTCACTGATGAGTATTTTGAAGCAGCAAGAATTCTTGGTATGTTTACAGTTTATGTGTACTGATCACTACCTCATCTTTCCTGCTAAAGTCTAAGCAAAAAGTTCTTTTAACTTTTTTTTAATTGGATGTTGGACAGTTGCTTTTTTTAAAATAGAATTTACTTTTGGAGTAGTTTTAGGGTGACAGCAAAATTAAGCAGAAGTTACAGAGATTTCCCATATACCTCCTTTCAAATATACACAGAGTCTCCTAGACTATCAACATCCCACACCAGAGTGGTACATTTATTATTGTACAATCAATAAACCAACAGTGACACATCATTATCACCCAAATTCCCTAGTTTACATTAGGGTCACTATTGGTGTTATATTACATTCTGTAGATTTTGACAAATGTATAATGACATGTATCCACCATTATAGTATCATACAGAGTAGTTTCACTGTTAAAAATTTTTCCAGAATGTAATAAAGTTGGGATCATACAGTAGTTTTGCAGAGCAGAAGATTTTTATTTTAATTAAATCCAGCTTACTGATTATTTCTTTCATGGACGGTGCCTTTGGTGTTGTATCTAAAAAGTTATCACCATAGCCAAGGTCACCTGGATTTTCTACTATGTTGTCTTCTAGGAGTTCTATAGCTTTGCATGTTATATTTAAGTGTATGATCCATTTTTAGTTATTTTTGTGAAGGGTGTAAAGTTTGTGTCTAGATTTGTTTATTTTGTTGTTGTTTTTGGGGGGATGGTTTGCCTGTGGATGTCCAAATTTTCCAGCATATTTTTTAAGAATACTATCTTTGCTCCATTGTCTTGGCTTTCCTCCTTTGTCAAAGATAAACTGACTATTTTTATGTGCGTCTATTTCTGGACTATCTATTCTGCTTCATTGATCCATTTGTCTATTTTCCCACTAATTCCACACTATATTGATGACTGTAGCTTTATAGTAAATCTTGAAGTTGGGTAGTGTCAGTCTTCCTGCTTTGTTCTTCTCCTTCAATATTGTATTGACAATTCTGGGTCTTTTGCCTCTCCATACAACCTTTAGAATAGTTTGTTGATATCCACAAAATAACTTCCTGGGATTTTAATTAGAACTACACTGAATCTGTAGATCAAGTTGGGAGAACTGACATCTTACCGATATTGAGTCTTTCTATCCACAAACATGAAATATATCTCCAGTTACCTCCAGTTCTTTGATTTCTTTCATTAGAGTTTTGTGGTTTTCCTCATATAGATCCTGTACATATTTTGTTACATTTATAGCTAAGCGTTTCATACTTTTGGGTGCTAATTAAAATGATGTTGTGTTTTTAATTTCAAATTCCACTCTTTCATTGCTGGTATATAGGAAAGTTATTAACTTTCATATATTAATCTTGTATACTGCAACATTTGCTTTAATGGCTTATTAATTTGAGGAGTTTTGTTGTTGATGATGATGATGATGATGATGATGATGATGATTCTTTTGGATTTTCTATATAGGCAATCATGTCATCTGTGAACAAAGAGCTTTATTTCTTTCTACCCAGTCAGTATTCTTTTTTTTTTCTTATTTGTTTATTGCATTAGCTAGAACTTCCAATACAATGTCAAAAATGAGTGGTGAGAGAGACCATACTTGCCTTGCTCATAATCTTAGCAGGAAAGCTTCTAGTTTCTTACCACTAAATATTTTGTTAGCTGTAGGTGTTTTGTAGATATCTTTTAATCAAGTTAAAGAAGTCCCCCTCTATTCTTAGTTTTCTGAGTGCTTTTATCATAAATGAGTGTTGGATTTTATCAAATGCTCTTTCTGCATCTATTTATATAATCATGATTTTTCTTCTTTAGCCTGTTAATATTATGGATTACATTAATTGATTTTTGAATGTTGGACCAGCCTTTCATACCTGGAATAAATATCACTAGGTCATGGCATACAATTCTTTTTATATATTGTTGCATTTGATTTGCTAATATTTTGTTGAAGACTTCTGAATCTACGTTTATGAGAGATATTGGTCTGTAGTTTTCTTATAATGTCTTTGTAAGGTTTTGGTATAGGATAATGATAGCCTCAAAGAATGAGTTAGGGGCTTCCCTGGTGGCGCAGTGGTTGCGAGTCCGCCTGCTGATGCAGGGGACACGGGTTCGTGCCCCGGTCTGGAGGATCCCACATGCCGCAGAGCGGCTGGACCCGTGGGCCATGGCCGCTGGGCCTGCGCGTCCAGAGCCTGTGCTCCGCAGCAGGAGAGGCCACAACAGTGAGAGGTCTGTGTACAGAAAAAAAAAAAAAAAAAAAAAAAAAGAATGAGTTAGGAAGTATTCTCTACTATCTTCTGAAAGAGAATTTGGAGTATTGGCACAATTTCTTCCTTAAACCTTTTGTAGAACTCATTAGTGAACCCATCTGGGCATGGTTTTCTGTTTTGGAAGGTTATTTTTAATTCAATTTCTTTCATATATATAGCCTGTCTTAGTCTGTGCAGGTTGCTACAACAAAAATACTATAGACTAGGTGGCTAATAAAGAACAGAAATTTATTTCTCACAGTTTTGGAGGCTGAGAAGTCCAAAATCAAGGTGCCAGTAGATTCAGCATCATTCAAGGACCAACTTCCTGGTTAATAGACAGTCATTTTCTCTCTGTAATCTTAACCTCACATGGCAGAAGGGGCAAAGGAGCTCACTGAGGTCTCTTTATAAGGGCACTAATCCCATTCATGAGGACTCTTTCCTCAGGATCTAATCTCTTCCCTAGGGCCCACCTCCTACCATTACATTGGAGGTTAAGACTTCAGCATATGAATTTAGGGAAGGGATGCATAAATATTCAGTCTATAGCATAAGCATATTCAGATAGTCTGTTTCTTCTTGTGTGACTTAGGTAGATTGTGTCTTTCAAGGAATAGGTCTATTGTACTTAGTTATCAAAGTTATGAGCAAATAATTGTTAATAATATTTTTATTACCCTTTAAATGTCGATGGGATCTATAGTGATGTCCATTCTTTAATTTCTGATACTAACAATTTGCATCTTCTCTCTTTTTTTCTTAGCCTGGCTAGAGGCTTATTGATTTCATTGATCTTTTCAAAGAATCACTTTTGTCTAAAATTGTTGATTTTTTCTATTGACTTCCTCTCTTTAATTTCATTGATCTATGCTCTGATTTTTATTACACTTTTCTTCTGGTTACTTTGAATTTAATTTGCTCTTCTTTCTCTAGTTTCCTAAAATGGAAGCTCAGGGAATTGATTTCAGATCTATCTTTTATAATATATGCATTCAGTACTACAAATTTCTGTCTAAGCCCTACTTTCACTGAATACCACAAAATTTAGGAATTTTCCTTTTCATTTTCACTTATTTCAAAGTATTTTTAATTTCTCGTGAGATGTGTTCTTTATCTATGTGTTATTTAAAAGTGTGTTGTATAATCTCTAGTATTCAGAGATTTTCCAGATACCTTTCCATTATTGGTTTAATTTTATTTTGGTCTGAGAGTGAACAATGTATGATTTATATTCTTTTATATTCATTATGGTGTGTTTCATGGCCCAGAATGTGAACTATCTTGGTGAATGTTCCATATAGACTTGAGAAGAATGTATACTCTTCTTTATTGGATGAAGTAATTGATTATGTCACTTATATCCAATTGACGGATGGTGCTCTTGTATTGAGTTGTGTTCTTACTGATTTTTTGCCAGCTGGATCAGTCCATTTCTGACAGATGAGTGTTGAAGTCTCTGATTCTAATAGTGGATTTATTTATTCTCGTTTCATCAATTGTTGCCTCCCATTTGTGATGCTCTGTTGTTAGGTGCATAAACATTCAGAACTATGATGTATTCTTGTAGAATTAACCTTTTTAGTATTACGTAGTGCCCATCTTTACCACTGGTAACTTTCCTTACTCCAAAGTCTGCTCTGTCTGAAATTAACATACCTACTCCAGATTTCTTTTGATTAGTATTATCATGATATATCTTTCTCCATCCATTTACTTTTAATCTATGTGCCTTTAATGACAAATAGATTTAAAGAGGATTTCTTTTAGACAATGTATAGCTGGGTTTTTTGATCCACTCTGACAATCTCTCTTTTAATTGGTGCATTTAGACTAATGACATCCAACATGATTATTGATACAGTTGGACTAATATCTACCATTATCTTTGTTAGTTTTTTCTCTTCAATGCCCTTGTTCCTTGTTCCTATTTTTATCTTCCACTCATTTTCTGCCTTTTGTAGTTTTAATTGAGCATGTCATATGAGTCTATTTTCTCTCCTTTCTTAGCATGCCAGTCATACTTCTTCTTTTACTTTTTCTAGTGGTTGCCTTAGAGTTTACAATATACATTTACAATGACTTCAAGTCCACTTTCAGATAACACTGTACTCCTTCATGTGTAGTGCAAGTATCTTATAAAAATAATCCTAATTTCTCTTTCTTGTCCCTTGTATCATTGCTGACATTTATTACACTTATACATAAATATACCGAAGTATGTATACATATACATGTGCACATACTTATTGAACGCATTGTTCCTATTATTTTTTGAACAAACTATTATCTGTTAGATTAATTCAGAATAAAAAAAAAAAGTTTTTATTTTACCTTCAATTATTCCTTCTCCAATGCTCTTCTTTTCTTTATGTAGGTCAGAGCTTCTGACCTATATCATTTTGCTAGTCTCTAAAGAACTTCTTTTTAATATTTCTTGTAGATAAATCAATGGAACAGAATAGAGATCCCAGAAATAAACCGAGGCACCTATGGTCAATTAACCTATGACCAAGGAGGCAAGAATATATAATGGAGAAAAGAGTCTCTTCAACAAGTGGTGCTGGGAAAACTGGACAGCTACATGCAAAACAATGAGATTAGAACATTCCCTCACACCATACTCAAAAATAAATTCAAAATGGTTAAAAGACCTAAATATAAGACCTGAAACCATAAAACTAGAAGAGAACATAGGCAGAGCACTCTTTGACATAAATCGTAGCAATGTTTTATTGGATCAGTCTCCTAAGGCAAAAGAAATAAAAGCAAAATTAAGCAAATGGGACCTAATTAAACTTAATATGTTTTGCACAGCAAAGGAAACCATCAAAATGAAAAGACAACCTATGGAATGGAAAAAAAATAAAATATTTGCAAATGATGTGACTGACAGGGGTTAATATCTCAAATATATAAACAGCTCATACAACTCAATATCCAAGAAAACAAACAACCCAACCAGAACATGGGCAGAAGACCTGAATAGACATTTCTCCAAAGAAGACACACAGATGGCTCACAGGCACATGAAAAGATGCTCAACATCACTAATTATTAGAGAAATGCAAATCAAAATCACAATAAGATACCACCTCAGACCTGTCAGAATGGCCATTATCAAAAGTCTACAAATAACAAATGTCAGAGAGGATGTGGAGAAAATGGAACCCTCATACACTGTTGGTGGGAATATAAATTGGTGCAGCCACTATGGAAAGCAGTGTGGAGTTCCCTTAAAAATGTAAAAATAAAGCTTACCATATGATCCCGCAATTCCATTCCTGGGTGTATATCTGGAAAAAATGAAAACACTAGTTAGAAAAGATACATGCACCTCAGTGTTCATAGCAGCACTATTCACAATAGCCAAAACATAGAAGCAACCCGAGTGTCCATCAACAAATGATTGGATTAAGAAGATGTGATTATATATAATATTACTCAGCCATATAAAAGAATGAAATTCTGCCATTTGCAGCAATGTGGTTGGACCAAAAGAACACTATGCTAAGTGAAAAGTACTTACTGTGTAACATCACTTATATGTGGAATCTAAAAATAATACAAGTGAACGTATTTGCAAAACAGATATAGGAAATAAACTTGTGGTTTTACCAAAGGGAAGAGGGTAAGGGAGAGGGACAAATAAAGGATATAGGATTAACAGATACAAACTATTATGTATAAAATAGATAAGCATCAAGGATATACGGTATAGCATAGGGAATTATATCCATTCATCTTATAATAACCTATAATGAAGTATAATCTTCAAGACTGTGGAATCACTGTGCCATACATCTGAAATTAATAGAATATTGTAAATCAACTATACTTTAATTTTAAAAAAATTTTCTTGTAAGGAGGCCTGATGGCAATAAATTCATTCAGTTTTTGTTTGTCTGAAAAAGTATTTTGCAAAGGAAAATTTTGCAGGGTACAAAATTCTAGGTTAGTGATTTATTTCTCTCAACACTTTAAATATTTCACTCCACCTTCTTTTTGCTTGCATGGTTTTCTGAAAAGTTGGAAGTAATTTTTATCTTTGCTTCTCCATAAGTAAGCTGTTTATCTTCTGGTTTCTTTCAAGATTTTTCTTTCTTTAACTGTGATTGTTTGACTATGATATGCCTAGATATATACATGCTTTTATCTTGCTTGATGTTCTCTAATATGTGGTTTAGTGTCTGATATTAATTTGGGGAAATTCTCAGTCATTGTTTCTTCAAATATTTCTTCATTTCCTTTCTCTCTTTCTTCTCCTTTTTACCCATTATGCACATGTTTTATCTTTTGTAGTTGTCCCACAGGTTTTGGATATTCTATTCCATTTTTTTCTGTCTTTTTTCTCTTGCCTTTTCTGTTTTAGAGGTTTCCTTTTATACAATCTCAATCTCAGAGTTTCTTTCCTCAGTCCATTAAGGGCATTCTTCATTTCTGTTATATTTGTTCTGATTTCTAGCATTTCTGTTAGATTTTTCCTTAGGATTTCCATCTTTCTGCTTACATTGCCCATCTGTTCTTGCATGCTGTCTACTTTATACATTAGTGTCCTTAGCACATTAATCATAGTCATTTTGAATTCCTGATCTGATAATTCCAACATCCTTGCCAAATCTGTGTCTGATTCTGATGCTTGTTCTGTCACTTCAAGCTCTGTTTTTCGCTTTTTAGTATGCCTCGAATTTTTTCTTGGCAGCCAGACATGATGTACTGGATAAAAAGGACTGTGGTAAATGAGCCTTTAGTAATGTGATGGTGAGGTGTAGGGGTAAGGCAAGCACTCAGGAATCCTATGAGTAGGTCTCAGTCCATTAGTGATCCTTTGCCTCTAGACCGGGACTTCGCAAGTGCTTCTCCCTTTCCCCTGCCTTAGGTAAAACAGAATGGCTAGAGTGAACTAGAGTTGGATATTTACCTTCTTGCATATGTCAAAAGCTAGAAGGGGCTGTAGTTTGGTGTTTCCTATCTCCCATGTGGAATGCTATAGGAGTTGGGTTTTCCCCTCCCCCAGTCAGTTAGGCTTTGATAAAGCTCCAATAGTTTAGTCTCTGGTAAAATAGTTTTTCTTGAGAGCAAGCTTTGTATGAGCAGACTATTCTGGCATATTTCAAAATGGTTCCTTTTCCACTTTCCCTGCCAGAAGCATGAGGGATTTTTTTCTTTTGTTCACTGTGAGAACCTGGTCCAGCTTCTGGTGGTAAAACTCACAAAAGTGTGGGGATCCCCTGTGGCTGTATCTCACAGGAGTTTTTAACTCTCAGGCTCTTCCACTCTGAGCCCTCCAGGAATTCTTCAATTACAGTTCAGGTTTTCTTACCCTGGTACTGACTCCCATGGTGGTTTCTGCTTATGAATTTCTGTTCCAGTAAGTTGTGATTCTCTGTACTCTTTATCTCTCTCTCTAATTTGGGGAGTGATGGCTTCTCTTGTGACCACACTTTTTTGACAGATCTAAGAAGAGTTGTTGACTTTCAGCTTGTTCAGGTTTTTACTTGTCAGGATTGAGTGATGACTTCCAAGCAACTTACATGCTAGACTGGAATCCAGAAGTCCTACGTTTTTTCTTTCATTTCCTTTAGTAAAATTTAAAAGACTCATTCCCAAGTAAGTCATCATATTTTTTAAATGACATTCCAACAAGCCCCTTACTCTAAAACTTCTCAAGTTTTTTTTTTCTTTTTTTGGCTGCACTGGGTCTTCGTTGCTACATGTGGGCTTTCTCTAGTTGTGGCAAGTGGGGGTTACTCTTCGTTGCAGTGTTCAGGCTTCTCATTGCAGTGGCTTCTCATTGTGGAGCATGGACTCTAGGCATGCGGGCTTCAGTAGTTGCAGCACACAGGCTCAGTGGTTGTGGGAGGGAGGCTCAGTAGTTGCAACACATGGGCCCTAGAGCACACAGGCTTCAGTAGTTGTGGCATGCAGGCTCTAAAGTGCAGGCTAAGTATTTGTGGCACATGGGCTTAGTTACTCTGTGGCATGCGGGATCTTCCAGGACCAAGGATTGAATCCTTGTCCCCTGCATTGGCAGACAGATTCTTAACCACTGCACCCAGGGAAGTCCCCAAACTTCTCATGTATTGATACCTACAGCGCACAGGAAAAGGACCAATGACATGAAAGAGTGGAATAGAATTCTTTTGACTAGGTTGTGGTCCTGATTCTAACTCTAATTTAGTGTATAATCCTGAACAAGTCAATGCACACTTCCACATTTGGGGGTCTCGTTCACCTTTAATTCAACAATGTAGCAAATATTTACTAAGCATTCACTCTATGTTAAGCACTAGACTAGGCAAACAAGGTAGACATAATCCCTGCCCTTGGAGCTTTAAGTATAGTCAAGAAGGCATACAATAACCTAGAAATGGCAATTCAGTAAGCATTCAAGGGCTTCCCTGGTGGTGCAGTGGTTGAGAGTCCGTCTGACAATGCAGGGGACGCGGGTTCATGCCCCAGTCCGGGAGGATCCCACATGCCGCAGAGTGGCTAGGCCCATGAGCCATGGCCGCTGAGCCTGTGCCCCACAACGGGAGAGGCCACAACAGTGGCCCACATACTGCAAAAAAAAAAAAAAAAAAAAAAAAAAAAAAGCATTCAAGTAGGAGTATAGCAAAAAAAAAAAAAAAAAAAAAAAAAGCATTCAAGTAGGAGTATAGCATAAAGTGCTTCAGGAGCACATGGCAAGGGGATCTAGACTATAGTCAGGTTTCCTTGAAGGATTAACCAGGTAATCTGTAAGATTCCCTTTAAAGAAAAACATGCAATGGGAATTCCCTGGCATTTCAGTGGTTAGGACTCTGTGCTTTCATCACCGTGGGCTCAGGTTGGATCCCTTGTCAGGGAGCCAAGATCCTGCAAGCCACATGGCCATAAAAAAGACAAAGAAAGAAAAGTGCCTTAAGTATACAAGATTTTTCTGACTTTAATCTAATAGAATGAACCAGATCAACTGATTTTCCACAAGGGTGCCAAGACTTGTGGAACACAGGAAAGAATAGTGTTTTCATCAAACCTCATTGGATACAATGGATACAAACAATTGGATAGCCTGCATGCAAGAGAATGAAGTTGAACTCTTTCCTCACACTACACACAAAAATTAACTAAAAGTTGATTATAGACGTGTATGTAAGAGCTTAAAATATAAAGCATAAAAGTAAATATTCATGACCTTGAGTCAGGCAAGGACTTCTTAAATACTGCACCAAAAGCACAGCAACAAAAATAAATATATAAATAATTAGACTTTTAAATAAATTGAAATTTTTATGCTGTAAAAATACTTCATAAAAGTGAAATGGCAACCCACAAAATGGAAAAAATATATTTGCAAATCACATACCTGGTAAGGGACTTGTATCCAGAATATATAAAGAACTCTTACAAATGAATAATAAAAAGACAACCTACTTTCTTAAGTGAGCAAAGGATCTGAATGCACATTTTTCTAAAAAGGATACAGAAATGATCAATAATAACATGAAAATATGCTCAAAACCATTCACCATTATGGAAATACAAAACAAAACCATAATGAGATATCACTTCACACACACTAGAAGGACCACAATAAAAAAGACAGTCAATAACATATGTTGGCTAGGATGTGGAGGAATTAGAACACTCATACAGTGCTGGTGATAATGTAAAATTGTGCAGCTATTTTGGAAAATAGTCTGGCAGTTCCTAAAAATGTTAAATGTAGATGTACCATGCCTAAGATAAATGAAAACATATGCCCACATAAAAACTTGTACATGAGTGTTCATAGCAGCGTTACTCATAATAGCCCACAGAACAACCCAAATATCCCATTAACTGCTGAAAGGGTAAATAAATGTGGTATATTCACCAATGGAATATTATTTGGCAATAAAAAAAGGAATGAAATATTGTTACATGTTATGACATGAGTGAACTTTAAAAACGTTAAATAAAAGAAGTCAGTTACAAGAGACCACATATTGTATGATGCCATTTATATAAAATGTTCAGAATAGGTAAATCTATGGAGACAGAAAGTAGACTAGTAGTTCCCTGGGACTAGGCAGGGGACAAGAATGGGAAATAACTGCTAATGGGTACAGACAGGTTTTTTTGGAGGTGATGGAAGTATTCTAAAATTGATTATGATGTTGTTTGCACAACTCAGTAAATATACTTAAAAGGCATTGTGTGGTACATTCCAAGTGAGTAGATTGTATAGCATGTGCATAATATCTCTATAAACCTCTTTTCTAAAAGACAGAAAGATATTCTACATCACAACACAGCCTCTCTCTCTCTCTCTCTCTCTCTCTCTCTCTCTCTCTCTCACTCTTTATTTCTCTGTCTTTCTCTGACTCATACAAACAATATAAAAATCTTTATAAAGCAACATTTTTCTTCTATATCTCTCTATTATTTTCTATTCTTTTATTCTATCTTACTAAAAAATTATCTTGACCTGTGTTCTCGTTATCTTCTGCTGCATAACAAAACACATCAAAACTTAGGGCTTAAAAATAACATTATCTCAAGGGGTTCTATGGGTTGAATGGGCTCCACTGAGAGGTTCCTACTGGGTGGGGGGTTTATACAATTGCAGTCAGGCAACCTACTGTAGGCTAGAGCTACAGACTTCTGACGTTCAGCTGTGCTGGACTCACTCATATGGCTGGCAGTAATGTTGGCTGTTAGCTGGAAGCTCAGCTCTGATTGTTGAGTAAACAGCTATACTTGTCTTCTTCACGTAGTATGGTTTCTCATATGTCAGCACCTGGGTCCTTAGAGAGAGTACCCCAAGAATGAACATTCCAAGAGACCTGAGTGGAAACTGCAAAGTTGCTTATGACCCAGCCTCCCAAGTCCCAGAATGGTTCTTCTGATGCCTTCTGTTAGTCAACCCAGATCCAAAAGGAGGAGATGCAGACTCTTTTCCTTAGTGATAGTAGAGTCAGAGAATTTGTGACCATATTTAATCAATCACAATCCATTAGATCGATTTTACCACTCTCTAATGGTTCACAACCTGTAGTTTGAAAAAATATTGCTCTAATCTAATGAGGTAATGTCCCTTCCAGTACTAACATTTCTTGAACCTACAAATTCATTAGATCTCATGTCAGGTTATAGAGGCTACTAATTTCTTCCACTTGAAAATAGACAGGGGGGAAAGCAAGAGTACAAAGCAAAAGGTATGGCAAGGTCTGATGTCTCTGGTCAGGTTTCTGTCTAGAAGGACCTCACAGGGTCTATTCTCCAGCCTCTCACTGCTCCTGTTTGAGTCCAGGTAAATTTAGTGTAAATATCAATAATTTACTAACAGGCCACACCCACTGTGCTGGGCATGTGTGAAAGTTAGCAGTGGCCAACCTTGGCAGTACTGCAGGTGTGGTAGAATTGAGTTTACAGATCAATGCATCTATGAGATTAGGAGATTTACAGAGAGAGGCCCACATTTTTTAATATTGTCCCTGGACTTAGATGGCTGTGGAAATGACATTCTTAGTAAAATGTGCTTATTGAAAAGAAGCATTTCTTACACTCCCTGTGCCATAGTATCAATGTGTATATTATATTAATTTTCAGAGTAGTCTTTTTCTATTAAAATCTGAGTACTTTCTATGAACATTTGTTTCCTATTCCCTTGGCTTATCAATGCAAGACTAAATAGAAGGCAACAGGGTCATTAGGGAAAATAAAGGGGTAGGCACGAACAGTGTGAATTTATGAACCACCTGGAATTTTGATGAGGCAAAATCTCTGGGGAAAGAAAGGAGAAAAAGGTTCTCTGTCTGTGATTTTATTCTATTGGATGTTATAAGATGTTCCTAAATGGACAGTCAGACCCCTAAATGACCATGTAATTCCCCATGTCTGCATGGCACGAAGAAGAAGAGTATAAATATGCAAAAGCTGTTCTATTTCATGGTTGCATGGATACCAAGCAGATGGGTGGATGAACATGAAGCTGTTCTTTACAAGCAGAGAGAACCTCTGTCAATCCAGGATGCATCCATCTGCCTATACAAATACAACCCTGCTTTATCCAAGAGAGACAGAGTGGAAGAGAGAGAGAGATTGAGAGAATGTATTATTAAGAGAGAAAGCTGTTTGGGCTTTAGAATATAATTAATATTAAAATAATAAAATAGCTCTCAATTATATAAAAGTTGGGGTATAAACTCCTGTGGATGCACCTTGCAGACTGAAGATCTTTGGATAAGGTATTTAAGTGGCCTGTTTAATAATCCCAACACTACTTACTAGCAAGCTATTTAAGCTCTCAAAGACTCCATTTTCTTATCTATAACACGAGGGATGACATTGATAGGACTACTTAGGGTTTTTGTGAGAGTTAACTGAAACAATGTTTGCAAAGCTTTTTGCACCAAATCTGGCACATAATAAATGTTCAATAATTATAAAAATAATATGAGTAACTTTATTATGATTGTTATCTTCACAACTACCTGCTCTTTCTGGGAAAGAATTTCCATCCCTTTTTACTCCTTCTTTCCCCTCTAGTTTTTTACAAGCATTGTGTGCTCTTCATTGCTCTTTGCTTTTTAATCATTAAAAATGCATGTTTCTTCCATGAAATCTCACTGTTGCCTGGTAGACTCAAAAGGAAAACTCAGATGGCAAAGGAGACAGAAGGCTGTCTTCTCACTCTTCTCTCCTCCAGTCTATTAGAAGTTGCGGAAGACGCAAGAGGGAAGAGATATGGGAACATATGTATATGTATAACTGATTCACTTTGTTGTAAAGCAGAAACTAACACACCATTGTAAAACAGTTATACTCCAATAAAGATGTTAAAAAAAAAAAGAAGTTGCTGTGGTCTCAAAATTTCTTTGGCCATTTCCTTTTTTTGAATAGTTTTATTTCAGTTATTTAAATAATTAAGACTTGGTGATATCTAATTATCTGGTATTACATGCTTTCAGAATTTTAGACAACTTAGAGTTCAAATGACTCATTCCTCCTCCGTCTCCCTCTCATCCATCACCTGCTCCCTGTTCAGCCCCCCAGCTTCCATGCAGAATTCCCTTTTGCAGAACTTCTGACAGATGGTGTCCAGCTTTTGTCTGAATGTCTCTTTGCCTTTTGAGCCAGACCAGCCTTCTTCAGACAGTTGTAATAGTTACACATTTCTTTTTTAAGCTGACCCCAAATCTGACTCCTACCCAATGGTCTTCTTTCTGGAGTATGAGAGAATAAATGCTAGCCTTTCAAATATTTGAAAACCTTAATTCTGTCTTCTGTTAATTCACTTCAAGCAATGCCATGATCTGATCCTTCCTTTTACATACTGAAATAATTCTCCAGCATTTTCCTGTCCTATCTCCCTTCTCCTAAATGCCATTTAACTTTCGCTACATGTTATTTAAACATGGCACCTAAGATTTTAGGCAGCATTCTATTATGGCTCAACCAGAGAACAGCAGTGTGGGGCTACACTTTCCTGAGGAAACACTGTACTTATCTTCACTCAAACCCAAAGGGCTTTCAGAGTTGAGGCAGCTACTTCATTTGTTTGTATACATTAGTATACAGGCCTCCAGGTTCCCAAATATGACCTGCTTCAGGTCAGGTGAACCTCACTTATCTTGAATTTAAGTATGTCTGTTCGCAGAGATGTCCATCTAAGCTTTCACAGAACAATTAACAATATTTATGTAACTAAGTCTTCATCATTTCTTGCTTGGAGGCTCACAACACCCTCCTAATCATTTTCTCTTCTTTCATTTGTTGATCCTCTCCTAACTCATGCTCTACAATTCTGTCAAAGTTATCTCTTTTTAAAGTATAAGTCCTATTATGGCATTTTATCAGTTAAATTCTCCTTTTACTCCCCATGGCCTGAACCCATGAATGTTCTATGGATGGATTCCAGGAGAAAGTCTGTGACCATCTTGAAGATATATGTGCAGAATGTTGTGTGGGAAGAAAACCCCATAGCTTTCAACAGGTTAAGTCTAAGAATTTATAAAATAAAATCCAAATAATTTATGGCTGGAACAACTGAGGGGGAGTTGGAACCTGTTTAAAAAAAAATCAGAGGAAGAGGATCCCAGGAAAAGCATTGATTAAAAATCTTTACACTGAATTCTTTCTGACAGTTAGGCCCTAAATCTGCTAAGCCTGGTCATTTTTATCAGCTTCTCCTCTTATTATGGTCCAGAACCTCACTACCTTTCCAGTATCATCCTCCTCTTCTTCACAATGGACCCTTGTTACACCCACATTGATCTTAAAAATGTCTATCCCTTCAAGATTCTACCAGAGGTCACCTCCTCTGTGAGTTAGAGCATTGATTGTAGATAGTTGATGGTGTGTGACCTTGGGACCAAGAAAGACTTCAGTTCAGTGCTCTATCTACCACTTCTTAGCTTTGGAGACACGTGAACATTTTTTGACCTCTTAAATCTTTAATTTCCTCATCTTAAAAATGGAGACTATGTAATACCTCATGAGGTAGTCATAAGGATTAAATGATATAACATGTATACAGTGGATAACTGTCAGGCTTTCTGGTTACCCAGCCTGTTTGGAATATCTTGCTACATATGGAAAGCATCTAGGCTTATGAGTCCTGTCTACTCAAGGCGAAAACCCAGAACTCTCCAGCTTTGTTACAGCTAAGAGGATGGCATGTGACCTGGGCTCCACTAACCACAATTACTCACCAACCCAAGGCCCCAATCTCAAAGAGGGAGGCCTTGTGTGACAATCATTGTGCTGACTGTGCTGGGTACAAAGACATGGAATTTCAGGGGCTGGGTAGTAGCAAGTTTGAGTCCTGATGCAGCAGGACCAACCATGGTGATGTAATTGCTCTACTTATCATTGGAGCCCGTAGCACATCAAGGTTTCATATATTGTTCCCAGAAACTGTCTCAAGCCTGGTTCTCCAGGCTAACAACTATACATCGTTCAAATAAAACTCCTTTTCTGAGTAATCAGTCAGAGTTGGCCTCTGTTGCTTGCAACAGTGACTCCTGACTCAAAGTAAAGCACTTAGAATGGTGCTTACCATAAAGTAAGTGGACATAAAACTTCCTCTGTGATGTTGCCCTGAGGCCAGTCATTCTTCAATATTACTGCCACATCTGCAATGGATGTATGTCACTGTGGAAATGTGATTATTTGTACTCATGCTTGTTCTTCTCTGAACTAAGTGTCTCTGAAAGCAGAAACCCTGTATTATTCACTTTACACCCTCAGGGCCCAGCAGAGGTCCCAGAGAGTCATGAGTGTTCAATAAATATTTGTAACTGAGTGAACTGCTCAAACAACTGTGACTCTCCCTAACTGTATTTCACCCAGCCTGCAGTCCATTATTTTTGTAATAAAATACCATGAGAAATTTTGTCAATCATTGAATTGAAATAAGATGGTAGAACCACAGCATTGCCACTAACTTACATATCAAAAAAACAAAATGAAGTGTGTTTGACAAGACATACTTTAAACACACACACATTTTTTTCTCAACATAAAAACCATATGCCTGTCTTGCTAAAAGCTTGAGAAACTCAGAAAAGCATAAAGATAAAACTAAAGTTAGTCATAATCTTACTATCCAGATATCAAAGCTATTTTCATGAAAACATTTGTAATTCATTTATTATTTCTTTTCTTTTTAACAGATATATTTCACATAGCTGAGATTATAAAATATATTACAACTTTGTATTCTATATTTAAAAATTTTTCTCATACCTCCAAATATTCTTTGCAAATATCATAATATACCATTGTATAGATAATAGTAACTTGTTTAATGGAGTGAGTTTCAAACTGTGCTCTCAAAGTCATAGGGTTCTTCCAAAGTGCCTCTGAAAAATCCACTGCAAAGATCCAAAAAGAGGTGGGGTAGGTAGACACCAGCCCCAGAACAGATCTGCTATTATGTGTCTTGATTATTGAGGTTCTAAGTAAGATTTTGTTTAATTAAAAAAACTTCTGTTAGATTTTCTCAAAAGTCTAAAAATCATTAATTTAACATTCCTGTATTACTTGGCATTTAGGCTATGTTTAGGGTTTTGAAAATACAAATAATGCTGGAGTCAGTTTATTTTAGTTAAAGTTTTATCTACATTTTTGAGAATTTCCTTAACATAGAGTCCTAAAATTAAGATTAATGGAGCAAAGTATGGAAATCTTAAGGTTCACAGTATATATTTATAATTTGCTTTTCACACAGTTATATGATTCATGTTCCTGCCAACAGTGAACCAACACCAAATTCTTTCTAGCACTATTATAATATTTTTCAATGTTTTGCTTTGGAAAGATTTTAATCATTGCTATGAAAAAACTTTTAAACATTTTAATTAGCATTTATTTGATTGCTAAAGAACTTGAATATTTTTTTCTTTTTTAAAAAATTTTTTAAACATCTTTAACTTGAATATTTTTATAACTTTATTACTCATTTGTATTTCATCTTCTATGAATGCGTTTCTTCTACATGACCTTTCACAACTCATCTGTTGAGTCTCAAAGTTTTTCTTATTTATTTATTTGATTTTATGTAGAAAATCAGAATAAACCTTTGTCTCAAAGTTGTGCCAAATATGTTTCCCATTTACATCGGTGCCTTTAGTAAATAAACTTTATTAAGGTACAATTTTCATACAACAAAATGCACTGACTTTGAGGGCATAATTTGATGAGTTTTGAAAAATATACACAACAGTATAATCAATAAAGATAAAATATTTACATCACCCCAAAAGTTCTGCTGCAAGATCCCCCTTCATCCCCATATTCAGGAAAAATTTTTACCTGCTTTCTGTCATTATTGACTCTATGGAATTATACAACATGTGCTTTTCTGTGTCTGGCTTCTGACACTCCGCATAATATTTTTGATATTCATCCATGTTGCTGCATGTTTTGATATTGCATCCATGCTGCATGTTGTGTTCATCACTCATGTTTTCATTGCTGAGTAGTATCACATTGTGCAAATATACCAAAATATATCCATTTGCCTGTTTGATGATATTTTTAATTTTAGTCATTCTAATATGTATAGTGGCATCAGATTACAGTTGGGTTTTCTTTTCAGATTACAGTTTTAATTCACACTTCCCTGATGACTAATAATGTTGAATTCCTTTTCATGTGCATAATCACCATTTGTATACTTTCTTTTATGAAGTATCTGTCCAAATCTTTTGCTTGTTTTTATTGATTATTTTTCCTTACTAGGATGTAAGTCTTCTTTATGCATTCTGTATACAAGTCCTTTATCAGCTATATTGTAAATATTTTCTTCCCATCTGTGGCTTGCCTTTTTGTTTTCTTAAAGTTGTCTTTCAAATAACAGAAGTTTTTCATTTTTGTAAACTCTAATTTTCTATTTTTTCCTTTTATGGTTTATGCATATTGTGTCCTCTCTAAGAAATCTACAACTACTCCAAGGTGTGAAGACTTCCTCTTATGTTTTTTGGGGGAAGTCCTATAGTTTCAGTTTTCATATTTAACTCTATGATTCATTTTGAGTTAATTTATGGTGAATGGAATGAGATAAGAGTCAGGGTTCATTTTTTATGAAGATAAACAATTGTTCCAGCATGGTTTTTTATAAGGCTATATTTTGCTTATGGAATTACCATGATACTTTAACAGGAAATCAAATAACCATATATGGATGGGTGTATTTCTGAGCTCACTATTCTATCCATTGACCTATATGTTAATACTTAGACAAAACCACACTGTCTTGATTACTGCAGCTTCAATTAAGTTGGAAGTCCTCCAACTTTACTATTCTTTGTTAAAAATTTTTAAATACTCGGGTCCTCTGCATTTCCATATAAATTTGGGAATCAATTTGTCCATTTCTACCAAAAAAAAAGTCAACTGCAATTCTTATTGGAACTGAATTGTATGTAAGGATTAATTTGTGGAGAATTTATATTTCAACCATACTGAAGCTTCCAATCCATAAACATGGCATCTCTCTATACTGACCTCATAAAAATGAACTATGAACTATCTCTACCAATTTTTCATCTGAAAGAATTCACATAAGATTGGTATTTTTCATTCCTTAAATATTTGGTAGACTTGACCAGTGAAACCACATTAACTGGACATTTTTTTGTGGGAAGATTTTTAAGTATAAATTCAATTTTTAAAGTAGATATAAAAGCTATTAAGGTTTTTAACTTCTTCTTGAGTCCTTTTCGTTAATTTGTGTCTTTCAAGGAGTTGTCCATTTTACCTAAGTTGATGAATTTATTGTCATAAATTTATTCATAATATTGTCTTACTATTATTTTAATATCTATAGAATCCATAGTGATATATCCCCTTTTGTTTCTTATATTGATAATTTGTGACCTTCTCCTTTTTTTTCTTTTGTTTTTTTTGGCCTCACCACGTGGCATGTGGGATCCTAGTTCACCGACCAGGGATCCAACTCGGACCCCCCAAGCGGTGAAATATGAAGTCCCAATCACTGGACTACCAGGAAAATCCCTCCTCTTTTAATTTTGACCAGAAAACTACAGATTTATCAATTTTATTGATTTTTCTCTATTGCCTATCTTTATTATCTCTGGTAATATTCCTTTTCCTGAAGTCTACTTTGTCTGATATTAATATAGCCACTCCTAGTTTCTTTTTATTAGTTTTTTGCATGGTGTATTTCTTTCAATTCTTTTACTTGTATGGTATCCTTATCTTCATATTTAAAATATGCTTCTTGTAGAAAACATAAATTTGGGTCTTCCTTTTTATACAATCCGACATTCTCTGTCCTTTCATTGTCATGTCTTTATGAAGTCCAGTGTGGATCAAATTTTCTCCAAATAGAGTAGAACAAGATATATTTATGAAGTCAAGAATATGGCTTGTTCTTGAGTAAAATGTTTATCCAAAATGATTCATATTTTTATTTTCTTTTTTCACTGAAATATAGTTGATTTATAATATTATGTTAGTTTCAGGTGTACAGCGAAGTGATTTAGTTATATTTTTTCAGATTATTTTCCATTATAGGTTATTACAAGATATTGAATATAGTTCCCTATGTTATGCAGTAAATCATTTGTTGCTTACCTTTTTTATGTATAATAACTTGTATCTGTTATTTCACACTCCTAATTTACCCCTCTCTCACTCCTTTCCCCTTTAGTAACCATAAGTTTGTATTCTATGTCTATGACTCTATTTCTATTTTGTACATAGATTCATTTGTATTATTTTTTAGATTGCACATATAAGTGATATAATATTTGTCTTCCTCTGTCTGACTTACTTCACTTAGTATGATACTCTCTAGGTCCATCCATGTTGCTGCAAATGATATTATTTCATTCTTTTTTATGGTTGAGTAATATTCCAGTGTGTGTGTGTGTGTGTGTGTGTGTGTGTGTGTGTGTGTGTGTGTGTGTGTGTGTATACCACATCTTCTTTATCCATTCATCTGCCGATGGACATTTAGGTTGTTTCCATGTCTTCTCTATTGTAAATAGTGCTGCTATTAATATTGGGGTGCATATATCTTTTCAAATTAGAGTTTTCATCTTTTCCAAATATATACCCAGGAGTGGGATTGCTGGATCATACAGTAGCTCTATTTTTCATTTTTTAAGGAACCTCCATACTGTTTTCCATAGTGGCTTCACCAATTTACATTCCCACCAACAGTGTAGGAGGGTTCCCTTTTCTCCACACCATCCCCAGCACTTATTATTTGTAAACTTTTTGATGATGGCCATTCTGACTGGTGTGAGGTGATACTTCCTTGTGGTTTTGATTTGCATTTCTCTAATAATTAGTGATGTTTAAGGATGCATATTTTTTAATTGGCACATTGCATATAAGTATTTACATAATTGCATTTCAATAAGTTAGGATAGTATCTGCTAAAACATACATCACAATTGTACATTCCATAAAATTACAAACCATTTTTTCCAACTCCACAATTCAAAGATTGTATACTACAACAAGTCTTTCTTCAGTAATTACAATAGCATTATTTTAAAATCAATAATCACACTTATCATTGTCTTCTCTATGAATTCTTCTGGTATTTAGAAGCTTGGGTAAATGATTTTCTATTCCAGCTAACAAACTTTGCCCGTATCATTTATGGAATAAACCATTTTTTTCACATTAATTTTCCAAGACATCTTATTTATACATTAAAGTTTATTTCTGAGTTCTTTATGACATGCCAATGATATTTGTGTACAATTTTATTTTGATATCATATTATTTCAATTGTTATAGCTTTGTAATATCTTTTGATATCAAAATAGAAAACTTTCTCATTAGTCTTTTTTTTTAAACAAAATTGAATTTGGATATTTTTATCTTACTAGTCCTCCAGAAGAAGCTTGAATTTGTATTTTTTCCTCATAGAAAAAAAGTGTTATTGAGATTTTTATTAAAATAGCATTAAAATACTAAATAAGTTGCAAGAATTGATATCTCTTATATGTTGTGTTCCCATCCAGTGACATGGCATGTTTTTGCAAATATTCAAGTCATCTTTCATCCTTTATATCATTTATTAATGTTTTGTGTTTTACTCCTCTAGGTTCCAATTCATTTTTTATAAGCTTACACATATGTAGATTTTGTTTTGCTGCTATTGAAAAGGGCATTGTTTCCATTATAGTTTCCAGCCATTCCTTTCTGGCATGTAGAAAGGCTATTGGTTTTTACATTTTTTTAATATCATAAATATTTATAAATATTGTGCATTTTAAAACTTCATTATGAATCTAAGTTTACTCATTCAATATCTATTGATCATCCCTCTGTGTCAGACACTGTGGGTTCTCACTCACATACTAATTCCTACTCATTACTACATTTTTTTCCTGCACATTTGTAAACCATGTGTTTTTTAAAATGAGCTCTAAAATTTTCTACACAGTCAGGCACCAATTTTTTATTATGGCTCCTAAGCTAGGTTCTCTCTCTCTCAGTTGTAACCTGCCTTTATGGGATTATCCCATGACATTTTCTCTCACACATCCTCTGTTCCACCTGCTCAGAAAGGCTTTGTAATTCTTTCATAACTTGATTATACATTTTGCATGTCTGTGATGCTCTTTCCTATTTGATTACCGGGGAATTCCTATTTATTATTTAAAGAGTAATGCAAATGTCTCTTCTTATCTTCAGCTATCCCTGACCACATGCTCAGGCAGAATTAATTTCTCATTTGTATTACCATAGCTGTATGTACATACCTCTATTATAATACAGGTCATATCATATTACATTTATTTTTTCATGCCTCTGTCTCCTCTAAGAGGCTATGGCTTTGTTCTTCCTTATTTTTGTATTCTCAGTAGTCAATATATTTTAACAGAATAAATAAATTACTTTATTATTTTTGTGATTTACATAAAAATTAATGATTTTTGTTTCTGGAGCTTACCATTCTTTCCTAATAAGAATTGTGGCATTCTCCCATTTACATTCATTTGAGGCTACTGACATTCTCTATGATTTCTAAAAGATTATCATTCATAGTTCCGAGATCACGTCTAAAGCCTTTTCACTGGTATATAAAGTAGTGTGTCTGGAGCTAACCCAGAGATAAACCCACACACTTATGGTGACCTAATCTATGACAAAAGAGGTACGACTGTACAATGGAGAAAACAAAGTCTCTTCAGTAAGTGGTGCTGAGAAAACTGGACAGCTACATGTAAAAGAATGAAGTTAGAACACTCCCTAACACCATACACAAAAATAAACTCAAAATGGATTAAAGACCTGAATGTAAGGCCGGACTCTATAAAACTCTGAGAGGAGAACATAGGCAGAACACTCTTTGACATAAATCTCAGCAAGATTTTTTTTTGACGCACCTCCTAGAGTAATAAAAATAAAAACAAAAATAAACAAATGGGACCTAATGAAACTTAAAAGGTATTGCATAGCAAAGGAGACCATAAACAAGACAAAAATACAACCCTCAGAATGCGAGAAAATATTTGCAAATGAAGAAACTGACAAAGGATTAATCTTTAAATTATTTTAGAGTTCTAAGGGTCTACTAATCTCCTGTTCCCATCTTTGACTTAAGTTTCTTGTTTATGATGTTGAACTTTCCCTTTTTTAATAGGAATACCATCTTACTTGTAAAACAGAAAATAGAGTAAGAGTTCAAATATATTAATTCAAGTATTTATTCAGCCGATATTTATTCAGGTATAACTCAAAAGAATTATAGTCTGGTTGAGGCAATAGATATAAACACCACAGTAAAGGCAGACTGTGACAACAGCTAAGCCAGAGGTGTGGACGTGGTGCCATAGGAGAACAGAGAGTTTTCCAGCTGTGAAAACTGAAAAGTATTTCTTGGAGGAGACAGATTAAGCTTATGTTTGTAGGACAGGGAAAGATAGGAAGAAGAACACTCCAGGCAAAACAGCATAGCCTTTCTGAATTGAAAGTTAAAACTATAAAAGAAATCTGTTAAAAAGGATTTTTGTTGATTAATTAGACAGTAGACAAATAACATTTCAGAAAAAATCGCCTTTATCCACCTGTTTGTCCATCATAAAATTCATCCTTGATACGCCCCTTTCCTTTATCCTCAGTCTACACTCAATCCTCTAGGTCTCTTCATTTAAACTACTGAACATCTCTCAAATCTGCCCATTTTTCACAATGCCCATTGCCACCACCCAAAGCCACTTCTTTCTCCTGAACACTGACACAGCCACCTCCCCAACCTCCCCAAAGCCACTCTTGCTGCCTCCAAACCACTCCTGCACTGTAACCAGAGTTGACTTTTATAACATGAAAACCATGTTGTGCCTTGACTCTGGACACTTCAGTGGCTCCCCGTTGCCCTTGACAGAAAGTTTCTGTTCCAAGGGTTACAAAGCCCTTCACCATCCAGCCCCTATCTATCATCAATGGGCCACCCACAGTGGGCCATTGCTTTTTCTTCTTTATATGCCTCTGTTTTGTTTTTGGTTTTGGTAAATTAAAATAATTTTTAAAATATGCCACTTGCTTGGGAGTCAGTGAGGAGTAGTGGGAAGATCCCAAGATTAAGAGTCAAAAGTTAGGTTTATGTCAAAATTCTGTCACTTAAAATGTGTGTGACCTTGGATAAGCTACTTAGCCTTTAAGACCTCATTTTTTCCTCATCTGTAAAAAGGGATAAAAACAATCCCTAAATAACCATAGAGTTGTGAAGATTAAATGAGATAATGTGTGTGAAAAAAACATTTTGTAAACTATAACACATGATGTAAATGTTAGTAATAATATCACCTAATACGGAACATCTACCATTAGGTAAATAAATAAACACTGCTTGGCCATTAAAGAGTCAGCAGGAGCTAATACCTGGAAAGAGCTCAAGTTCTCATACATAAAATAACTTTTTAAATAAATTACATTTAATATACAGTTTAAAAGGAGATATGGCAGTTCAAGACAATGGAAAAATTGAATCAAACTACTAAAGATTTAAGGAGTGACTAGCATGCAAGTTTGATCCTTTACTTCTAAAGAACCTGATATTATATTATATTTTCTTTCTTAATATTTTCTATTTTCTGACTTATTTGGAATATAGCACAATGTTACTGATACTTTAGAAATATTTCTAAATATTTTAATACTATTGTCAGTGTTTTTAGCAGATGGTTATTTTCCTTTAAATGAGCTATTTCAAAATATTTGCTGCATTCCTATGATTTAATAATATTCATGACCAGTTTTTTTCTAAAGGACTATATCCTCAATTTAATAATGAAATCCAGTGAGGAAAAATGGGGTTTATTTAATGGAAATTAATTTTATGGCTTAAAAAGAAAACAGAAATGCTGTTACTTCATTAAGCAAGAGACAACGGTACTTGAAAACATTTTCTCCCATGTGACATGAATACCAAGCAGGTTGAACTGATGAAGCAGCATCTAGCTAACTGTGTTACTTTCCTCTTTTATTTTCTCTCTGCCTTCAGTTCAGGTAACAGTGGGAAGCTGGAACTTGACTGTTTTCATATACATTCCCCTTGCACAGCAGGCATTTTTCAACCACAGTGAAGGAGTTCCTCTACTGCCACCTAGTGCATTTTATAAAGGGATTCATGGTTTAGTCAGATGAGCTGGTTTATATTTCATTCAAAGAATTGATACAGTATCTATGGAGAACAGTATGAAGGTTCCTTAAAAAGAAAAATAGAACTACCATGCAACCCAGCAATCCCACTACTGGGCATATACCCTGAGAAAACCATAATTCAGAAAGAGTCATGTACCAAAATATTCATTGTAGCTCTATTTACAATAGCCAGGACATGGAAGCAACCTAAATGTCCATCATCAGATGAATGGATAAAGAAGACGTGGCACATATATACAATGGAATATTACTCAGCCATGAAAAAGAAATGAAACTGAGTTATTTGTAGTGAGGTGGATGGACCTAGAGTCTGTCATACAGAGTGAAGTAAGTCAGAAAGAGAAAAACAAATACCGTATGCTAACACATATATATGGAATCTAAGAAAAAAAAAAAAAAGGTCATGAAGAACTTAGGGGTAAGACAGGAATAAAGACACAGACCTACTAGAGAATGGACTTGAGGATATGGGGAGGGGGAAGGGTAAGCTGTGACAAAGTGAGAGAGTGGAATGGACATATATACACTACCAAACATAAAATAGATAGCTAGTGGGAAGCAGCTGCATAGCACAGGGAGATCAGCTCGGTGCTTTGTGACCAACTAGAGGGGTGGGATAGGGAGGGTGGGAGGGAGGGAGATGCAAGAGGGAAGAGATATGGGAACATATGTATATGTATAACTGATTCACTTTGTTATAAAGCAGAAACTTACACACCATTGTAAAGCAATTATATTCCAATAAAGATGTTTTAAAAAAATAAAAATAAAAATGAACTTTATTAGACTATGAAAAAACAAAGTGTGGGTGGAGGGAAATGAAGGGCAGGGAGGGCAGAAAGCTAAAACTTTTTGAGACAGTTTCTAAAATGTATTACATTAATTAGTAAGAGGTGCTGAGTCACAGAAACATATTATGGGCTTATGAGCTAGATATTTCAGGGAAAGTTGCAGGAAATCAGGGAAGCAAGTATGGGGGACAGAGCTCAACTAGATTAAGTTTGAGAAAGAAGATTGTCATAACGGTGAAGAGCTCAGCTGAAATCAAAGGGGAGGGGATTTGAATGGCAGTTACACATCTGCAGAGTCTGTTTCTCTGGAGACACTATGATACATTCCTTTTAGGACCTTCCCATACTCCAGCAAAATTCTTGCATTTGCCAGCAAGTAAGGCCCGTTTCCAAGGCCCAACTCTTTTTTCCAGTCCTCCATTTCCTGTCTCACCACCTACTCTAAGAGCCCCTCTCAGACAAGTTTTGTGCACTCAAGGCTCATTCCTTGCTAGCAGTTAGTGTCCCAACAATCTCCACTAAAAATGTTTTAAAAGGTTACCTATCAACCTCCATCATCGGGATCTTTTGCTTTTTTATAGGAAACACTTGGATACTCTATAAAGACCCAATGGGGTTTTAGGTTCAAAAGATTGGTGAGGGAGGTTGGGGTTGACAACCTTTCACTTCTTAAATTTTTCCACATAAGCACATAAAACATGCTGTCATTCACAGCGTTGTTCAATTAAGAAACCTGAGAGTCACCTTTGACATTTTCTTCTCCCTCATGCTTCCGCCGCTCATTCAACACGAAATAACACACACACACACACACACACACACACACACACACACACATCCAACTAACCTCTAAATATTGTGGATTCCAGCTTCTAAAAGTCTCTCAAATTCATCCACTTTTCTCTAGTCCCACTTACATCACACTAGTATGAGTTACAATCATCATTCAGCCAACTTATCTCCCCACATCCAGTATTCATCCGACAGCTAGAATAAGCTTTTTTTTTACATTAAATTCAGTCATAGTACAATCCTGCTTCATATTCTTGAATGATATTCTTTTGGTTTTAAAATAAATTCCAGACATTTTAATGTGACCAGAAGTCCCTACATGATCTAGCCTCTGCCCAGGTCCACAAATTGATCTAGTGCCAGTCTCTTCCTTCTATTCCTGTATCAGTGACATCAATCTTCTCTCATTTTCTTGAAAGGACCAAGCTTCTTATCACCTCAGGGCTTTTCTTTTCTTTTTTAAGCAGAGGTCTTCTTAGAAGCCCATATATTTAAATTTACTTATTTATTTATTTATGGCTGTGTTGGGTCTCCGTTTCTGTGCGAGGGCTTTCTCTAGTTGCGGCGAGCGGGGGCCACTCTTCATCGTGGTGCGCGGGCCTCTCACTATCGCGGCCTCTCTTGTTGCGGAGCACAGGCTCCAGACGCGCAGGCTCAGTAATTGTGGCTCATAGGCCCAGTTGCTCCACAGCATGTGGCACCTTCCCAGACCAGGACTCGAACCCATGTCTCCTGCACTGGCAGGCAGATTCTCAACCACTGCGCCACCAGGGAAGCCCCACCTCAGGGCTTTTGAACATGCTGTTCCCTGTGCCTATTCTTCATTCTCCTGGCGCACAGTACTTCTTTATTGTTGCACTAATTACAAATCACTTGTATAATTCATTATTTAATATCTATCTCTAAGCCCAAACTTTAAATTCTATGAAATCAGTACCAAGTCTATCTTATTTACCTTTTTAACCAGACCAAAATAGGCAATTAATAAAAATCTGTTGCATAAATTAATGAATTAATTATAGCCTCCTATGATTTTTTGTTATTTTAAATATGCTTCCTGCTTGACAGCAAGTTCCTCAAAGATAATCAAATCTTTAGTGAGACCTTATGTTGGATATGGTTGCAGAGATGATGCAGACATGATCTTGCAACCCAGTAGAGATAGAACATGGCAACAAAGTATCATACAACATGTACAATGTCATAATGTGCAAAATGAACATATTTCCTTGGAAACACAGAGGAGGAAGGGATTAAGTCAGTTTGGCTGAATCTGGGTAGATGTGTCAGAGAAGATGAAATTCAAGTTGAAGTTCTGAAGGACAAATAAGAGTTCATAAGTAGAAAATAGAAGAAGGGAGATCAATGGAATGAGGTCAGAGAAGTGAGAAAGACTGCAATGGTTTTAATGTAAGAAAAGAATGGGTTGTTACCTATTTCTCCACCAGAACCTCCATCACAGTTATTAAATGCATACAGTAGACATTTACTTAACACTTGTGATTTGACTTTTGAAAAATGGTGAGAAATGTGGAAATAGCAATAAATATGGTATCTGCAATAAATATGGTATCTTGGTAAAGTCAGAATAAGAGACTAAATAAAACGAGTTTTCTTCCACTTTTAATATCAACAACATTGAAACAATTATCTTTGATACTACTTCAAAAAATCTCTGATAAGAATGCCATTTCTGGGACTCCACATGTTTGGTCAAATCAGCTTGCCTTTGAAACCTCTCTGAAAAAGGATTCTGAGTTTCAGGTGAAGGTTTACATGTGAAATTAAACCTACATTTTCCCTCATAGAACACTATTCTCTAGGAATATCTTCAAGTCCAGAGGATTTTTTCCCCCAGAATTTCCTGTATTTCTGGCCTGAGAGAATGAGAGGGTGACATTCTTTTAGCCCCATGCTAACACTTTTAAACAAATCCTTAATCACTCTCCTTTGAAAGTCAAGAGGTGTTTACAACACCTTCTACTGATCCTTGGCATGCTTTTATCCAAGAATAATAAACATCAGATTTCTTTGCTTTTAACTATGTTTTCCTAAATCAAAACATAAAATATAGATGTAATCAATTAATTGTACCTTAAGAAATCTTGCCCCATGCTAAATCTCTTCTGTTGCTTAGAATTAAGTTACAGGAAGCCAAACCTTCACTGCTCCCTCAATTTCTGAAGAATTGAAAATGTTATCAAAAGGAGTGAAGTTATTTATATTTCAAGAGGAAGAGAAATGTTTAATACTACATGTGAATTCTCAATTGTCTAAATGAGATATAAGGAAAATTACTGAATTGTTTCTTATGAAAAAAAATGGAAGAAGGGAGCATGTTTACAGAAAAGTTCACTCTCAGGAGCAAATTATAGAAGTTTGATGCTTTGCTTATATAATGATTTTAAGTAATCAGAAAATAATAGGAAGCCTTAATTTGGGGCATCTTAGATAAATAACTTTTACTGTTTTTGTATTGAAACTCACTATATTTTCTATCCAAAGTTTCCTACTAATATTAGTACAATTTATTATAGAAAGTATAGTATATTCTGTACTGAGAACTAGATTATCACATTAATGTTCTGTTTATGTTTATGTTTAAGAAGTATATTTCTGTGCCTTAGAACTCTAGGGTAAGAACTTTCCTGGTGGCGCAGTGGGTAGGACTCTGAGCTCCCAATGCAGGAGGCCAGGGTTCAATCCCTGGTTGGGGAACTGGAGCCTGCATGCATGCCACAACTAAGGAGCCAGCCTGCCACAACTAAGGAGCCAGCCTGCCACAACTAAGACCTGGTGCAACTAAGACCTGGCACAACCAAATAAATAAATAAAATGATTTTTTTTTAAAAAAAAAGAACCCTAGGGTAGTATTCATCATTCCTGCTCTGATACTGAAGAACACGCCCTTTCAACAGAAATGTATCTTTTACATCATTGAATGGATCTCAAAGGAAAAGTTCGGGAAGGCTGGAGTCTCTAGGACTGAGGGAACGACTTAGCACAGAGATTGTCTTGAGTGTCACAGTCAGGGATTTTAGGTCCAGCTCCACCCCATCTGGCTATGGGACTTGAAGCAAGTCCCTTGAAAAATGGAGGCTAGACCTGGAAGGAGAGGATAGCTCCAAGGCTCCTGCTAGCCTCAAACTACCAGGTGAAGCTTCCGGCATTTAGACTGAAAAATACTTATATAGTCAAGATTTACAACTCAGCTGAAACCACTAACTAAAGTGAAGGAACACTTTAATGATTTAAGAAGTTATTAGGTTGCCATAAAAAAGTAATTTTGGGGCTTCCCTGGTGGCGCAGTGGTTGAGAATCCGCCTGCAGATGCAGGGGACACGGGTTCGTGCCCTGGTCCGGGAAGATCCCACATGCCGCGGAGCGGCTGGGCCCGTGAGCCATGGCCGCTGGGCCTGTGCGTCCGGAGCCTGTGCTCCGCAACGGGAGAGGCCACAGCAGTGAGAGGCCCGCGTACCACCAAAAAAAAAAAAAAAAAAAAGTAATTTTGTTTCTTCCAAACGTCTAGATAATTATGGAGATTTTTTCTGCTGAGTCTTATTTTAAAAAGGCATTATGCACATCAAGACTGACATAGCCATAAGGAATTGTAGAAGTTTTAATACCTGTTGATATGGATAAGAAACTAAAATTTCCATATTTAAAACTGTCAGATGAGTTTTAAATGGATAACATTAAATTACTGTCACAAATATTCAATATTTTATCATCTACATACAATTGTTTCTTGGTAGAGGAAAACTGCAATCTAATTTCTTAGGCTAAATGGTCATTTTTCCACTTTGTCCCCAAGCTTGCTACCAAGCATGTCCCAAATGCAAGGGGATTAAAATAAATTATTTTGTGTGTGTGTGTGTGTGTGTGTGTGTGTGTGTGTGTGTGAGAGAGAGAGAGAGAGAGAGAGAGAAGCAAAAAGGTAAGAAGATATTTCTGAATGCCATATTTTTTAAATAAAATTTTTTTCTCAAAAACTATACAAGGATTTTTAATGACACATATAAGGAGGGTATTTGGAATGAGAAGCCCATTCCAAAACAAACTTTTGTTCAAAATCTTTTGTTCAAAGACAGTTGCATTTTTGTGTATTTATAGTGTAACAGTTGGGAGTCCAAACATCAGGATTGATTTTAGTTTTTTCATCCAACAGTATGAGAAAAAAATGAGAATTACAAAATCCTGCCTTAGCCTCTAAGGGTAAAAGAAAGAAGACAATTGGGACATTATGATGAAATGAAAGTTACAGCCTTTTCAATTTCTGTTCAGAATGCAGTATTCTGTGAAAGGGATGCAGGACTTGGGGGAGGGGGACCGTAGAGGTCATGTGTAAAACAAACCAGCTGCTACTTACACTTTCTCTCTTACATTTTTTGTTATCATTTTTTTTCCAACAGATCTAAGTACATATTAAGTCTAAATATTTCTTGGTTGAGGGCTTGCTAAAAGTAATGAATTGCCAAGTTTAATCAGCAATAACTAGTTTATCTAAATAGGTTCTAAATTGTACCCAGCTAGAGAGAAAAGTGGAGGTGGGTGGTAATTCTTGCAAGAGAGGCACAGGTAGGAAGGAAGAAAAGGAGGGAGGGAGGGAGGGAGGGAATGAGGGAGGAAAAAGGAAAAATATCTTCATCTAGTTTGGGAAAAATAAACCAAGGCATCTTCTGTGATCTTAGGTTCAAAAAGGAGACTGGTAATAAGGGAAATAAGTGTTTATTAAATATTTATCATGTGCCAGATACTCTGCTAAATTGTTGGGATTTTTAAATTAAATCTGTAGCTATTTCTATCTTCTTCCTGATATAAGGGTACCTAAAAAATAAATATCAGAGAATAAAGAGAAAATAATTCAAGTTAATCACAGAGCATACAAAAGTTTTACCACTCAGTGTGACTGAGACCTCAAAGTCATGTACAATTTCCCAGAGATTTTTGACACCAAAGTGAACTTTAGATGAGTGATAAAACATTAATTAATTAGTTAATTAATTAAGCTGTGAAGTTAAATAATACTAAGTACAGCATATTCATTTTTCTTAAGGCATTTAATTCTTAAAAAGCTGACCTTTGCTGTAACTTTCAATGTCTAATTATATTAATAGTGTTTTGAAAAATACAAAAAGTGGAAGAGTTTACCTCTTCTTTAATCAACCTACTAATTTGACAATCTTCCATCACCTAGTGGTAGGATATATGAATTGCAAGGGAAACAACAAAGGAAAAGTTTGATACAGAGACATTAAAATGTTGATAATGCTTACTTATCTCTGCATGGTAGGATATTAGGTAATTTAAGTCTATTTTATTTTGTTCACTGTGTTTTATATTAAGTATATATTGCTTGAGTAAATAAAGAAGAAAAACATAAGAATTAAAATGGTATAAAGAGCCAATGGAAAGAGAACAATGGCATCCAGTCTTATTCCTTCAGTGGCGTAGGGTTTTAACAAAAGGCCTGAAAGAAACTGCAGAAATATCCCTGAAATTAAAAAAGGAGGGAAGGTTGAGTTCAGGAGAACAGGAAAGAAGAAAACACATAAAGATAAACCCAAATGTTTCAAAAACTATTCTGTTACACTAACAAATGGGCAGGAGCAAAGATGTCTCCGTGCATTGATGGGCATGGAGGGAAAAGAAAGGAGCGCCTGGACTATTTAAACCACTTCTTCTCATGAAAAATGAGAAATGAGGTTTGGTTTCCACTGGCCTAAGTGCACAAAATGTATCAGTGTTTTTGTTTCAGGGTATTTTAACTCCCTAACTTTGATAGTTCTTTTCACACCTTTATGTACAGTAATTTCATTGATTGCATCATACTGGTCTCAGTTTCTGCTCATATAGCTAGTCCCTTTTTATCCCTTGGCTTTTTCACATACCATTTCATCTGGAACAATCTATTCTTCTATCTTCTCCAATGTTTCCCCATGGCTAGCTCTCTGTGGATCTCCAGGTCTCTACTAATATATCACCTTCTCTGAGCTTCTGCTGATTACCCTAGTCCCCCATCTAAAGGAACTGTAGTCACACCACTAAATGCCCTCCACTGCCCCCCAACTTTGATCCTCTATCTCAGTCCCTGCATCATTGCCTTCAGAGATGTTAGCACAATTTGTAATGATTGTATTTATTTCTTTGTTCATCTGTTTTCTGTCTCCCTCATTAGAGTATGAAGTGCATGAGGGCAAGAACATATCTGTCATTACAGTTGTGTTTCCAGTAGACATACGATTGACACGCAACAAATATGTGGGAAATATATGAATGGTCTTGTGGCAACCTAGTGCAGCATACAGAGCAGAATTATTATCCTCATTTCATAGGTAAGAAAATCTCAGAGGTACTCCAATGACTTGTCCTAAATCATACAATCAGGACTCTAATAGGTCTCTTTATTCAAGTCCAAGATTTGAGTCAGGCTGCCTTATATTAGGGGACATTTATTAGGCACTTTATAGAATCACTATGCCTCCATTTTTCCATCTGTAAAACAGGTAATATAATAGTAACCTATCTCACTATTGTTATGGGGACTAAATAAATCAGTATATAAAACACTTAGAACAGCACCTGACACAGCAATCACAATGTGGATTAGCTATTGTCATTATTGCACTGTTCTCTTCAGCTCAGAACTGTGTCAAAGTTTTTTGGGGGGAATTGCCCCCTTTTTGAAAGCATAAGTGTCTTTTAAAGCATAAATTCTTTAATGGTATTTAAAACTTTAAAATAAAAAATTGTGCTAAAGTGTACATTAAAGCAATGGTAGTTTTAAAATGTACTTTATCAAACTATTATACAATAAAGAGGTGGGTAGCCACCTCTTTTCCACACCCTCCTCATTCCTGTGTCACCACCTGAAAACACCACTCTCCTTAAGGAAACAAGGAGCCTTTACCAGATGGACTGAATTCCAAAATGTCAGAGCCACGCCCCCCCAAGTAGCATGATAACCTATATAAATTATCCACTTAAGGATAAATAGCAAAAGAAAGAAACTTTTGAAGATGGTAAACGGTATATGAGGAGAGGAAATTCTGGGCAAAGGAACCATTGTGAAAAAGGATTTCGAGAGCTGGTATAGAGTTTAGGAGCCTCAGTCAAATGCTAAAAGTCATGACTCAGCTGCCTCCCCAAGACCCCAGAACAATCCAGAGACAAGGATTCTAAGACTTGAGCTGAGCTGGGCTGAGCTGGGCTGGATTGGGCTAAGCTTACTGCCCTAACCAATGTTTACTTCTTCCTGATGCTTGTAATTTAACGGCCTTCAATTTCACATTTAGAACAGGGCTTAGAATGTATTTCCATTGGAAATGGGAATCTACTAACTAAATTTCACAGAAAAATGTAAGAGTGTGACACTAGATCACAGATCTTGATCAAGGCAATAGCACTGAATTCTTAATGTGTACGTGACAGGCTGCGTTCAGAGGAGCTGGGAAGTTTCACAGCCTTGGGGATAAAGAAGTGCTGAAGGGGGCCCAAAAGCAAACAGGCATCTTACGGTTCTGCGTCTGGTTAACTGTTTGCCAGTCATAACCCAGGTTCCCCTCTAGGTGCCTGTGGAGTTTGGCTTGTTTTATAAACCTTGAAAATGCATTTAGGAACGTCAGATGTTGCTAGTGACCGAATTAAGGCTCTATTTTCTTTCACCTTAATTTCTGAGTTAGTGCAAGATGCCCTTTTGCTTCACTCAGCAACGCAAGCTCCGACCACGAGAGGGAGCCGCTCCATCAGCTGTGTGATAAATTGACTTCAGGCCCTACATTCCCGTGGCTGTGACTATGCCAGTTTCCTCAGAAGCATAAATTGATCATTGATCTGATCACCTCTACTTCGTGAACTTCAAAATGTATTCTCCCAGCCCCAGAGTTGTAAGGGTGGAAACACTCCTGTTGAACAGAATGAGTTCTCGGAATCCCGGTTTCCTTTCGGCGGAAATGTGACTCCCCCAGGCAACTGAGAATCTTCCCCTACTTAGCGTGAGGGGTAAACTGAGAGTGTCCTCCCAGGGAATTCCAACGGTAAACAGCCAAAAGCATGATCCCCCTTCTCTCTCCGAAAATACTCATTTCCAAAAACCTCACTGGGTGCTGGATTACATAATGCAGGAACCCGGGGAGGATACTGGTCCTGTAATTAAGAATGGGGCCCCGGACTTCCCTGGTGGCGCAGTGGTTGAGAATCCGCCTGCCGATGTAGGGGACACGGGTTCGTGCCCCGGTCCGGGAAGATCCCACATGCCGCGGAGCGGCTGGGCCCGCGAGCCGTGGCCGCTGAGCCGGCGCGTCCAGATCCTCTGCTCCGCAACGCGAGAGGCCCGCGTACTGCAAAAACAAGAGTGGGGTCTCTGCCAGCTAAGACCTAGATATCAAGTACACGCAAAGTAGGAAGAAATGCATGAAACTGGTAACCCCAGTGAGTCAGAAAAAACAAAACTGAATAGAATTCTGTTCTTTGGAAAATTGAAAATTTTTTCAACTGGCTTCTGTGAGAAGTTTGCTTGTGCTCTCAAGCATATTCTGATTCCAACAATCCTTCAAAGGTCCACAAACTTAGAAGAATAAACCAGTATTACAGGGGTAGGGGAACAGACTGTAAAACATCTGTAGATAATGGAAGAGAAAGAGTACCTATCTCTCCTGGAGGTTTTAAGATTTATGAATCTTAAATAAAATCAATTTATGAATCATTTTCTTGTTTCAAATTCATGTCTTATTCATTTAACAAAATGAATTATCTTCTATTGGCCAGGAACTGTTCTAGGTACCAGAAAGTGTGTATGGGGTACAGGTACTAAATATAAGATCATTTTTACTTTATTTTTAATACATATACTTTTAAAATTCACTATTTTGAGATAATTATGGATTCATATTTAGTTATAAGATCCTTTATCCATTTTCCTCTAATGGTAACATCTTAGAAAACTAAAGTACAATATCACAACCAGGATACTGACATCAATACAGCTAAGACACAGTATTTCCATCACCACTAGACTCCCTCATACTGTCCTTTCACAGCCACACCCACCTCCCCTGACACCTCCTATACCCCTACCCCTTAACCCCTGGTAACCACTAATCTGTTCTTCATTTTTATAATTTTGTCTTCTTGAAATTTCTGTATAAATGGAAGCATACAGTATGCAACTTTTTGAAATTGGCTTTTTTCACTCAGCATAATTCTCTGGAGACCAAGCTGTTCATAGTTCATTACTTTTTATTGCTGAGTAATAGTCCATGTTACGGATATACCATAGTTTGTTTATTCGTCCACTGAAGGACCTCTGGAATGTTTCTAGTATTTGTGTATTACAAATAAAGCTGCCATGAACATTTGTGTATAGGACTTTGTGTGAACATACATTTTTATTTCTCTGTAATAAATGTCCAGGAGTGCAGTTGCTGAGTTGTGTGGTAGTTGCTTGTTTAGTTTCTTAAGAAACTGCCAGCTGTTTTCCAGAGAATCTGTACCATTTTTATTCTCACTAGCAGTGTATGAGTGATCCAGTTTCTCTACATCCTTGCCAGTTTTGGGTATTGCCTCATTTTTTTAAAATTTTAGCCATTCTGATAGGTACATAGTGATATCTCATTGTAGATATATATTACATTTACCTGATGACTAACTAATGGTGTTGAACATCTTTTCTTATGCTTATTTGCCATCTGTATATATTCTTTAATGAGATATCTCTTTGTATCTTTTGCCCATTTCCTAATTGGATGGTTTGGTTAATTTGCCATTAAGTTTTGAGAGTTCATTCATTTTTTTAATATATTCTAGATACTAGTACTTTGTCAGATATGTGGTTTGCAAACATCTTCTCTCAATCTGTAGCTTGTCATTTCATCCTCTTAACAGGGCGTTTCCCAGGGCAAAAGTGCTTAATTTTAATGGTGTATAATAATTTATCAAATTTTTATAGATCTTGATTTTATTGTCAAGTCTAAGAATTCTTTGCCCAGCTCTAGATCAAGAAGATTTTTCTCTCGTTTTTGTTGTTGTTTTACAGGAAGCTTATAGTTTTACATTTTATCTTTAAGTCCATAATCCATTTTGAATTAATTTTTATGTAAGATGTGAGGTTTAGGTTGAGATCTACTGGGGTTTTTTGCCTATGAATGTTCAATTGTTTCAGCATCATTTGTTGAAAAGCAATCTTTCTTCCATTGAATTGCTTTTGCACCTTTGTCAAAATCAGTTGGGCATATTTGTGTGAGTCTATTTATAGGTTCTCTAATCTGTTCAACAGATCTCTGTGTCTATCTCTCCACTGTAGCTAAATAATGTCTTGAAACCAGGTAGACTGATTCCTCCCATTTTTTTCTACTTTTTCAAAATTGTTTAACTATTTTACTTCCTTTCCATATAAATTTTATAATAATCATGTCTTTACAAAAAAAAATCTTGCTAGGATTTTGGTAAGAATTTTATTAAAGTTGTATATCAATTTGGGAAGAATAACCATCTTTACTATGTTGTCTTCAGACTCATGAATGTAACATGTCTCTCCATCTACTTCGATCATCTTTGACTTTTTCCATCAGCGTTTTGTAGTTTTCAGCATATGTTTCCTAAATATGTTTTGTTAGATTTACACCTAAGTATTTCATTGTGTTTCAATGTATTCACAATCATTGAGCAATTGTAAATAGTATTTTCTTTTTAATTTTGGTGTCCATATGTTCATTTATAGTAAACAGTACATATAGTATACTTATAATATACAATTGATTTCATAGGTTTAATGTATATCATGCAACAATACCGAATTTACTAATTAGTTGTACAGTGTAATTCTTTTTAGATTCCTTAGGATTTTCTATATGGATAATCAGGTCATTTGCAAATAGAGACAGTTTTATTTGTCCATTCTGATTTGTATTTCTTTTGGTTAGAGAGAGCAAGCTTTTGTTTAAGCTTTTTACTTTCTTTGTGTGTGTGTGTCTGTCCTTGGTATTTCTGGATTGCCTGTTATTCAGCTCCAAGTCTGGTATATATGAGGCAAAAAGAAAAAAAATCAGTCAAATCACTGCAGTGTTGTTGCCTGGGCCTCAAGGTCCCTAGCCAATCTGCCTTCTCTCCACTTTTCAGAACATTCCTAATGTTTGTTTTATATATAATGTCCAGGGGGGGTTGTTCTTCACAGGAGAAATAGGGAAAAGCCTGTCTACTTCATACTCCCAGAAGTAAAACCCAGTGCTGTTTTTAAATAATATATTGAGATATCAGCTTGTATCATTTTTATTCTTGTTAATTCTTGCTACCCATTTTGTCCTCTGCCCATAGAAGTCTTGGAATCTCTTGCCTAAAAGCAAGGAAGAGAGTAGTCAGATTTTAGCTTCTAACTTCTTAAATAAACTGATCATGCACATTTTGAAGATAAGAATACCAGATTTTTATTTCTAATTTGCAAGAGCCAAACTTTGTTAAGCAGGGGGGAAATACTTTTGCTGATTTCAAAGTAGTAAAGTGTAGAGGACATGAGTATAGAATGCTTAGTATGAAACATAGAAAGATAGGATATGCGATATGATCAGGATTTGATATTCTAACAAAAAAGAGAAAGGATTTCTCTCAGCCTGGAGGCAGAAAGGAGAGATAGTAAGACATCGGTGAATATACTCTCTCCTAAGATTGAGACTGGCTTGGTGCAAAATGGAAACCCTTAAGTGGGTTTAAGAATCTAAGGAAAGAAGAGTCTGATTTACACCATAAGCCCTCATAGTTCAGATTCAGGGGAGTAGAAATGTAACAGCATATTTAGGTAGAGAGCCTTAGAGTTCCTGACCCTCATAGTTGGCTCTCATCCAACAGTTCCAGTATGCTGCAGCAGGGGTGTGGGACAGGATAAACAGGGCACAAAGTCCATGGGCTTGAATATCAGATAGCATGACTACAACAGAGGGCACCAGCTTAGATGTTGGTATGTGTCAGAAGGATGAGCAGGAACTGGTGGCATGAGATACTCAGGAGGAGACCACCCCAGGCCAGAAACCCCACTTCTACCCCACACTATCATATAGGTGTCCCCTGTACCCAGAAGCCATCATAAGGAGGAGAAGCAGTACAAGAGGAGGAAGACGAGGAGGGGCGTATCAGGAGGACAAGGCAAGAACAAGCGAACCCGGTAGAACCCTAGAGAGGAAAAGACAACCTTAACAGAGACCTTGAGTTTTTAATCAACTAAATTGAAATTCTGAGTAACCACACCAAAGACTAAATTCTAAACTAGAAGAAAATAAGGTATTTGAAGTGGCTAAAATACAACTGTTTGCTCTCCCTCTCTCTCTCTCTCTCTCTCTCTCTCTCTCTCTCCCATCATTAGAATAGGGATTATAAGAATTTAGTCTGGCTATAGAGAGGTAGAAAAAATATTACATGCTTACACATGCAGGGAAGATGTTACTGTCCTGCTTAAACTTCGGGTCCTGGATTGGACTTTAAAGGTATCTAGTCCAATTCACATTGAGTTGAGAGGAAACAGTGGGGGAATAGGGAACTAATTATCTCAGGGTCACTGAGCTAGTTAGCAACAGAACTAGGACAACATTCCACATCTCCAAAGCACCCTGATAAGTGAGTGTTCAAAATCAAGGGCCCCTTTCACCCACAGCAGTTGATGGTGGAAATCAATGGGTTCACTGGACATTGCTATCTCAGATTTATAAGCAACACACAACCCTTTTACCTTTGGGGCAAACCAGTTAGCTATTGGTGAGGACTTCCCTTAGTCCTTTGCTTTCACTGATAATTCCCTTTGTTGGTGACTATCAGTTTTTTGCAGTGCCAGCTGGTCATGACTGGTTGTAGCACATTGGATTTTGTTTTAAAGTCCCATGGTTGCGTTTCAAAGCTAAAAATAAAATTATGTTGTATCATCTGATATTTTCAGATGATCAACTACACCACACCCCTCCTTTCTGAAAATAACAGAGGTAAGTGGATTTTAAAATTCTGTTCTTTGAACAGCCCAATTCAGAGAACAGTCGCATTGTACCATAAGCACATCTAGTTTCAGAGAATTCAACTGAACAGATTCAGCCTCAATCCCAAAATGAGAGAGAGAAAAAGAGAAGTAGAGACAGCGACAGAGACCAAGAAAGACGGAAACACACAGAGAAAGACAGTTTCATTATCTTCTCTTGCCTCATTGTGGAGAATATTTAGACTCTGGCTAACTGACTCCCTTTATCTTCAAGAGATTCTCATCAGAGGTTATTTTCCCTCATTTCATGAGGCGCTAAAAAATATAGAACTAAATGTGTGTGCCCCACCCCTATGGAGTATGCATCCCAGTGAGCCTGAATTGTATGTGTTACTCAACAAACCTGCTTGTGTGTGCTACAAAACTAGGGTGCATTTTAAGTGTGACCTCACACTCGGTCTCATTTTACTTTTCTCTGTCCATATACCTTTACCCTGAATTCTACACCTGTTTTTAAATTTTATTTTACATAATTAAATGTTTTTGTAACCTAGTTTACAAAGATCAGGATATTAATCAATTTGTTTGCTCACAGAAGCTTCAACCAACCTTTTTTTTTACCCATCTTTAAATTGTTTACAAGTCAAGATGAAGTGGAGGGAAAACAAATAAGGAAAAAATCCTGCTCTTGAGGATGAAAAGCATCTTTCATATAATAACTAGTAAGTTTTGCAGACTGTGAACACGGATAAGGACAGCAAATAGATGTTTCAGTAGGGCTTTCACTCTACCCATAAGGACATACTCTCAATTTAATGTTGTAACTAAACAAGTGTGAGATTTAACTGTTTTTAAGATCAGGGAGCACACTTTCTTTTAATATGTAATTCGACTCTCTTTTTGGGTAGACTCACCCAAGGTATGTGTTACATACTCTGCAAAAACAAGGAAGAAACTTAAGAACCTAAATAATAACACTCACTTGAAATACAAATAGTTGCTTGAAAACCTATAACAATGCAAGGTTAAACTTAAGATTTGAGTTGGGAAAGCCCTTTTGCTCTTGGCAAATTGTAAAGAAAATAAATAGGGACTTCCCTGGTGGTGCAGTGGTTAAGAATCCTCCTGCCAATGAAGGGGACACGGGTTCAATCCCTGATCCGGGAAGATCCACATCCCACATGCCACAGAGCAACTAAGCCTGTGCGCCACAGCTGAGCCCGAGGGCTGCAACTACCGAAGCCTGCACGTCTAGAGCCTGTGCTCCGCAACAAGAGAAGCAACTGCAATGAGAAGCCCATGCACTGCATGAAGAGTAGCACCCGCTCGCCGCAACTCGATAAAGCCCACATGCAGCAACGAAGACTCAACACAGCCAAAAAAATCTTTTAAATTAAAAATTAATAATAAAATAAAATAAATAGGTTCCCTTCCTTTGTGCCATACACACAGTGTAGGGGCTCATAGGTACAGTGTTTGTACTAAGATAAATAAGATCATCAAGAATATGTCAGAGTACCCAACAATTTCTCTCTTTTGTGATTCTTCACTTTAAAATTACAAGTTCCAATTCAATGTAGACTACAACTGATATTCACTTTATCTCTTTTTTTAAAGACCCCTATATTTTTTAGCTTTTTCTAATCAAGGAAGTGAATAGGTATCTTGGCAAAAGAGGTCCTGAGGAAGATTGCAAGCATTATACTATGCTTTGTTGAGTGGGTTCAGAAGAGCTTATAATACATTATCATGAAAGCAGATTGTCATCAATAGCATAATTGCTGCATGAATAATCTTAGAACAAGTGAGACCTTTCAAGACTTTTTTATTGTAAGCAATCATTATGCTCACCACATTAAAAAAATGCCTTCTGGGAATTTTTTTTACAAGACACAGCTTTCTCTAGTTTATATTTCTTGGTTTCAACATGAGATATCTAAAAGATGAAATAAGCTTTCTGCTCTGGCTATAGGGATAATACTGTATATAGCCATTGATGACTTATGCAGTAAATTAATGGAGAAAAAAAGTTGAAAATGTAATGAAATATTGGTGAGCTAGTCCTCATTACCATCATAATATCTGGTGATGATATTTAATAACTTTCTGCACATAGATGCCAAAGAGCATTTTAACATTAATTAAAACCCCACAATGGTATTGGATGAAAGGGATACTGTTAATGCAATTTTACATACAATAAACAGAGTTATAGAGACCAGGACAGATTTTTTTTAATTATTCATAATGCCACAATATGTCACTGGTAAAAATGGAAATAGGCGTCGGCTCCCACAAACCACTGCTGCGCTCAGAAGCCCTATAATGGAATAGAAGCCTGGTAATTAGGGCCTCTTATTTCTACAGATGTCCTCACTCACTCTTCTGCCCTGCATGCCTTCAGCACTAATGAATTCAGGATTAATTTGAAATACAGTACATGATTAAAGAAATAAAACACTTTCTTCAACCCCTTTAGGACAGAAACCAGTTCTTTGATTTTTCTCTCAATTTCTTCATATTTTTTAGGCTCAGCTTCATGAAATGTGTGAGTAAAAGAAGAGTTCCTGGTCTGGGCAAAGTTAAAAGCCTCCTTCAAGAATTCTCTGAGACTTTACTATGCTGACGAACATTGCAAAATCCAAGAAGGAAATATTTGCAGATTTATGTGACCACCAAATCTCTATTTCATGGGTATGGAAGGCAGACTAATGACCGCCCAAAGATGTCCACGTTCTAATCCCTGGAATCTTACATGGCAAAGGGGAATTAAGGTTGTTAATCAGCTGACTTTAAAGTAGGAAGGTTATTCTGGATGGTCTGGGTGGGCCCACCGTAATCACCAAGGTCCTTAAAAGGGGAATTGGGAGGCAGAAGAGAGTCAGTAAGGCAGCATGAGAAGCACTCAACTGGCCATTGCTGGCTTTGGAGATGGAAGGGGGCAAAGCAATGCAGGTAGCCTGTAGAAGCTAGAAAATGCAAGGGAATGATTCCCCCCTAGAGCCTCCAGAAGGAAAACAGCCCTGCTCACAACTTGATTTTAGCCCAGTGAGACCCTTTTCAGACTTTTTACCACCAGAACTGTAAGATAATAAATTTGTGTTGTATTAAGTCACCAAGTTTGCAAGTCATCTATTACAGCTGTAGTAACATACAGGGGGACACCTATTAAACTCCAACTAACACCTCCCAGAATTATAGTTCTTCGTTACAATTTGGCAGGGAAATGCTATCCTACCTGGAACAGGGGCCCACATCAAACTTGTAATCAATAAGACTATAGATTGTATAATTAATTTTTATTGTGTGAAAATTCTTGGTACTTGTTCATTGGGCCAGTCAGTCTGTTCGCCTATCTATCCCACTATCTGCCTGTTTTTAATTTTAAAATAATGATAACTATCAACCATTTTGAATTATGAAGTAAACATGTGTTTAATTTAAATGTTATAATAAACAGTTTACATCTCAAATTTTAATGTGCATGCAAACCACCTGAAGAAGTATCTATTTCTAACAAGTGCCCAGGTGATGCCAATGCCTGGGATCTGTGCACCACACTTTCAACAGCAAAAAAAAGAGGGTGACCCATGCCCGACCCTTCATGGTTCTCTGCTCTGGAAGCCTGTCTGTTCTCACAGGTGGAAACAGCAGCACATCCTCCTTGCCCATGCTTTTAGGACCATTACTGATCTTAAGCAGAAGATATTCAAGCAATTTTAGTTTAATACTTAGAAGACTCAGCTTCTAGATAATATTGTACATTTTAAATTTTAAAATAAATATATTCTCATGAAAGACAATTGGTAAATCGAGGAAGAAAGAATAATTTTAATCATCCACAGTCCTAGCACCCAAAAATATACCCTATTAATATTTTAATGTATTTCCTTCAAGACTTCTTTCTCTGCATAGATTAGGTTTTATATATTTGAAATCATATGGCCTATCTCAGTCTTGGCAAATTGAATTATTAGTCCCAATTCTTCACTTTAATTCCTCTAATAGAATTAGACATCCACATGCTTACCACTCCTGTAAACAGTGTCCAATTCTTCACTCCTTTCTAACAGAAGCATGCATTCATTCTAGTTGTTCTAGAGTTCCTAGTTGCCTGGTACCTGGCCCTGGGATGATTAGGGAAGGGGAATATTGGCCAGGAATATAAAAGCTCCATAAAGGAGATGGCTGTGGGTATGGACTCTGTATTGGTTTGCATATGAAAGGAATACTGGAAAACTTAGTTATTCACTATCTCTGGAAATTAGCTAACCCTGGGAGGGGCAATCCCTTCAGGGTCAGCAAGGCCCTAATAATGTCAGAGCATCAAAACTACAGAATAAAAGGACAATACAACATGATGTAAGCACAGGCTTGGAATATGCTGATGTGGCTGGGCTTGTTCTCTTGCAATGTGGTGGTCCATAATGAGAAGAGCTCATGCAGCCATGGCTACAGAACAACCACAAGTAGAGCAGACCTGAATCCAAGGCAAGGCCAAGACCTAAGCCTAGCTGCCACTGATGGAAGCTGAGCCAAACCCCAGCCAACCCACCTAAGTGAGAAATTAATGTTTATTGCTGCGTGCCTCTAATATTTTGTGGTTATTTGTTACCTAGCATTATTGTGGCAATAGCTAAATAAAACTAAAATAAGTACTAGAAATAGGGTGCTGCCATAATAAATCCCAAAATATGTGCCATCAGCTTTGGGACTAGGGAGGAGGCAACAAGGATATTGTCAGGCGAGGCTGGAAAAATGTTGATCTCTGTTATTTAGTTCCCTGTTATTTAGTAGTGAAACATTTGTTAGAGCTGTTACTTGCAATACACTGAAAGTCAGAAAATGGACTTGATAAAATTGGCATGATAGGCAAGCACAATGCACAGTGTTGACAGGGTAAGTAGGTTGTTGCTAATTGCATTAGAAAAGGCACTGTAAGAGATGGGGGCAGAGAAAAACATGGCTGATTTTCAAAGAATTGAGAGTGAACAGAGCTCAGAAATCTTAGGATTTGCAGGAATGAAAAATTAAATTGTATTGAGAAAAATTTGTCAGCTTGAGCTAAAAGTGATCATGACTTTTTGAGATATGAAAATACCTCTAGACTCCTATTTTCCCAACTTTCTTCAGGTAGGGAGCAAGCTGAGAAGGCTGCTCTGCTAGCTAGCTAATTGGGCATATTCTCCATTACTGTCTTCAGACATGGCCAAGGGGAAACTTTGGCAAAGAAGAACCTCCCAAAGAGTAGTACCAAGAGCTTGAGGGAAAACCCGACTGGGGTCTGGGAAGTTATTCCCAGAGTGCAGTAATGGAATCCAATCCAAGAACATTCCCTTCAGCCGGGTAGGCGAGCCTGGCAAATTTCGCCTACCAGGATTTCACAATTACTATAAACCCATGACTACTATATGCTTCTCACTCTTCCCCTATTAGAATGGGGATGTTTATTGTAGTATCTTGTTCCTGTTCCACTTTTGTATGTTGGATGTGGGAGGGGGAGATAACTTGTCTAAAAATTTCAAAGGGCAACAACCCACTTATCCTGTCAACATCAAGTCCATTTTCTGACTTTCAAGAAGAATCACATCTGGAGTTGATGTAGATCCAGAGATGCTATCTTTCTAGCCTGGTGTCATCACGGAATGAGATTTGGGGGAATGTTCGGATGGGGGTGAGTGTATATGGCAGGGATGTGAATAACAGTGTTGGAAACCAGACTGTGGTAGATTGAATTATTGGTGCCAATTCTTTATTCTCCTGTAATAGAATTATGCATACACTTTCCTACTACTTTCTCAGGGCAGGAAGAGGATACTTTTCCACTCCTCAACTTTAGGCTTGACCATGTGACTTGCTTTAGCCAATGGGAAGTCAGCAGACATGAAGCAAGCAGATGCTTAAAATGTGCTGTGCAGTTACTCTTGTCCTTGTGCCCTCATGCCTTCTTGCACTCCAGGGGTAGCAGATGTCCTTCAACTCAGGCTCTAAAGTAAATACAGTGCATCGTACCTGAGCCTGCAACCAAAGCCAGCTTATCTGAAGCCAAAAGCAGAACCGCATTCCAGCTCATCTGCAAACAGGTGCATGAGAAATAAATGCTTATTGATGTATTGCCGCCCAGATTTAGTGCTTCTGTTATGGAGTTTTATTGAGACAATATCAGACTAAGACATGTATTTTCCATGTCATTACATATCTTTAAGAACACTTTAGTAAAAACATCAATTCCACTGAGTAATTTCACTTAAGTAACCATTCCTTGATTTTGAATCGTTTTTTTCAGTTTTTTTTTCTAGTGGGCGAGGGGAGCTTCTTTTTTTTGCTCCTTTTAGCAATGCTACAATAACACAGTGATATATAAATTTTTCCATACTTTGGTTTATTTTCATGGAGTTAAAACTGGATAATAATAACTACTTCATAGGGCTGGTGTGAGAATTAAAAGACTTAAAACATATGCTAAGCATATTATCTGTTATATAAGAAACATTCAATAAATGATGACTTTTATTGTTTTTTGTTGTAGAGTCTTAGAAGTTAAAAAAAGTAAAAACCCTTGTCATGAAATGTAAAGCTGTTTTCCAGAACAGTTATACCAATTTACACTGCTAATAGCAACATAGGTACCTCAAACAACTGCAATTATTTTAAACTTTGGTGATTTTGACAGATGGGAAACAGTATCTCACTGATATTTTAATTTTTATAGCTTTCACCACAAATGAGAAGGAAATTTTTTAATGAATTTTCTAACATGTTTTTTCTCTTCTGTGAATTAACAGTTAACATAAGACTTCCCATCAGTCCTCATGAAGCTAGGCTTCCTCCGGACTGACAGACTTCCCTGGTACCCAAGCCTGACTGATTTCTGCACTGTCGTAGTCACATGTGGCTACTGAGCACTGGAAGTAGCTCGTGCCTCCTGCTGACAGGATGTACTGGGTACAATAACATATATTATTAAAATTTAGTTCACCTGTTGTTTCTATTTGCTTTTTAAAAGGTAGCTACTAGAAAATGTTAATTACATGTTCTTTTGGGCAGCGCTGGTAAGACCCTTAAACATTGTTTGCTCTGAAATTCTCTGTGGTTAAAATGCTCATTGCCCTCACCCTCACGTTGGGTCTCCTGATGCTGCCTGTTGCACAGCCATCACCTGTGGTCTGTTGTCAGACATTGTAGATAATGCTGTGCTCGGTCCAAATCCTTCACCTGCCGTCCTGTTCCATTTTATTCCCCAAGTCCCACCTCCTCCTGATTCAGTTCCCTCCTTCTGTGGTTGACCCTCCCATGTCTGGCAGCACATTTCAGTTAGGATCTCATACGTTTTCCCGGGTGAAATGGCAAACTTGATAAGGATTTTCAACCTTGTAATGTGTTTTAAACAGACTGTATTCTCTTTTATCTGTATGTTCATATCTTATTTATACTACCATTGAGAATATGATTTTGCAAAGGTCTTTTCATGTTTTGTCATTGAAATGTCACAAATGTACAAAGCTAATAAAAAAATTCATATGTTTTCCAAATTCCCTGCCTCTGCCCACACTTTCCAACACAGCCCTGCATCCTCTCAAACCACATTAGACAACCAAAGGTTATGCCTGTAGCTGCTAACAGTCAAAAGGTTCCCCAACACCAACTCCAATTGACTGAAATGTCACAGAGCTTTACTCATCATTCCTGGGGGTTTTTAGTCTAGAGAGCAAGGTGGGTATATATTAACCTACCTGGCTATAATAGGAAAAATCTTAAAAAGCCAGTTATGAAGAATTCAAGAGAAAAAAGTCATTGCTAATGCAAGGTAGAATTCTTAATGTGTTGAGGGATTATCATATGTCACTTGGAAATTCAGCCTCATTTTTTAGATTCACAGCTCTTTCCTGGTTGTCTGGATTTTCATGATTGTAGGGCTTCTTCACCTGAGGGAAATGTCTGTAGCACATTTTTAATGCCAGACCAGCTTCCTCTGTGGCCCGTGTCCCTACCCAGCATGCTTCTCTTCCACCTCCCCTGACAACCCACCCCCACCCCCCATGGTGCCCAGGGAATCAAAACCAATTTACATATGTAATCATGTGGAATGAAAAACTCAAGTGTACTCTCTGGGGTGCACTCGCTGCCACTTAGCTCCCTGCAACTAGTTTCGTAAGTACCTCTGAGAGATGCTGAGAACATCATGTTGGCCGTTGACCTTTTAATAGTTTGGCCATTCTCTGCTTCCCCTGGCTAGAAGCCCAGCTCCGAGAAAGCACAGGAAGTGGGGCAAAGGAAGAGTTTCCTTCCTTCTAAGCCTCACTGGGCCACACTCTCCACAGCCAGAGCAGGAGAGCCAAGCAGGCTTTGAATCAATGTAGTTTTAAAGCATTCATTATTCTGACAATGTAATTCCATGCAACTAGCTTTTACTCCTTTTACACAAGTCACATAGAGATTTCCCAAAACATATTATAATACCAGAAAGTCAATAACTATAGCCTTGTTTTATGAATATGAGAAATTTCTGTGAAGATGTCTAAATATTTTGATTAATCTGAAAGTAGATGAGCTGATGTGTGGTTATTTACAACATCAAAGGACTGTTCTGATCAAATCAGTTTCAAAAATGCAACATAAAAGGTAGGACATTCATCTTAAATAGCAATTTTTTAAATGGGTGTTTTGATAGTCTGAGGCTTTCGGAATCTGATTAAACACCAGAGTGATCAGTTTGGAGTGAAGGGCCTCACTCTGAATTTAGTAGTCAGATCAGAATGTAAAAGTGCCTGCTGTACCTCTTGAATATAAAATAATAATGAACAATCCCAGTAAATATATGAATGGCCACCTGTGTTCTTTCAGCTATCTCATCTTTTTCATCTTCAAAGCAGAGCCAGAGATAGATATTATTAGTCTTAATTGCTGGTGTAGCTGAGCTTGAGACTTCCTTCTCAGTTGCTTATAAGGTCTAAGAATCATTCATCCTTCCTGAACTCAGACATACCCACTCAGGGCAGAATTACTGCAGATCCAGCTTGAGTTATTTATTTTTAGGTGAGCCTCCAAAAAAGCAGCTGCAATGCAAGTGGCACAAGTGCATGCCTTTTTGACTCAACTGCTGAGAGTTCTGCTTCATGCTCCTCTCCTTCTCCAAACTCCTAGAGTAATGGCACAGAGGGCATTTAGGATGGGCTGTGCTGGATTATGCACATACCCCATCTCTCTAACGTGATTGGAAGCCCCTTGAGGTTTACAATATGTGAAACCTTATCACAGGGCTCTGAACACCCCACATTGATAAATGTTCATTGATAATGAAGTTCTGTAAAATTTCAGAGGCCACCATGTCCTGACCCCAAGGCAGAAGAGTGAGGGTCCCCAGAGACTGAGACATCTTGTCAAGGCACAGTGAGGGGATTGGAGCTGAGGAAATGGCAGGGCCTAGCCTGGCAGAGAAGTCAAGAACTCCATTTAACGGCTAGAGGTTTTGAGAGAGGAGGCAAAGTCAACCATCAGGCATCAGAGAACAGTTTTCAGTTCTGTTCACTACTATTTCTTAAGAATCCTGCACTTTCAAACCTAGTGAGCCAGAGCACTTTCTCAGCATCTGACCTGCTGCTGCCATTTGCCTCAAAAGATGCCGGTGGCTTTTCCTGTCCTTTCTGGCAGCCCAAGCCAACTGGCCTCACCTTGCTTTAGTAGAACTACAGAATTTTAGATTTGGGGGGACCCTTTCTTGCAACAGTCTAAGACCCTACCAATTAGTTATCTAATGTTGCTGCTTCAAGAACAATGTTGTTGTGGATGTGGTGATATAGTTATTTTGGCACATTTTTCTCCTGGTATTTCCCCTTTTCCAAGTATATGGGCAAGCCTGAGCTCATTGCCGCGGGGAGAGGATGCAGCTAGTCAAAAAGTAGAAACAGCCAATGGGCACTTTTTGTCTCTGTGTTTTAAAGGGGGGGGATCTTAGAGTTTGGGGGATGATGTATAGACAAAATGTGTAGGAGAAATAAGGGTCAGAGAGCCATAATTCCTCGACTCCCTGCCTAGAATAGGGTTTTCCACGGGCTGAGGGAGGGAAAGTAAAGAGGAGGCCGTTAGGACAGACAGAATGATGGGTCTGGGAGCTAAGTTCCCTTCTTTCTAGGCAGTGCCCCTGGCGAGCTAGTCAGACCCCAAAGAGGAAATGGCTTCTTGCAGAATGTCCTCAGCACAAATGGCCCATTGCCTCTTAAAGTTTCCCTGCCCTTAATTGATTTAGAAACCCTAACGGGTTGTGAGCCTCCAACCCTAAAGGGCTGTGCTGCAGGCCAAATGCCATCACCGGGTAACTCAACTTCAACAGATGACTCCCCACTTCCCCAGTTTACTGAACAAGGTACTGTGTAAATCCTTCCAAGGACTTTGTCTCAACCCTACGGATGAAGGGAGAAACAAAAATTACCTGAGATTGGGCTTCCCTGGTGGCGCAGTGGTTAAGAATCTGCCTGCCAATGCAGGGGACAGGGGTTCAAGCCCTGGTCTGGGAAGATCCCACGTGCCACGGAGCAACTAAGCCCGTGTGCCACAACTACTGAGCCTGCGCGTCTGGAGCCTGTGCTCCGCAATGGGAGAGGCCGTGACAGTGAGAGGCCCGCTCACCGCGATGAAGAGTGGCCCCTGCTCGCCGCAACTGGAGAAAGCCCTCGCACAGAACCGAAGACCCAACACAGCTAAAAATAAATAAATAATTTAAAATATATATCAGTACTGTTAAAAAAAAAAAAAATTACCTGAGATTATTACTCTTAGCCTGGCAGTAGGAGGATTAATGTAGAATTGAGTTAGAAAAAATATTTAAGTTATTTTTCTGGGTTAGCTGAGTCTGTGGACTGAGATTTGTACATCTACAATACGTATAAAACATCCATAACTACCTAATACATAATAAATGCTCAAAATACTATCTATGCTATTAATAATATTTTTATTAGTGAATTCAAAGTCAACTATAAAATCTAAAAGGTATTTTTCATTTGTACAACTGTCAGCTGAATTCTACATGGTTTTTGTGTCCAGATGGAAAAATCTTGATTCAGTTCATTGCTCTCTTAAAATCCATTCTTAAAAAAAAGAAAAATGTTAATTAAAGATTTATTGTCACTTTACGGGAAAGAAAACAGGAGACAGTGTGCAGTGTATGCCTTCATTCCACAGGAATTTGTCCTGGTCTCTGTTTCATTCAGCACTTTGCCAATTCCTTGGACAAGTGGAGGAACAGACATGTCCTATGAGATTTTTTTTACTCTGCTAGATTTGACCCTTTGTTCCAACAATGCTATTTTGAGTCTCAATTATGCTAACCAGTATTTTGGCTGCCCACTCAATATCACATGATTTTAATTAATCCCCATATGAATTTACTTCAACAGCTTCTTTCCCTTGCTCCTTGTTCTTTCATTTTACCATCTCTGCAGACCTCTCATTCTTAGACCATTCCATCCATCTCTTTCTTCCTCTCCTGTATCCTGAGGTGAGGGTGTAGTTCTACAGCTGAGGACTGCTGCACAAAAGTCACACATCGATGCCAGTTTCTGTCACAACAAAGCATGTCTCTCAAACCACCTGAGCCCTCAACACTGCGTAGCAGTATCCTCCTCCGTCTGCCAAGGTAACATCACTCTCTTCTGGTTCTCCTCCCATCTCCCTGACCTTCTTTTCTTAAATATTAGTGTTCCCTGCATTCTAACCTTTTCCCTGAATTCTTGCTCTCTTCTCACTCAACACACCTGAGAAATCTCAGTCACTGTGAAAATTTGACAGCCATCCAAGGTAATTAATCCCAGATCTGTGTCTCCAGTCCAGAGCCTTCTGAGCTCCATATCTGTATGTTAATAGACATCTCAACATCACTGACATATTTTAAGTCTAAAATGTAACTTGTTTTCTATTACCCCATTCAGCACCTACTGATTTCCAATTTTGGTAAAGACTGTCACCATTCTTTTTTGTGTACCTGGTCAGATCTCTGTCTCATCCCTTCCTAGAATATTTGATTCTCTCCACATTCATTAATACATGAACGTATTGCCTGTTTCTCCAATAAAAACGTGACAGACAATATTCCTGCACCTAGTGTTTCAATAACTATTCGCTGGGTGAGTGAATAATTTCCATGATCTACTAGCTTAATAATCTTACCAGAAAGGAAAATGACAAAATTCACAGTTAAGAACCAGCGTCAACTGTTGATGATCACCCTTTTCCTTTCCTAAATGCTTATAAACAATCCATATAATATTACACTTGGGGTAAACAGAAGGCTTACTGGTTTATAATACATGAAGTTATGAGAATGAGTAGACGCTTCCGCTTCTTTCTTTTGAAAATCAGGATAAACTCTGTCTCTGTGTCATCGTCTGGACACATGCTTATGCTCCGTGATTCCTCATGGATTGCCATTTGTTGTTCCACAGTCTCGCCTGCCCTTTACCCAGTAGCCTATGATGTGGTTAATATGAACTCATTTGGATAGCTCTCTTTCTGTCTCTAAGAATTTAGAGTCCTCTTACCAATTTTTATTCTTCCCTTTCTGACTGAAAATTCTTCTCTCTGACCAAGAAGAAAAAATTTAAAACACTAGTTCATTAGTTCTGCTTTTTTTTCTGTTGTCTGTTAACATTACACAGTTAAAGTAGCAGGTACTCTTTCCTTATTTTTCCTTCCCTAAAAACGACTGAGGCTCTACTTTTGTTGTCCTGTGTCCTTTTTTGCAAACCTCTACTTAGTCTGGGTTTTAACCTTCCTGATCCAGCCTTTCCAGGTTCCTGATGCTGTCCATTTCTCCTTAGTTTCTTTCCTCTCCTTCCAGCTTATGGTTATATCATTTTAAAATTTGTATTAAAATCTCAACAATAACTTTGACAGATAGCAGTTATTGAGCACTTATTGTGTACCAGGCACCTCACATTCAATCTTTTAATTTCACAATAACCCAATGGATCAGGTGTCAAAAGTTTATAAATAACAGAATTAAATCCAATGAATCACCAAAGTAGTAAGTAGTAAAAGTTTACTGCACACACAACAAAAAGACAGTGTGCAAACTGAGAATGCTCAAATCAAAATATGGAAGGAAGCTCCAGGGTATATTTTTGTAAAGCAGTTTATATAATGAGAAAGCAGTGGAGTGACTATTTATTCTTCACAGTGATTGGTTATAGTATTAGAATTTTCTTAAGTGATAGGGAATTGGTCAGTAGTTACCACAACAATTTTGGGAAACAGTTTCAAGTTTTCCTTATGACTTCCAGAGTCATGAGCAAGAAATGACCCAGGTCAAGCTTAGTCTTGCAAAATAAGCTAAATTAAGCTTTGCTGGGTTTGACTGCTTAGGGAATTTTCAAGGCCTGTTTCCATTTGTTTTTTATTTTAACATACATATCAATAAAAATCCTTATATTATGATGAGGAAATGAGTCTTAATAAGATTCAGAAGCTTTCCAAGGTTACAAAGCTGGTAAATGGCAGAGACAGGAGCTCAAACCCAGTTGTGAATGACTGAAAGCCTAAGTCCTAATGCCCAGGTTTACTGGCAAAATCTTCTTGTGTGTGAAAGTTGCCATGGAACTGAGCTCACAAAGTCAAATTTGAGTGAAAAGGCCTAAGTGTTTGCATTTTAAACATGTTGGAATATTCTTTACTTCCACAAAGACATATGTTTCTCCTGTTTTTGTTTTTGTTTTAATTTTCCCACTTTCTGGAGAGATACACAGGGAAAAATATTTCTCTAAATAGACCAAAGGTAGTGATGTGAGCTTGGTGAAAAATGGCAGTGGATACCCAGGATAGGGGAACCAATAAGAAGTGAAAGGACCATGCTTTGCTAGAAAGCATGTTTCCTACCTCAGTGGTTCTCAAAGTGTGGACCCCAGATCTGCAGCATCAGCATCATCTGGGAGATTGTTAGAAATGCACATTTTGGGGATCCTGCCTGGCTGAAATGAAAACTCCCTGGTGGGGCCTGCAATTTGTGGCTTAACAAAGCCTACAGTGATTCTAACTCACTGCACTCTCACCTAAAATGTTTGAGAACCACTGCTCTCCCTAAAAGGAACATCTGCCACTCTGTTCTAGCTGCTTGCTACCAGGAGGGGAATATGACTCCCAGGTCATCACACTCTCCCAGGTTTAAGAAAGTTGGATTATTATATCGATTATTTTCATTCTCCAAATTTTAAAATACTGCCTGAACAAAACATGTTTATAGGCTGGTTCTGACACACGGACCACCAGTTAATGACCTCTGAAAAGAATCTGAGCTACAGTAAATATGGGAGTTATTTTATCAATAACTATGTATTGAAATGTCAGTTAATTGGCCAAATGAATTGTGGTCTCCTTTTCATTACAACCACTTGTTGCTGGGGAAAGTGATTGCCTACCTTACAACAGCACTGAATGAAGTTTAAATGTTTTTTGTTTTTGTTTTTGTTTTTGTTTTGTGGTACGCGGGCCTCTCACTGCTGTGGCCTCTCCCGTTGCGGAGCACAGGCTCCGGACGCGCAGGCTCAGCAGCCATGGCTCACGGACCCAGCCGCTCCGCGGCATGTGGGATCTTCCCGGACCGGGGCACGAACCCGTGTCCCCTGCATCGGCAGGCGGATTCTCAACCACTGCGCCACCAGGGAAGCCCAGTTTAAATGTTTTGATCATTAAACATTTGGGGCCATATTGTAAGGACAATGGAAAATTACTGACAGATTCAAATACAGCCATGATTCTCTAGAAGTTGAGCCTTTAAAAGATCAGTTTGATTGTATTATGGAAATTTGGTGGGAAAGTGTAGATATGGAGCAGATTGGTTAGAAAGTTATTCCAGGAGTCTTAGTGGCATGTGGTGTTGGGGTGGTGGTAATAAAAATAAAGAGAATTATACAGATTTAATAAGCACTTAGGAAGTTGAATTGAAATGGCTTTGTGGTTACTGGTCAGACTTCAATAAGTCAGAAGACCCCGGTGGCAAGGACCATCGCTGGAACTAGCCTGCAGTATGCATGCTCCAGGCTACTCTGACTACTCACCCCAGTGCTCCAGAGAAGCCCAATATTGTTCCAGTTCCCTGCACCTGCTGCCTCCCTCACCCTACTCCTATGCCATGCTCTGAACTCCTAGGCCTCGTACTCCACATTTGCAAATGCATATACTGCTTGAGAAAACAACCACCATTTACTAATCTTATATGAAATTGTGTTGAGTTGCAAAACAATCAACTTCTGGAAAATAGCCTATTTTAATGTTAGATATTCCTTACTCTTTGTTTACTATGGGATTCCCATATTTGGAGCCCCCAAACTACATTCTCAGTTATTAATTCTAATACAGTTCTGAACCCCAAAAACTATTTTTCTATGTCTCATTTTCTTTTATTAGAGCAAGATACATTAGCACAATTTCATCATGCTGACCTGACAAAGGTATTCCTGCACTTCAATCAAAATCTAAGACATAAGAGACTTTCAGGATGGTGGAGGAGTAAGACATGGAGATCACCTTTCTCCCAACAAATACATCAGAAATACATGTACATGTGGAACAGCTCCAATAGAACACCTACTGAATGCTGGCAGAAGAACTCAAACCTCCCAAAAGGCAAGAAACTCCCCACGTACCTGGGTAGGGCAAAAGAAAAAACAGAGACAAAAGAATAGGGACAGGATCTGCACATCTGGGAGGAAGCTGTGAAGGAGGAAATGTTTCCACACATTAGGAAGGCCCTTTGTGGGCGGAGACTGCGGGTGGCAGACAGGAGAAGCTTCGGAGCCATGGAGGAGAACGCAGCAATATTGGTGTGGAGGGCAAAGCAGAAGAGATTTCTGCACAGAGGATCGGTGCAGACCAGCACTCACCAGCCCAAGAGGCTTGTCTGCTCACTCTCTGAGGAGGGCAGAGGCTGGGAGCTGAGGCTCAGGCTCAGGAGGTTGGATCCCAGGGAGAGGACTGGGGTTGGCTGTGTGAACACAGCCTGAAGGGGGTTAGTGAGCCACAGCTAGCTGGGAATGTGTCCGGGAAAAGGCCTGGAACTGCCAAAGAGGCAGGAGACTTTTTCTTGCCTCTTTGTTTCCTTGTGTGGGAGGAAAGAAGATTAAGAGCACCATTTAAAGGGGCTCCAGAGACGGGCACGAGCCACGGCTATCAGCGCAGACCCCAGAGACGGGCATGAGACGCTAAGGCTGCTACTGCAGCCACCAAGAAGCCTGTGCATGAGCACAGGTCACTATCCACACCTCCCCTCCTGGGAGCCTGTGCAGCCCGCCACTGCCAGGGTCCCATGATCCAGGGACAATTTACCCAGGAGAATGCATGGCGCACCTCAGGCTGGTGCAACATCACACCGGTCTCTGCCACCATAGGCTCGCCCCGCATCTATACCCCTCCCTCCCCCTGGCCTGAGTGGGCTAGATCCCCCAAAATCAGCTACTCCTTTAACCCCGTCCTGTCTGAGTGAAGAACACACACCCTCAGGTGACCTACACGCAAAGGTGTGACCAAATCCAAAATTGAACCCCAGGAGCTGTGCGAATAAAGAAGAGAAAGGAAAATCTCTCCCAGCAGTCTCAGGAGCAGTGGACTAAATCTCCACAATCAATTTGATGTATGCTGCATCTGTGGACTACCTGAATAGACAACTAATCATCCCAAAATTGAGGCTGTGGACTTCGGGAGCAACTGTAGACTTGGGATTTTCTTTCTGCATCTAATTTGTTTCTGGTTACCTTAATTTGGTATTTAGAGTTTATTATCACTGGTAGATTTATTTATTGATTTGGTTGCTCTCTTCCTTTTTTATATATATATATATATATATATATATATATATACACATTTTTTATTCCTTCTCTTTTTGTTAGTGTGTATGTGTATACTTCGTTGTGTAATTTTGTCTGTATATCTTTGCTTTTACCATGTCCTAGGATTCTCTCTGTCCTTTTTTTTTTTTTTTTTTTTTTTTTTTTTTAGTATACTTTTTAGTGTTTGTTATCATTGGTGGATTTATTTTTTAGTCTGGTTGATCTCTTCTTTCTTTATTCCTTTTTTTTCTCCTTTATATGACTTTTTAATTTTTTTTGTTTTTTATTTTATTATTATTTTTTCCTTTTTTTCTTTCTTTTTTCTCCCTTTTCTTTTGAGCCATGTGTCTGACAGGGTCTTGGTGTTCTGGCCAGGTGTCAGGTCTGAGCCTCTGAGGTGGGAGAGCCGAGTTCAAGATAATGGTCCAACAAAGACCTCCTGGCTCCATGTAAAATCAAATGGTGAAAGCTGTCTCAGAGATCTCCATCTCAACACTAAGTAGGACCCAGCTCCACTCAACAACCAGCAAGCTACGTTGCTGGATACCTTATGCCAAACAACTAGCAAGACCAACAACTAGGAACTCAACACCACCCATTAGCAAAGAGGCTGCCTAAAATCATAATAAAGTCACAGACACCCCAAAACACACCACCGGATGTGGTCCTGCCCACCAAAAGACAGGATCCAGCCTCATCCATCAGAACACAGGCACAAGTCCCCTACATCAAAAAGGCTACACAACCCACTGAAACAACCTTAGCCACTGGGGGCAGACACCAAAAACAATGGGAACTACGAACTTGCAGCCTGAGAAAAGAAGACCCCAAGCACAGCAAGTTAAGCAAAATGAGAAGACAGAGACACACACAGCAGATGAAGGAGCAAGGTAAAAACCAATTAGACCAAACAAATGAAGAGGAAATAAGCAGTCTACTTGAGAAAGAATTCAGAGTAATGAGAGTAAAACTGATCCAAAATCTTGGAAATAGAATGGAGAAAACACAAGAAACATTTAACAAGGACCTAGAAGAACTAAAGAGCAAAAAAAAAGATGAACAACACAATAAATGAAATTAAAAATTCTCTAGAAGGAATCAATATCAGAATAACTGAGGCAGAAGATGAGATTAAGTGACCTGGAAGATAAAATAGTGGAAATAACTACCGCAGAGCAGAGTAAAGAAAAAAGAATGAAACGAATTGAGGACAGTCTCAGAGACCTCTGAGACATTAAACACACCAACGTTTGAATTATAAGTGTCCCAGAAGAGGAAGAGTAAAAGAAAGGGCCTGAGAAAACACGTGAAGAGATTATTGTTGAAAACTTCCCTATTATGGGAAACTAAATAGTCAATAAATTCCAGGAAGTGCAGAGTCCCATACAGGATAAATCCAAGGGCAAACATGCCAAGACATATATTAATCGAACTACCAAAAATTACATACAGAGAAAAAAATTTAAAGGCAGCAAGGCAAAAACAACAAATAATACACAAGGGAATCCTCATAAGGTTAACAGCTAATCTTTCAGCAGAAATCCTGTAGGCCAGAAGGGAGTGGCAGGACATATTTAAAATGATGAAAGGGAAATAACTACAACCAAAATTACTCTACCCAGCAAGGATCTCCTTCAGATTCAATGGAGAAATTAAAACCTTTACAGACAAGCAAAAGCTAAGAGAATTCAGCACCACCAAACCAGCTTTACAACAAATGCTAAAGGAACTTCTCTAGGCAGGAAACACAGAAAAAGGAAAAGACCTACAAAAACAAGCACAAAACAATTAAGAAAATGGTAATAGGAACAAACAAATTGATAACTACCATAAATGTAAATGGATTAAATGCTACAACCAAAAGACACAGACTGGCTACATGGATTAAAAAAACAAGACCCATGTATATGCTGTCTACAAAAGACCCACATCAGACCTAGGGACACATACAGACTGAAAGTGAAGGAATGGAAAAAGATATTCCATGCAAATGGAAATCAAAAGAAAGCTGGAGTAGCAATTTTCATATCAGACAAAATAGACTTTAAAATAAAGACTATTACAAGAGACAAAGAAGGACACTACATAATGATCAAGGGATCAATCCAAGAAGAAGATATAACAATTGTAAATATTTATGCACCCAACATAGGAGCACCTCAATATCTAAGGCAAATGCTAACAGCCATAAAAGGGGAAATCAACAGTAACACAATAATACTAGGGGATTGTAATACCCCACTTTCACCAATGGACAGATCATCCAAAATGAAAATAACTAAGGAAATACAAGCTTTAAATGATACGTTAAACAAGATGGACTTAACTGATATTCATAGGACATTCCCAAAAAAACAACAGAATACACATTCTTCTCAAGTGCTCATGGAACATTCTCCAGGATAGATCATATCTTGGGTCACAAATCAAGCCTTGGTAAATTTAAGAAAATTGAAATTGTATCAAGTATCTTTTCTGACCACAACATGATGAGACTAGATTTCAAATACAGAAAAAAAAAAAAAAAAAAAAAAAAAAAAACTGTAAAAAATTCAAACACATGGAGGCCAAATGATACACTACTAAAAATCCAAGAGATCACTGAGGAAATCAAAGAGGAAATTAAAAAATACTTACAAACAAATGACAATGAAAATATGATGACCCAAAACCTATGGGATGCAGCAAAAGCAGTTCTAAGAGGGAATTTTATAGCAACACAATCCTACCTCAAGAAACAGGAAACATCTCAAATAAATAACCTAACCTTACACCTAAAACAATTAGAGAAAGAAGAAGAAAAAACCCCAATGTTAGCAGAAGAAAAGAAATCATAAAGATCTGATCAGAAATAAATGAAAAAGAAATGAAGGAAACAATACCAAGATCAATAAAACTAAAAGATGGTTCTTTGAGAAGATAAACAAAATTGATAAACTATTAGCCAGACACATCAAGGAAAAAAGGGAGTAGACTCACACCAATCAAATTTGAAATGAAAAAGGAAAAGTACTACTGACACTGCAAAAATACAAAGGATCATGAGAAATTACTACAAGCAACTCTATGCCAATAAAATGGACACCCTGGAAGAAATGGACACATTCTTAGGAAAGCACAACACTCCGAGACTGAACCAGAAAGAAATAGAAAATATAAAAAGACCAATCACAAGTATTGAAATTAAAACAGTGATTAAAAATCTTCCAACAAACAAAAGTCCAAGACCAGATGGCTTCACAGGCAAATTCTAACATATAGAGAAGGGCTAACATCTACCTTCTCAAACCCCTCCAAAATATAGCAGAGAAAGTAACACTCCCAAACTCATTCTACAATGTCACCGTTACCCTGTTACCAAAACCAGACATAGATGTCACAAAGACAGACAACTACAGGCCAATATCACTGATGAACATAGATGTAAAAATCCTCAACAAAATACTAGCTAACATAATCCTGAAGCACATTAAAAGGATCATACACTATTATCAAGTTGGGTTTATCCCAGGAATGCAAGCATTCTTCAATATACACATCAATCAAGATGGTAAACCATATTAACAAATTGAAGAATAAAAACCATATGATCATCTCAATAGATGCAGAAAAATCTTTCAAAAAAATTCCACACCAATTTATGATAAAAACCCTCCAGAATGTAGGCATAGAAGGAATTTACCTAAACATAATTAAGGTCATATATGACAAACCCACAGCCAACATCGTTCTCAATGGTGAAAAACTGAAACCATTTCTTCTAAAATCAGGAGCAAGGAAAGGTTGTCCACTCTCACCACTATTGTTCAACATTGTTTTGGAAGTTTTAGCCACAGCACTCAGAGAAGAAAAAGAAATAAAAGGAAGCCAAATTGGAAAAGAAGTAAAGCTGTCATTGTTTGCAAATGATATGATACTATACATAAAGAATCCTAGGGATGCTACCAGAAAACTACTAGAGCTAATCAATGAATTTGTGAAAGTAGCAGGATACAAAATTAATGCACAGAATCTCTTGCATTCCTATACACGAATGATGAAAAATCTGAAAGAGAAATCAAGGAAACACTCCCATTTACCACTGCAACAAAAAGAATAAAATACCTAGGAATATACCAACCTAAGGAGACAAAAGAACTGTATGCAGAAATCTATAAGACACTGATGAAAGAAATTAAAGATGATACAAACAGATGGAGAGATATATCATGCTCTTGGATGGAAGAATGAACATTGTGAAAATGACTATACTATCCAAAGCAATCTACAGATTCAATGCAAACCCTATCAAGCTACCAATGGCATTTTTCATGGAAAAAAAAACAAAAAAATTCACAATTTGTATGGAAACACAAAAGACCCCAAATAGCCAAAGCAATCTTGAGAAAGAAATATGGAGCTGGAGGAATCAGGCTCCTGGACTTCAGACTATACTACAAAGTTACAATAATCAAGACAGTATGATACTGGCACAGAAACAGAAATAGAGATCAATGGAACAGGATAGAAAGCCCAGAGATAAACCCATGCACATATGGTCACCTTATCTTTTATAAAAGAGGCAAGAATATACAATGGAGAGAAGACAGCCTCTTCAATAAGTGGCGCTATGATAACTGGACAGTTAGATATAAAAGAATGAAATTAGGACACTCCATAACACCATACACAAAAATAAACTCAAAATGGATTAAAGACCTAAATGTAAGGCCAGACACTATAACACTCTTAGAGGAAAACATAGACAGAGCACTCGGTGACATAAATCACAGCAAGATCCTTTTTGACCCACCTCCTAGAGAAATGGAAATAAAAACAAAAATAAACAAATGGGAACTAATGAAACTTAAAAGCTTTTGCACAGAAAAGAACATCATAAACAAGACAAAAAGACAACCCTCAAAATGGGAGAAAATATTTGCAAATGAAAGAACTGATAAAGTATTAATCTCCAAAATTTACTAGCAGCTCATACAGCTCAGTATCCAAAAAACAAACAACCCAATCTAAAAATGGGCAGAAGACCTAAACAGACCTTTCTTCAAAAAAGATATACAGATTGCCAACAGACACATGAAAGGATGCTCAACATCACAATTCATTAGAGAAATGCAAATCAAAACTACAATGAGGTATCCCCTCACGCCAGTCAGAATGGTCATCATCAAAAAATCTACAAACAGTAAATGCTGGGGAGGGTATGGAGAAAAGGGAACACTCTTACACTGTTGTGGGAATGTAAATTGATACAGCCACTATGGAGAACAGTATGGAGGTTCCTTAAAAAATAGAACTATCATATGACCCAGCAATCCCACTACTGGGCATATACCCTGAGAAAGCCATAAGTCAAAAAGTGTCATGGACCACAATGTGCTTTGCAGCTCTACAATAGCCAGGACATGGAAGCAACCTAAGTGTCCATCAATTGATGAATGGATAAAGAAGATGTAGCACATATATACAATGGATTATTACTCAGCCATTAAAAGAAATGAAATTGAGTTATTTGTAGTGAGGTGGATGGACCTAGAGTCTGTCATACAGAGTGAAGTAAGTCAGCAAGAAAAAAACAAATACCATATGCTAACACATATATGGAATCTAAAAAAAAAAAAAAAAAAAAAAAATGGTTCTGACAAACCTAGGGGCAGGACAAGAATGAAGACACAGATGTAGAGAATGGACTTGAGGACACGGGGAGGGGAAGGGTAAGCTGGGATGAAGAGAGAGAGTGGCATGGACATATAAACACTACCAAATGTCAAATAGATATCTAGTGGGAAGCAGCCACATAGCCCAGGGAGATCAGCTCGGTGCTTTGTGACCACCTAGAGGTGTGGGATAGGGAGGGTGAGAGAGAGACGCAAGAGGGAGGAGATGGGGATATATATATATGTATAGCTGATTCACTTTGTTATAAAGCAGAAACTAACACACCATTTTAAAGCAATTATACTCCAATAAAGATGTTTAAAAAAAATCTAAGACATAGTGTTGATGTTATATATACACTGAAGCAGCGAATCTCTCAGTTTAAGGTATATTTATAATTTAGGGCATTGTGTATTTCCAGGGCAAAATAAATTGAATCAGTACCAACTATCTTTGTACTCCATTACCATCCTAATGACAACATGGTAGAGAAACTTTCATAATCTGCTCATTTCTTTTACTAATTTAGAATTTAGAATCATTAATACTTATCACAGAAAGATTATGGGCCATACAAATAAAAAAAATATTAGGTCAGAAATATAGGCAGCACATATTAACACAATGCCTAGAAGAGCATCTTTTGAAATAGAATAATCATTTGGAATTTCTTCATCAGTTTAGCACTATCATTTCAACCTAGGAGTGATTATAAAGGGGTTGGGTCAATGCAGTGTATACTCATCCCATTAAGATAACAGTTGAAAATGTGAGCCAAAGTTAAGAATAATATATTTGTACATCACTTTCCACCCATTCTCAGACCCACCCCCCTAAATCTAACTTTCTTTGGTAGGTAAAGCTCAGATACACACTGTGGTTGAAATGGATACGTCATGAGGCCAATAGGAAATACAAGATTTAGGACAGAAAAAAGTGGCCCATCAACACTTCTTAGGTACTGGGAAGAGCTCCCTTTCCCCTTTCATGATACTAGGAACCTAGGGAGACAGAAAGTGTAGGCACCCAAGAAATATGGACAGAAGTAAAACAGACAAACTTGTGCCCTTGCTCTAGCTGTTCTTCAACAATACTGCAAAAGCAGTATTTAGTGAGATAAAGTCCTGTCCAAGGCATCCTTATGATGGCTGGCTATTTAGTGAGAAAAAACTTTAGGACAAAATCCAGATCAAAAATGAACTTCCAATTTGCATAGGAAAACTGAGGGTTTCATACCTTCTTTGCTGTGGGCTACCTTTTGCTATAAACCTAAATGGAGTTACTCCTAGCTTATTGGGGTTAGGAGTGAGGTGGATGATGGCTACAGCCTCCAATTATTCCCAGGGGAAAAAAAAAAGTGAGCAAGAGTTCCACTACCACTGTGTCTTCCAGGATTATGAATACAAAGAGACTTGGGACTTCGAATTGACACTGGGATAGTATTACCTTTACAGTAGATATAGAAGCTACATGGTAGTGAAAGAATCTGTAGGCAAAATTTACCACCTCTCTGGATGCCATTCTTAAATAGAGCTTTCTCGGTTAATACTTAGTACATTATACCAGTAACCACAGCAGCATAACAGATTTGAATATTGCTGTTAAATTCCATATAATTGGCAAATGCAAAGATGAATTAATGTTACTTCCTTTTCTGCTCAACAGAGGTAAGTTGGTATGAAGTTGGGCTACCCTGCAAAACAGAACCAGAAATGTTTCTCTTTCAAGGCCATGAAGAAGGAAACTGAGCAAAGAAATTAAATTTAAATCTGAAAGAGATGGGACTAATATTTATCAAGCATCTGTACCTAGGCTAAAACATGTAATGCTTTCAGAGCCATCTGAGGCATAGGTGTTATTATTACTACTTTATAAATGAAGAAACCAAGGCTTAGGAATTTAAGTAGCTAACTGAAGATCACACAGCCAGAGAGTGGCAGGAGCAGGATGCAAACATAGGTATATTTTATGTGTATATTCCTGATTCCAAATTCTGTGCTCCTTCCTAAGGCATCTTAGTTACCATTGGAGCCATTTTACAGATCAGAGAGCCAATAATTAATTTCTTCTATCCTTTGACAGGTAAGAAAATTGCAGCTCAGAGTAATTAAGCATCTTCCCAAAGTCACATAATTTATTAATGTCACAGAATTCAAACCTACTTTGTCACAACAGATTTACCACCAGATACCACAAGTATCACAACTAAATCTAAGCCAAAATGGGAAAGAAAAGGATTCATATCAATATTGTTGTCACCAGACACATAGATTAGAACAAGTCTACCACCACTGGCCATCCGGTCTACAAATATGGTGAGATCAACAAAAGAACCAAAGAAAAAATTTGAGAATGAGGCTGCTGATATGAGAAAGGACTCCTTCAAGTATGCCTGGGTATTGGGCAAACTGAAAGCTGAACATGGGCTTGGTATCACCATGATATTCACGTGTAGAAATTCAAGACCAGCAAGTAGTATCATTGATGCCCCAGGACACAGAGACTACCCAAAACATGCCTATAGGCACACCCTAGGCTGACTGTGCTGCACTGACTGCTGCTGCTGGTGTTGGTGAAGTTGAAGCAGGGATCTCCAAGAATGGGTAGACCTGTGAGCATGCACTTCTGGCTTACAGACTGTGGGTGAGACAACTAATTGCTGTTGTTAAAATGAGTTCCACTGAGCCACCCAGAAGCCAGAAGAGATATGAGGAAATCCTTAAGAAAGTCAGCACCTACATTAAGAAAATTGGCTACAACCCCAACACAGTGACATTTGTGCCAGTTTCTGGTTGGAATGGCAACAACATGCTGCAGCCAAGTACAAACATGCTTTAACTCAAAGGATGGAAAGTCACTCATGAAGATGGCAATCAATGCCAGTGAAACCATGATGCTTGAAGTTCTGGATTGCATCCTGACACCAAGTCTTCCAACTGACAAACCCTTGCGTTTGCTCCTCCAGGGTGTCTACAAAATTGGCGATATTGGCACTGTCCCTGTGGAGACTGGTGTTCTCAAACCCAGCATAATGGTCACCTTTGCTCTAGTCACCGTTACAACTGAAGTCAAGTCTGTTGAAACACATCCTAAAGCTTTGAGTGAAGCTCTATCTTGGGACAAGGTGGGCCTCAATGTCAAGAACATGTCTGTCAGAGATGTTTGTTGTGGCACTGTGGTTGGTGACAGCAAAAATGACCCACCAGGGACTTCCCTCATGGCACTGGTTAAGAATCTGCCTGCCAATGCAGGGGGTACGGGTTCGATCCCTGGTCCGGGAAGAACTCACATGCTGCAGAGCAACAAAGCCCGTATGCCACAACAACTAATGAGCCTGCTCTCTAGAGCCCATGGGCCACAACTACTGAGCCCACATGCCACAACTGCTGAAGCTCATGTGCCTAGAGCCCATGCTCCGCAACAAGAGAAGCCACCACAATGAGAAGCCCGTGCACCACAACGAAGAGTAGCCCCCACTCTCTGCAACTAGAGAAAGCCTGCACGCAACGACCAAGACCCAGTGCAGCCAAAAATAAATAAATAAATAAATGACCCACCAATGGAAGCGGTTAGCTTCACAGCTCAGGTGATTTTCCTGTACCATCCAGGTCAAATCAGTGCTGGCTATGCACTTGTGCAGGATTGTCAAATAGCTCATGTTGCTTGCAAGTTTGCTGGGCTGAAGAGGAAGGTTGACTGCTTCTCTGGGAAGAAGCTGGAGGATGGTTCCCAATTCTGTAAAGCTGGTGATGCTGGCATGGTTCATATGGTTGCTGGAAAACCCATGTATTTTGAGAGCTTTTTGGACAATCCTCCTCAGGGTCATTTTGCTGTTTGTGACATGACACAAACGTGTCTTGGGTGTCATCAAAGCAGTGGATGACCCAGAAAGTTCAGAAGGCTAAGTGAATAATATCTTTAATACCTGACACCCCAATCTTAATCAGTTGTGGAAGAACATTCTCAGGACTGTTTGTTTCTGTTGGCCATTTAAGTTTAACGGTAAAAGACTGGTTAATGATAATGCATCGTAAAACTTTCAGAAAGAAAGGAAAATGTGTTGTGGACCACTTGTTTTTGTGTGCATATGGCAGTTTTAAGTTATTAGTTTTTAAAATCAGTAATTTTTAATAGAAACAATTTGACCAAAAATCTCTCACAGAATTTTGAGACCCATTAAAATAAAGTTTAATGAGAAACATGTGTCCTCTTTTGGTCAAGACTGTAAATTCCTATAGTACTACTTAGGTAAAAGATTTAAGTAAGCATTTCCTATAATCTACTTTTGGTGTTTTATCTGCTGAAACCAAAATTTGATAATTTGGGGTTAGCATTTTTTTCTGGATGGGAATTTTTGTTTTTTTCCCCCTTGTCTAAGAGGAAGAATCATCTATGTTTTTTAGGGACACAGTGAAAAGCTGTGGGAGGGAGTCTGTTGGTTGCAACACTTCATAGGTTAGGACAGACAAGAGAAAAGTATTTTTGTTTATAGCTAAGCTCTTGTAAGAAGGTCAAATTCATATATCCAGAAAAGATGAAAATTCTAATTTGAAAAGATACATGCACCCCAATGCTCACAGCAGCATTCTTTACAATAGCCAAGACATGGAAGGAACCTAAATGCCCATTGACAGATGAATGGTTAAAGAAGATGTGGTATATATATATATATATATATATATATATATATATATATATATATACAACAGAATATTACTCAGCCATTAAAAAGAATGAAATATTAACATTTGCAGCAACATGGCTGGACCTAGAAGTTATCATACTAAGTGAAGTCAGTCTGACAAAGACCAATATCATATGATATCACTTATATGTGGAATCTTAAAAAATGATACAAATGAACTTATTTACAAAACAAAAATAGACTCACACACATAGAAAACAAAGTTATGGTTACCAAAGGGGAAGGGGGAGGGAGAGGGATAAATTAGGCGTTTGGAATTAACAGATACACACTACAATAGATAAAATAGATGAACAACAAGGATTTACTATATAGGACAGGAAACTGTATTCAATATCTTATAATAATCTATAATGGAAAAGAATCTGAAAAGAAGAGATATATGTATGCATACATATAACTGAATCATTTTGCTCTACACCTGAAACAATTGCAACATTGTAAATCTAGTATACTTCAATTTTTAAAAAGGCCAAATTCTGCAATATTAAAGTCCATGTGTTGCACACAAAATTTTGTGTAGTCACATCAATATTGAGTAAATTTTTTGGTATAATCTCAAATTTTAGTTTTGTAGTTATTGGAATGTGCATTCTCAGATTTACAAATATTGAAGTAGTTTAAAGAGTCTAAAGTGTAAGGCTTAAATAGTAATAACTGCCCTGCTAGAGTTCATTGTATCTAGATTCTAGTGCTGGGAGTTGAAGAAAAAAAAAAAAAAAAAAGAATTCAAACCCAGGACTTCTAATTTCTTCTCCAGGATTCTTTCCATTTTACAGATAATTGTAACATTCTACTAAGTCCAGTGTTTATCATTTTGTAATGTCATTTCTAACCTTTGTAGAGCATTTATTACTTAATTTAGATGACATCCAGCGTCAACATGACTCTTAAAATCTAGACAAGACAGGTCTCCAGCATACCTCATGTTGAAATTTCAAATCCCTATCCAAGATTTCCGTGCATTCCTGGGGGGCTTATGTTTTCATAACTACCTCCTGCTTCAGCTGACTTTTTGTTCTCCACTTGGTATCTTGCAATTTGCTTGTTACTGCATGGGTTTTTCAGCTACCTTTCTTAGTTTTACATACACACACAAACAAAATTATCCACACAAAGCCTTTGTGTAGCCGATGTTACAAAAAGTTTAGAGAAATTAAGATATAGATGGGGTTTGCACTGCCAACCCATCACAACTGGAATTAATAGTCATTCTGTTCTAGAGAGTCTTTTGGCTGATTTTCCACATCGCTCAGCCATTCTCTCTCCTTTCTGTCCCCTCCTAACACCATCAATTTATTTTTTTTAATGCAAAGTAATTCTACCCTCCATTTGTTCTGCCCCACACTCTGAATCCTACAGTGGGCCAATTTTTTCATATCTAAATGCTCCAAGGTATTTTCTACTTTTAAGACCACTTATTCCCAAAAGAAATTGTACTATCAACTATTAAGAAAACAATAGGATTTTTTAAACCACCCATGAACTATACCACATGATCTAAGGGGCACACAGGAAAGAAAATCTGCTCTTAAAGAGTAGCTAATTTAATAGGGAAATAGATACACATAACTCAGAGTTCTCTTGGGCCTCACCAGCCTGTGAAAACAATGAGTCACATGATATTTAACTGTTCAGTCTCCACAACATGCTCACCTCACCCCTGACACCCCCAACCCCATGTCCTGAAAGATATGAGAAAAGCCAATATAACAGAAATTCAGCTAATACAACTATGAAGACTACATAATGGAAAATAAAATTAGAGCAGGGAAAGACATCTGAAGGCTGAAGAGAGTTACTAAGATGACCATGGGTGAAATGGCCCACTTGAGGTTTAAGTCAGCTATTTCATTTTCTGAGCTTGAGTCACCAGGGTTCAATGGTAACAGCTTCTTGTTTAATCTTTTTTAGTTTTATTCTCCCCCAACAAGAAAATCTGGGGTTATCTGGGATTTCCATTTCTGACCAAATGGAAAGTATTAATACTCAAAGCAACTGACAATGGAAATCCGTTTAACTTCATGTTACAATGTTTCTGTTATAAGCAATGAGAAAAACCAGTAAAGTCAGTGAAAACGTAATCTTGCAAAACAAGTTTTAAATAGTGCAGCTACCACAGGTCCTCCATTCCTAAAGTTTTTTATTCATAAAGCTCTAGCAATATCATTTGGTGGCAAAACTTGAACTAAATAGACATGAGACTGTTTGTAGTCATTATTCATCCCAATTCATGGGAGTAGTCCTGTGTTACCTGGAGAAACATGCAAGTGTTTGATTACAGGGTGCTCCTCCAGCCACACTAAGGGCAGTATGTAGGATGTGGAATGCAGAATCTACCTTTCCAAAGTCTAAGACGTGCTGAATTCCAGGACCCATGTGGCCCCAAGGGTTGCAGATAAAGGGTTGTACACCTATGTGTTGACATCTGCTAGAGGAAACTGAGAGTAAAGTGGAGGGAAGTAATGGCAAATGGGGGAAGCTGGTATGCCTCCAGGGGCCCAATTTTCAGAAGGCCTGGTTAGAAAATGTGGTATGTCAAAGGCAAAGAATACTAGATAGAGGACCGTTGTAGACATCTGGAGTCGTACAGAGGCTGTGGTGTGTGAGAATATTTGGGAAACCCTAACAAGTCCTCCAGACAAAGTCAAACTCGCCTATGGGGACCTGTGGCCCAGCTACTCATCACTACCTACAAAGCAGGGTGTTGAGGGCAGGACAGTAAGATCACAAACATTCTAGTGGAAGTTTCTAAGCTCCTCCTTTTTATTTTAAGAAATCTGATCATTTAAGTTTGGGGTTTATTTCAATGCTCATTTAATTTTCAGAAAAGGGATTATTTTTAAAAGAAAAAAGAGAGAATAGATAAATAAAGACTTACTTACTAAAATCAGTCTTAAACTTGACAGCACATCAGAATCATTTGGGAAGATTTTTAAACTACTGATCCCTGAACCCATCCCAGACACACTGATAAGGAAGTCCTGAAGTGCTTCCAAGGCACATGGAATTTTCAAAGTGACCCAAGGTAATCTTGATGTGTAAACAAGGTTGAGAACTACTGCCTTAGGAATTTTTTTTTTTTTTTTTAAAAGAGAAAGACTTTCCCCCTATTTCTGTACAAGGAATGAAAGTGCCAAAGATCCAGAAAAGCCCAAACAGGGTGGCGAGTACACTTTGCAGTTCTTGCTTAATCACATGGACTAACCACATAAAGGAAGTTCCATTTCTGCAAAACCTACCAGTTTCTCTTTCGTACTTATTGTTTGCAATTCTAGATGTATAAAACAATTTTCAGCCAATGACTTCATCTTCCCCAACCTTGAGGTCATGAATGTGCCCAACAATTATGTATCATCAAAGATTAAGGGAAGGTCTGCTATATGTCAGAAGGAAGAACAGCTTCCCAGAAATTCCCTTGTGTGTTGGATGGAATGTAGCAGAATCAGTGTCTTGACAGGTACCTAACTTCTTTTCTTTCTTCTGATGGCGTATCTGCATAATACAGTCCACATTCTTTATATGTATGCTTAAGCGATTTGGCTTTCTCTCCTTTTTCTCGGAATCACCTCAAAATGAAGAAAATGTTGCAAGCTAGTCTCTCTCTTATCCGCTTTAGAATATGGCTCCAGAATGCTTTCTCTTTGACTATATCCTGTGTATCCCCATGACTGTTTGGTTTATTTGTGATAGCTGACAATTCCTCCTCTTCATCTGCTCCTTTGGGGAAATGATCAAGCCAAAGAGGATTCATATTCTTCACGTGTTAGCCAACCAAACATATTTTCTAAGCTATTATTTATTTTTCTCTCTCCATTTGGACTTTTCTCCCTTCTCCTCCTTCGAGTCTCTTCCTCAGAGGTTCTGCCTTTATCCTCAATTCAAATTGGGTACCCTGTTACTGTTTCTCAGAACATCATGTGCTTCACTTTTCATAGCACTCATCACAATTTAATTAAATGTTTATCTCTGTATTTATTTATTTAATGTCTATTTTCTTACTAGATGATAGAATATTTGAGGTCAGGAACCAAGTTTGTTTTGTAGTTTAGTCTGTTGTTTAGTTGTTTAGTTTGTCATTTGGTTTGGTTTGATTTCTGTTTTTATCCTTTGTTTCCTGTGTGTGTCTGGGTGTGTGTTTGGGGATTTTCTTCGGTGGGTTTTTGTTCATTTGTTTGGTTGGTTTTTGGAGGGGATGGTCCTTTCTTTTTTTTTTTTTAATTACCATGTGTCACATCAGTGCCTAACACTAACACAGAGTGGATGATAAATAAATAGTAATTGAATCAGTGGATTAAAAGCTCCAAAGATTCAAATAACCTGGGGCATTGGATATGTTCATCAGAAGGTCACTGGAGACTTTATGAAAAGGTGTCAGTTAAAGCAGAGATAACTGGAAACCAGAAAGCAGTAGACTGAAGATGGGCTGGGAGCCCAGAGAAGGGACGTGTAGTACACTCACCTTTGCATAGCAAGACTTGCAATTGTCATGTAAAAACAAGTGTCGAAAATGTAAGACTTTAACCAATGAGTCACACCTAACGTAATAAATGAACATTTATTTCAGAGTTGCACATTCCATTTTTATATAATTGTGATTCAGAACAAATACCTTGATGATGCTTTATTTGCTATGGCAAGTGCTTAACTGCAGCTTGTTTTGTTGACATTTATTTAAATGTCAGTAAAACTCTCCCCCACAGATATTAAATTTTATAATTAATCATTCATGAAGCCTTCTTTAATCAACTTTTCCTTAAGTATTTCAAATTCTTGTCAGGCCCATTCATTTTCCCTGTGATGATCTAAGAATTGGTTTTAGGCGATAAATTGACTATGTTCTCGCAAAGCACATTTTTCTTAAGAGTTTGAAAACATTCATCTTTACTCATCTAAGTTATCATGCAGTGGGGCCTGAGCTACAGTAAACACAACATAATGAGTAGAATCTGTTAACCCAAAGGCAAGTGATATCAAGCATTTTCAAGTTTCTTGCATTTTTATGATAAGTAATATAATTTGACCAATATATACAGTGAATCAGTCAACTAACAAGTGCAAGTGCCAACCATGAGTCATATCCAGGAATAGAATTATATACACACTATGATATGTAATATGAAAAGATATATAACACTATGCCTGCCCTCACGGAGTTTATAATCCAAGTGGAAAGACAGACATGAAAGCAAGTAGGAGCAGTAAAGAGTTAAGCAGCTATTATGGAGGCAACTATAATTGATAGAGGAAAAGATTGGAGTCTGGGATAATAGGGGAGTCAGAATGGCTTACTGACCTGAGCTGTATCTTAAAAACTGAGTAAATAAGGGGGTTGGAGTGAGAGGAATAATGGGGAGAAAGGACAGTCCAGACTTGAAAAAGTCGATCAAAGACCCAGGAACATGAAACAGCATGACATCTTGGACATGCTGGTCGTTAGGCACCTTGCAGATCACTGGGCACAGAGTGGGGTTCAGTAAGAAATGAGATGAGAGAGGCAAGGAGAGACCAGGTTTTGTGGTGTCTTGTGCGCTGTGCTGAGCAGTTTGGATTATATTCTCTTGGCAATGTGGCATCTCTGGAATGTTTCAAGTAGGGAATGACTTGGTGAGATAGGTGTTTGAGGAGCGCACTTTGGCAGCTGTTTAGAGATTGAATTAGAAAGTTTGAGGTCTGGAGACATTTTATTCATTCATTCAAATATTTTAAAAGTACCTTTTAAGTACCAGATACTGTCTACCTCTAGGAATACAGGAATGAACCAAAGAGACGAGATCTCTGGTCTCACAGAGCATCCTAGCAGTGGAAGATAGACAATTACCAGACAAATAAAGAGACAAATAAGAAAAACAGAAGATAATGTTAAGCACTGTGCAAAAATGAAAATAGGTTGACCTAAGAGAGACTGGCCAATGGCTACTGAAATTGCATGGAAAGAAAGACCTCTCTGAGCAGAATCTGAATGACAAGAAAATTCAATCATTCTATGATTGGGGGGTAAGCATTCCAGGCTAAGGGACAGCTGGTGCTAAGAAGACAAAAGTTTAGCCAGCTCAAGAAATGGAAACAAGGCCAGTGAACAGCGTTAAGATGGTGAGGGGTGAGCAATTAATTTTAATAGGTAGACCCAGACTAGAATTCAAAGGCCATGTTACCTGAGGCAATAGATTTGGGTTTTATTTTAAGCACCATAGGAAGTCACTGCATGGTTTTAGGGAGGCAAGTGATATGGTCTGGTGTCTATTTTTAGATGATCATAGGCTTCTTTGTGGAAGGTGGACAGGAGCAGAAGTAGGAGGAAATTGGCAAGCTATTGCAGTTATCCACATGGGAGGGATCAGGTGGGCTAAGGTGATGGCAGTAGAGATGGAGAGAAGCAGAGGCAACTAGGACATGTGTGTAGAGTTAGAAAGGACTTGGTGGTGTATTAAACATGGGGAACAAGAGGAAAAGTGGAATCAAAGAACACTGCTGGTTTTCTCAGGGTATATGCCCAGTAGTGGGATTGCTGGGTCATATGGCAGCTCTATTTGTAGTTTTTTAAGGAACCTCCATACTGTTCTCCATCGTGGCTGTATCCATTTACATTCCCACCAGTAGTGTAAGAGGGTTCCCTTTTCTCCACATCCTCTCCAACATTTATTGTTTCTAGATTTTTTGATGAAAAACAAATACCATATGCTAACACATATATATGGAATCTAAGAAAAAAAAAAAAGTCATGAAGAGCCTAGGGGTAGGACGGGCATAAAACACAGACCTACTAGAGAATGGACTTGAGGATATGGGGAAGGGGAAGGGGAAGCTGGGACGAAGTGAGAGAGTGGCATGGACATATATACACTACCGAACATAGGGTGGATAGCTAGTGGGAAGCAGGCGCATAGCACAGGGAGATCAGCTCGGTGCTTTGTGACCACCTAGAGGGGTGGGATAGGGAGGGTGGGAGGGAGGGAGACGCAAGAGGGAAGAGATATGGGAACATATGTATATGTATAACTGATTCACTTTGTTGTAGAGCAGAAACTAACACACCATTGTAAAGCAATTATACTCCAATAAAGATGTTAAAAAAGAACACTGCTGAATGTTCGGCATGTGCAATGTGTGCATGTTGGAAATATTTGTTGAGAAAGGAGCAGATTGGAGAGGAAAATGGGAATTTCTATGGAACCATGTTAAATGTGAGATAACTATTGAATCCAAGAGGAGATGTCAAGTTGGCAAATGGGTGTACATGTCTGGAGCTCCAAGGAGAGGTCAGAGCTGTAGATAAAGATTTGAAAGTCACCCCTGTGTAGTGTTTTGAAAGCCCTGGGACTGGGTGGGACACCAAGGAGATGGTGTAACTGGAGGAGAGGACGATACCCCAAAACCAGTTCTGGTTGCTGAGAAGAAGATGTAAATATGGTTTTAAAACGATACTGTGACATCACAGAAGCCAAGAAAATAATGAATGGCTTTAGAATATGATTATAAGGTTTTTTTTAAAGTACGATATTATTATAATAGGCAGAGCTTCTTTTGCAGCTACTTAGCTTGTCCGTGTCCCTCTTATTCAGCTCTGAAAATGTAGTGCTGTAAGAGTGTCTGGCACAGAGTAGTAATAAAATAAATCTTCCAAGGGACCTGGGTTGGAGTTTACATAGATGTGGGAAACTTCAAAACTGAGGTCATGGGAGTGGGTGAGTGAGATTACCCAAGATGGGTGTAGAATGGGATAAAAGCCAAAGGCAGAAAGAACCCAACAAATAATAACATTTAGAGAATGTTTAGCAATGGAACATTTAGCAACACTTAACAGTGGAAACAAAGAAGGAGCATTCAGTAAGACAGGAGTGGAGCCAGGAGAGTGTTATTACTGTGGTGGGGGCGGGAGGCGGGGGCAGTGGGGGGAGGAGTGGGAATGTGAAATGCTACCAAAAAATAGAGTCTGCTAGCAGACCTCGGAGAAAAGTAAAGTAAACCAAGAGGATCCTGATTGTACTGGGTGAGGAAGAGGTAAGAAAGCCAGGAAAGTAAGTTTGAACTACTACTTCAGGATATGGGAGTTATTGCTTAATGAATATAGAATTTCAGTTTTGCCAGATGAAAAGACTTCTGTGAATATACTTAATACTACTGAGCTCCGCTGAAAAGTGGTTAAGATGGTAAGTTTTATGTTATGTGTATTTTACCACAATGTAAAAAAAGAAATTTTTTTCAAACCTAGATGAACAGTAGAGGTAGAACAATCAGGAGATTGATGAAAAGAGACCATCTTCCTCGGACGCTGGAGAAAAGGAGGTGAAGCTGATGCTGATGAGGAGTTAGGAGATATCAGCACAGAAAACAAAGAGAAGAGTGTAACCTGACTTTTCTAAAATATAAGGTGTGGTTGTCAGTGAGAACGGGAGGGCAGGCAGGAGCGACTCCCACCTCAGTGATCCTTGACGTCTGAGGAAGATAGCTTAGCGAGATCATTTCATAGAAGAACCAAACCTTGTTTTTGCCTGTTCCTCTCCTGCTAGACAGTTTTTCCCCAAAGTGTATAACGTGTTATTATAGTCAGTCAATGAGAATAATACACAGAGAAATACACAATCTTGTATTTGAGTGTATTCGGATTTATATCAGACTTAGCATCCACATTATTTCTTTTGTTCTGGTTGTACAGAAGCAAAAAGATCATGACTTCCACAGACCAGTAGTTTTGAAAATGTATTTATTTGTTGACAACTCACCTTGTAATCTTAGGATGGTCTAAAATTAAACAAATCTAGAGGCTTAAAAGAGGAATAATGGTAATTTTTATTTTAAATATGAATTACAATATCTGAGTTGCTTGCATTTATTTCATAATGTCAGAAAAGAAGCACTCATGATATACAAAAAACACCAAAAATACCTACAGTGAAATATCACAGCACAATGTTACTCTTTCCCACCTGATTATTAATGCCAGTGAGAGTAGAAACAGAGCAGATGTGCCTGAACCTTGCCTGGCATTTAATTTATCCCAGTGCACATGTGCAGGAATATTTTATTTGCCTGCAAAATTTTATTTGTATCTATATAGACAGGCTTGAATTTTTAAAAGGGCAGTGTATAGGTACAACTTTTTATTGTGGAAATGTTTATAAGCAAATTTTTGTTTTATTCATAAATATTTCAGTATGTATTTGTAAAAGCTAGGAACTTATTTTTTTAAACATAACAATACCATGATCACATCTTAAAAAGTTAATAACTCCTTAATATCATCAAATGTCTATTCATCATTTAAACTTCCCAATATATTTCCCAGTCGTTCAAATGAGGACCCCAATAAGCTCCATATATTGCAGTTAGTTGATGTGTCCTCTAAGTCTCTTTCAATCTATAATTCCCTTTTCATCTTTCTTTTTTTTCCCCCAGCATCTTCCTTTTATATTGAAATTGAATAATAAATGGGCCAAGAACTATGCTAGATGCCTAATGGATATAATCATATTTATTCATCACCAGAACCCTTTACAAGTAGATATTATAATTACCTAGATACAAGATCAGGAAATGAAGGCTTAGAAAAATGAATACACTAGCAGTGACAGAACAGAGTTTACATCTGCAGACTTCCTTGACTCCAAAGCCCATGTTCTTTCTACTATCGATGGCCTCCCAAGTCACCATGTACTTGGGTCTCCAAAGCTCAAGATGACCTCTGTTTTCTTTTGAAATGCTATCCAAGCAAATTTGAGCCCAGGCATCCCAGAAATCTGGGTTTCTGTAATGAATGCAGGAATGAGTGTCAAACCTTCTAACCACTTAGATATTTCCAATTAATTCCCACAAAAACAACAGAAATTACTGAAATATCAGCTGAGCAATCATCCCCCCATCCCCAACTCCTGGTATCAGCTTTTAGCCTTTCAGAGGTCAGAAGGAGATGAATAAGTTGTTGAGAGTGACCAGAGAGTGTCATAGGACAGAGAGATTCAAACTGGCATCTGTCATACTTGCTTCCTTGACCTCAAGCTTTGCAGAGTTGGTAACTACTGAATCCTGACTCTAAACATAAAGTCAGGTAGACTCCGTTTTTCTTAAGAAAAAATAGTGCCTTAAAACCTTGTAATAAAACAAGTTTAAAGCAGGTGCCGTCTCTCAGAGAGGTAATATTTTGATCAGGGATTGCATTCTTGACCAAAACACCATCTCAAAAAAGAAAAAATTAAGACATATCCAACAATATGTTAAAAAAAAACCTAAAATTTTTGCAATTATTTAAAATAATAAAATAATATTCCAAGTGCTATAAATGAACATAAATTTACCTTGGATATTGATGTTTAAAGCAGCCCCAATTTACTATAATTGCACATAGAGCTTACAAATGATATGATCCTACTGAATCTCCATATTTACTATTGTTACACTTGTATTCAGTGTCCCAGACTTGTGTCTATCATTTTCATGTTACTTTTTCGGATATATGGTGAATGCCAACTTTATGCCTAAGTAAAAGTTTATTTTATTCCTGTAGTCATTCAACACACATTTAATGAGCCAATCTTAGGTGACAGGTCCAGTGTTAGATGCTAGATACTAGAGAGCTAATGACTAATAAGACAAGGTTACTGTCAGTAAGTAGCTCAGCCCCATAGAGAACCAACATGAAAAGGAACAAAGACGATATAATGTAATGAGAACTGGGTGTATAATGTGCTACAAGGATGCATGAAAGGGAATAGCTAATGTTGCCCAGAGTGTAGGAGGCTTTCACAGAGGAGAGCATCTATGAACTGACTGTTGAAGGATGACAATGACGATGGTGAAAATGGTGGTTCTGGTGGTGGTAGTTCTAGTGGTGGTGCTTGTGGTGGTATTAGCAGCTATCGTTACTGAGCACTAACTAAGGGCCTATAACTGTGCCATGTTTATATAATATCTCACTAAGTCTTCACACTAGTCCATCGAGATCAGCTTTACCCACATTTTACAAAGGAAATAGCTGAGATCTAGGAAGTTAAGAATTGTACCTAATCACACAAGAGATAGGTGAAATCAAAACCACCTACCAAAACTTTTGGTTAAACCAACACCTCCGGTTGCAACAATAGCTTCTTATGCTAATACTCTCAGACTCTCTGCCCAGGAGTTTGTCAGGTGGACGGGTAGAGGAAGGACATCCCAGGCAGAGGGGTGGGTGTCTACAAAGGCTTTGAAGTGAGGGGCAGCAGTCCACACTCACAGAAAGCAGGTCCTGGTAGAGAGTAGAAAATGATTATAGTCTCTGCTAGAAGCTTTTCACTAAACATTCAAAAAAAGATCATTTGAGTAAAAGTGTTGAGAGTGGAATTGGAGTGGATGATCAATAGAGTTTATTTACAGTGAAGCTGAAAACTTAATATATTACTTTTCCATCTTCTCAACTGCAAGCTACTTTCAGGCAGAAATTGACAGCCAGGTTATATAGTTTATTAATTACATAATGCATTTATTCATCTGACAAATATTTCTTGGACGTCTCTATGTCTAGGCAGACACAGTGCTGGGCACTGAAGAGAAGGAGGTAAAGAAGGCATAAAGCCTCCTCAACAAGGGCATCACCTGCATGAGGAGGCTGGCATCTCAGCAAGCAGACAGCAAACACGTGGGACCCGTGTGACCGTGTCCTCACTTCCCTCAAATGATTCTCGGTTGGGCACGGTGGTGCTGCTGCCCAGAGTGACTTCAGCTGGATGCACAAAATGCACCATGGTTTGAATTTAGAAGCTCCTAAATTAAGAATTAGATTCACAGAGAGATTGAATAATCAGAATAACAGCAGACAAGAGCCAGTGGGAGATGATTTTTCAGAATCTAAGTCTTTCTCTTTCATGAAGCCTCAGACAATTGTACTATCATGCCACAGTACTTCAACTTTATGTCCACGAGGAATCTACTTTTGCATGATATTACAGATAATACTGAAAAAGAAATGTTTGCTTTGGAAAAAATAAAAGGAAAAAGAATTAAACCTTGTAATTATTTGTGTTTAAAGGTTTCCAATTTTTAATTTTCTTAAGGCAAAAGCTACCTGACAGGGTCTTGATTTCTAAGTGGAATAACTAGAGGATTAACCAATTGTTAACAATGTAATATTTAGTTAAAGTAGATTAATAGATAATGTGATAGAAAAAATAGAAAATGAATGAACATCAAGGATACTAAAAGGCAGATGACCGCAGTGAAGATCAGGGGACAGCTGGCCTAAGGCTCTATAGTGGTGCTTTAAATGGATGATAGAAACTGTGGTCACTCCCAGTGAAACACCATGTGCATATTCAGGGGTAAGATTAATATATATGAAGGTGGAGGATGTGAGCAATGTGCTATGAGAAATGGAACCAAATATTCCCTAGGTCTTAAAATGCAGTGATTTCCCCCTCCTAGCCACCTCCTTCTGTCTGAAGCCATGGTAAATGGCATTCTCAGAGTGCATACTGTGAAGTTCCAAGTATAAAGTGGGTCTGCATTGATGTAAACATAAGTCTAAGAATGGAGGTTCCTCTCCATAGTGGTTCATAAGAACGCATGACTCTTACAAAGATTTGACAATGAAGACTTAGCAGGGGAAAAAAAGAAGAGTGGGGAATTAGAGTAAATCTCTGTGGTTTAGAGCTTATGCTTTGATTCACATTTGTAATTAAACAGGCTTTGACCTATTCAAATGCATCTCTCCAGGAAAGTCCCCTTCTCTGTCCTATATCATCAATTTTTCCTTGTCTATTGGTTGGATCATTTCCAACACATGTAAACATGTTTTTTCTCTTTTTCATCTTATAAAAATTTCCTCTCTGGACTGTACTTCCCCCTTCAACTGCTGCCCATTTCTCTGTTCTCCTTTTTAGCAAAACTTCTTGAAAGATTTGACTATTCACTACTCACTATTTATTCCTCCAATTTTGTTACCACACTCTAATTAGGCTTTTTCACCACCACTCCCCAAAAGCTCATTAATGAACTCTATGTTGCTGAATCCAATAGTCAATGCTCAGTCATCCCTGTTGGCATTATCAGCAACATCTGATACAATTGATAGCACTCAATTTCTTGGAAATACTTCCTTCACTTGGAGTTCATGGACACACATTGGCTGCCTCCCTTACTGGTTTATCCTCTTCTCCAAGCCCAGTGCTTGGTTCTTGAACCTCTCTCTTTTCTCCACACTCACACTTGAGATCTCATGGCATTAAATACCATCTCTATGTTAATGAATGCCAGATTTATACTTCCATGCTGGACCTCTCCTCTGAAATCTTGTCTTATCCATCCAACCATCTACTCAGGAACTCTATTTGGATGTCTAAAAAATATCTCAAAATTAATATGCCCCAAACCGAACTCACGATCTCCTTGCCACAGTCAAATTTGGATCACCCATAATCTTTCCCATCTCAGTAAATAGCATCCATCCTTCTACTTGTTCAAGCCCCAAATCTCAGAATTTGTGTCTAATTTCCTTAAAGTAAGAGGTTTTTTTTTTTTTTCCTTTCCCAAGAGAGGTCCTACTAAAATGTCATAGACCCCTTTGAGGAAGGACCCAGTGCCACAAGTACCACATATCTTCCTTGCAGTCTTCCCCAAAGGGAATGTGGTAATTTACCAGGGTGACTGTGCACTATGGAAATGGAAATACCCAAACTTTCCTGGGATTACTGAAGACTGGCTCTGAGTTGACATTCATTCCTAAGAACCCAAAATGTTACTGTGGCCTACAAGACCAAATGGGGACCTATGGAAGTCAGGTGATAAATGTAATTTTGGCTTAAGTCTTTCATGGACCCAGTGTATGCAGAGACCCATTCTGTGATTATTTCCCTAGTGGCTTAAGGTCCAGTTGGAAATGACATTCTCAGGAACTGTCAAAATCCCCACAAGAAAGGCAGAATAATGATGGTTAAGATTATAGACTCTGGAGCTAGCCTGCCTGGGTTCAAATCTGATATATGTCACTAGCTGTGCGGCCTTGGGCAAATTACTTTATTAACTCCTTTGTGCTTCTGTTTCCCAATCTTAAAAATGAGATAATAATATCCCTTAAGGGTGGTATGGGGATTAAATGAGTTAGTATTTGTCAAATGCCTATACATAGTAAGTGCTACATAAATGTTGCTTAAATAAATAAACTCCTTAATCCCTTTCTTTACTTCACACTGCCCCTCAAATCAGTCAGGAAATCCTTTTGGCTTTACCTGCAAGTCATATTTAAAGTCTGACTGCTTTCCACTACAATCCCTCCTCCTAGACCCACTGTCACCACCACAGAGCCAGCCACAACCAACTCTTAATGGATTAGTGCAGTAACCTCTTAACTGATCAGGCCCTCCATTACCTCCCTAACCCCATCTCTTAATAGTCTCCATATTCATCCTACTGCACTCACTCCACACCAGCTGCTCCCCAAGGACTCCAGACTTGCTCTCACTTTAGTGCCTTGGCACTGGCTGTCTCCTTGGCCTCGGATGCTCTCGCTCTGGTTATCCTCATGTGTCAACACTCTTGATGTTTTTCACAAATGTCAACTTCCTAATAAAGCCCACTCTGATCATTCCTATTTAAATATTATTATGTCCCCATACATATTCCCAGTACATCCATACACACTCCTTATCCTACTCTATTTTAATAGCACTCATCAGTTTCTAAAATGTACAGAATTTACTGTATTTACTAGATCCCACAGAAGATCCTGAAAAGGTCCCAAGTGATTAAAAAGATCCACTAGATAGAAGGTACAGGAATCCCCGAGTCACTGCTTAGAGCAGAGTTGCCAGGAGAACCTCTTGAGCAGCAACATACACACTGAACTTTCCATGAGCAAGGGCTGACTGCTTGCCAGGAGGTCCATCACCAGCTCGATGGAGCACAGATTACTGCCTCTACCTGGCCTTGCCATCATTCAAGGGCCTTCTTAACTGCCCAGCTAATATCCCAGGGGTGAATGGATCCATGTATAGGAAAAAGAAAATAAAAATAGCACCTACAGCACCCAGCAACCAGAAAGAGGAAAACAAGCAGAATGCCTAAAACTGGCAGCTCCTTATATACCAGAACTGCTGGAGAAGAAAGATGATAGCTTTAAGTTTTGAATGAGATTTTAAAATTGGTAATAACAATGGTGCTCAAAGAAATTCACTTCTAATATATGAAGAGGAAAAAAAAAAACCAGACTCTGGAATTCAAAGAGTTTTTTCTTGTTTTGTTTTCTTTTTTAACTTTACAAATTCCACAGATGGAATAGAATGACCTTCTATTTTCTGTTGGGGATTGAATTTGGACCTGTATGATCAAGCAAAACATATCTCAACACAGAAAGTAAAAACACAAAGAGATGGAAATCATAAGAGAAATTTTTTAAAAGGGCTTGGAGGACAGATGCATAGACCCAACATGTGACTAATGAAATTTCCAAGGGAGGGAAATGGAACAGATGTAGGAATGCATTAATTAAGGAAATAACAGAAGAAATTTTCCCTTTTTTGCAGAAAGACTCAAGTCTACAAATTTAAAGTGCTCATTGAGTTCCAGGCATAATTGATGAGGAAAAACATTTTTAAAAACCCAGTTGGGCATATCCAGGCAGAATTCCTAAATTCAAGCATAAAGAAAATGCATAGGCTGTCACACATAAAAATTGTTTACATACAAAGGAAAGGGCCAGCACAAATAGGACTGAGGCATTAGACAGAAGAATTATCCCCATAGAGCACTGAGGGAGGAGGATGTCAACCCCAAATCCTATCCGCACTGAGAAAGCCAGCTGTCAGGGTGAGAGAGGGAGTGGGCAAATATGCGGGAATCCAGGACTTACATCACCCACATATTCCATCTAAGGTAATGCTTCAGGAAGCACGCCAAGACAACAAGATAATCAAAACAGAGTCCCCAGTAGGGTGCAAAGAGGTGAGGAAATAGCATGAACATGAGTCTCTGTCTCTCTGCATATGTGTGTGTGTGTACAGTTTTCCACTTAGATATACTTAATTTTCCACTTAAACCTAAACTGAAAATGGTAGAATGCCTGGGAATTTGTAATATAAGTGCTAAACAATGATCATATGAACAGAAGAAACAACCTACAGGGGAAAACCTAAGAAAGTCTAAAAGTATTAAATGATCTCATAAGTCCTTGGGAAGGGAGGAAGGAGCAAGTAGAAAAGGGAAGTGGATGTTTTCTTAAGGTTTCACCTGAGAAAAAGTAGGGAAATGAAATCATAATAAAGGTGAAAGAGCACAGTGAGAAAATAAAACACTTCCATGGAGAGATATGATCAGTACCTTATTTTCATATTGATAGAGAAAGAAGTGGTTCAATAGAAATAAACAAAATGGGAGAGTAATACCTAGAAGAGTGGGGAAATGTGATAGAACCTCTAAATTTAATAAGGAAAAGACAGACAATTAATAGTACTTTGATCAACCCACCAAAACTAGGGGGGGGGGGGAACAACATAATATAAATAATATGCATGAGGTAAAATGAAAGAAATAAAATCAAAAATATCTGTTTTCAGTTAAATGTGAATGGATTGGATTCATCTTTCAAAGACAAAGACTGTCAGATTGGATTTTTTTTTTTTAAAGTAGATGAGTCTATTTTCAAAACACACTAAAAACAAAAGTTTTTTTTTTTAATGTTGGAAAGAAAGAAGTAGGCAAACAGATATCAGGAAAATACATTTCTTTTAGAAAAGGAAAGGAGGAAAAACAGCATACAATTATAATTAGCAAAACAGCATTTAAGATTAAAAGCATTAATCAGGGCAAGAGGAAAGTTACAAAACATAAAGGCACCATTTATTAAAAGGATGTAACAGTCACAAATCTGTAGGTACCAAATATCTAAAAAGCTAAATATATGAAGCAAACACCATTAGAAATCTTCTTTAAAAGTGATACATAAACCTTAACTTTATAGTAGGTTATTTTAAAATTACTTTTATTATATCACTTTTATATTTTTGTTCCTGTGTTTAGTGTAGGTGGCCATGTTTGTGCTTTGGTAGATCCCCTCAGGTGCAGTTAATCTTAGAAGAAGGGTGTCTGTAGGTATTAAGTTTACTTATAAAGATTCCAACAGGGTCTTGTTTTGAAAGCTGGTGATCCCCTTACCATACTGCACACTCTCCCTTAGGCCAAAGTGAACCCAGCAAGAAGCATCACACGGCCTACCAGGCAGAGAGCCCCTGGAGCCCCTCTGAGGATATGTTCCATCCCTACTGGTGCAGCACAGCCTCAAGCCATCCTTCTACCCTGGGCCTCCACCAGGACTATCTGAGCCTCACACTGCATCCTCACCCCTAATGCGTTACCCCAGTGGGGTAAAAGGGGTGGGTGTCCTGAAGGGAGACCAGAGTCCTCTCTGTCCTCTGCTAGCCACTCCCTAGATTCAATCCTGGCACTTGGCAAACATTCATCCCTCTTCAGTTTCAACAACAAAAGAGTTTTGAGTACACAGTATGTATAAGACCCTGTTCTGGGCTTTTTAATTTAGGGCACTTTTTTCCCCAAGATTTCTCTCAGGTCTGGTGAGTGAGCCAGAGTTCTAGGACTCATGTGGCTTCCAAATGCTCTACATTTTGGGGTTGTCTGGCAATGGTCCATAGGCAGTTCTGACCCATGACTTAATTTCCATCAGGCTGAGGAAAAATTATTGTATTAAGATTAATACAGGGACTTCCCTGGTGGCACAGTGGTTAAGAATCCTCCTGTCAATGCAGAGGACACAGGTTTGATCCCTGGTCCGGGAAGATCCCACACTCCAGGGAGCAACTAAGTCCATGTGCCACAACTACTGAGCCTGTGCTCTAGATCCCACGAGCCACAAATACTGAACCCGCGTGCCACAACTACTGAAGCCTACGTGCCTAGAGCCCGTGCTCCACAACAAGAGAAGCCACCGCAATGAGAATCCCCTGCCCTGCAACAAAGGGTAGCCCCCACTCACTGCAACTAGAGAAAGCCCATGCACAGCAATGAAGACCCAATGCAGCCAAAAATAAATAAATAAATAAATTATTTTTTTAAAAGATTAATACAATAAAGTGAGTTTTTAGTGAAGCTAAATTTATTCCACTTAGACAATTTTTCTTTATCCTGATACTATGTCCTTCCTCTTTATAGCTTAAAGTAGCCTTTCTCTTATGAAATGATAGCAGATGGCAGAGTTTTTTAATATTCTTACTTGAAAAATAAGACGTTGACAACCCTATGAACCCCCGCAAATAATTTAATGTATGATGAATATAAGATGTATAACTCTGTGAATTCAAATGTGTGGGGACCTCTGTTCTCTATAGCTTCCTCTCTGTACTTTGTGTGTGTGTGTGTGGCCACGCTGCAGGGCATGCAGGATCTTAGTTCCCCAAACAGGGATCAACCCTGTGCCCTTTGCAGTGGAAGCACAGAGTCTTAACCACAGGACTACCAGGGAAGCCTCCCCACCCCCATACTACTAAGAACTATCCATGCTGAAAGTATACATTTCTGCCATCACCTCTCACTCTGCAAATACATCTTGATCAGCAATGGAAATGGTCCAGTCATTCAAGGAACCAGATTGTGCCTGGAGAGATGGGGGCTACATAATACAGAATCCTCCTGGGAGTCTGGAAGAACACGCTGCATTGCCAAGCATTGCTGAGCCTGATGGATCTGTCCCCACATTGCCAACTGATGTCATAAGCTTGGTCCCCCACATATTCTACTGGGGAAACTCATCATAACCCAGTCATTCTAAAAAAAAATTCTCAGATACACGCATAGCAATCATCACAAGTATGACAAAGTTGCCCTGAATCTGTCTTTAAAATTCAAAAGAAGAAAAGAATGAAAATTGAAGGTCATAATTTTACCTATATCAAACCAAAGACACAGAAGTGTTGTCTTCATTTACATCATGCTCTTACCTTCCAAAATTTCAAAATGATTTCTGATGTTCTCTCCATCATTCAGTGATTAAAATTTTAGGAAGTTTACTTTTAACCCAGGTTGAATTTGGCAGTTTGGCTCATTTGACATGGTGCTTTACTTCTTTCCTGCACAGGAGACAACATGGTTTAGGGAACTTTGGTCTGCCTGACAGCAAGTATCTGAGTTTGAATCTTAACTGAAAATTTTTTATTAGCTATATTAATTTCAGCAAGCTTTTAGCATCTCTAAGCCTCAGTTTCATCATTTGTAACATGCGTATTATAAGACAAACAGCAGAGTTGTAATACAGTTGGTATAAAGTATCCAAGAAATGCTAGTAGTATTTTTTAATATAATTAGACTCTAATTTTACTTTCAAATAAACTTGCACAAGATGCCTTTCTTTCTGTTTGTATTATTTTTCAAAATGCAACTGGGAGGAAGAGTTTAAATTTGCTTCTCAAGTTTGTAAAGAATTACACAGATGAACCTGGAGTGAAAAGGGTCTTGGGCCAAATGTTTTGCCTGCTCGTAATGCCACATATCCACAAATAAGAACTACAAGTGGTCTCAGCTTTAATTTCACACCACTGTCTCTTTAACCAAGCAGCGTCCTCAGAACTGTGCTTCAGTGCTGAATCATTACTGACTCAGAGGTTTATAAATACTGCTACATGAATCACTTGGAGTTTTCTTTAGTGGTCCCCTACTTCCCTCTAGAAGATTCAATTAAACCTGACCCCGCAAAGGGAGTGATATCTGACTTCCCACATTAGTGGGGCTGCTAAGTCTCTATGACGTACATGATACATTTATAAGAAGGAACATTCTAAAATTAAGCTTAATGCATTCTCATTCAATTCACTAAATAACTGATGTAACTTGAAGACAATAAGTTACCCTGATTTGTTTTCTGTAACAGCTTACTAAATGTCAGCAAGAAATAGAAATGTTCTAAACTAGGACCCCACTCCTAATTCCTTACAAAATAAGTTAGAATGCATACATTTTGTAGAAAAAAGCTTTAAAATGATGTAAATATAATAACATTCAAAATCTAAATTTCATTTGGTAGGAATGGTTAAAAGATAACACTCAGAAAGACAGCTAAGGTGCCATGTTGAAAGCAGCTGAAATGTTACTGCCGGTACATGAAATCATGTCAGTAAGGAATTTACTTCAGAAATAGGGGTGAAGAATTATAGAATAATGCACAAGTCAACACTGTTAGAGCCAACACATCATCTACTCTAACAATGATGTACAGCAGCAAAGATAATCCAAAAATCTTTTATATTCGCTTTTGTATTATATTATTATTTGCAATAGATATATCTTCCCAATTGTATTTCAGATTTGTTTCCCTTTTTGGATATTCATTACCTGATGGATGGGGGAACATACCCAATGGCAATCTCAAGGGCACAGGGAAGCCAGGGAGATAAAATTTTGCTAGAGGTAATCTACAAAACAAATTGTGTCTGTAAGTGAGGAGGAGGTGTGGCCTGGAACCCTGAGAGTATGGAGGGGAGTGAGGCCAAGCACGTTATTGATGGCTCTGCCATCCATCAGCCCCATCAATTGGCCCAGGGAGAAGCGTGGTTGAAAAAAGGCCTACTCACTGCAATCTCTCTCTTTTCCCTCAGGCACACAACTAACCTCTTCAGAGCTATCATGGTTAGAGCATTATGGAGGACAAACCTCCTAAGAAAGGACCACTTGAGTCCTGGATGAGAGCCTCCTGGGCTTCTTTGGGGGCAGAGAAATCCTGAAAGTACACATAACCCATATATGTTTTGAGACATGCTTTAGAAGTTTATTTTTAGAAGCGCTGCAACTACTTGAAAAATTGAATGTATTGCAGAATAGAGTTATGGCCAATGGTGGCAGAGTCTACATGAAGTCTCTGCTTCATGGTCTTCTGGGAAAAACCCTTCAACTTGTTGGCTATACTGTTCAGTATAACTGTGTAGCTCATTGTGTTTTTTAACATGCTGGTGGTGCTGTCATGTATTCTGGACTATCGATGGAGCCTACAATTCAAAATTCAGATGTTAAAATATTTGCACATTTGCAGAGAATCGTAATTGACATTTTTATGACATCCAAAAAGGTGACACTGTGATTGCAAAAAGCCCAAGTGATCCAAAATCAAATATTTGTAAAAGAGTAATTGGTTTGAAAGGAGACAAAATCCTCAGCAATAGTCCATCAGGTTTCTTTAAAAGCTATAATTATGTGCCAATGAATCGTGTTTGGTTAGAAGGTGGTAATCTACACAACTCTACAGATTTCAGGTACTTTAGACCTATTCCATGTGGACTAATAAGAGGATGTGTCTTCTTTAAGATGTGACCTCTGAGTGATTTGGATTTCTACCTGAAGGCCTTAATAGCCACAGATTTTACAATTATTAGCAACCATTTATTCTTTGACTTGCTTATTGTCTCCTGTTCAAGTGAATTTATTATTGTCACTGAAATCATATACTTACCAATAAAATACTATTCCAAAAAATAAAAACCAAGTACTCCCAAATTGGGGAGGGGGGCATGTTTAAAGAAAGCTAACATAAATCAATTGAAAATGAATGCACTAAGCCACATGCTGAGAAGAATTTGCAAAGAAATCTTTCTTATTCTTAAGAAGGAGATGAACTGCAATTTATGTAAAAATTCTTCTTAATCTTTTAAATTCTAGGGAAGGTAACAGTGGAACAACTAATTTCAAATCTCTTCCCAGACACAGACAAAATCATAAAAGTAAAATATAGGAAAAAATTCCTCAGTACTGGAAGTAAGGCATGTTGTCAACAAACAAGGAAGATTAACTGACCTATAAGGTAAAAGGATAAACAGGATCAAAAGATCTCACTAAAAACCAATTCAGTTTTTCCTGGAAGTACAGTGTTACAGGAAGAGAGTAAAGCAAATCTTGACAAGTTTCACTAGCAATCCCTAATAATGAGGGATGAGGGCAAGAGGTGAGTGCAGCAATGGATGGATCTGTGGATTCAGAGGCTGGGGCAGGTGGGAAAAGCAAGCCCTGGGTACAGCAGAAAACTGTGCAGCAACTCAGCTTGCTGCGCCTGGGTTCTCGATAGCAGAGTGGACGCATTTTGACCTGGAGAAACACTTCCTGAAATGCGGAAGGAGACAGGACCCTCAACCCCACTCTGACAGAGCAGGAAGGACTGTGAGAAAGATGCAGGCCGCTCCTTGTGGAGGCACATTTGTACTGGCCCTAACTGCAGCGTATATGGAGCAGGGAGTCCCATGAAACTCACTTCAAGCTTTCTCTCGTCCAAAATTTTACCTTTCTGGCCATTTCCTCCCAATACATTAAAACGCATTCCCAAATTACAATAGAAATAATTGGGAATGTTGTAGAGGGACAGCCCTCCAAAATGACAAGTCACTCTCCCAGTCTGGAGGGTAAAGTCTCTGGGGAAGAGCCTAAAGAAAGCTATACCCACCTTGTGTACTTGGAGTTAGTGGTTGGGCTAAACAAAATGCCAAATGTAAAATATCTGGCCTCAGGTACAATAGTTTCAGCAAAGAGTGGAAACACAACTTCTGAGACAAACGTATAGATTTCCCCCCTTCCTGACCCACATGTGACCCCCGTTCCCTCCCTACCCTATTCAGGCTACTGAATGATTGAATTGATAACATTATCTAACAACATCCAGGAAAAATTATTTTAAAAAACAGACTGGGGCTTCCCTGGTGGCTCAGTGGTTGGGAGTCCGCCTGCCGATGCAGGCGACGAGGGTTCATGCCCCGGTCTGGGGGGATCCCACGTGCCGTGGAGCGGCTGGGCCCGTGAGCCGTGGCCACTGGGCCTGCTCGTCCAGAGCCTGTGCTCCGCAATGGGAGAGGCCGCAGCAGTGAGAGGCCCGCCTAGCACCAAAAAAAAAAAAAAAACAGACTGGAGTCAGATAGCTTCTTTGCATATTAAATGTCAAAAGAAAAGGGAATCATTAATTTTTAAGGGAAATAGCTATAACACTGAGTCAGTAATGAACATAACACAGTATAGAACATAATACTGAGTTCTATAACTCAGTAAAGTGTCCTTTCATATAGAGATAACAGGAAAATCAAATATGCAAATTTTCAGAGGGTGTACAACCCATATACTGTACTCAGAAAAATAACTTGAGGTTATGTACTAGTGGCCAAGAGGAGATGCAAATAAAGAAGTAACAGATGGAGATTCACTGGTATGAAAGGCCCAGATACATGAATTAAAACACAACCAGGAGGAGGAGCTTCAAGATGGCGGAAGAGTAAGATGTGATTACCTTCCTCCCCACAAATACATCAGAAATACATCTACATGTGGAACAACTCCTACAGAACACCTACTGAACGCTGGCAGAAGACCTCAGACCTCCCAAAAGGCAGAAACTCCCCACATACCTGGGTAGGGCAAAAGAAAAAAGAAAATCAGAGACAAAATAATAGGAACAGGACCTGCAGCAGTGGGAGGAAGCTGTGAAGGAGGAAAGGTTTCCACACACTAGAAGCCCCTTCGTGGGTGGAGACTGCAGGTGCCAGAGGGGGGAAGCTTTGGAGCCATGGAGGAGAGTGCAGCAACAGGGGTGCAGAGGGCAGAGGGGAGAGATTCCCGCACAGAGGATCGGTGCCGACCAGCACTCACCAGCCCGAGAGGCTTGTCTTCTCACCCGCCGGGACGGGCGGGGGCTGGGAGCTGAGGCTCGAGCTTCGGAGGTCGGATCCCGGGGAGAGGATTGGGATTGGCTGCGTGAACACAGCCTGAAGGAGTTAGTGCACCACGGCTAGCCGAGAGGGAGTCCGGGAAAAAGTCTGGAGCTGCTGAAGAGGCAAGAGACTTTTTCTTGCCTCTTTGTTTCCTGGTGCGTGAGGAGAGGGGATTAAGAACACTGTTTAAAGGAGCTCCAGAGATGGGCACGAGCCACGTCTATTAGCACGGACCCCAGAGATGGGCGTTAGACGCTAAGGCTGCTGCTGCAGCCACTAAGAAGCCTGTGTGCAAGCACAGGTCACTATCCACACCTCCCCTCCTGGGAGCCTGTGCACCCGCAGCTGCCAGGGTCCAGGGACAACTTCCCCGGGAGAACGCACAGTGTACCTCAGGCTGCCGCAGTGTCACGCCAGCCTCTGCCGTCGCAGTCTTGCCCCGCATCCATACCCCTCCCTCCCCCAGGCCTGAGTGAGCCAGAGCCCCCGAATCAGCTGCTCCTTTAACCCCATCCTGTCTGAGCAGAGAACACACACCCTCAGGTGACCTACATGCAGAGGCAGGGCCAAATCCAAAGCTGAATCCCAGGAGCTCTGTCAACAAAGAAGAGAAAGGGAAATATCTCCCAGAAGCCTCAGGAGCAGCAGATTAAATCTCGACAGTCAACCTGCTGTACGCTGCATCTGTGGAATACCTGAATTGACAACGAATCATCCCAAATTGAGGAGGTGGACTTTGGGGGCAACGATTTTTTTTTTTCCATTTTTCTCTTTTTGTGAGTGTGTATGTGTATGCTTCTGTGTGTGATTTTTGTCTGTGTAGCTTTGCCTTTACCATTTGTCCTAGGGTTCTATCTGTCTGTTGTTTTATTTTTTTTTAGTATAGTCTTTAGCACTTGTTATCATTGGTGGGTTTCTTTTTTGGTTTGGCTGTTCTCTTTTTTCATTCTTATTTTTAATTACTTTAAAAAATTTTTTAATAATTATTTTAATAACGTTTTTATTTTATCTTCTTTCTTTCATTCTTTCTCTCTCTCTTTCTTTCTTTCTTTCTTTCTTTCTTTCTTTCTTTCTTTCTTTCTTTCTTTCTTTCTTTCTTTCTTTCTTTCTTTCTTTCTTTCTTTCTTTCTTTCTTTCTTTCTCCCTTTTATGGTGAGCCGTGTAGATGACAGGCTGTTGGTGCTCCAGCCAGGCATCAGGGCTGTGCCTCTGAGGTGGGAGAGCCAAGTTCAGGACATTGGCCCACCAGAGACCTCCCAGCTCCATGTAATATCCAACAGTGAAAAATCCCAGAGATCTCCATCTCAATGCCAAGACCCAGCTCCACTCAACAACCAGCAAGCTACAGTGCTGGACACCCTATGACAAACAACTAGCAAGAGAGGAACACAACCCACCCATTAGCAGAGAGGCTGTCTAAACCCATAATAAGGTCACAGACACCCCAAAACACACGGCCAGATATGGAACTGCCAATCAGAAAGACAGGATACAGCCTCATCCACCAGAACACAGGCATTAGTCCCCTCCACAGGAAGCCTACAAAACCCATTGAACCAAACTTAGCCACTGGGGGCAGACACTGAAAACAATGAAACTACGAAACAGCAGCCTGTGAAAAGGAGAACCAAAACACAGTAAGTTAAGCAAAATGAGAAGACAAACACACAGCTGATGAAGGAGCAAGGTTAAAAACCCACCAGACCTAACAAATGAAGAGGAAATAGGCAGTCTACCTGAAAAAGAATTTAGAATAATGATAGTAAAGATGATCTAAAATCTTGGAAATAGAATGGACAAAATAGAAGAAACGTTTAACAAGGACCTAGAAGAAGTTAAGAGCAGACAAACAATCAAGAACAACACAATAGGGCTTCCCTGGTGGCGCAGTGGTTGAGAGTCCACCTGCTGATGCAGGGGACATGGGTTCGTGCCCCAGTCTGGGAAGATCCCACATGCTGTGGAGTGGCCGGGCTTGTGAGCCATGGCCGCTGAGCCTGTGCATCTGGAGCCTATGCTCTGCAACAGGAGAGGCTACAACAGTGAGAGGTCCGCATATTGAAAAAAAAAAAAACACAATACATGAAATTAAAAATTCTCTAGAAGGGATCAATAACAGAATAACTGAGGCAGAATAACGGATAAATGACTTGGAAGATAAAATGGTGGAAATAACTACTGCAGAGCAGAAGAAAGAAAAAAGAATGAAAAGAATTGAAGACAGTTGCAGAGACCTCTGGGACAATATTAAACACACCAACATTAGAATTATAGGGGTCCCAGAAGAAGAAGAGAAAAAGAAAGGGACTGAGCAAATATTTCAAGAGATTATAGTTGAAAACTTCCCTAATGTGGGAAAGGAACTAGTTAATCAAGTCCAGAAAGCACAGAGAGTCACGTACATGATAAATCCAAGGAGAAACTTGCCAAGACACATATTAATCAAACTATAAAAAATTAAATACAAAGAAAACATATTAAAAGCAGCAAGAGAAAAACAACAAATAACATACAAGGGAATCCCCAAGAGGTTAACAGCTGATCTTTCAGCAGAAACTCTACAAGCCAGAAGGGAGTGGCAGGACATACTTAAAGTGATGAAAGGGAAAAACCTGCAACCAACATTACTCTACCCAGCAAGGATCTCATTCATTTGACAGAGAAATTAAAACCTTTACAGACAAGCAAAAGCTAAGAGAATCAGCACGACCAAACCAACTTTACAACAAAGGCTAAAGGAACTACTCTAGGCAGGAAACACAAGAGAAGGAAAACACCTACAATAACAAACCCAAAACAATTAAGAAAATGGTTATTGGAACATACATATCAATAATGACCTTAAATGTAAGTGGATTAAGTGCTCCAACCAAAAGACATACACTGGCTGAATGCATACAAAAACAAGACCTGAATAAATGCTGTCTACAAGAGACCTACATCAGACCTAGGGACACATACAGACTGAAAGTGAGGGGATGGAAAAGATATGAAATCAGAAGAAAGCTGGAGTAGCAATTCTCATATCAGACAAAATAGACTTTAAAATAAAAACTATTACAATAGACAAAGAAGGACACTACATAATGATTAAGGGATCAATCCAAGAAGAAGATATAACAATTGTAAATATTTATGCACCCAACATAGGAGCACCTCAATACATAAGACAAATACTAACAGCCATAAAAGGGGAAATTGACAGAAACACAATCATAGTAGTGGACTTTAACACCCCACTTTCACCAATGGACAGATCATCCAAAATGAAAATAAATAAGGAAACACGAGCTTTAAATGACACATTAAACAAGATGGACTTAGTTGATATTTATAGGACATTCCATCCAAAAACAACAGAATACACTGTCTTCTCAAGTGCTCATGGAACATTCTCCAGGATAGATCATATCTTAGGTCACAAATCAAGCCTTGTTAAATTTAAGAAAATTGAAATTGTATCAAGTATCTTTTCTGACCACAATGCTATGAGACTACATATCAATTACAGGAAAAACTCTGTAAAAAATACAAAGCCATGGAGGCTAAACAATACACTGCTTAAAAACCAAGAGATCATTGAAGAAATCAAGGAGGAAATCAAAAAATACCTAGAAACAAATGACAATGAAAACATGACGACCCAAAACCTATGGGATGCAGCAAAAGCAGTTCTAAGAGGGAAGTTTATAGCAATACAAGCCTACCTTAAGAAACAAGAAACATCTCAAATAAACAACCTGACCTTACATCTAAAGCAATTAGAGAAAGAAGAACAACAACAACAACAAAAAAAAAAAAAGTTAGCAGAAGGAAGGAAATCATAAAGATCAGATTGAAATAAATGAAAAAAAATGAAGGAAACAACAGCAAAGATCAATAAAACTAAAAGGTGATGCTTTGCGAAGATAAACAAAATTGATAAACCATTAGCCAGATTCATCAAGAAAAAAATGGAGAAGACTCAAATCAATAGAATTAGAAATGAAAAAGAAGTAACTACTGACACTGCAGAAATACAAAGGATCATGAGAAATTACTACAAGCAACAGTATGACAATAAAATGGACACCCTGGAAGTAATGGACAAATTACTAGAAATGCACAACCTTCTGAGAGTGAACAAGGAACAAATAGAAAATATGAACAGACAAATAACAAGTGAAACTGTGATTAAAAATCTTCCAAGAAACAAAATCCCAGGACCAGACAGCTTCACAGGCGAATTCTATCAAACATTTAGAAAAGAGCTAACACCTATCCTTCTCAAACTCTTCCAAAAGATAGCAGAGGGAGGAACACTCCCAAACTCATTCTACAAGGCCACCATCACCCCGATACTAAAACCAGACAAAGATGTCACAAGAAAAGAAAACTACAGACCAATATCACTGATGAATATAGATGCAGAAATCCTCAACAAAATGCTTGCAAACAGAATCCAACAGCACATTAAAAGGATCATACACTATTATCAAGTGGGGTTTATCCTAGTAATGCAAGGATTCTTCAATATACGCAATTCAATCAATGTGATACACCATATTAACAAATTGAAGAATAAAAACCATATGATCATCTCAACAGATGCATAGAAAGCATTCAACAAAATTCAACACCCATTTATGTTCAAAACTCCCCAGAAAGTAGGCATAGAGTGAACTTACCTAAACATAATTAAACCCATATATGACAAAACCCACAGCCAACATCATTCTCAATGGTGAATTCTGAAACCATTTCCTCTAAGATCAGGAACAAGACAAAGTTTTCCACTCTCACCATTATTATTCAATATAGTTTTGGAAGTTTTAGCCAAAGCAATCAGAGCAGAAAAAGAAATAAAAGGAATCCCAATTGAAAAAGAAAAAGTAAAACTGTCACTGTTTGCAGATGATATGATACTATACATAGAGAATCCTAAAGATGCTACCAGAAAACTACTAGGGCTAATTAATGAATTTGGTAAAGTAGCAGGATACAAAATTAATGCACAGAAATCTCCTGCATTCCTATACATTAATGATGAAAAATCTGAAAGAGAAATTAAGGAAACACTCCCATTTACCACTGCAACAAAAAGAATAAAATGCTGAGGAATAAACCTACCTAAGGAGACAAAAGACCTGTAGGCAGAAAAGTATAAGACACTGATGAAAGAAATTAAAGATGATACAAACAGATGGAGAGATATACCATGTTCTTGGATTGGAAGAATCAATATTATGAAAATGACTCTACTTCCCAAAGCAATCTACAGATTCAATGCAATCCCTATCAAACTACCAATGGCATTTTTCACAGAACTAGAACAAAATATTTCACAATTTATATGAAAACACAAAAGACCCTGAATAGCCAAAGCAATCTTGAGAAAGAAATACAGAGCTGGAGGAATCAGACTCCCTGACCTCAGACTATATTACAAAGCTACATTAATCAAGACAATATGGTACTGGCACAAAAACAGAAACATAGATCAATGGAACAAGATAGAAAGCCCAGAGATAAACCCATGCACATATGGTCAACTAATCTATGACAAAGGAGGCAAGGATATACAATGGAGAAAAGACAGCCTCTTCAGTAAGTGGTGCTGGGAAAACAGGACAGCTATATATAAAAGAATGAAATTAGAACACTCCCTAACACCATACACAAAAATCAACTCAAAATGGATTAAAGACTTAAAAGTTAAGGCCAGACACTATCAAACTATTAGAGGAAAACATAGGCAGAACACTCTATGACATAAATCACAGCAAGATCCTTTTTGACCCACCTCCTAGAGAAATGGAAATAAAAACAAAAATAAACAAATGAGACCTAATGAAACTTAAAAGCTTTTGCACAGCAAAGGAAACCATAAACAAGACTAAAAGACAACCCTCCGAATGGGAGAATATATTTGCAAATGAAGGAATTGACAAAGGATTAATCTCCAAAATTTCCAAGCTGCTGATACAGCTCAATATTAAAAAAACAAACAACCCAGTCCAAAAACGGGCAGAAGACCTAAATAGAGATTTCTTGAAAGTAGATACACAAATTGCCAACAAACACATGAAAAAATGCTCAACATCATTAATCATTAGAGAAATGCAAATCAAAACTACAATGAGATATCATCTCACACCAGTCACAATGGCCATCATCAAAGAATCTACAAACAATAAATGCTGGAGAGGGTGTGGAGAAAAGGGAACACTCATACACTCTTGGTGGGAATGTAAATTGATACAGCTACTATGGAGAACAGTATGGAGGTTCTTAAAAAACTAAATCTAGAACTACCATATGACCCAGCAATCCCACTACTAGGCATATAGCCTGAGAAAACCATATTTCAAAAAGAGTCATGTACCACAATGTTCATTGCAGTTCTATGTACAATAGCCAGGATATAGAAGCAACCTAAGTGTCCTTCAACAGATGAATAGATAAAGAATATGTGGTACATATATACAATGGTATATTACTCAACCATAAAAAGAAACAAAATTGAATTATTTGTAGTGAGGTGGGTGGACCTAGAGTCTGTCATACAGAGTGAAGTAAGTCAGAAAGAGAAAAACAAATGCTGTATGCTAACACATATATATGGAATCTAAAAAACAATGGTCATGAAGAACCTAGGGACAAGATGGGAATAAAGACACAGAGCTACTAGAGAATGGATTTGAGGATACGGGGAGGGGGAAGGGTAGGCTGGGACAATATGAGAGAGTGGCGGTCTATATATTGACAAGTGTACACTACCAAATATAAAATAGATAGCTAGTAGGAAGCAGTCACATAGCACAGGGAAATCAGCTCGGTGCTTTGTGACCAGCTAGGAGGGTGGGATAGGGAGGGTGGGAGGGAGGGAGATGCAAGAGGGAAGAGATATGGGGATATATGTATATGTATTACTGATTCACTTTGTTGTAAAGCAGAAACTAACACACCATTGTAAAGCACTTATACACCAATAAAAAATGTTTAAAAAAAACAGATCTAAATGACTGGGCAAATAAAGTTATAAACCAAGGTACAAATATAACTCTTGAAAGAAAAGATAATAAATTTAAAAAGAATAATATTTTAGCAATTCAGTAGTTATTTAAGAAAAATTCCCAAAGTATACCAACAAAAACCTGAGAAACGGAAAGAAATGTTACCCCAAATAATTCTTCATCTTAATAGATGACAGTCATTATGTACTATTTCATATTAACAACCTGAGAAAATTTGTACTTAAAGATTTCAAAGAAATCATTAGTGAAAGTAAATGTTTTCCTTAATTCACATTACTGATTCATATATTTACTTACATTTAAGAAAATGAAAAAAGAAAAACCACAGACACTATATCAAGATAGAGAATAAATGAAACAGAGAAAAGGCATAAAACATGAAATGAGATAAGAAAAGTAATAAACATGTTATAAAAATAAATGCAAAGGAAATCTCATCTATTAAAAGAAAAGTTTCTTAATAGGTCAAAACACAAAACCCAACTCTATACTGTCATTAAGAGATATACTCAAAACAAAATGCCTCAGAAAAGCTAAGAAAAAACAAAGAACCAGAAAAATGGGCTACACTTTAAACATCAAAGTAGAAATCAAGGAAAAAAAACGAGATATTATACAGTCATTTTTGTTAAGAACTGAAAATTCAAAATGTATATTATTTATCATAAACGTATATATCAAATAACATACCCTAATATATATAGTTTAAAAGTTAAAAAATAAATTACTATAGACATGAAGAAATTAACACAATGATTGCACTCCTAAAAGATTAAGTAAATTAAAAATAAATAATCAATAAATGATCAATTATTTTAATATATTTTAAAATGCCAAGTTTAGAGAGTTTACCTCCCTTTGAGGTTGCCATGGAATTTAATTATAATGGAACATTATATGTGAAAACTTATAGGATATATTTCTAAGTTCATTCTCAGATAAACACACCCCCACTCTCACACCCACCCTTGCCAGTCTTTTCTCTTTGTTTCATTTTGGATGGATTTTTGCTGCATTATCAAGTTCACTACTCTTTCCTTCTGCAGTGTCTAATCTGATGCTCATCCTATACAGTGGAATTTTTATTTTAGATATTTTATTTTTCATCTCTAGATGTTCCGTTGGGTTCTTTTTCAAATCTTCCATTTCTCTCCTCATATGTTCATGTCTTCATTTAGATCTTAAGCATATTGAAAATGTTTATAATAGCTGTTTTAGTGTTCTTCACTGTTAATTTCATCATCCCTGTCATCTCTGAGTATATTTCTATTAACTTCTTCTATCATTGTGAATCACATTTCCCTGCTCCTTCTTATGTTTATTCTAGTTATTTATTTGGATGATGAACATAGTGAATTTTATATTATTGAGGACTGGATTTTGTTGTATTTATTTAAAGAGTGTTGAACTTCATTCTAGCATACATTTAAGTTACATGCAGATTAATCAAGGCTCGTTTTTAAACTCATCAATTATAAAAGTCTAGAGTAGTCTTTTTTCTATTATTAATTTTGTCCCACTACAAGGTGTGAACTTTCTGGGATCTCAACTGAAGATCCTGTGTAGTCATCAGCATCTCTTTACTCTGGCTGTTGGGACCTTGAAGGATTCCTAGTCTTACGTGAGCTCTGGAACTTGTCCTGCAATTATCTGCCTGGCAATTACCCTTTCCCTAGAAGTTAATTTTTCCTGGCCTTGTGGAGTTTCATCCTATGCATGTGAAGAACGGTATTCAGTCCACAATTCAAGCAGATCCTTAGGCGGATTTCTTGTGCTCTTTCTTTGTGCCTCTGCCTCCTGTCCAGTGCCCTGCCCTGTAAATTCCTGCCATCCCAGTCTCCCCAAACTCCAATATTTCTCCTCTATTCAACAATACTTGTGGGCTCCGCTTGGTTTCCCCCTCTCTGTGCTGTCCTCTAGAAATTGCCTCCAGACTAAAAGCTAAGTTAACGGTAGGGCTCACCTCATTTCTTTCCCTTCTCTGAGAGACCACAGTGCTGTGCTTCATGTTGGTCAATATCTGAAAATATTTTTTCATTCCACCATTCTAGTTGTTTATGGTGGAAAAGTAATCCTGGAGCCTGTTACTATCTCATGACCAGAAGTGGAATTTCCAACCAAAATGTTTTTATTAAGAAAATCTTTTTTTTTTTAATTTTTAAAATTTTATTGTAGTATGGTTGATTTACAATGTTGTGTTAGTTTTAGCTGTACAGCAAATTGAATCAGATATATAAAGATATATATATGGATATAGATATAGATATATAGAGATAGAGATAGAGACAGATATATCTCCACCCTTTTTATAGATTCTTTTCCCATATAGGCCATTACAGAATATTGAGTAGAGTTCCCTGTGTTACACAGTAGGTTCTTATTAGTTATCTATTTTATATATAGTAGTGTGTATATGTCAATCCCAATCTTGCAATTTATCCCTCACCCCCTCATCCCCTGGTAAGCGTAAGTTTGTTTTCTATATCTGTGACTCTACTTCTGTTTTATAAATAAGTGCATTTGTACCCCTTTTTTAGATTTCACATATAAACAATATCATATGATATTTATCTTTCTCTGTCTGACTTACTTCACTTAGTATGACAATCTCTAGTTGCATCCATGTTGCTGCAAATGGCATTATTTTCTTCTTTTTTATGGCTGAGTAATATTCCATTGTATATATGTAGCACATCTTCTTTATCCATTCCTCTGCTGGTGGACATTTAAGTTGCTTTCATGTCCTGGTTATTGTAAATAGTGCTGCAATGAACACTGGGGTGCATGTATCTTTTTGAATTATGGTTTTCTCCAGGTATATGTCTAGGAGTGGGATTACTGGGTCATATGGTAGTTCTATTTTTCGTTTTTTAAGGAACCTCCATACTGTTCTCTACAGTGGCTATACCAATTTACATTCCCACAAACAGTGTAGGAGGGTTCCCCTTTTCTCCACACCCTCTCCAGAATTTCTTGTTTCTAGAGTTTTTTGATGATGGCCATTCTGACTGGTGTGAGATGATACCTCATTGTGGTTTTGATTTGCATTTCTCTAATAATTAGTGATGTTAAGCATCTTTTCACGTGCTTCTTGACCATCTGTATGTCTTGTTTGGAGAAACGTCTATTTAGATACTCTGTCCATTTTTTGATTGGGTTATTCATTTTCTTGATATTGAGCTTCAAGAGCTGTTACTATATTTTGGAGATTAATCCCTCATCGGTTGCTGGTTTGCAAATATATTCTCCCATTCTGAGGGTTGTCTTTTAGCTTGTTTATGGTTTCCTTTGCTGTGCAAAAAGCTTTTAAGTTTCATTAGGTCCCATTTGTTTATTTTTGTTTTTATTTCCATTTCTCTAGGAGGTGGGTCAAAAAGGATCTTGCTGTGATTTATGTCATAGAGTGTTCTGCCTATGCTTTCCTCTAATAATTTGATAGTGTCTGGCCTTAACTTTTAAGTCTTTAATCCATTTTGAGTTGATTTTTGTGTATGGTGTTAGGGAGTGTTCTAATTTCATTCTTTTCCATGTAGCTGTCCAGTTTTCCCAGCACCACTTATTGAAGAGGCTGTCTTTTCTACATTTTATATTCTTGCCCCCTTGTCATAGATTAGGTGACCATAGGTGTATGGGTTTCTCTCTGGACTTTCTGTCTTGTTCCATTGATCTATATTTCTGTTTTTGTACCAGTACCATACTGTTTTGATTACTATAGCTATGTAGTATAGTCTGCTTGTTCCACCTCCGTTTTTCTTTCTCAAGATTGCTTTGGCTATTCTTGGTCTTTTGTGTTTCCATACAAATTGCAAAAGTTTTTGTTCTTATTCTGTGAAAAATGCTATTGATAATTTGATAGGAATTGCATTGAATCTGTAGATTGCTTTGGGTTGTATAGTCATTTTCACAATATTGATTCTTCCAGTCCAAGAACATGGTATATCTCTCCATCTGTTTGTGTCATCTTTGATTTCTCTCATCAGTATCTTATAGTTTTCAGAGTACAGATCTTTTGCCTCCTTAGGTAGGTTTATTCCTAGGTATTTTATTGTTTTTGATGCAATCGTAAATGGGATTGTTTGTTTAATTTCTCTTTCTGATCTTTTGTTGTTAGTTTATAGGAATGCAAGAGATTTCTGTGCATTAATTTTGTAACCTGCAACTTTACCAAATTCATTGATGAGCTCTAGTAGTTTTCTGGTAGCATCTTTAGGATTTTCTACGTATAGTATCATGTCATCTGCAAACAGTGACAGTTTTACTTCTTTTCCAGCTTGGATTCCTTTTATTTCTTTTTCTTCTCTGATTGCCACATCTAGGACTTCCAAAACTACATTGAATTATAGTGGCAAGAGTGGACATACTGGTCTTCTTGCTGATCTAAGAGGAAATGCTTTCAGTTTTTCACCATTGAGAATAATGTTTCCTGTAGGTTTGTCATATATGGCCTTTATTATGTTGAGGTAGGTTCCCTCTATGCCCATTTTCTGGTGAATTTTGATCATTAATGGGTATTGAATTGTGTCAAAAACTTTTTCTGCATCTATTGAGATGATCATATGGTTTTTATTCTTTAATATGTTAATATGGTGTGTCACATTGATTGATTTGCATATGTTGAGGAATCCTTGCATGCCTGCAATAAATCCCACTTGATAATGGTGTATGATCCTTTGAATGTGTTGTTGGATTCGGTTGCTACCATTTTGTTGAGGATTTTTGCATCTATGTTCATCAGTGATATTGGCCTATAATTTTCTTTTTTTGTGATATCTTTGTCTGATTTTAGTATCAGCATGATGGTGGCCTCATAGAATGAGCTTGGGAGTGCTCCTTCCTCTGCAATTATTTGTAAGAGTTTGAGGATAGGTGTTAACTCTTCTCTATATGTTTGATAGAATTTGCCTATGAAGCCATCTGGTCCTGGACTTTTTTGGGGGGAGTTTTTTCATCACAGTTGCAACTTCAGTGCTTGTGATTGGTCTTTTCATATTTTCTATTTCTTCCTGGTTCACAAAGGATCATAAGAGACTACTACAAGAAGCTATATGCGAATAAAATGGACAACCTGGAAGAAATGGACAAATTCTTAGAAAGGGACAACCTTCCAAGACTAAGCCAAGAAAATTTTAAGAATACATCATTTCTTTCATAGTGTTTTTACCCTTCTATGCTAAAAAATAAATTTAATCATTTCAATTATTGTATTTGCAAAATTTTCTGGAAAAAGCCTATTTACCATGGGTGCCACAAAGACACCACATTTCTGTTGTAGAAGAAGACCAATTAGATATAATTAAAATTGATGCACACTGCCTGTCTTATGGTCAGTCCTCCCACCATGCTTGTGGGTTCCACGTCGTATATCCAGAGGACAGAGAGTCCAGATCCTTTGGTTAGTTAAGTCTTTTAGGTTCTAGGGGTATGCTTTCATGGTCTACATTCAATCCAGGGTTACTTTCTCTCTTATTAAGGATAAGATATTGTGTCTTTTGTGTTTTAATACACTTAGAGTCTATTTCAATTTGATTTTGCCCTTGGCACAGTGACAGTGCTGCATATTTCTTATTGTTCTTACTACAGGAAAAGAAAGCCTTGGAAGCAACCTAAAGATAGTGCATAGTTTGGATGCAATCATTCTGAGAGTGGAAGATGACTCTTTTCCTAATAATAATATGAATAATAACAACAACCAGTAAAAAGGAATAATAATATTGATAGCCAGTAATGCAATATAACAAATAGTTTACTAACAACAGAAATAATTATTAGAAATATTAATGAAGGATGTATGTTGAATGAATGTACTAACTAACAAGTTTTATTACTGATATTCATTGGATACTGGAGTATGAAGGATTACATGCTCCTTTTCTGTCTCTAAATGTTCCCTCAGTAGTCTAGGAGCGTCCTTCATCTTGGATCCACTTCACTGTCTGACAAGATGTGCTAGTGTTGGCTTGTTGAGCACCTGAACAGTATGTGCATTTTCAAATTCTGTTAGGAACATTCCCCCCTCATCTCTAGCTGGTAAAACTTATATCATGGTAGCTCTTTCCAGACACAATAAGGGATAATGTAGTTGGATGAACCAATAGATTTTGATTTCTTATTTATCAACCTGAGATTTTGTTTTCCCTTTCTTTTTGTAGTTTTGCACTATGTAGTTGCAGAGGAATTTCCTGTTTGGGGGAAAAAGTTCCCAGAAGATTATCTCATTCACAAAGCTAAAAGGTTATTTTCCTTTAAGCATTATTCAAAAGAAACTAATTATCTTTAGAGAGCTAGGAGAATTTGCAATGACCTCTCAGGCTGAATTTGTAGAGGCTTCATAGGAAGATTTTTGATTCTTAGCTATATTTGTCTAATTTTTAATTTTAATAATTTTCTGTAACATAATAAAATAAGATTTATTTCAAAATATCATTGCAGCTGCTCCTTGGTTAGCTGCAATTGTGTATCAGAACTGGATGCTAAGTTTAACATCCATTGACTCTGTTTATTTAGTTTTACAATCGATACATGTAGAGTTAAAAAGAAAATATTCTACTATTTGGACATATTAAGACTCTAGCTCATTCTCTGTCATCACAAATGGGAGAAATATCATTGAACATCTATTGGAAGAGAGACACTGAATTCTACTAGTTCAAAGACCATTTTAATAAGTGTGGTAGACATATTAGAAAAATAGAGGCCACACAAACTCTGGAACAATTAGAGGCCTTCTGATTACCTGACATTTGGGGGAATTATTTCTTCAAATACACATATGTTAGACTGCTTGATATTTACCCTCAAGTTGCTCAGGGTCTCTTCTCCCTTGAAACATTCTAGGGCTATATAGATAATTCTTCCTCTAAATCAATAGGCAGATTATTTTCCTGACTAGGAGATTAAGAATGATGTCTGTTTCCATAGGGGAGAATGGACAGGTTTACTGGCCATCCGTTTATAATATTAGGGGTTCCTGGGCTCAGTGTTATTCAGCTGTAACACAGATCCACTGTGTGCATAAGTATTCACCTGGACACTCCTCCACATCAGCCCCACGGGTCTGGGGTGGGTAAGGAGAACCAGTGAGAACACAGTTCTCATCCTGCATACTATGCTGTGAGTGAAAACTGTGTGAATCATCCAGGCTCATGCTGCCAGCCTGACCGGGTCTCTGGAGGGGTAGTCAGCCAGACCAGCACCTGCAATAGACGTTGTTGCTTAGGAACTGCTTGACTGCTTGACACATGAAACTCTAGAGAAGACAGATCTAACGTATAGAGACCAAAGGCAGCTCATTGGTTGCTTGGGACTGGGGTGGGGAGGACCAGGAAGGAGGGAACCTTTTGAGGTGGTGACAACATTGTCAAAGTTCATCCTACTATAAACTTAAAATGTGTGGCTCCTATTGTATGCAAAGTACACTTTAATAAAATGTGTTTTTAAAATATTTTGTCTTTATGTATATGTCTGAAAGAATGTGTGAGTGGTAAGTAAAAATAATTAACAAGTCAAAGTTAATATGTCATCATGGAATATTCAACTGAAATGAGTTTGTCAAGGTGACAAACTTGAGAAGGTTTTTGACTTATACCTTCATAGAGAAGGTATTTGACTTATAAATATCTTCTCTATGTCCAAATTATTTAGAAAAGTGAAGGAAAAGCTGTATATTTCTTAAATTTTGACTATACTAAAAAGCTGAGATTTAACATACCTACATTGAGCTCTTTGAAAAAGAGTTTCATTTAAAAATTAGAATTTATAGTTCTTGTACATATTTTTAATTGTGAGTTTGCTTTCAGATAGATGTGTTTCTGCTAGAAGTTACTTGAAAATATCTGGGGCTTCCCTGTTGGCGCAGTGGTTGAGAATCCGCCTGCCGATGCAGGGGATACGGGTTCGTGCCCCGGTCCGGGAAGATCCCACATGCCGCGGAGCGGCTGGGCCCGTGAGCCATGGCCGCTGAGCCTGTGCGTCCGGAGCCTGTACTCCGCAACGGGAGAGGCCACAACAGTGAGAGGCCCGCGTACCACACACACAAAAAAAAAAAAAAAAAGAAAGAAAGAAAATATCTGTATTGCCTTCTAAAAATCTTAAAGGAAAATTAAACTTGAGAAAAACAACTCAAAATTTATGCAATGTTCTAATCTGAGCAACAGAAAAATAATAATAATTTCAATAGAAAATAGTGGTCCCATTAAAAAGACATTACATTCTTAATAAAGAAATACTATTATAAATATAGGAATCTCTCCCAAAGGTGAAGTTTTTATGGTGAAAGGGGTGACGAGGGATTGAGGTTTCTGATTTATAGAGAGACAAAGGCAAATGCTGAAAAATCAAAAGAACCACACAACACAATAAAATACTTCTAACATAGAGCATGTATCCAAACTGGGGGAGAAATAGGATGAATGGGCAACATGCACAGTACTGAATTCTCCTTCACTCTGCTGTGTTCAGCTCTGTGAGTGGATTTTGCCCTCAACTGCCTTACTTGGTAGCAGTTAGTTTGCTGGCAAAAATCTACAACATCAAAGAATACGACTTTCACCTTATACTGACACTCTTCTCCAATTTACCAATCAAGCGTGAGCCAATTTGATTTACAGAAATAAGTCATAGTAGCAGAATAGACTGTACTTCTGTTTAATCTTCAAGATCAAAAGTCAATTCCTCAGGAAAACCTTCCCCGACCTCTTGCCCCAGACCAGGGCGGGCCCCACCAGGTACACATTCTCAGAGCTGTTTGTGCTCTTCCTTTATAATATGAACCACATTTTATATCCCGGTGAAATTATTTTCTTATTGTCTGACTCCCCCATGGACTGCAAGACGTATTTTCACTCACCAGTGTATCTGCAGTACCTGGCATAGTGCTTAGGCATATAGTAAGTGTCCAAGAAATATTGGTTGACTGCAAGAATTATTTAACTAATTAAATATTATGCCACTGAAGTAAAATTTTAGTTGTTCTCTGCTATGGTGTTTGTAAAATTAAGTTACAATAACACTCTTTTTCCTTTTGCTCTGGCTTTCTTTATTTTTAAAATAAGAAACAGAAAGCTTGGTTTGTAGTTGGTAACAGTCTTCTTCCACTGGAGAAAAGAAGACATGGGAAGAAAGATAAGCCTAATGAATAAAAAAAGAAAATTCTCACTGTGGCTACCAGATGTCTATAATTAAAAATTATCGGGCTTCCCTGGTGGCGCGGTGGTTGAAAGTCTGCCTGCCGATGCAGGGAACACGGTTTTGTGCCCGGGTCAGGGAAGATCCCACATGCCACGGAGCGGCTGGGCCCCGTGAGCCATGGCCGCTGAGCCTGCGCGTCCGGAGCCTGTGCTCCACAACGGGAGAGGCCACAGCAGTGAGAGACCCGCGTACTGCAAAAAAAAAAAAAAAAAAAAAACTCAAGTAAACCTGTTTAGATCAATATAATATACCACATCCCCAACTTCACCTGCTAGCCTATCTCCAGAACTGAATTAAGAATGTCATTGGAAATAATACTATTACAATCGTTTGTTTCTATAAAATTCATTCAGTGATTTACCATCTACTTTGTTTCCCACTGTAAATGGTACTCCAGGGTAATTTTCCTTGTGTTGATTAGACAATAGCACATGCACAGCTTTACAATGGTGGGGGGTTGGTAGGGAAGAAATCAATATAATAAATACTGCTTTATTTTTTTCCCCTCCAGAATGCTGTCATTACCCTTTCTTTCTGCAAAATTCTATGGATTATTGAGGTTGGAATTATCATAGAAGTCACTAGTGACTAAGGATCAGAGAAAGTAACTATTTTCTTGCCCAAGGTTTTACACTGAATTTATGGAAAAGCTGGAGTTGGAATTCAGATTGTCTAACACCCAGTTCAGTAGTATTGAGTGAAATTTAGTTGATCATGAATGAGTCTTCTCTCTTTGTAGGGTTCTACATCTTCCTTCTTTTTCTTCTTTTTAGAATAGGGTTTTGCTTTCTGAAAATCTGCTTAAAAATCATGACAGACTGATATGAAAATTTAATGCTGTTATTCTGCTATATTGTCATTTGCTGGATTATTCCACGTAAAACACAGGAAACTCATACACAAATACACACACCAAAAAAATTGGAGTTAAAGCCAGAAAAAAAAAAGTTGTTTTGAACAATTTAAAGTAATAATAAACATAAGGCAAAGTGATGTTTCTAAATCCAAAATCTTCCATGATTCTTAGAGACATGTCAACTTTGTCAACTAGTGATCCATTTTATTGCCCTCAGATGTGGCATAGGCCTGGGAACTTGTCCTAGGTGTTTCACCAGGTGAATGGCACATTGAATCCAAGGAGCCACGAAGAGTTCAGGGAGCTCCACTGTAAAGTTCCAAATTAAAAGTCCCCAGGGGTGCTTCCCTGGTGGCGCAGTGGTTGAGAGTCTGCCTGCCGATGCAGGGGGACACGGGTTCGTGCCCCGGTCTGGGAGGATCCCACATGCCGCGGAGCGGCTGGGCCCGTGAGCCATGGCCGCTGAGCCTGCGCTCCGCAACGGGGCGGGGCCACAGCAGTGAAAGGCCTGCGTACCGCAAAAAAAAAAAAAACAAGACAGATGGATCCTCAACCCCAGACTAAATTAGGACTTTCCTTTCAGAGATATATGCTCCCAAGAGTCCTCACAATCAGGTGATAGAAGCAAAGAATGCATTTTAAGATGAGCCCTTACTCAGGGGACAGGACATCTGGTGGTTAAGAGCACAAAGCCTGAAGACACAAATTCTACCTGGGTTCAAAGTCTAACTCTGCTTCTCATTAGACTTTCATCTTGGATAAGTCATTTAACTTTAATTGCCACAGCTTTAAAATGGGTGTATTGATGGTACTTAAATCGAGAATTAACATAGTAGTGTAGTGGGAAGGATTAAATTAATTGATACTTTAAAGCACTTAGGGTAACTGGAACCTCAAAGTACTACATCATTTAGTGTTTGCTGAATAAACAAAATGATCTCCCTGAGAGCATTTAGGGAACTTCTTTTAAGGAAGTACCTTCTCCATAGCTCCTGAAACTGCCGCCAGTGGTCCTGTTTCCTCACACTACCGTGACTGTTTGGAAAGCGTGTTCCTTGTTCCATCTCAACAGACAAGTAAGTGGAAGCTTGACATTTAAAGCTGAAAGGCTGCCACATTACAATTAGCCAATGGGCCAAAGCTAATTTCTTAAGGAAAAATAAAATAAAAGAGTCTTTTAAAAAATAATAAAAACCAGGAACAATGAAGTCTGCACAAAAGACATGAGCTAAGTCTTGATCCAAGAACTGTCACTGCTGAGTCTCCCAAGTTTTCAGATGTGCTTTCAATAAAAGGTAAAGGATACTCAGTCAACTAAGCTGATTCAGAGAAGGTCATCTGAATGCTCCAACAAGGTAGGTCAGTGGGGATTGGCACATAGCTGATATTCAGTGAATAAATAAATAGTAGCAAAAATATACTGTGCAAGCATTTTACACTTAAATCCTCATATGCAATATACACTGTGTCAAGAATTTCAGTACATTAATATAATATATTAATAATATATTAGAAGATAATAATATTAATATATTGTGTAAGTGCTTTACAATAATTCTGTAAGGTTATTACTGATTTTGTCTCTACTTTAAAGATGAGGAGTATGAGGCACAGAGAGGTTTAAAATTTTTCCTAAGGTCACACAGGAGCGAGTGTTGGAACTGGGATTCAAACCTACACTCTCTGACTCCAGAGTCCATGTACTGAACAATTATGCCATGAATGAATTTAGGACACAGTTCAGAGGGACAGCGTGACAGCCTTGGCGGTGCACTGCCCAGGTCTCCCTTCAGTTACAAGGAGCTCAGTAGCTGCAGGCTCAGCTGTTTCAGGATCCACGCTCTTCCTGGGCAGTCCTCCAGAAATGACCACAAGGTGAGGACACCAGGGCCTGGCTGCTTCTGCCCAAAGTGGCCCCTGGAACAGGCAGTCTCTGCTCTGGAGCTCCCTGTCAGATCTGCACAGTGGCTCAAGGCCCTCTCTGCTCAATCTGCTTCCTCATCCCATTCCTTTCACAGGTGTTACTCCCAATAAACTTCTTGAACTACTAAATCGATCTCAGCATCTACTTCCCAGAGGAAATATCTGGTTTTCCCTGTCAAATAGCCAGCTGAGATCTCACCAGTGAGAAAGAATGATGTTACTGATGTTTCATAAACATCAGTAACAAAAATCTGTGAGCACAGAAGGCTGTCTGGCTCACAGTGTGCCAAAGTGCCAAGGCGGAGCAGGAAGTTGAGCTGCCACCGTCTCACTGCAGTGCTAAAGCAGTGGCCTCACGTGGCTTGTCTGCTCTGATGACAAAGCTTTCATCTTCACTCAAGTACTGAGTTTAACGTTATGCTAGTACACCTGCTTTCCTTTTGTCATTTCAAATAAGAGGATGAAACCAATAAGAGGATGAAACCTGACAATTGCAGAATACTGACATTTGGGCAGATACAAATGCTTCCTACCCCCCAGCGTTACAACACTTGTGCCCCCCGTACAACTCTACAACTGAGCTGGCTTCTTCCCATTAAAAGGCAGACATTCTGCCTCTTCAAAAGTTCACTAATCTTTTATGTTCAGTCTAAACTAGATGCTTTATTAATTAACTTTCTAGTAAAAATTACAGAAAAATGTTGTGGGAAGGAGAAGATGGAAACACATTCAGATTTCTCCGCCATGGATTCAGCCTCCTGGAAATAAAGATAGCACATTATGGCAAAAATTAAAAGACAGGAGATTACTCAGAATTTTTTAAACTGTATGAATAAGTATTAAAGAAACGTTTAGGGAAAGATGTGGTTGAAGTATTTACACAGTAGACAGGCACATCACCATGTACAATGGTAGTATTGTTTAGGGTTCTTTAATTGTAAGCAATAGATACCAACTCTGCTAGCTTAAGCCAAAGACATGTATTAGGAGGTTTACAGAAAGAATGGAAGGCTAGAAAGCAGGAGTTGCAACAATGAAACCACATACAACAACAGTATGATCAAGGAACTTGGCTAGAGTGGGATAGAAATCCAACTACTTTCAAAAGCATTGTCCTCCTGTTCAAAATTCAACTTAAATTCAAAATTCCAGGGAGATAACAGCAGATTTGACTGTTACAACAGCTTGCATCAGTCAGTACCCAGTCCTTGAGGAGGACTAAATAGGACTCCTGATTACAATATCAACAGACAATATCCATTGGGGAAGAGATAATTCCTAAAAAGGAAATCAGGTCAGAAAGCAAAAGGAAAGAAAGAAAGAAAGAGAGAGGGGGATGGAAGGAGGGAGAGAGGGAAGGGAAGGAAGGAAGAAAGAGGGAGGGAGAAAGGGAAAGAATGTTGAACAGCCAAATAACTTTAACTCTTTAATAGCTTATGTCACCCTTCCCAATTAGTACTGGTGAACAAATTCAGTAAGATGGAGATGATTTCTAACTGCCTCTCTTAAGGCTAATCAGTCTTCAGTGGAAGGCATAAAACATGAATAAGGAGAAGTCTCTTAGTACAACGGGATCAGTACTTTGAGAAAGATACAGTTAAACCAGAGTATATTTTAAGGGGGGGATCAGGATGGCAAGAGAACCATCCTGATAAAACCATATAACAAAAATCATATGAAGAAATGTTAAAAGAACTAGGAATATTAGTCAAGAGAAAAAGGTTTCAGGAGGGATAGGTTAGCTGTCATAACATATTTGTCATGTGTTGATGATCTTAGAGTCACTATCTTCACAAGGATTAGGTTTGGAACAAATAGCATTCAGAGTCAAGGAATAGATTCAGAAAAATGAAAGAAGTTGGGTCTGTTTTCACTGGGAGTCAACTGCTGAAGTAATTCTCATTGTAAAGACATGAAACAATAAGGAAGAACTTGAAGCTGGGATTAGGAAATTATGTTAAAAGAGAATTGAGCTTGATATAATGATATTAACAAAAATGGCTATTTTTTGGCATATACTATATACTAGGCACTATGTTATACCCCTAAAATATCATTGCATCTCAAACCTTTCAACCCCAGTACCTTTAATGACAGAAAAAAGAGAATGCTTACTTACCTCCAGATCACAGGGGTCAAGGCGAAAGAATCCATGCCAATGGTAAGATTGTTAGGAGTTCTCAGCTTTTACGTTAAAAACTCATGGGATATGGGAACATATGTATATGTATAACTGATTCACTTTGTTGTAAAGCAGAAACTAACACACCATTGTAAAACAGTTATACTCCAATAAAGATGTTAAAAACAAACAAACAAAAAACTCATGGGACTCATCTTTTATGTTAAAAATAAAACATCAGCATTTAAAAAAATTTTTTTTGACTACCAACAACTTAATTTGAGACATTGTCCTGTATTTATCTTATGGCTTGTTTGGGAGCCTCTTGGAACATCAATGCCTAACTCTATGGGTATGCATACTCCAGTTTCTGAAGGGCAAATATTTTAAAAGAAGGTGTTTTAAAAAATATTTAGAACTGTCTGAGAATGTAATGCACTATCTAAGGAAACTTGTACCTAGATAGGATGGCCTCTAAGCTACCAAGGATGAGTTCAAAACCAACCTCATGAACAAAAACAGAGTCCTTTATTTCATTCCTTCAATTCTTCCATCAGAGGCACTCAACTCCCATCCTTCAGAATTATCCCAACACCTGTACCTCCAAACACAGTGACCAGAGTAGGGGAAAAAGCAGTCAAAAGTCAAAGATTCACAGATGCTTTAAAGAGGCTAAATTATAGACAACCCAACATAGATGGGGAAATCACTATTTCGCTACAGAATTAAATATGCTCTCTCCTATTCTTATGGTGAACAATATGTTCAATATACTTTTGTCAGCGAGACAGCAGAAATATTTCACTTATTAAATTATTCAAAGAGTTTAGAGCTGGAAGGAATTTTAAGATTAATTTCATCTTGCCTTGCAAACAACAATTAGAAAGCTGAATTTCTATGAATTGAAGTGGCTTGCCCAAGACCACACAGCTTTAGAGGCAGAGCTGTTTTTTATTCTCAATTGAATACTCTTTTTAGAATGACAAGGTGTGCTCTAAAATCTTTAAAATTGTATACTCAGGCACAGCCATTTTCCTGTGCCAACCTGTGCCAACCTGGCAAGTTGCTTACCTTCTCTGAGCCCAAGTTTCCTCTCTGTAAGGTGGGAATAGTACCCACTTCAGAGGTTCTACCATGGATTTAAAGAAGAAATGATCCCAAATCAATTAGCACAGTTCTCAGCATATGGAGGTTTCCTCCAAAAATACTTTTTTTCTCCAGTTTCTAGCCGTTCTTGTTTGGTTGTTTCCCAAGTCTTCCTGCTGGTACTGCTCCCATAAATTTAATAAGAAGAATGGCCTTTCCTCGTCTTTTTACAAATCACACGACTGAGAGAGAAAAACAGAGAGACAGAGATGGGGCCAATGCAACGAAATATTAACAGTTAGGGAATCTAGGTGAGGCGGATCTCGGAGTTCTTTGGGCTTGACTTGCAAGTTTTCTGTTTAAGTTTGAAATCATTTCAAAATAAACTACTTTTTAATGTAAAGACAAAACCCACACCATCACACGTTGTTTTTCTTCCATTTCAAAGCTCTATTGCCCAGCAACTGAACTAAGGTTTTTAACTCCATGTGCATCTTAAACTACACACTAGCAGGTGCACCTTCCCAATCCCTCTCTAGAGAAAGTTGTTGGTAATTCCCCTTTCATTTGTTGAACACACAACACAAAGAGGAACTGTGCCCAGGCCTAGGGCTCAGTATGGAACTCAAAACTACCTGGGTTTGAATGATAAATGTATGGTCAACCTACATTAACCACCAATTAAGACAAAGGCCTGAGCTAAAATGGAAAAGTCCCAAGCGTAGGGGAATGTGATTGAGAGTATTTTGTATCCAAAATAGGACAAATAGATTCAAACTGAGAAGAAGCCCAAATTTGTTTTCCTTTCACAGTGACTTAATTCTGTGGGTTTTTTTTTGGGGGGGGGGGGGTTAACGATTTGGAAGACATCACTACTAACTAAACAGATATACATTCTTCTTTATCTGATAAAACATCAAGATCCTGGTCAACTATAGGTTAAATAAGCAGCGATGATCTGTACCTGCATTATTTTGTAACTTTATGAAAAGCCTTCCAGTATTTTAACATTTAAATAATCTGTGGACCGTTTCTACAAGGGAAAAGGGGAACGATAATGATATTATCCTAACAAGGACATTTTCAGATCAAAATTAACATATAAGGTAGAAATGCCAGAATAAGTCCAACGCAACTTCCCCTTCCTCAAACTTCAGCATATAATTCATTCATTCACTCACTTATTTAATAAGTATTTATTGTGTTCCTCTTAAATACCAGTTATCATGCTAGAGGCTAGGGGTACTATGCATGGTGAATAATACCTGCTCTCACAGAATTTACAACCTAGTGGGAAAAACAAGCATAATCAACTCATTATAATAAATGCAATAACTTATTTGGCAGGGTGCTGTGGGAAAACACACAGAGGGGCACTCAGCTCAGCCTAATAGGGAAGGGAGGCTTCCCCAAGGAAGTTACATCTAAGCTGAGACCTGACATTCAAACCAGAATTAACAAAGCCAATCCAGTGGGATGTTTTCCAGGCAGAAGAAACAGCAAGTGTAATTATCTGGAGGTTAGAAATTCCAAATACCTGGAGTGTAGAGTGCAGGAAGTTTGGGATGAGGAGGAAAAAATGAGACAGAGAGGCATACTCAAACCCTAGCTGCCATGCAAACACAACATATACTTACCGTCCTCCAATGGCTCACGCGAAGGGGAAAAGACCTTTTGCAATATGGTTCACAGGACTGCTTTCCCTGACTCTTTTCTGACGCGCAATCTTTCCTCTCAAGACTGCTTGGGAAAAACTGGCTTTAGGCAAACCTCTTTTGTAAGCATGGCTTTTCTTTGGGGACTTCTCTGTCCCTATTCAAGTCATTTCTTTGATTCTGATATAATAGCAGAAATAATTAACATTCATGAAATACTTCATATATGCCTAGTATTCTCACAAGTGCCTTACAGAGATTGCTTAACCAATTCTCAGATATAACCCTAATAGATATGTTATTATTATCCCTATTTTACAAATAAGGAAACTTGGACTTCTATATATTAGCTACCTAACTTTCCCAAGGTCACAGTACAAATAAATGGCAGAGCTGACATTAGAACCTGGTCTATCTTAGTCCAAAGCTAATTACCCTGGTAGTATTCACCTCAGAGTGCCTGTTTTGTATTCCATTTCCTGCAGAGCCTTTCTTTCAATTATCGCTCAGCCAGTGAATTAAAAGGGAACATTATGAGTCTAGCACATAGGAGATATTTGAAGTACTAATGGTTAGCTAAAGTATTAACGGATAGAGTTAGATACATTAACTGATTTTATATAGAGAACTCTTCAAGATGGCAAATGCCTTCAAGGCCCAATGAAACTGTTCTTACAGAAAGATTACTGGCATTGATATATGGAATGGTAGCCATGGTAGCCCCTCAAATCACACCATGGAAACAATTAACTACCTTCCTCCTTGTTGTTACAACACTTCCTTTTGGGTGATGCTTCTGAGGTCCTAACAGAAACCCACAGCACCACCACCACTACTTTCTTCCCCTAGGTCTCATGAATCAGGGTGTTTTACAGAGGGGCAAATTTTGTCCCTTTGCCAAACGGCAGCTATAATAGTAGCTAAAGAGGTAGGAATTTCCAAACCCAGTCAGAAGGGAAATTTAGAATACTGTCATGGCTTAAGTGTTCTGCCTACTCTGTAATCTATGGAGCTTGTCTATTTTTGTTTTTGAAACAAACATGACTAGTGGTGTGATCATGGAAAAAAATACTTCACCTGTTGGAGCCTAATTTTCTTCTTCTGTCAGAAAAAAAATAGGCTCAAAAAAATTTATCTCTAAAGATTGCTCAGTAACTCTAAGAAACATGCTGCATTTAAGACTTTTCTTAAAGGTCTCAGCATATGTACCTAGATATAGTTTCAGATTGAAAGGAACCTGAGGGATCTTGTAATCTAACCCTGCTGGACAGTCTCACGTGTGCTTTCCTTGTCCCTAGCATAAAAAATACTCAAATGTTTGCTGCTATTGAGCCATCCTTAATCTGATACATGAATCCCCTCTGATGTTATCTCTGGCACATGGCCTTTGCCAATACATAGGCTACATGCCTCAAAGCTAAGAAGCCCATTTATTTTTCAGGTAGCTATAACTGCTATTGGCTTGTCTTTATACTGAGCCAAAATCCACTCCCTATAATTGCATGCACCAGAGAAAACACTTTAGGCCACAGGAGAGGTAGGCAAAATACAAGGCAACATGGGATTTAACAAGCCATAGAGTGACAAGGGTACTTAAAAGTCTTCTTTGAGCTTCCTTTTTTTTTTATCAGATATGTAGAAATAATCTATGAGAGGAGAGAAGACAAAACAAAAATACTGACCTTGTGAACAAAAGGAAATAGGGTGCCAGTGAAGCAGGCCGCCCTATGAACAGGGAGAGAGTTCATGCCTCTTTATAAATAAAGGACAATAGGAGCTGAGGTCCAAACTATATATGACCCAAGGGTTCTTTCAGTAATGAAAGAGAGAATGTGAAAAACTCAAATGAATCACTGCCTTGATTCAGCTACAAGGCAGACATGACAGTGAAAAATGTGTCCCAGGAGGAAGGGTCATGGCTGTTAAGACAAGTGAGGAGTCACTCCAAACACAGCGCCCCTGTGCTCCAATGAAAGGCCTTGAACGTCCCATTCACTGCCTGCTGCCCTGCGAGAAGGCGCTGAGACCACGTCTGTAAAGATAGGTTGTAAGGAAATCGCAGTAGAGCGTGGCCACCTGCCAAGGGTCCAGGGGTGGACTTAGGCGCTTTATCTTATTTGCCCCTTTTTGACCTGTGAGGGAATAAAATATTTCTTGTCATACATAAGGAATGCAGTTTTGTGGAAGGAAGAGAGTGCTGTTTCTTCTCCAGTTGGCTGCAAACTTGGGCAAATCTCTTAACCTCTGTAGTTTAATGTGCCTGTCTCTGACCCAGAGTGGGACAGGCCACTTTGAGGGGCTTACGTTTAGTCATATTATTTTCTCTATCATGGATGTTCTGCTCCTAAAGTTCTGAGAAGGGAAGGTGTAACCTTTCCTTCCCAAATTATTTCCCCTAGTAAATGGCCTTGGTAATGGGCAACACTGTTGAGGAGCACCTGGGAACCCCACATTTCTGCAGTTCCCCTCTAGGGTCTTTTATGGTCCTGAGCCAAAATCTGGTCCAGAGCTACTGAGGGAGCAATTTGGTTCCAGAGATTATGAGTCACCCAGGAGACCAATTACCATCTGTCTCCTCCAGGATCCTTGGGGCTACTTAAACAAGTCTAAAGTCATGGCCAATTTTCTCCATATTTTGGAGTAAACTTACCCAGAGTCTACACTGAACCTGACATGACCACCTAAAATGAGTTCCCAGTGTCCTTGAAATCAAGAATAGACCGGTGTAGCATGGGGTGTAAAAGTGGCCACTGAACAAGCCACATAGGTCATTGGTGTCAGAGGATGGGAAGATACTTTGTAGCTAACCATCGTAAATCTCAGATCTAATATATTTTTTGCTCTCCTCAAATAGAGTTTTGTCTTTATTTCTAAAATATATTTGGACTTCTTGATTTTTAAAAAAGGAGCATCAATTAAAAATCTGTAGCAATACACTGATCTTCACCTTTTGTTTTCCTTTGTTTGATTTGATTTGATTGTGGTAAAAACAGTTAACATAAGATGTATCTCCTTATCAAATTTTTAAGTGTACAATACAGTATTGTTGACTGCAGGTGCAATGTTGTTTATCAGATCTCTAGAACTTATTCATCTTACTTAACTGAAAGCTGATGTCCATTTGATGAGCAACTCCCAAGTTCCCCCTCCCCTCAGCCCCTGGCAACCATGATTCCACTCTTTGCTTTCAAGAATTTGACTATTTTAGGTACCTCATATAAGTGGGATCATGCAGTATTTGTCTTTGTGTGACTAGCTTATTTCACTCATTATAATGTCCTCAAGTTTTATCCATTTTGTGATGTACCACAGAATTTTCTTCTTTTTATGGTTGAATAGTATTCAATTGTTTGTAATACACCACATTTTCTTTATTCATTCATTTGTCAATGAACATTTAGGTTGTTTTCACATTTTGGCTATTGTGAATAGCACTGCAACGAACAAGGGAGTGCTAGTATCTCTTCAAGATCCTGATTTCAAGATTTTTTTGATAAATACCTAGATGTGGGATTGCTGGATCATATGATAGTTCTATTTTTTATTTTTTGAGCAACTTCTACACCATTTTCTGTAGCAACTGCATCATTCTGAATTCTTACCTATAGTGTACAAGAGTTCTAATTTCTCCTGATCCTCACCAACACGTGTCTTTTGGGGGTTTTTTGGGGAGATAACCATCCAGACAAGAGTGAGATGATAGCTCACTGTGGTTTTGATTTCCCTGATGATTAGTGATGTTAAGCACTTTTTCATATACCTCTTCGCTATTTGTATGTCTTCTTTGGAGAAATGTCTATTCAAGTCCTTAGCCCTTTTTAATCGAGTTATTTCAGATCTAATATTTTTGATACCTGTCTTAATTTCACTGTGCTAGCAAGAACCAAAAGTAATACTTGAATGAAACAAAACAACTAATTGGTTTGCCAGTAAGCCTATGTTTTCCCCACACTTCTTGATGTGAATTACCCAGGAAACATTAAACCTCCCACTAGTCCAGATAGCCATAGATGAACCATGGGTGGATGGTCCATGGGCTGCTGATGCCTTCTGGATTGATGACTTTAGGAAAAATGGATACATGGGTGTTCATCTGTCACTAAAAATTAGCTGAGTTCTTAGTAATCATTTAGTAAGTAAAGATTTTAGCTTTTATAGATCCATTTTGACCATGGTCAAATCTTCCCAACTACTTTAGGTCTTAGGATTTGCATTTAGAGCCAGAGAGAATGGACAAACAGTTCTCATAGGATAATTTCCAACTTTTCATCCTGTAATATTGTGAATGTGACTATGGTAATTGAAAATAATACTCTTCCTGCAATGCAACAGCCTAGGGAAAAAAAACCTTTTGCTTTCTGCATTTTGTTATTCACATTTAGTTTTGGAATACCACATGGTCCATAGTTTGGTCTCATTATTAGTGGAAATATCAATAAAAACTCACTGATTAACCTGAGTACACACGTTAGTAAGTTGGTATTAATTATAGTAATTGAAGAAAAAATTTCTCCCTTGTGACTTTCATGAATTATACAAATTATGTATTGTATAATTTTTCTGATTTTCCAAATAAATTCAACCATGTGCTATACCAACCAAAGTTAATTAATAACATATTAAGTTAATTCCATTAAAGGCATTGTTATTTATCATTCTCAGCCAAGTATTCCAAAGGCCTTTAAGTATTTCAAGTTATACCCTAAAAAGAGTTACTTTTTCCAGTTTAGTATATAATTTTCCCACTAATCTACACTTCGCCTATTTTTTTCTAATTACTTTTACATTCATTCTCTCTTCTCTGATCCATGTTCCATATTGTGTTTTCTGTTCCTTTTCCAATAATCTTTTCTTTGTTTCTGTTAGTTTTGACTACCCTCCATTCATCAACATTTTCTTATTCTCCCTCGCTGACCTGTGTGCCATGGTTTCCTTTGTGTTCCCTGGCTTCAATGCACCACTTTCTTTCCATTTTCCTCCCTCCCTCACTGTCCTCCCTTCCTGTGAGCTTCTTTGTCTTTTATGCTGCTGATCAGAGCTTCAAGGGCTGTGAGGACCTGGCCACAGCTAATGATCCAACAGCTCTTTAAGCTGCAGGCAACTTGTAATATTCAAGCAAGAAACAGAAGCACAGAGAAAATATCCTGCCACAAGCTTTTCAGTAATGTCAGTGTTCTAGAAACATAAATGGGACTAACTGTACTTACTGTTCAAATTGGCTTGACTCATTCAACAAATAGATCTTGTGGTCAGGCTCCCAGAGTGGATGCTGAAGGCCTTTTCCCTTCTAATGGAGTTTGGTTTGGGATTTATTTATGTTGTATTGTTTTGTTTCTGTTTGTTTGTTTACCAAGAAAGCAATTTTACTTTTTGTGCTTTGCTTTGCCCACCTGCCTTGCTAGGAGACTTTCTGATGCTTATTTAATTTTCCATAGTAGAAGCAATGGTTTATCCCTGCCAGGAGGCACCATCCTGGAGGGAAGGTGCCAGGAGACCTGGGGGTCACAAACACAGCAGTGTCAACAGGCCTGATGGGGCATTTCCCAGGCAACCGTATCTCCTCAGTCAGCATGGAGTTCTCTGCCAGATTCTGAAGATGATACAGGGATTTACTAGACATATTTACTGTCCTCCAGGAGCAGCAATGCAGGTGGGGCAACAAGACTAAAGCAGATCAAAGAGATAAAGTAACCAAGCTAGGTCACGCACCATTAAGTGAGTGACAATCTATCGATTGTAAGAGCAGCTGGGGTTGAGAGAAAGGCCAAACCAGGATTGACTGGGAAAAAGCAGAGCCTCTGGCTTTGAACTGGGCCAGGAAGAGGGTAGCACTAGATAAGAAGCCCATAGGGTCAGGAGGATTCTAGGCCACTATTGTGGACCTTATCTTACTACATGTTCAGGTATTTTTTCTCCTCTAACTGTATTCTTTCCCATGGCTTTAATACCATTAATCTAATAGGCTTATGATTCTCAAATTTATGACTGAAGCCAGGATCTTCCTGTTACAGACTTGTATTTCTGTTGTTTATTTCCTATTTCCAATTGGTCATCCAGTAAACATTTCCAACATAACATGACCAAAAAAGAACTTGCTTTTTCTTTTCCAAAATCCACTCTCCCCCAGTCTTTCCTATCTAATTACATGGCACCACCAGTCACCAGTTGCTTAAGCAAAGAATCTGGGGTCATTCTTGATTATTCTCCTTCCCTTGCACTCATAACCAATGAGTAAGTTCTGAGGTTCAGTTCTAAAGAATATCACCCATCCTACCAGTCCCCACCATCTTTGTTGCTATAACCTTAATCCAAACCGCCATAATCTCTCCTAGACTATATAACTTCCCTTTGGTCAGCCTACCTCCACTGTTGTTCCTACATGGTCCATTACCCACACAGCAGTCAGAGTGATCTTTCTAAGGTGAAAATCAGGGCATGTGCTCTCTGACTGAAAGTTCTCCAATGGCTTTCCATTTCAATAGAATAAAATCCAGCTCCTTACCATAGCCCTGCATGATCTGACCCCTGCCTCCTTCTCTGACCTCATTTCTCACCACTCAGCTCCATTCACACTGGTCTCCTTTCAAGCCTTCAAACCCCCCAAGATGATTCTAGCCTTGGCCATTGCACCAGCTGTTGCCTCCATCTGGAAAGCTCTTTCCCCCGATCTTTGAGGGACTCCCTTCAGTTGAAATGTCTCCTCAACAACAACAAAATGTCCCTGACCGTAGCTAACGAAAACCCTTCCTGCTTTTCTTCACTCTCTATCCAATTGCTGTGTTTTATTTTCTTTGCAGGACTTATCTGGAATTATCCTACATATTTATTTGCTTTTGAGTTGATCACCTGTAACCTCCACCGGGTGTAAGCTCTGTGAACACAAACAATGTATCCATTGCGCTCTTTCTCCAGTGCTGAAAGTAATGCTAGGATGTGCTCATAAATGACTGTTCACTGAAGGGAGCTGATGTGGAATGAAGCCCTTTATGGGTGGGGGAGAAATTCAGTCTGACTGACGGTTCACAAGCTTGGCCTGGGGACACAACTGAGAGACCAGGTGTAGATCACGGGATGCATCCTGCACAGAGACACGGAGACTATCTTCTTGTCCAAGCAATTTCAATGTCAGACTTTGCAGAAGCCCTCATAGGGAGAGAGTCAAAAATGTATACCACATCCTGAGGGCACAAGGCAGACTACCACACTGGCAGGTCTTTCTTTCCTCCAGTTTGACAGGCAAACAGAGCCTACAGCAGAAGGGCTACCATTCATTGAGCACCTACGATGCACCAGGTCTTTTCCTTAGCACTCTGCACTCATTATCTTAGTTCTTCCACACAATTACACTGAAGTAGGTATTATTGTTCCCATTTTACAGATGAAAAAAATTGAGGCTCAGAGAGCTTAAATGATGGCCCAGAGCTGCTAAGTGGCAGAGAAAGAATTCAAATACAGGACTGCTTGATACTAAAGCTGGTCTGTCACACTCCCATGGGAAGACACAGCTACGAAGATGACTCAAGAGCTGGCTTGAAAGTGGCTGAGTGTCAGTAGAAGGCAGTCTGGTCTCAGGGCCCTCCAAGGGACAGTGATCGCTTTAGCAGGAGCAGACAGCTCTCCTCTCAGGCTCTGTTAGCTTGGTAGGAGCAGTGAAGGAGGAGGAGGCTGTGGGGCACTTGCATGAGGTCTATAAAACCAGCTTCCCACTCCCCTGTGAACCCACCTTGAACTTGCAGAAAGGAGGTCTGAGAGCTAGTACAGCTAGAAAGAGTGAGTCAGGAATTCTATGAATCTCATTATTACATGAGTCACCCAGGAGACTCCAATCCTGACTCTTCATCCAGGTCTGACACCATTAGACCCGCTCCTGTCATCATGTACCTTTCTTTCACAGCACTTAGCACAGTTATAATTTTTAATTTTACATGGAATTTTACAAGTTAAGGATATCATCTATCTAATATCCATCATCATATGATGGTGTATTGCATCACATCAAAGGTACATAATGTCTGGTAGTTCTAAGTACAGTGATACTAAATTTGATCACTGGGTTGAGGTACTGACAGCCAGATCTCTCCGTTGTAAGGTACATTTCACCTGTATGATTAGCATAGATAGATAGATGATAGATAGATAGATAGATAGATAGATAGATAGATAGATAGATAGATAAAGATAGATAGATAAATAGATAGAATTAAATTTTTAAAATCTATGGAGTGATATTTTGGCAGCAATGATTTGTAACCTGAGCTGTTCATTAGAAATCACCTGTGGGACTTCCCTGGTGGCACAGTGGTTAAGAATCCACCTGCCAATTCAGGGGACATGGGTTTGAGCCCTGGTCCGGGAAGATCCCACATGCCGTGGAGCAATTAAGCCCGTGAGCCACAACCACTGAGCCTATGTACCACAACTACTGAAGTCCGCACACCTAAAGCCCATGCTCCACAACAAGAGAAGCCACTGCAGTGAGAAGCCTGTGCACCGCAACGAAGAGTAGCCCCCACTCGCCGCAACTAGAGAAAGCCCACACATAGCAATGAAGACCCAATGCAGACAATAATTAATTAATTAATTAATTAAATTTTTTAAAAAAGAAAGAAATCACCTCGGAGCTTCTAAATATCTTGATGCCCAGAACCCATTCCAGGTCAATTCCATCAGAATTTCTAGTAGTTCATACAGGCATTGACGTTGTTCAAAGTTCATCAGTGATTCCAGCAAGCAGCGGACTTTGAGAACCACTGATGGAATGGTTTTAGCCTGATGATCCTTCCTTGATCTTTGCCTCAGTTTTTTCACTGGTGGTTAAAAATTGGTGACTTTCTAATTCTATAATTCCCTCTCTCTGTATTTGAAAAAAAGAAAAAAAAAGCTTTCCCTTATCAAAGGAGTAACTGGCTATTCCAAAATACAATTCTACAGAAAAGGCAGGATAAACACTTAATTTTTTCCTCATACTTTCTCATTTTTACTCTGGGAAACTCACATGGTTACATTACTCAGATGTCCAGGAGGCTAATGTGAGCCTATTAACTCTCAAATCCTCATTCAAAGAGTCATCATATGTGGAATCTTTGATATCCCTGCCGTGTGATGCTCTGCTGCTGATTGTCTGCTTGATCTCTGTATTATGTTCCTATGGGTGCTGTAACAAATTAACAAAAACTGGGTGACTTTCAAAAACAGAGATTTACTTTCTTACAGCTCTGGAGGCCAGAAGTCTGAAATAAGCATCAACGGATCAAAATCAAGGTGTCAGTTTCCTTCACACCCTAGGGGAGAATCCATTCCTGGTCTTTTCCAGGTTTTGGTGGCCGCCAGCATTCCTTGGCTTGTGGACTCATCATTTCAATCTCTGCTTCTGTGGTCACATGGCCTCTTTCTCTTCTGTGTATGTGTTAAATCTCTCTCTGCCTCCCTCTTGTAAAGACATGTGTTTTCATTTAGGGTAAATTCAGGATAATCTAGGATAATTCCCTCATCTCAAGATACTTACTCATATCCACAGTCTTTTTTTCTACATAAGGTAACATTCACAGGTTCCAGGACTTGGGAGATAGATAGCTTTTGATGGGCCATTTTTCAACCTACCACAATCTCAGGAGAAGACAAGTCATATGGCGACTCAAAGTGTGGTTATCCTATACTTCATTCTCTCTCCTCCTAAGTCTTATTAATAACAGCTCTTCTTCTATACCTTACTGGAGATGGATCTCTCTCTCTCTCTCTCTCTCTCTCTCTCTCTCTCTCTCTCTCTACATATATATAGACTCTCAGGTACATGCTGGTCCTAAGTTATGGTCTGGCCATCCAGCAATCACCTATTAAAATAATGTATTAAAATAATGTTCAGAATGCCCATCTCCCTGTGTATATTAGCAACTCAGTTTCCTCAGCTTTTCTCCTTCTATCTCTCTATCACTTTGTTTCTCTTTGTATTTTAAAAACCTAAAAATGATCTTTGTTCCCAGTGATTCTTCCAGTCCACAAATTTCTGTCTCTCTTTGACTGTATGTATGCTATCTTCGATTCCTCACCTTTATCATGGTTAAGACTTTTCCTTTCTTTTCTGCCTGGGAAATATTTGCTCTGAAGTTAATCTTAGAATGTGTCTCCTCCATAGCTGGCAGCACTCCTTGATAAAGATAGGCAATGTTAGACTTCAACAAAAACAAGAATGCGATTTCCAGATAATATCCCACTTCATTCTAGACCTGTGCTGTTTTCTAGAATTTGGAGGGTTCATCATATCTCACTGGGTTCCACAGACTTTTCCTCTACTTGAGTTCTCAAATGGCTCTATTTAACATCAATATTTCTTTCTGTGTTCATGGCAGGTGGTAATTCATCTGTAAATGTTCATTTGGCCTTGAACATCTTTCACAGTATTCTTGCTACAATCAGAGGAAAGCAAAGAGCAGTACAGAAGCACCTACCAGCATGCCAAAAAACAATTATATCCTTATGCTAGGCATCCTTTCCAAGAAACTTCACACCGGGTTTTAAAAAAAATCCTTTGCTTTCCAAATTCCCAAGGAAGTAGTTGAAGTGTCCTCACATTTTATAGGGGAACAAGATGGGACTTGATATTAACTCTAGCAATCAACACACTAAATTACAGGAACTTTTTTTTTAGTTCTATTCATTTGTAATAACTAAATCCCTTCATGTAATGTCAAATGAACCCTATTTTTATTAACACCTTATCAAGCCAATATCACTACTGTGTGACTCTCTGCTGCTAACCTCAATTATTTAGAAAACTTTAAAAATGGAATATGCAGATAATTCAATTTCCTGGCATTCAAAAGAAAATTATTTTTATTTCCAATATTTATTATTACATATCTTTCTAAAATATGAGTCCACTTTCCAGTCTCAGTAAGCATGGGACAGTGGTCATGATTTACTTTATTGCTACATGACTAAGGACCTTGCAATATCGTGGGGTAAATATTCTGAAGAGTAATTATAACTATAGCAAAGATTCTTAATCTGGGTTTCATAGTTGAGCATCACAGTTTATGAGCTGTCTGAAATTATATACAAAATATTGTACAATTTTCCTGTGAGAAAATTGGCCATAACGTTCATCAAATTTTCAAAGGAGCTGTAATGAAAATAGACTAGTTATTTAAAATATGCAATGTATGTAGAGCATGATACTATTTATATAAAGAGCTATGTAGTTCTTGTTCACAGGTCCACATAAATGTAATAAAAGTATATATCCTGCTTGGGATTGGTAAATACCAACATCAGAATAGTGCTTAACTCTGTATCTTAGTCTGCTCAGCTGCTATAACAAAATGCCATAAACTAGGGGGACTTAAATAACAGAAATTCTTTTCTCACAGTTCTGGATGCTGGGAAGTCCAAGATCAAAGTTCTGGTTGGTAAGGACCCTCTTTCTGGCTTTTAGATAGCCACCTCCTCACTGGGTCCTCATACAGCAGAGAGGGGTGTGGGGGCTGTGTCTATCTCTTTAAGACACCAATCTTACCGCATCAGGACTCCACCCTTTTGACTTCAATTTTATTACCTCCTTATTGGTCCTTTCTCCAAATACAGTAACATTGGGCGTTAGGGCTTCGAAATATGAATTTTGAGGGGACACAATTCAGTCCATAGCACTGTGGGAAGGGGAGGCTACATAAAGAGTTTCAATTCTATATGCAGTGTTTTATCTTAAAAAAAAAAAACTAAACAAGTGTGGCAAAATGTTGAGCTCTAACAGAGTAGGGGATATATGAGGTTTTGTTAATAATTCTTTATGCTTAAAGATTTTTTGAAAAGAAGAAACAAGCAAACAACTTATTTAGATTTCTCTAGAATGTGAGTTACATGTGAGAAGGGATTTTGTTCACTTTGTTCCCTTCTGTATCTCCATTACTTAGAACAGCATCTGGTCCAGAACTGACATTCAATAAATATCTGCTGAACTGAATAAAAGGAAATGGATAAGGAATTAACTCATATCTTTACTGAGCCTAAAATATTCAACAACCTTAAAAATTGTTAGTAATGCTGTGTTCATTTTCTAGAGTTACTTAGTAACATAGATGAATATTATAAATCATATTAAAATACAGCAAATAAAGTCATAAGTGTCAAAATGATGGTCGTAGCAAACCTGGGTGTGAGACAGTGTCTTACTTATAGAATTAATAAAAGTCAAAAGAGGTTTGGGGTTAAATCTGACTTTTTAAAATGATTCCTGCCAATTGCATTCAGTTCTAAGGGACTATGACTTTCCTACAGTCCTGCTAAGGGACAGCAGCCATGTTTTCTAACATAGAAACTTATTGTTCACTGACTCTGATTGTGTCAGGATGGGAGTTGATTGCAGGGTTCCTCCTCTATTGGTTGGCCGCAATCTGTAACTGAGTGAATTGTTTCAGAAAGATGAACTGGGCCAGATTCCTTTCAGGTGTAAGGAATTAAGCGGAAATGGACAGACTGAACAATTCACAGGAAAGGCAGAAACTGAAAATTAAGAAATGTCATAGAGAGAGGTGGGACCTTCATAGTGGACCAGGTAAAGGTCAAAGTTCTAAGAAAATAGAAACTCAGAGGACACAGAAGAAGGCAAATGGTAGAGAGGTGAATATAGAACAGACCTACAGAAAAAGAGATGCTGAAAGAGAAAGAAAGAGAAAGGAACCCTGAGGGCATTTCTAAAGCCAAAAGCAGCCCAACTGAAAAGCACCTAGTCAACTTCCTTGTTTTATTTTATAAGTCAGAAAACTAATAAGTATGGTAATTTGCCCAAGGTGAACAGTGATGAAGAAAGGGCACTTCAGTGTTTTTACCTTCCTTCAGTGTTTCTCGAATTCTTAGAATGTAGTAATCCAGTGGCACAGGGAACTAAACAACTCCCAAGGTCTAAAGGCACAACCTAAAGCAGTTTATCTTCAGTGCAGAACTTCTGTTTTAGATTTACTCAAAAATTGCAGCCAATGTTACAACTGGTTCCATAGTGTCTCTGTTTTAACACAATGATATTTAACTTCATAATATACGAAAATGTGTCATATTTGGTCTCACAGTTCTATGCTCACACTGCCTGTCCTCCCAATATGAGAAGAACATTCCACCTCAATCCAAGACTGTCTTCATTCCCAGAGCACACCTGGCAGTCTCAGATAGAGTTCTTTGAATGGTGAACTCCCTTCCTCTGAGCATGTAATAGATATTTATTTGCATGAGATCAGAGAAAGGAGCTTGGGAGTACTCTTGCATTCGTATGTATCACCTGCACCTAGGAGTCCCTGAAGCCTTCAGACTTCTGGGATCAACCTTCCCTTTAACAGCTTGTTTCAGCAGCGTGGCCCGTCATTCCATATGTTGTGAAAAGACCAGCTTCCCAACCCCCCCACGGCCAGATTTTCTGGGGGTGAATATATTCTCACTGACTCCTTTCTCCTTGGTGGGCCATGTCCACTGCATTTTCCATCTGCCCCAGTTGAATACTAACTGCACCCTCAAACAAGATAGCTGCATTGCTGCAAGTTCCAAGAAAACAAGTTACCCTTGAGTGTGAGACAACTTCTTAGAAGTTTCTGGATCACCTCTAAATCTGTTCACATCTTATCCCTGCTGCTCACACATGTTCCCAGAGCTGTCATCCCTTTGCTGGGCAGCCGCCCATGCAAACTTTAATTTCCCTTCACTTTCTGAGGCAGAGCAACTCTGATCTCTTTTGGTTCTGCTGTTCTTCTCAGGCCCATGTCCTGTGGGCAGCAGCCTGCATTGCCAAATAGGTCCATCTACACACATTTCCTAAAGGAAAGAAACGTGGTCAACCTAAGCAAAGGGAATTTTGTAGTATTAAAGAGATGGGTCAGGGAGGCCTCCCTGAATATGTGAGATCTCTCAGCAAAGACTCAAAGGGTACAGGGCAGCTTGCCAAGAGATTCTGTGGAGGAAGGACATTGCTAGGAGGAAGAGCAAGAGCCCTCCAGCAGGAGAGGGCCTGATGTGTGCACAGAGCAGTGGGCAATAAGAAAGCAGAAGGGGAGGAGACAGGAGAGGCTGAGGCCTGACCCTGACCATGTTGCAGCTCAGAGCTTATGGCCAACTTTGGCTTTTACTCTGAGTGAACTGGAGCCCTTTTAGGATTTTGAGCCAAATAAGCTACATGATCCGACTTTGGTTTTCAAAGGACTCTGCCTAAACAGGCTAGAAGGCTGTTTGCAGGGGAGGGCTGGCAGAGCACAGCCTAGCACAGGATGACGGAGCCCAAGCAGGGAAAGAAGAGTTTCCTAGGCAGGACAGCCCAGTGGGGAGCATCAGGACCATGAGCAGGAGAGAAGGAAGGCTGTAGCGGGAGGGGTTTCCTCAAGAAAGAGCCAGCACTCCTGGGAAAAATGCCTGATTCCAAAGCTCAGACAAGGAAAATATGAGTCTGGAATGTCTTATGCCAAAAACTAAGAAAACATTCAAAGAAGGATAAGAACATGGCAAAAGGATACAGAAGCCATCTTGAAAGAGCTCCTATTAACCTAATGAGGGACAATATGAGCATCAAAATAAGTAATGATAGTAATATGTAAAATAGGAATAAAATATTACAATGATTAAAATTATATAAAATTAAAATAAGTTTAAAATTAGACAAAATAGGAAACAGTGAGTCCATAAAGATTTTTTAAATCCATAGATAAATTGTAAGTGTAATGTGGAATGGGATATGTACAAGTACCTTCATGCAAATTAATTATTAATTACAAAGGAAGAAATGGTAAGAAAGTGGAAAAGACCAGCAGACACTAAGTGATTAAATTGAACCTCATCAGTAACAGAAAAAATTGAAATTGTGCACCACCTGATAGGTTACACCTAGAAAAACACAACTCACTTCTGTCATATTCCTGCCAAAGCAGCATAATTTAATTCTATTTATGAGGAAACATGAGACAGATGCACAATGGGAAACATTTTACAAAATATCTTGTCTCTTATCTTCAAAAGTATCAACATCATGAAAGTCAAAAAGAAAAAAAGAAAGTCAAGGAAAGATTGAGAAACTGTTTTAAACTGCAGTTATCTAAAGAGACATAATAACAAAGTGCAATGCAGGATATAGAGCTGGATCCCTTTGCTATAAAAGTTACTAAATATTGGGACCAAACTGGTGAAACTTGAATGTGGTCTGAGGACTAAGTAATAGAGATGTATCATTGTTAATTTCCTGGTTGTGTTGTTACATAGAACAAAGTCCTTGTTATAGGAAATACATACTAAGGTATTCAGGGGAGGAGAGTAATGAGGTATCAGGTCAGCAATTTAAGCGCATGTTGTTCAGGAAAACTAAGTTCTTTACACTGAACTTGTAATTTGTCTGTAACTTTGTGGAGCATAGAGGATATTTAGGAAAGTGAAACTACCTTGTAAGATACTCTAATGGTGGATGCATCATTATGTATTTGTCCAAACCCATAGAATGTACAACACCAAGAGTGAACCCTAATATGAACTATGGACTTTGGGTGATTAAGATGTGTCAATGCAGATTCATCAATTGTAACAAGTGTACCACATTGGTGGGAGATGTTGATAATGCAGGGTTAATAATGTGCAGTGTGTAAGTTTCAGGGTATGTGAGAATTCTCTGTACTTTCTGCTCAAATTTGTTGTGAACCTGAAACTGCTCTAAAAAAACAACAACCAAAAAAGGTCTTAAAAAGAGAGAAAGGGTCTTCCCTGGTGGCGCAGTGGTTGAGAATCCGCCTGCCGATGCAGGGGACACGGGTTCGTGCCCCGGTCCGGGAAGATCCCACATGCCGCGGAGCGGCTGGGCCCGTGAGCCATAGCCGCTGAGCCTGTGCGTCTGGAGCCTGTGCTCCGCAATGGGAGAGGCCACAACAGTGAGAGGTCCGTGTACCACAAAAACCAAAAAAAAAAAAAAAAAAAGATAGTCACTATTATAAGAGAAATATTCTGTCTCTTTTATTTACCACATCAAAATTTTAGTTCTGATAAAGTGGACATTATTGGACATTATTCTGCACAGAATACTTGTCTCCTAAAGATACCCAGATAAAAAGACAGGGAGATTAGTTATGCTGAATATAACATTTGCTTTAAAATTAAATTTCCCACCTTTTAAAAATGTCACTTGTTGGGCTTCCCTGGTGACGCAGTGGTTAAGAATCCACCTGCCAATGCAGGGGACATGGGTTCGAGCCCTGGCCTGGGAAGATTCCACATGCCATGGAGGAACTAAGCCTGTGCACCACAATTACTGTGCCCATGTGCCACAACTACTGAAGCCCTCATGCCTAGAGCCCGTGCTCCACAATAAGAGAAGCCACCGTGGTGAGAAGCCCAAGCACTGCAACAAATAGTAACCCCCACTCGCTGCAACTAGAGAAAGCCTGCGCAGAGCAATGAAGACACAACACAGCCAAAAATGAATAAAATTTAAAAAAAATAAATAAAAATATACGATATTCGTTTTTAAAAAAAGTCACTTGTTTATAAGATAAGCTGTGTCTTGTATTGACCTAAACTGTCCTGGATTTTACTCTTTTGTCCCAGGTGGCTCTCTGTCTTGGATTCTAACCCAGATCATGTTTTATGAACCCTGTCAAAAGCTACCTAATTCTAGGTCACAAATGTCAATCTTATCTTATGATTGGGAATCTGAAGTCAAAGTAGAGAAAAATGAAGGGAATATTTTTATAGATTTTCACAGAGTAGACAATAGTAGGTATAGTAAAAATAGTGGACATGTCATTAATATTTGTTAAGAGAGAATAGTTGACCTATAACTGGTATTAGTTCAGCGATTGAAAGAATAAATGTGCATGAATTTGTAAAGTGATTTAAATGCTCACCTTATATTCAGTGCTTCTATTCTTATTACATTTTGGCCTTGGAGGTTGTACCTCACTAGGCTTATTTAATTTCCTGTCTAAGAGGACATTTTGCCTTAGATATTTATCCAACATTTAAATATCTTAAACATTTTTAAACCTATCTTTAAACCTATCTTTTAAACCTATCTTTCCCATGTCCCCATAATTGTAAATAATGTCATCATTTCATTCTTATGCCATGGTATATGTGGAGCCCCACATCTCCTGACAGTGTAGCAAAGAGTTTAATTCTGAGTTGAACTCAAGAGACTTGAGCCATGGAGGACAAAATCATGGCCTTAGCCAAAAAAGCCCTTGTTCCAAAAGAGTTCAATCTGTGACCTAATTAAGTGCCAAGACATTAGTTAAAATGCAGAATTTAACGTCTTTGAGGGAGGGGATGTTCACTTTCAAAAAGAAATCTTGGGGCAGAGACAAGATGGCAGAGTAGAAGGACGTGAGCTCACCTCTTCTTATGACAGCACCAAAATCACAACTAACTGCTGAACAGCCATTAACAAAAAAAATACTGGAAGCTGCCAATAAAGATATCCTACATGCAAAGACAAAGAAGAAACCTCAACCAAGGATACTCTACCCAGTAAGGCTCTCATTCAGATTCAAAGGAGAAATCAAAAGTTTTACAGACAAGCAAAAGCTAAGAGAACTCAATACACCAAACCAGCTTTACAACAAATCCTAAAGGAACTTCTCTAGGGGGAAAAGAAAAGGCTACAACTAGAATCAAGAAAACTACGAATGTGAAAGCTCACCAGTAAGGGCAAACATAAAGTAAAGGTAGAAAATCAGCCACACACAAATATGCTATCAAAACCAGCAGTTGTGAGAAGAGGAGAGTACAAATGCAGGATATTGGAAATGCATTTCAAATTAAAAGAACAGCAACTCAAAATCTTGTTTATATATGGACTGTTATATCAAAACCTCATGGTAACCACAAACAGAAAATCTAGAATAGATACACATACAAAAAAGAAAAAGGAATCCAAACACAACACTAAAGTTAGTCAGCAAATCACAAGAAAAGAGAACAAAAGAGGACGGGAAGAAAAAAGACCTACAAAAACAAATCCATAACAATTAACAAAATGGCAATAAAAATATACATATCAAAAATTACCTTAAAGAAGAAGATATAACAATTGTAAATATATATACATCCAACATAGGAGCACCTCAATATATTAGGCAAATGCTAACATCCATAAATGAGGAAATCAACAGTAACACAATAATAGTGGGTGAATTTAACACCCCATTTACACCAATGGACAGATCATCCAGACAGAAAATCAACAAGGAAACACAGGCTTTAAATGACATATTAGACCAGATGGACTTAATTGATATTTATAGAGCATTCCATCCAAAAGGAGCAGAATACACATTCTTCTCAAGATCAAATGGAACATTCTCCAAGATTGATCCCATGCTGGGCCACAAAGAGAGCCATGATAAATTTAACAAAATTGAAATCATATCAAGCATCTTTTCCAACCACAACGTTATGAGACTAGAAATCAACTACAAGAAAAATCTAAAAAACAAACACATGGAGACTAACAAATATGCTACTAAACAACCAAAGGATCACTGAAGAAATCAAAGAGGAAATCAACAATAACCTGGAGACAAATGAAAACAAAAGCACAATGATCCAAAACCTGTGGAACATGGCAAAAGAAGTTCTAAGAGGGAACTTTATAGCAATAAAATCCCACCTCAGGAAACAAGAAAAATCTCAAATAAACAACCTAACCTTACACCTAAAGAAACTAGAGAAAGAAAAACAAACAAAACCCAAAGTTAGTAGAAGGAAAGAAATACTAAAGATCAGAGTGAAATAAATGAAATAGAGATGAAGAAAAGATCAATGAAACTAAAAGCTGTTTCTTTTTTTTTTTTTTTTTTTTTTTTTTTTGCGGTATGCGGGCCTCTCACTGTTGTGGCCTCTCCCGTTGCGGAGCACAGGCTCCAGACGCGCAGGCGCAGCGGCCATGACTCACGGGCCCACTCGCTCCGCGGCACGTGGGATCTTCCCGGACCGGGGCACGAACCCGCGTCCCCTGTATCGGCAGGCGGACTCTCAACCACTGCGCCACCAGGGAAGGGAAGCCCTGTTTCTTTGAAAAGATAAACAAAATTGATAAACCTTTATCCAGACTCATCAAGAAAACAGGGAGAGGGCTCAAATCAATAAAATTAAAAATGAAAAAGGGGAAGTTATATCAGACACCACAGATATACAAAGAATCATAAGAGACTACTACAAGCAACTATATGCCAGTAAAATGGACAACCTAAAAGAAATGGACAAATTCTTAGAAAGACACAATCTCCCAAGACTGAACCAGGAAGAAATAAAAAATATGAATAGACCAATCACAAGTACTGAAATTGAAACTGTGATTAAAAAACTCCCAACAAACAAAAGTCCAAGACCAGATGTCTTCATAGATGAATTCTATCAAACATTTAGAGAAAAGTTAATATCTATCCTTCTGAAACAATTCCAAAAAGTTGCAGAGGAAGGAATATTCCCTAACTTATTCTATGAAGCCATCATCACCCTGATACCAAAACCAGAAAAAAATACCACAAAAAAGAAAATTACAGGCCGATATCACTGATGAACATAGACTCAAAAGTCCTCAACAAAATACTAGCAAACTGAATCCAACAGTACATTAAAAGGATCATAACCATGATCAAGTAGGATTCATTCCAGGGATGCAAGGATTTTTCAATATCTATGAGTCAATCAGTGTGGTACACCATATTAATAAATTGAAGGAAAAAAATATGATCACCTCAATAGATGCAGAAAAAGCTTTTGACAAAATTCAACACCAATTTATGATAAAAATTCTCCAGAAAGTGGGCATAGAGGTAACATACCTCAACATAATAAAGACCATATATGACAAACCTACAGCCAACATTATACTCAACTGTGAATAGCTAAAAGCGTTTTCTCTAAGATCAGGAACACGACAAGGATGTACACTCTCCTGACTTCCATTCAACATAGTTTTGGAAGTCCTAGCCACAGCAATCAGAGAAGGAAAAGAAATACAAGGAATCCAAACTAGAAAAGAAGTAAAACTGTCACAGTTTGCAGACAACAAGACATTGACACTATACATAAAAAATCCTAAAAATGCTACCAGAAAACTACTAGAGCTCATCAGTGAATTCAGTAAAGTTGCAGGAACAAAACTAATACACAGAAATCTGTTGCATTTCTATACAATATCAACAAAAGTTCAGAAAAAGAAATTAAAGAAACAATCCCATTTACCATCACATCAAAAAGAATAAAATGCCTAGGACTAAACCTACCTAAGAAGGCAAAAGACCTGTACTCCAAAAACTATAAGTCGCTGATGAAAGAAACCGAAAATGACAAAAACAGATGGAAAGATATACCATATTGTTGGATTGGAAGAAACATTTTCAAAATGATTATACTACCCAAGGCAATCTACAGATTGAATGCAATCCCTATCAAATTACCAATAGTATTTTTCACAGAACTAGAACAAAAAAAATTTTTAATTTGTATGGAGACACTAAAGACCCCAAATAGCCTAAAGCAATATTGAGAAAGAAAAACGGAGCTGGAGGAATCAGGCTTCCTGACTTCAGACTATACTACAAAGCTACAGTCATCAAAACAGTATTGTACTGGAACAAAAACAGAAATATAGATCAATGGAAAAGGATAGAAAGCCCAGAAGTAAACCCATGCACCTATGGTCAATTAATCTATGACAAAGGAGGCATAACTATACAATGGACAACAGACAGTCTCTCCAATAAATGGTTCTGTGAAAACTGGACAGCTACATGTAAAAGAATGAAATTAGAACATTCTTTAGCACCATACACAAAAATAAGCTCAAAATGGATTAAAGACCTAAACATAAGACCGAATACTATAAAACACTTAGCCAAAAACATAGGCAGAACACTCTTTGACATAAATCGCAGCAACATCCCTTTCAGTCCATCTCCTAGAGTAATAGAATTAAAAACAAAAATTAAAAAATGAGACCTAATTAAACTCAAAATCTTTTGCACAGCAAAGGAAACCATAAACAAAACAAAAAGACAACCCACAGAGTTGGAGAAAATATTTGCAAATGATGCAACTGACAAGGGATTAATTTCCAAAATTTACAAACAGCTCATGCAGCTCAATATCAAAAAAACAGACAATCCAATCCAAAAAATGGGCAGAAGACCTAAATAGACATTTCTCCAAAGAAGACATACAGATGGCCATGAAGCACATGAAAAGATGTTCAACATTGCTAATTGTTAGAGAAAAGCAAATCAAAACCACAAAGATATATCATCTCACACCAGTCAGAATGACCATCACCAAAAAGTCTACAAACAATAAATTCTGGAAAAGATGTGAAGAAAAGGGATGTAAATTGGTACAGCCAGTATGGAGAACAGCATGGAGATTCCTTAAAAAACTAAAAATAGAGCTACCATATGATCCATCAATCCCACTCCTGGTCATATATCCAGAGAAAACCATTGTTCAAAAGGATACGTGCATCCCAATGTTCATTTCAGTGCTGTTTACAATGGCCAAGACATGGAAGCAACCTAAATGTCCATCAACAGATGAATGGATAAAAAAAGATGTGGTACATATATACCATGGAATATACTCAACCGTTAAAAAGAATGAAATAATGCCATTTGCAGCAACATGGATGGACCTGGAGATTATCATACCAAGTCAGACAGAAAAAGGAAAATATTATATAATATTGCTTATATGAGGAATCTAAGAAAAGGATGCAAATGAATTTATTTACAAAACAGAAACAGACTCACAGACTTAGGAAACAAACTTATGGTTACCAAAGCAGAAAGGTGAGGGAGAGGGATAAATTGGGAGTTTGGGTTCAACATTTACACACTACTATATTTAAAATAGATAACCAACAAGGACCTACTGTGTAGCACAGGGAATTCTGCTCAATATTGTGTAACAATCTAAAGGGGAAAAGAATTTGAAAAATAATAGACACATGCATATGTATAACTGAATCACTTTGCTGTCCACCTGAAACTAGCACAACATTGTTAATCAACTATACTCCAATGTAAAATAATTTTTTTAAAAAAAAAAGAAGAAAAGAAATCTTGATAATTTTTCCTGACTTCAGCCTGTCCTCTGTCCCTTTACTTCCTCAGCCTCTCCACTCTGGCCAGCTGGCCCAGAACCTCCCTGCCTGCCTCCTGCTCCTGTGTCACTGCAGCAATTTCCATACCATAATTTTCCCAGTCATTCTTTTGGCATTTGTATGGAAGCAGACAAAGTAGAATCCAAGGTAAAATGCACTGACCCAACATAATGAGACATTTCATACTGATACAAGGAATCATCCAAACATTAAAACTCTTATAACAAAACATAGGCAAAAAGCTTCATGACATTTGACTTGGCTATTATTTTATGAATATGACACCAAAAGCATTGGCAACAAAAGAAAAAAAAATACTTTATGAAAATTAAAAATTTTTGTGCACCAAAGGACACTATCAACAGAGTGAGAAGGCAATTCTCACTCTGGAATGGGAGAAAAATACTTGCAAATCATATCTGATAAAGGATTAATATCCAAAATATATAAAGAACTTTTACAACTCAACAACAGAACAAACTGATTTTTAAATGGGCAAAGGACTTGAATAGATATTTCTCCAAAAGTTATATAAATGACAATAACCACATGAAAAGTTGTTTGGCAGTTCTAGTCTTCAGGGAATTGTAAATCAAAGCCACAATGAAATACCATTTCATACCCACTAGGATGGCTATTATTAAAAACAAAAACAAAAAACAGAAAATAACAAGTATTGGCAAGGATGTGGAGAAATTGGAACACTGTGCATTTCTGATGGGAATGTAAAATGGCATAGCTGTTGTGGAAAAACAGTATGGTAGCTCATCAGAAAATCCTCAGAATTATCATATGAGCCAGCAATTCCACTTTTGAGTATATAACCAAAAAAATCGAAAACAGGAATTTTAAGAAATATTTGTACACCATGTGCATAGCAGCATTATTTACAATAGCTAAAAGGTGGAAACACCTCAAGTGTCCAGAGACAAATGAATAAACAAAATATGGCATATACACTCAATGGAATTTTACTTAGCCTCAAAAAGGATGAAATTCTGACACATGCTAAAACATGGATTAACCTTAAGGATATTATGCTAAACACAATAAGCTGATCACAAAAAGACAAATACTTATATGAGGTACCTAAAGTACCTAGAGTAGTCAAATTCATAGAGATGAAAAGTAGCATGGTGGTTGCCAAGGGTTGGGTAAGGGGTAGAATGAAGAACTTGTGTATAATGGGTGCAGAGATTATGTTTGGGATGATGGAAGAGTTCTGGAGATGGATGGTGGTGATGGTTGCAAAACAATGTGAACATACTTAATGCCATAGAACTATACACTTCAAAATGTGTAACATGGTAAATTTTGTAGTGTGTATTTAATCACAACTTTTAAAAGGTATACTCCAACTTGAAGACACAATGAAAGACAAACTGGTCATGAATTTTTATTAATCTCACAACATAAGTTAAAATATATAAAACAAAGTTATTAAAAATACAAGGAGAGAAAGTGTTGGACAATGTAATAAAGCAAGTAAAAGGATAAAAGTCATCAGTATTGGAAAGACAGAAGCTGTTATTTACAGTGTGATTGTGTACATAGAAAACCCCATTGAATCTACAAAAACAAACCCCACTAGAATTAATAAGTGAAATTAACAGGATTAGACCATATAAAAAGTCAAATTGTTGCCATAGATGCCACCATCAAACAATTGGAAAATAAAACTTTTTAAACATAACATTTTAACAGCATCAAAAAATGTAAAGACTCTAGAAATACATCTAACAGTGAATAAGATTTCTAACTGAAAACTATAAAACATTGCTAAAGAAAATTAATGGAGTTCTAAATAAAGGTTTATGGATTCAAAGACAATATTATTAAGATGTTCACTGTTTTAAAATTACTTCATAGATCCAATACCATCTCTATTAAAATGTCCACCAGATTTTAATACAAACTGAGAAGGTCATTTTTAAATTTATATGGAAATGCATAGGAACTTCAATAGCTGAATTGAAAAATTACTTCCTGATTTTAAAATTTACTGAAAAGCTACAATAATCAAGACAGTGTGGTATGAGTATAAGAATAGACAAATAAATCAATAGAAAACAAAACAAAGTTCAGAAGTAGGTCCTTATATATGTGCTCAATTGATATTTGACCAATGCACAAAGCCAATTCAATGGGTTAAAAAAGACTTTTTAACAAATGCTTCTAGAGCAATAGGATATTTTTATGGGAAAAAATGAATCTTGATCTCATCTCACTCTATGCAAAAATTAATACAAAGTTTCTTGAAGAAAACATCTTTGTGACCTTAGGAGTAAACCATCATTTCTTGAAAGGGACAGAAAAAACATTAATAAAATATAAATAAATTAGGTTTCATCAAAATTTTAAATTTTTACTCTTCCAAAGTCATCAATACAGGTGGGGAACATAAAGATGGCTGAAGAGTAAGAAGTGGTGATCCCCTTCCTCACCACAAATGCATCAGAAATATTTCTACCTGTGGAACAATTCCTACAGAACACCTACTAAACACTGGCAGAAGAACTCAGACCTCCCAAAAGGTAAGAAACTCCCCAGGTACCTGGGTAGGGCAAAAGAAAAAAAGAAAAAAACAGAGACAAAAGAATAGGGATGGGACCTGCACCAGTAGGAGGGAGCTGTGAAGGAGGAAAGGTTTCCACCCACTAGGAAGCCCTGCCACGGGTGGAGACTGTGAATGGTGGAGGGGGAAACTTTGAAGCCACGGAGGACAGTGCAGCAACAGGGGTGCGGAGGGCAAAGCGGAGAGATGCCCGCATAGAGGATTGGTGCCGACCAGCACTCACCAGCCAGAGAGGCTTGTCTGCTCACCTGCTGGGGTGGGTGGGGGCTGGGAGCTGAGGCTCGGGCTTCGGAGGTCAGATCCCAGAGAGAGGACTGGAGTTGGCGGCATGAACACAGGCTGAAGGGGGCTAGTGCACCACAGCTAGCTGTGAGGGAGTCCGGAAGAAGATCTGGAGCTGCCAAAGAGGCAAGGGACTTTTTCTTGCCTCTTTGTTTCACGGTGCGAGACGAGAGGAGATTAAGAGCGCTGCTTTAAAGGAGCTCCAGAGGGCTTCCCTGGTGGCGCAGTGGTTGAGAATCCGCCTGCCGATGCAGGGGACACGGGTTCGTGCCCTGGTCCGGGAAGATCCCACATGCCGCGGAGCAACTAAGCCCGTGAGCCATGGCCGCTAGGCCTGCGCGTCCGGAGCCTGTGCTCCGCAACGGGAGAGGCCACAGCAGTGAGAGGCCCGCATACCGCAAAAAAAAAAAAAAAAAAAAAAAAAAAAAAAAAAAAGGAGCTCCAGAGATGGGCGCGAGCCACGGCTATCAGCACGGACCCCAGAGACGGGCATGAGACGCTAAGGCCACTGATGCCGCCACCAAGAAGCCTGTGTGCGAGCACAGGTCACTACCCACACTTCCCCTCCCAGGAGCCTGTGCAGCGTGCCACTGCCAGGGTCCTGTGATCCAGGGACAATTACCCCGGGAGAACACATGGCGCACCTCAGGCTGTTGCAACTTCACGGTAGACTCTGCCACCTCAGGCTTGCCCTGCATTCCGTACCCCTCCCTCCCCCCGGCCTGAGTGAGCCAGAGCCCCCTAGTCATCTGCAACTTTAACCCCATCCTATCTGAGCGAAGAACAGACAACCTCCGGCAACCTACATGCAAAGGTGCGGCCAAATCCAAAGCTGAACCCCAGGAGCTATGCGAACAAAGAAGAGAAAGGGAAATCTCTCCCAGCAGCCTCAGGAGCAGTGGATTAAATCTCCACAATCAAGCTGATGTATCCTGCATCTCTGGAATACCTGAATAGACAATGAATCATCCAAGATAGAGGTGGTGGACTATGGGAGCAATGATTTTTTTTTTTCCTTTTTCTCTTTTTGGGAATTTGTATGTGTATGCTTCTGTGTGTGACTTTGTCTGTATAGCTTTGCTTTTATCATTTGTCCTATGGTTCTGTCAGTTTTTTTGTTTTGTTTTGGATTTTAGTATAGTTTTTAGCACTTGTTATCATTGGTGGATTTGTTTACTGCTTTGGTTGCTCTCTCATTTCTTTCCTTCTTTCGATTTTTTATTACATTTATTTTTTAATTTTTAATAATTATTATTTATTTTAATAAATTTTATTTTATTTTTTCTTTCTTTCTTTCTTTTTTTCTCCTTTTTATTCTGAGCCATGTGCATGACAGGGTATTGGTGTTCAGGCCGGGCATGAGGTCTGTGCTTCTGAGGTGGGAGAGCCAAATTCAGCACACTGTCCACCAGAGACCTCACAGCTCCATGTAATATCAAATAGAGAAAGGTCTCCCAGACATCTCCATCTCAACACTAAGACCAAGCTCCACTCAACGACCAGCAAGCTACAGTGCTGGATACCCTACGCCAAACAACTGGCAAGACAGGAACACAACCCCACCTAGCAGAGAGGCTGCCTAAAATCATAATAAGGTCACAGACACCCCAAAACACACCACCAAGCGCGGGCCTGCCCATCAGAAAAACAAGATCCAGCATCATCCACGAGAACACAGACACTAGTCCCCTCCACCAGGAAGCCTACATAACCCACTGAACCAACCTTTGCCACTGGGGGAAGACACGAAAAACAACGGGAACTACAAACCGGCTGCCTGTGAAAAGGAGATCCCAAACAGAGTAAGTTAAGCAAAATGAGAAGACAGAGAAACACACAGCAGATGAAGGAACAAGGTAAAAACCCACCAGACAAAACAAATGAAGAGGAAATAGGCAGTCTACCTGAAAAAGAATTCAGAATGATAGTAAAGATGATACAAAATCTTGGAAATAGAATGGAGAAAATACAAGAAACATTTAACAAAGACCTAGAAGAACTAAAGAGCAAACAAACAAAGATGAACAACAAAATAAATGAAATTAAAAATTCTCCAGAAGCAATTAATAGCAGAAAAACTGAGACAGAACAATGGATAAGTGACCTGGAAGGTAAAATAATGGAAATAACTACTGCAGAGCAGAATAAGAAACAAGAATGAAATGAATTGAGGACAGTCTCAGAGACCTCTGTGACAATATTAAACACAACAACATGTGAATTATAGGGGTCCCAGAAGAAGAAGAGAAAAAGATAGGGACTGAGAAAATATTTGAGATTACAGTTGAAAACTCCCCTAATATGGGAAAGGAATTAGTTAATCCAGTCCAGGAAGCACAGAGAGTCCCATACAGGATAAATCCAAGAAGAAATACGCCAAGACAACTACTAGTCAAACTATCAAAAATTAAATACAAAGAGAACATTTTAAAAGCAGCAAGGGAAAAACAACAAGTAACATACAAGGGAATCCCCATAAGGTTAACAGCTTATCTTTCACAGAAACTCTGCAATCCAGAGGGAATGACAGGACATATTTAAGTGATGAAAGGGAAAAGCCTGCAACGAAGATTACACTACCCAGCAAGGATCGCATTCAGATTAAATGGAGAAATTAAAACCTTTACAGACAAGGAAAATCTAAGAGAATTCAGCACAACCAAACCAACTTTACAACAAATGCTAAAGGAACTTCTCTAGGCAGGAAACACAAGAGAAGGAAAAGACCTACAATAACAAACCCAAAACAGTTAAGGAAATGGTAATAGGAACAATATCAATAACTACCTTAAATGTAAATGGATTAAATCCTCCAACCAAAAGACACAGACTGGATGGATGGACAAAAAAGCAAGACCCGTATATATGTTGTCTACAAGAGAACCACTTCAGACCAAGGGACACATACAGACAGGATGGAAAAAGATATTCCATGCAAATGGAAATCAAAAGAAAGCTGGAGTAGCAATTCTCATGTCAAACAAAATAGACTTTAAAATAAAAACTATTACAAGAGACAAAGAAGGACACTACATAATGATTAAGGGATCAATCCAAGAAGAAGATATAACAATTGTAAATATTTATGCACCCAACATAGGAGCACCTCAATACATAAGGCAAATACTAACAGCCATAAAAGGGGAAATAGACAGTAACACAATCATAGCAGTGGACTTTAACACCCCACTTTCAACAATGGACAGATCATCCAAAATGAAAATAAATAAGGAAACACAAGCTTTAAATGACACATTAAACAAGATGCACTTAATTGATATTTATAGGACATTCCATCCAAAAACAACAGAATACATTTTCTTCTCAAGTGCTCATGGAACAGTCTCCAGGATAGATGATATCTTGGGTCAAAAATCAAGCCTTGGTAAATTTAAGAAAATTGAAATTGTATCAGGTATATTTTTCTGACAGTGACACTATGAGACTACATATCAATTAAAGGAAAAAATCTGTAAAAAGTACAAACCCATGGAGGGTAAACAATACACTACTTAATAACCAAGAGATCACTGAAGAAAAAATACCTAGAAAAAAATGACAATGAAAACACGATGACTCAAAACCTATGGGATGCAGCGAAAGCAGTTCTCAGAGGGAAGATTATAGCAATATAATCCTACCTTAAGAAACAAGAAACGTCTTAAATAGAAAACCTAAACTTACACCTAAAGCAATTAGAGAAAGAAGAACAAAAATCCCCAAAGTTTGCAGAAGCAAAGAAATCATGAAGATGAGATCAGATATGAAGGAAACAATAGCAAAGATTAATAAAACTAAACATTGGTTCTTTGAGACGATAAACAAAATTGATAAACCATTAACCAGATTCATCAATAAAAAAAGGGAGAAGACTCACATCAATAGAATTAGAAATGAAAAAGGAGAATTAACAATGGACACTGCAGAAATACAAAGGATCATGAGCGATTACTACAAGCAACTATATGCCAATAAAATGGACAACCAGGAAGAAATGGACACATTCTTAGAAAAGCACAACCTTCCTAGACTGAACCAGGAAGAAATAGAAAATATAAACAGATCAATTGCAAGTACTGAAATTGAAACTGTGATTAAAAACCTTTCAACAAAAGCCCAGGACCAGATGGCTTCACAGGCGAATTCTATCAAATGTTTAGAGAAGAGCTAACACCTATCCTTCTCAAACTCTGTCAAAATATAGCAGAGGGAGGAACACTCCCAAACTCATTCTATGAGACAACCATCATCCTGATACCCAAACCAGAAAAAGATGTCACAAAGAAAGAAACCCACAGGCCAATATCACTGATGAATATAGATGCAAAAATCCTCAACAAAATCCTGGCAAACAGAATCCAACAGCACATTAAAAGGATCATACGCCATGATCAAGTGGAGTTTATCTCAGGAAGCAAGGAATCTTCAATATACACAAATCAATCACTGTGATACATCATATTAACAAATTGAAGAATAAAAACCATATGATCATCTCAATAGATGCAGAAAAATCTTTTGACAAAATTCAACACCCACTTATGATAAAAACCCTCCAGAAAGTAGGCATAGAGGAAAGTTACCTCAACATAATAAAGGCCATATATGACAAACCCACAGCCAACATTGTCCTCAATGGTGAAAAACTAAAACCATTTCCACTAAGAACAGGAACAAGACAAGGTTGCCCACTCTCACCACTCTTATTCAATATTGTTTTGGAAGTTTTAGCCACAGCAATCAGAGAAGAAAAGAAAGAAAAGGAATCCAAATAGGAAAAGAAGAAGTAAAGCTGTCACTGTTTGCAGATGACATGATACTATACATAGAGAATCCTAAAGATGTTACCAGAAAACTACTAGATCTAATCAATGAATTTGGTAAAGTAGCAGGATACAAAATTAATGCACAGAAATCTCTTGCATTCCTATACACAAATGATGAAAAATCTGAAAGGGAAATTAAGGAAACACTCCCATTTACCATTTCAACAAAAAGAATAAAATACCTAGGAATAAACCTACCTAAGGAGACAAAAGACCTGTATGAAGAAAACTGTAAGAAACTGTTGAAAGAAATTAAAGATGATACAAACAGATGGAGAGAAATACCATGTTTTTGGATTGGAAGAATCAGCACTGTGAAAATGACTCTACTACCCAAAGCAATCTACAGATTCAATGCAATCCCTATCAAACTACCATTGGCATTTTTCACAGAACGGGAACAAAAAATTTCTCAATTTGTATGGAAACACAAAAGACCCTGAATAGCCAAAGCAATCTTGAGAACAAAAAATGGAGCTGGAGGAATCAGGCTCCCTGACTTCAGACTATACTACAAGGCCACAGTAATCAAGACAGTATGGTACTGGCACAAAAACAGAAATATAGATCAATGGAACAGGATAGAAAGCCCAGAGATAAACCCACACACATATGGTCACCTTACTTTTGATAAAGGAGGCAAGAATATACAATGGAGAAAAGACAGCCTCTTCAATAAGTGGTGCTGGGAAAACTGGACAGCTACATGCCAAAGAATGAAATTAGAACACTCCCTAACACCATAAACAAAAGTAAATTCAAAATGGATTAAAGACCTAAACGTAAGGTCAGACACTATAACACTCTTAGGGGAAAACATAGGCAGAACACTCTATGACATAAATCACAGCAAGATCCTTTTTGACCCACCTCCTAGAGAAATGGAAATGAAAACAAAAATAAACAAATGGGACATATGAAACTTAAATGCTTTTGCACAGCAAAGGAAGACATAAGCAAAACGAAAAGACAACCCTCAGAATGGAGAAAATATTTACAAATGAAGCAACTGACAAAGGATTAATCTCCAAAATTTACAAGCAGCTCATGCAGCTCAAAAAAAAAACAAAAAAACCCCAAAATGGGCAGAAGACCTAAATAGACATTTCTACAATGAAGATATACAGATTTCCAACAAACACATAAAAGAATGCTCAACTTCATTAGTCATTAGAGAAACGCAAATCAAAACTACAAAGAGATATCAGCTCACACTAGTCAGAATGGCCATCATCAAAAATCTACAAACAATAAATGCTAGAGAGGGTGTGGAGAAAAGGGAACCCTCTTGCACTGTTTCTGGGAATGTAAATTGATACAGCCACTATGGAGAACAGTATGGAGGTTCCTTAAAAAACTACAAATAGAACTACCATACAATCCAGCAATCCCACTACTGAGCATATACCCTGAGTAAACCATAATTCAAAAAGAGTCATGCACCACAATGTTCATTGCAGCTCTATTTACAATAGTCAGGACATGGAAGCAACTTAAGTGTCCATTGATAGATGAATGGATAAAGAAGATGTCTTACATATATAAAGTGGAATGTTACTCAGCCATCAAGAGAAACAAAATTGAGTTATTTGTACTGAGGTAGATGGACCTGGATTTTTTCATACAGAGTGAAGTAAGTCAGAAAGAGAAAAACAAATGCCATATGCTAATACATGTATATGGTATCTTAATTAAAAAAAGGGTGGGCTTCCCTGGTGGTGCAGTGGTTGAGAATCCGCCTGCCGATGCAGGGGACACGGGTTCGTGCCCCGGTCTGGGAAGATCCCACATGCCGCGGAGCGGCTGGGCCCGTGAGCCATGGCTGCTGAGCCTGTGCATCCAGAGCCTGTGCTCCACGATAGGAGAGGCCACAGCGTACTGAACAAAAAAAAAAAAAAAAAAAAAAAAAAAGGTCATGAAGAACCTAGGGGCAGGACGGGAAAAAAGATGCAGACCTACTAGAGAATGGACTTGAGGATACGGTGAGGGGGAAGGGTAAGCTGGGACGAAGTGAGAGAGTGGCATGGACATATATACACTACCAAATGTAAAACTGATAGCTAGTGGGAAGCAGCCGCATAGCACAGGGAGATCAGCTCGGTGCTTTGTGACCACCTAGAGGGGTGGGATAGGGAGGGTAGGATAGGGAGGGTGGGAGGGAGGGAGATGCAAGAGGGAAGAGATATGGTTATATATGTGTATGTATAACTGATTCATTTTGTTATAAAGCAGAAACTAACACACCATTGTAAAGCAATTATACTCCAATAAAGATGTTAAAAAAATGTCATCAATACAAAAAATAGGTAAGCCACAGATGAGGGGAAAATATATTTACAGTATCAATATATTACAGAATATATTTGTATCCAAAATATAAAAATATTTCCTAAAATAGCAATTAAAAATTTTTAAATGGGTTAAAAATTTAAGCAGAAAGAAAGATACATAAATGAGGAATAAGCCCATGAAAAAGTGCCCAGTGTCATCAGGCATATGGTAATTAAACCCCAATAAGATAGCATTTCATCCACACTAGAATGGCTTAATTAAAGACTGACTACACCAAATATTGGAGAGGATCAGGAGAAACCAGAACCTTCATACATTGCCGGTGGGTGTATAAAATGGTACAACCACTTTGGAGAATACTTGGGCAGTTGTTTATAAAGGTAAACAGATATTTACCTATGAACCAGTATTTCCACTCCTAGGTATTTACCAAAGAGAAGTAAAGCATATTTTCCCCAAGAAAGAAAAAAAACCAAAAACAACCTTTTATAAGAATACTTACAGAAACCCTGTTTATAATAGCCAAATAGTGGAAACAATCTCAAATGTCCATCTACAGGTGACTGGATAAACAAATTGTGGTATATTTATACAATGGATTATTACTCAGAAATAAAACGGAACCACCACCTTCACAAGCAGCAACATGTGTGAATCTCACAGATATTATATTGAGTGAAATAACCTAGACACAACAGAATACATTCAGAGTGTTTCCATTTAAATGAAGTCCAAGAACAGGCAAAGCTAATCAACAGTGACAAAGTCAGAAAGCAGTTGCCCCTGAGCAGGAGAGGAATTGACTAGAAAGGGGTATGAGGGAATCTTCTGAGGTCACGGTCTTATATCTTATTTTGGGTGGTGGTTAAATGGGTAAATGCAATTGTCAAATGAACTGAACACTTAAGATTTGTGCATCTCAAGATTAGTGTGGGTACATCATACAGCAATTTTTTTAAATGTGACTTTCTAAAAAAAAATGTATTAGAAAACTAGAAAAAGAACTAGAAAGAAATTTGTTTTACTTGATAGAGTATCTTCCTGAAACAAACATCATAAATAATAGGGAAACATTAGAAACTGTCCCATTAAAGTCAGAGGTGAAACAAGGATTCAACACCACTGCTATTCAACATTATCCTGGAAATGCTTGTCAAATAATACTACAAAAAAAGAAATAAGAGATAAATAAAATGGAAAAGAAAAGACAAATTTCCCATTTGCCAATGATTGTCTATCTACAAAATTTAAGAGTCAACTGAAAACATATTAGAACTAATAGGAATTTTAGAGATGATCAGACATAAGATCAATATACAAAAATCAATTTCATTTCTGTTTCCTTAATCTTTTCAAAGCACAATGAAAAACTATTCCATTCACAAAAGAATCAAAACTACAAAACAGTTATGAGTAAACCTGTCAAGAAGATAAAAGATAACAACAAAGAAAGCAATAATAAGAAGTAAGGGTTTTTTTTTTAAGACCAAACTAAATACAAAATTTGTAAAGTTTCTGGATGGAAAAACTCAAAATTGTAAAAATATCCATCTTTCCCAATTAATCCATAAATATAATTTAATACTAGATAAAGCTTCAACAAGAATATTATGAATCCTTAGCTGATGCTAAGTTTCATATGATAAAGAAAATATGAGTTAATTGTCAAGATTAAAAAACAAAAATTATAAGGAGAAAGTACTCTTCCAGATAGTCTTTAAAATATTTTGAAGCTACAGTAATAAGATTAATGTGATATGGATGTAGAAATATATAGATAAATAAAACAGAATACAAAGTCTAGAAACAGACTCATATGTAAATAGGACTTCAGTATATTCCATAAAGGTGGCATCATAATCAGTTAGGAAATGATGTACTCATTGAACAAATAGTATTAGAATAAACATCTATTTGGAAAAAATAAAACAAAACCAGACCTTTACTTTAACTTACATAAATACAAAATGGTAAATGTAATAGGGAGCTAAAGGTGAAAAACAAATTTTGAAATTAGAATTAGAAAAAGAAAAAATCAATTTTGAAATCTTAAAATTGAAAAGGCTTTCTTAAATTATAAAACTCCATAATTCAAAATGGGAAAGATTGATGGATTTAATTAAATAAAACTAAAAATTTCTTAATGATGATATTTGCCATAAAGTTAAAATACAATACCAGTAGAAAATAATAGAACATAAAACAGAGAATTAATATTCAATCCACATACAAATCAAAGGTTGTAAAAAGGTAATTGTCAGAATAAATCTAAATGGCCCATGAAAACATATCAAAAGTTGTCTGACCTCTCTAGTAATCAAGGAAATACATTTTAAGATAATATTTTTAAAAGATAATATTATATTCCTCCCATAAGAATTTAAAAGATTTACAATACCTAGTATAAGCAAGGAGGATGTGGGAAAATAGTTATTGCTAGTAGATAAATTGGTAAACTCTTTTTGGAAGGGATTTGGCAGTACTTAATGAAATTTTAAATTCATATACCTCTGGTCCAGCTATTTCATTTCTAGGAATTTAATTTATAAAAATGTTGTACATGTGTACAATAAATACACATTAGGATCTTCATTTAGTACTGTCCAAAACATTTAAAAATATAGCTACATATTAAAAAGGAAATTAATAAGCAAATACTGTAGTTAAATAAACCATGAAACAGTCATGTGGAATGTATTACTATTACTCTAATGAGGCAGACCCGATTTTCTGACATGCAAAAATCTCACATGCATAGTGCAATTTGTAAAGCAATGCATATAGAATGAGCCCACTTACACATTTTAAATATATATATCTATACTGTGTAAATATTCAGAAAAAGACTGGAAGGATATACTTCCAAAATTATAGAGATTACTTCTGGGAAAGGAAGTGTGATAAGTAAGGATAGACAGCTTCTAACATTTGGTTCTGTGTATTTTCTATTGTTTGACTCTTATTGTTATACCTCTTTTATTAGATTGGACTATTTGAAATTGCTATTTGAACATTTTGACCTACAGAAATATAAACTTCATAAGATTCAGTTTAATAGAATAAGAATTTTTGGTGTATTGCCTGTGTAACTAAAATAAATGGATAAGAAAAGAAAAGAGAAAACTAGAATATGTATACACTCCCTCAGGACTGAGTTAAATGAGCAGCATTAGCCACCCTCGGTCACTTCTCATTTAAAATGGCTGCCCATTTATCATGTTGTCCTTCCGGCTGTTTGTCCAGGAGTTTTATAACCTTTTCAGCTTTGGAGAGACATGCCCTCTTGCCTCCTCCCAGACCCTGGGACATTGCCTATTGAGTGCGATAGTGGTTCCAGAACAATGTGTTCCTCTTTGAACACATCTTGACATTTTTGTGTGCGGGAAATAAAAATACCACGTTTTACAAGAAGCATTGAGAAAAGTGATAGTCACTATTTCTACACCTCCGTTAGTAGTTTTTAAAAATAATCCTGAATTCAGTGGCGTATTACTGTAAAAACAGTGACCCAGGCATCTTTTTTTTTTTTAAGCCATTACCGAAAACCCCATTAGCAATCTTATTTGAATAGACTGAGCCTTTTCCTGTAACCACTACAAACAATTTTAAATCAATCCACCTTTTTTCTTAATTGAATACAGAGTTGTTAAAAGCTTCATTTATTTTTTTAAACCATGCTTTTTTATGATCTTTGCACTGATTTACAGAGAATATATCATCTTAGTTAAGAAAAGAATCTCTCCTAGTCTATTGAAAGATGACAGGTATAATCACTTTTAAATTTTTTACCAAAGTAAATTTGAATAAGGTCTGTAGGTTAAATAATAGTATTAGATTGATGTTAATTTCCTGATTTTAAAAATTGCTCTGTGGTTATATAAGAGCATGTTCTTGTTTTTAAGAAATACACACTGAAGTATTTAGAGGTAGTCAATATATCTCAACTTATTCTAAAACATATCAGAAAAAATATACACATTTACTTATAGAGAGAACTATAAAATAAATAATAAAACATGTGTGGTATGATATGAACATCTGGGTAAATATGGATAAAAGATGAACAGGAATTTTTGTACTATTTTGCAACTTTTTAAAGTCTGAAATGATTTTAGAATAAAGATTTTTTTAATCCATATTTTCTCCCAAAGTGATCCATGGATTCAATAATGATAACAATTTCTACTGCCCCTCAGTGCCTCTGTGTGCCAGGTATTGGGGCAGGCCTTTACAATTCCAGTCCCTGGGAAGTGACACTATTATCCTCACACTCCTGAGCTTGTGAGGGCCTTGGCTAGTTCAGCAATGCTGTCCTGGGTCTGTGGTCAGCCCCCAATCTATGGCTTTAGAGGCTGTCCTAAGCCTGCACCACTCTCTTCAAGCCTCCTTCCTCCCTCACGCCCCTAACACCCTCCAGCCCCTCAACACATTAATTCATTTCTTTGTTCATTATGCAATTATTTCATTTCTCTTCTGTGTATTCTGAATCTCTTCCTCTCAGCTGACCCCCCTCAAGCCATACACGCACAGTGAAGTTACTCCCATCCTATTTTAAAAGTCCATCCCTAACTCAGTGTGCTTCTCTGGCTTCCACCCTCTTGTCTTCCTTTCACAATCAGGCTTTTGAAAAGAATAACCAGTATCTCCAACCCTTACTCATTCACAACAGTGGAAAGAAAGAATCTATATCTTACGCTGTGATTGATTTTTGCCAGTTTTTTTGGTATAGGCTTCTAATAAACAGGGAAAATGTTAATTACGAAAAAGATAGTGATGGTGTCTTCAGGAAGGAAAAGACAGACTTTCTCCTAGGTATGCAAAACACACAATGAATCGAACAAATATCTCCTGGTTATCTATGTACAAAGCGCTCTGTGAGGGATTAGCTACTGGATGTTTAAGAGAAGAGTCTTGTTCATAATCTATTTCTGGCTATAAATATAAATCTCACCACCAGAAACAAAATAAATGCTAAATACAAAGATTCTTAAAGTAGTGGGATACTATCAAATAATCTCAATTTTTCTAGGTCAAATAAGCTACTGGCAACTAAGGACAAGGAACAAAAACTGCTGAGAGGTAAATCTGAGCTCTAATTCTTTCATCACCAAAGGATAGTCAAGTAATGTTCTCACTTAGTCCTAACCATACCCAAAGAAAACCATAATTCAAAAAGACACATGTACCCCAATGTTCATAGCAGCACTATTTACAATAGCCAGGACATGGAATCAACCTAAATGTCCATCAACAGAAGAATGGATAAAGAAGATGTGAAAAAAAAAAGAAGATGTGGTACATATATACAATGGAATATTACTCAGCCATAAAAAGGAATGAAATTGGGTCATTTGTAGAGACATGGATGGACCTAGATAGTGTCATGCAGAGTGAAATAAGTCAGAGAGAGAAAAACAAATATCATATATTAAGGCATATATGTGGAATCTAGAAAAATGGTATAGATGATCTTATTTACAAAGCAGAAATAGAGACACAGACATAGAGGACAAATGTATGGACACCAAGGGGGAAAGAATTGGGAGATTGGGATTGACACATATACACTATTCATACTATGTATAAAATAGATAGCTAATGAGAACCTACTGTATAGCACAGGGAACTCTACTTAATGCTCTGTGGTGAATTAAATGGGAAGGGAAATCCAAAAAAGAGGGGATATATGTATATGTATAGCTGATTCATTTTGCTGTGCAGTAGAAACTAACACAACATTGTAAAGCAACTATACTCCAATAAAAATCAATTTTTAAAAAAAGAAAGCTTATGCCGCATAGCACAGGGAGATCACCTCTGTGCTTGTGACCACCTAGAGGGGTGAGATAGGGAGGGTGGGAGGGAGGGTGACGCAAGAGGGAAGAGATATGGAAACATATGTATATGTATAACTGATTCACTTTGTTGTAAAGGAGAAACTAACACACTATTGTAAAACATTATACTCAAATAAAGATGTTAAAAAAAAAAAAAAGAAAGAAAGCTTAAAATCCAGGACAGTTTGGGGCTTTGCTTGTTCCTTTGGGTTCAAAGTATCCAGTAGACCCCAATCTTGAGTTGAATGAGCCCCTCCCAGTTGCCTTCTCCCTCCAGGAGGGGGTTGCAGTTAGTTTCCTCACCATTCCCTGAGTGTAAGGTTTCATTCCCTGAATCTGGACACTTATCACTATATAAAGACACCCTGGAGCTGTAGGAACAGGGGGCAACATTCAGCATTGTTAAATGAAAGGATGAATGAATGAATTGTATCTCTAGTATCTAGCACATGATGAAATTTTAGGAGTATTTCTTGAACGAGTAAGTAAACTCAACCCAATAGATAAAGTCAAGGCAGAATTGCTGGCCTTGCAATTATAATCCCAACCTTTCCCCACTGCCCTCCCCCATCCCCAAGCTCACCCCATTACTTGGAAATATTTGAGGAATCAGCAAAGGCTGAAGACCAATTGATCATGTTTCATCTAGGATCATTTCTAAGCTAAATGCACATAAAAGCAAAGAACTTGCATAGCCAACTCAGACGTGTGGGTGATGGGGAGCTAAATGCTATGAGACAGTACTGCACAGTTTTTCTCAGCTTTTAGTTTTATTTACCCATTCATTCAACAGATAGTTATTGAAAAATTATTGTGAGCCGGACAGTTTTCTAGTCACTGGAGGCAAAGCAATGGACAAGCCAACAAGGTTCTTCTTTCATGGAGTTACCGTTTCATTCATTCAAATGACAAATAATGACTATGCCAAGCCCTCTATAGGGCAGTGGATATACATTCCTGCCTCCAAGAGCTTTACATACATATATATATATATGTATGTCCAGAAATTAACAAACACTGATATATTGGAAAGTAATAAATCCTGGGGATTTGGGGGCAGGTACTGAAACAGGAAAGGGGATGGGAGTGTGGATAGAGCATGCAGTTTTAAATAAGGTGCTCAAGGTTGAACTCACGGAGAAAGTGATATTGGAGCAAAGTCCTGGAGGAGGTAAGGGAGCAGGATGTCCAGGGAACAGCATTCCAGGCAGATGAAAGCAAATGTAAAGGCGCCAAGTTGGGAACACTCTTAGCTTGTTGAAGAAACAGCAAGGAGCCTGATATGACTGAAGCAGAGTAAATAAGGAGGAGAAATAAGATGAGGTGGAGGCAGAGGGAATTATGTTAGGTCTTATTGGCCATTTTAAAGATTTTTCCCTTTCCTCTGAGATAGGAAGCCATCAGATGATTTCTAACAGAGGAATAACATGATGTGACTCAGGTTTTAACAGGATCACTTTGGCTGTTCAGCTAAGAACAGGCTCTAGTGTGGCAGGGAAACGCTGTGATATCTGTGGGATTTTGTAAGCTGATAGTGAAAATATAAGAAATGATGCTCCAAGGAGAAGAAGGGATAATTGCTGGGAAATGTCCTTGAGTGGGCAAGATGGGCTATGGCTCTGGCACCCAAGTGGAGGAGCTCCCAACACAGAGGTTTCACCAATAGTCGTGGGGGGAAGGCAGAGTTTATGGGCATAGATGAATGTAAGTGGGTAAACGTGATGGTGGGAGCGTGTGTTATTCGTCTCACATTTTCCTCAATTTTTCAGTGAAGTAGGAAGCAAGACCATCAACTGAGAATGAAGATGGAGTAGGCGGTATTACAAATTTGAAGAGAAAAGAATCATTGCTACACGAATGCATTTTAAAATAATCCCTTAAAAAACTCATAATACACGTAATACTAAAATGTTGGCTATAGATAGGGTTCCAGAAAAAAAAGATCAGAAAATGTTTTTACACACACACCATATGTAAAGCCATCTGAGTGCAACAACATGTACAAACGAAGTGACATGATTTGGCACATTTCCATGAAACAATGAAAACGGTAAGTCAATTCCCTAATTCCACTGAGATTTGAATCAGGTAAACATCTCTTTATTACTGAAGTCTTTTAAATTTAGGTCGCTGCATAGAAGTGAAATACTGGAGTGTAAAAGACGTGTCCAGAGTTAAGCAAGTGAGAAACACTGGTTAAGGAGCAGGATCGTAGGGTCTGTCTCACACCCCACTCTGAATTTCAGTCACCAACTGCCTTTCAAACTGATTTATGTGTTGTACCTCCCCCAGAGGTGAGGAACCTGGAATTTCCAGGGTTGTTTCACCCCTCCAGTCCCACTACAGGAAAACATGCTTAGAGTACACTCAGTGCCACTGCTGCATTTTACCAACTGGGTAGGACAAACTTGTGGTGTACCATGCCAAAAATTAAGGTGAAGTACAAAGCCAAACACACTTGTCTATTAAACATTTTTAAACCCAGAACATTTTAAAGCATGAGACACTCTCTTGGTATCTTGGGAGACTATCTTCCAGCTGAACCTTTGACAACATTGCCCAGCGTCCAAGACTGCTTGTTGGTGCACCAAACTGGGCTGTCGTACTGCTATTGCCTAGGGTAGGGACTCAACTGTCCCACAGCACAGAGAGCATTTAGCCAAGAAGACACGTGAGCATAGTGAAAACCAGCAGTGAAAGGGGAGGGCAGAGGTGACAGGTCCTTGCTCTGGGTTATCAGCAATTTGGGAACTTACCTTGGAAGTAAGTGGCCTCATCCTGGAAGCTTTGAAGGTTTGTCCCCACATGGAGATCTTAGCCCTAGAATTGTTATCTGTTTTGCATTTTCACTTTCATTTTTAACCCATTGGATTGTATTTTTTTTAATTTCTCAATCTCTTGGCTTAATAGCATTATTTAACATTTTACATTATTATATTTATTCTTGAAATATCTTCTTGGCATATGATGGTTTTCTTTTGCTTTAATTATATTTAGTCTATTTTACCTTCCTTACTATTCAATTTTTACCTTTTAATATTTTTAACAATATTCAAAAGCCTATATTTTATCTAGTTGTCTAGTCACTTTTAATTCTCTTACTACTTTTTATAATAGCTATATTTCTGTTTGTCTCTTTTTTTAACTAGTTGCAGGATTGCTTCTGATTTCTTAGCATTGCCTGGGGGTTCCCCTATTTCTTCCAGTTTTAACAGTCATTTTCCACCCACCCTACACACGCCCAAACTCCCAGCTGAAACCTTTAACACAGACAATTCAGAAGACCCAGCAGCCACTATCCCTTCCTCAGACAATAAATTTCCTATTCTAGCTGCACATACTAGCACATTTGGAATGATGTTTGCTTCTCACACTGCGCTCTGTGATGTCCTTCTGTAATGTCCCTCTAGCATCTGTGGTCTCTGCTGTACAAATCAATGGATGGGAGCCAGACCTGTGGAGGATCACTACACAGCAGAAGGGAGAGGAAGGTGCCAGGTTTCTTCCAGAGAGGTACCACAACATGCTGTCCTCAAGCTTATTTTAACAAGAGGGAGTCTCAAAACTTAAAACAACTCTGCTAAGAAGTCACATTATGGACCAACAGAACCTTCAAAATATAAACTCCCTCAACTTGCTATAAGTAATATAATTAATCTAGACATGGTGGGATGATGTATCCATGATAAAAACAATATATGATATGATGCTGTTCATGTATGAATTTATATTTTTATATATACTCCTATAAAGATACACAAAAACAATGATCACCAGAAGTTAATGATGGTTATCTCAGGGTAGTGGAATTTTAGATGAACCTGACTTTCTGTTTTTGTCTTTACATGTTGCTTGAATTCTTTAAGAAGAGCATGTGCTACTTTTATTTTATATAAATTTATTTATATATTATATCTGTGGAAATAAAGACCAACCAAATGAGTAAAGCAAAGCCTATTTATTCAGAGCTTGCTATAGCAAAGGCGTGAACTACATTACTTGTGTTAGGTTCAGAGAGACTCAAAGGCAGGCAGAGGAGTGGGAAATGTTATAGCGACGTAAAGAGAAGGCTTCAGGTGTGCCCTGACTGGAGGCTGTGGGCACAGGGAAACTGTGGCTGGGCTAAGACTGGGGCATCCTATGAGATTGCTTAGGGGTGCACATTTGGCTTTCTCAGCTTGGTCCTCAGCTGCAAGCAGGTACAGAAATCAGGGAAGCCGTTAGTTATTAATCGAGTTCTGATCATTTGGGAGTGATTGTTAGGGAAGTTATTGTTTAGCTTCCTGGATTACCGCTAGAGATAGAAAGCTGGCTTCCTGCAAGACTGATTTACCGTGGGCTGGTTTCCTGGGCTCATTATTGTAGATAACGGGGTTGGTTTCATGGGCAGGTTGCTGCAGGTTGTGAATCAGAGTTCTATTTGTATTTATGGTCTGGCCATTGGCTGTTTGTATATTCAGTCTCTCATACTTTACTATATGTATAGATAAATATATTTATACTTATTGACAAACATATTTCATATAATAAATTTAAATTTTATATAAAATGACCAATTTGAATTTTATATAAAAATAAGCTATTTAACTGTGAAAAAGGTAACAAAATGATCTTTAAATAAAATAGACAAGTGAACAGTATAAAGGAAAAATAATGCCTCCTCTTCTTAACCCTTACCTTAATGTGGTATTGGTTCCAAAACCTATTTATACACATCATCACACTATCAAAAATAGGAGTTTATTAAACTGAAATGGGAAGGACATTCCTACTTCTATAGGAATCTTTTTTAACTAGAAGGACTTCTAAATTCCATTTCCAATTGCACTACGTACATCCTGCTGATAGATTGATAACCCATCACCCTGCTACAGGTGTTTGCTGAGGACTATTAGGCAGCAGGAATGAACCTGGCTTGGTTAGCTAGGTAAAAGGGCAAGCAATGTGCTGAACTGGCCTGGAAGCACGGTGATCATCCATCCTAGTCACTTGCCCCAGGTCCTCTCATCGAGGAAGTTAAAGGTGAAAAACACCTCAGATGAGGGTAGTTGGGGCAAGAGAGTTAACAAACAAGTAAGCCTAACACTACAGCAGAGCTGCGCATAGCTCCTTAAATAATCCTAAGGTCGCTGGGACATGTCTTTTTGCAACTGAAAAGAGCGAAGCTAACACGTAACCACTCAAAAGATAGATGATACTTAAAATTTTTGAAAGTATTTCATTAAAAAATGTAAAATATCAAGATAGGAGGCCCTATGTTTAGTTTGATTAACCAATGACAAAGATGTGTTTATTGACAGTTTTCCACCGTACCTCTTTCAAAAAAAGATACTGGAAGCACAAATAAAAACTAATGTCTGAAAGGCCTATTTCTTCCAGCTTTATAATTCTAAAGGGACCTTGTATGTCTCAGGTTCCTCTAAGCTGTTCTCAAACTGAACCTGCTCACCGGTTTTGCAATTCATCTGAATACACCTCTTAAATTGAAGTTTAGGGTGACTCTGCTTTGTCACAGAGCCATTTAGTACTTACTCCACTACTGACTATGTAACATTTTCACCTCATAGAGAAATCAGAAAAGAAAAATTTAAGACTGTGGAGTGAATGTCTCCTTGAGAATAAGTTTGCATTGTTTTCCTTCTGTTCTCCCTGAAGACACCTCTTAAGAAGGGGTGGGTAGAGATTTAGTGCAGCCACACTTAGGTCAGGGCAGGACTGTAGTGATGAAAATTAGGCAGCCTACACATATATACAATGGAATATTACCCAGACATAAAAAGGAATGACATGGAGTTATTCGTAGTGAGGTGGGTGGACCTAGAGTCTGTCATATAGAGTGAAGTAAGTCATAAAGAGAAAAACAAATACCGTATGCTAACACATATATATGGAATCTAAAAAAAAAAAAAAAAAAAAGGTCATAAAGAATTTAAGGGGCAGGACAGAAGTAAAGACGCAGACCTACTAGAGAATGGACTTGAGGACATGGGGAGGGGGAAGGGTAAGCTGGGACAAAGTGAGATAGTGGCATGGACATATATACACTACCAAATGTAAAATAGATAGCTAGTGGGAAGCAGCCGCACAGCACAGGGAGATCAGCTCGGTGCTTTGTGACCACCTAGAGGGGTGGGATAGGGAGGGTACGAGGGAGGGAGACACAAGAGGGAAGAGGTATGGGGACATATGTATATATATAAAACTGATTCACTTTGTTATAAAGCATAAACTAACACAGCATTGTAAAGCATCTTTATACTCCAATAAAGATGTTTAAAAATAAATAAATAAATAAACAAACAAATAAATAAATAATTAAATAAAAATTTAAAAAAATAAAGTTAAGCAGCCTGGAAAGGAGGATGTTAGGATTTAGGGCAACTACCTTTCCAAGGGGTACATGGGTAGTTAGAGTGGCCATCTTTAGAGAGGAGAGCAGAGCCCCAGTGACTGGAAAAGAAGGTTAGAGAGCAAAGAGGTGAGGTCACCGGGGACAAGGAGAAGGTCAGGATGAAAGAGTTGTGTCATAGAGAAGAGCAGGCACCTCCATTACTACTGCTTACAACACTCAGTGCCCTGTCACTGCCCTTTCCTTCGGGCAGCTTGCCTCTGGACCAAGCTGCATGAGCTCAGTATAGGCTCTGGTTATGTATGTTCACACAAAATGAGGGTAGGCAAAAGTGGTCTTCTGAGAAGTCAGATGATAACCTCCAGTGGTATGTGCTCTGGCCCCACTTCTTTTTAATTTATACATTCATAGCTTGAAATTATGCTTTAGATTGCCTAGAGGATGTCCCCTTCCATATATAATAAGAAGACAGGTATCTTCCTACATGCTGTTAACAAGGTTTTATTATGAATAGGGAATGGATTCATAATCAATTGGTCCTTGAGTCTATTGCCAGAAAGAGAGGCTTGGTATTAATTATGTGAAAGCTAAAACACATTGTCTTTGATAGTCTCCAAAATTAACTCCAAAGTTTAACATAAAATAAACTTACAATAAATTAATTTGATTTGTTATCTAGAGATACATTTTGTTGTTAATTTATCTTAGAAAATATCACAAGAAAGCAACTGAAAAGCTCTAAAATCCATCTCTTCCTCTTTATCAGCTCTGCCACTCATTCTTCAATGTTTCTTGACTGGACAACCATCACTGAGTTCTGACAAGTGTCCTTGCTTCTGGTCTGCCTCATCCTGGCTATTTTCAGTGAACTCATTCTGCCCATACAGATGTATGAAAATATAAAAGTCCCACCACTTAACAGTCCCAGTGTAGGTACCCGCTTCCATCCTCGGAATTTACTCAAGATTCCTCCTGCTCCATGTATTCCAATCTGGCACCCTTTGCTCTTGTCTCTTCTGGATTTCTGACCCCAGCCTTAATGGTTTCCTTTGGACAATTCTACTCCAACTCAACTCCAGTATCTCTCTCAGACAGAATCCTGATATTCACCTCATACCATTCTCCACCTAGCACTTGGGTAAGAGATACCTCTAACCCTCCCCACACCAGTCTTTTAGCACCTATGCCAAGGGAAATTGGAAAGTTTCTAGTCTTAATGTCTTCATTATCTATCCTCTAAACTGAAGCCAGATTCATCTCTCTAAAATTAAACATGATGTTTCCTCCCTGATTAAAATTCTTCAGCGGCTCCCTGTGACCTGACTTCAAGAGAAAGTAGAAGTTCCCCGTGGCAAACATGGTGGACAAAGTCCTTCGTGATGTTGCCCCAACCATGTAGTTGTGGCGCACGGGTTTAGTTGCTCCGCGGCATGTGGGATCCTCCCGGACCAGGGCACGAACCCGTGTCCCCTGCATTGGCAGGCGGATTCTTAACCACTGCGCCACCAGGGAAGCCCTAATGATTTGTTTTTAATATTTGTCTTCTCACTAATTATCTTTGAATCTCTAGTTCCTTGGATAGTATCTGACCCATAATTATCATTGAGTGAAGGAACTAATAAATGAATTAATGAATGTTAGTGTATATCCAAAACACATTCTTAGAAAAAATGTAATGTTACTTTTAGATGTATAACTCTACCAGAGTTGGGTAATATCACTGATTTTTTTATGGTGAAAGAGAAGAAAAAGAAGTAGGCATTCTCTAGTTTGAACAATATTTTGTGAGAGTTTCTCTTGGGGCCCTGGTGATTCCTGCACGTTCTCCAGGAATTCTGAAATAAAAGAGGTTGTAATGGAAAAGAAGAGAAGGAAATTAAAAGAAACTCAAAATGATAGCAGCTGGTGGTTTTGCCAGGTAAAAACATTAAAACTTTTTCTTTGATAACATTTTCAAACATATGAGTTACTGAGAAAAACATATTAGCCAACCAATATTGTACAAGTTAGGAGGGAAGGAAAATTTGCATCCAGTGATGTAAGTCGGTAGGTGATGCTATGAGGAAACATCATGCTGACAGGCAGGCAGGACATAAGTCAGGAAAAGATGACACTATAGTATTGTTATTATTAGTTGAGTTTTACAAGGGGTTCATAATTTTGCTGCTGTTGTTGTTTTCTATCATAATGAAGGAAAAAGAAGATATTTTTGTGTGGTATCAGAAGATAAATAGAACGCTGAGATCTGTTTTACAATGTACATAGCTGATTATATATGCTTTCGATGGTTCTATTGAATTTTTTCTTTTTTTAATTCTGAAAAGTAGGATGGGAGGAAGAAGTTTTCCTCCCCTACCCTACATGTCCCAGATGCTTTTGATTCTCTGATCTATTTCTATGTAGAGATAGAAATGATTATCCAAGAGTGTACTGAAAGAGCTTATATATTAATAATAGGATAACAGTATGACCTCTATTGTTTTTATTTTCAAAGCATGTATCGATCTCAACCAGCCACAGAGACCACTGGCATATCAGGCACTGGACAGAGAAGGCAACCTCAGCATTATCTACCTCCTACTCAGCTCCTATCAAGAGGCTCTCTGAGAGTGGTGTGATTTAGAAATTATCTTTCATGATATGCAGTCCCTCTGTTCTTCTATGGTAGAAGATATGTTACTATGTTACTGCATCGAATCAAATCAGACTGTCAGATGAGATGTTTATCAACAAAACCTGCAAGAAATAGTGATATTAAATCCCCTATTTGATTTCCCATAAAAAAAAATCACTGGAATCATTAATGACCATCCTTAACAGAAAATTTCATGTGTAACATTTCTTAAGATAAAAAGAAAAAATAATAGGGCTAGGAAAATCTCAGTTACTCTGAGAGATGTTGTGTACGATTCCTCCTTTCTACTAAGTGAAGTCAAAATTTCAGCCCAGTAGCTTACTTCTCCAGGTCCTCTGAGCCTAGTTTGCAGTAAAAGCTCTGCTAGTCATTATCAGGTACTATGGCCACTCCAGCCTTAACTTGTTATCTCTTGAGTTTACAAGCCACCTTCTCCATTTTTTCTTGCTTTTCCTCTATTTGCTTTAGGCATAAGCCTTTTTTTAGTGGTAATTTCTTAGTCTTATTCTTTTATTCACTCATTCAACAAAATGTATTGCCGTGTATTGAGAGCCCACTATGTGCCAAGTCTTGGAGCTCGTGATTAAGACAGAAGCAGTCATGGAGTTTACAATCTAAGCTAGGAATCAACTCATGCTGTTATTTTTGGCTCTTTTACAAACTTATGATGATCTCTCTGTCAAAAATTCCAGGCTCTTTGCAACTATCTCATCCCCCCTGTTGGTCTCTCTGAACCAGAGGACTCTGCAGACACTACCAGACACATGGCCATTGAGGACCTGTGTAGCAGAGTAATGCAAATTTCCGTTCTACCCGTGTGCAGCCCCTGACCCCAAGTTCATAATGGCCTTCTAGAAAGAAGCAATTTAACATAGGTGCAGATTCTGCCAGAGGCTACTGACTTTTGAGGATATTCTATTCCCATGATATGATCCTTGTCTAACACTTCCCGACTTCCATTCCTTGCACACTAAGCTTAATCAACACCAAACTACCCCAGTTCCCTGAACATACCATGACTTTCAATTCTCCACATCTTTGCAAATGTTCCCTCTCACCCTTCCTTTGCCAACTTGTCCATCTGACATAGTGCCATCTGTCATGCAGATCACTGCTTAAGGAACGCCCCCTCCATGATGCCTGCTGTCCTCCTTCCTCCCTTTCTCTTCTCCTTTCCCAAAGTAATTCCTCCCTCTTCTGTGCTGGAGAGTTACAGTACAATGGTTTCTAGCTTAGTCTCTGAATTCAAATAGACCTGAGTTCATCTCCTGGCTCCACCACTTAGCAACTACATGATCTTGGACAATTTATTTAACCTTACTAGGTCTCAGTTTCCTGATCTGCAAAAAGGGACAATAATAGTATCTATCTCATAGGGTTGTTAGAATTAAACAATATAAGAAATTGAAAGTACTTAGGTTCTGACACATAGTAAGCACTTTTACCATTGATCATATCACATTGGGTTGTAGTTATTTATTTCAGTTTCACTCTACCCAACTAGACTGGAAGCTTCTTAAGAGCAAGAATCATGTCTTATTCATCACAGGGCCTGACATAGAGTAAACGCACAATAAGTGGGTTTTTAACTGAACCTAAAAGTGGCATAAAATATGCATAATTCATTGCAATTTAATGCAATTCAAATGAAGGATTTTAAATAACTCCTACTGTACTAACTGCAATTAGAGAGTATCCTTCTCTCACGCCCTCTTTAAAATTTCCTACTCCTTTATGACAACATCAGTCACTCAACAGTTATCTATCTAGTGCCGACCATGTGCCAAGCAATGTGCTATGCAGTGGAACTTTCTTAGTGAACATGAAGCAGTTCCAAGCCTCTAGAGAAGAGACAGACAAGTAACCAGCTTACACAATAAAGTCCCGTGGGAGTCACAGTAGGATAACAACTAAATGCCATGGGAAACTTAAGAAGAAGCAACTATGCAAATTTTGGAGTCAGAGAATGAAACCTGGCTGAAATTCAGAGTGCAGGGTCTTCGTGAGGTATACCCTTTACCCACTAAGTAAATAGTTGACCAACCAGATGCCCAGGGGCACCCTTCTCTTAATATTAATGACAGGTTCTAGGGTACTCTGGAGAGCAGTACCTTCGGGTCTTGGGCAACCCTAAGTTCCTTGCAACATTACTGCCTAAAGGATATTCAGCCTTTAGATGGTGATATAGTTAAATGCAAATACGCTGTGAAAAACACGACCAGGGCCAGTATCATCTGGAGCCTCCCAGGCCTCATAGAATTCACTGCAATAAGTCTTCCTGTTTTAAACAACCACATGTCTCTTCTTGGAAAGATCGGGTTTTCTCAAAACACCTGTTAAAATTATACATGCATAAATTATTTTACTATGGTCAGAAAGATCTTAATTCTTTTTGCCTGTAATCTGTGCTCTACATACAAAACATTCTGTGACAATCTCTAAGTTCTTTCATTAAAAAAAACATTTTGGGCTCCCCTGGTGGCGCAGTGGTTGAGAGTCCGCCTGCCGATGCAGGGGACACGGGTTCGTGCCCCGGTCCGGGAGGATCCCACGTGCCGCGGAGCAGCTGGGCCCGTGAGCCATGGCCGCTGAGCCTGCGCGTCCGGAACCTGTGCTCCGCAACGGGAGAGGCCACAACAATGAGAGGCCCGCGTACCGCAAAAAAAAAAAAAAAAACCACCACAAACATTTATTGGGGTACTATGATTATTATCATTACCCCAAGGGTTAACATAGCTTGAGTTTTTAATTCTTTGTTTCCTGACTCAATTATCTCACACTCAGTTTTCCCACACCTGTGGGTTTATTTATATAATGAAGTAATTTGGGGGGAAGTGTAAATACACCGAAGAACATAAAAGTCAACAGAATCCCTCATCGAAGATTAAAATGGTTTTTGGCTGTAGCTTAAGGGACTCCATTCTGGAACTTCCAATCTGTTTAGCAATGGTCCCTTCCTTTGTCTGAGCAGCCCACAGGGGCAGTTCTCTTTAATGAACGCTTTTCCCTTTCCATGTGAAGCATACCACTCCCCGCCCCGCTCCATTTCCAACAGAATATAATTCTAGATGTTGAATTTGAGTTAACTGAAAGGTTGAGTTCTAGATGTCAGGCAGAACTGGGTTTGAATTCTGCCTCCAAATCATTAACTAGTGGTGTGACTTTGGATAAGTTGCTTAACATCTCTGAATCTAGTTTTCTTATCTGAATAGAGCTATTATAAAGATTAAGTGAAATAACATTTATAAAAAGTTGAACTACACATTGTTCTAAGTGCTTTATATGTATTAACTAATTTACCCTTTACCAGGTGTCCATCCCATAGGGGGCTTAGGGATAAATATCATGTGACCACTTTACTGTGAGTTCTACCAGCCCACATCTCTCCTACATGCCATATTCTGTACCTGCCAGTCACAAAATAAAGGCAGTTTTTCTTGGCGTGGTCAGCCTTGACATGCTACTAACCCTAGGCATCCAGTCCTGACCCCTTCTGAACAGGGCTTTCAACGTGCTCAGTGTGTCTGCTTGACTCAGATAGGCAGCCTGCAGCCCTTTGCACTAGCTGCTAATGCATCTCTGCATTTTAATCCAGCAGAGCTGGCTTTTGCTGACATTAGGGACATGATGCAAAGCACAGCTCTTTAGTTTCCAAATGAATGAAAAAATGGCACATTGAAAGAGAGGCTGGCCACAGCATCTAACTAGAAAACAATAATGACTCACAGGAAAGACAAAGACTCAGTAAACACCAACGACAGGCCACTCATACCTTCAACATCACTCTGGGAGGATATGGTCTCACTATGGAACAACCAAAAACATATGAACAAGATCTCCCAGGCTTCTGAGGATAGTCTAATTCCTACCTGGCTTATAAATTTCGTAACTTCTAAATTAGCTACACTAAGAGTTGGGGGAAGATGTACAGGGACCATGGATATTAGAAATATTTACATGTGGCATGCATCTGCGTCATGACTGGCATTGCTAATCAATTATGAAATGACTATTAGATAGCTTTGATAAGAGAGCTTGTTATTTGCAGTCTGTATGTTGGACCACAAAATATTCCACTGGTGACAAAAAGAGACTGAAGCTAGTTTCTGTATGTATACACTCTCAGAGGTCTGAGCAGAAATCTAAAAAATAATCTAAGAATACATAAAATATTTAGTGCGATACTCTTTCCTTAATGATTATGATGATGATTATCACCACATAATGCTACCTAATCATGGCATATTTTAAGTCAGAAAGTATCTTATTAATACATAAGCTTTTCTTTTAACCTATTCATTATTTTTATGGGTGATTATTCAATATATTAACAATTATCTTTGCGCAACAAAAAACACGTCATAATTTTTAATACTAGTAAATGTTTAAAATTTTGAACTAAGCAAATGTTTACATAATATCCCACAGGGGAAAAATTACTTTGGTAAATGGGTCTAATGAATCAGTATTGCCTTCACTTTCTTTGGGATTTCTCAGGAATTGCCAACAAGTACTGGGAACTAAAAGGAAATGTCTAGAAGACTGTGTGTGGTATGTTAAAATATCTTGAATTAACTAAATCAAGAGTTTGTTGACCAAAACCAAGCATTCTTAGAAGACAAACCTTGTATATACTTTTAATGTTTTTGGCTCCCCAGCATCTAAACCTCTTTGCTATGCATGAGAAATCTTATGAGACAGAACCCACCTTCCACTACAGAAGCTCAGCACTCCAGGTATTGGCTTGGCCAGCTAGACTGCTGCTGGCACATGGTCTGGATTCCTCTGATTGGATGCACCCACCTCAGATTTTGAACCAGGACCAAAGAAGGAGGAAGCTCAGAGTCCATTCTGAATAGATTAATAATAGCAGGGACAGAAACTGCATTCGTTTTCCAAAGCACAGTGATTCCAGGCCACCTCCAGTGCCAGCGTCAGGTTGAACACAGGGCAAGCTGTGGCATCTGAGCCTATTATAGAGACAGTGATATCTTACTGGGATGCTTCTGAGATGTAATGTTGGACATGGTACCTGGTTCTATCACTCACAAGCCCAGTTTTCAAGTCCTTCTGGAGGTTATATCAAATACCAAACATTTTAAAATATTTTTTTGTGTGTAAGACCAGAATCCTGACTATTTTGTTTTTTTTGTTTTATTGTTTTGCGGTACGCGGGCCTCTCACTGTTGTGTCCTCTCCCGTTGCAGAGCACAGGTTCCGGACACGCAGGCTCAGCGGCCATGGCTCATGGGCCCAGACACTCCGCGGCATGTGGGATCTTCCCGGACCGGGACACGAACCCGTGTCCCCTGCATCAGCAGGCGGACTCTCAACCACTGCACCACCAGGGAAGCCCTGTTTTATTTACTTTTAAATATTTTAAAATATCGAACTCATTACTCCAGCTATATGTGGTAGCTTGAGAAGGGGGTGGGCAGTTGGTAGCCATTGCAAAAACATTTGCTGGTAGTCGGGGGCATTCTCACTTTGAATTCCAGAATGTACCTTCCAGGTGGCAATGACTGTGCACGGACATGTGATGTGAATCAGCATTTAACTGTTCTCTCTTAACTGTTCTAGAGCCCTCACACCACACTATGGATCCCAGACTGCTCTTTCTCTACCCACAAATGGCCCACTCAGGGTGCTCGACTGGAAGTAATTCCCATTCCCATTCACTGAGAACAGCATTGAAATCCTAGGTCCACCTTTTGTTCCGCTGGACTTTCCCTCATTTAGTTCATTCTCTTTCCCCTTTCTTGTCAGAGTGCCTTAGTACAATATTCTGCTTCTTTGAAGAAGAACTTTAACTAGCTCTTCTACCCCATTTCATCCTACTTCTTAGAAGGTAAATTCACAGCAATCAGTTGTGCATGTGGAGACTGTCCTTGGTGTTACCCTATTATCTCTCATTAGCATTAAGGAATGTCTTCTCTCCATACCTCTGAAAGATAGAATCTTTTGTGGAATTTTACCTTTGTTCTATTCCCAGAGAGTGGTGCCACTTTAAGTAGTATCTTAGCAAAATTTTCAGTAAAGAACTTAACTATTCAATTGAAACCATCTCTCCTTCTAAGCAAAAAAGGTTATTTGGGACCTGGCTGATTCAAGGTGGTGACAGTTCACACAGAGCTTTCCAAAGCTAGCATATGTGAAATTATGAGCATATGCACTTGATGAAGGAGGAATTAGGTGTTAAAGAAAGTTATTAACTTTCTCAAAGCACAGAGCTGGTTTAAAGTGGAACTGAATTGCTGGGACTCAAAACCCAAGCTTCAAACCCCCTACTTTTCCTCTACATAACCGTACTTCTCAACTATTAATGTCATTTGTGGTGTCTGCCACACCCAGAACCCAGAACCACTTCTAGGGGAAATTGCCCATCTTGAGTACCTAATGACAGGGCAGCCCCCAGCCACGGTGGTTTGATCACACCCCTCTCTGGCCTCCACTAATTGAACAGGGGTGGGCAGCTGACCCACAGGAAGCCAATTCAACAGACTGATAGGCAGTCTATGAGGCTGCCTGACACAAAAAGTTTTGACTCAACAGAGATGACCTGAGTCAACCAGATCCTAGCTGAGTCTTACTCATTCTAACCAAGAGGCCTAATTGACTCAACCTTACTGTAGATAATTGTTGTATACATTATTCTGATTAACACATTGTGTGGAACAATCTTGTCCAATTTTCTTTTTCACCACTCTCATGTAAACATGTCCTAATGGAACAGGACATCACATGTTGGAAGTGCCCAATCTTTTACCCTCTGATAATTGCTTTTTTTCTAGGAGCTTTTGCTCTGTGGATTCCTTGACCCCACAGTCTTGATCCTCTCTCTACTTTTGGTCAGTCCTTCTTCTATGTGCTAGGCAGCATTCCTAGTGCTTTACACAAATTTTCTTATTTAAGGTTCATAACAACCCCATAAGGTAAGCACTATCAGTATTTACATTTTACAGATGAAGAAAGCAAGACACAGAGGCGGTGGTTTGGATCAGGGTGGCAGCAGAAGAGAAAAGAGGGCAGATTAACCGATGTATTTTGAAAGTGGAACCAAGGCCTGACTACTGGCTTACATGTGGAAGTGAGGGAAGGGGAGAATCAAGAATGATACTGGAGCAACATGGTGAATTATGCAGCCATTTGTTCAGTCTCGTTGTCATCTCTAATTGGATGTTCCAGAAGCCCTTCCAGAGGACAAGGTCAACATGTCTAAAACTGAATTTTATTAATAATTCTTTCCATAAGACCTGCTCCTCTTTTTAATATTTTCTTTTTCAAAGAGTGTCACCATCACTGTTATTAAATGGCAAGTACTTTACAGAAAGAGATGCCAATGAGAGAAGCAGTTAAAACTACAGTTTTAGATCCTACTATAGTGAATAACTTTCTAGTGTTCAAATTGTTTTCTCCAACTTACTAATATATTAACTAGACTTTTAGCTCCCTCATTTGACCATAAGCTTCTCAAGGGCAGAGATTATGTCTGTAATTAGAGCTAATATTTACTGAGTATTTTCCAAAGGTCAGAGCTGTGTTAAGCATTTGGCATGCATCATCCCATGTAGTTCTCCCAACGGCCTTATGAGGCAGGGAATAGAGCACAGTGGTTAAGAACGGGGGCTAGACTGCCTGGGTTCAAATCCTGGCCTTGTCACATGATTTGGGGGAAGCTACTCAACTTTTCTGTGCATTGATTGTCACACTGGACTCTGGGAGAACAGAGGAGGGACATAAAACTCAGATAGATGAGATCAAAGACAACTTTCTAGCATGAAATGAATCACTGAGCTGAATCTTTGTTCACAGGGTCAGAGTGTTGCAGGCAGAGAGAGCAGCCTATGTGGAGGCCCAGAAGTAAATAAAAGCATGGAACCTTACTGTTTTAAACTGTCAGTGCAGTTTCCCAAGAGCAAAGAAGGGTCACAAACTCAAATACCTACAAGAACCAGGCAAGTAAGGTAAGTAAAGTGACTGGCCACTGGTAAGATAACAGTAAGGTGTGAGATCTGGGCAAACAGGAGAGCACAGGACTCACCTATAGGGGCCCAGCCTCTGCTCCTGCCAAACTCCTTCCTGCTCACCAAGCTCCACTACACTGCCCTTCATTCTCTGCTGAGGGAACCACCGAGCTTATACTGCCTCCAAGCTCCTTCACTTTCTGTTTCCTCTAACTGAACGTCCGTTCTTTGCATGGCTGGCTCTTTTTGCATCATTTCAGTTCAAATGTGATTTAAAAGAGGTCTTCCCTGATGACCACCCACAAGCCAGTCCCAGACCTTCTAGTGATTCATTCTAATTTATTTTTTTCCGAGCACTTGCTACTATGGAAATTATTGTACTCCTTTGCTTATTTGTGGATTTTGTGTATTTGTTTAATTATATACTGGTAAGTAATATAAGTTCTCCTGGAGCAGGAAACCTTTCCAGCACCTAAAACAATAGCTAACACAACAGTAAGAGCCAAAAAAAATGCCATTTATTCATTCTGAATACATAAAAAGTGCTTTTATTGTGCACCTACTCAGTGCCACGTACTATAGACTGGAGAGATTGAACAAACATCAGAATGTAGGTAGTAGTTAATGCCAGAGGAATGGGTGAGAAAACCCAGGACATGGGTCAGACAGGAATTCTTTGTAGGAGTAGACAGAAGAAGAAATATCCTGAAGATACTGATGAGGGGAGATAAGGGGTAGCAGGAGAGAAATGGTATCACAGAAGATAAAGGAAAACAGACTTCACAATGAAAATCACAACTTGATTAGATGATTTTCTGCTGCCTGATTATGATGTACAGTAGATACCTAGATAGCTAGGATTCCTCTCATTACATTGCCTCATTATTGTGCCCATCTGGGGACTTCTGAAGCCTCACTTACATATCTACTGTCTGTCTAGTTTTCCTGTAATATATCTCAATAGTGATGCCATATCTGTTCTCCTTTTACCTATTCAAAAAAACTTCCCTGCATTCTCATCTTCAGATAAATTTCCATTTATATATTCATCCTATCTGGAGATACATAAATACATATATATATATGTAATATATATATATTATAAGTACTAAAAAAAAAATAGGCAGGTTTAGGGGATGGATAGTGACCAGAATGTATATGAATGGAGGATATATGTGATATTCTAGATAAGGTGTTATGGAAGGACTTCTCTAATAAGATGGCATTTGAGCAGAAATCTTAAGGACGTTAGTGAATGAGCCTTGTATATATTTGGAGAAGAGTGTTCTAGAGAGAGGGAACAACAAAAACAGCAAGAAGTCCAGTGTGGCTGGTGGAGAGTGAGTGGGGGTGGGGGTGGGAGGAAGAAGACAAGGGGTTGGCAGTGAACAGGATAGACTGAAGGAAGTAGCAACTGCCTTCAGCTTAGGGACTCTCCAAGTCTGCCTTAGGAAGTAGGGTGCAACCAGCACCCAGCACACAGTAAGTGCCCAATAAACATTTGGTGAATGAATGAATCCCTCAGGTGGCAGAGAATTATTTGAGATCTGCATTGTGGAGAACACAGCTGACTGAATGAGCCTCTAACTCAGGCAAGTTTGGCACTTAATTATATTTCAATTAGTGTTTTTTCTAGATTTTTTTCAAATGTATGTCTTACATTTCTGAGAAAATATTTATTTTTTTTAAGTTATGGACCATGTCTTTTATGATTGCAACTTCAGTGCTGGAACTCAAAAAAATAAATCAGGAAAGGCAGTGGAATATAGATATATAATGAAAGAAAAAGAAAAAATTATAAGAGGTGGTTGGTTATACCTGGATGATGGGATGAGAGATGATTTGTATCTTTGAAACCTTATGTTTTTATGTGTCTTAAAACTTTCTACCATATACATGTATTCTTGTTATAATTTAAAATGATACATTAGAATACTACAAGGTACTAGCTATTAAAGCCAGTGAAATCCACCTCCATTAACCCTTGTTCAAGATCCATACAGCTGAAGTATTTGAGTCTCAATTTCACTATTTGTCAGCTACATACATTTAAAAAGCCCTGGAGAGAGAAACCTTCAAGATGGAGGAGGAGTAAGACACAGAGATCACCTTCCTAGCCACAAATACATCAGAAATACATCTACAAGTGGAACAACTACAGAACACCTACTGAACGCTGGCAGAAGACCTCTGACTTTCCAAAAGGCAAGAAACTCCTCACGTACCTGGGTAGGGCAAAAGAAAAAATAAAAAACAGAGATAAAAGAATAGGGACAGGACCTACACCTCTAGGAGGCAGCTATGAAGGAGGAAAAGTTTCCAAACACTAGGAAGCCCCTTCGCAGGCAGAAACTGTGGGTGGTGGAGAGGGGATGCTTCGGAGCCATGGAGGAGAGCACAGCAACAGGGGTGCAGATGGCAGAGGGGAGAGATTCCTCCACAGAGGATCAGTGCCGACCAGCACTCACCAGCCCGAAAGGCTTGTCTGTTCACCCACCGGGATGGGGGGTGGGGGGCTGGGAGCTGAGTCTCAGGCTTTGGAGCTTAGATCCCAGGGAGAGGACTGGGGTTAGCTACATGAACACAGCCTGAAGGGGGCTAGTGAGCCACAGCTAGCCGGGAGGGAGTCTGGGAAAAAGTCTGGACCTGCCTAAGAGGCAAGAGACCCTTGTTTCAGGTGCATGAGGAGAGGGGATTCAGAGCACTGCCTAAACAAGCTCCAGAGAGAGGTGCAAGCCGTGGCTCTCAGCATGGACCCCAGAGACAGGCATGAAACACTAAAGCTGCCACTGCAGCCACCAAGAAGCCTGTGTGTGAGCACAGGTCACTATCCACACCTCCACTGCCAGGAGCCTGTGCAGCCTGTCACTGCCAGGGTCCTGTAATCTAGGGACAATTTCCCTGGGAGAACACACAACGTGCTTCAGGCTGTTGCAATGTTGCGCTAGCTTCTGCCACCACAGGCTTACCCTGCATTCCGTACCCCTCCCTCCCCCTGCCTGAGTGAGCCAGAGCCCCCAGATCAGCTGCTTCTTTAACCCTATCCTGTCTGAGCAAAGAACAGATGCCCTCAGGTGACTTACACGCAGAGGCGGGGCTGGATCCAAAGCTCAACCCCAGGAGCTGTGTGAACAAAGAAAAGAAAGGGAAATCACTCCCAGCAGCCTCAGGAGCAGTGGATTAAATCTCCACAACCAACTTAATGTACCCTGCATCTGTGGAATACCTGAATAGACAAAGAATCATCCCAAAAGGAGGTGGACTTTGAGAGCAACTGTAGACTTGGGGTTTGCTTTCTGCATCTAATTTGTTTCTGGTTTTAGGTTTATCTCAGTTTAGTATTTAGAGTTTATTATCATTGGTACAATTGTTTATTGATTTGGTTGCTCTCTTCCTTCATATATATATATATATATAAATATATTTTTTTTCTTTTTTCTCTTTTTCTGAGCATCTGTGTGCTTCTTTGCGTGATTTTTGTCTGTATAGATTTGCTTTTACCATTTGTCCTAGGGGTCTGTCTGTCCTTTTTTATTTTTAGTATAGTTTTTAGCACCTGTTATCATTGATCATTGCTGGATTTCTTTTTTGATTTGGCTGCTCTCTTCTTTCTTTCTCCTTCTTTTTAAATTATTTTTAATAATTTTTTATTTAAATAACTTTATTTTATTTTTCTTTCTTTCTTTCTTTTTTTTCTCTCTTTTCTTCAGAGCCATGTGGTTGAGAGGGACTTTGTGCTCTAGCCAGGGGTAAGGCTGGTGCCTCTGAGGTTGGAGAGCTGCGTTAAGGACATTTGTCCACATGAGACCTCCTGGCTCCATGTAATATCAAACGGCAAAAGCTCTTCCAGAGATCTCCATCTCAACACTAAGACCCAGCTCCACTCAATGACCAGCAAGCTACAGTGCTGGACACGTTATGCCAAACAAATAGCAAGACAGGAACACAACACCACCCATTAGCAGAGAGGCTGCCTAAAATCATAATAAGGTCACAGACACCCCAAAACACACCACTGGACACAGTCCTGCCCACCAGAAAGACAAGATCCAGCCTCATCCATCAGAAGACAGGCACCAGTCCCCTACACCAGGAAGCTTACACAACCCACTGAAACAACCTTAGCCACTAGGAGCAGACAGCAAAAACAACGGGAACTACGAACCTGTAGCCTGTGAAAAGGAGACCCCAAACAGTAAGTTAAGCAAAATGAGAAGACAGAGAAACATACAGCAGATGAAGGAGCAAAGCAAAAACCCACCAGACCAAACAAGTGAAGAGGAAACAGGCAGTCTACCTGAAAAAGAATTAAGAGTAATAATAGTAAAGATGATCCAAAATCTGGGAAATAGAATGGAGAAAATACAAGAAATGTTTAACAAAGACCTAGAAGAACTAAAGAGCAAACAAACAAAGATGAACAACAAAATAAATGAAATTAAAAATTCTCTAGAAGGAATCAATAGTAGAATAACTGAGACAGAAGAATGGATAAGTGACTTGGAAGATAAAATAGTGGAAATAACTATAGCAGAGCAGAATAAAGAAAAAAGAATGAAAAGAATTGAGGACAGTCTCAGAGACCTCTGGGACAACATTAAGCACACCAACATTCGAATTATACGGGTCCCAGAAGAAGAAGAGAAAAGGAAAGGGACTGAAAAAACATTGGAAGAGTTTATAGTTGAAAACTTCCCTAATATGGGAAAGGAAATAATCACGTCCAAGAAGTGCAGAGAGTCCCATACAGGATAAATCCAAGGAGACACATGCCAAGACACATATTAATCAAACTATCAAAAATTAAATATAAAGAAAAAATATTAAAAGCAGCAAGGGAAAAGCAACAAATAAAATACAACAGAATCCCCATAAGGTTAACAGCTGATCTTTCAGCAGAAACTCTACAGGCCAGAAGGGAGTGGCAGGACATATTTAAAATGATGAAAGGGAAATACGTACAAACAAGATTACTCTGCCCAGCAAGGATCTCACTCAGATTCAATGGAGAAATTAAAAACTTTACAGACAAGCAAAAGCTAAGAGAATTCAGCACCACCAAACCAGCTTTACAACAAATGCTAAAGGAACTTCTCTACAAAAGAAACACAAGGGAAGGAAAAGACCTGCAATAACAAACCCAAAACAATTAAGAAAATGGTAATAGGAACATAAATATCAATAACTACCTTAAATGTAAATGGATTAAATGTTCTAACCAAAAGACACGGACTGGCTAAATGAGTACAAAAACAAGACCTGTATATATGCTGTCTACAAGAGACCCACTTCAGATCTAGGGACACATACAGACTGAAAGTGAGGGGATGGAAAAAGATATTCCATGCAAATGGAAATCAAAAGAAAGCTGGAGTAACAATTCTCATATCAGACAAAATAGACTTTAAAATAAAGACTATTATAAGAGACCAAGAAGGACACTACATAATGATCAAAGGATCAATCCAGGAAGAGGATATAACAATTGTAAATATTTATTCACCCAACATAGGAGCACCTGAATACCTAAGGCAAATGCTAACAGCCATAAAAGGGGAAATCGACAGTAACACAAAAATAGTAGGGAACCTTAACAGCCCACTTTCACCAAAATGAAATTAAATAAGGAAACAAAAGCTTTAAATGATACTTTAAACAAGATGAGCTTAATTGATGTTTATAAGCCATTCCATCCTAAAACAACAGAATACACTTTATTCTCAAGTGCTCATGGAACATTCTCCAGGACAGATCATATCTTGGGTCACAAATCAAGCCTTGGTAAATTTAAGAAAAATTGAAAGTATATCAAGTATCTTTTCCAACCACAATGCTATGAGACTAGATATCAATTACAGGGAAAAATATGTAAAAAATACAAACACATGGAGGCTAAACAATACACTAATAAATAACCAAGAGATCACTGAAGAAATCAAAGAGAAAATCAGAAAATACCTATAAACAAATGACAATGAAAACACGACGACTCAAAACCTGTGGGATGCAGCAAAAGAAGTTCTAAGAGGGAAGTTTAGAACAATACAATCCTACCTCAAGAAACAATAAACATCTCAAATAAACAACCTAACCTTACACCTGAAGCAGTAAGAGAAAGAAGAACAAAAAAACCCCAAAGTTAGCAGAAGGAAAGAAATCATAAATATCAGATCAGAAATAAATGAAAAAGAAATGAAGGAAACAATAGCAAATATCAATAAAACTAAAAGCTGGTTCTTTGAGAAGATAAACAAAATTGATAAACCATTAGCCAGACTCATCAAGAAAAAAAGGGAGAAGACTCACATCAATTGAATTAGAAATGAAAAAGGAGAAGTAGCAACTGACACTGCAGAAATAAAAAGGACCATGAGAGATTACTACAAGCAACTATATGCCAATAAAATGGACAACCTGGAAGAAATTGACACATTCTTAGAAAAGCACAACCTTCCTAGACTGCACCAGGAAGAAATAGAAAATATAAACATCAATTGCAAGCACTGAAATTGAGACTGTGATTAAAAATCTTCCAACAGGGCTTCCCTGGTGGCGCAGTGGTTGAGAATCCGCCTGCTGATGCAGGGGACTCCGGTTCGTGCCCCTGTCTGGGAAGATCCCACATGTCGTGGAGCGGCTGGGCCCATGAGCCATGGCCGCTGAGCCTGTGCATCCAGGGCCTGTGCTCTGCAATGGGAGAGGCCACAACAGTGAGAGGCCCGCGTACCAAAAAAAAAAAAAAAAAAAAATCTTCCAACAAACAAAATCCCAGGACTAGATGGCTTCACAGGCAAATTCTATCAAACATTTAGAGAAGAGCTAACACCCATCCTTGTCAAACTTTTCCAAAATATAGCAGAGAGACGATCACTCCCAAACTCATTCTACGAAGCCACCATAACCCTTATATCAAAACCAGACAAAGAGCTCACAGAGAAAGAAAACTATAGGCCAATATCACTGATGAACATAGATGCAAAAATCCTCAACAAAATACTAGCAAACAGAATCCAACAGCACATTAAAAGGATCATACACCATGATCAAGTAGGGTTTATCCCAGGAATGTAAGGTTTCTTCAGTATAAACAAATCAATCAATGTGATATACCATATTAACAAATTGAAGGAGAAAAACGATATGATCAACTCAATAGATGCAGAAAAAGCTTTCAACAAAATTCAACACCAATTTATGATAAAGCCCCCTAGAAAGTAGGCATAGAGGGGACTTACATCATATAATAAAAGCCATATATGACAAACCCACAGCCAACATCGTTCTCAATGGTTCTCAGTGGTTCTCATCGTTTCAATGGTGAAAAACTGAAAACATTTCCTCTAAGATCAGGAAGATGACAAGGTTGTCCACTCTCACCACTATGATTCAACATAGATTTGGAAGTTTTAGTCACAGCAATCAGAGAAGAAAAAGACATAAAGATAATCCAAATAGGAAAAGAAGAAGTAAAGCTGTCACCATTTGCAGATGACATGATACTATACATAGAGAATCCTAAAGATGCTCCCAGAAAACTACTAGAGCTAATCAATGAATTTGGTAAAGTAACAGGATACAAAATTAATGCACAGAAATCTCTCGCATTCCTATACAGTAATGATGAAAAATCTGAAAGAAAAATTAAGGAAATGCTCCTATTTACCATTGCAACAAAAAGAATAAAATACCTAGGAATAAACCTACCTAAGGAGACAAAAGACCTGTATGCAAAAAACTATGACACTGTTGAAAAAATTAAAAATGATACAAAGAGATGGAGAGATATACCATGCTCTTGGATTGGAAGAATCAACTATGTGAAAATGACTATACTACCCAAAGCAATCTACAGATTCAGTGCAATCCCTAACAAACTACCAATGGCATTTTTCTCAGAACTAGAACAAAAAATTTCACAATTTGTATGGAAACACAAAAGACCCTGGACAGCCAAAGCAATCTTTTCTTTTTTTTTTTTTTTTTTTTTGTGGTACGCGGGCCTCTCACTGTTGTGGCCTCTCCCATTGTGGAGCACAGGCTCCAGATGCGCAGGCTCAGTGGCCATGGCTCACAGGTCCAGCCGCTCTGTGGCATGTGGGATCCTCCTGGACCAGGGCATGAACCCGTGTCCCCTGCATTGGCAGGTGGACTCTCAACCACTGTGCCACCAGGGAAGCCCTTTTTTTTAATCATCATTGTGGCTTTTTATTTAAAGTGTAACAGCTACAGTAATCAAGACAGTATGGTACTGGCACAAAAACAGAAATATCGATCAATAGAACAGGAAAGAAAGCCCAGAGATAAACCCATGCACATATGGTCACCTTATGTTTGATAAAGGAGGCAAGAATACACAATGGAGAAAAGACAGCCTCTTCAATAAGTGGTGCTGGGAAAACTGGACAGCTACTTGTAAAAGAATGAATTCAGAACACTCCTTAATACCATACACAAAAATAAACCCAAAATGGATTAAAAACCTCAATGTAAGGCCAGACACTATAGCTCTCTTAGAGGAAAACATAGGCAGAACACTCTGTGACATAAATCACAGCAAGATCCTTTATGACCCACCTCCTAGAGAAATGAAAAAAAAACAAACAAACAAATGGGTCCTAATGAAACTTAAAAGCTTTTGCACAGCAAAGGAAAACATAAACAAGATGAAAAGACAACCCTCAGAATGGAGAAAATATGTGCAAATGAAGCAACTGACAAAGGATTAATCTCCAAAATTTACAAGCAGCTCATGCAGCTCAATATCAAAAAAACAAACAACCCAATCCAAAAATGGGCAGAAGACCTAAATAGACATTTCTACAATGAAGATATACAGATTGCCAGCAAACACATGAAAGGATGTTCAACATCACTAATCATTAGAGAAATGCAGATCGAAACTACAATGAGATATCTGCTCACACCAGTCAGAATGGCCATCATCAAAAAATCTACAAACAATAAATGCTGGAGAGGGTGTGGAGAAAAGGGAACCCTCTTGCACTGTTGCTGGGAATGTAAATTGATACAGCCACTATGGAGAACAGTATGGAGTTTCCTTAAAAAACTAAAAATAGAGCTACCATACGACCCAGCAATCCCACTACTGGGCATATACCCTGGAAAAACCATAATTCAAAAAGAGTCATGTACCACAATGTTCATTGCAGCTCTGTTTACAATATTCAGGACATGGAAGCAACCTAAGTGCCCATCAACAGATGAATGGATAAAGAAGATATCTTACATATATTATACAATGGAATATTACTCAGCCATAAAAAGAAACAAAATTGAATTATTTGTAGTGAGGTGGATGGGCCTAGAGTCTGTCATACAGAGTGAAGTAAGTCAGAAAGAGAAAAAAAATACCATATACTAACACATACATATGGAATCTAAAAAATAAATATGGTTATGAAGAACCTAGAGGCAGGGCAGGAATAAAGACGCAGACGTAGAGAATGGACTTAAGGACACAGGGAGGGGGAAGGGTAAGCTGGGACGAAGTGAGAGAGTGGCATGGACATATATACACTACCGAATGTAAAATAGATAGCTAGTGGGAAGCAGCTGCATAGCACAGGGAGATCAGCTCGGTGCTTTGTGACCACCTAGAGGGGTGGGATAGGGAGGGTGGCAGGGAGATGCAAGAGGGAAGAGATATGGGGATATATGTATATGTATAGCTGATTCACTTTGTTATAAAGCAGAAACTAACACACCATTGTAAAGCAATTTTACTCCAATAAAGACGTTAAATAAAATAAAAATAAAAAGCCTTGGAAAATGCCAGCTCCTGCCTTTGTACATAAAGAATTGACCACCAAGACAATACAAGTAATTGTTTAGACCCAATCCTACCAACACTCTAAAATGTTCTAGCAAACACATATTTTAGCAAAGGAAACACGGAAGTTAGCAATAATACACTCATCAGGATAGTGTCTTCTAGTAAACAAGTTGTCCTTGCCAAAGTTTACAAAACATTTAGCTGCCTCCTGTAGTTTTCCAAAATAAAGTGACAAGTTCCTGAATTTCTCTAGCAAGATTGCCATTAAAAAGCAGAACCTGCCAAAGACAAATAATTCTCACTTTTTAAAATAGATGCTTGTGAAAACAACCCAGAAGGCCTAGCCCTTCTCAGTAAAACAGGGGTCTGTGTATGAAACTAAATAAAGCAGAGGAAGTCACATAATAACTGAAGAGTTAGAGAAACATTTTAGGGGAATACTGACGTTTCAAATTAGGTAAATGTTTGGACCAAAATGAAAGGCCATAAGACATAGTAATAGATAAATGGGGACTTCCCTGGTGGTCCAGTGGTTAAGACTCCAAGTTCCCAATGCAGGGGGCATAGGTTCGATCCCTGGTGAGGGAACTAAGATTCTGCATGCTGCATGGCACAGCCAAAAAGAAAAAAAGAAAAAAAGGAAGAAAGAAATAGATAAATGGCTGTACTATATCCAAAACTGTTATAAGCCATCAGATAGCTCCAGTCTATCTCTTCAGCCTAGATCATCTCCTCCCTGGGCTTGTGGCACTCGCTTGTGGGACCTGTCGCTGCCTGGCTGGACTCCTCATTTCTGACTCCTGGATGCTCTTTGGCTGAATATCCCCTGGAATGTCCACATTCAAACAAAAATAGCTGACAGTGTAAATGTCCCATTGATTTCTACTCTACGGATGGAAGGGAGTACCTGGAACCACCTAGGTTACCCATTTCCTCTGTATTCCTCAGACCTTAGCGTCTAGGCTCACTCACCGCTATCCTATACTCTGAAGCCACTGTAGACTCTAAATCCAGGTGACTCTCCCACCTCAGCCACCCAACTCTCCAGCATAGTGACTCAGCAGCAAACTTGCTCCGTTTATAGTCCTGGTCTTCCTGTAAACTGCAGCCCTAATTATGCAGCTATCTCTTCTATTTTACTGTTGTGCTATTTGTTGTTTGGGGAGATTCCTTCATTTTAATTTGTTTTCTGGTTGGTTATTTTTCTTTTTTCCTTTCTCTTGTTTTTTTTTGTTTGTTTGTTTGTTTTTTTGTGGTACGCGGGCCTCTCACTGTTGTGGCCTCTCCCGTTGCGGAGCACAGGCTCAGCGGCAAAAGCTCACGGGCCCAGCCGCTCCGCGGCATGTGGGATCTTCTCGGACCGGGGCACGAACCCGTGTCCCCTGCATCGGCAGGCGGATTCTCAACCACTGCGCCACCAGGGAAGCCCCTTTCTCTTGTTTTTAAGCCAAGCCCCTACCTTGTTCTGCTACCTTGTTTCTCCATGCTTAAGTATTTTTTCTAATTCCCCAGTTGCTTTGAGGTTTGAATTCTGGTTTGCTTGCTCTTTCAGATACTAAGCCATAAAACTTGGTTCCCCTGGCCATGTCTTTACTTTGTTCTAACAGATTAAGGCCTAAATAAGTAGCCACAGGCTGGAGAGTCACTGGGTGTTATGGTCCCCAGTTTCAGTAGTCTAGAACCAACCCAAGTGCTTTCTACATGTCAGGCACAGGGGACAAGACAGACAGAGTTCCTGCCTTTGTGGAGCTTATGTTCTAATGTGAGGATACACAGTAAAATAAATAAGCAAATAAAATCCTAGGTGATGAGTATCGTGAAAAGAACAAAACAAAAACAAAACCTGCCTCATCTGCCCAGGCCTACTGCTGACTTGTGATGTCTGCAGCTTATAGGAACTTCTCCTGCAGCTGCTGATGAGAATGTCCCTGAATGTTTCCCTTAGTTAAAGCAGTTCCCATCAGAAATCTTCACAGAATCTGAGTTTGGAGCTTTTGAAAATTACGTTGTTATTAAAAAAATAATAATAATAAGTGACCAGTCCCACTAACGCTGGCTGGGAATCCTTTAGCAATTATGGGATCTCCCCTTCCACATGATCACAGGACTCTTCCCCTTGCCTGGGAAGCCCCAGACTCCACACGTGCAACTCACAGGGCTCCCTCAACTTCCTCTTCTCTTTCTCTTCCTTTTCAACTATTTAAAAAAATAATATCTGCTTATTTATAGAATCAAATAGAGAGGTGTGGACGATAGTACCCATCAACAATGAGTGTAGACTTAAAAAACTGTTTTTCAAATAGCTAATTCAAGTATCCAATTTAAAATTCAAAAGCCATTATTGGGTATAGACTAAAAAGTGAATCTCTCTTCTGCCCTTTCTTCCAAATCACCCAGTTTCCCTGCCCAAGACAACACTTAGCAGTTTCTTACGTGCCCTCCCAGAAATGTTATATGCATGTATAAGCAAACACAGAGACATTCTTTGTCTTTCTCACAAATGGTAGCATACTATATATACTGTACCTTACTTTTCCAATAAACAATGGGTCTTGAAGTTTATTCCAAACACTTTACTCTATTTAATAGGTGAATGGCATTCTAATATATGGCAACACTGCAACTTATTTAAATAGTTTCCTATTAATGGACTTTTAATTTGATTCTAATTTTTTGACTTTGTAAGTAATAGTGCAATTAATAATCTTGGATATAGCCTTTCAACATAAGATGTACTCTAACCTGAAATTTCCATAATTATGTTTCCAACTCCATCTCAGTTTTGTACATTTGTAATTCTATATACCAATTTCCTTATAAAACAATGGATGCTTTCAGAGGTGACGAGGATGTTTTTGGTACACTTAAAATTCCATGCTGAAACAAAAATTTTTAAATTTCTGGGCAGGGTGAACTATAATGACAGGTGTGATCCTTGTCAAGATGGCAAAATGCCACCTTAGGAGCATTTCTTATTTTAAGTGTTTACTGTTTTCAAAATTTCTATGTTGGTCAAATATGGTGAAATTAGGGCAGCCACACTGTCTGGCTCAGGTAGAAGAATAAGCACACAACTGTATGACACAAGCATATTGAAAACCTTGCTGCCTGGCTTCCCACATGCTGAAAACCAGTCATGCTGCTAGTATAGAATCCTGTGGTAACTCATCAAAAGAAAGAAGCCCTGGGATTGGCCAACAGCCTGTACCTCATACCATCTAGTTCCTTTCCCCAAGAACTCAGTATTGAAAAGCAACTCTAACCAATCACTGAAGCACATGGGCAAGAGTGTGTTGTATCCTTCCATGTCCTTCTTATATAGATCATGTGCTTGGGAAGTGGTCATTTAGGGTAATGATATTAAGGAAACATTACATTTCATGGGCTGTTGGAATTAACCAGAACTTCTCTGAAAAACATAAAAGAAACTGTGAATGAAAAATCACAGTAGTCACCTGGCTATGTGTGTGAAGCTCTTCAATCAGAGGAAATCAAGTGCTGGACAAAGAGCTGGAGAGGAAGGTGCATCCAAGGGACTATTGACATCACTTTAACTAAGGTAAGTGTTTTGGCATAAATGATAAAGTAGGAGATGTGAGAACAAGAGAAATAATTCTCTTGCATCCCCAAGTGTAACCAGTGGGTCCACACATTTTTCAATCAGAAAATTCCTAAGGACACCACTAGCTCTGGATGGAACTAGAAGTAGTTTCCAGGGTTGTGTGCCACTTTTGACCTGAGGGGGACTTATGGGCCATCACTTTTGAAGCTCCGAGAGGTCTTAGATAAGGTGGCTGGGCAGTTGGAAAATCCAGGCTGAGGCAGTCAAGTAGGGGGTGATGGGCACCTGAAACTCTGTCTTTTAAGGTTCAAATGTGAATCTCAGTGTGAGGTAGTCTACTTGGGAGCTACATTTTAGAAAGAAGTGCTGACATTGAAACCATTCTCCCTCCCACCTTCTTTCCAAAGCATTTGCTTTTAACTAGTGAGGCTATTCCAGGGCTTTGCCTATTACGGATCCATAGCCACTCAAATTCTTTAATTATGTGCAATTCGAAGTCACAATTCTAGGTCCAGACTTGAGTTTACAACTAAAATACAAATGGGCTATCCAGAACTGGTAATAGCAAATGTGCCATACTTGCCTAATGCCTATTTCAAAGTTTTAGTATCAGACATTCAAAAATTTGATCCTCATTTTCACCATTCGCAAACTGAAAAGTGGGGTCAGATTCAGTGATCTCTACGTTTTCTTTCATCAGTCTGACATTCTCTGAAGCATGAAATTTCTTTCCTATACATTTTCTTTTCCTTTTAAGTAAACAGAACTTGGAGTAAAGAGAAGAGGAATTCCCTAATGCTCATTTATCTGAGACTGAAATTTTCTTTCAACTCTGGTTTACTTAAGATGAAAACCAAAGTTGGTTATTGTTATAACAGCGACCATTTAAAGTGTTCATACTTACTGTCTCAGTAGCAGATAAAAGCCTCATTTACCCAACTCCCTGCCTTTTCTAGATAATACTATGAAACATTTCCACAAACATATCCCCACTATTACCACAAATACATGCCTAAAACCAAACTCCTCTAGACATTTGCTCAAAACAGTAGTTCCTCTATTCCTAACTTCCCTTTTTTTCCAGTCGGTGATATTACAGGTTTCATATTCACACCCCCAAATCATTTTGGACTTCTCCCTTTTCTTAGCTTCATCTCCATCAAATGTATCCAATCATTTACAAAGCCTCAGTGATTTTTTTTTAGGTCACAATGTCTCACTAACTGGTCCCTTCCTCACTTCCCTCACGATTTCTTCATTATTCCTTGTCAGTGCTCCCATATTGGCCTTCAAACTTGTTTCCTTGCTTCAATCCTTGCCCTTTCCAAACTATCCAATAACCAATACAATATTGGATTTACTAAATTGGGATGTTCTCCATGTTACCTTCTGTTCAAAACCTTCACAGACTTCCCAGTGTATATAGGATACATTGAGCTCAAACTCTGTCTCTGTCTGTCTGCCTGTCTCTGTCTGTCTCTCTCCCTGTTTCTCTCTCCCTCTTATTTGCAAATCTGTGTAATTTGTTCCTAATTTTCCTTTCCAGCTTCTTTTATCCCTATCTTCCAGATTTCCCTGGCATTCTATTTTTGTTTATGCTGCACCACTTATGTGCCCTTCCTTATCCTCTCTGCTTATCAAAATACCATCCATCTTCATTATCTAGCTTAAATTTCCCCTTTTTGAAACCCAGACTCATCTTCTATGTAAGTCTTTCCAACCCTTCCAAGCTAAAGTGATTCCTCTGTCCTCTGAAACTTCGTTGCATTTATTACCCGTGACACATATTTAACAGTTAGAATTCTCTTGTCTTAGTTTTCTTTTAACTTTCATATGTTTTTATCTCCCAACTACATAGTAAGGTAATTAAGGGCAGTTACTGTATCATTCACGTAATGAGTCCTGAATTGTACAGTTAGAATGCCTGTGTTTTAATCCTTGCACTGTTATTTACTGACCTTAACCTTGGTCTCAGTTTTCTCATTTGTGAAATGGAAACAGTGATAATTATTTCCTTGTAGGGGTTTTGTGGGTGTTATGTGAGAGAATATATGCAAAGTGCTCAGAATAATACCTGGGACGTAATGAGCACTCACTAAATGTTAGCAATTATAATAGTTATTCATACTTCTCACTTCCAAGGTACCTAGTATAGTAGGTACTATAAGCCCATAACCATGCTTAATCAATACTGAGTGGAATTCAGCTGAGTCAACTGAGGGAAATAAGTAGACTGTGTGGGTGGTATATTGTGGAATAGGGGAACTTCCTGGCCTCACTAAAATCATGCCATAGATGCCGTCAAGTATTGTTGTCAGCAAGCCAGCCTCCTTCTAAGTCCCTGCCACTCCCTAATACTGCTCAAGAGGCTTCTGAGGGCTTGGCTCAGTGAACAGGGAATTCTTTCCCAAGCATCCCTCCCTTCCTGCCAATTCAAACTGATCTGGCTGCAGACAGCAGGTTGCCAAACTTCCTAAGGTGGTACTAAAAATGTGGACCAGAGAATTCTCATATGCCCCCCAAAAAGCCTACCAGTCTACTATTTCATTTACTAGGCTCCAAGACTGGCCTGCTGTAGTGGAAAGCAGGCTCAGTGAGATGCTCTCCTTTCATCTCGCAGTGTCAGCATGCCATGGACACCAGCCAGCAGGATGCTCTCAGCTGGGACCCCATATCATCCATAGCTAAAGAGCAACAGATGCTGGCCAATGAGGCGGGGACATCTATGCTGCTCAATTGAGCCATAAAAGCAGGGTTTTTTAAAATAGAGAAACTATAAAGTTTGAACCCCAGTAAGCATCACGGATATCACTACCATTAAGCAGCCCAATCAGATTGAACTGATCCATGCTTAAAGCAAGTATGCCCTCATTAAAAACAATTCAGGGGGCTTCCCTGGTGGCGCAGTGGTTGAGAAGCTGCCTGCCGATGCAGAGGACACGGGTTCGTGCCCCGGTCCGGGAAGATCTCACATGCCGCAGGGCAGCTGGATCCGTGAGCCATGGCCGCTGAGCCTGCGTGTCCGGAACCTGTGCCCCGCAAAGGGAGAGGCCACAACAGTGAGAGGCCCGCATACCACACACACACACAAAAACAAACAAACAAAAACAATTCAGAGAGGCAACAAATAATTTTGTTAAGGGTGAAAAGTGTGATCAAAGGCGTGAACTCAGGTCCACTGAAACAAATATGTGCTTTGGATGCAGACAGACCTGGATCCTTCCTATGCAAGCTGTATACTTTTGGGAAATTTTTCTAATCTCAATATTCTGTGGGATAAAGGGGATTATAACACCTAGCTCAGGTGGCCGTGGTGACACTTAAACGAGATAATGCACTTAAAGCAGCTGCCAGGTCTGTGGCACATGGTAGAGGCACAATCCAGGGACGGAGATGTTCCTTTCCTTCTCACTCCAAAAGCAGATGCATCCTGCCCAAGGCTAGGAGTGAGGCGCCTGGTGACAATTCCACAGGCAGGTGAGTGAGATGATTTGAACATTTCTGAAATGTTGGCCTAGATTGTGCTGGGTGTTGGACAATTCACAGAAATAGAAAAAGGCCCGCTGCTCTCAGTGCTTTCACACTGGCAACTCAGGAGCCCACCTCCGTGCAGAGGGCTCTCCTCCCAACCTCCCGAAGGAGATCTGGATTCAACCTGACTTTCACTCAATTTTGACATGTTGCCACTTCCAACAAGGCCAGTTTCCTTACTGAAAGAAGTCCTTCCCCTGGGTAAAATCCCAACAGCTTCATTTGTTTAAATTCCCTCATTGGTCTTGCTAATGCCGGGTGTGGTTTTTCCCGATTACGGAATATTGATAACAAGCAAACCAGCACGGGAAAGGAAGGCAGCCGCTCGATTCCCTTGCTGCCCAGGGAATGATCCGTGGTACTGCCGGGTGGAGGAGGTGTAGCTGAGCCGAGAGGCGCCTCCGGCCCGGGCAGGGGGAGCGGAGCGGGGAGGTCGGGACCCCTGGGCTGGGCGCGAGGAGAGGCGGCGCGGGAACCTCCCGCAGCCGCAGTGGCCGGGCCAAGCCCGACAGGTTCCAGCAGCTCCCCTCACCCCTCCCCACGCCTCCCGGGTTTTCCCCTGGGTTCGGGGTTTCCTGTTTCAGTTCTCGGTGATCTCCAGCAGCAGGTGCTGGTTTGCCAACCTCAGCTCCAGACGAGGCGAAGGAGGAGAAGGAAAAGAGGAAAGGGGAGGAGGAAGCGGCGCAGCGGCTGCGGCTGCCGCTACGGGCGGGCGAGGGGCGAGGCGATAGCGGGAGATCCAGGCTCGCTCTCCCCGCGGAGCAGCGGCGCGAGCGGCGGGCCGAGCCGGGGCCCCGGCGTGTGGCCGGTGTGCGCGCAGCCGGCATGGGGGAGCCTCCCACTCGCCCCGCGCCCTAGCGGCGGCCAGAGGCTGAAGGAGAGGCGGCCGCCCGCCGGAGGGTCCCGGGGCGGCCCCGCTTCCAGGGCATGTGGTGATGGCTGATGAGAAGAGACTGCAAGTAGGTTGAGCAACAGATACGGGTGCGCGCGCGTGGGGGGTGCGAGTGGTGCCAGCCGGGGGAGGGGGCGCCGGGGCTGCGGCCGGCGGGGAGGGCTCGCGGGCTGGGCGGGCGGGCGCGGCGCCGAGCGGGGAGGGCCCAAGTGGCTGCTGCTGCTGCGGGCCCCGCCGCCGGCTCGCCGCTTCCTCGCGGGGCCGGCCATGCCGGGTAGCGGCCCCCAGGTTTGTCCCTCGGAAAGGGGGTGGAGGGGCGGACAGCGGCGACAGTGGCCCTGAGGGAGCCGGGCGAGGGGAGGGCCGCGGGCCGGGAGGCCGCGCCCGAGCGCCGGGCGGAGGGGCCGGGGCTGGGGCGGCCGCGCCGGCAGATCTCCAGGCCCAGGCGGGTCGGGCCGCTGGAAGTCGAGTCCTTGAGCCCCGGCTGCTCCCAGGGCTCGGACGGGATCGAGCGAAAGCCCAGTGCATCCTCCCGGGCGGCAGAGCCGGCCCCACCGGGGATCTCGGGCGAGGGGAGGCCGGTCTCTTGGGCCCCGCGGCCTAGGGCTTCGGTCCACTCCCGGCCGCCCCAGGGCACGGCCGCCGAACATGGAGGCGGACCCGAGCGCCCCGGATGGAAATGGACCCACAGTCCCGCTCCTGAGGCTCAGACCTCGCGCGCTGGCGGGGGGGGCGGGGGGGGAGTGAGGCAGCATCCGACAGCTCGGATCCAGCCCTAGCCATTAGCTTTTATTATCCGTCCCTCCAGCCAAACCACCGCCCCCAGGCGGGCCGTGGAGAAACCCCCCTCTGCCTCCGCGTCCCTCCTGCACCCCTCACCCCTCAGTCTCCAGCCAAATTCCCATTTTCACCCTGCATTCATTTAGCCGGACCGGTCCCCATGTTTAACTCCCTACAAAGAGGTGTTGCAAATGTAACTTGGAGAAATGAATCCCGCATTTCCTCCCTCAACTGTCTCGTCCTTCACCCCTTCAAGACCTTAAAAACAGCCTAAGCTTCCAAGTACTGAGCACCCTAACTGGATTTCTTGCCGTTTGGGTAACCGTTAACAATCCTGGTTTGTGCTCTGTGTTTTGTGATAAAGAGAAGAAATACTAATGGAGATTTAGGGAAAGTTTTCCTGTTGGTTGCGAGAATGTGTTGGAATATCCCCAGGCCCGTGAGGTGCTTATTGATTCAGATTTTCTTTTTTTTTAAAACTATCTTAGAATAGTTGCAGAGATACTTGGGGCTCAGTAGATTTAGAAATTTGGGAAAATTCATCAGTTCTTCACTCATTTCCTCATTTAGTTTTTCTAATGTATATTATAAACAGAAAACAGTGGATATGCCTTATACACGTTTTTGGACCTTGGAGAACCACAAGAAGTAGAAATGTAATGTGTTATATATATTTTTAAAGTCTTAATATGTTTAGGCTATGAGAGTATGACTTCCATTTATTTAATCACATATGCAATTAATTTTAGTTGCAATTTCTCAATTTTGTTGTTATCTGTTGTTCGAATATAAGGATAGCTTCATCAAATATTTGTAAAATTGTCTTACTGTTGCTAACCCCAGCAAGATGCTTATTTCAGACTTGCCTCTCTATTCACCTGCTTTCTTCCAGTTTGGCATTTGGATTTTAAGTTACCTTAATCTGTCTACTTGAAGATACCCTAAACATCAGAATGGTCTAGTAACTGTGTATCTATGATTTGAAATGTTTGAGTATTTTTACTTGGTTTAACAATGGATTTTGCTTTCAATGTAGGTTACATTTCTACCTCTAGCATCTGGTCATCACACAAGTACTTATACTCTATATGTAAAGTAAAATGAACGTTTAAATAAAACAACAAAAAAGAGGCCACTATTTTTTTAAACCTGCTTTTGTTTTGTTATTTGCTGCTGTACGCAGGCCTCTCACTGTTGTGGCCTCTCCTGCTGCGGAGCATAGGCTCCGGACGCGCAGGCTCAGCGGCCATGGCTCACGCGCCCAGCCGCTCTGCGGCATGTGGGATCTTCTCGGACCGGGGCACGAACCCGTGTCCCCTGCATCGGCAGGCGGACTCTCAACCACTGCGCCACCAGGGAAGCCATAACCTGCTTTTACTAATGAAAGCCTAATGAAACTAGTTTATTATAATGGAAAATATTAAAGGATAGGAAACAGAAACTTGGAATGTTTGTATGCTGATGGAAGTTTTTATTAGTCATTTCCTTTTACTACATTTTTGTTTTAATTACTATGCTAATAAAATTATCCTATTATTGGCTTCTCTGGAGCTATGTTTTCATGGATTACATCTGCCAAATTGAACCCCAAGTGTTCAATGGATATAGTGTTTTTTAAGTATATTTCTCATTCTACAACTGGGTTAACCTTGTCTTCATTCTAGCGCACCACAATGTATTCTACGTTAATTTTAATAACTGTAACAGATGTAAAAGTGTTGCTATCATTTTATAGTTTTTAATACCATTTTTATATTATTTTATACCCTTTTAGTGCTTTCCATTGCTTTTCTACATATATTCAAAAGAATTCTCTCATTCTTATTAGATAGCAGTTTTAAAGAAGCAAACGTAAGATTTTAAGTAGGAGGGTTTTTTTTATCCTTTTAGTATTAGAATTAGAATGTAGGATTGTAAACTAATTGGCAGTTATTGCTCATGTGACACTGGTAAACTTCTATTACCTCAGCAAATAATTATTTAGTATCAATCTAGGTGCTGTATAAGGACCCTGACCTCTGAAAGAAGAGAGATTATTAACAGAGAGCACATAAAGCTAGATGGAATATTCTAGGTGCCATAAGCAAAAAAGTTGGAAATTCAGGCACTGGGAAAGGTGGCATGCCAGGCCTTAAAGGTGGGAGTCATTTCCAAATGAATACCCTGAGTCAAGGAAAGCAGGGAGTAGGTGATCTAGTTTGTCTGGAGCATTCCCGGATGATAGGAGTAGGAGTAGTGGATGATTAAGGTGGCAAAGATGGTTTCAAGGGTATAGTTTTCATTGGAAAGAAAAATATTAAGTAAGAAGGTCAGTGAATAACAGAAGCATGTTAAATCAGAAATTCAAATTTAAGCCTAAAATATGGTGATTCTGGGGTTCAAAAATACCAAATGTTCTTAAAAAAATTTGTATTTTAACTGCTGATATGCCTCCTGTATGATCATCTCTAGGTCCATCCATGTTGCTGCAAATGGCATTATTTCATTCTTGTTTTATGGCTGAGTAATATTCCATTGTATAAACATACGAGATCTTCTTTATCCATTCATCTGTTGATGGACATTTAGATTGCTTCCATGTCTTGGCTATTGTAAATAGTGCTGTAAGGACCATGGGGGTGCATGTATTGCTTCGAATTATGGTTTTCTCCAGATATATGCCCAGGAGTGGGCTTGTAGGATCATACGGTAGCTCTGTTTTTAGGTTTTTAAGGATCCTCCATACTGTTCTCCATAGTGTCTCTACCAATTTACATTCCCACCATCAGTGTAGGAGGGTTCCTTTTTCTCCACACCCTCTCCAGCATTTATTATTTGTAGACTTTTTGATGATGGCCGTTCTGATGGGTGTGAGGTGATACCTCATTGTAGCTTTGATTTGCATTTCTCTAATAATTAGTGATGTTCAGCATCTTTTCATGTGCCTTTTGGCCATTTGTTTGTCTTCTTTGGATATTCTGCCCATTTTTGGATTGGGTTGTTTGTTTTTTTTATATTGGGCTGTATGAGCTGTTTATATATTTTGGAGATTAATCCCTTGTCGGTTACATAATTTGCAAATATTTTCTCCCATTCTGTAGGTTGTCTTTTCATTTACTTCATGGTTTCCTTTGCTGTGGCACACTGTATTTTGGATCCAGTGGCATAAAGATAACTTTCAGATCTGTGATATGGAGATATCAATTCTCCATCTTTGGTTTTTATAGCTGACATAATAGTGGCTATTGTGTTTTATGCACTGATGTGCTAATGTCATGCTTTTGCTTGCTTTTATTATCTTCATTCTATAGATGAGGAAACTGAGACACAGAAAGTTTAAATAAGTTGTCCAAAGTCACACATCTAGTAAATTGCAGAGGGAGTTTAATCCCCTGAGTCTGACTTTAAAACTCATGCCCTTAACCACTGGGCAGTTCTGCCTTCCTGTGATACTATTTTTAGTTCTGTAAAAAGTGTGTCAGTGTGTGTGTGTGTTCATATGTTGATACACATCGTTTCAAAATTAAGAGATGCATGATGATTCTTATGCCCAGAGAACTAGCATAAAGTAAAGCCCATAAGCAGATGTCTGAACACTCAAAGCATTCTGCCTTTAAGATAAATTATCAGATCTCTGATCCCAAGTTCTTCCTGCTTGCCTGGACATTATTCCCCTATACCCCCTCATCTTTTGCCTGGCGCACACCTCATTATTCAGGCCTCAGCTTAGATCTCACTGGGTTTACTCCATTGTAGGTTAAGATTGATAATAGTAGGTGACACTTACTGCGCCAAGCACTGTTCTAAGTGCTCTACATATATTAATGCATCTAATACTTACTGCACTCCTATGAAGAAGTATTTCAATGCTTTTTTTTTTCTGATGAGGAAACCAAACTACAGTGTGATTAAATAACTTGCTAGAGGTTTCACAGTTAATAATGGCAGAGCAGGTGTCCCAACTTAGGCTAAGTACCAAATATTAAGGTCTCTTTAACCTAATACATGTTAATAAATATATTATTGTGAGATTTAAACTATATAATAGAATCATCTCTCTTGGGAGTTTATAGAGCTTGGTGCCCCACCTTTCCATCCCCATTTAACATTCACTAAGGATTTTCTCATGACATTAAAAATATTTCAAACATTTTCTTCCTAAGAGCATATCATTTTACTTAATCATTCTCCTGTTTCAGTTAGACATTTGTTTTCCCCCAGTATTTCAAAATCATAATGCTTTAGTTGAACAACCCAGTAAATTTTTTTTTTCTGCATCTGTGTTCTTAGGATGGATTCCTAGAAGTAATGATCAAAGAGAATAAGCTTTAAGGTCTTTGATGGCCAAAAAGTTTTCCAGAAAAGCTGTATTGGTATGTACACTTGTCAGAAAAGCGTGAGAGAGCTGATTTCATTCCATGTTTGAATGAACTATTAACTGTAAAAGTTTTTGACAGTTTGTTAGATGAACATTAATATCAGCATTAATTTTAATGCTGATTTTTTTCTACTTATATTTTAAGATATTAAAGTAGGCAGGTTGATTAAGAAGAAGCAAAGAGAAAAGTAAAACTACCTGGAATCTTCTTACCCATAAATAACTTCTGTAAATATTTTGATAAACACTCTATTTTTTATTCCTGTAGTTATACTTTACAGAATTTTTACTTGAATTTTAAATTTAAAATACAAGTATTTTCTAATTCAAATTCACCCATCTTTAGGCAGAATTATTTGTTTACTCCCCTGTTTTCAAAATACTTTAAATCCCTCTATAACACTTGTATATTTGGTGATAGTTATCTGTTTCTTCTTTATTTCTTTTTTGCTTTATGTGTCTGTGTTCTTCATCTTCATAAAGCAAAAAAAAAAAAACTAGCTAGGGCATAGATTTGTCATAAGGATTAACTGATAATACAAAATGTTTATAACAGTACCTTATACTGTGCATAGGATCTTCTTTATCTTGTTTGTAGTCTTTAGGCAAGGACTCTGGTTTACACTGTTTTATCCCAAGTCTTCTACAGTGTTTAATACCTAGTAGATACTTCATGAATGTGTTTTTATTGTTAAAGGCCATAAAGTATGTTCTTTAAATGGATCTGCTGATGTGTTAGGGTGAACAAAAGTCAGTAGATGGTTATGAGATGATTGCAGTAATCAGTAGAGCAAATAACACAATTGGTGTACCCAAACATTTTAAAATTAACTTAGTATGTATGATGTGGTTTCTTGAGTGGTCATATGCATTTACCCTTATCTACCCCACTTAGCTGGAGAAGGATATTATAAAGGCGAATTTCTAGACGTTAGTCTTAAAGTCTTTCAAGAACAAAACATTTTAACTATTTTAAATGGAAAAATTTTAAAACATGGATTATATTTTTCTACCTTCAAGTAACATGTAGCCTATAACTTCACTTATTATGAAGCATAATAATAGCTAATATTTATGGGGCACTAACTTTGTGCCAGGTACAGTATTAAGCACTTTACTTACATTATCTAATTTAGTTTTACAACAATTGTATAAAGTTTATACTGTTGTTTTGCCTGTCTTCCAGGTGATAGAACAGGGGTTATCAAGATTTCTGTTTTATCCTATCTAAATAGCAATGCTTGTTTTGCTTTAAAAAAAAAAAAAAAAAAGATGGTGAGGACAGCAGAACTCAATGATTTCTGTTGATTTATATTAATGATTTTTGTCTTCTCTCCTTGCTGTTAGCTGTTCCTTGCTGAAGTTGTCACTTCTTCCCTGTAATTTGAAGAAGATAACTGCTATGGACTGTGAAACTGAATGACAACAGCTAATATTATGGCTAACATAAAAGTATTTAGGCAGCAATTAAAGGCCTTTAGGACTCGCAGATTGTCTAGGTTGGAGAACTGAGAAATTGCACTTTCAGAGAGAGTAGTTGGGGCTCTAACAATCAGATAGACCTGGGTTTGAATACCAGCTCTGTCCTTTACTGGCTGTGACCTTAGACAAAACTCAGTTTCTCTTTGATTTCTTTTACTTTGCAAGTTGTTTTTACTGATTTAAGCTAATGAGTATAAAAGTGCCTGGCACATAGAAGGCAGTGAATGTTATTATAAAATGACTTAGCAGTATTCACTGAATTGATTAGACAGAGATTTTGTTTGTTTGTTTTATTTTTCTGTCTACTTATTCACTGGCTCTTAATTGTATTCTGGGTAGTTGGGCTTACTAGATGAAAAATACCTAAAAAATTAAGTTTACTGTTATTGCTTTTAATATGTCAATTTATATTTTAGATTTTTCAAAGGGCTTTCAAATTTATTACTTCATGTCATTTAGGGTGAAGCTAAAATTAGTTTCTGTTCTTTGTTCTTAGTCATCTACTCATTTCCTATTCAAAATTACATGGGCTTAATTTTATCCTTATTCTGTGACTTAGTCTGTTTCAAATCTTGGCTTTTACTTTATAATTTATTTTTATTATTTTGTATACTTATAGGGAACAGTTCTGCCATATAATTGAGGCTGCCTCCTCATTGTTGACTTAGACGTTTTTTAAGTCATCGTTTCTTTGAATTGCCCCACTGAGTTGGCGATTTTATGTATTAGATACTTTTTGGAATTTTGCTGTAATTGTAAACAATTAGTACAGATCTAAAATGCTGGAAGTGCGCAATAAATTATCTATTTTGATAAAGTTGGCATTATTTCTATTTCTGCTAAGATAGAAAAATGCCTTAAGTAACATAAAAATTGTGGTCAGAAAGTATGTTAAAATTAGCAATATCATTCGTAGGAAAAAATAGTTTTAAATAGGAGAGATGTTTTCCAAAGTGCATTTCTATTATTTTGACTACTTTGTTTTGTCTTTTAAAATTAAATTTTGAGTTAAATATTTTAACATATTTATTTTATCACATTTTTAAAATAGAGAAAAAGTAAAAGTGATAATGAAAAATCATCTATAATTCTCCCCTAGAGATAACTTAAAGTTTTGGTAATGTTTTTATTTTTTAAAAATCTCCTAGTCAATATAAACACATCCTTAAAAAATTTGTATGCATATGTAGTTTTGTTTCTTGCTGTTCATTCAATATACTAAGTTTTCCTGTATCATTAAATATCCTTTTAAAGGATTATTTTTATTGGCTGAATGGCATTCAACACATTCAAATACTGCAATTTAATCAAGCTCATATTGTTGAGTATTTAGAGTATGACCAATATTTTTATTGTCATAGTGAACAATGTGATAAATGTCCATGTATATAGATCTTTGTACATATTGATGAATATATTTTAAACAAATTCCTAGATGTGATCATGCAAATTGCCCTCTAGAAAAGTTGCACCAATTTATATTCTTAGAAATGCATGTGTGTCACTCTCTGCACCCATCACAGTTTCCCTACACAGCCTGTCTTTGTTAATTTGATAAACAAGAATGACATAATAGTGCTAAGAAGCTCCTTCAGTAGAGTCAGAGAGATTGAGTTTGAGTTCCTGTTCTGACGCTTGTGTGATCATGGGCAAATTTCCTATATTTTCCTAAGCCTCAGTTTCTTTGTGAAATTGTGATGATAGTACCTATTATCATGGTAATATCATATAATATCATGGTTTTGGCTGTTAACCAATAATGTACATTGAGGTATAAGCCCTTGAGAGCTGTTAGCTATCATTATTAATTATGAATGAGATTTCACCTCATTATATTCTATACTTGGTATGCCTATATTTTATACCTTGTAGTGGGTGGTATAAAGGAAAGTTAGTCAATTTTAAATAACCATCTTTTATGTACTGTTAGTTACATTGTAGGACTTAGTTCCAATACTTTTTCAGTTGACTCTCTTGATTCTCAGGATATATTATAAGTGACCCCCAAATAATATAAATTTTAAAAAATATTTCAACTTTTTTTCTTGTCTTATTGCATTGGTTGAAACCATAGAACAGTGATAGTAGGCATTTGATCTTATTTCTTATTTTACTGGGTCTTTCTCCCTGTTATTTCATTTTTAAATGCCAGTGGCTATTGTTTCCTGACATAGGTGTCCCCTGCATACACATATTCCTGCAAATATCTATAAAAGCTAAACGTGAGAAACTTGAAAATGGATTTATATATTATGGGAGAATTCCCTTAAATTGTTAAATTCCTAAGTATCTTTTAGGCACATCTTCAAAAATATATTTTCAGCATTTGACTCATGTTCTCTTCTTTTTAAATTGAACATACAGTCAGTCAGTTTAAATAAGGCTAAATGTCAGTAAGGCTGAAATTTTGCTGCTTTCAACCCACTTAATGATTCCATCCTTGTCTCAGTGATACAGACTTTAAGACCCATTTTACTTTTCACCATTGTCTGCTATTACATTATATTTATAAAATACTAGTTAAAGTAAATGAAACAAATTTGCCCCTTGGAATAAAACCCTTATTCAAATAAAGTCTTAGGGTCATAGTCCCAGAGCCCTCCTTACTCAGCTTCTGAGGCATCTTTCAGAAAACTGTTTAAAAATGACTACCCCCAAAAAAAGATTCAAATAATTTACAAATCACAAATATGACAGTGCTACTGAAACTGAAGTTTTCAGAGGCTAGCAGGAAACCCACCCTGGGATATCGTAAGGTTTTTATTAAATAATTTTTGTACCAAAGTCCTGATTTAGCATGTTTTAAAAAATGATTGGGCTTCCCTAGTGGCGCAGTGGTTGAGAGTCCACCTGCCGATGCAGGAGACGCGGGTTCGTGCCCTGGTCCAGGAAGATCCCACATGCCACGGAGCGGCTGGGCCTGTGAGCCGTGGCCACTGAGCCTCCGCGTCCGGAGCCTGTGCTCCGCAATGGGAGAGGCCACAACAGTGAGAGGCCTGTGTACCGCAAAAAAAAAAAAAAAAAAAAAAGATTAAGTGTAGCAACATATACTATATGAAGATATGGTATTCACAGATCTAGGTAGTATCTTTCTATTGTTGGGTTACTAAAATTTGGATCCTGGACTATCTTCTTTTTTGTACAGTTTTCAATCCATGCAAAACTATATTTTTAAATACCACCTACATGCTAATGACTACCAAATTTTTATCTCCAATACTGACTTCTCTCTTTTACCCAGCTGTCTTGGGACAGCAGCTCTACTTGGATAGCTATTAGTATCTGAAACAAAATTATCTAAAACAGAATTTTTGTCCTTCCAAATCTGTCCCTTTCCAAGTCTTCCCCACTTTAATAAATGTTACTACCATCTTCTCAGCTGCTCACACCATAGATCTAGAAGTTCTTGATTCTTTATGTCTCTTTCATCTTCCACACCCATCCAATGCAAGAGTCTTTAATCAATACTTATGATTAAATGAACTGAATTAACAGTGTTCAATATTAGAAAAATCTATTATCATAGAATCAAATCTACTGGGTAAATGTGTATTGTTATAATTTGAATATACTATATAACTTACCTTTCTTATATTTAGAACTTTTGTATAAAGTATAAGTAAGATTATACATATATTTGATTGGTTTTGGTGCCATCATTGTTAGGTTTTGTCATAATTAGGCCAGCCTCATAAACCAGTTGGGAAGCTTTCTATTTTCTTAGGTGCCCTAGAATAATCTCAGTAACAAAGGATTTTGCCAGAAAACACCCATAGAAAAAATAGATATAGCATTCTTTGTCAGGAATGGAATAGAGGGTATAAATCTTCAACAAAGTTTTTATTTCTTCCATGGTTATTCACTTACAGCCTTTTCTTAAGTCGGCTTCAATTATGGATTCTTATTTATTGGCATAAAGATTTATGCAAAGAATCCCTTCCATTTCATTGAACATTATATTTGTATTGTTAATTTGTAGAGTTCCTCAACCTCTTGGTCACATTTTTAGGAAGTTATTCACTTATTCATTTATTCATTTATTCATTCATTCATATTTAGAACCAGCTCTCCATTATATTAACTATTTCTACATTTTTTTGCTTCCTAATTTACTTATTTATGCTTTTAATTTTATTACTTTTCTACCTTTATTTTGGCTTGTTTGCTTATTTTAACCTTTCTAATTTAAATGTTTAATTCATTTATTTCTTTTTTCTATTAAATACATTTACACCATTAATTTTTTCACTGAGTATTAATTTGGCCACATCCCATAGGTTATAATTCTATTGTCATCCATTTTTAATGTCCGTAATTTTATTTTTTATTTTTCTTTAACTGCAGAGTTATCTGGAAGAGAGTTTTAATGTACAGATATTGGGAGTTTTAGGGTTTAATTTTTTTGTTATCAGATGCTGACTTCTCATTTTTGTGTCTCATAGTCAGAGTATACTTCCATTCTCTATGTTTGAGTTTTTCCTAAATGCCTTGAAAAAGTTGGTCAGTCGAATGCAAATGTCCTCTGTATCTTATCTTTGAAGTCAAGAAGTCCCTAGCAATTACTCTGTGAGTACCTCAGATAAGGGCCATTTTAATTGTTGTTGCTGTTGTTGATTAAATACGCATAGACCCTGGAGTTTAATGCCATCATCATCATTTAAGGCCTGTGAATAAAAAAAGTAAATCTAAAGCTTTAGATTGTCAGGGCTTTTTGTCATCTTTGTATAAGGATAGGATGGTGTAACTTTCAAAATAAGCTGACTTCTAAGTTTGTTTGAAAAGTATTTGAGTTCCTTAAATGGGGCATCTCTGCCTGCAGATCTCTACACCTCTTGGCCCTTGTGTGCTCCCTTCTGTGTGTGTTCTAGGATTTCCTGGGGTTGGAAGTTGAGCCAGCAGCTCTGTTTTTCCATGGGCCCTACTATGCTCTTTACCAGTTTATAGTATTTCAGGGTTCATCTTTCAAATACTCTCACCCCCAAAATTGTAAAGCTTTGGAAATAAAAATTAATTCTTCTTTCCTGACCTGTTTATGGATGGGATGAATAAATTGGCCAAGAGAAGTGACAGAATTATAAAAAATACTCCACATTCTTTAAAATGGATGGTGGACAATTCTAGTGATCCCTATAAGTTAGAAAAACAAAATACTTTAAATTGCTGCTCTTTTATTTCCCATTAAGTTCTCTATTTTTCAGTGTTCTTTCAGGTCTTTTGATTACATTAAATAGAGGCTCTGCTAGGTCCTAAGGTCTTTAATCCCTCCCTTTTAAATAAGAACCTCAGTAGGGAATTAGAGGCAGCTAATGTTTGAAGTCAAATACTGATCCACAAATGAGAAAAATTTTCTGTACTAGGAGAGAGACTAGGTTTAGAGTATAGGTAGTATAAGTGTGATTTTGAAAAAAAAAAAAAAAACAAACATCAGGAAAGAAATAAAGAAAAAAATTCACAAAATTAATTCTGTGAGTTTGGTTGATGTATTAAATTTTACTGCTAGCCTAGCTGGCTTGGAAGCACGTGCCAGGTTGACAGCTGCAACTTAGCTTCTAGACCATCCCATGCTGGGAGAGCACCTGAGTGAAGATGTGGCAGGTAGAGAAAACACTTTGGAATTCCCGAGTGATAGCCAGAAGCCAGAATGCCAGTTTGGCAAGAGTGCTACCAGATGCTGAGTCTTGGGCCTGAGCATTCCTCAAAATAACAGGTAGATCATAAATGTTTATTTCCCACTTTGATAGCAACTGAGTACTTAAGTTTTATGTGCATTTTAATAGATTGAATACTATTTTATGATAAACACCTAATATAAGCTAATCCAGTTCAACATGGATTTATATTTGATAAAAATCCTGAAATAATTTTCTTCTCAATGTGTGCTAACCTCTTCTGCAACTTTTTGTATTATCTCTTAAAAAAATAATCAGAATTAGAAGATAAAATAAAACAATCAGTTATTTATTTTAGAAATACTGGATCTAGGGACTTCCCTGGTGGTCCAGTGGTTAAGACTTTGTGCTTCCACTGTAGGGGGCATGGCTTAATCCCTGGTTGGGGAACTAAGATCCCACATGCCAAGATGGCATGGCCAAAAAAAAAAAAAAAGAAAGAAATACTGGGTCTAAAGACTGATTAATTTGTTTTATTGGTAAATCTTTGCTTCCCAATAAAGTAGCTTTTTGCTTACTAAACCCAAAAGCTTAAGAATCTCTTCCAAGAGTGAGAAATGCGGTAAGTTGGTTCTGTCCTCCCTGCACCTCCTTCTCTCCATGCACTTGTGTGCGCATGCACACACAAGTGCAGAGGAGGAAAGGTGCCGACAAGGAAGGAGGTCCAGAGACCAGGATTACGTTAAGATTCTTATATTTAAAAATCTTTCATCAATCATTTTATTTAAATAAATAGTCACTTGGTTTAACAAGCCATCCTTAGAGTATCCATTGTACTTATGCCCCTTCCTCAAGAATCTTTCATACTTAAATATTTAATAATTACTTTAATCATATAAACATCACAGTGCCCTCACTGATCTTTCTTTTGGAGTTTTGATTTTTGCGGGAAGGGAGGCTGGACGGAGCAACTAGGATGGGAGTATCTAGACGACCAAATGGAAGCATTAAGCCTCTAGGTATCTTGAGATCTGGGAAAGAAGACTGAAGATGCATTAGAAAAGGAGGCAGAAGAGCAACAAGAACGCACTTCCTGCTCCTGAACATTAGCAGTTCCCTGCCGGCGGTGCTTGTCCTCGCCTTTCACTCTTTACCCCGAGTTAGTCCTGGCCCTCTAGGTCTTGTGGAGGCTGGGAAAGGACTGCAGGGTTGAGGGTGGTAGGCTGGTTAATTTTGACCGAGAATTAGAGGCTAAAGTAGAGCCAACGTTTGCCTCATTGAACCAACTCTGTTTTCCCAATTCACTGCTATTCCTTCTTTTTTTTCCTCTAAGTTATTGTCCTTTTATTTATTCCCAGTCTTTCATTCGTACATAGGTGGGCATACCTTTTTTCTCTCCTGCCCCATTAAATCCATTCTCCTGGTTTAAAGGTCTTAAAAGAAAGAAAAAAAAAACCCTTACCCTCCCTACCCACCAAAATATCTTTCTATATCTTATTCCTTTCCTGCCAAACTTATTAAAAGAATACATATGCTGTCATCTCTTCTTCAGCACACACTTACTCCTTAACTGGGAGTTTTTAGCCTGTGTTCTGTGGTTCCCCAAAGGGTCCATGGATAGCATTTGGGCATTCTGTGATGTTAGATGGGAAAAAAATTATGTGTTTATATTCATATCCTCTGATTGAAATTTACCATTTCCCTCAATTATGAATGTAAGCAACAAGTCCAATTTTAATAACAGCATATATGACTGTGTCATCCATAGAAATCATAAATGTTTCCCTATCATGTTACAGTTGAAGTAAATACTCTGAAATATCATTTTTACTTTTAACTACTTCAAAATCATGGTAGTTATTAGGTCTGCTGCTACATCTTATTTTAATGTGTTAATAAAAGGCATATATTTTACTATATCACATTTTTTACATATTTTGATGACTATTTTAATATAATTGGCTTCTTTGTAATGCAGTCTCTGTTTTTGCTTTATGCATTTAAAAGCATTACTTCGAAAAGAGGTGTATAGCCTTCATTAGACTGAGAAAGGATCTATGGCATAAAAACTTGGTTAGGAGCAGCTGCCTGATCACCCCACCTGTCTTCATATCTCCGAAAAAGCTCCCTCAGTGGTCACTAATCACCTTTACCCAATGTCCTCAGTCATTCTGCAGTGTATCTGTATCAATTGATGCCATCAGTTATTTTTTGGTACTCCTTCCTCTTTTGTCTTTAGTATCAAATCCTTACTGGACCCATTGGCTCATCTTAGAAAATATCTCATATTTGTTTCTTTTTTCTGCATAACTTTAGATACCAGTCATCTTTTGCTTAGACCATTATGTATTATAATATCTTCCTAACTTGTCTTCTTTGAGTTTCTTGCCTGCTCAAACCTAATAGAGCTGGAATTACCATCCTAAAATGTAGTTAGAAACACATCATTCACATTCTCAGAAACTTTCAATGGTTCCCCATTACCTTTCTTTTTTTTAATCTATAATTTTAATTTTTATTTTATATTATAGTTGATTTAATTACCTTTCTAAAATGTGAGTAGAAATACACCATTCCCTTTTTCAAAAACCTTCAGTAGTTTCCCAGTAACAAAGTTGAAACACTAGTATGGCATTCAAGACTTTCCATAAACTAACCACATCCTAACTTTCTAGCCTCTTCTACAGCAGTATACTCTTCTCACAGTATTCTGTATATCATCTTTCATGTCTCTGGGCCTTTGATCCTGTTTTTTCTAGGCAAAAATCCTTTCTTTCTCTACCTTACCCCACTCCCCATCTTGCCCTACCACAGATGTCATCATCATCATTCTGTTCTCAGCTTATATGTTGCCTCTCAGAACCTTCTCCAATCTGAGCCAATGTCTTTGTCTCTTGTATTCTATGATATATCACTATTAATAGCATTAATTTTGACATGTGCTATATTGTATAGGTATTCATCTATTTGATTTCTTTAGTAAATTTATATTCCTTAGGGTAGCAACTGTATTCATGTTTGTACCCTCTCTCATCTTCTTCACTCAATGTCACTTTTTCATAGTAAGCATTCAAATAAATGATTCTTGAGTGAATACATGAATTCATTGAATACTGGCTTAACCTCTGATTTAGCTTGATTGGGTGACCATGGACCAGGCTGCTGTCATCCTGCGTTCCATTAGAGTATTACTTTTAAAATGTATTAGTTGTACACATTTTAAAATAGAATTTGATCACCTAGCTAACATCTGTAAAAATGCCATAAGAACTAAATTACTCCGTATTTAATGTATTACTATCAAGAAAATAGATTCCTAAGTCACAGGAATTTTTTCATAAAAGATTTGTTAAATAACAATTATTTAAGGGAGACAATTATTATGGCTTTAACTTTTTGATAGTAACTTACAGATCTTAAGAGAAAGCTAATTCTGAAAAGTATACTAATTTATTACTTTATTAAAAGTTAATGAGATTATGAGAGAGGTGGGAGCCGATGGCTGATCTTTGTCTACAGCCATTTATTTTAAAATAATTTTGCACAGTCCACCATCTATATTGCTAAACTGAAAGAAGTATTTTCTCATTTTCCATAAGAAAAACCTTTGTTTCCTTTCAGGTGCTTGTTATAATTTCTTCTAATTTTACTTCCATTTTCTCCCACATCCCTTCACATCTGCCCACCATCAGATCAATGTATTTCTTCTAAATTACTGATTCCCAGCCTTTTTTTTTTTTTTTTTTTTTTTTTTGTGGTAGGCGGGCCTCTCACTGTTGTGGCCTCTCCCGTTGTGGAGCACAGGCTCCGGACGCGCAGGCTCAGCGGCCATGGCTCACGGGCCCAGCCGCTCCGCGGCATGTGGGATCTTCCCGGACCGGGGCACGAACCCGTGTTCGCTGCATCGGCAGGCGGATTCTCAACCACTGCGCCACCAGGGAAGCCCTCCCAGCCATTTTTATACTCATGTTCCTTACTAAGCTTTCTACCATTCTTTTTTGAATATATTTTTCCTCCAGTTTTATCAAGATATAATTGACATACAGCATTGTATATATTTAAGGTACACAGCATAGAGATTCAACTTACATACATCAAGAAATGCTTATCACAGTAAGTTTAGTGAACATCCATTATCTCATATAGATACAAAATTTTAAAAAATAGAAAAAAAAAACTTTCCTTGTGATGAGAACTCTTAGCATTTACTGTCTTAACAACTTTCACACATAATGTACAGCAGTGTTCATTATCTGTATCATGTTGTACATATTACATCCCTAGTATTATTTCTCTTAAAACTGGGAATCTGTGCCTTTTGACCACCTTCATCCAATTCCCCCTCCCCCCACCCCCTGCCTCTAGTAACCACAAATCTGATCTCTTTCTATTTTTTGTTTGTTTGTTTGTTTTTGAAGTATAATTGACCTACAACACAATGTTAGTTCCTGTTACACAACATTATGATTTGATATTTCTGTACTTTTCAAAACAATCACCAGGATAAGTCTAGTTATGATGTGTCACCATACAAAGATACTTATAGTTATTGATACTGTTGTCTTCTAATTATCCTTATTAGCCAAAATATTCCATGACACTTAAATCTTGAGTAGTTTTTCTTACAAAAAAGGATAGGTATGTTTGGCTTTTCCAAACTAAATGTCATTCCCCTTTCCCTCTGAGAAACATTGTTCTAAATTATTTTATTAATTTATCAAAATTCATGTTCTGAGATCATGAACAAAGGCAGAACTTTAGAATTAATGAGAACATAAAATAATGAAAATCAGGTTTTCTATTTTTTTGTACTGAAATTTCACTTTTAGTATAAACTTTTAAGATAATACTTAATATTTACTATGTGCCAAACACTGTTCTAAGTTATTATATATATTGCAACCCTGTGCTGTTGGTGGTGTTATTATCCCCATTTTATGGTTGAAGAAACTGAGACACAGCAGTTGCATAATTTGTCCAGGATATTTGGATACTTTTTGGGAGAGGGTGTGTTATGGTGTTTATATCCATAAATTATAAGATCTCTCTCTTGCTCATCCTCTTTTCTTTGGACCCCATGCTGGAGTAAACTCTACCCTAGAACTTATAGTAAGGGGTCAGGTACACGTTTCAGAATACCAGTAAATCAGATATTAGAAATAGTGCTGCCTGTATAGGAACACATGGCCCAGTCTAGTCTAATTCCCTTTGGTATGTGGGGCCATTGGTTTGTTATTGAGAAAAAGTTTGGATGGAATACCATATCCCTTTTCTAACAAAATGTGGCAAAGCAAATAAAGAAAATGACAAGCCAGTCTTATGATTATTGATGTAAAAATTCCTAGGGAAATACCAGCATATACAGTATAATCCTCCAAAATGTAATCATGTTTCTATATTAGCGAATCTGTTAATATAGTTCACAATATTAGTAATTCAAAGAAGAAATTGTATGATCATCTTAATATAGCATTTTAATGCAATACACATTTTTAATTTTTTTCTTAAATCTTTCATGTAGGAGGAAAACATTTCTATAAGTGACTTTTTAAAGGCTACATATTGTGTGGTATGTAAATGTATAGTTGTATATAAATATATAATTACATACAGCTAACACTTACTGAGTGCATACTGTGTGCCTGGCACTGTTCCAGGTGTCAAGTGTTTTACATGTATTAGCTCATTAAATTTTAAAACAGCTATTTATGTGTGTTTGTGTGTGTATATTTTTTTTTAACAGATGAGGCATGAGGAGGTAAATTTGCCCAACGTGATAGATGTGGATATTTTATATGTATATGTGTGTACAACCTAACCAGCCATCAATATAATGTTTAATAATAAAACACTAGACACATTCCCATTAATATCAGGAATGACACAAAATAATCATTGTTAACATTACTATGTAATTAGACAAAAGTATGAAGCAAGAGATGTAAAAATTGGTAAGGAAGAGGCAATCTGATGATTTTACATTATTATATATGCCTGGAAAACCCAAGAGCCTCAGTGAAACACTAATAGAAATATTGAGTTCACTGAGATACCTAGTGCACTAAAGTTTTATGTACAAGAATAAAAATAATTATTTTTTAGACACCAACAATAACTAGTTAGAAAATATAAGGGAAGAAAAGAACCTCCATTCACAGCAAGAACAAAAGCAAAATATTTTAAGACAAGTTTAAAAAGAAATTTATAAGCCCCCTACAAAGAGATCTAGGAACTGTATTGAAAGAGGAAATTTCAATCAATTATTCTTGATTAAACAATATAGTAAATCAGTAGTGCTTTTTAAGCAAGTATTACTATAACACAATCTCCATCAAACTCCTAACAGCAGCTTTTCTATTAAAGCTTGTCAAACTAATTCTTAAGTAGCTGGAAGCATATACATGCAAAAGATTCTCGTATGATTCTGATGCTGTGTAAAGTTTTGAGGTGCGTTGCCCTTCAAAGCTCTGCGTGACATGGCTTGTCGTGACCTTGACCTTTCTGACCTCATTTGCTGACTCCTCCCCTTGCTCACTTGCTGCCAGTCATACTGGCCACCTTGCTGTCCTGTGAACGCTCTCATCTCAGGGCTTTGTACTTAACCCTCCCTTCTCCTGTTACATATTCCTTTCACTTCATTTAGGTATCTGCACAAATACCACCTTCCCTGATTAAAAGTTTCTCTATAGCATTTACCATCACCTGACGTGTATTTACTGTTCACATTCTCTCCCTCTGTGAGTTTGGTGAGTAAAGAGACTGGCTTTGTTCTTGCTGTATCCCTAGCACCTGGCACCTAGGAGGTGCCCATTTGCTGAATGAAACTGGCATTAAAAATTACAGGTAAGATCACTAAGAGTTCTGAGGAGAGGATGAAATTACAGTCAATCTTGTTTTTATTGAACAGTTTACCCTTGAACATCACAGACATTAGGGGCACCAACCCTCTGTGCACTCAGAAATCCAAGTATAACTTCACAGTCGGCCCTCCTTATCCAGGGTTCTGCATCCCCAGATCACCAACCAAGAATCATAGTCCTTATGTATCTGTTGAAAAAAATCCACATATAACTGGACCCATGCAATTCAAATCCACTGTTGTTCAAGGAGCAACTGTAGTTATGTTCTATGAAGTCACTGCAAATACTGAACCATTGCTTCTAGAGGAAATACAGGATTAGGTTCCTGCAAACCTCTGGTCAGAACATCTTCATGGACCAATCAATACATAACCTTGTTGTACATGCAGTACTGTTTAGAGACACTTTATTAAATATGTACTGTTGATTCATTAACACCGAACTCACAGCCAACAGCACTGTAACTTGTGCCTGAACAAAGCTTACCTAACACACATATTTCTCCACAAGGCACATCACAGACTTCTTGCACTTAGATAGCACTTGAGCACTAGACTTGGGGGCCATTTAAACAAAATTCACCAACAGAAAGCACAAAAATGCAAAAATCATAGCACTAACAAGCCCTTTTTAGGACACTTGTTTCAGCATGAGGGCTTTGTTCAGCCTCCTCTGGAATGCCTGTTTGACAACTCAAATGTTCCGGCTCTCTGCACATGCACGTGGCCGTGGGGCGACTGTAAAGCACCGCGAGGATTTATTGGGGTTACAAATAAATTTTAGTGAGTAGGCAAATTTGCAAGTACAGAATTCACAGATAACGAGGACCAACTATACATTATTTTTTCAATAAATATTTACTGCGTTTCTGCTATGTGCCATGCTCCCAGAGTTATTTACCACTCAGACATTTATCAAGTCCTAACCTTATGCCAGGCCCTCTGCAAAACTCAAATAATCCAAAGATATATGTTTAACCGTGTTCCGGGAAAGGTTTCATGGCAGAGTTGGGGTTTTAGCTGAATCTTCAATACTAATAGATAAGATTTTAACCTGTGGAAATATGGAGAAAGGTATTTTAGAAGAAAGAATCTTTTTTTTTTTTTTTTTTTTGTGATACCCAGGCCTCTCACTGTTGTGGCCTCTCCAGTTGCGGAATACAGGCTCCGGACGCGCAGGCTTAGTGGCCATGGCTCACGGGCCCAGCCGCTCTGCGGCATGTGGGATCTTCCCGGACCGGGGCACGAACCCGCGTCCCCTGCATCGACAGGCGGACTCTCAACCACTGCGCCACTAGGGAAGCCCAGAAGAAGGAATCTTAAACTTGGCTATACATTAGAATCACCCAGACCAATAAATAAATAAACATCTATAGGGATGAAACGCTTACACCAGTATATTTTAAACCTCCCCAGAGGATTTCAGCGTGCAACCAAATTAAGAGAACCACCGCTTTAAATCCTCGTGTTTGGCTGGAGTGTAGGTTATGTGAAGGGACGTAAAGAACAAATAAATCTGGAAAAGATATTTTGGACCAGTTATTGGAATGCTATCATTTAGCACATATTTATTAAGCACCTGCTGTTTGCCAGGCACTCTGCTAGTTGCTGGAGATACAGCAGAAAACAAAACACAAGAATCTCTGGCCTGTTAGAGTTTATAGTTGAATTGTTTTGGCAGCTGTTTAGGATGATTCATAGTCTAGATTTAACTTATAGTATATGATGATTTGCATTTAGAAGGAATCTTGTCCTAAATGTTCAGAATTCTAAATTTAATGTCTAAATTACTATATCATCCTCTGATATGAATAGAACTCTGTAAAGAAAAATTGTGTTGTGAACTTCTGTGCTAATTTGACGGCGTGTTTTCTAACACAACCATTCGTTTTGTTAGCCTCTCAAAGTTTTTCAGTTTCTTACACACTGGGACAATTGTCTAAAATCAGTAGAATGAGGACCATTGGAAGTACTAACTCAAGCATTTCATTTTCGCATCTTATAGGAGTTAGTATGTAAGGAACTATTATCTGTCTTGACTATTAGCAAGAATATATACTTAGATCAAACTTAAAATTAACAAAGAACTTTTATTGGGTCATAATTTGCTGTATACCTTGTTTTATATATTGTTTCCTGAGTTCCTTTACATTTAATGTACCATTACATTGTCTTCTAGACCATTAGCAAGAACAGAGACCTCTAATAATAGAGTCCTCTTTTAATTCTGTCTGATACAATTATTCTTTATAGCCTGAATCTGTCAATTTCACTTAAACTTTTGGTCAAGAAGTTTTGAGTTAGTTTGCTAAATAGAGTTATTTAATACCCGAAGAAGAATAAGACATGCACCGTCCTCAGCTGGTACACTCAGCCTGAGGTGAAATGATGTGCACACATGAGCACGTGCAGGTGGGAAGTGAGGGGTGCTGTCAGGAGTGAGAGGTACAGTGCTGTGGGTGGCATCAAAAGGAGAGATGGGTTGAGTTCTGACTAGGCTTGGAGAATGATGTTGTAAATCTTATCATTATTGTCAGAGACAAAGTGCCATTTAACTACCATCCAGCTGTGTTATAATGCAGAGAATGTGTCTTACATATATTTTATATAAAATTACACAGTTTGGTCAGCTTTTCCTCAGTTTCAGTTGTACTTAATATAACTGTGTTTTGTTAACGTGGATGATATCATGTGCTTTATACTTCTTTTAAGATCATCTATGTCCTTTTTTCCTTAGGAATTTTCTCTATCCTGCTCCGCCACACATTAGCTGCTTTAGCAACCTAGTACATCAGCATTTTGGATGTCATTTGTATTCTCTGAGCTTTTCTAAAATTTCTCATTCCTTGAGTATTTACAAGTTTTATAGGAATTGAAGGTCATCTTTTTAAAAGACTTGCTTGTTTATTTGAATTTTTTAAAATACTAAATGGGGGGAATTTCCTGGCAGTCCACTGGTTAGGACTTGGCACTTTCACTGCTGTGCGCCCCCATTTGATCCCTGGTCAGGGAACTTAAATTCCGCAAGCTGTCAAAAAAAAAAAAAAAAAAAAAAAAAAAAAAAAAAAAACTAAATGAGAAGCTAATCATTGGGAAATACTTGAAAATATAACCCAAATAATCATATGGGTTATATTGTCACTTAAAGTGACTATAGAAAAGTTTCTTTATTTTTAGACCACTGAGAAGAAATACTGTTTTTGTGGATTTCCTATCTGTCTCTGAACCCTGGAGAGAATTGAAAGTATCTGCTCTTAGTGTTATGGCACTGAAATATTTTTATAATCAAACCCTAAGAATTTTGACTTGAAGAAGCATTATCTTCTTTCTTTGTCACAGAATTGTTTCTTTTTTTTAACTTTATCCTTTCATACATATTTTTAAAGTGGTCTGTTGAGTTAATTTATGTAAGTCTTTTCATCACCTTTTTTTTCCCTTAATAGTTCTTTATAACAAAACTTATTGAATATTGTTTGAGGGGGTCTTTTTCTTGCCTTAGTTCTGAACCAATTGAGAAATAAACAAAGGAGCCAGGTAGATGGACATCAAAATAGCAGCTCTTTTGATGGAGCTATTGCAGAACAGGACTTAAGAGCACAGCATAAAGGACTTAGCAACATTGAACCCCCAAATTAGAAAGATGTAGTCATCCAATCTCAGGCAGTGCTGGAGAGCAAAGCAACTCTGTGCTGTCTGCACCTGGGCAGATCCCAAGAGAAATGTGCAGAGGAAGGGGCTGCACTTTGCTTACACAACTCCTCTTCCCAGACTTACCCCTCAGATAAGTCATCCTCAAGTGAGGCGGAAGAGGCCAGAGCATTACTCCAGGGGATGCCACTCTAGTTAGGAAATTGAAGCCAGAGAAGGAGACTGCAGGAAAAGACCTCTCATCCCTGCCAGGCTTGAGCTCACTCAATTTCACAGCTGCCTTGAATGTTGAAAGCAGCCCCAGTGGCAGAGCCAGGGCTACAGGAACATTGCAAATCACTGCAGGCTCTTTGATAAGCTCACCCTGTCACAAAGAGAAATAAAAACTAGCAGGGAGCATTTTGTTCATATGAATGCCTGCATTCAAAGTTGCTGGAGCCTGTTTTTTACTGGTCCTGTTTTTCACTCAGATGTCTTCTAGATAGCAACACACTGCTGGGTACCATATAGGTTTTTTTGCTGTGTGGATTATCAAAGATTAAATGGATCTGCCCTCAAGAAGCTTACAGCCTGGTTCATAAATAAGTACTATATTGTGCAGTACAGACTATTAATGTTATAGAAGTTCAATAAAAACCAGACTGGTCCAAGAAGATGTTTATGGAAAAATAAGCCTTGAGCTGGGCTTAGAACAACAGATGTGATCTGGTTAGGTGAGGCTGTGCAAGAGAACACTTGGGTGAAGGGACAGTTGTTTCAGCATCTGTGACTTCACTTTTGCTATTCCTTCACCTTAATTGAAGTGAGAAATAAGAATACAGGACTAGAGGAGCCCCGGTTGTAAGAATCTTGAAAACAAAGCAGAGGACCAGAGATGTGATCTGCTGAGATTTTTTTTAAACCTAAGCGTGGTGTCATTGCAAATTACTTTGGCAGGGATGTACTTAGGGGGTATTCAAGGAAGGAGATAAATTAAGAAATGAAAGTAATCTAAGCCTAAGGAAATGAAATATATTAAAGCTCTCATGACCATCTGATTTACTAAATATAATAACTTTCAGAGGTTAGAGTTAGTGCCTGATTGATTTTGCTCCATTCTTTTACACCATGGGTATAAATTAGGTTTTTGGTTGGTCGGTTCTTTTTTTTAAATCAAAAATAATGAGAGCTTTTGGTTAAAAATTTAACCTTTCAATCTTCTGGGGACAATTGGGAAAATTTGATTTAATAATCTTACTTCTATGGAGGTGTTTTAGGATGAAAAGAATTGTAGATTGAAGGAGAACGAATCCATATTAGGAGAAAGGTACCTACCGGGAAGGCTGGTTGGATCACTGCTGACAGAGAATTGATTCCAACACTAGCATCAAAACCCATGTGTTTCACATTCATACCTCAGCAAACAGTTGAATTTTCAAATGTTAGAAAAGCTCTTGACATTGACAGATTTTAGTGTTATCACAAAAACCACACTGTCATAACTGCGCCGTGTGCTCAGTCATTTATTGCAGTGACCCAGACAGCCAGTACAGCTGTTTGCATTTTATCTGCAGTGGGAAGTGCACCAAGGCCATGTGACTAAGAAAGGCAGGCAAGGGCCTCTTTTCACCTACAGATGTTTTAATGTGCTTAACATTATCCAATACTAGCAACCAAGATAGTCTAAATACCACAGCAGGATCTGATTAGCTTTTTCAGATCACTGCCTTTATTTGCTGTTTGCAAAAAAGCTTAATCCAGTGCTAGGGATCAGGCTTCCTGCTGAGCTCTTGGGTAGTTTTCTCTCATTCTTTGTGTTCACAGTGGCAGGAATTAGTGAGAAGATTCCTCCTCCTCCTGAATTAAAGCTATAAAGTAGTAACTATAGTAGCAAAGGGGTAAAAAGAAGAAAGAAAGCCCAGGGGAAAGAGGGACTGTCTATTCATACTAAAGAGTGTCTTTTTTATATACAAAGGGGAAAAGATTTTAATGTAAATTCATAAATATTGACCTTGCTATCTCTAGTCAGTACATAGCTTGTTTTATTAGGTTTTAGTTGTAACTACTTTGCATGAATATGTCATATTTTTCATCTTAATCTTATTTAATCAAACTCACCTTTACCAGAAGTACATTTACTAACCATACTAGTGGCCTTGATTTATCTTTCTCACTTTTTTCAGAGTTGATGATACCTTTTTACTCATGAAATTAAAAAAAAAAATTACTGCCACACCAAAAAAAAAAAAAATTCTAACTTGATTTCTGTGATGTTCATATGCTTACTCAAGACATAAAATTTGAACTCTATGTAATTCACATCACATTATACTTTGCAATAAACTATAATATTAGAAATGCTTTATCTTGATCTTTTGTGGGCTTATGGAATTAGACTATGGGTGTAACTATTGCAAAAACATTACTGTAACCTTTGGCAGAAAAAGAATAGTTCTTCCTTTAGAAATTAGTTTGGCATTCAGAATCTAATATTTACATTTAGTTTAAAAATACTTTCACAAATTTTTAAATTTTCTAACATTTTTGGAATAACATACTTTCATGGAATATTAAGCTCTTTTTGAGGAAAAATATCTATAGACAAATGGTGATCTACAAATACCATACTTTGTATTTTAGTTTTCTTTCTGGAAACAGCAATAATTTTTAGGCTTTTAGTGGGCACAAGGAATGTTTTTGGTGAGATAACTGAAAATTTTTAACCATTTAGAGTAGATTTCTCTCTTCTTTTGTAAACAGAGTACCTCTCTTTTACATTTGACTGGGCACAATAAGGACATGCCCAAGAGTCCCAACCAATATTAACTTTTTTTCCAAGTATTGTCCCATGGTCCTAAATGTGAGTAGCCTCTGTTTTTGTGTGTGAGAAGAAAGACTGATTTAGATTGTTTGAGATTGTTTGGGGTGCTTTAACCAAATTTTATACCTTTAGGGTACTTGATTATATAATGGGAAAGCCCAGGCTCTGCATAAATCAGCCTGTCTCAGAAAATTGTATTTTAAGAGGAGCTTTTTCCTTCAGTCTTTTAATTTGCACTGGAATGAAAAGGAGAGACGTGTGTGTGTGTGTGTGTGTGTGTGTGTGTGTGTGTGTTCTATACCACATAAGTAGGTAGTAGAACCGCTTTATATTGCCTTTTTCTTTAGTAAGGAAATAGTCTCACAACACCTGATGGTGTTTAAATTTTGATTGAATTTCTGTAATCAGAGGTCACTCAAGATACAATTTATGCAGCTCTCAAAAGCAAGTAGTCCGTAACATTATAAATACTGTAGTCTGGAACTTTGAAATAAATCAGGGATGACAGGCTTCCTCACTGACAGAGCTGATTTTCGTATACTCATATCCTTTAAAAATATTACAATGTTTCTTCTTTGTAAAGTTAACCTGTTCCTGAACTGAAATTTGAGTATTACATCTTACAAATTTAATGAAATACAAATATAACAAATAACATCATGTTGTATATTAAAACATAATGAATGATTTTGCTTTTATTTAATTACATGATTAACTAGTATCCATAATAAAATAATTTTACACTGTTATTTGACACAAATAAAGTGGATCGTTCTGGTGATTTTAGATTGAAGTTAAGTAGTTTTGTCTAAATATTAAGTTTAGATGACTCATTTGGCACAAAGTTGGCCAAACTTGTTTTATCTTATGAACTTTAAAAAATCAGTTCTGTTTGTACATTCTTAAACCTTTTTCTTTTGCAATCTTATTTTCATCATCTTTTTTTTGTTTGTTTTATTCTCTTGCCACAAATGAACCAATACTTACAAATATTTTATATTTCCCAGTATTTCCAGGGAAGTAGCTTTGCTATAATCTCTGTCTCATTTCACCAGTAAATCATTTATTAGAGAAAAGGGATTGCTGCAGTAGTTAATTGCTACTTTGACACACCTCGTTTTCTTTATTTCTCAGAAACAAAAAGCTAACAGACTAGAGGATAGCCTTGACTTTTTGGAAACATGCAACTTTTGCTACTTTAAAATATAATTGGTTTCTTTGTTTTGTTTAAAGCCAAGGAGGAAAAGCTGGCCTGCCCAAGCCAGGTGTTTCTTGTTGGCAGCCTGCTCCCTAATGGCTCTGCTCTCAAAGAGCAGCTGCCTACTACAGCTTTGTATGGCCTATTGTTGCCGCACACCCCTCGTTAATACACATGCTGCCCCGGGCAGACCCGAGAATGACATCAACTTGCTTATCTTAGAAACCTGCGAACCTGACGCAGGGTGCTGAGGTTGGCTTGCATCTGCCTGGCCGACTAATTGTGAGCTTTCTGGCCTATGATTGGTTGTTATTCCACTCGGTAATAGGTTAAGCAAAGACATTGCCATTCCATCTGTTCACCCATTCATTGTTCTTCTTGCTTGCCTGGAAGTCTGCAGCTAAAATTGTGTTAAGGAGTTACTGCTGAAGCTGCTACAGAAACCAATGTCTTTGTATTTTCCTGCGAACGTGAGTATATGTGCTACTTAATGCCTTGGAAGTTAAACTTTGCTAAGTATTCAGGATATTAATTTGAACTCTGTTAAGGATAGAATGCACCTCAAATGAAAGCCTACAAATTATTACATAGTGCCAAAATACCAGAAAATTAAATTCTTTCTGTAAAATATGTCTGTGAAGCAGATTTTTTACATTTTTATATTCTGGAGTTATATAAATAATTACAGTTTCATAAGCATTCACAAGGCATTAGGCATGTCATGTAATCATTTGTACTTAAAGATAAGTTATAGCGTGTTCTGATATTTTGATAAACAATGAATTTAGATTTTATCTTCTTGTCACATTCTTAGGTTTCTTAAGGTGTCACTGTCAGACCTAGGGGCTGTAAAATGATAGTAAGGTTTAATAGATTTTTCCATTGTCTTAAAAATCTAGCTTGGGGAGATGGATTGCTATTAGATGTTTCAGCTTGTTTTAATTATGATGATTAAGTATTCAATTGCTTTGTCAGCAGTTTCAGTACTCATGTATAGTTTCCAATTTCTTCTCTCCCACCTTTTTTATTTTTTATTTTTTTGTTTTTTTTGCTTGCATTAGTTTCAGGTATTAGATTGAAGATGTCACTTGGAGAACTGTTGCTTTCAAGAGATCTGTAATGGGGAAGGGAGGAGACAAAGACTTTCATCTATCAGTTGGGAGGAAAAGAAAGACCATAAAGGGTTAAAAAGAGGTTTTCATTTCTACCACATGCCCTATTGTGTGAACATATGCATAAGTCTATTGAAAGTTTTCAGAAGATGGGCAGGCCACCAGTTGCTGGTCTCCTGCAGTTCCAGTAGACATCTGTTGCCCCAGAGCATTAACCAATCTGTTCAAAGGGACATCCTTCTTTTGTTAGCTAGAGGGATGCAGACAACAGCACTCACTAAAATACAGTGGTAATTAAATACACAGAGACTACAGCAGTAGGTATTTATTACATATTCATTATTTTATTTCCATTGTTCTCATACTATTACCATTTGGATAACAATCAGAACCCACTTTATGGCATTGTAACTTGATGTTACAAACAAACATTGATTTAACAAGTTTATGGTCTAATATTCTTAATATGATGCTTTTTAGAATATAAAAAAATTTTTACTGGATTTGAGATGAAGGATTATCTAAGTTATCTAATGAGAACTTTCAGCAAATCTCACTAAATGGGGGAATGTTTGTGTATGCAACAAATTTCTAGTAAATAGCCTTTATATCATAAAATCTGCTTTCAGCTAGTATAAAGCTTCTTTTTGGCAATTAAAATAATTGGTTACACTTTATCATCTATAAATGTCATCTATAGCATGACATTTTAGTTCTTTTTCAACATATAGTATTATTTGATTTTTAACTTATTAGGCCTTCAACAAGAAAAATTGTTTTAGTTTCTAGTACAATATTTGGAGGAAATCTAAAGCTCTATAAGTGCAGTACCTTTTGTGTTGATGAATATAATGTAAAGGCCAATTATAATAGGTCTCTGATAACCTAAAAGTTAAGCCGTAGTCTTGAAGTTTTTTGATAACTATGGGAATATAAACATTGACCTACTTTGTGTGTGAAACTTTGTCTAGGCTGCTTCATGAAATGAGGAAAATTACTCTTGTTAATAGTTGATTAATTTAAAGATTATTTATATGCGTTTGCATTTCAGTAAATGGCAAAACTTAACAGTCTAATTTAAAAATTTAAGCAAAACAAGTCTAATTTAAAATTTTAAGGAGGAAAGTGTTTTCTCCCTTGCATATAATAGTAAATTTTGTGTTGTTATTGTAGTCTTTGCTAATTATTTTCAAAGTTATATTGATCATTTTTTTTTATATTGATCATTTTTAAGGCACTGAACAAAAATAAAGATCACATACCATTCTTTGTTCTAAGATGTAATAATTCCTTGTTAAGTTTTACACATTACATTAAGTAGTACTGCAGCCTTTGAAGATATTTTTGTCAGCTTTTATATCTTAAGACTTTTGTCAGCTTTTAAATTTAATTTTTTGTTGAATGATTTCAAAATATTCACAATTTTTTTTTAGTGCCATATTAATTCAGGGCAATCTTTTTTTTTTTAACATCTTTATTGGAGTATAATTGCTTTACAATGGTGTGTTAGTTTCTGCTTTACAACAAAGTGAATCAGTTATACATATACATATGTTCCCACATCTCTTCCCTCTTGTGTCTCCCTCCCTCCCACCCTCCCTATCCCACCCCTCTAGGTGGTCACAAAGCACCGAGCTGATCTCCCTGTGCTATGCTGCTGCTTCCCCCTAGCTATCGGTTTTACATTTGGTAGTGTAAATATGTCCATGCCACCCTCTCACTTTGGCCCAGCTTACCCTTCCTGGTGACCTCAAGTCCATTCTCTAGTAGGTCTGCATCTTTATTCCCGTCCTGCCCCTAGGTTCTTCATGACCAATTTTGGTTTTTTTTTTTTAGATACCATATATATGTGTTAGCATACAGTATTTGTTTTTCTCTTTCTGACTTACTTCACTCTGTGTGACAGACTCTAGGCCCATCCACCTCATTACAAATACCTCAATTTCGTTTCTTTTTATGGCTGAGTAATATTCTATTGTATATATATGAAGGGTGATCTTTTACTAATTACAAGTGAATAAGGAAGCATTTTAGAGATTAAAGTTTTTAAAAACCAAATCTTTACCATTTGAGTCAATAAAAATAAGTTATTTCAAATTTATATTATGTAATGGAGAAAATATATGCAGCTTATAGGCCTGGTAATTGAACTTATTTGTCCTTATAGTCTGTTGGTTTATAGGAACTAAAAATTATTTAACTGCTTGTTTAGTACAAGATGACATTGGTTACCTCAAAGAAAGTTATCCAGTGAAATCTGGAAGATGAAGAGAGGCCTGTCAGTGTGAAAAAAAAGTTCAACCAAAATATTTTAAAAGAAAAGTTATTTTGCCTAACAAAATTAGGTGTACATTTTTTGAAGTAGTGTAAATCAAGCTTACACATATACCTAATATTAAAAATCATGTTAGCTCACTTGGAAACATTATATTTAAATAGTATATATAAATATATGAATTATCACAAGTTCAAGGTGTGTGGTATTCACTAAATACATTTGAATGCAAATGAGTTTTATCTAGTTTAATATTATAAAAAGCAAACAATGGATAATCCCATTTTTCTCCCTATTTAATCATTATAGCCATATAATAAAATTACATAGCAAAGCAGATTTACATAGTGTCACCAACACTTTTCTAATATTAGACTGAAAGTGATACTGAAAGATTTAAATATTGGGTTGGCCAAAAAGTTTGTTCAGTTTTAGGTTAAAATAGCAGACATTTTTCATGTTCATGAAGAACTTTATTGAACAGCGTATTCACTAACCGAACGAACTTTTTGACCAACCCAATAAGTCTTTAGGGTGGATAATTTTCAGTTTAAAAACTTTATAATATCTGGTTTTGCTTCTTTGAAAAATGTGAAAATTAAGAATTCATTATTCTTTAAACATAACATTTCATTCTAATGTTCCCCACCGACTCTATTTTTCATAAAGTATTAATCTTGTTTAAAACAGTCCAAAAGAAAACCACTACAGCTCAATATTAAAATAATATTTCTTAGTTCAATTCAGGGATTTGGTCAGTGAGTCATTATCTTGAAAAATTATCTCACAACAGCACTTATGCAAAATCCAAACTTTTCAGGGGAGATCAAAAATGTTGCCCGTTAAATACACTTCCTGCAGTCAGAGCAGATTGTGGGGTTTACAGAACAATGATGTCGGAGCTTCCAGATTGGTTTGGCAGCTGCATTGTTCTCAGAGGGTAAACCAGGCGCACTTAAGTCCCAGTCTCTTTTATAGGCTTTTGTTCATACCAAATTATTCTTTTACTGTGCTAGCATTCATGATGGCACGTTAAAAGAGTGCCGCTTAGCAACCAGCTCTGGTTGCCAGGCAGCCCAGCTTCCAATAGGTTTTCCTTGTTTAAGATACTTTTGGTGGGAGCTCTACCAAGGCCACAGTGCAGATTTTTCTTTTTAACTGTATCCCTTTATTAGGATGCTGTTGTGATTTGTTGCTTGCATTATGGTGTCACTATATTACAGTAGTTAATAAATCACTGAGTATTAAGATTTGCTTTCAAAACTGCTTCCTTTAATTCTAATAATTGGGCTCATGCATATCCATATTAATAGAAAAAAATTGAAATGGTTACAGCTTCATAATGGAGCAGATGGATATAGAGGTCTCCCAAGGAAAATTTCTTTTTATCAGTTGTGCGGTCAGGAGCCAAGAGAGTGTGATGTTTCTTTAAAACTAATGAATGCTATATTAGTAGAACAATGATGTTAAATTTATGTCTTCTCAAGGGATAAAACTGAAGAAACTCCTGTAGACGTGTGCAGAAGTTCTACACTGAAGGAATTTTAAGTGTACTGTTATCAAGCTAAAGATTCCATGGTCTCTTCTCTATTATTTACCATAGTTAATACAATTTATTTCATTGTATAGAAATACTGCACTCTCTGATAAGTTCACTCTAATGCATTCAAATGTGCAACTTCTTAGAAAATCACTTAGCATTTTCTCTTAACATTTATATAATAGCTCCTTTCTAGTGTAAATAAGATGTTGAGGAGCTGTAGAATAAAATGTTTTTCCAATTTTCTTTTTCAGGTTATTTAAATAGGTGTTCTATGACAGTCTCGTATTCAGCTACCACTGGCTTACTAATGTTATCCATGTGTAAAACACTGGAATTGCCTTAATAAGTAAACTACTGATGTGCATATAGTCCTCACAATGAAGCACAAGAGAAAATAATTTTATTTTGCTAACCTGTTCCTGGTAGAGAAATAACAATTATTCCCAGTAGACTTTTAGGAAAACAGTAAAACAGCCAAAGCATTTTAAACAGTAAAAGCATTCCTGTAGGGGAAAAGTAGAATAAAATATGATGTTTTAACCAAATGCAGATAATAATTAGCAAATTATCTAATATAATACAGAAGTATTTTCTGCCATAAAATTCAAGAAATTAAGATAACATTTATTCAGTGTACTTAATTATTTGCTGCTAACTTTATTTAGCAGCAAATATAATTATAGGAATATTCCATTCCTATGCTTTCTATAAATGTGCATAGAATAAGAGCTTTTTCCCCTGGAATGAAATAGACTGTAGTCCCTGGCACTTAATAAGGGTAGCACAGTGTTGTATTCTGTTACTGTGTTCAGGATTTACAAAGTAAAGATTATTAGGGCAAAACTCTTCAACTCTTAGGTGGAATATAATTCACTTTGTAATTATTTCATTCCTTGTTGGCTGTTGTAGAATGTGTGCTCTTTCATCGCAGTAGTACTCTAAATCATTTTTGAAAGTCTTTAGATTGTTGTTACGCTTGATCCAAATTAACAATAACTTTTAAATTATAATAAGTTAATGTGTTCCTTTTCACATGGCTTTCTCTTTAAAAGAATTTTTGCAAATTTTTGTGAATTATTTTAGAGAAAATGTACATAACCTGTCATAGCACATCTAAAACAGGGTTTTTAAAATAATATTCTGTGTGTCACTATAGAAACTTAGGCCTCTCTAACTGTGGGAAAATCTCTTCCATCAGGATTGAGAAGCAGCATGATATAGTGGGGAAAACATGGGTTTCGGAGTCAGACAAAACTGGGTAAAAAGTCCAGTTCCACTACTTATTTACTTTGCTGCCTTGGAGGGAATACGTAATTTTTCTAATTCCAAACTTCGTCATCTGAAAAACAGGACATGATACTATCTTGGAAGGGTGTTATAAGGGATGAGAGGATGTAGACAAAACAAAGTTGATATTCAGTAGTTTGGTAATTCTCTCCCAACTTCTTTATTGAAATAGAAATGATACTGAAATATCATTCAGTAGATATGAAATTCTAAATATTTTACATTTTTCTCTAGGAATACGGGGTGCTTTGCATTCAAGAATACAGAAAAAACAGCAAAGTGGAGTCAAGTACACATAACAGCTTCATGGGCTTGAAGGATCATCTGGGGCATGACCTAGGCCACCTTTATGTGGAGAGCACTGACCCACGTTTAAGTACATCTGTACCTTGGTCAATGGTAGAAAAACCAACAATGGATAAAGTTAATTCCGGGAAGGAAGAAAAAGAGGTGTCTGAAGAGAATGCGAGCTCTGGTGACTCTGAAGAAAGCACAAATTCTGATAATGAGTCAGAACAATTGAGTAGCATTTCAGTAGAGCCATGCTTATTAACCAAGACTCACAGACAACTATGTAGGTCTCCGTGTTTAGAGCCTCACATACTCAAACGCAGTGAAATTTTGCAAGACTTTAAACCTGAAGAGTCTCAGCCAACCAAGGAAGTGAAGAAACCCCCTGATGTGGTGCGAGAGTACCAAACAAAACTGGAGTTTGCACTGAAGTTAGGTTATTCTGAAGAACAGGTTCAGCTTGTGCTAAACAAGCTTGGTACCGATGCTTTAATCAATGATATTTTGGGAGAACTTGTCAAACTTGGAAATAAAAGTGAGGCCGAACAAGCAGTTAGTACAATTAACAGTATAATGAGGGAAACGTCTTCCCTGGAATCTCAGCGGTCTGAATCTCCGATGCAAGAGATTGTAACAGATGATGGGGAAAATCTGAGACCAATAGTTATCGATGGCAGCAATGTGGCAATGAGGTAAGTGGGGAAATCTTCACTCATTCTTACCAAACAATCTTTAAAACATATTTCTAATTTTGTGACTGTTTCTTTTCTAACAGTCATTAATGTCAAGGTGGTTCTGCATCCCAACATTAGCTTCCATATTTCTAATTGTGTCTCTCTTAGTTCTCTCTCTGCTTCCAGAGCGGTCAACCACCCTTACCTCATTTGTCCCTAAATAAAAGACCTCCTTTTCCCTACTTATGTCTTTCTTTTTCCCCTCATCTGGTAAATTACTATGGCATAAAAATTAGCATATATTCCCGGTACAGTGTTAAACATTAGTTTTAATTGAAGAACTTGAGTATGATCATATTGAATAACTTTGGAACCTAGAGAGATAAATGGCCTATTTCTATACAAAGTCAAATAACCATAAGATAAAATCCCAGTTCTTTGAGAAAATTATTTTTATTGATTTCAGGAACAAATCAAAGCCATAATTTCAGGGGTTGTTTTGTTCCATTTAATAAATGTAATTCAAAAATAAGTTTTAGGAACTGGGGGGAAAAAAACAAAAGCAAAGCTTCCAGAGAAATTTTTTTATGTATTTTGATGGCTAAATATGTAAAGTGCATCCAAATTCAATTAGTATATGGTTAACTGCCCACAGTGTTCAGAATACTGTGGGGATATAAAGATATGGAAAGGCATCAGTTCTTCTTTCAGAAAGCTTAACATTTCATATATTGTTTCTCAAGGTGACCTGAGGATAGCTATCAAAGAATCATCTGGGGAACTTGTTCTAACTAGTGTACATTCTAGAGCAGTGCTGTTCAATGGAAATGTAATGTGAGACACATATGTCATTTAAAATTTTCTGGTACCTACATTAAAAAATTAAAAGAAACAAGTGAAATTAATATGAATAATATATTTTATTTAGCTTAATATAGCCAAAATATTATTTCGATGTGTGTTCAATAAGAAAATTGTTAATGAGATATTTTTGCATTATTTCTTTCATATTAAGTCTTAAAATCAGATATCTTACACTTATATAGCACATCGCAATTCAGACTAGCCATACTACAAGTGCTTAATAGCCACATGTAGCTTGTGGCTACGTATTAGACAGTATAGTTCTAGAAACCTACCAAGTCCACACACAGACCTACCAAGTCTAGATCAAGGTGTAGCCCAGCCATCTCCTTTTGTAACAAATACCCCCACTAATAGTGATGCCTACTAAAATTTGAGAACCACTGTTTTTTAGGTGATAGCAGCATTTCTGCATAGAGTATGAGAAGGACCAACTTGTAATTCTCAAAATAATACTGCTTCCACCTGATGGAAAGTTTATCTTTCTTTCATTTATAAGCAGATGAGATTTGCAGTATTTAAATTACTTGTCCAAGGTAAAACATAATTCAAACCCAAATATGTCTGACTTCAAAGTCTATACACTTTTCATCATAATGAATGGTAAAAACAAACTGAAAATGCTCAAGCCAGATCTTCCAAGGCCTTCAATGCCAAGCTAGAGAATTTAAACTTGGCTCCAGTCCAAAGGTAATTGAAGATTTTTGAGGAAGGTAATGTCAAGAGTAGAGCTGTGCCTTAAACTGATAATCTGGCCATGATATTTAAAATGGACGGGGCTTCCCTGGTGGCGCAGTGGTTGAGAATCCGCCTGACGATGCAGGGGACACGGGTTCGTGCCCCGGTCCGGGAAGATCCCACATGCCGCGGAGCTGCTGGGCCCATGAGCCATGGCCACTGAGCCTGCGTGTCCGGAGCCTGTGCTCCACAACGGGAGAGGCCACAACAGTGAGAGGCCCACGTACCACAAAAAAAAATAAATAAATAAAATAAAATGGACTACAGGAGATAGGAGATAAATTTGAATGCAAACAACCCTTTCTGAGGGAGTAAAAAGGGCCTTAAGTGTCATAGAGGTATGAAGTGTACATACAACCTTGAGAAGTCCTTCAGTAAAATAACCTCTCTGTTATCTAATCTTTCCCAAATTTAGCCATGAAATGATTTTGTTTTCTTGTAATAATCCAGAACTAGTGAACAGTTACCTTAGCAGAGTGATAATGAGTAAAGCCAAAACACCATGGAATCGCCAAGCGAGAAAGTAATGAAGGAAGGTAATACGTCCTGGAGAAACACCTACAACCATAGCCATATACCAAAAGCACCAGAGAGGTTCTTAAAGGGCTCAACTCTTGGAGAATCTGATTCAATGGGGTATAGTAGAGCCCAAATAACTGTATAGTATTTTTAAAGCGCCAAGGTATTTCTGATGCATAGACAGTGTTAAGAACCATTCAACATGGAAAGTGTGGGTATCAATAGGTCGAGAGGTAGAAGAAACTGATGATCCAGGGAAAGAGTAGTGTGAAAAATACCAGTCTTAGAAAAAAGTTTAGTGCTAGTAAAACCAAGAGACATACAAATGCCGTCAACTCAAGGAAGCGGAGACTTTAAGGAGAGAGTATCCTGTGGGTAGAACTGAAAAAAAGATCCAGGGACATGACAGCCAGGAAATCATTGTCTTCAAGAATGCCATATGGTGTTAAAGATAGAAACCCAGTTACAAGATGTCAAGAAATGAACGAATAGAGCTAGACTGTTATTCTCGAAAGTTGACAGAGGAAGGAAAGAAAGAGGAGTAAGAGTTGAGAAAGGATTTTTAGTTTTATATAGAACAGAACTATATAAGCTGAGGGGATGGGGAAAAAGTCTCCACAACAGCAATAATATGAGAGTTTAATTTTTGAAGCAAAGTTCTCTGAAGGAGGAGACAATCAAAATACAAATAGAGAATTTGGCATTGGAGGTAAATACACTTTGGGGTAGTCAGAAGAACACCTTGGAGGGGAAAAACAGCATCAGACTTATAAAACTTAGAGCCCATAGAAGTGAATTTTTTAAATGGATATCATTTAGTTAAATGATGTCACAGTTGGAGCAACTCACATGACTGAAACCTAGTTCCCAGTGGCAATTGAAAAGTACTTGGATAACTGAAAATTTGCATAAAACTCTAAACTTTACTTATCCCACATGATGAGATACAAAAATAAATGACATAATTAAGGCATTTCAAACAATCTACTATATGTAATTAGAAAACACTTCAACCCCCCAAGCTATTTTGGCCCCATTTTGGTTTTTTTGCTATAAAGATGGGACAATGCACATCATATGTTTTAATCTGACATGTAACCTGAGATGCTTCAGGCATTGCAGGAGAGAGCAAGTTGACAGGAAATTTTATTATAGCAGCCTTATACTGTCAGTCACAATGAAATGTTGTACCACGTCCATAACTTTGAAAGTGCCAGAACTCATGGAAATGCATAGTAAACTTTTACATTCTACCACTTATGAGATCTACGTAAAGTAATAAAAGTCATTTAGAAATGCATACCTACTTCAGATTCAAAATCTTAATTTAACAAAAATGCAGAGAGATTTTTACCCATTTCCTGTTGCATAAAATATAGCAAACATGCTTTTACTTTTTAAGTTAATGTCCTACTCATGTTACTTTAGCAAACCTATTATATAATATATTTATATACATAATAATAAATTATAATAGGTAAATGCAAGGATGAGTTAAGAATAGAGTACTATTTTATTTCCTTTCTGATTTCTCAGGCAGATATATTCCACATATAAGATGAATATATTTTAGTTTCATTTAAATGCTAGTAGTGGAACTGATATAAATGATTCTTTAGATGTAAATTAAAAGTAGGAAAGAAAGGCATTTTATTAAAATTACCAAAATGGACTTTAAAAAACAATTCTCTACACACTACCTTTGTGATTCTGGGTAACTTGTTTAAACTCTCCAATCTCAGTTTTCAGGATTGTAAACAGAGGAACTCATGTTGCAGGCTTGTTATTAGAATTAAAGATAATTAATACCAAGTGCCTGGCATGTAGTAGGTGCTCAGTAAATTACAGTTATTATTACATTAAAGAGCTAGATTCTGTATTTTAATCCAGAACATAATAACCAATGTAATGAAAACTTAGTTTTTCAGATTTTTAAAAATAAATTTATTTTTATTTTTGGCTGCGTTGGGTCTTTGTTGCTGCTAGTTGCAGTGAGCGGGGGCTGCTCTTCATTGCGGTACACGGGCTTCTCCTTGCGGTGAGCGGGGGCTGCTCTTCGTTGTAGTACACAGGCTTCTCATTGCCGTGGCTTTCCTTGTTGCAGGGCGTGGGCTCTAGGCTTGCAGGCTTCCGTAGTTGTGGCTCGCAGGCTCTAGAGCACAGGCTCAATAGCTGTGGCGCATGGGCTTAGTTGCTCCGCAGCACATGGGATCTTTCCGGACCAGGGATCGAACCTGTGTCCCCTGCATTGGCAGGCAGATTCTTAACCACTGCGCCACCAAGGAAGTCCCAGTTTTTCAGTTTTTTTATTCAACATTTAACAAACAGCAGTTTAGCAGTCCATCCTATGATCTATAGGTATATTTTAATTCTTTATGATTATATCATCAATTTTTTCAATGATTTCTACAGTTTCATAAAGAAGACTTGGACTCTTAGGTCTGGTTGATGCCAAAATTGCCCAGGGACAAGCCATATAACCATAATATACAGCATAGTTTCCAAAATTGCAGGAATCCTGTGTTGCTTTGCAGGAAGCATGCATCTACTATCATCTTATTAATATCTCTTAAAAATGTGCCACATTGATTGAAGTTCTGGGTAAGTTGGTTGAATAAGCAATTCAAATTGACAAATACCTAGACCGTAGTCTAGCATAATTTGTGATAGCTATTTCAATGTGAGGTATAGGAGCAAAGAGGACATAAGTATTCAAAAATAGAAAACAGCAAACTAATAAGTTTAGATAAAGCCCTAAACTTTTGCACAAAAGTACTTGGTTTTTGAAATATGAAACAGAATAAGTTTATATTTAGTGGAACTGGACTAACTAACAAGGACTGACAAAAAGCTGCAGTTAATATTAATTCTTAAAAAAGCAAAAACGGGCTTCCCTGGTGGCACAGTGGTTGAGAATCTTCCTGCTAATGCAGGGGACATGGATTCAAGCCCTGGTCTGGGAAGATCCCACACGCCGCGGAGCAACTAGGCCCGTGAGCCACAACTACTGAGCCTGCGCGTCTGGAGCCTGTGCTCCGCAATAAGAGAGCCCGCGATAGTGACAGGCCCGCGCACCGCGATGAAGAGTGGCCCCCGCTTGCCACAATTAGAGAAAGCCCTCGCACAGAAACGAAGACCCAACATAACAAAAATTAATTAATTAATTAATAAACTCCTACCCCTAACACCTTAAAAAAAAAAAAAAAAACCTCTCAGTAATTTAGCAAATTGGTCATTCAGCAAATAAGCTTCTTTCCATAGTAGGGCAGATACTTCATAATATAAGTATACCATGAAATGTATACTCCAGATCTAGAAACAGAAACAAAGCGTAAGTAATATTTATCATATTTCTGAAATGAAATTCTCATGATATTGTGATTTTTATTTCCTCCAAGTAGCTTTACAATTCTTCAAAATCCGATTCTATTAAACCTGAGGTAGTTTAGCAATGGAGTATAGAATTATTCTCTATCCACATATGTCCAATAGTTTAAATTCATTTTTCCTTAAGAGAGTCTAGTGTTTTAATTTACCCATAGTTTTAGGTTCAGATGACTTGTTCTGCCATTAACAAAGTACCATCTTGTGAGCCATCAAGGGATGGGAGTGTAAGTTGGATGTTGGTGCTCTTGGATTCCTAAAAGTCCTTGACTTCTTCAGTATGCTTCCATGACATAGTCACCTGACTTCATTAAAATTATATCTCCATATTTCTACTTCAGCTTCTACCAAATATGTGAAATAAGAGTGGTGAACAAGAGAAAACCCAGAGCTTCATCACTACCTCTACACCATGTGTAGCACAAATTCTCCAGTTCCGTGGGATGGAAGCTAGGCACACCAGCCTTCTCTTTTTGATATGAATAAACTGTTGAGATCCTCCCCACCCTGACTCCCCTGCTCTCTCTTGGTTGGTGAATCCAGGCTTTTGGTTTTAGATAAAATCTCCTAACTGGTGGGTAGGCCTTATTGCTGCATGTTTGGGCAGAGTATTAGAGTAGATATTTTGTTTGCTAAAAATCTCAGGTGGACCAGTTTTGACCAATAGGATCCATGCTTGTATTGCCTCTGTGTTAATGATGGGGGACCACAAAAAGAATTTAAGCAAGGGAAGAGTGGCATATCACATTTACCTTTAAGAAAGTTCACTCTGTAGAGAAATTTAGAGAAGGATTTGAGCACTAAGACTGCAGACAAGGAGACCTACTTATATATGAAAATGTATGCAAAAGTTAAATTGTGGACAACTCCTGGAAAAAGAAGAATATTGCTTTTGTATACCAGTCTAATGGCAGAGAGTACATAAATAAAACAACCATCTGCTCGACCCCTACCCCTCAAAAAGACTCGTGTTAGAAACAAGCTGGTGTTGTATAAATCTGAATCTTAACTGGGGTGTAGAAAAGCACTCCAGGTAAATCATTGAAGTCATTTTCTTAAAGTTTGAACAGAAATCAGATATAGTCAGAATATGAACAGAAAAATGCCTAAGTTGTAACAACTTTTCTTTATATCAATAATTGTGGGCTAAGCCTATATATTTATAAAATATGAGCAGAATTTAGCAGTCTGTATAAATAGGATTTATTTATCTAGATTAATCTTTTTGAAGGTACAAAGGCTTTTATGTATCTAATCTGGTTTGTTAAGTTGTATGGACTTGAGAACTTTTTTCAGTGTGAATTAGAATATTGAAGACCATCTTGCCTGGGCTCCAAAACTTGCCTTCAATTGTTTGATGGGTTTGCTGTCCTGTTGCCTGTTTACCATTTTAGTACAGCCCTATCTCACAGTTAATAAAATCCTCCAGGACACGCAGTCCAAGTTTTTGGTTTATATTACAGGTGTGAGACTACAGCTTGCCAGGGTTCATTCAAATTTGGTTTTGGCTCTCAACAAAAATGTATCAAAATTATGTGCAGTAGATCTGCATGGTCCAGTACAGTGACTACTGGCCACATGTGGCTGTTGAGATTTTCAAATGTGTCTAATCCAAATTAAGATATTCTGTAAATGTAAAATACATACCAGATTTTGAAAACTTAGTACAAAAATATAACAACTTTTATGCTGAATATGTGTAAAAATGATCATTTTTGATACATTGAGTTAAATGAAATATATTACTAAAATTAATTTCACCTACTTTTTACTTTTTAAAATGTGCTATTCTAGGTCATTTTAAATTATATTTGTGGTTCACATTATACTTCTGTTGGGTAACCTGTCAGTGAAATGTGTTTTAAGTTGCAACTTAGTGGGGGCTTAACGTCAATTAAAAGCTTGATTTCCCTCTAGATGAGTGTCAGTGTCATAGGTACTACTTACAGGTTAGTTGGCAGTGTCCCATTTCTCTTATTGTTTTAAAGAAAATCCTTAGGTAATATGGAAGGAATCAGAGAATCAGAACTAGTTTTTTCTGTTGTTTGATTATATCACTGTGGAGTCTGACAAAGACAGATGTTAGTTCTGTTCCACTGCATCTCTTTATAACCCTAAGTATATACTTCTACCTGTCATCATTCATGAATTTTCATAGACCAATGGTCAATAAACTTTCCTGTTATCTCAAATATGCTTATTTAAACCCTAACCTAGGAAATAGCAACATTAGTAATCCTATTACATAATGAATAAAGTTAATTATAAATCACCTAACTAGTGATTGTAAGAAATGGGAAAAGTCACCCAATTATAATAGGAAAAAAGTGATTCGAGTTTTACATTTTCTACCTGTCTTAATATTGAAGACATTATTACATCTACTTAACAGGTATGTTCTGTTCAGCATCTTTAGACTAATGACCCACTTGGATCTAGATTAGCTAGATGTGCTTCCTATTATTGATTTTGGCTTGAAATTATGGACCTTATAAGGTGAGGACATCTTTCTACTTTCCTTTTTCCTTGTCCTTTCCCATTCTCAAAATTCTTTTGGCCACACTGCTCTTGTGTCTGTACCAACTGGAGGGTAATAATAAACTTTCATGTGAAGACTTCCACTGTGATTTTGGTGTTGAAATTTTCATTGTCCTAAATCAGTAATTTTCAGACTTTTATTTTCCTTTGAAGTGGTACAATCCTGAAAACCTTAAAAGGAAGCCCAGTATTTAAAACAAACAAAAACATAGTATCGTTTGAATTGGAGGGTATAAATGAGGGCTGTGTTTCCCACTTAAAAATTCCCTTCATTGCTCCCTAGAAGGGCCTCTGGTATTTCTATTTGGAACACAACTTGATAGACCTGATTAAATTATCTGTAATAGGGAGTTTATCTGTAACAAGGGATTTAGTTTTCTGGTTATATTGCATCCTGACTATTAGGTTTAGGTTCATAGTGATCTTAGTGTAGTGGGAAAGAGATCAGAGATTAAAAGTTCAGTAGCTATAAGAGTGACAAAATAGGCATAAATCACTTGTTATGAGCCTTCAATATAAAAGAAAAAGTTCTAGATGCCCATGAGTCAGCACATGGAATTATAGATTCTTAAATACAATTTGAAATTTAATTAGACTACAATAATAGGAAGGAAAATATTCTCTTATTTCCATATTGAAGATGATATCCAGCTGTATTCCTGTTTCCTTGCTTAAGGGAAGTGAGATAGATGTAGGAGAATTTCTTCTTAACAGTCATTAAACATTGCTAATGCATTGGTATTTGAAAGAGTTCTTTAAAATTAAAATCTATTTTCATGTATACAACATGGGTTATGTACAATCAGGCCTAAAAATTGAAAAAATAAGTCATCAAGTATTTGAAGAGCACCTAGGTGTATTAATAATTTAGTGTTCGATAAATATCTATTATTATTATAATATTAATATAATATAATTATATAAGCTAACTATATCTAAACTTAAAGGACTTTGGTACTAAAGATTCAAATACGGTTTTCTAGTTTAAAAGGATACATTTTACTCATACTGTTCATTGTAGGCACTTCACTGACAAACTTGTATCCTTATCATTATATGCAGTTTGATATAATGACCCATTAAAGTCACAGAAGTTTTATAATCATACTTGAATCGTCCAGTAAAGGGTGTAGCAAACTTGTAGGTCAAGTTTTTTATTTAAATAAAAGATGATATATCGAAGGTTATAAAAAAGCAATGGATTGTTTTTTGAGTCCCCTGATACCTTGATCTTTTTTTTTTTAAAAAAAAAAAAAAAAAACTGAAACTGTTTAGTGATCTCCACATATCAAACACATTGATCTAAAAAATCAGTTTACCATCAGTAGTGAGATTAAAGCTATTAAAGATTTACTGGTTTCATTTTCATTCCAAAGCAAGCTCTTTTCCATTTTCTAAAAATTAGGACCAAAGGGACATGAGAAAGTGAAGGCACTAATGTTTGTTGAAGTCTTCTATGTGCCAGGCACTCTGCTCAGTGCTCTGTGGATGTTACCTTGTTCAATTCTCACAACCCCTGTAATGTAGGCGGGATTATCTCCATTTTAAATATGAGAAGATTGAGGTTGAAAATAAGTAATTTGACAGCGTCACACAGAAATGTACTAAGGAAAATACTTAAACTCATGTCTAATTCCAGACACTGTTATTTTCACTGTGTTGGCCTACTCATGAAAAGCCATCTCTACTTAGTAGTAATGCTAGTAGTAGTATTAATAGTACTAATACTGTCATAATAATTAGCAGTGCTAATTTACTATTAGTAGTACTAAACATGACATTCTAGGTATGATTGTTACAATTAGATTTTATATGAGTTATGGAAAAACTTTTTAAGAATGGCTTTCCTTTGATCATATAAGGGATATACTTATTACATAAATATAAGAAAGTAAAAATCAGCTATGATTTCCAAGGTTCTTTGCAAGCATTATAAGTAATATGTTAATTCAAAGCAAATACTCAAACTAGAGCAAAATCAAATTTGAGGAAATAAAAGATAATTGGAAAAAGACTCCTTATTTCTCTTTTTTTTTCCAAAGCCATGAAAAGAATTAAAAAGAAGTAGTTCCCTTTAATAGATGCCTTCATTCCCTTGTTAGATTTCTCCATGTTTTTCAATTTGCTCCTGTCTATCATGGGAATATAACAGTTATAATTCTAAAATAACCCTTTCTATCCTGTGGTTAACCTAGTTAATGATATGTGTGTATATAACTTAACAAAGTATAATACATGAAATTATGTTTCCTAGACACAGCAAATAGAATGGTTCACCCATTGTCCCTCTCTTCTAGGTCCTGTATTGAGGCAAGTTACATTAAAGTGTGTGATTCCCCGAATTTTTCTCTGCATTTCAAAATACACCTTTGTAATCTGTTAACCATCACAGGTGACTAATTTAATGGCACATAATAAGCAAGTGTACTTCAGTTCTCTAGTGGGAAGTATATATGATGTTTTTATAAGATTTAGCAAATATCATATTAGTTTGAGTGCTTTTGGAATTGCCCTTCTGTTGAAGACAGAAAAGTAGAACTGAGGGGTTTTCAAATTTGTTGCAGTAGTATATATGAAGAGATTAAAGATAATCCCATTAGATACAAGACAAAGTGAATTTATAGAATAGTAAAGTTATGATAGTGAAAATCTTATGAAGAATATGTCTGTCAAGATAATTTGTGTTCATTCTAGCTCCCCTTAGTTTCCATTTTCTAGTTCACTAGAAGGTGCATATGTCTGAAACTCCAAGTGGGAGTCCCTGGATAGAAGAAATGGGGCTTCAGTTACCCCAGTCCAGACCTTAGTAGCCCTTTTCACAGCTTGCAAATTAATTTCATCTTATTGTCTGGAATAAGCTCCACAGTGAGTTACAGAAATCTGTTTGGGAAGTTGCAATGACTAATAAATCAGCAATTAGTTTTGCACGTGGCATATTAGTTGTGGGATATTAGAAAACCTCTTATTCAAACTTTGGCCCATAGCATGGCAGACCCCTAGCACATATTTACTCTCAGTATAGATAAGCATATATTCACTAACTCAGGTGGCTTGTCTTCCAGGAGCTTCAAAAATCCTCTATCTGGAGTCCAGAATATGGTAGCCTTTAGTTTATACAGGAGATCTCTTCCCAACAGATGAACAGCATCAAGGGGCAAGAGAGGCATGTTCCTCCAACAGAGGACCTATTTGCTCAGGAATCTCAGATGAGAAAGAACAGGTAGAAGTTTGTCCAGAGATACCCACAACTTATATGTTTTTCTTGAGGTAGGTGAAACAAGAGAGGTCAGTAGAAATTGCAGAATACATGCATGGTTCCAGTATCTACAAGAAAGGACAGTAAAATATTAAGGCAGGGAAAGGAAACATATGTAAGGCTTTTCCATTCCCAGCTCTGAAGCTCCTCTATTAAGTCAGTTTTGCTTATTAGTTTGCACCATTTGCTAATTGTTTCCTGTCTGATTTCAAGTGGAGAGGGGGTGTCTCCTGATGGAGATGGTAAAGTTTCATAGGTAGCATCCCTTGTATCTTCCTCAGTCTCTGGCTATCTTCTTACAATAGTAATGTACTGACTTTTCATTGGCAACATCCTATCTTCTTACAATAGTAACATACTGACTTTTCATCAGCAAGTCCTTTCTTATTTGTTGGTACCCCCAGAAAAGTATTTGCTCCCTGTGTGAGTAAGTAGGCGGGTAACACTGCAATCTTGAGTTTCTTTTTGGCTTCACCTTTCTCCATTTTTTTTCCCCCAAACTGGATTACTGTTGCCAATACCTGAGAAACTGTCTATTTTTTGACATACAGATACCTTTTCTCTTACTTGTGCTTGCAACAAGGCTACCACAGAAGTGGAGAGGATTAAGAGTCTATTCTGATCCACCCCTGTCTCCATCCCCATTCATTTAGAAAAAGCCTTGGTGAACCACTGATGGAAATCACTGGAGGACTCATGCAGCAGCAGCACTGCTGCTTCTCTCAGGCCACCTTTTGCAGAAAGACTGCAAAGTCTGCCATCAGCAGTGCCTCGCAATGGGTGTCCTAGGTTTGAAGAGCAGCCAGAGTTGTTGCAGGAGGTGCCTGAAGCCATAACACTCCATTTGCCCCATCACACCTGTTCCATTAGTCAAGCAGATTCATCCAAGGCAATATTCCAAGTTACAGTCAGTGTCCGTCCTCACACACAGGGCTGTAAACTGAAAACATGCTGTAGAAAACCTTGGCACATTTTTTGCAGATCTTTACAGGGCACTGGAAAATAACTCTTAAGATGGATATCAGCTAGGGGAAAGGGATGTGGTACCCTAACCACATCTGATCCACCCAGCAGTACTGGGTAACGTCTAAAGGGTATTTGAATCCCTGTAGCTCCAAAGGGAGAAGGCTGATTTTCTCTACACTGAGATGAAAACTAAGTTGGTTTGTATGGCACTATAGTTTCAGGCTCATTTTGCAATTTAAAAGCCTGACTCCTTTTGTTTTCCCTTCCCTCCAAGTTATCAGGGAAACCATTTGCCAACCTGATGCCTTAATTCTAAGACAGTTTCTTATCCAGATTTTCAGACTCCTTGTTCCTTCCTGTTAATCATTTCTGCTTCCCTAGCTATGTTTTGCATGTTGAGTATAGGGGGAGTCTTGGAGGTGGAGTCTATACCAGAACATTCAAATAAGGCTGGCAATTCTCCCTCTTCCAAAGGGAAGTTAGCCCCGGATCCTGAAGTCCTTGGGAACCATCTGTCCAAGAAGGCATCCTCTCCTCTTTCCAGGTCCCAGATAAGGTGAAGAAGGGTGAAAGAGAGTAGAAGGAGCAATAGCAGAGAAGTGTTGAGAGCCTGGAGAAACAGAAAGGTGCTTTCAGTTTCTTAATCTCTTCCTTCGGTTTTTTTAATTCATTCTTGCTGGCTGTCCGGTTCATTCATTCATTTATTTCCTGAGATCCAGAGATACCCATAATCCTTTTATTTTAAGTAGGGTTTTTCTAAAAATCTGTGTAAATATACCAATTTGTCTACTTCAAATGAGCCTTCCTCTGGCCATTGCAAAGCAGGGTTTTTATAAACATGCCTATTCAAAACATGACAGAGTAAAATAAGCCCTTTAAGAAAGAGACCTTCTGGCAGGCTCCTTATATTTTCTGCATTGAAGCCAGTGTTGAATCACACGCAACCTTCAAGCCTCTATTACCCATTTTGCTCAGCAGGAACTCAGAATTAGCAGTGAGAGTTTGGCATTTTCCCTGGGAAACCAATCCCACTGAGCCAAAGTAATCAAAGGAACACTTTTTAGCAAACATCCAGGGTCCCCAACCTAATCAATGGTGGCTACAAACCCTCTAACAAATTCACCAGCAGGACTCACTTGAGGTATACCATCCTTATTGCCAAATTGTTGAAATACCAAAGAAATCGAGGCCCACAGGAACCTGCCAGTTCATAAATATAGAGCTAGCTGTTTTTACTACTGAGGAAAAAAAACCCTAAATGCATGCCGATACAGCCTGTAAGGTGGCTACAGAACTATAATGAATTTTCTTCTCTATTTATGGAATTAGAGCTACAGTTTGTAAACATCATCCTACTCTTTTAGTAAACACTCAACAGACAGTTAATTTGCACCAGTAGCTACATTGTGCTCACTCTGACATCCTGTTTTTCATAATTTTTTTTATCAGGCTTACTCTTTTTATAATTCTTTATCAGAGCCTCCTACCCTTGCCCCTTATATAGTAACCAGCACATATGATTAGTCACATCCTTCAACACGCCTCATCAGGTTAGGTCAGGTTCAGTCTCCCCCAGCCTCTCCCAGTCTGTAAGTCCCACCTGCAGTTTGGAGCCGCCTGGGAGTTGTCTGCTCAGGCTTTTACTGTTACTAGGGATGATTCTGGGCCTTGGAAGCTAGCAGGGACCTCCAAGACAACAGCAGCCATTCCAGGGATTTCCTTGTTGGCATTCATTTGTTTGGCCTGATCAGGAGAGGATTGGCTGGGGAAGTATTGGACACCCAGGGACCAACCCTACACATCCCCACTTGCCTGCTTCTTTCTGTCCCACCCATAGAGGAGAAGACGTTAGCCTGCCCCCATGTGAGATCTGAGGCTGGGCCAACTGCTGATTGCTTTCAATCTGATTTCAAGTTACTGTGGGGTTTTACTCTACCTGGATGTGGAATCACTATGTTTGAGAGAAAACACGCCTTCACCTTTATAAAGTATTGCCAAATTGCTCTCCTGAATAGTCATACCATTTATACTCCCACCTGTAATGTATGAGTTCCTACTTTCACACATCCTTGGCAACATCTGGTGTTTGCAGACTTTTATTTTTTCCAGTATGATGGGTGTGAAGTGGTGTCTCACTTTAGCTTAATTTGCATTTCTTCACTGTTGAGCATCTTTTCATATGTTTGTTGGTCATTTGGGTTTCCTCTCTTGAGAATTCACTGTTCATATCTATTGCCTTAAAAAAAAACTGGTTACCCTTCTCAATGTATAGGAGTACTTTATGTATTATGAGTACTAGTGTTTATCAGTCCTATGTATCGCAAATACCTTCTTCCAGGCTATGGCATTTCTATTTTTTTATGGAGTCTTTTTCATAAAGAAGTTTTATGTGCTCAAATGTATCATTCTTTTCCTTGATAGGATGTGATTGTGTCTTCTTTAAGAAGAATTTCCCTATCTTGACATGACTGTCTCCTTTAATTTCTTCTACAAAGTTTTACAGTATTTTCATTTTTAAATCTTTGATCTATATACAATTTATTTTTATGTATGGTATGAGGTAAAAATACAATTTTATTTTTTCCACATAAATAATCAGTTGCTCTAGTACCATTTGTTAAAGGATCCATCTTTTCTTCATCTATCTGTAATGACACTTTTATCATTTATACACACGTGTGTGTATGTGTGAGAGAGAGAGATCTTAGGCTCACTTGTCTGTTATATTTTTTCTGTTTTTTAATTTTTGCCAGTAAAACACCCTTTGGATTTCTGTAGTTTTATGCACAAGTATTGATAGCTAGGGGAGAAGTTCCTCCTCTTTTGTTCTTCAGAATTGCTTAACTATCCTTGGCCCTTTATTTTTCCATACTAATTTTAGGATCAGCTTCTCAAGTTCCATAAAAAAAACCCTTTCAGGATTTTTATTGGGATTTCAGTGCACTTATAGATTAAGAATTGCCATCTTCATATATTGAGTCTTACCATCCATGAAAATGGTATATTGTCCCTTTCATTTAGATCTTCTCTTACTCCCTTTAAAACAGGTTTTCAATTTTCATTTTCTCTATAAAGCTCTTGGGATATCTTTTCTTCTTTAGATCTGTTTCATTTTTGTTACTATTAAAAATGGCATCATTTTTAAAATTAAAATTTTAAATTGGTTTACTGGTGTATAGCAACACTAATCTTTAATAACATATTGTCAAAGAACATTGTATGATAGATTCTTTATGTCTGTTGAAATCTGTCCTGTGGCCTAGTGCACAGCCAATGTGTTCTCGTTCCATGTGTTCTTGAAAAGGTTTTCTCTTTAATTTTGTGCAGGGTTTTGTATATGTCCATTAGATCACCTGTAATTGATTTTTCACTTGTCTGTATTCTTACTAAATGTTTTCTGCTTCGCCTGTCCATTAGTATGATTGTGGATTTGTTCATTTCTTCTTGTCATCCCGTGATTTTTTGCCTTACACTGAGTTCACAATTATTATAGCTTCCTTGTGAATTGTTCCCTTTTTACTATTATGTAATAACTTTTTACCCCTGGTAATGTTTCTGCCTTAAAATATATTTTTTTCTGATATTAATAGAGTTTTCTGATGGTTTATGGTATGATAAGGTAGCAGTTAAGGATGTGTTTAGCTGCAAATAACAGAAAACTTCACTACAGTTTTTTAAACAAATGTCAGGGAGGTATTTTTTTCTCAAATAACAAAATCAGAGATTGATGTGGGTCCATCAACAGTTGATATGGTTCTATTTGCCATTCACAGTGTGGTGCCTCTCGTGCTCTTGCTTGCATTCTCCCTAGGAGGTTTTGTGGGAAGGGGGTGCGGGGCTGTGGGCAGAGGGGAAGAGTGGATAATGGGAACAACCTGTTGTCACTGTCGCACATGGTATAATACCTGGGTTAGCATCTGTAGAATCTTTGTCCCATGTTTGTAAGTGGTTTGCTGTTTACACACAGTTTATGAAAGTTCTTTAGTTAGAAGATGGAATCTTCTCTTTCTACAGTAAAATGTGATGGTTGTCTTTACCAAGTGAAGTGACCTGGAAGAAAATGCTTATGCAGTCCTCTCTTTAGAGCCAGAAACAGTTAAATTCTTAAGTCTCAGTAAACCAAATGTCATAATGACTAGCAAAGCATAATACAGTTAGATCTCAAAGCATTAATGCAAAATAAAAATATACTTGGGTCTTAGCAAGTTGAGTTTTGTATTTAGGAATAATTCGTAATATATATTCTCACAAGAGAATGCCATCTTTTTATTGTTTATAAATTTATTTATTTTATTTATTTATTTTTGGCTGCGTTGGATCTTCGTTGCTGCACACGGGCTTTCTGTAGTCACGGAGAGTGGGGGCTACTCTTTGCTGTGGTGTGCAGGTTTCTCATTGCAGTGGCTTCTCTTGTGGAGCATGGGCTCTAGGGCTCTTGGGCTTCAGTAGTTGTGGTGCATGGGCTTAGTTGCTCCGCAGCATGTGGGATCTTCCTGAACCAGGGCTCGAACCTGTGTCACCTACATTGGCAGGTGGATTCTTAACCACTGCACCACCAGGGAAGCCCCAGCCATCATTTTTTATATTTTTTCAGAAGACTGCTTAAATTTCAGTATTTTCCATGAAACCTAGCATCACTCTGTGTCATTTGCTGGGGCATTGTTGAGGCCATCAGGTATCCCTTCTTTCCAAGAAAATGTGCCTCAAACTGCCCCTTCTCTTATCCCTTTCTCTGAGACTTTCAGTGCATCTGATTTCACCTCTAATCTTGCCCCAGACCATTTGGACAGGTCTATGGAACATAAACAGTTTCTGAGGTTTGCATTTATAGCCTTCAATACCTATAAAGCAAGTCGGTCTATTTCTGTGTTGTCCTTCAAACATGAGTAGTCATATTTAGACAGTTTTAGTGCTTCCCAGGGGACCACTAGAACAGTATATTAATATACCTAATGTTTGATTTGTGCTAAAAGTTAACAGAGCATTTACTTACTTTATTCCATTCAGTGCACCTTAGCCCAAGAATAAAGAATGTCTGTGTCCATTATAGATAAGAATGGAGCCTTCAGTGCTCAAACTGTAAAAAAGTGTACTTATTGCATTCAAAGCAGGAGACTGTTTCTTTTAAAATATTAGAATAGTGTTACTTTGAATTATTAGGTTAAAGTACACAAGCAGAGCCTGGTGCTAGATAAATGTTTATTGAATGACTACACTTTTAGTTGGGCATTTTCTTTTAGGCACTAAAACTGCTAATCCAATTTTGAGTGCCCTTTTGTCATCATTAATCCTCGTGCAACACAGTATTGTTAAACAGAAACCAGGTGTCTTCACTGAAGGATGGAAAGTGTTTCTTGTATGAGATTAAGCATTAAGTTTTTCACTTGAGTGCATGTTTGTATGTTGTTTTACATTGGTCACCTGATAAATTTTGTGCATTGCTTAATCACTGGATTGAAATATACACATACGAACTCTTGAAGAGTTTTTAGAAACTCTTAAGTATTCCATTCCACTGTTTTTACAGATTTTTCTTCTATGTGACTTCTTTTTTACATTTGACTGAAATTACTCTCACTGTGGCTGAGGCCTGTTTTTCCCTCTCCTATCAAAACGAGCTTGTATCTTTCTAACTAGTTAACCTTTACAACCTCACATTTGAAAACTCACTTTTCTTTATTCTTCACGCAGTAATCATTCCCAGTTTTCTTTCTGTTCTTCACAGATTTTCCACTCCTCGGTTATCTTAATGTTTCTCTGAGCCATAAAACTCTATCTTAAATTTGAATTTCTTATTAATATTTTAATTATGTTATCACATCTGTTTACAGATTTGAATTAATGGAATCAAGTTTAAGTTTTGTTGTGTTTTAAGTGTTCTAAAATAATCTTTTAGCCATGGAAACAAAGAAGTCTTTTCCTGCCGTGGAATAAAATTAGCAGTGGATTGGTTTCTGGAAAGAGGCCACAAGGATGTTACCGTCTTTGTTCCTGCTTGGAGGAAAGAGCAGTCCCGACCTGACGCACTCATCACAGGTGAGCCTGCAAGCTTCCGTGTGTTCCTGAACCAGTGTCTCGCTAAATAATCTGTGTGTCTGCTTCTGTTTACTAAGTTTGTGTGACTGCCACATTCACTTGGGTGGGACATTAAAGTTATATTCGAGTTTTAAAACTATTGGGTTATGTTAACTAAACAGTAATTCTTGCTACATAAGCCAGTTCTTTTTTTTTAACTTGGAAACTTTTTACTTCAAATTTTGTAAAAATTCTGACTTTTAGAGACATGCTGGGAGTCAAGAGGCCTAGATTCAAATCCCAGCTGTGCTAGGTACTGTCCATGGCACTTTGAGCAGCACACTGACCCTCTTTGGACCCCAGTTTTCTCATCTGCTGTATGAAATTAGGTGGTAATCAAATTCTAGTGACTGCAGATCAATAAAGACCTGTGAGATCCTGGGAGCATGCTGTCTGGTGTCAAGTAGAGGAAATGACTCGATCCCAATAAAGTATCAGTATTTTGCATTATCTTGTAATTTTTAAATGTATGAGTTTCAGGCAGAAGTGTCCCCTGTAACTGTTAATTATTGCTGCCCAACATTTTGCTCAAGTCAGTGATTCTCAACTGGCATCCAACCCTTCCCGCCCCTTTCTGCCCCAACCTTAACAAAACTGAGGAACCTGTGTGAAGAAAACAACAACACTTGTCAAATCAATGCAATCCCTATCAAATTACCAACGGCATTTTTCATAGAACTAGAAGAAAACATTTTACAATTTGTATGGAAACACAAAAGACCCAGAATAACAAAAGCAATCTTGAGAAAAAAAAACGGAGCTGGAGGAATCAGGCTCCCTAACTTCAGACTATACTACAAACCTACAGTAATCCAGACAATATGGTACTGGCACAAGAACAGAAATATAGATCAGTGGAATAGGATAGAAAGCCCAGAGATAAACCCATGCACCTATAGTTACCTCATCTATGACAAAGGAGGAGAGAATATACAGTGGAGCAAAGACAGCCTCTTCAATAAGTGCTGGGAAAATTGGACAGCTACATGTAAAAGAATGAAATTAGAATACTCTCTAACACCATACACAAAAATAAACTCAAAATGGATTAAAGACCTAAATGTAAGGCCAGACACTATAAAACTCTTAGAGGAAACCATAGGCAGAACACTCTTTGACATAAATCGCAGCAAGATCTTTTTTGACCCACCTCCTACAGTAATGAGAGTAAAAACAAAAATAAACAAATGGGACCTAATGAAACTTAAAAGCTTTTGCACGGAAAAGGAAACCATAAACAAGACTAAAAGACAACCCTCAGAATGGGAGAAAATATTTTCAAACAAAGCAACTGACAAAGCATTAATCTCCAAAATATACAAACAGCTCATGCAACTCAATATCAAAAAAGCAAATAACCCAATCCAAAAATGGGCAGAAGACCTAAACAGACATTTCTCCAAAGGAGACATACGGATGGCCAGCAAACACATGAAAAGATGCTCAACATCACTAATTATTAGAGAAATGCAAATCAAAACTACAATGAGATATCACCTCACACCGGTCAGAATGGCCATCGTCACAAAATCTACAAACAATAAATGCTGGAGAGGGTGTGGAGAAAAGGGAACCCTCTTGCAGTGTTGGTGGAAGTGTAAATTGATGCAGCCACTATGGAGAACAGTATGGAGGTTCCTTAAAAAACTAGAAATAGAGCTACCATATGACCCAGCAATCCCACTACTGGGCATATACCCTGAGAAAACCATAATTCAAAGAGAGACATGTACCACAATGGTCATTGCAGCACTTATTTACAATAGCCAGGACATAGAAACAACCTAAATGTCCATCAACAGAGGAGTGGATAAAGATGTAGTACATATATACAATGGAATATTACTCAGCCATAAATGCTCTGTGGTGACCTAAATGGGAAGGAAATCCAAAAACGAGGGGATATATGTATAGCTGATTCACTTTGCTGTACAGTAGAAACTAACACAATCTTGTAAAGCAACTATACTCCAATAAAAATAAAAATAAAAACAAATGGAGTGACCACCCACCATGTACCCCAAGGGAACATTATTTCATTTTTATCTATAATTATTAAATTTTATTAAATTAGAATAAGAATCCATAGACAAGTTATGGTGGAGCCCAGAGCCATGGAATCATACCCTAGCCTATAGAAACTGTAGTGTGGGAGAGGTGGACATAATTCAGTACGCAGTACCAAGACATTGGATAACTCTTTGGAAAAAATATACATATTTAGATCCTTATCTTACACCATATAACACAGATGGTTGAAGAATTAATTGTCAAAAATCTCCATTTGAGATTATAAATAGTCTTTGAATGGCTGGGGAAGACCTTTCTAAAATTAAAATTCTTAGAAGAAATTATGAAGGGAAAGATAGATTTAATTGGATCAAACTTCTGTATTTTGGGACGTTCTCTTAACAATGAGAAAATTTTTTATTTGCTTAAGAAAAAGTACAACAAATAAACAAAGAATCCATGTCCTGAACATATAAAGAGTTCCCACACACTGATAAAACAGTATATAATTGGTAACATAGTAGGAATAGACAGTTCACGGAAGAACGCGAGTGCCAAATAAGAGGGAAAAGTGTTCAACCTCATTAGTAATTAAATAAATGAAAATTTTAAACACTGTTATTTTTTTACCCTTCAAATTAGCAGAGATTATAAAACTGATAATACTCAGTGCCCGGAGGGAGTTACTCCTATACTGATGTAGAAATGTAGATCATTACAACCTTTCAGGAAAAGTTTGATCTTAAAATATAAATACTTGGATCTATTAGTTCCCCTTCTAGGAATAATTCTCCAGAAAATAAACAGAGGTACAGGCAAAGATTTTTGACCACAAATACATCCAGTACAATATTAGTTAGAAAAAAAAATGGGAAAAAAAAACATACATTCATTAGAAGAATGGCTCAATAAATAAGTATATATCTATATGATAGAATATGTAGTATTAGAATATTTAGGCAGAATTTTTAATGATCTCAAGAGGTGCTCTCACGTAAAAGGCAGCCTTTGTTATTGTGTGTGTGTGTGCACATATACATACATACATACATATATACACATGTGTATAGAAGGAAAAAAATACACAGAAAATGATTAGAAGGAAATATGCCAAAATACTAACAGTAATTGCCTCTAGGTCATGTCCTTACGAACTCTTATTTTCTCCCTACTTCTTACTTTTTCTTACTTTCCTAATTTTTTACAGGAAACTACAATACGTTAGTAATCAGGGGAAAGATGAACTGAAAAAGAAAAAACAATATTTAAACATGTAAATGAAAGCTTCTTGAGTGTGAAAGGAATATGAGATCAAGAAGGGAAAATGGTAATACTCAGTGTGAGATGTGGCTGAGTTTAATTTTTAAAATACCAGCACGCCAGGTCTCTGGAACTCATCAGTATGCAGTTTACTTTGTAACATGTGTACCACTGTAATCTGAGGTTGTTAGGTGTTTTCTCCCCCAGGTAATAATTCTTTTGACTAAAACCCTCAACCAGATCATGCCTGGTAAACTGAATAGTCCAGTCTTTTTTCACCGCACCAAAAAAGAAACTTGATAAGAAATATTTTAAAGTTCTCAGATATAGATTCAAACTAGCGCGTTAGCCAGACTTCCATTGATTGAACAAATATTTAACAAGCAAGCACGAGGCTATGTATCAGGTACTGTGCTAGGAACTAGAGATTCAGTTAACTTACCAGCTAGACTGAATTCATATTTATTTAGGTTAGGACTATTTATCCTAATTAATTATCACTAATTTTCTTCCTAATTAGTGTCCTTTTAACCTTCTTAGCTGGTAAAGAAATGCAAATTAAGCAAGATGGTGATGACTATTAGGCCACCACCTCAGTCCTCCCGTCACTTCCAGGATCCAGGCATGTCCTATACAAGTAAACACAAATAAAGGGCCACGGAGTACGCATGAACATGGACAGTGAATAAACTGGAAGCCCTCAGAATACACATCTTTAAGTAGCTTACATATTCCTTTCACAGACATTTATTGAGGATCTACTGATGTGCTAATATGTCCTTGTGCTGAGTGCTTATGGGCACACAGATAAATGAGCCGCCTGCCCTCAAAATGTTTGTTAGGGGGCACACGAAATAACTATAATATAGCAAATCCTATGGCTGAGACTGGGCTTTTGATTTTGTATTGGTTTTCTGTGGTTTTCAAAAGAGATCAATAATTACATGCATCTATTAGGCAAAATCAAGTCGAAGGACACAATGTTTATTGAGAGCTTGCCCAGCACTCTACTAGGTGCTTTTACATGTGATAACTCATTGACTCCTCATGGCCTACAAACTGCATTTGAGGACATGACAGAGCGGGTTCAATAAGACCACGATTGCCAGATAGAGAAAGGGGCAGAACCTAAGATTTATCCACGAGTTGCTGACTTTGACATTCATATTTCTACCGCTTCTACTCTGCTGCTTTTTAAGCCAAAGTTCTGGTCTTAATGAACTCATTTGTCTGGAACATCATGAAATCTGTATGCCAAGCTGACCCATATCACCCTTCCTTCCGCCTTCCCCTGTACCCTGCTCATACTTGTGATGATCACAACCCCTGCTCTCCCAGTTTACAGGCTTGTCTGGCCCAATAACTGAGACCTCCTTGAGGAGAAAATGTTCTTCATCTTGAGGGCCATTGACACTTAGACAGCACATACCATAGAGTAGGCATGTAGTGATTGTCCGCTGAAAAGAGAGATTTTTTTTTTTAATTAGTAACTCCAGTTAATAAGCATTGAGGAGAAGTGAGACTTTGTTTTAAAAAAATCATGACGTCTGTCAGCTTATACCCAGCACTCTGTGCCAGAATTTACAGGGGTGGGAAGTCAGGGAGTGGAAAAGCAAAAGTAGGAAGAAGGCATGGTGAGGAGAGAATTTTATCATTAATCAAAGTATTAGTTCTGGCACCTTTTTTTAAAAAAAAAAACACTGACAAGTTAGTAGAATTAGAAAGTACTGAAAAAGTGTGCCCACCAAAGAGAAAATGGGCATTCCCCTACCTGTCCATATTTAATCAATGGCTGTTTTCCCCATATAATCACTTCTAATTTCTTATTTACTCAGTCCAGTCCCACAAGACTGCTGGCCTTTGCTAGCACCTGCTTCACAGGAAAGGACACAGAATGCAGAATGGCCATGTCCAGAACAACAGTTCTGACTTCACTGCCTCCTTCCTTTTTGAAACTTCTGCATCTTAAGACTCTTCCCTTTGCTACCTCCACCTCTTCTACTTTTCAAGCTCTCCCACCATCACATCCACTAGTTAGAAAAACAGCACTACAAAATAAACAAATTTGGGGGAAAGAATCTGTTGCTCACACCTGAACCCAACACAACTGCTTCATTAGGATGGCGTAGTGCTAGGGATGTGTGAGAAGTTGGTTCACAGTGTAGAGCTGGGGGCTCCAGCTATCAAGCAAAAGCTTTATGTAATGAAAATCAGAATTTGCTCAGTCATGTTCAGGTTTTATGCTTTTAAAGTTTTAAACTTTTCATGTTTTTCAGGTTCACTTTTTTGGCTATTTTTAAAGCCTTTTTTATTGAAAATCCTGAAGAAAAACTATTACTGGGAGTTACAAATTTGCTACATCTACAAACTGTAAATCATAATCCCTAATTAAGTGGTTACAGGTATCCAGTTCATGTTATAAACACTTTGTATGAAGGTTGTGAGGTATGTTTTGTATGTACTTATTACAGAAATTCTACCCTGATTATTCCCGCAGATCAAGAAGTTCTACGTAAATTAGAGAAGGAGAAAATCTTGGTGTTCACACCGTCCCGGAGAGTGCAGGGGAGGCGAGTGGTGTGCTATGATGACAGGTTCATCGTGAAGCTGGCGTTTGAGTCGGATGGTATAATTGTATCCAATGATAACTACAGGGATTTGGCAAATGAGAAACCAGAATGGAAAAAGTTCATAGATGAGCGACTATTAATGTATTCATTTGTTAATGACAAGTAAGTAAAACCACTTACTTACAGTAACACTGCTTCCCTGAAAATGTATCCCCAGGCAGCTGCTACAGAAGCCCTCTCTCTTTGCCACTGACCAGACCTAAGACAGTTTCTTCCAACCACTGATGCCCCCACTAATCCTCAGTGAGAGTAAGAAAACGACAGAGTCCTGCCTCAGGAGGCCCTGTGTGAGTCGCAGGCTGCCCTTCCCCATAAGTGACTAGCAGAGCAGGTCTTCTGCGGCTGAGTGACCAGGAGTAACTGGCACAGGGAGACTGGCCATCTTCAGAGGATGCAGATGTAGACCATACTGACCGCTGCCTTTTGAAATTGACTTAGAGCATTGAGAGCTTACTTAAATATATGATTTTTTTAATATATGATTTTTTTAAATGTAAAGCAATATAAGACTGGTCATGATTAAGTTGATGAATGGACAGGTGACATGAACAAGATTGTCTCCTGAGAAATAAGTACCCAAGGATCAGTGCACCCACACAGTTCAAACCCATGTTGTCCAAGGGTCAACTGTATTTACAAATATGTGGGAAAAGCTCACCTGTTGATCATCAAAAATGCAAACTAAATCTACAGAGTGTATTTTGTCACCCATTTAATTCACAAAATTAAAAAACATTTTTGCATATGCCTTATGCCATTAAGAATAAAGTTTGGCATGGTTTAGCAGAAGTCTTAAAAATACCCTCTCAAGCCAATAATCTCATTTCTTAGAGTATATAATGAGGAAAAAAGGAAGCCCGAATATGTTCAATTCTGTATATTTATAATTGCAAGACTTCAAAGGCAACTAAAGGTACTATAGAGAAAACAATTAAATTGCAATACATCTCCTAGTGGGATATTATTCAGCTATTCAGAATTATGATTATGAAAGCTGTTAAGAAACATGGAAAAATATTTATGTTAAAAAGACAAAGCATAAAATTACATCTGTGTTTGTAAAGTGATTTTATGGGAAAATGACTAAAATGCAACACGTAACTGGAAAATAATTGTGTTAAGATTGTAGGTTTGAGTGATTTTGTCTTCTGTTTTTAAACTTTTTGTGTTGCCATATTGTTTTTATAATAATATTAAACATCATAGTTGCTAAGTGTTATTACACAGGCATGTTGACACTCCCTTAAGAGTTCAAACATTATTCACATTTTGTGGGTAAACACTTGGTTTATTTCATGTTCAAACAGTGATATAACTAGTAGTCAAACTCTGCAATCATAACCTTGTTACAGTATTCATGCCATGAATTCTTGCTTCCATTGGACAATCAATCCAAAATAATAAGTTTATTTCCTTAAGATTTTTTTCAATCCAAAATAATAAGTTTATTTCCTTAAGATTTTTTTCTATCTCAGCTGAGAAGTACCTTATTATAGGGGGAAGAGAATGAATGTGCAATTAGACAAATTGAATCTTGACTAGGCCATGTGAACGGAGATAAAAATACTCAGTTCATCTAAGCCTAGATTAGAAAAGTGTATTCATCTGTAACGTGGAACTGACACTTCAAGGGGGTATTGTGAGGATGAGATGTAGTGACGTGTGCAGGGTGTCCGACATGTACTAGATGTTTGGGTAGTCTCAGTCTTCCCGTTCCTCTCTCCCACCTCTCCCTTCTGTCCTTCAGCTGCTCCTCCTGGCACCCACCTGCCTCATATTGCTTCACAAGATTAATGTTCATAAAACTTCTCCTAAAATGTCATTGTAGTCATTTTCTAAAGTCCTTACAAAATCCCAAGACTAAGTAAAGGAAGAAGTAATTAGAACATGGTAGGCTCAAAACTTAACTTGAATTAAAACAAATACAGGTTCAGCTTGAAACATTTTAATTTTGTTTTCATTAAGAAAAGAAAACTTCCTGTACTGATTTTTTTTTATCCTATAAATTTTTTTTAAATTTATTCATTTATTTTTGGCTGCGTTGGGTCTTTGGGTCTTCGTTGCTGCACGCATGCTTTCTCTAGCTGCGGTGAGCAGGGGCCACTCTTCGTTGTGGTGCGCAGGCTTCTCACTGTGGTGGCTTCTCTTGTTGCAGAGCACGGGCTTCAGCAGTTGTGGTACGCAGGCTCAGTAGTTTTGGCTCGCAGGCTCTAGAGCACAGGCTCAGTAGTTGTGGTGCACAGGCTTAGTTGCTCCGCGGCATGTGGGATCTTCCCGGACCAGGGCTCGAACCCATGTGCCCTGCATTGGCAGGCGGATTCTTATCCACTGCGCCACCAGGGAAGTCCCTATCCTATACATGTTGAATCAAAATACTTGGATTAAAATTTCAAAAAAGTACCTTGGGGTGAATAATCTTTACACTCTGTCTTTAGAATTAAATTGTCAGCCTCCTACTTAGGTATAATTTTGTATTATATCCATGACAGGTTCATGCCCCCAGATGACCCTCTTGGCAGACATGGCCCAAGCCTGGATAATTTTCTGAGGAAGAAACCCATTGTTCCTGAACACAAAAAGCAGCCTTGCCCATATGGTAACTTTCTTTATGAGTATTTAATATATGCCTTTAGAACACAATATGTTGTTAAACTTTTGCTATTAAAAATAAATTTTGGATGGCATATAGTATGTGGTTCTTTTGAATATAATTCAATTTAAGAAAAAGTCTATGTGAAAAAAATTATTATTTTTACCTAGCTGGGTTCAACGCATATGCATTTCCCTGAATTAAAACATGATTTTGGTTAACTATACATGAAGTAAGTTTTCAGGTAGATAAAAATTTGGAGTTCCTTCATCTAGCTACACATCAGATGAGTTTGGTTTTGTCACATCACAGCAGTACATTGTGTCCTGCAAAACAGAATGTCCTACATGATTGCGAAGTCATAGTGGAAGAGAAGAGGCAGGTAGGATTTCAGGACACGGGGTATTAACCAAAACTCTGGAGGTGATTGTTACTCATTCAGCCAACTTTCTTATTGCTCTTGATAGTGCCGACTGGGGAAGACTGAAAGGCGGCATTTCTCAGAAACAAGTAGCGGAGCAGCAGTGAGCACAGCTCTCACTTCTGCCCTTGTTTCTTCTTCACGTTAAAAGAGCAGTGCTGCACTGTGTGTCCGGGGTCTGGTGGAATGAATGGCCCTTTGCCTAACTGATTTTACTCTTCACAGGAAAGAAGTGTACCTATGGACACAAGTGCAAATATTATCATCCGGAAAGGGGCAGTCAGCCTCAGCGGTCAGTGGCTGATGAACTGCGTGCCATGTCTAGAAACACAGCAGCCAAAACTGCAAACGAAGGAGGACTGGTGAAAAGCAACAGTGTCCCCTGCAGCACTAAAGCCGACAGCACTTCCGATGTCAAGCGAGGTGCTCCAAAGAGGCAATCGGATCCAAGCATAAGGACTCAAGTCTACCAAGACCTAGAGGAAAAGCTTCCCACCAAAAACAAACTGGAAACCAGGTCTGTACCTTCCTTAGTTAGTATACCGGCTACTTCTACCGCAAAACCCCAAAGCACTACGTCTTTAAGCAATGGCCTTCCATCTGGAGTTCATTTCCCACCTCAGGATCAAAGACCACAGGGACAATATCCTCCAATGTTGATGGCAACCAAAAATCATGGAACGCCAATGCCTTATGAACAGTATCCAAAATGTGACTCGCCTGTCGACATTGGATATTATTCCATGTTGAATGCATATTCAAATCTGAGTATCTCAGGCCCACGAAGTCCTGAACGGCGTTTCTCCTTAGACACAGATTATAGGATAAGCTCTGTCGCCTCTGACTGCAGCAGCGAAGGTAGCGTGAGCTGCGGGAGCAGTGACTCATATGTGGGGTACAGTGACCGCTCCTACGTCAGCTCTCCTGACCCACAGCTGGAGGAGAGTCTGAAGTGCCAACACATGCACCCTCACAGCCGCCTTAATTCTCAACCCTTCCTGCAGAGTTTCCACGACCCCTTAACCAGAGGGCAGAGTTACAGTCACGAAGAACCAAAGTACCATCACAAACCTCCTCTCCCACATCTGGCCGTGCACCTGCAGCACCCCGCCGTGGGGGCCCGGTCCAGCTATCCTGGCGATTACCCATCTCCTCCGAGTTCAGCACACTCGAAGGCACCACACCTAGGGCGGTCCTTAGTGGCCACGAGAATAGACAGCATTTCTGACTCTCGGCTGTATGACAGTTCTCCTTCCAGACAAAGAAAGCCTTACGCCCGCCAGGAAGGGCTGGGAAGCTGGGATAGGCAGAGCTATGGGATCGACGTGTACGGCTACCGGCAGACTTATTCTTTGCCTGATACCTCCACGCAGCCGTGTTATGAGCAGTTCACCTTCCAGAGCCTCCCTGAGCAGCCGGAGCCCACCTGGCGCGTCCCGTACTGCGGGGTGCCGCAAGATCCCCCCCGGTACCAAGACAGCCGAGAAAAGATTTATATCAACTTGTGCAACATCTTCCCGCCTGACCTTGTGAGAATTGTCATGAAAAGGAACCCTCACATGACAGACGCCCAGCAGCTGGCTGCAGCCATTTTAGTGGAGAAATCACAGCTGGGTTATTGAAAGATGATGCATCTTTGTGGTGTTTAGTAGTTTTTTGTTCAGCTCAAATGCTGAGGGAGGTTTGCTACAATAGCACATGTGATCTCCTTCTCAGCAAGGAGGTTATATAGTATCCATTTATGTGAAATACTGTATCATGGAATCTGTATGTATAGCCCCACATAGTGGAAGTATCACGGGATTGCTTTACATTCAAACTTTTTTTTAATATTTCCTTTTTAAAGCTATATCCTTGGCTGGAAATTTTTCCAGTTTGATTTATTAGATGTATCTGTGATCTTTGATATTAATCTTTGGTGCATCAGGGGTTTATATGCAGCACTTTTTATCCTTGTTTCATGTTTTATTAACTTGGTGTTTGTCTATCAATTGCAAGCAATTACAATACCTTCAGAATGTTGAACATTTGACTAGACCTAGCAAACTATTTTTTCAAGCCAAGCATAATTGGAATCTTTTACAGCTTTTTAAGTTATTTTTATTTGGGGAAAGTGGGCTTCTTTGTGCTATAATCATTATTTATAGAAACAAAGATATACTACAGCACTGACTGACTTTATATTTTAAACAAAATGAAAGTTACCAGTTTATGTTGAAATGGGTAACAGTATATATTAGAATGATTTACAGTATGGCACTTTTCATTGTTTTATTTTCGTTTGGATTTTTTGTGTTAAGTAATTTGTTAATTTAATATGGTTGATTTAAAGGAAAGCAGATGCAATCAATGGAAAAAATTGTTTCCATCTTTTTTTATAAAAAAGGCAAAAGCCATCAACTGTTACAGTTTAGAGCTTTGTTATCCATCTATGATGTGCTTCTGGACAGTAGAAATGGAATTGAATTCCTAGACTTCCATTAACCTGTATTTTTTAATGTGTTTGTCTTTTTGTTTTGGGGCACAACAATACTGGATAAAATAACCCTTTTGCAGTACTTGCCTGTTTTTAATGAATCTAATTATTCTCGATGCAACTTTTATATTTAATATACCCTTTAGCTTTCCTGCTATTTATCAAGGCTGGCCTGAGGTGGTTTTATGTGTTGAGGATATGCAACATTTATTGATACTGCACTATAGAAATGGTGATGCAGGAGTTGTAAATGGTAACTTAACATTTTTGTAAGATACTGTATATTTTCCATTTTCCTGAAGGTAGTTTTTTTTGGGGGGGCCTGTTATGTTATTAAGGCCAGATTCTTGCCACAAATAGTGTAGTTTTAGATACAGACTAAAGTCTGTCCTCGTATTAGTAAGGGATATTTCTGGTTTCAAAGTCATGGGTTTTGCTGAGCCTGGATTCGTTTCTGTTGCTGGTTAGAAGAGAGATGATGCAATCAGTGGCAGACAATTGTGTGACTGACACGACTTCACCCGCTGCCTCCAGTTTTTGAATTTTACTTAGTGTAACAGACGCATTCCGATCTGTTTCTGGAGTGTGCCTAGATGCCCTGGTTATCCTTATTATTCTACCTGCTACAGTTTGAAGTAAAGCCCTGAAAAACCAGAAAGTACCTTTTACTGTTGATACAAATTGTATCTTTTTAACTATAAGAACTATTTTGATTTGTAGATCTAGTTAAAACACAGATGTGTAACTATGATTAGACTTTTGGGCAACATTTTATCCCTTATTTAAATACAAATTTTTAAAGTAAAATTGAGGTCTAGAATAGGGTAGAAAATAAAAACAATTTAGGTAAATAAAAGTGTCTGTCTTAGTTTTATATATTAAAATATATTAAATGAATTTATTGGCATTTTCTTTCTCCTAAAACTTATCTAGCGTGAACTTAACTTAAAATAAAGGTAAAATGCTGCCTGAAAATAACGTCCAAGCACCTTTGACTAGGACAACATTTTCACTACTCGTGTGACACTGTGTGTCGCATGAAGTAGGATTTGGGTTACAGTAAATGCTTCTAAAAGGCATTGTGCATATTGACATATCCAATAATCTGAACCATGTTCAGCAAACCTAATTCAGGAAAGTGGGGTTCACAGTCGCTGCTGCCGCCTGCTAGGTGAGGTGCCCCTCGCTGCGCCCGCAGAGGATACGGGCACGGCCGCATGGACCCGCCGAGGCGTCCTCTGAGCGACCTGCTCACTTGTGAAATCGTTCTCCTGATTTTGTCGGTCACTCTCTGTAACAAGTTTAATGTAGATGCTAACCCAGTGCCAAAAGTAGAGTTACAAACGTGGAGTACCTTTCATCTCAGTCTTATTCTAAGCTTGCTTTTATTTTTTTAGTATGAAATCATTTTTAAATTGTACAAGTAAGTTTTGCTTCCATTTTCTTAATTTTTGCATTTGAATTATTTGAAGATTCTGCCAAATTTTATGAAATTTCGTTAAATGAGGTCTTTGGTGAAATGTGTAACACACCCTTTAATTTGACCTCCTAATGTCTGTAGCTAAGTATCTCTCATTGCTTCCCAGATTTTAGACTATGGAAAAACAGTGGGGCTTGCCACCGCATGGCCTGACATGAATAGCTCTGAATAGCCCCGCTGAAATCCTGCAGTGTAGTTGACTGTGAGTTAAGAAATAGTTTTCTTATGTCAACAGGCAATTTGTCCCACCCTACCTGCGCTTTTTGTTTTGAAGCACCGATGTTGCTTTCAGAGCTTAAGAATGAGATATTTGGCTGACTTTAGATGCAGCAATTTCTTAATTATCTAAAGCAATAAGTAAAAGGATCCATCATTAATTAAATTCAGAGCTGATCCCAAAACTTCATTTTAGCCAAAACTTTCATCTTAATCGTATCTTCAGACTTGCTAACAAATAACCGGAGAGAGGTATGTTAGTAAGTAGTAGAACTGCCAGAAGTGGTCAACTGATAGAAGAGGAGGATTCAGTTTGGAATATTCTGCCCCTGAATAATTGACAGTTGACTGTTTTACACAGTAACTAGCAGGTTTGTTGTCTCTGTGTCTTAGTACAGAGGGAGTAGTACCCAACTGGCCAAATTCTGGCCCTTAGTATTTCCTCCTTTCTTGCATGTGACACCTAAGTTTTCAATCTCCTTTTTGTGATCACTGTATCCTCATAGAGTTTGTCATTGACCTAAACATTTGAAAGAAATGCACACCAGTATAAAATATTTGATACTGGTAGAAACTTGAACTTTGTGTTTTTATGAAAATCCATTTATGAGAATATGTAATATAACTAAAAAGAGTGTTTTATATATATATACATAATGCATACATATTTGTTAAGAAGTATTAAAAATGGGAGAATATTATGCTTTTGATGGCTAAGTTTTCCTTAATTGAACTGTTGCTTTGAGTTATGGACAACCAAGTCTGGAGTCTGGATGACCAATGATAAGATTTAGAACCACTTGAATGGAAAGCAACTCTTTACTGGCTTTATTCCTGGTATTTTTAAAGAATTATTTTGATAATTTTAATAGAATGTGTAATTTTAAAACACACAAAAAACTTAAAGTAGTATTGCTTATACAGATAATTATTTAACGTGTCTTTTATGGACGTATCTATATGTATATAGACAGTAATATATTTATAAAACAAATATACTCTATGTTGTAGTCGTTAGTTTGTAATAGGTGGGAAGATGGCCCTGGATATGTTTGTGTGTGTTTTGAAAACTCTTGAGCTGTTTTTCCCCTGACTTAATGGCATATACCCTAAGGAATATTTGGTTTTTATTATTCTTTTTGCTATTCAGCTTCCTTATTCAAGATAAAATAAGATGTACAGTTTCCCGGCCGTTCTGATAGACGTGGCTCATCCATTTTATTATCCTCCAACTCCTGGAAAATTCCTGAGTGACCTGGAATCAAACAGGTTATGGCTAGAGAGATCAGTTATGTTCCAAATATGTTAAACATGGGAACTCAGCTGGGATGTTGAGCTTCTTTGGTATACACCAACAAATAAAATGAAGTATAAAATACATGAACTACACACGTGCATTTGAAGAAGAGAAAGCAGAGTGTTCATAAAAGTAGAGAAACATATGCATTATTTTAGATTGCTCTGGGAAACCACCTAGGGCAAGGGTTGACAAACTTTTTCTGTAAAGGATGGAATAGTAAATAATCCAGGGCTTTGAGAATCATAGGGTCTCTATAAACCACTCACCTCTGCCCTTACAGTGTAAAAGCAGCCACAGAAAATATGTAAGTGAATGGGTGTAGCTGTATGCCAATGAAACTTTATTTTACAGAAGGGCAGCAGGCCCGATTTGGCCTGTGGGCCATAGTTTGCTGATTCCTGCCCTAAAGGGAGAAAAACAGGCATGTTAAGCAGTAAATCCTGATATATGTTAACGTAAGAAATAATAATTATATTTCAGTTGGCATTCAAAGAAAATCCGTTATTGATGGCCCTCGAAAGATTTGTGAGACAGTCACATATTAAAGCATCTTAATCCACTTATGTTTTTTGCCTGGTCACACCCATTATTTATTAGAGATATTTCTTGTGTTTAACCACCCAAAAAAAGCATTGTGTAAAAAGGTGTTTTAATAATTGTTGGAATTTTTTCATGAACTTTCTATTTCTACTGATAAGTGGGAATCCTTACCTGCCTTTTGTTTTTTTAAGGGCCTAATGGACCAAAAATTCTGTTGTGTTTTGAAAATTAGCATATAATTAGCCATAAAATATTGTAAAGACTGCATTTATCAGTTACATTTTTCTGCTAGTTTTTGATTTCTAAAAAATGACAGATCCACCCTTCTTTAAAAATGGTTTTAAAGAAGATCAATATATTGTAAGTTTACATACCGTAACTTTATTCTGTAAAATTAAAAATTGTGACTAGTGTAATTGTGAGTGCACTTGCTGTATTGTGACTCTCTATAGGAAACAAAGTGTATCCCTGCTTTCTCTGTCCAAAACTTTAGTATAGATTTTTTTAAGACACTTTAGGACTCTCCTTGGTGAATGATACTCTTAACATGATCCTGTGTGATTTTAAATTCATTGGAGTACACACCACTGAGCATGTTCGTTCACAGTGCTTCATAAATTGTGTTAACATTGTAATATCATTTCCGCCGGAACAGTAAAGTTTTGAACATTGCCATCCACTTAAGTAATTATACTTTCTTTTAGGATTGGAATATAACTCTAGCTTTTAACAGGTGTTTACTGTTTTAAATGGTTAATTTTTTTTCTTTAATGCCCTCTGTTCACCTGCTTTTTGCTTCTGTTATAATAACACTTTCGTGTGTTGGAAGCAGCTTTTTTCCTAAGGTCCTTAGTCTTTTGGATTTAAAAACAATTTAAGGTTTTGACCACTTGACAATTTAGCAGTAAAAAAAAAAAAAAAGTCTGTGCATGTTTCAATTCAATTTTATAGAATGTGTAAAATTTTTTAAACCATGTACCCAACTTGCCAATTTTCTGTCCAGATATTTCAGGTGAATAACAAATTATTCATTAAAGCTTTTGACCCCTTTCTTGAAGCAGCTTGTGCCTCAAGGGAAAAAGACATTGAAGAGCAATGGTTTGTTTTTATAAAGAATATGTTTTAGATTTCCTTCAGTTTTTGAAAATTATAAACGTCCCAGCTAATACACCCATCCACATGCACACTTCCGCAGAGATGTGGACACGGCATTGCCAGTGAACCCAGTTACTGATTTTATCTTTTCCTTCTAGGTTTTCTCCTCCCAAACCAGAGTTGTTTGCTGAGCGTAGAAGTTCCAATTTGATCCTTCAAACTTTTCTTATAAGAAAATAAGACAAAGAATATGTTTAGAGCAACCGTCTGATAAACTGATGTAATTCTGTTTATCCTATGCCTGTTCTGTGTGTTTGTGTAATGGGATTTTTACAACTCCAAAAAGTAGACCTACTGGAAATCCTAATCAAAACAGCTATGTGATTCTGCCACTGAGAAAAAACATTAAAAAATTCATTTTTCATATGGTGGTTTGTTTTTGTTTCATGAAAAACTGGACATGCAGCAGCACAGACACCACATAAGTAAAAGTATCCTTCCCTAGTCCCACGGCCTCCCTGCATTCAGTGGCTAGTGACACAGGCATCCTCTGTAGGACAAGCACACGTTCAGTATCAATGGTTATGTTAGAACTGTAATTAATTCATATGAAAATCGAAATTAAATGCCAAAGACAACTAGTCCTACCTTATGGTTGTAATCATTTCTATCAGTGAGTCTTTGTTGTATAGATCTTTCTAGTTTCTGCATCTCTCCTTGCATGAATCAAGTTTAGTATCTTACTAATGCTGCCGCCAATAGGTTCACTTCGTTTCTTTTGTGACCGCCTAGGAATTTTCCATTTCAGATATGGTCACAATTCTGAAATGATCTCACGATCTGCATGCTTTATGAGAGTATGAGTACATGAGTATGTACTCATGTCCTGTGTCAGTGTATAAAAAACCATTTTATTTCAGATAGCAGATCTTTTTCCCCTCGTTGCTTTTCAGACTTTTGCTTTTCTTACTCTTTTTTTTCCCGAAAGTTGCTATTTGCCATGGTCAGGTATTCTCTTTTTTCCCACTTAAACTGTTTAACTGGGGTCTTATGCATCTAGGTAACTTATTTCAGCTTTGTCAGCAGATTTGATTATTGATGTTCAGCTGTGGTTGGCAGGGAACTCAGCAGATCCACAAGAAGTATTAGGTGGGAGACTCTGAGCTCAGAATCTCAGAGAATATGAGATTAGGCTACAGTGCTGACTAGAGCTAATAGTTTACTTCTCTCCCACCTAGTACCTTTGTCTAAAGAGGAAGGATTCATTGATTTCATTCATTCATCAATTCATTCATTCATTCATTCATTACTTGATGAATCAAGCAACGTTTGGGAAGAGGAGGTTGTAAAAAGCAACTGCAATGGTGAATTTATTCAAAACAAAACAAAATGCTTCTAGTTGGGCCTCTCATTAGTTAAAGTATGTACTTTATAGCATTTATGCCCTCAGTCTTTGATGCTGTTTTTGAGTTAATGATGTTCATTTGGTGTTTTAAGGCTTTTTTATAAGGATTTTTTTTAGTCTTTCAACAGTTTAAAGGTTTTAAGATATTTAAAATAACCTTTTAAAAAATGTATTTCTCTCTGCATGCAACCACCAGCCTGGGCATTAAGAATACAGCCTCTGGAGGCTTGATCTCACTGCACACATCCTACAGGCAGAGATGGGCAAGTTACGGAGGTAATAATGGCCCAAAGCCTAGGTTTGTTAAGACTAAATGAGTCAGCCCTCCGAACAGGTAGATCCATAGTGTGCATTTAATAAATGACAGCCATTGTTAGGTGAATGCGAGGTGCTTATACATAGTCGTTTTCAGATGTTTTCATGAGAGCCTTCCTATCTATACGTTATGTTGCAGAGGAGTTGGATTTTAGCCATCAGTGTAATATATATATTCCATGCCCACATGCCTTTCAGGAGTGACACTTTAAAGAGTTCTTCTTGGCACCCCGTCTTTGCTACCCATTGTTAGGCCCTTCTTGCCTTAAGGGTTTTGTGTAATAACTTAATGGGGAAATAAATGGAATAACAAAAATAACAATGATAAAACAGAAGTTAACCCTTCCCGAAGCTCACAGTTCAGTAGGCTGTGGGCTGCATGACTGACCCCCTCTGAGCTCCAGTTTCGCTCCCGAAGATGACACTTGGCAGACCTGTGTGCACCCCTCTCCCCTGACCTGAGTGGAAGGGGATGTTGGTCCCTCACTGTCAGAATCTGCAAAGCCAGTCTGGACAGAGAAGCCGGCGCACTGTGGTCTCAGGTGGAGGATGCACATTTCCAGGGACGTGGCGGATGAAATTGGGTGATTGTTTTCAACTTATCATTTCCTCCTGGTTTATAACTAACGGCTGCTCTTAAAGTTGGAGAGAGGGGGCTGGTGGGGAGACCACTCACATGCGAAGGTTCTAGATTAACTATGGATAAGTTAAACTAAAATCCCATGAAATAGGCATTATCCCTATTTTAGAAATGAGAAGACTGACTTAAAAGCACTTGCTCAAAGGCAAATGCCTCTCTGCATGCTTCCAAAATCCTTTTCCTTTTTACTCTGCTGGAAGACAGTAATAGGAATGGGCCCATGATCATCCTTGGTGTGTATTTTATTAGAATTTGGGTCTGAGGAATGATCACCAGTGGCACTGTCGCTGCACATTCTTAAACATGCTGACTGGGCTTCCCTGGTGGCGCAGTGGTTGAGAGTCCGCCTGCCGATGCAGGGGACGCGGGTTCGTGCCCCGGTCTGGGAGGATCCCACGTGCTGCGGAGCGGCTGGGCCCGTGAGCCATGGCCGCTGAGCCTGCGCGTCCGGAGCTTGTGCTCCTCAAAGGGAGAGGCCACAACAGTGAGAGGCCCGCATACCGGAAAAAAAAAAAAAAACATGCTGACTTACCTGGGGGCAGGGCAAGACCCAGAAAACTCTGAACTAGAACTTCTGTTCCTCTGCTTCACTAGACACCCCCCATCCCCCCCTTCCATGCTCGTTCGTGTAGCATCATGACAAAGATGGCTCTTGTGTGGGAAGGAAGTTTACCCACAGAGCTGCCTGTCCGGAGGCCTGTGAGGACAGCCCTGGCCCAGGACCCAGGCTAGCTGCCAGGCTCAGCGCACAGACCTGCAGCCTCTCCAATGAGCAAGACATGGGTTCTGTGGTGGAAGGAGGCTGTTTTACAGTCTGGACCCCTGTCTTCACTCCTTGGCGCTCTTTGTAGGCCTCGAGAGTAGAAGGCAGTACATTCATTTCTAATGTTTCCAGTCGTGCACAGAGCCCTTCGCGGGGTGTCTTTTGAGAAGCCCCATTTAGCTTTCAGACTCCTGACAGTGCCCTCTGCACACACAGCACCTTTTATGTGAGGCAGCTACCATTTGCATTTCCCATGCTTTCTATTTGCACAAATTCAGCATGAGATTAGAAACAGAAAAGTTTAATTAGGTGGTTGAACAAATTCCCTCCCCAGCTCCCCAGGAGAGCCAGATGAGGGACAGAATATTGAAAGAAGGGGAAGTAAAATATTGCCATGCACTTCCGGTCCGCCCGACCCCTGGCATCCCGCACTCTGGTCCCGAGGCCGGAGCTGCTAGGCTCAGAGCACAGGGCACCCTCCACCCTCAGGCCGCTGGCACCAGACACTCGAGTCCCAGGCACAGGCTTTGTCACCACCTCAGCCTTCAAAGCTCTCCGCTCCCCCTCCACTCTCCAAAGATGTAATTATCGTTCATTTCGATAATTGTTTCAAATACGCATATGAAAAGAGTAAGGGAGATGGCAAATACAATTTTGTAACTACATGAAATGCCATTCAATAAACTCCAGAGATTTATTGGTTTGCTTTGTCTGTTACCAAATTAACGAGAGCAGGACAAAGCGCCTTGTGCAGTTGTGAAGGCAGCACACGTTGCAATGCTGCAAATTACAAAGCGGGTGAGGAAGGAGATAGATGGGCTCCAGGTTAGGCATTTACAACTGGCCTTCTATTTACATTTCATGGGGCAGGAAAAGTGGGCTTCAGGCCGGACTTAGAACTAGCCCCCTGCTTGCATTTCCTGACAGGAGGTAGGTGGGCTCCAGGTCAGACATTTAAAATCAGCCTCCTGTTTGCTCTCTGAGATAGAAGCAATGACAGAGACAGGGTAAATAGCCAAGCTTTGTCTCTCGTGGACAGCTTAAGATAACAGTCATGGCGAGGTCAAAGAGGGGCAAAACCTTGTTTGAGTAAAGGATCAAAGGATCTCCGCTTCCCCCCTCCTTGGTGCAAGGGAGACACTACACATGCGCAGAAAGGCTCCTTGGGGGTCAGGGAACAACTCCAGGCCGTGGTGACTCTTGTCTCTCCCAGACGCCTCCACATCGGGATCCATCTTGGCTGAGAGGTGCGTGAGCACCTAAGGGGAGAGTCCTGAGACAAATGGGGGGCGGGGCGCAGACAAAGCAAGATGACTGGCCAGAAAGGAGATGAAGACCCGAGAAACTGCCCCCTTATAAAGGATTTAAACTTCCCAAAGGAGCCACTCTCTCTGAGTTCACCCGTGTGTCTTTCCGCATGTACTCTGCTTTTCCAATAAACTTTACTTTTCTCTTTACCTTCTGCCTCCTCGCCTGAATTCATTCTTGACAAGGCAGGCAAGAACTAGAGATCCAGGCCTTGGCTGCTGGCCCCTGTGGTCTAGTGGTTAGGACTCCCGGTCCTGGAACTAAGATCTTGCTTCCAGCTACCGCTCGCTGTTGCTTGCTGCAAGCTGCTACTTACTGCTACTTGAGTCTGAAATCACAGGGAGGGGGATGGAGAAAAATGCACTTCCTAGTCCAAGCTTAACTTCATGGCTTATGTGGAGCTCGGGCAGGCGGAGAGCTGTGCGAGGGGCGAGAGAGGGCCTGGATAAGGCCACTGGCCCAAGGGGCAGCGTGGGTGATGGGACCAGCAGTCCCAGGTTCTTACTGGCCCTGGAGCAGAGCTCTTGCCTTCACACGCCCTGCCCTCTCTTCCTGCTTCTGAGTCACCCAGAAAGGTGAGCATCCTCAGCTCTGCCCCCTCACCCTCCCCAGCCAGAGTTTGCCTGGGGACTGAGATCACCAGGTGGCCGTGGGCCTGGGGAAAGAAGAAAGAAGAGGATGGCGACTGGCTCTGAAAGATCCCCCCCCTATTCCTTGAACAATTTAATATACAGACTTCTGATGCCACTTCCCAGATTGGGAGTGGGAAATGCCAGGTGGTTAAAGGGAAGGTGCAGGGAACCTTTGAATCTAGCCACAGGCTCTAGTTCTGTCGTTAAAATATATGTGCATTCAAGGATCGAGCAACCCAGGCCGGAGCAGAAGTTAGAGGGCACTCGCCACAGCCCGCTTGCTCAGGTCCTGGGGAGCACTTACGGGAGTGGTTCCAAAGTTGCGGCCCATCTTGCAGGTCTGTGTTCATTTAAACAGGTAGCAGTGTCACCAGACTGCCTTGCTGAGCCTCCTTTGCTGAATGGGAGGCACAAGACAATTTCCCCTGCTCTGCCTGGGGGCAAAGTGCACCACCTCCCCAGATACCACCGGTAAGCTCTGTCCACACGGCCCTCCCCTCTGAGAGACCCAACATTTCGGAGGCTAACTGTACGCTCCCAGGGGAAAAGAAATGGTTTTGAGAGACATTGGGTCTTTTGGGTTGTAAAGCAAAAACTTGTAGCTCGCAGTAATACTGTGCCTAGGGCCTGGGGCAAAGCAGAGACGCTAACAGCATGGAGAGCTGGGTGGAGGGAACCTGCGAGAGTCCAGCCACTCTGGCCTGGGGAACAGCGGCGCTAAGTCCTGCGTGGGAAGGGGCGGGGCGGGTAGGGGTGGGCAGAGCAGCAGCTTTGGAGACACAGACCTGTCTGCCAACCTAGTGCCCCGTTGCCACACTTACAACCCTGAGCAGGTCCTTAATCTCGAGGCGGCTCAGCTACTTCCTCTATTAAAAAGGGGGATCTTTTTACCCACCTTCCAGAGGTATCAGTATAATTAAATAAGAACTAGAACCTGGGACATAATGGTGGCTGAAAGATGTGAACTCCCTTTCCAGCCAGAGCCCTGAGCCTGGCCCCAGCCTCCCTCTACCTCCCTGCCACCCCCAAAAGCTTGCAGGGCACACACGGCATCTCTGCAAGGCCTCCATGCCACCCTTTCCAGATCTCACTTCATCACCTCCTGCCCAGCCTCCCCACTGTGCTGGCTCAGCCTCCAGGAACCCTGCTTCCCTGGTCGACCTCCCTGCGCGTCCCCCCTCAGATCCACCCACTCCCTGTAGCCAGACCAGAGTTAACCAGCACTTCCTAGAAGCCTCTGAAGCCCCACGCCCGACACGCACACACTTCCTGTGTGACGCAGCCAGAACTCCTTACAATATTCAGAGCCCCCGTCACAGTGGTATCCAGTGCACCTCTGTCCCCCAACACCCGCCGTGACCACTGACCCTGCAAAGTATGTACTACAAGTGCTTTCATTCCTCTGGGCTGTGTCCTGCAGGCTCCTCCGCCTGGATAACCTCCCAGCAGACAGGAGAGCTTCACAAAGAAAGCAGCCTTGCACCTGGGTCCCAGAGGTCGACTGCTTTGGGGAAGCAGAAAATATAAAAGAAGAAACTGACCAGGCGGGGAGACGTGACAGAGCAGCTTCGGAGGACAGAAACAGAGAGGTTCAGAGCGGCCGAATGACTGAGTTCATGGAGAGGAGAATGGGAGGACAGCTTGTAGACACTCAGGGTGGGGGCCTTTAAACGGAGAATGACCAGTGGGGTGCGCATGCCTGGTGGGATGCCGGCTGCGCACGCGTGGGCACAGCTTTCTCGTGGTGCTTTCCTCTGACCGCCTCCAGCCGGGGCCGCACCCCCTAATCAGGTCATGCCTGGCTCCTGACCATTCGTGTTTGAGGTCCCCGCAAACAGGCGATACTGGGGCCAGTAGAAATACTGCAGATTTTTACACAGGATCACAATCTTGAGGAGGAGGATGAAACGATGGGAAGGCCGGCGATGGGGAGACAGCTCGCTGCAATTGCCCGCCCGCCTGAGGGTGGAAACAAGGCCCGTTCAGTGGGCGGGAGCGGAGGACGGCCGGACACGCCTCTGAAGCCCAATCAAACTGGGCCCTTTATGCGGGTGATGCTGACAAGGGCTTTGCCGCGTGGGCCTTCATGACAGTAAAATCCTGCGCCTGAGGCAGAGTAGCGACTAATGCCACACCCTAAAGTCCTGTGCTGGCCCAGAGCGGCTGCCCAGCAAATGTCAGTTCCCTGGCCTATAAATTCTCTCTAGGACATTAAGGCCTCATCGTCCCAATTCCACTTTTGCCCCCAGACCTACTCTCCACAGAGCAGCCAGAATATTCTGTGTATATATTATAGAGACAGTCACTCCGCTACTGAAAACCCTCCCTAGGGCACCCTTTATCCTTAGGCTTCTGCACACCGCTCTTGACAAAAACTACCCAGTTGCAAAATTTGAGGTCAAATGTGTAGATCTGCCTTGTCCTTCGGGTCCCATCATTCTGTGTGGCAGCCAGGTCGGACTACACCCGGTCCCCTCACTACGGCCAAGGATTTCCTGAACACCTCCAGCTCTGGGCCTGGACTTGCTCCTCCCCCACTGCACCTTGCAGAATCTGGGGGCCAGAACTGAGGCTGCTCCCGGCCGGCACGCTCTCCCATTACCTCTGGGATGGCAGGTCCCATCCTCCCGTGTCACCCGCTCCCCAGGCCGCTTCGTGGGCAACAGATAGCACCATGATCACCCTGGCTCTGCTCCGTGGGACTGCAGCCCCTGCACTGGCCTTCTAGCTGCTTCTATAGCTTCAAAACTAGGCACCCTCCTATCTCGGGGCCTTTTGATTTGTGCTTCCCTCTGACTGGTTTATCCTCCAGGTACCTGCATGGATCCTTCCCTCAATTTCTACTCCAGTGTCGCCTCCCCAGGGAGGCCTTCCTGACCACCAGTAATAGAACTGCAACCCCGGCGCTCCCTCAGGGACATGGCCCATCTCCATTTCTGAGCAGCACTTCTCACGACGTAGTATGTTTACTACTCATCTTCCTCAGCTGGAAACAGAATTCCATGAAGGCAAGGGCTTGATATGTTTGGTTGCTCAATACGTGTGTGATGAAGGAACAGATCACATTGCAGGCATCACCTGGGAGGGAGCCTGGCTCTACCTGAGTGAGCACTGCTCAGGTGGTGGTTGGGACCCAGACTGCACACACTCAGTGGTGCGGGGCTGCAGGTCCAAACTCTGAAGCCATGAGCTACTTGAGGTTGGCCGCTTCCACTGCCCTGGTCCTGGGGGGACAGGAGGTGGGGAGCTGGAGCCTCAGGGCTTGGCCAGCAGTGGGGCCAAGGGCCCTGTGCCCTGGGGTTACGATATGTGGATTTGAAGGGTTTCTCACCCTTCAATGGACAAAGTCAGGACCCAGCTGTGCAGTCCAGAGCTGAGCTATCATCTCCCAACAGAACGAGGAAAGGGAGGTGTCCAAGGCCTGGTCACCATGCAGACGAGGGTGACATTTACCAGAGCAGAGTCACTTTCTCTCTCTTTTTTTTTTTTTTTAAATTAATTAATTATTTATTTATTTGGGGCTGTGTTGGGTCTTTGTTGCTGCGCACAGGTTTCCTCTAGTTGCGATGAGCGGGGGCTACTCTTCACTGTGGTGTGTGGGCTTCTCATTGCGGTGGTTTCTCTTGTTGCAGAGCATGGGCTCTGGGCTCGTGGGCTTCAGTAGTTGTGGCACATGGGCTCTAGAGCACAGGCTCAGTAGTTGTGGTGCATGGGCTCAGTAGTTGTGGTTCGCGGGCTCTAGAGTGCAGGCTCAGTAGTTGTGGCTTACAGGCTCAGTAGTTGTGGTGCACAGGCTTAGTTGCTCCGTGGCATGTGGGATCTTCCCGGACCAGGGCTCGGACCCATGTCCCCTGCATCGGCAGGTGGATTCTTCACCACTGCGCCACCAGGGAAGCCCCAGCAGAGTCATTTTCCATCAGCTCCGGCATCCCCAGCAGCAGCCTGAAGAAAAGGGCAGTTTTTACTCCCAGGCATTGTTAGTCACCTCACACCTTGCACCAACAGGCACACCTGAGAGTAAACTTGATGACTGAGTACAAACACTCCTCACGTGGCCAGCTGTAGGCTCTAGGCCCCTCCCTGCCCTCCCAAAGCCCACTCTCCCCCTGCCCCCCCCCCCACTCCTGGTGGCTTCAGGACAAGGACAGAACATGGGAAAGGTAGCTGGTGGGATAAGACACAGCAGCTGGGCTTGCTGCTTGAGCAGCTTTCCTAGAGGAAATAGTTGCAGCTTCCAATTCTACCATGAATTATTGGCGAGTGAGGTACCACCGGGCCTGGCCCTGGCGCCAGGGGAAGTGGGAGGCCAGGGACCCCTTTCAACCACTCATTCTGAGACCACTGCCTGGGACCCAACAGATGATCCTAAACAGTTGTCAGAAGAATGAGTGAAAGAGCCGCCTTCTCTCAGGTGACCTTGTTCCCCATTATCACGCACATATGTTTTTCGACACTCATCCCAAATTCTTCATTTCTACCTTCAGGTCACCTTTTGGGCCAAGTGAACAGACTCCCCAGGGTGATAGGACTAGCATTGCTGCATTAAATTAAGCCAAAAGGAACCAAAAATGGGTTCTGAGCACCTACAGACTTTATTTGTGGGGAAATAAATGTGTTGTAAAAATCAATTTATTCTTTTATAAAAAGTACTTTCTGGGACTTCCCTGGTGGCGCAGTGGTTAAGAATCCGCCTGCCACGGGTTCGAGCCCTGGTCCGGGAAATCTCACATGCCATGGAGCAACTAAGCCCATGCACCGCAACTACTAGAGCCTGCGCTCTAGAGCCCACAAGCCACAGCTGCTGACCCCGCGTGCCACAACTACTGAAGTCCACGTGCTCTAGGGCCCATGAGCCACAACTACAGAGCCCACGTGCTGCAACTACTGAAGCCTGCACACCTAGAGCCCATGCTCTGCAACAAGAGAGAAGCCACGACAACGAGAAGCCCGTGCACCGCAACAAAGAGTAGCCCCCACTCACCACAACTAGAGAAAGCCCACGTGCAGCAACAAAGACCCAACACAGCCAAAAAAAAAAAAAGTACTTTCTATTGTTTATAGAAAGTAAAGCCCAGAGAGGTTCAACGAGTTGCCCAAACTCACAAAGCAGAAGATGGCAGAGTTGGAATTAGAGTGAGTCTCACTTCAGGCCACAGAGGCCAGTCCACTGTGAGGACAGGAAGAGTAATGACTCACACTTGCTAACATGGGCTCCTTGGTTCAGCCACCACACTGGGAAAAGGTGGTACCAAAGGGATGCGAGAGATTCAGGGTACAAGATATGTGGATTTGGGTCTGGGTCTGTGTGTTCACATTCCAGGGCCCCGGCTCCTCTCAGAGGCCCCTGAGGTCAGTGTTGCCCTGTGTGCAGTGAGGGTCTGCAGGTGAGGGACTCCACCCAGACCTGCTGTCCTTGGAGAGGAGGTTGGGTAAACTGTTCCTTGTCCCCTTCTTTCTCCACCACCACTCGATACCCTGGTCACCTGCTTCATTTCTATTAGTGGCCCCCTCGAAGGGACAGGCCACAGGCCACAGTCCAGCCTGGCTGTCTTCCCATGCCGTCGTGATCTGCTGGGAGTAACGTAAGATCTGTGCACAAGGGAAGCAGCACCTGGGACGGTGGGGCTCTCAGCAGTGGGGGGCTGGCACTCCTGGGGCTGGGTGATTCTTTGAGGGACACACTGTAGGATGTTTACCAGCATCCCTGGGCCCTCCCTGCTAGATGCCAGTATCTCATACACACTCACAGGTCCTAACAAAAAATGTCTCCAAGCATTGTCAAATGTCTCCTGAGAGGCAAATCGCCCTGGTTGAGAATCAGTGGTATAGAGAATATAAATACTGTAGGATAATGCAGAGGAGAGGGAGCGTGGTGAGTGCCCGAGGGCAAAGGAGGACAGAGTCTGGCCTGGAAAAGTCCAACCAACCAGCATAGCAGAGATAGTGACGCTCACCAAATATTCCCTGGGCTCCCCTACCTCTCCCAGCCCCCCTGGAGCTAAGAGGGGTCATGTGACTATTTCTGACCAGTGAAATACGAACAGAAGAGACAAGTGTCACACCGGGCAGGTGGTGGGAAGGCCACATGGGGTTTCCCAGTCTCTACCCACCTGCGACAGTGCCTAAGAAACCATGTGTTCTGCACGATGCAGGGAAAACCAGGTGCCTGCAGAGCCGCAGGGAGAAACATGCCCCCAGATGCACACAGAGCAAGGGATGAGCCTCAGAGGCCTGGGCATTGTAGGGGACCAGGCTTGAGCCCCACCCATTCTGACTAATGGAAACTGGGGACAGGAGCCTGTGGGAAGACCTGGGAGTGAGAAGCTCAGCTGTGACAGATGAGGGCAGGCCAGGAGGGGAAGACGCGGTGGTGAGCGGGGCACAGCCCCACAGCAGTGGCCGGAGGGGCCAGAGTGAAGTGCCGAGAGGTAAGCAACAAGGCACACTGGACACATGTGATTTTTAAGAATCCATGAGTCTGTTGAGTAAAAGAAACCATTCACTGAAGACTATGAGCGGAATGACTGCATTTATATAAAGAACACAGTAGTAAAACCTAGCTCTCCTGTTAGAATTCAAGACAGCACTTACCCTTGGAGGAGAATCTAGTAACAGAGAAGCACAAGGGTCTCTGGAGGGGAGAAATGTTCTCTTTCTGGTCTTGTGCTGATTCCACGAATGCATTCACTTTGTGAAGATTCTTCACACTGTCCACTAAACTGCAAATGTTTGTACTTTATATTGCAATGAAAAGTTTTTTCAATGCAGTAGCTTCAGCACTAACAAAAAGACCCAGTGAAATGCTGATTTGTGCACGGAACTCTGCAAGGTCTTATCAAAGGAGAACTGCACACACATCTTGGATTGTTTTTAAATCCGCATTTCAGGGCTGATTTATGGCTGGCATTGATTCATCTCGTGTTTTACTTAGAACAGAAATGAGTATAATCCATAACCATTTGTTCCTGCCCAAGGCTGTGGGCTAGAAGAGGACACTGATTTGCAAGAATTACTCATACAGACCGAAGAGTGTTTGCTGGCCCCAGCTGAGTAAAGGGCACCCAGCTGACTCAGACAGCCTTGGGAACATTCAGTTCTGGGGTTTAACGGGACTAGTAAACAGAACTCCTTCTCCCATTCCGGCGCCCCCTAGGTCTATAAGTGAGGTCCCCAGTCCAGGCGCCTCACCTGTGCACTTGGGAGAGGTACACATCCTTGGGCGCCACCCCTGACCTGAGAATCAGACACTCTGGGGGTGGGGCCAGCATCTGTGGTTTCACAAACCCTCCGGACGATAATCATGCTCATAAAGTTTAAAGTAAAAAGCACTGGGTGAAATCAATTCAGAATTAAAGCAAAAGAATGAGCAGGTGAAACCCACAAGATCACCCTTATCATTGATGAAGCTAATGCTGGGAATCTAGGCTTATGCCTAAGGCAACTAACTGGACTCCCTCATATCGAATCCCAAATTAGACAGGCACCCCGCTCCTGTGGGAGCCCAGGCCTGCCTCAGCAGAACTAGGGCATGGAGGAGCTGACAATAATGTGTGCTTCCTGTAGACAGAGAAACAGGACTGGGTACACAGCTCCTCTCCAAACTCACTGCTCAAGCAATCCATCCCACCTGCCTGGAAAGGAAGGCGGGGGCCAAGAGGGCAGGAGTGTTGTGCTAAAAGAGTAGTGTCTGCCCACCAATGCGCTCCTAAGAGTGGATGTGGATTATTCATGACTGGAAGAGATCAGCTTTTCTCCCTTTGGGTGGCTACACCCCTGTCAGCTTTGCTTGACCGGGACTGAAATCCAACAGTTCACAAGGGCCTGAGGTACTCTTCATGGCACTGCCCCATCTGGTGGGTGTGAGCAGTTCCTGAAGAAAAGTGGCTTCTGGTTCTGAGGCTTCAAGTCCCCACCTGTCCGTCCCAGCGCGCAGTGTAGACAGCAGCCTTTCTGCCCAGCACAGAAGAGAGCCCAGGAAGAATTCCAGCCATTTTCCTCTCCCATGGGAAGTGATAGCTAAACATGTTGTTTCCTCAGAAGTGGTGTGATGAAAATGGTGCTTTAAATTGTCATTATCTTCATGCATTTCTTGTTACCTGAAAATAAGCGATCTTCATAACTCTCCTCTGCCTCTCAGTTGCCCACCTATGCCATCCCATGAACTTCCTCTTTAGCATTAAAAGGAGGCTAACTCCTTTCCCTTTCCAAAGGAGGAGACTCAAAGAACAGAAAGGATCTTAGAACTCGTTTAGTCCAAACACCTCATTTTCCGGCAGACCCGTCAAAGGCCCAGGGCATTGAAGTGACCTATCCAGGGTCTTAGTCACGACCCATGCCCAGGCTTGACACCCACCGGATGAAAACCCTCAACCCTCCACAGCTCCACAAACAAGCTTATGAACTCCTGGTTATATGGCATTATCTATAATTATGTTTATATCATCGCACTATAACCAGAAGCAACTGATAATCTGTCCTGTCTCTTTTTTAATAGTTTCCCCCTCGGGCTTCCCTGGTGGCGCAGTTGTTGAGAGTCCGCCTGCCGATGCAGGGGACGCGGGTTCGTGCCCCGGTCCGGGAAGATCCCACATGCCGCGGAGCGGCTGGGCCCGTGAGCCGTGGCCGCTGAGCCTGCGCGTCTGGAGCCTGTGCTCCACAGCGGGAGAGGCCACAGCGGTAAGAGGCCCGCGTACCGCAAAAAAAAAAAAAAAAAAAATAGTTTCCCCCTGTATTACCAGTCTGGGCCAGACCAGTCTGTGTGTGGAAGAGGTCTGTACGGTGGTAGCACATGGGAATTTGCTGTGGCGGCAGCAGCCCACGCTGTGCCTTCTTTACCTGTTGACCTTGAGGCCTCAGGTTCTCTGATGGATCTGTTAAAAGGTGAAAGTAAGAATACACCTGGCATGATTTTTCAGACAGTTACCTGATCAGTGGTTCAAGGGCCCCAACCAGATGATTTCCTCAAGCGCTTCCAGTCTGTATCGTTTTAATACATAACAAGCAGTCTTTCAGGTGCTGCCTATGAACCTCGGCCACAGGACACCAGCTTCTGGCTCCACTTCATCTCCAGGCCTTAGGGCTGAATGGTTCTACACCACCTGCCGCTTATAATCGAGGAGAGGCCTGGCAAACAGCAATTTGATAAGAAACCACACAAAGTATGTGGTTATCTTTTAAGTTATAAAAATGCCTGATAAGCAAAGATTTCAAATAAATTATGAGACCAGTTTGGGAACAAATATGTCTTGATAGTAGACAAACAGCATTATTTCTGCCAAATAAAAAGTTTATTTGCTTATGTGTCCACTTTAGAAGGGCACTGTTTCTAAAACAACCAGACTTACTTAGTGCCCTTGAAAAACATCAGGGACAGATGGAAAATTCAATATCATGTGGGCATATTTTGTGTGTTTTTTCTGAAAATCTTTAAGGGGTAACTTTGTGACTGGCAGGTGAGTACCTGTCATATAATCCAAGCACAATACATTCCTGAAGGATTTAAGAGTGACTATAAAATAGCTGACTCCTGTTGCAAATTGTCACCCAATCCTCTAAGCTTCAGTCCTCAGACATTCAAGCCACCTCGGAGCGTCAGGAATAGCTGCAACCTAGTGAATTAATAATGTGGCTTCATGTCCCAGCTCTGCCACCGCACCCCTCAACCTTCTTTCTCCAAACACTGGCCAGCTCCAAGCTAACACTCTGTGAAATCAGAGAAGATGAGAAACTGAGAAGGGGCAGGCAAGCCCACTGGTCAGTAGGGCAATTCCTCGAGAATGTGATATTCACTGCCTACCATCGGTGTGCAGAATCAAGCAGAAACTAAATGCTCCAGGCTGATGTTAGAATATATTTATTGCTACATTTATATACAGTTATACAAACAGCCCAGACAGGAAAGGGAGTATTGCAACGATTTCTCCAGATGCCACAGATGTGTGCCAGGAAACAGAGCTGTGTACCACTAACTTTGCTCTCAGTTCGAAGCCCAAAATAAGTCACATACATATTTTTTAAGTGGAAAGTTCTTGGAAATTCTCTCCACATATTCCTCTTTACAAGCTAGTCATGCAGAAAAAACGTGGGTTCTCAGAAACCTGTGCCTTCAGGCATCTGTTGCGGGGATGGTGCCTTGCAGACAGGATGCAGAGGATGCTGACTTAGGACTGCCGGGTGCAGTGCAGAGTTCCCACGTCCTGGCCCATCTCTCTAAGGTCTGTCCCGAGGAAAGGCAATCGAGAGGGGTGAGGAGAGAGACAGAATAGCAAGAAAGGGAAAACCAACAGTTGACTGAGGTGTGGAAAGAACCATCAACAAGAGCCCTGATTGAGGGAACATTTGTCCATCGGGTTCCAGCTGAGATTCTGGACTTTGGGGGATACAGACATTCAGAACATCAGGCATGTCTTAGTAGGACCTTTATCCTAAAGCTCGCCATGTGTGTCAGATGCCAGGGACCTGTGTGAAGACACAGAAAGTGAACAGGAAAGTTAGGCAAGAAAGAAGAAAAGTAAACTTTTAAATATTACCATGATAGTGTTGAAAAGGGCACGACCCTGATCACCTTTCAGTAACGCGTAGCCAAGACAAGAGTTTACTACTGAATTATGAAGGGGGATGGAATGCCGCCAAGGAAACACGATGACGTACAAATTGCACCAAAACAAAGGTGGTTCCACAGGCTCTACACTCTGACCTCAGCCTTGCTAGAATTATTTTTGGTCTCAAAAGGAATCTAACATGGTAGATATTGCAATGTTCAGATCCAGAATCATGATGTGGATATGAGAACATGGTATAAACATACTCCCCTTCATGTCACAGTCTTATAAGCCTTTGTGACGTGAATCACAAGAGAAGTAAGCAGCCTGTGAGGCAGATGTCCCCAAGGGATTGGTCACCTTATTTACACCATCTCTGTCTTACCCACCTCAGGCTACTTCCTCCCCAACCCCCTGACCCCAGGGTCTAGGAAAGAAGGTCATCAGATCAGGTCTAACTCAGCCTCCTAAGCTAAAATCAGCCTAGCACCTCAGAGAAATGACAAGGCCTGAAGGTTGAGAGCAAGAAGCCTGTGTGTCTGGATGCACCAGACAACCAGAAGCCTTCGGGGTTGATTCAAGATTTGGATACAGCCTGACACCCGAGGCTGTAGGGTGTTCTATCCCTGAAGAAACCAGCCAGTTCGTCCAAGGCTATCCATGTACTTCCTCGCCACCATAATCCCGTGGGCCTGCCCGATCACAAGGAAGAGGGTGACGATTCTGATGGAGAAACCCTCAGGACAGTGGGAGTAGGACCGGAAACCTGTCAAAAGTTCCTGTCTTTTTTCTTGGGTCAATAACACTACAATCAACTAAGGAGGGGCCCAGCTGTTCTTCTGAGGCTGTCAACTATGTGACTTTTCAAGCTGAAGGATGCAGCGATTGCCAACTCCCTTGATCCTTTAATAAATTCATCTTTGGACAATTCAAAACCTCTGTCATTTGATCTTAACTTTTCTGGTAAGTCATGCAGAAACTTTCTTTTCCTACTTCTGAAGGCAACAGCAGAGTCACACTTACTCAAAGGATTTGCTCTAAAAAGCAAAAACACTAAAGGGTGAAAAATCAATGAGGAAAAATTGCAAAACATCAGGCAAACTTCAGTTGGAAGGATCTTACCAATCAGCAAACAAAATAGAAAGAGTTACATAAATGCCTGCACTGGAAGAAATTATTTAAAGATGAATAGCTAATAACAGTATTGTTTGTGACAATCTATGGATCATTAAGAACATGTTTTAGCCAAGGATTTTAGCTCAAATGTCAAGAATAAGATTAACTGGATTCTATGGAGTCACAAACACCCCTTTCAAAATGAGTGAAAGCAAACAATGATGGATGTGTCACAAGGCCTTCAAGTGGATTTTGAAACAATGAAAATATTTTGGTGATGTCATGGAATGTCAGAGATTCTTGCATGACCTTAAACTCGTTTCATAGCAATCCAAAAGTCAAGGTCATTAAAAAGAATGCAATAATGCCATTTGCAGCAACATGGATGGACCTAGAGATTATCACACTAAGTGAAGTTAAGTCAGACAGAGAAAGACGAATACCATATGACATCATTTATATGAGGAATCTAAAATATGATACAAATGAACCTATCTACAAAACAGAAACAGACTCACAGACATAGAGAACAGACTTGTGGTTGCCAAGGGTGAGGGGGGTGGGCAGGGAAGTATTGGGAGTTTGGGATTAGAAAATAAAGAAATACAGAAATAAAGTCAAGGCCAAAGAAGCAAATAATTTCTAAAAGCTCCCCAGCCTAAGTGAACGTATATCACCATTTTTTCTATGTCACATGAAAAGAACCTAAAAAATAATATTGTTATAACAGTTATTCCACATCTTAAAGTGTTATCTAAAATATATTCCCATATAGCTAGAGATTGGTTTATAGAATTGTGGGAGGTTTAATCAGCAAGTTGGGGGAACTCAAATATACCATTCAAGATCTACAAGATAAACCACATGGGTGTAGTTTTATTTAGAAATGGGATGGGTCAAAAAATCAATTAAAGAACTTTGAAACAACCTCTTATCATGGTAATCACATTGATCAACGATTTTTAAATATTTCCAAGTTGAGATCAATGTATAATACTAACCTGGCTTATGAACCAATTCTGGAATTTTTCTACTTAATATATAGGTATGGCACTTCATTTTTAAGTATATCTGAACATTTTTTTAAATAAGGAAAAAAAAAAACCTTCCAGCAGCACAAAAGTGTCATATGTGTGAGCTTGCACTATAATACTCTACATCAAGGGGGGATTTTCACAAAGGTAAGGAAACAGTCTAAAGTAGCATGTCTAATCAGCTCACCAAGATTATAGGTAAAATTTCATTTTAATAAATTCTATCTGACCTCAGTGTTGATTGGCAAAGAGCCAAAGAGATGCAAACAACTGAGAAAAAATCTGGAGGGGGTGGGATTAGTTGTTGTAATGGTAGGGCTGGCTCTGGGTCAGCTCTTTTGACTGGCATTTCACTAGATGAAAGGCTCTGGGCTGTGGATTAACAGATTCAGGTTTTACGGGGTCCCACCAGCATTTTTGCAGTGGAGAGGGTATAGCAGGTCTAATGGGAATGTGGGCTAGCCCTGGTCAAGGCTGCCAGCTGTACTTACCCAGTGAGGGAGGGAGCCTTCTTCCTAACTGTTACATTTGCTTTATACTGCTTTGGCAAGAACGCATCTGGAACAATGCATACAGTTTTGGTCCCCACCTTTCAAAAGAGACATCAAAAGGTTAGAAAGCATTTAGAACACAGAAGGAAGCCAAATACTGTAGTACAGAAGCCAGAAGCACCCTTGTCACCTTGCATTATGTAGAGCCTTCTAGGTAAGCAAAATGCCAAAGTAATCTCCTTCCTAATCTTTAACCTCTAACTTTTCTTTTTCAGTCACTTTTGAATCTCCACTATTGCAATGTGGAAATAAGAATAACTTTAAATCTCCCTTTTAAAAAGATGCTAGAGTTCTAATAGTTGCAGCAGCTCTGCACAAACTAGTCAGTTTCATAAGACTACCAGATCTCAAAGCCATCAAAATCTTTTTTAAGTAGTAGAGTAATGCTAAAGATCAGATTTTTTATTTTGAGGTTCTCTCTTGATTAAAATATCTTTCAGGCACCAACCAGACTTAGGTACCAAAACACTTCGTGGTGCCTACTTTAAAATCAACACTTGCTATCTATGAATAAGCAAAGGCTCAATATACCGTACCTGCCTACTAAGACTAGGGTGAGTAAGACAAACACACAATCAAAACCACCTCCCCTGCAGCCATGTTAGCATTGCAGCGGCTAAAGAGATAAATTTCAGCCCTACTTTCTCTGTTCTACCAATGAAGCTTATACACGTGTTAGTTTTCTGACTGGGGAGAATATTGTTTACAGTATTTTCTATGCTTGAGAGTTAAGCAATTGGAAACGGTAATCTCTATCTTATAAATGGATTATATATCAAAAGGGCATCTGTGGTGGGCAGTTTCCTACGGAAACCATGTTATAGGTGATTAATTTGGTTTCCAAGCAGTTTAATGCATAAGGAAAAACTGAGTCTTGCAGCAAAATACAGCAGAACCCTCACATTTTGATAAAGGAACACAGAAACAATGAAACAAAGCAGTTTTATAATTTTTCCTTAATAGTGAACTTTGATGTTAAATGGGCAGAATGAATTAGAAGGTGATTAAGTAGTACTTGAATTTAAGAACACTTTAAAAGAATTTTAAGTATTTTCAAGGCCTTTGAAAGTTAGCAGAGCTGACACTTTATTGTACCAAATATCATTTTAAAATGTATTGCTGTATCTTTTACCCTAGTAACCAGCACTATTTTCATCATTCTTAACCATAATTGAGGTAGATTTGCAGTACCCATAAAGGAACAAAAGGGGAGAGAGAAGAAAAAGGAAGGAAAAGAGAATGATTGGCATGAGTATACTGAAAAAAATTTGGAGGAGCAAGAGAAAGGAGGATGGGGGAGTAAAGTGAATAAATATTAAGGTACAAGAGAGAAAATAAAGTTAAATGAGGGGTTACAGTGATAACAGAGTAAACTACATGCATACAGTTGCCTAAATGAAAGGTGGCAGAGACATCATCAGAAATGTTGAAAGTTTGCCACCAGGTGGCGCCATGAAATTAAAATACCTCTAGAAAACAGCAACCCTTGTTGGAGGGGCGGTGAGTGGAAGATACATACAAATCAGAGGGGCAGGATATTCACAATACAGGTGACTCAGTGTTCGTGGAGTGCCAAACCACAGGTTAGGACATACATCATATCAAGTTATCCCAGGAACGAAACTTGGTTTAATATTAGAAATATCTATTAATTCAATATATTAACACACACAAAAGCACACACACATATAATCACAATATACACAGAATTTGCATTTGATAAACTTTAAACACCCTTTTTATTTTTAAAAAAACTCTTAGAAAACAGGTGTGTATATATATATATATATATATATATATATATATATAAAAGATAAAAGGAGGTTTCATTAACCTGATAAAGGTCATCTACCAAAACAGCAAACATATGTCATGGCACATGTTCTTAAATCAAAAATGAGGTGCATTTATGTTCAACATTGTACTGAAAGCTTTAGTCAAATCAACTCAGTAAGATAAGGAAAAGAAGTAAGCTATATGGATTGAGAAGACAGACTAAGAGCTGTATTATTTGTAGAAGATGACTATTTATGTAGAAAGCCCAAAAGGCTTCACAAATTATGAGAAAAAATAAGAATTGAGCAAGGTTCTTGAATATAAGGTCAGCAAACAAAAATCAACTTCATTTTTATATACCAGCCACAAATAGTTTTAAAATTAACTACTAAAAAGATAGTAAAAAATAAGATGCTTAATAATAAATCTAACAAAAGAAGTAGATGATCTAAATGGAAAAATTTAAACTTTACTGAGAAGTATTAAGGAAGACATAACTAAATGAAGAGATATTACATATTCATGACTAGGATACTTAAATATTGTACAGATATAATTTTTTTCCAAATTATTAATACATTTCTATCAAAACAAGGTGGAGAAACTTTTAAAGAAAACAAACAAAAAAAGTCACTTCAAAGAGGAGACATGAAAGTCCCATAAATTTAAGAAAAATTCTGAACTATATTAGTAATCAAGACAATGCAAACTAAAAGCACATTTTAAACCTATCAAATTGGCAGAAAGTTTAAAAAGTTAGTGATATCAGGTGTGCTGAAGTCAGTGTGGGCATATCCTTCCTCTGGAAAACAAGTTGATGGTTACATAGAAAAGTTGAAATGCCCCTGTAACTGAACAATTCCCCTCTCTAGGTAGAGATACTGCTGCTCACACTACTAGGAAATATGTTCAAGATTTCAGGCTATATTGTTTGTAAAATAAAAAATACTAGAAACAATCCAAGTGTCCATTATCAGGGGAGTGGATAAATTACAGTTCATTCAAAAAAGAGACACCCTTACAGCAGTGAAAATGAATGAACCACAGCTATATTCATCAAAATGGATGTGTATGTGCACATGTATGTAATCCAAGTAGGTAAAGTTCATAGGCATGCAAAAGAAGACATTATATTGTAGATAAAAACAGTTAAAATCAAAGAAAAGGGAGACATGATAGAGGAGGAATACAGAATGCCAAAGTTACTGGCAATGTAGTATTTTAAAAACTGATGCATGAGTACTTATTACATATATATTTACATGTATAATACTACATAAGAATATATACTATATATAATAACAGATTTCTTTATATTTCTCCTAGGCACTGTTGTAAAACAATCTCTAGTTTGTAAATGTTTAAAACTTTCAGAAATTGATGGAGGAAAAATACTACAATAGACAGGGAAGTTATAAAATTTGTTCCAATTATCTTTGGTCTTTGAACCATTAGAATTTTGAAGGTCTCAAATCGTCTAGGTAGAGAAGTTAATAGCTACTCTAAGGACACTGAGTAAAAGAAGCAACTGTGGGGGCTTCCCTGGTGGCGCAGTGGTTGAGAGTCCGCCTGCCGATGCAGGGGACGCGGGTTCGTGCCCCAGTCTGGGAAGATCCCACATGCCATGGAGCGGCTGGGCCCGTGAGCCATGGCCGCTGAGCCTGCGCGTCTGGAGCCTGTGCTCCACAGCGGGAGAGGCCACAGCAGTGAGAGGCCCGTGTACCGCAACAACAACAAAAAAGCAACTGTGTTATTCCCACCGTGTCTGACACCCTCATCTCTAAATAAGTGATTCTCAAAGTGTGGTCCCAGAACAGCAGCCTTAGCCTCACCTGTTAAAAATCCAAGTTCCTAGGCACCATGTAGACTTACTGAATCAGAAACTTCAGGAGGAGCCCTGCAATCTGCATTTTAACAAAGTCTGCAGGTGATAATGATGTATGCTAGTTTGAGAACCACTGCTAGAAGTTTCTCAAATGTGTAGGGAAATCTCGTCATTACTACAAAACAAGACCCCTCTACCATGAAATAAACAATCTAGACAGCTGAGAAAGCCACACCACTGGCCCTTGGAAGAACGTAACTGTTTTTAAAATCCTTTAATTCAGAGGTCAGCAAACTACGGCTCATGGAACAAATCCAGCTCCCCATCTTTTTCTGAATTTTAATGAAATACTCCATCACGTTTAGTTCTGAAAACTAGTTTAGCAATCTCCTCCACAGGCATTTCCTCAGGTGTTTCACTTCAACTGTGAGTCTATCTCAAGGCTGCACTGTGACTTACTTCTCAGGCCTCAAGCTGTGGCCACCTTCCTCCCTGGCTCTTTCCCAGGCTGAAACTCTCCAGGCAATCTGATCCTCAACCTCTTGATTTTTTTCTAGACCAAGTTCAGTTCTTATCACTGAAGTCCTGCTCACCACATTTCTGAAATATTTTATATAACATCTATTAACTAGCTCAAACAGCCTATTTCTATACATAGCCATCTTCACTTCAAAAATTGCATTTTTTTCCTAGATTTCTAAGATCCCTTGAGCACAGACCCTTCATTTGATTTCAAGGGCTTTAACACTCAATAAAAAGAAAAGGATGCTTCCTCACCCCCACGGGTGTAAATCATATATTTCAACTTCAAACCTTTAAGCTATACTCACCTTTCCTTGAAAATGGGAGCACTACACTCTTCACAGGTTGGCGTTACTAGCCCACACCAAACAGTGGAATAAGTCTGGTCCCCTATTTCATGGGGTTTGATCTCCAGGTCACTGTTACTCTGTATTCAACATAATATTTAGAGCATTCTTCTTTGGCCTCTAAACTAATGAACATTCACTTTAAGTTATGCAGACAAGAAAATCCTCTGAAGGGCACCGTCATGTAAACATGTCTCAATTGGAAAGTTGGCATTTTGTAGTTTAAAAAAAAGGGTGGGGGAAGATTTCAATGCAAAGAAACCCAAACCCAAATGCAGACTCTGCCACCATGGTGGCCTTTGGGCAGGTTACTGAACTCTAAAATGGGATAGTGCACCTGCCTCCAAGGACACCTGCAGCATTTATGATATCTTCGTACAGATTAGGAAAGTGTGTCCCTTCCTCCAGGCACAGGTGTGGTCCCAAGGTGCACGCTTGTTTGGTACACACTAAATTTGTATGTCTGTCCCTCCACTTCTGCCACTATGCTTGTGTGAGCTTCTTGAGATCTGGCTCCTTTCCAACTTCATCGCACAAACAACTCTCCCCTGGGCTCACTTAGCTCTGGACATACTGCCCGCCTTCCTGTTCCTTGAACCAGTAAGCCCTTTCTTGCCTCAAGGTCTTTGCATATGCTGTTCTCTCTACCTGGAATGCTTTAAAGCGAATCTTGTAAATTGGTGTCTAGTGGGTCACTTCCAGAGAGCAGATATATTGTTTGGCTTGCAAAACATTTTCTAAAATTTTTTAAATAGCTGACGTGTAAAATTGGAGAGATTTCACATAAAGTTACATTTCTACTTAAATATTTAAAGCATTATTCTTTGGATGCTTTTTTTAAAAAGCTGTTTGCTGGCTTATCTTGGAAAATCAAAGTAGCACTACTTTGAGGAGCTGCCGCCCTCTTTAGACAGGGCGGGAAGAGTCCCCCACCAGGCAGACTGTGCTCATTTGATCCTTCAGGGCATTTATTTGCATTTGCCATCTTGATTTAAATTTAAAAAGCTAGGCTTCTTTTTTTTCAGGTGGCAACTTATATGCCAGTTCCTCACAGAGACTTTTTCTGACCTTCCTATCCCCGGTTATCATCCCTATTTTCCCCAACTCAGTCCCTTGTGTCTTTCACAGCATTGATACAAATTTGCTGCTTTTATAGGTCAAAGATGGTTGAATATTATGATTCAATCTAATACGATTCACAACTTTTAAATTATTCTGCATGTGTTTCATGACTTACCATAGAAAGTAAGTCCATTAATAAGGATCTAGTCTTCTTCACTATTATATCCTCAATGATTAGCAGGTACACAGTACCTGGAAGGTGCTAGGCACTAAAATATTTGGATGAATAAATGCAAGGATTCCTCCTACCAAAAGTTCCTTAGTAGCTCCAGAACATACACAAAACCCATTTTTACCTATCCTGAGGTACCTAGAAGTAGCCCAAGTTATAAGTGGACTTTCCTAACCCACAGCCCAAGGCAGTCCTACTATCTCCTGCTCAACTCAAGAGCTGGTTTTAGGCCCAGACTTCATCAGCCTCTGCTTACATAGCTGACACCCCTGATTCAGGCACTGGAAATTACTCCTAAGGTATGATTTTTTTCCTGGAACCCTTGTGCAAACCAGCATTGAGATCACCATTGGACATCCACTGAGATGTTCCCTCAGCCCTAATGGGAAGCTGGGGGAAAATTGTACGTGTTCCTGAGATAACTGCTGACAACTGCAATAACCTCTACATCCTTGGAGATGTTAGAAAGGGGTCTGTTGTTCCCCAGATCTTTGTTTGTATTGATATCTCTTGTCAACTTGTCTGTCACACTATATCTTAACTCTTCGTTTCTTCCTCTAGACTATAAATGTTTTTAAAAATTATTTATGAATCCTCAGGACCTAACTTCAAGTACTTAACAAGTGCTCAGTGAATGAAATTATTTGAATGGATTAAATCATTCAAATGCCACATAATGCACCCCTAAAAGGTAAACATGCATACAGATTTTCACTTACTAGGTACAATCTCATGGACTGGAGCAGGGCTGTGGGGTGGGGTTCACGCCAGTGTCAGCTTCAGACATCTGGAGTTGACGGAGGACACTACAAGAAAGAGCATTTTCCTGTTCTGTGTTTGTGGAAAACACTTCCCAGAAGATACTGTACAGTTAAGCTAAGCGAGAAACTAGTCTAACTCCAAAGAAATTGCTCTCTTCAATGATTTTCTTACTGCCAAAGCCAGTGTACATTGAAACATTGTAACAGACCTGTTTCCTATGGCGTTGGTGGTTACCCAGGATGTTTAACTCTGCCCTGTTGTGTTTCTGCAGCTTTCTCCTGAACGTACTCCTCTTGCTTTGGCCAGCCCTTAAATGTTGGTGCTCACCAGGGCTCTGTACTAGCTGTTCTTTCCTTACACTTTCTCCTTGAGAACTCTTATGACATTCCATCAGCATTCCAAATTTAAAATTGTCCAAAAAAAGTATCACAGGCACATCCACACCTGCTTCCCCTCCTGATTCTCCAGTGTTTCATAGCACCACCTTCTGAATCTCAAAGTTTATACCTTCTCAATACAAACAGGTAGTTCCAGCACACTCCAAGTCTTTTTGTGCCTGAATCCCACTATCTGGATAGCCCTCCTATCTTTGCCCCTCATGCCCTCCTGCCATTAAGAATAACTCATTCTTAAAGGCTTGGCTTAGGAATCATCTCCTCCAGGAAGCCTTCCACCAAGATTAGATGCCTTCCTCTGAGCTCCCAGAATTCACCCACCTCATTCATTTAACAAAAAATATTGAGCTCTATCAGGCACCAGGCATTGCTCGAGGCACTGAGCACATTTCATTGCACAAAACAGCAAAATCCCTACCCTCATGAAGCTTACATTCCAGTGGGAGAAGACAGATAATAAACAATACAAATAGGTAAAAAAATATTAAAATATATAAAAATATAAAATACATATTAAAATATTAAACATATATATAGTGTGTGGATAGTAAGTGCTATAAAGAAAAATAATTAAGAGACATGGGTAGGGAATACTGGGGAAAGTATAATTTTAAATAGGGTAGTAAGGGAAGGCCACACTGAGGTGACATTTAAGCAAAATCCTGGAAGTGACAAGGAAGTGCATCATAAAAATACCTGGGGAGAAAAGGCATTCCAGGCTGAGGTAACAGGAGCACTGGCTAGTTTAGAGAATAACAAGGAAGCCAGTTGACCTCAATTCAGTGAGAAAAGCAGAAATCAGCAGATGAGGTCTGAGAGTGACAAGGAATCAGATGATCTTGGGCTCTGAATGACCATTGAGAAGGATATACCTTTTACTGAGATGGAAAAGGTCTGGAGAATTTTTGAGCATGACAGGCTATGACTTACCTTTTTAAGGCTACTGTCTTCATGACTGTAGAATATCAAGAGAGGAATCCAGAAAACCCATCAGAAGGCTCTAGCAATAATACAAGCAATCCTGGTGTGTGGAACAGGGTGATGGCTGTGGAGGATGTATGAAATGGTTATTTTTTGAATATATTATATATTTTGAATGTTGGGCCAACAGATTTGTGGTTGGATCAGGGGTGGGTTATGAGAGAAAAAGAAGAATCACATTACAGTCAAGGTTTGGGCCAGATCCACTGAAAGGAGGGAAGAAGAAGAGGAAGACTGAGACAGGAGCAAGTGGGCAGTGGGTGGGAGAAGACCTCGAGTTTGGTTTGACATAGCAAGTTTGAGATGCTTATTAGATATCAAAGTGGACATGTTAGGTAGATAGTTGGATATACACATCTGGAGTTCAAGGTAGAGGGTTTTGGCTGGAGATTTGAGTTTTTAGCATACAGATGGTATCTCAAGCAACAACACTGGAGGAGGTCACTAAGTGAACCAAGTGTAGATGGGTTAGACCTGGGCCTTGGCACACTCCAACATTAACAGGTTGAGGAGGGAACATTACTTACTCATACACACACATTATTTACTTTGTCTACTGGGAGTAGACCATGAACTCTTTACTGCTCAGGACAAACCATGTCTATTTTAACTCTACATACTTAGCACAGGGCCTGGCACACACTCAATAAACATATGCTGAGCAATACCGTCTAAGGAGAATCACAAATAAAATCCTTAAAATGCAAGAAGACATAAAAATTGGAATCCAAAGGACTGGAGTATAAATACTAATACCCACAATACTGACAGATGAACAAAAATATTACGAAAAACAAAATGACAGAAGTTAATAAACACCTTTAATATGCCAAGCTGTAAACAAACTATTCCATGTATATTATTACAGTCAATGCTCATAAAATCAATAGTAACTCCCATTTAACAGATGAGGAAACTGAGGTTCAAAATGGCTGAGTGGCTTCCTAATGTCACACATCTAGAAAGTGGCCAGGCCACAATTCAAACCCAGATGCAATTAACTTTAAATCATGCTGCTTCACATCTATTCCAAACACTCTAAATGCCAGTCAGACTGCCTGTGTATCTAATGTGCCGATAAAACCTGGATCTAAGTATCTACTGTAAAAAACAAAAACAATGGCTGAAAAAGCAAGAGAATCTGGGAAAGGATCCCTGAGCCCTTAGAATGGGGATAACCATGGACTATGAAGTCTGTAATTTGACTTGACAATTTCTGACTATGCCTGAAAACCTATGCAGAAACAGCAGGGATCAGAACTCAGTAGCATTAGGAAGCTGAAAGAGCAACAGAGAGCAACAGAGATGGTGAACACTATAGACTGAGGACCTAGACTTTATGAGCCTCTCCGGTACATCAGCCTAGAATTTATTGTGAATCTCAGGGAACAGGGGAAGAGAGGGAGACTGCAAACCACTAAGATCAGTGTTTCTTCTAGCTGATTAACATGAAATATCATTAGCACTTTGAAACTAATTAGGCTGTACCCCCCAAAATATTTGATACCCAAGAAAATCACTTAAGAACCAAAAGTACATAGGTACAAGAGCAATATCTGATCTGGAAAGTGAGGTGTGAAATCAAAGGACATTTTCTTAAAGTCAGAAAGAAAGATCACATAATAGGATGAATTAAGTTGACCTACCTCCTTAAAAATCAAAGAAAACTTTGATATTCTTTGAAATAATTTTCCTGTTGCTTGGTCGTGGTCGAGTGTTTTGCAATGATCTGAACTTGTCATTTTCCATTTTAATAAAGTAAGCAAATGAAAACTCTACACTGAGGAAATGGTGGCACTCAAAGGAAATTAAAAACCAAAGTACCTTCAGAAAGGTACTGATTTCCTTCTTTTTTAAAAAATAGCATTTTCTGACTATAAAATTTGAAGAAGTCAGAGAATTTTTATATACTGGCAGATCTTTTACACTTGAGCCCTCAAAAGTGAAACATTAAGGCCATTAGAGCTATGTACACGGGCCTCTCTCTCACTGTTGTGGCCTCTCCCGTTGCGGAGCACAGGCTCCGGACGCGCAGGCTCAGCGGCCATGGGTCACGGGCCCAGCCGCTCCGCGGCATGTGGGATCTTCCCGGACTGGGGCACGAACCCGTGTCCCCTGCACATCGTCAGGCGGACTCTCAACCACTGCACCACCAGGGAAACCCAGCTATGTCACCTTTTAAACCTGAAATACAGAAATCCAATTTATGAAAAGGAAAAGTGCCTACTTTTCTTATAAAGGTGCTTCAATAAGCACATACTACTATTTAAATTTTTTTAATGTAAAAAGTGCACCTACATCATTTAAGTAAAAAATTCCTAACACAATATCTTAAACAGGATAAAACAAAAGCAGTGTTTGTACAACAATACATGGTAGTATTGTATATAAAGCAAAGTAAAAATATAAATGTTCATCAGAAGTTAAGGGGATCCACATAATTAAATACTGTGGTATTTTTGTACTTCTATGTAACGATATCCAAAATACACCATTCAGTGCAAGAAGCACAACACTGTGTATACAGAATGTTATACCTTATGTAAACAACAAAAAGTATACAACATATGCATGCTTCTACATGTACAGGTAATTTCCAGGAGGCACAAGTTGAAAAAAATAGTTACCTTTGGGGAGAGCTGCAGGGCTAGAGGACAAAGCAAGGAGGCTTACATTTTGTGTTACCCTATTTTTATCTATCGAATTTTCTTTCATGTTCACTTATACATTTTTTTAAATTTTAATGATTTAACCAAGTTTTTAAAAAATTACACTTCAGTCATAAAGTAGCTAAGTATGGCCTAAAGCACCTTTAGTATTTGGCAACTTCAACACATAACATGGTAATACTAGAAGCCAATGAAAAATATGCTTTTCTTAAAATAGCTATAATACCTTATTTCTAGTTTTTTGAAAACAATTTTCTTTATGCATAGCTGAAAGTTGTTTCTTTAATAAAAAAAGGAGGAACTCTGGAAATAACAGTTATTTTAATGCTTAAAATAATCTCCAAAGAAAATAACCAGGTACTTCCCTGGTGGTGCAGTTGGATAAGACTCCATGCTCCCCGTGCAGGGGGCCCGGGTTCGATCCCTGGTCAGGAAACTAGATCCTGCATGCATGCTGCAGCTAAGAGTTTGCATGCCGCTACTAAGGAGCCATGGAGCCACAACTAAGGAGCCTGTCTGCCACAACTAAGACCTGGTGCAACCAAATAAATAAATAAATAAATATTTTAAAAAGCAAGAAAGAAAATAACCAAAGGGGGAAACAACAATCCTTAAATATCCCAGTTTTCTGAAGCTTTGCTATGATACAAACTATTGCTATATACATTTACAAAAATCAACAAAGACAATTAACCAGTGTCTGAGAAGGAAATTCTACCTGTACTGTTTGAGGTAATGGGTATCCTGGTATTTACTTATAGTAAAAAAATGGTAAACTTAGTGGCAAGTTAAATAAGTAATTAACAAAAGGGTTATAAGAAAACTTTAATATTAAATTACATTTCAATACTGGCTATTCTCATATAAACCATTATTATTAAGGTTGCTTACATTCAATAAATTCTATTATAAGAAAACCAGACACGTTGATATTAAAGAAAATGCAACTCCTTAGTGGCAGAGAACCAAGTTAACATTAGCTAGCCTACCAAGTGATTAATTTATAACTTTGATGCTCCCCAGAAGCTGTAATTTTACAAATGAAGAAAATATTTCTCAGCCTCATTAATCAAGTCAATAGCCTGCTTCTTTGTATGATAATTAGCACCTACTAACAACCTCTCTTAACTCCTGAACATTTTATCTCAATTTTTCTTTTGGTTTTTACTACTTTTACTTTCTATACCTTAATTTGAGTCAACGTCCCAAGTCCCTAACTACAATTTCCTTGACATGGTCACAGGGTCACATCTATCTCCCATAACTCTACCAGTGCTTTGCATAAATAGCAACTGCTCTGTAAATCACTGGAAGAAGGACTACATCTATGAATGCATATGTATGTAGGTATTAATCTTATTACTTTATGGAAAAAAATCCATGCCTCCTCATATCCCATTCAGCTTTCTTTTCATAGTATCATTAAACTGAAAACCTCTTAAATTTGTAATGCCTAAGAACTAAGGCATAATTGCTCAAAAATAAGGTAGTGGAGAACATTTTCCTACCTGTATACATCACATCAGTAATCTAAAAGACATACTGGTTTCCAGTCTTCCTAATGCTTGAGAATATTCCTAAAACATTAATGCCAATAATCTCCTCTAAAGATGAAACTATTTCTCCAATGGATATATTTTCTATACATTTTGATTCAAAGCCTTTGATACAGCCTATGTCCCCCAGTTCATTATAAACATTCTTAAAACATCAGCTTATGCTGAAATGTAATGTGGCCCAGCACATTAAACTAGATTATAAATTATTCAGATGGTTAGGTTCTGGGTTCTAATTTCAGGTTTTATACTTTTTGGTACTCTAGTTTTTACAAAATGGAGGTATTCTCTTAAGGTATTTTAAGAATACATATAAACTGCTAAATAGTAGTGATTTGATTTGATTTAGCCTCTACCAACAAAAACATTTTTCATACTTATAATCAACTACTTTTAAAAGATTTTAATATTTCTTGAAAAAAATGATAATTTAATCAATGTAAAAGTTCAAAGAAACTAAAATGTGCCATCATGCAGTACATTTGCAAACATTAATTAAAGAATTTAAAAGAAAGTAAACAGATCTTTGATTATGATTTCCTTTTGCATACACTGATTTTGTCTTTTGATAGAAAGTACTTTTAAAACACACAAATTAAGAAGTTGCAAAATTCTACATTTAATCTACATACCAATGATAAACCACCATATTTTAAAGTTAGTGGGGAGGAAAACCATCCACCTGTAACTTAGATTACCGAAAGATCACATACCTATATTCAAACTTTTTATGGCCTAAAAATTGAGAAGTATATTGTATTAAGAATTGTCTGAGGAAAACAAGCAAAAATAAGGGAAAAAAAAAACACCTAATGTATCATTTGGGCATAAACACATGAATCGAACCTAGCAAGAAAGTTAAGTTGATGAGCATAATCAAATGATTCTCAACTTTTAAAAACCTACAGAAATTTCCAAAGTAATTTGTTCAAAGCTATCACAGCCAGTGAATAGTTAATTGTGTGTATATATTCTGAGATAATCTTCATTGAGTTGTTTTGATGAATATAACCCCTTCATAATGATCTGAAAGAATATTTTTGCCCTAACCCCTTAAAACCTATTTCAAAAAACCCTTCAAGTTTCTTCCAGTCACTACATTATTAGAATCATTGACAGGAGAATCATATCATATCATTCCCATGACCACAGCTTTTCTTCAGGCTAATTACATTATAGGACTTTCTAGTATACTTTACACAGCAGCATGAATTTTCCTTTGGAGCAAAGTTTAGTTATTATTCCCTTTTGTAACTGCATTCCCAAAGGCAACAGATGTCTTCAAATCAAACTAAACCACCTCAGCAGAGGATTAAAGGCTCCATAAATTCCTGACCCAACCTACCCTAGTTTTTTCATCCTGCAGTCAATACACAGGAAATTACATTTTCTATTGTAGTCAAGACAGTGTACTTTTCATCTCTCTAGACTTTGACCATTGTACATAATCTCTCTTCTGTCTCTTTAAAAAACACAAGACTAAAAGCACAGGCAACAAAAGAAAAACAGATAAATTAAACTTCATCAAAATTAAAAACTTGTGCATCAAAGGATACTATCAATAGAATAAAAAGGCAACTCACAGAATGGAAGAATGTTTGCAACTCACGTATCTGATACGGGACTAAAATCCATAATATAAAAAGAACTCCTACAATTCAACAAAAAACAATTTAAAAATGGTCAAAACATGAATATACACTTCAGCAAATAAGATACAAATGGTGAATAAGCATATGAAAAGATGTTCAACATCAGAGAAATGCATCATAGGGAAATGCAAATCAAAACCAAAATGAGATACCAGTTCACCTACTTGGATGTCTATTATCAAAAACAAACAACAAAGGGACTTCCCTGGTGGTCCAGTGGTTAGGACTCAGCCACTGCTGTGGCCTGGGTTCAATCCCTGGTCAGGGAACTAAGATGCCACAAGTGGCACAGCCAGAAAACAAACAAACAAACAAGCAAACAAAAAATAAAAATTGTTGGTGAGGATGTGGAGAAATTGGCACCCTTATGCATTGCTGGTGGGAATAATGCAGTTGCTGAGAAAGACAGTATTGACAGTTCCTCAGAAAATTAAACACAGAATTACCATATGTTTCATCAATTCAATTTCTTGGTATATACTGAAGAACTGAAAGCAGTAACTCGAACAGATACTTGTACCTCAATGTACATAATAGCAGCATTGTTCACAATAGCCAAAATGTGGAAATAATCCAAATGGCCATTAACCAATGAATAAAGAAAATGTGGTATATACATACAACTGAATATTATTTAGCCTTAAAAAAAAAGATAAAAACAACTCTGATACATCCTATAATGTGGCTGAACCTGAAAAACATTATGTTACATGAGATAAGTTTGACACAAAAGGACAAATATAGGAGTCAGTCCACTTATATGAGGTACCTAGAATTGTCAAATTCAAAGGCACAGAAATTAGGATAGTGGTCACCAGAGACTGGGAAGAGGGAGGAATGGGGAGTTAGTATTTAATGGGTACAGAGAATCTGTTTGGGATGATGAAATGTTCTGGAGATGGATAATGGTGATGGTTGCACAACAATGTAAATATACTTAATGTCACTAAACACTTGAAAATGGCTAAAATGGTAATGTGAATATACTTAATGTCATTGAACACTTGAAAATGGTTAAAATGGTAAATCTTACATATATTTTAACACAATACAGTAATGAAGATTCAACTGAAATCTCCCAACTCCACTGAACTTCACAGTACTTAATACAGATTACTAATTACTATATACTGACTGGTTTGTCAATTGGGTATAAAAATGAATCTTTCTATAAAGTTAGAAAAACTTCTAAATTAGGCACTTTATTTTTTAGGATATCTTTAAATATTGATCAGTGCTTAAAATTTGACCTATAAAATGAAAATTAAGCAATTTATCAGAGAACAACCATACTTGAGAAACTGTGCTGTGGATTCTTATTCTCTACCAGTTGCTTATTTTCCTCTATTGCTCTTTATGTTGTAGTAGTCTCCTTCATGACACAGTGTATCATTTTATCCAAATTAGCTAAAATTTAAAAGCAAATTACATAAATGAAATGATGGCATATAAGACTCAAATGCTAGATCTGAATTACATAGACTTTTCAGTATAAACAAAAGGAAAGGGAGGGAGAAGGTAGTAGTGCCTTAAGAGTTTAAGACATACTTGCATTTCTAGGTCTAAAACGAAAGGTAAAACATTTCTTTTTTTTTTTTTGTGGTACGCGGGCCTCTCACTGTTGTGGCCTCTCCCGTTGTGGAGCGCAGGCTCCGGACGCACAGGCTCAGCAGCCATGGCTCACGGGCCTAGCCACTCCGTAGCACGTGGGATCCTCCCGGACCGGGGCACGAACCCGCGTACCCTGCATCGGCAGGCGGACTCCCAACCACTGCGCCACCAGGGAAGCCCGAAAGGTAAAACATTTTAATTTAAGTTGCAAAAAGTTAAGAGCTATCATGGCATACATTGTAACACAGCACAAGAAGAATTTGATATAACAAATCCGCATTTTATCAAAAGGAATTTTTCCAAGGATTATTACATAAATCTCAGAAATTCTGATCCCATGTTACCAAGATGTACATTTAGCTATATAGACTTATTAAAGATAAACTAAAACCAGTAACCTACTTTTAGGAGCAAACTAAATGACATGCATAATTACCAAAGTGAACCTAAATTTTAAAAATGTTCATTAAATATAAGTGAACAATTAAAACAGAGCAATAAATTACAAGGATGGAAGCAACTGACTAGACATAAGCATGGAGGAATCTGGGCATACAAATAACATGAATCAACAAAATGTGTTGCCATCTTAAAAGAAATCTAGTATTGTACCAGATTATTGCAAATGATCCAAGAAATAAGATAAATATTTGAAGTTTCACATTTTAAGATAAAAGGGTCACAGTCATTCTAATCTTGCTTCTATATCCTAGAATATACCACATACTTAATGAAAGTGTATTGGCTAAATGAAGGTCATTAAATAAGAACCTGGGACCGTTAGTAGCTAAGGAACTCAAGCCAAATATAAACCTGAATTTAAAATATGTGCCATGGGGTAATTATCTTATTCAAAATCGTTAACCTTAAAATTTTGTGAGGAATAATGATGGATAGGTACTTCAACTCCTAAAGCAGCATATGTAACCTCAAATCAGAAAACTATTGTTATCACAATGGAAGAGAGGTTAAAATATTGAGGCAATAAAGCAAGAAGTCATCATCTTTCCAGAGGGAAAACGGCAGCTCTTAAAATCACTAAAGATGGAGATATTAAGAAATAGGTCCAAGAGGGCAGACAGCAGAAGCAAGAACTACAATCCTGCAGCCTGTGGAAAAAAACCCATATTAACAGAAAGATAAACAAGATGAAAAGGCAGAGGGCTATGTACCAGATGAAGGAACAAGATAAAACCCAGAAAAACAACTAAATGAAGTGGAGATAGGCAACCTTCCAGAAAAAAATTCAGAATAATGATAGTGAAGATGATCCAGGACCTCAGAAAAGGAATGGAGGCAAAGATCGAGAAGATGCAAGAAATGTTTAACAAAGACCTAGAAGAATTAAAGAACAAACAAAAGGAGATGAACAATACAATAACCAAAATGAAAACTACACTAGAAGGAATCAACAGCAGAATAACTGAGGCAGAAGAACAGATAAGTGACCTGGAAGACAGAATGGTGGAATTCACTGCTGCAGAACAGAATAAAGAAAAAAGAATGAAAAGAAATGAAGATAGCCTAAGAGACCTCTGGGACAACATTAAATGCAACAACATTCGCATTATATGGGTCCCAGAAGGAGAAGAGAGAGAGAAAGGACCCGAGAAAATATATAAAGAGATTATAGTCGAAAACTTCCCTAACATGGAAAAAGAAATAGCCACCCAAGTCCAGGAAGCACAACGAGTCCCATACAGGATAAACCCAAGGAGAAACACGCCGAGACATGTAGTAATCAAACTGGCAAAAATTAAAGACAAAGAAAAATTATTGAAAGCAGCAAGGGAAAAACGACAAATAACATACAAGGAAACTCCCATAAGGTTAACAGCTGATGTCTCAGCAGAAACTTAAGAGCCAGAAGGGAGTGGCATGATATACTTAAAGTGATGAAAGAGAAGAACCTAAAACCAAGATTACTCTACCCAGCAAGAATCTCATTCCGATTCAATGGAGAAATCAAAAGCTTTACAGACAAGCAAAAGCTAAGAGAATTCAGCACCACCAAACCAGCTCTAGAACAAAATCTAAAGGAACTACTCTAAGTGGGAAACACAAAAGAAAAGGACCTACAAAAACAAATCCAAAACAATTAAGAAAATGGTCATAGGAACATACATATCAATAATTACCTTAAACGTGAATGGGTTAGATGCTCCAACCAAAAGACACAGGCTTCCTGAATGGATACAAAAACAAGAACCATATATATGCTGTCTACAAGAGACCCGCTACAGACCCACTACAGACTGAAAGTGAGGGGATGGAAAAAGATATTCCATGCAAATCAAAATCAAAAGAAAGCTGGAGTAGCAATACTCATATCAGATAAAATAGACTTTAAAATAAAGAATGTTACAAGAGACAAGGAGGGACACTACATAATGATCAAAGGATCAATCCAAGAAGAAGATATAACAATTACAAACATATATGCACCCAACAAGGGAGCACCTCAATACATAAGGCAACTGTTAAAAGCTATAAAAGAGGAAATCGACAGTAACACAGTAATAATAGGGGACTTTAACACCTCACTTACACCAATGGACAGATCATCCAAAATGAAAATAAAGGAGGAAACAGAAGCTTTAAATGACACAATAGACAAGATAGATTTAATTGATATTTATAGGACATTCCATCCAAAAACAAACACTTTCTTCTCAAGTGCGCATGGAACATTCTCTAAGATCAATCACATCTTGCGTCACAAATCAAGCCTCAGTAAATTTAAGAAAACTGAAATCATATCAAGCATTTTTTCTTTTTTTTTTTTTTTTTTTTTTTTTTTTTTTTTTTTTTTGCGGTATGCGGGCCTCTCACTGTTGTGGCCTCTCCCGTTGCGGAGCACAGGCTCCGGACACGCAGGCCCAGCGGCCATGGCTCACGGGCTTAGTTGCTCCGCGGCATGTGGGATCTTCCCGGACCAGGGCACGAACCCGTGTCTCCTGCATCGGCAGGCGGATTCTCAACCACTGCGCCACCAGGGAAGCCCCAAGCATTTTTTCTGACCACAACGCTATGAGATTAGAAATGAATTACAGGGAAAAAAAACGTAAAAAACACAAACACATGGAGGCTAAACAACAGTTTTACTCAATAACCAAGGGATCACTGAAGAAATCAAAGAGGAAATCAAAAAATAACTAGAGACAAATGACAGTGAAAACATGATGATCCAAAACCTATGGGATGCAGCAAAAGAGGGAAGTTTATAGCTATACAAGCCTACCTCAAGAAATCAGAAAAATCCCAAATGAACAATTTAACCTTACACCTAAAGGAACTAGGAGAGAGAAGAACAAACAAAGTTAGCAGAAAGAAAGAAGTCATAAAGATTAGAGCAGAAATAAATCAAATAGAAACAAAGAAAACAATAGCAAAGATCAATAAAACTAAAAGCTGGTTCTTTGAGAACATAAACAAAATTGATAAACCAGACTCATCAACAAAAAGAGGTAGAGGACTCAAATCAATAAAATTAGAAATGGAAAAGGAAAAGTTACAACAGACACTGCAGAAATACAAATCATCCTAAGAGACTACTACAAGCAACTCTATGCCAATAAAATGGACAACATGGAAGAAATGGACAAATTCTTAGAAAGGTATAACCTTCCAAGACTGAACCAGGAAGAAATAGAAAATATGAACAGACCAATCACAAGTAATGAAATTGAAACTGTGATTAAAAACCTTCCAACAAACAGAAGTCCAGGACCAGATGGTTTCACAGGTGAATTCTATCAAACCTTTAGACAAGAGCTAACACCAATCCTTCTCAAACTCTTCGAAGAAACTGCAGGGGAAGGAATACTCCCAAACACATTCTATTAGGCCACCATCACTCTGATATCAAAACCAGACAAAGATACTACAAAACAAGAAAATTACAGACCAATATCACTGATTATTAGATGCAAAAATCCTCAACAAAATACTAGCAAACAGAATCCATCAACACATTAAAAGGATCATACACCATGATCAAGTGGGATTTATCCCAAGGATGCAAGGATTCTTCAATATACGCAAACCAATCAATGTGATAGACCATATTAACAAATTGAAAAAGAAAAACCATATCATCTCAATAGATGCAGAAAAAGCTTTTGACAAAATTCAACACCCATTTATGATAAAAAACTCTCCAGAAAGTGGGCATAGAGGGAACCTACCTCAACATACTAAAGGCCACATACGACAAACCCACAGCAAACATCATTCTCAATGGTAAAAAACTGAAAGCATTTCCTCTAAGATCAGTAACACGACAAGGATGTCCACTCTCACCACTATTATTCAACATAGTTTTGGAAGTCCTAGCCACAGCAATCAGAGAAGAAAAAGAAATAAAAGGAATACAAATTGGAAAAAAAGAAGTAAAACTGTCCCTGTTTGCAGATGACATGATACTACACTTAGAGAATCCTAAATATGCCACCAGAAAACTACTAATCAATGAATTTGGTAAAGTTGCAGGAAACAAAATGCACAGAAATCTCTTGCACTCCTATACACTAATGATGAAAAATCTGAAAGAGAAATTAAGGGAACACTCCCATTTACCACTGCAAGAATAATAATAAAATACCTAGGAATAAACCTACCTAGGGAGACAAAAGACCTGTATGCAGAAAACTATAAGACACTGATAAAGAAATTAAAGATAACACCAACAGATGGAGAGATATACCATGTTCTTGGACTGGAAGAATCAATATTGTGAAAATGACTATACTACCCAAAGCAATCCACAGATTCAATGCAATCCCTGTCATATTACCAATGGTATTTTGTAGGGAACTAGAACAAAAAATCTTAATCTTAAAAATCTTAATCTTAAAAAATCTTAATCTCTTATGGAGATACAAAAGACCCCGAATAGCCAAAGCAGTCTTGAGGGGAAAAAAACAGAGCTGGAGGAATTAGACTCCCTGACTTCAGACTATACTACAAAGCTACAGTAATCAAGACAATATGGTACTGGCACAAAAACAGAAAGAAACATCAATGGAACAAGATAGAAAGCCCAGAGATAAACTCACGCACCTATGGTCAACTAGTCTATGACAAAGGAGGCAAGGATATACAATGGAGAAAAGACAGTCTCTTCAATAATTGGTGCTGGGAAAACTGGACAGCTACATGTAAAAGAATGAAATTAGAACACTCCCTAATAGCATACACAAAAATAAACTCAAACTGGAATAGAGACCTAAATGTAAAACCAGACACTATAAAATTCTTAGAGGAAAACATAGGAAGAACACTCTTTGGCATAAATCACAGCAAGATCTTTTTTGATCCACCTCCTAGAGTAATGGAAATAAAAAAAAAAAAAAATGGGACCTAATGAAACTTCAAAGCTCTTGCACAGCAAAGGAAACCATAAACAAGACGAAAAGACAACCCTCAGAATGAGAGAAAATATTTGCAAATGAATCAACGGACAAAGGATTATCCTCCAAAATATATAAACAGCTCATGTAGCTCAATATTAAAAAAACAAACAACCCAATCCAAAAATGGGCAGAAGACCTAAACAGACATTTCTCCAAAGAAGACATACAGATGGCCAAGAAGCACATGAAAAGCTGCTCAACATCACAAATCATTAGAGAAATGCAAATCAAAACTACAATGAGGTATCACCTCACACCAGTTAGAACAGGCATCATCAGAAAATCTACAAACAACAAATGCTGGAGAGGGTGTGGAGAAAAGGGAACCCTCTTGCACTGTTGGTGGGAATGTAAATCGATACAGCCACTATGGAGAACAGTATGGAGGTTCCTTAAAAAATTAAAAATAGGATTATCATATGATCCAGCAATCCCACTACTGGGCATATACCCACAGAAAACCATAATTCAAAAAGACACATGCACCCCAATGTTCACTGCAACAGTATTTACAATAGCCAGGTCATGGAAGCAACCTAAATGCCCACCAACAGACAAATGGATAAAGATGTGGTACATATATACAATGGAATATTACTCAGCCATAAAAAGGAATGAAATTGGGTCATTTGTTGAGACGTGGATGGATCTAGAGACTGTCATACAGAGTGAAGTAAGTTAGAAAGAGAAAAACAAATATCGTATATTAACGCATGTATGTGGAACCTAGAAAAATGGTACAGATGAACCGGTTTTCGGGGCAGAAGTTGAGATACAGATGTAGAGAACAAACGTATGGACACCAAGGGCGAAAAGCCGTAGGGGGGGGGGGTGGGGATGGTGGTGTGATGAATTCGGCTATTGGGATTGACAAGTATACATTGATGTGTAGAAAAATGATGAGTAATAACCTGCTGTATAAAAAAATAAATAAAATTAAATTTAAAAAAAAAAGAAATAGGTCCACTAGGAAAAAATGGGAATTAAGATTAAATTGGAAAGGCCAAGGATGGGATGGTGATAAGCTTTAATATATGAAACACGATCGTGAGCCAATTTTTCCTTGCGAACAGTGTAGAATGTGAGGAGTCATACTGCCTTGACATTTTATGAAGTTATCATATCTGCTGAATCACTGTGCTTTTGAAAATGTAGTAGAATATTGTCATTCTACATGATAAACCACACTAGAATATTTAATAGATTATCTCCTAGTTAAAAGAAGAATGAAGTACAGAATAAGAAAAGCTAAAGTTCTGTTCATTTAGAATAAACTTAAAGAGAGGACTGTCTACCAGTGTAGTTCCATATTTAAATGTTTCCCCTTATTCTTATTAAAGATACCTAAGCTTGGGTTTACTAATCAGTTCACTAAATTAATTCTAAAGGCAGTAATTCCTATACTTCAGTTTTAAGTTTTAGATTTTAAAAGACTATTTTCATTATGCATACATAAAATGGGATACTGTGGGATCTAAAAAATCTTTTATCTTCAATTCTAAAAATATCACCAATCAACAGGTAATAAGAACTGAGATAGAAAGTGATGTGCATTTTTTATTTTTAAACACAGCACTAACATTGGAACTCTTTCCAATGATAACCAGGAGTGAGATCCAATACAGTGTAAGATAACTTTCTAAGTGCTAATTCTAGTTCTTAAAAAAAGAACTCTAATTAGACATAAAGCAAAATCTTATACTACAGAATTCCCTTTTCTTTTCTAACAGGACCAGACTAAAGAGGTCACCACCTGTCTTTGAGAATAGAAATAATAAAGTGACGGTTAAATATTACTATAAACTGAGAAGACAACTGGCTTTTCCTAGCTTAGAACAGATTTATCACTTGTTATTTAAGAAGAATAATCTTTATGATAAAAATTAGTAAGAAGCACTTAGTATACAGTTCTTTAAAGAACATTAGCATTTTAATAGTAAGATCAATCAAGGACAATGAAACTGTTTCTTCCTTAAGAAAACTAAACACTCACTATACAAGAAAAGCAATGATTAGAAATCTTAAATGATTTTCTATTATGAAGAGAGTCGATTTAATTTAATGATTTAACTTTTCTGGAGAATTATCACTATTACTTCCATACGAAAAGAGATATATAATTTGGGGGAAAGAGTAAATGTATGAGGATTCTGAACTTTTTCCTACCCACTTCTCGTTTTTAAGATGTAATGATTTATGGATCTAATAGAGATTATAATATTCAGGAAATATACAAGAAAGCCATGTTAAATAACAACAGTGAAGCATGAAGACATGAACTTTTGTCACTTTATTGTTAACCAATGAATGTTATCCAAAATTATAGATGTAACTTAATTGTACAACACAAAATTATGCTAATGGTAAAAGCCTGTTGGAATTTACCAAATACTCATTAATATATTTTTACATTGCTATATGAACATGTGCTTCTCAAATGCTAATAATAAAAGTAATAATTGGTTTAATGAAAACCCATATTGCAAATAGTTGTTCCTGTTTAGAAAAATTCACACAGCTTTAAAAATGGATTAAATCCATTTTAATTCTAATCTACAAATAGATTATAAACAGCAAATATAACTGGTAATTTTTCAACACTGATATCAAACTGATGTAGGAATGGTAGTGCACACAATTCAAAATGAAGCAAATTAACAAAAATCTAATAAAAATCCAAGTTTTCACCTATTATGGCAATTGCTTTAATGCTTTGGAAGAGTGAACACATGCTTTAAACCATGAATAGTAGGGCTTATCATCTGTTCCTCTAATGTGCTGCAAGGAGAAATGTCCTCTTCCACAGTGTTTTGAAGCATGTGCGCAACCACCGTACAACAGTCACTTCAAGGTTAACCAGTTATCTTTTGTCCTACTAAATCGAAAAAATATATTAAATGCAACCTTTCCTTTTCATAATGTCTGCCCAGATTAATCCTTTTAAAGTCAGCAAAATCAAAAAAGCACAGAGATTTTCAGACACAACTTGAATCTATTGTGCATGAAAAATGTGTAACAAAATGGCAATTTTAATAGATAAATGTAAATTTGAATGCATAATACCAAATGGAAAGTAGCTGAACCACCCAGAGAAAACAAGGCTTTCCTTATCTCCAAATCTAAATGTTTTATAATAAAGAAAATGTTAGAACCTGTGAATATTGAACATCTTTCAAACTGGAAAGATTTCTTTGTAAAACATAACTGAAATTAATATAACCTATAAAATTATAATTTCTAAAACAGAATTAACTAAACAAATTTAAGTATTTTTAGTTAGATTGAAAAAAAATAAGCACAATGATTTAGAAACCAAATATGCTAAAATGATTATGTAATAATTACATCAAGAAATGAAGGTACAAACATTCGTCGTCATATGCTACAAGGGCAATCTCTCTCTCTCTCTCTCTCTCTCTCTCTCTCTCTCTCTCTCTCACACACACACACACACACACACACTTCCTTAGACATATAACACCCCTCTAGGAAGATAGTATACCAGTGAGCGCTAACAATTTAAATACAAATCAGAGTCCCACAGTTCAGTTCAACAAAAAGGCAGTTAAAATTTAGCACTCTAAGATATTCTGAAGGAAAAGGAAATCTCAAAAATATTCCTTCATGATTGACAGTATCACTATGTATTATAAAACATACGGCTTACACACTTCACTGTGTTTGAACGACCAGTCATCGCAGGTATAGTAGTGAGGTAGTATTACTGTCCCCTCCTCGGGACTGCTGTTTTCATATGCTGCCCTTCTAGCAAGGTCCAGGGTTTTATTAATGATGATAATCAATTACCAACAAATGTGCTTTTTCTTTTATTAAACATGTTTTTCTAAATCAATCTATGAAAGAATCTTTCAGAGACAACTGTTATTTGCAGTAGTGTTTCATCAATAAACTTTCCTAGGTAACTACTTACTACCTGCTGTCTATACCTTTGTAAGATCAATGGGCAAAGAAAACCAAATGATGCAGGAGATGAAACACCAATCAATTCAGCTGTCAAAGATGACCGTAATTAAGTAAGCAAATAACAAATATCCAATAACATTATTAAATTGGGATTAAAAAAATTAACCACTAGCTGTATACTACACTATTAAACATTCTAATCCTTTTCATGATTCATAGCCATCTTCTATACAATGATGAAAGACTGTCCACCCTGCCACCTATGCTCATTTTAATCACTGCCAATGATCTGTATAGTGGCAGCGCTATGGTTACAGGGCATATCAAGGTATGAGAAGTACACACTGAGAAAACATGAATGAGAGAGAATGTGGAAACACATGCAGGTAAAATATGGAAGAAGAAAAAACAGAGTGCCCTACCTAAACACTCATTAAGTCACCACCATCCTTTAAAATGTACAAAGTGCTTAAATCATACACACACATTTGTCAGACATGATAATTAGCGTTAATCTTCAACAGAAAAAAAAAATGGAAAATGAAAAATGTTAAAAAGGAGGTGATGGAACACTGTTCTCCATTCCCTGGCCCAAAAGAAAAAGAAAACCAAGCATGATATCACACTGCCTTAATGTTGAAAAGCTCCCCTTAAATGTCTTATAGCTACCACAGTCAAACTGGTGTAAGTGCTTTGGCAAGGTGAGATGCATTCCATCACATCTGCAAAGGCCTGCTTTTCTCTGTTGGTGGTTCAGCTTATGAAGAACATGTATGCAAAATAACAGCTCTCACATTGCTTCAAACTCATCAATACGTTGCTTTGTATTGCCTTGCCGAATCTGTCGCAGAGTCTTGTACTTATCACGGCCTGCTTTAACATTCTCAGCATGAAGAACATCATTTTGTGTTTTCTTGGTTTCATCTCTGGCTTGGGCTAATTCTGAACTTAATGCCTATGTTTAAAAAATAAAAAGTATGACCATTATTAACTTTTTTTTAGATTTTGAAAACCTATGGAAGAGGTTTAAAGACACAAAATACATATATAACAAATCTCTGACTTTTTAGTATATTAAAATTTCCACTGTGAAATCTTTTTCTTTAAAGTGTTTATATTTGTTGTACTTTTAGTAATGGTGGAGGGTAGTGGTTAGAGAGGAATACCCATGGCCTTTCATTTCTACATTCCACAACCATGATGAGTGTATTATTCTAAATTTCCTTAAACTTTCTCATCTAATACTTGAAATGACTTACAAAAGGTTCAATATAGCTGTTATTGAATGTTACTGTAAGTTCTAAATTCTACACCATGAGAGAAGCTTTCTCCAAAAGTCTTAATACATTTATTACAATCACCACCTCATTTTCTTTTATTAATATTTAAAGATTTCACCAATTTAAAAATTAGAGAACTGATTCTATGAAGTTCTCTAATAGATGTAATATTAAAATTTACTATTTTAATCTAATTATGTACATTTAATATACTGACCTTCTGCCATTACAAAATCTCAACAAAAAAATTCAGATTATGTAATGTCATACAGGTAAGTCTATTAAATTATTTCTTTTTAATGTATACTGTTTAAAAACGAAATTTACTTGTTTTTTAAACACAGTATTTTATGTTCTACTTTTAACATGGCTCAAGTTATAATTAGATAATAGCTTAATAATTAAGGCCTCATTACACAAGGCTAACAAACATCTGGTAATAAGGACATACAACAGAAAAAATGAAATAACGTGACTGTAGGCCAAGTACTTACAAACCAATCACAAGGCCAGCTAGAGGTAAAGGCTTCCAAAAATCAAATGTTCCTTTTTAAATAATTTTGTCTTAACAAATGGGGAAAATGCAAACTATATTTAAATGTGCATACTACTGCAAATTTTAAATACCTGGAGTTGTTTTTTAACACGCTCATTTTTCTGCATTTCTGTTACACGTTCCTCCTCACTTCTGTGGTTCATTACCCCGTCATTTGATAATTCAGCACTAGCCTCAGCATTATTCTCATCATGTTCATCATGTTCATTTTCTGTCGGGGGAATGACTGGTGGTGGTGGAGGTGGAGGAGGGGCAGACATCACAGTCTTTAACTCTTCTTTGGTCTTTTCCAAGTCTTCCTGGGCTGCAAAAGCCTGAACATAAAAAATAAGTCTATCAGCAACTTACTTTGAAAATTGGTAATTAAAAGAATCAAGTTATCGTGGGACTTCCCTGGCGGTCCAGTGGTTAAGACTTCGTCTTCCAATACAGGGGGTGTGGGTTCGATCCCTGGTCAGGGAGCTAAGATCCCAAGTGCCTCGTGGCCAAAAAACCAAAACAGAAGCAATAGTGTAACAAATTCAATAAAGACTTTAAAAATGGTCCACATCAAAAAAAAAAATCAAGTTATTATCCTTTCTTTCTAATATAAATTATATTTCAGGGTAATGAAAACAGGCCCTATTGATAAAAGCTTATTTTTATAGAAGAATGCCAGCAGGTACATGACAGAATTAAAGACACCACTGTGCAAAACCCTAATAAAATTAATTCTGGCAAGGATTATCAACTGTTGCTAAAATTGGTATACAAATGGTTGATGAGAAAACAGATATAAGTATAATGCCAAAGAATTCCACATTGAATAGATTACATTTTAGCAATGATAAAATATAACCAGACAATGGAGGAAACAGACTGTTATTACTCTAGTCCAATGATCAATTAAAACAACTAATGGTGGGTTAATCAGATATTAAATGTCTTCTGATATAATACAACAGGAAGTATCCAACATCACCAATTATTTGAGTAATGATATTGTGCTGGTTTGTCTGGAAAAGTACTGCTTTACACTGTTGTCCTGGGGTAATTATTAACAACATGCCCTTTCACTCTCAAAAGTGTTCTAGTTTGGATGATAAATTATCTGCAAGTCTCACCTATGAGGCATCGTAGCCAGAAATTTTTAACTTGAATCCTTCAAACTTTTAGGTTTATCTTCCAGCTTACAAGAAATATTGATGATAAAAAGACAAGCTGAATGACACCGTAAGAAAGGAATTAGACAAATACAGGAGGAGGGGCAATCTGTGGGTCCTTTTAATAAGCCAGTATCATAAAAAGAAGAACTGTCCTACTTTAAAAGAGACTTAGAGCAAACAGATGCAATGCAAAGTCCTACTTTGGACACTGGCCTGGCAAGTTAGCTATAGAAGACTCTTAGGTTCAATTCTAAATATAGTCTGCCCAGAAATAAACCCACACATATATGGTTAATTAATTTACAACAAAGCAGCCAAGAATATAGGTTGGGGAAAGGACAGTCTCTGCAATAAGTGGTGCTAGAAAAACTAGAGAGCCACATGCAAAAGAATGAAACCGGGCCCCTATCGTACACCATACAGAAAAATCAACTCAAAATGGATCAAAGATTTGAACGTAGGACCTGAAACCATAAAACTTTTGAAGAAAATACATGCGGTAAGCTCCTTGATATAGGTCTTGGTGATAAATTTTTGGATTTGACACCGAAAGCAAAAGCAACAAAAGCAAAAATAAACAAGTGGGACTACTTCAAACCAAAAGGCTTCTGAAAGCAAAAAATATATATATCAAGAAAATGAAAATGCAACATATAGAATGGGAGAAAATATATGGAAATCATCTATCTGATAAGGGGTTAAAACCCAAAATATATAAAGAATTCATACAACCCAATAGAAAAAAAAAACCTAATTCTATTTTAAAAACTGAGCAGATGATATGAATGGACATTCTTCTAAAGACAACATAGAGATGGCCAACAGGCACATGGAAAGGTGCTCAACATCACTAATCATCGAGGAAATGCAAATCAAAACCACAATGAGGTAACACCTCATACCTGTTAGAATGGCTATCATAAAAAAGACAAGAAATAACAAGTGTTGGTAAGGATGTGGAGAAAAGGGAACGCTTGTTCACTTTCACTGGGAATGTAAATTGGTACAGCCACTGTGGAAAACAGTATGAAGATTCCTCCTTAAAAAACTCAAAAATAAAACTACCATATAATCCAGCAATTCTACTTCTGGGTATTTATCAAACAAAAACACTAACTTGAAAAGATATATGCATTCCCCCCATGTTCACTGCAGCATTATTTACAATAGCCAAGATATATATGGAAGCACCCTAAGTGTCCATCAGTAGATGAACAGATGAAAAAAAACATGTGGTATAAATATTAATATACAGTGAAATACTATTCCACTATAAAAAAGGAATTTTTTAAAGATTTTTTTTTTGATGTGGACCATTTTTGAAGTCTTTATTGAATATGTTACAATATTGCTTCTGCTTTTTTATGTTTTAGTTTTTGGCCCCAAGGCATGTGGGACCTTAGCTCCCCAACCAGGGATTGAATATGCACCTCCTGCATTGGAAGGTGAAGTCTTAATCACTGGACCACCAGGGAAGTCCCAGAAAATCTTGCCATTTGCAACAACATGGATGGACCTTGAGGGTATCATGCCAAGTGAAATAAGTCAGAGAGAGAAAGACAAATTACCATATGATCTCACTTATATATGGAATCTAAAAATAAACCAACCAACCAAACAAAAAAAAACCCTGAGCTTATGGATACAGAGAACAGACTGATGGTTACCAGAGGCATAAATGGAAGAGGAATGGGAGAAGGGAGTTAAAAAGTACAAACTCCCAGCTATAAAATAAATAAGTCATGGGGACATAACGTACAGCATATGGACTACAGTTAATACTATATTCTTTATTTCAAAGTTGCGAAGAAAGTAAATCTGAAAAGTTTACATAACAAGAAAAAAATTTTTGTAGCTATACATGGTGATGGATGTTAACCACACTTACTGTGATGATTGCTTCACAATAGATACAAATATTGAATCATCATGTTGTACACCTAAAAATATGTTATATGTCAATTATATCTAAATGAAAAATTTTTGAATATAGTCTAATATTAGATGAGATGAAAACTGACTAAAATAGAACAGTATGTACAGTATGATCTCACTCTGGACATATAAATGGGTATGTATACATATATGCAAATAGGAAAAGATCCTGGAAGGATATGCACTACAGTGTTAAAATAGGGATCCCAGTTTGCAAGAATGTGATATTCTTTTGCATGCATTTTCTAATTTCTACAATTCCCAGGATGTGCCTCTGTGATATGTTATTTTTATAAGTTTATGTGTCCCTGAAGTTCATAAATCATCCCTAAAAGGGATCTATACAATTCTAATAAAGAAGTGTTAACAAAAAAAGTTGTGTTTTTCCTTTTGTAGAGTTCTATTGATATATACATATATACATAACTCTCAATACCAAAAACTTCCCTATGAAATCTGAAGTGCTACAAAGAAAATTTAAGAGGGAAACAAAACTGCTTTCTGTAATAAGTACATTTTGTTGTAGAAAAATCAGAGAACTATATACCTTTGAGTGTAAAAAATTATTATTATAGTTCCATTTAAGAGTTAACATTAAAGTTTGAATTAAATTCTCATTATCTTATATTCCCTACCCCTCCAAATAAAGCCTAATTTTTCACTTTTATGCCATTTCAGACAACAGTGGTTTCATCTACTTAGGAACTCAGATATCTCAATATCATCTTCATTGCATTCTTCTAATTCAACTTTACATCCAATCATTTGGTTGCCATGCCCCTTTGAGTCTACCACAAAATGTCCTTCAATAATTCCTGTTCCTCTTTCTTCTCAATGCCACATCCTTAGTGTGAGTCATTAGCTCTTAAGTAATCCTGCCCACTATCTCAATCCATCCTTCATGCTGATTACTAAGCTGTTTTATAAAACCATGCTTGATCATGTTACAATCCTGTTTTGAAATCTTCAGAGCCCAACGTCTACAAATATTTCCCAGCATCTTGCCTTAGCAGGGTATTTATTTAAAGCCTTTCACAACTTAATTCCCTCTCTAACTTTCTAGCCACAACTCTCAAAATTTCTGAAAACAGACTCTAAGTTTTGCTCACTTACTAGTTGACTTCAAATCTGTCATGTGCTTTTATACTTCCCATGCTCATTCAACTCACTTGATCTGGAATGATTTCCTCTTCAGTCTCCATTTTTCTACCCCCAAATTGAATGTATTATTCAAGAGCTGGCTTAAATGTATAAGGGTTTCCCCAATATCTGCCTCATTCGCTCTGAAATTAAACATTTCTTCTGTGTTCCCAAAGTACTTAGCTTATTATCACTAGATTAGTATTTACTACAGTACATACATATTCATACAGAGGTACCTCTTCCCCTCTAAATCATGACAGCATCTTATGTTTATCTCTATAAATTCCACATACGGCTGAATACAAAATAGATGTTCAATAGTGATGAACAAATGATTACTTTGTGTTGCCACTCAGTAGCTTCCTCCTCCTTTTTTTTCTTGGCTTCTTCTAGAAGCGCAATCTTGGCAGTGAATTCGGCAAGTTCTGCTGCCTAAAATAAACAAAACAATTACCAATACTAAAAAGTAATATATTTTCAGTCATTTATATTAAGTCAAAAAAGCTTTAATGTACATGGACTTTTTTTTTTTTTTTTTTTTTTGGTCATGCCATGCAGCTTCCGAGATCTTACTTCCCCGACCAGGGATTGAACCAGTGCCCCCTGCAGTGGAGCCTCAGAGTCCTAACCACTGGACTGCCAGGGAATTCCCACATGCAGTGTGTTGTTTTTCATAGATAGTCTTCTGTTTAAAAAAAGGAACTATTTCTTTAAGAGCATAAATATCTTACTTGTACTAGGTATAATGAGCTAATGCAACAAAGTAAAAAAATTTTTATTATTCTATATAACCATAGTTATTCCTGTTTTCATAGCAGGAACCTAGGAGCTTTTTTTTTTTTTTTTGGCGGTACGTGGGCCTCTCACTGTTGTGGCCTCTCCCGTTGTGGAGCACAGGCTCCGGATGCACAGGCTCAGCGGCCACGGCTCACGGGCCCAGCCACTCCACAGCATGTGGGATCTTCCTGGACCGGAGCATGAACCCGTGTCCTCTGCATCAGCAGGTGAACTCTCAACCACTGCACCACCAGGGAAGACCTAGGAGCTATTTTTAAACTTTCATCAATAAACTATCTGTTAAAGCCTACAGAAGGAAAAAGAATTCTATTTACATAATACTTTATAATTTAAACAGCACTTTGTCAAATAATCTCATTTGATTCCCCAACAATAATATTAGGCGGTATTATTCCTTTTCTCAAAAGGAGGGATCTGAGGCTCAGAAAGACCCAAAGACACATAGCAAGGAAATGCCTAAACCAATATTTAAATCCCAAATCTTCTAGGTGTCATGCCTACTCCTCATTATTTGCAAGTCCACTAAATACACAAAAAAACCCAATCAATTATGATCTATCTTATAGTTAACCTACGGTTATCTTACAGGGTTTAGAATATACATAATTGTCAACTTATCTAAAGCAAAACATGCCAGTGGCTTATACAAAATCTAAGCAAATCAGAATCATCTTTTTTTAGCAACAGGCTCCATGTATCTTTTATGGTTTTATTTTTGGGTTTCCTTTTAAAAGAAGAAATAAACATTTTAGACTTATTTCCACACTTTGTTATTTCCACACTTGTCTCTTTGGTTTGCGTTCCAGAAGGTATAATATACTTAATTTTATAAAAATGGGTTTTTTTAAGTTTCCATTATTTGAACTTATTTTATTATTTTATTGGTACTCATTAGCAAACAAAATTTTACTGCTGATTTTGGATACATTACAACACACTTTTGGTAGTGGCTGCACAATACTGATCATTTATTTACTGTACCAAATACTGCAACCTCCAAATTGTCTATTTTTACACTGGTATTTCATTTGTGATGATGGGTATTCCTCTGTCTGAATACAGAAAATGGTCCATGTAGTCTATGGTTTTCATAATTTTTTGTTATTCTACTTACTGCTTTAAAATACATTCGAATAAAAAGATATAAGTTCCTTGCAGTGAGTGCACACATACCACAGTGAGGGGATTTGAAAACGTAATTAACCAACACCTTTGTGCTCAGAGAATAAACACTCTGAAATTGCAAGACCGATTTCCTCCACGCTTTTGTCTGCATTTTTCTTTTCCCCTAACAGAACCCAGGTTCCCTACCAGCTGCTCCTGATTCTTCATCTGGTCGGCAGCCTGTTTTGCTATAGCAGATTTGGCCTCTTCAGCAGCCTGACGCTCCTTTTCAAGCCTTTCTGCTTCTTCTTTTGCTCGTTTTCGTTCCTGGTCCAGTTCTAGAGCTTTTCGAGTCTGTTCTTCTAGTTCTGTCAAATATACGTATCCCCCCAAAACAATGATTAATTCTAATTTTCTCATTATCAAAAGAAGTCAAAATAGTAGCAAGGAATCTAATCTGTACAGTTTCTTAAAATTAGCACATATGCAAATGAACATTACCTCGTTTTTAACTTGGCAAAAACCTAATAACTTTTAAAACTCTATTACACAATTCAAAAATGCAAAGAAATGCAAATTCTCTGTAATTCAAGTTATGTCATAAAGCTAGAAGCATATCCTTTATTTTATTTTTTAAAAATACTCTCCAAAAGGGAACCCTCCTACACTGTTGATGGGACTGTAAGTTGGTACAGCCACTAGGGGGGGACAGTATGGAGATTCCTTAAAAAACTAAAAATAGAACTACTATATGACCCAGCAATCCCACTCCTGGGGATATACCCAGAGAAAATCATAATTCAAAAAGATACATTACCCCAATGTTCATTGCAGCACTATTTACAACAGCCAGGACACTGAAGCAACCTAAGTGTCCACTGACAGATGAATGGTAAAGATGTGATACATATATACAATGGTACCTATATACTCAGCCATAAAAGAGAACAAAATAATGCCATTTGCAGCAACAGGGATGGACCTAGAGCTTGTCATACTGAGTGAAGTAAGTCAGACAGAGAAAGACAAATATCATATGATATTGCTTATATGTGGAATCTAAAAAAAGGTACAAATGAACTTATTTACAAAACAAGAAGCAGAGTCACAGATGTAGAAAACAAACATGTTTACCAGGGGATTGGGTAGGGCGGGGAGAAGGGATAAACTGGGAGATTAGTACTGACACACACACAATACTATATATTAAATAGATAACTAATAAGAACCTGCTGTATAGCACAGGGACCTCTACTCAATACCCTGTAATGGCCTATATGGGAAAAGAATCTAAAAAAAAGAGGGGATATATGTATATGTATAACTGATTCGCTTTGCTGAACACCTGAAACTAATACAACATTGTAAATCAACTATACACCAATGAAAATTTTTATAAAAACCTCTGTCCGAAGTTTTTGTTTTGTTTTGTTTTGTTTTTGCGATACACGGGTCTCTCACTGTTGTGGCCTCTCCCGTTGTGGAGCACAGGCTCCGGACGTGCAGGCTCAGCGGCCATGGCTCACGGGCCCAGCCGCTCCGTGGCATGTGGGATCCTCCTGGACCGGGGCACGAACCCATGTCCCCTGCATCGGCAGGCGGACTCTCAACCACTGCGCCACCAGGGAAACCCATCTCTGAAGTTTTGACCTAAACAAACTGCCATCTGTTTCAAAAGTCTATAAAATAACACACTTTAAAACTTAAATAAGTTTTTACTTACCTAAACTAAGTATTAGATAAGTAAACCCAAGACATTAAGACTGAAAACAATACTTACTGACTCAAATAGGAATTTTGATGTGAATTATATGAATTACTGAAAATTTTGAGTTATTAGTACATATCCATTCCTCAAGCATGAAGACAAGTAAGTAATATTTGGAGATAAAGGAGGTGAATTTTAATCCATAAGTGTACAGATCATAAAGTTAATTCTCTTTTCTTATTCTAATGAGTTGAGAAAGGAAAATACTACTAGCACAAAGCCAAAAGATTTGAAATCAATTTGAAAGTACTAATTTTAAATATTATTCTGACAATCTTTGTTCAACAGCAAGGACATTTGTGACAGAAGACAAGAGAATGTCATCTATTAAGATGGGGGCAATGTCCTACAAAGAATGACTCTCCCTTTCTGTATACTTTAGAAAAAAGGAAAAACTGAATATCTATGTCAAAAGATTTGAAAGCTAACTGTAATGTACAAATCACCTTATTGTTCTTCATTTTGTTGTTCTTGGTCAGAACTAATTTAAGTAACTGTAGTTAAGACTTGGGAGGTTTTGAGAAGACTGGGAAGAAAAATGACTTTAAACTCTAGATAAAATGTAAAAATTCTATGCAACTATTTGGCTATAAAGATGAAATGTATATAACGAAGGATGTTACTGAAGCTAAATTCTAGGATTATTCATTTTAGTATATGTCTTCTAAAACTTGGACATCAGAGCTAGCCCATCTAACTTTTTTTATGATCATTCTTTCCATCTGGCTAATACAAAAAATAAAGCTCACAAAGTTCACAGCTGTATCCTCCTTCTAAACAAGCAAACAAATAATAAGTTCACAAATGAAAACGCCTTATTTCCTCTCATAATAAAAATTCTTTCTGTACTATGAGCCAATAAAGAAAAATAAGTCTGGGTTACAAAGTTAAATTTCAAAATATTCTTTATTTTCAAACAGTTTTTTTGTACTAAGTATTAATTTGAGGAATAGTAGACAGAGCAGTGGTTGTTTTGTGGTATATTAAGAATTACACAAAACTCTAATTTTTTTAATGTTGAAAATGAACTGAAAACTTCAAATCTACTCTAGTCTCTAGTCTAGAAAGGAAGGTTTTGAAGTGCCATATATCCCACAATGATCTCTCTCTTTCCTCTCCAGTTAACTATGATTGGCAAACTATGGCTCAGAGACCAAACCCAACCCAATGCCGTACTTTTGTAAATAAAGTTTTACTGGAACACAATCTCATTCCTTTAGGTATTGCACATGACTGCTTTCATGTTGCAATGGGAGAGCTGATAGCTGTAACAGACCATGTGGCCTGCAAAGCCTGAAATATTTACTATCCAGCCTTTTACAGGAAGTTTGTGAACCCACAAATTAGAATATTTCAGGAGTTCCCTGGAGGTCCAGTGATTAGAACTAGGCACTTTCACTGCTGTAGCCCTGGGTTGAATCCCTGGTCAGGGGAATTAAGACGGAACTAAGACCCCTCAAGGTCCACGGCATGGCCAGAAAATATATATATATATATTTCTATGAAACAAACATCCCTCCAGACCTTGGATCCAGTTAGAAGCCCTTGAGGAGAAGGATTAGATGAGAAATGTGAATAGTATCAATGTTTTGCCTATCTGGGTCAAAAAAATCAAGAACCTACAATTTTTGAGGTCTGGCATGTGAGAAGAGAGTACAAAGGAAATCTGGCTTCTTTTAGAATCTCAGCTCTTTCAGGACAAAGGTGAAAGGTTACAAGAATAAATTGTTTCTCTCATTAACAGTACACAGTATATTGATGTAGATGGTTATGGAAGTTAATTAGGTGTAGACCAGGGAAGTTATTCTAAGTTCAAGCTAATAAAATTTGTGAAAGCTTCCCTTTCTCAAACAGGTTTGAACATAAGCATCACTTGATTTTGACAGGTCTAAGACTTGGCAAGCCAAATCAACTCTTATGTCAGCCCCAAGGGCAAAGATTTGAAGCTATAAAAATTATAACAGTATTAGTAAAAAAAAAAAAAAAACTCAGAAGATTATAGATATTTTTCTTCCTCTTTCCAGTCTAGGGCAATAGTTTATTTTTACCCTGGGAAAAGAACTAATACTATTATTTAAAAAAAAGCAAATAAAAGTTCTATTATCAAAATTCTTAGAAATCATAGAATTAAGAATATGATTACAAATTACTTACTGAAAAAGTAATTTTAGAATACCTGTACAACATCTAAGCAATGGTAACTGAAAACAGCAAGGTGTAAAAGGATATATGTACCTTTTGTTTAAGAAAGAAGTGGAAGTGGAGAATTCTGAGCCAGATTAAAACCCTATAAGGCCTCAGGCACTGAAAAACTATATCTAGTGCCTTAGTCCTACCAATCAAACTAAAAACAATACAAAGTCATAAAAAGATATAAGGAAGGCCAAAACTGTTTTGCTTTTTCTAATAATGACTTTTAAAAAACATTACCCAAAATGAAGATTTTAAAAATATGTATTATACATATTTATATAAAATCTATATTTATATAAATATACTTATTTATATAAATATGTTTATACATTACTTTTTTTTTTCCTGCCCCTCCTTAGCAGATGACAGAAACATGTGCATAGACAGACTGCATATTGGGTAATGCAGCCTGGGAGATGATTAGGAGGAAATGGTCAATCCTACTTCTTTCTCTATAGTGTCCATATGCTGAAGAATTTACAGATCTGCCCAAGACAAATGTACTTGGGGTTTTACACTAACGTAAGCCCATGGAAATCAAGCAGAAGAGAGGGTCAGTTCATATGTATCTGAATAGAACCAGTTTATGAGTCTCATTCATGGCTATTGTTCTGTACCCATTTAGAGTCAAAGCACTTGGGTCACTGCTTATTTTCTTATTTGATATATTCCCTCACTTCCATGTCTGCCTGTCCATTAAGTAAATAGCACATGTTTCTCATATGCCAGTGTTTCTCAAATGGTTTCTATCAGAATCTCCTGGATGACTTGTTAAACTAGATTGTTGGGTACCACCCCTACAGGTTCTGATTCAATAGATGTGGGATGGAGCCAGAGAATTTACTTTTCTAACAAGTTTATAGGGGATCTTCTGGTTGCTGGTCCAGGCAGTACAACCTAATATGCCAATTTTCCACAGCCAAACAATTAGAAGAGAATTGAGACAATAAATTAATTTTTAAATTCACTGAAGCAGACATAAGGAAAAATTTTGTACAAGTAGGATATGTTAATTATGAAGGGATAACCAGAGTAATTGGGGTGGGTGGTCTTGCTTTTGAATAAAATCTGAGATTATTGCCAACAAAAAAAAAAGAAGTGGAAAGAAAAACATATCTTTGTGTGTATATCATGTATTTGCTTACTTTATATGCAAAAAAATAGGTATATAATATTCCCAGTAGAGTGGAATAGAGGCAGAGCCTGTAGTATTCTATCAGGCTAAGAAGACAGAGGTTTAGACTTTGGGGCTGCCAAAGCATCCAACGCTTGAAAGGACAAGATCCTGAAAAGGAGTAAACAGAAAAGTCTCAAAATCTATGTGTATTTCCCCTCAAGATATTTGCCAACTCCTAAAATGTACACATACGGAAACAAGCAAAAAGCAGCTGTAAGAGGGTAAAAGGTGACCAGAGAGATTAACACTCTCTTGCAGCTTGGGAGTCAAAGGTTGGAGTTCAAGGCCCTCTAAGACAGAAGGGCCCCAGTAAATATGCAGTCTTTCAGACGATACCCCCAAAGGGCTACAGACTAGCAATGAGGGAAAACCAGAAAGAGACCAACGTTAACAAAGGCTGAAACCCAGCTCAACTCTATCAAGGTGATCTGCACATATTCTGCCTGTCAAAAGCAAATTAAATCCTCTCTAAAGGAAAGTAACACCATCCAAAGTCTCTATAACTTTTCATACACAATGTTGGGCAATCCCAAAAAGGGAAAACAGACTATAGAATAGGCCCATATCTTATCCAGACATTGGAATTTGCAAGCAAGGTCATTAAAATAACTATGATTGACACTGCTCATCTAGGAGAGGTGGGAAAAAAAGCAAAGCATGGGGAAGGAATCAAAGGCCAGAGGAAAACTGACAATAATGTAGAAACAGATTTTTAGGGGTCCTACAAACCCTCTGCAAAGATGCCAAGGGCCAGAGTCCCCTTTATAATTATAAAAGTTCAACTGATCAATCTTTTCCTTATGGTTATGAACACATTCTCTCCTTTACTATCTTCTAGAAACTTCATTCTACCTTTAACATTTAGGTTCACAATCCACAGGCCCTCCATAAAGAAACACCAGCTAAAAATTCAGGAGCTCTTTGACAGGGACCCAAATACACTACTAATTTTATTTTAGCAAAAGAGTAAGCCACTGCACTCGAATCATGCATTGAAGGGAAAAATAAAAGCCCCCTCCCAACCTCAAAAAAAATAAACCATTTATAACCACCAAATAAACAGCAATACTGCAAATGTGAAGAGCATGTGAAGCTCCTCCTGTGGCTGGGAATGAAAGATTAAAGGAAGAAAATCTGAAAAGAACAGACTTGGGCAGCAGTGGGAAACCCAACAGAAAAGCTATATTATTAATGCCAACTTAGAAGATAAATCAGAGTTACAGAGCTTGTCATCACATTGAAAAACTGTTATCACATCCTCAACCCACAGAAGTTTGCAGCAAAGACATTTCAACAGCTGATCTTCCATCTCCAGAACTTCCTCTCCAGGAGCTCTCTATTAAGAAAAGGATTGTGAATAAGTAGAACAGGAAGCTACAGCAGATGGGAGGAAAGGAAAAGTATAGTTAATACAGCAAACAAAGAGAAAACTACCAACCCAGGAATGATCTAGGAGGTGCATCACCTAGCAATACCATGGGAGGAGAGGGTTTATTCTGTGAAGTACACAGAATATTCAGTCCATTGACTTAAATGGAGAAGTTCAGTCTTGGCAGATATTAAACTCTTCTGGAGACTTAGTTTGTCCTGTTATAAACTAAATGGCTCACTGTATTAACTTTTTCAAGTAATTATTTTCCTTTTCTCAATTTCAGGATTATAATTTATGAAAGTATATAATGTGTAACAATTAACAACTAATACCATGAAAGATTAAAGATAAAAGATGAAGTTAAGTAACATGGGAGCCCAAGAGTTGCCTTGTCTTTGAAACCTGCTTCCTACCACTTTATTATATACCTATGACTTATTTATGACACATCAGTTAAAAATCTTTTTAGGTACAACTAGTAACTGAACACTGTGGCATCAGCAATAGGATAGACAAATAGATAAGTGGAACAGAACAGAGTCTGGAAACATCCATACATATAGACTTCTGGATTTGTGACAAAGGTGATGCTATGTATGGTACAAAGTCTTTGCAATAAATAGGTCTGGGTCAGTTAGAAATATGCACAGGAAAAAACAAACCTTGACTCTTATAAAAATCACTTACATATGGACTGTGGACCTAAATGTGAAAGGTAAAACAAAGTTTCTAGGAGATAGTAAACAATAATACATTCACAACCATAAGGAAAAAGAGTGATAAATGGAGCTTAAAGTTAAGACTGTCTTTTCATTAAATGACACGATTAAGAGAGTAAAAAGGTAAACCACGGAGAGATGCTTTTACAATACATTTAAAGAACTCCTACAGATCAATAAGAAAAAGAAGAAAATCCAATTTTTTTTTCGAATGGGCAAAACAAGTGAAAAGGCACTTCACAGACAGCTATAATCATTTGCTACGGTGCTCAAAATCATCAGTAATCAAGAAAATGCACTGTACTCGTTGTATTCACCAGAATGGCTAAACAAACAAAACAAAAAAGAAACCCTGATAATAATGAGTAGTGAATGTAATGATGAAGATGTAGAGCAGTGGTAGGAATGAAATTTGATACAACCACTTTGGGAAACTGGTGGCAGTATCTACTATAGCTCTATACAGCTGTGATCCCGAAATTCTACTCCTAGATGTGTACATCCCACAAACCAGTAGGTATGTACACCAAGTGCTATGTTCAAGAATGCTCATAGCAGCAGCCCCAAACTGGAAATATCACAAATGTCCATCACCAGTAGAATGCATAAACTGTGGTAAATACATGCAATAGAATATTACACAACAATGTGAAAAAACAAACTACAGCTACCTACAAAAGTTTGAGCAAAAAGAAGCCAAAAGTAAGTACACATGAATTCATTTCTATGTAGTTCAAACATAGGCAAGATGATTCTAAGGCATTACACTGAAAGCACAAGCAATAAAAGCCTAAATAAATAAATAAATAAATTGGACTTCATCCAAATTTAAAACCAAATTTAACACCATCAACAAAGTGAAAAGATTACCCATGGAACAGGGGAAAATATTTGCATATCATATATCTGATATATGATAAGGGATTTACACACAAATATTTTAAAAAACTTATACCTCAGTAACAAAAAAAAACATGATTGAAAAATGGGCAGAAAATTTGAAAATACATTTTTCCAAAGAAGATATATAAATGGCCAATAAGGATATGGAAAGATAGATATTCAACATCACCAGCCATTAGGAAAATGCAAATCAAAACCACAATGAGATACCACTTCGCACCCATTATCATGACTATAATCCAAAAGATAAATATTAACAAGTGTTGGTGAGGATGTGGAGAAAACATGCCTTGCTGGTAGGAATGTTAAATGATATATAATTGTTTTAGAAATCAGATGCACATGTCCTCAAAAAGTTAAACATATGACCCAGCAATTCCACTCCCAGGCTTATACCCAAAAGAAATGAAAATGTACAGATACATAATAACTTGTACACAAATGTTCATAGCAGCATATTCACAACAGCCGAACAGTGGAAACAACTGATGAAAAAGTAAAATGTGGCATTATACATATAAAGTCCTTGATACACGCTAAAACGTGATGGACCCTGAAAACATTATGCTCAGCGCAAGTCACAACAGATCACACTTTGCATGACTGCATTTGCATGAAATGTCCAGAAGGCAAGTCTATAGAGATAAAAAGTAAATTAGTAGCTGTCTAAGGCTGAGGGAGGGAGAATTGGGAATAAATGGGAGCGACTGCTAACAGGTATAGGACTTCTTTCTGCGGTGATGAAATTGTTCTAAAATTGTGATGGCGGCTGCACAACTATGCAAACATACTAAAAGCTATTAAATTATACACTTCAAATGGCTGTGTGGTATGTAAATTATATCTAAACAGAGCTATTAGAAAAAAAGGTAAGACTAAACCTCATGATGATATAAATCAGAATGATATGTCACATCTGGGGTGAAAAAATGACTGCAAAGGGACACAAGGTGGGGTTCCCTGAGGGCAGGTAATGTTCTCTATCCTGTTCTGGGTAGTTACAAAAATAAATTCACTTTGTAAAAATTCATTGAGCCTTACACCTAAGAGGTATGCACATTATTATACCTATGAAAAAATTTCAACAAAAAAAACTTTAATATCACTTTATATATCAAAAAATCTCAAAAAGCTAAATTAGGGATTATTTACCTCCATTTTAGAAATTAGGAACATAAGGAAATCTAGAGGCTAAAATGACTTGCTTATGGTCATAAGTTAATGACAGAATTAAAGCTTGGCTCCTATTTGTAAACAATGCATACCTAAACCCTCTCCTACTTACTATTACTACTTTTATCACATTATCCTATTTATCTCCTTCACAGTACTTAGAACTACATAAAATGATTTTTATTATCTGTTAATTTTATTACTCTGTCTTTCCTCAATAAACTGTAAGCTACATGAGAGTAGGAAACTTACCTGTTCAATACTATATCCCCAATTCCTAGAACAATGCCTAGAACAGTACTGGGTGTACTTATTAAGTACTATGTGCTTAACAAGTATCCAGAATGAATGAAATCACTATACCCCCAACTCTTTCCTGTGGTTTGTCTTTGTGAAGGTGGAAATCCACTTTGATATTTGTTGCAACAGTGACTAAATGCAAGTGTGGCTATATTGTATGTCGAATACAGTCACCAATATATCTTAAAGATGGTTAAAAGAATGATAAAGGATGCTAAATAATTTAACAATGATGAATTATGGCAATACAAAATGTCAGAATGGTTCTATTTAATGATTTATGTCATTTCAAATAATGACTTCAATAAAATTTTTTTTCAAGAAAATGACAATAATGAAGTATGGAAGTTTCTTTTCAAACAAAAACTTATAGGTCTACTAAATATCATGATTTAGATATGACCAGTTACTGCATTTGAATGAGAATTTAGCATAAATTGCAAGACAACCATGCAGAGTTTAGGACAGCCTGGAAAAGCTTTATTATTAGAAAAACAGGCTTCCCTGGTGGCGCAGTGGTTGAGAATCCGCCTGCTGATGCAGGGGACACGGGTTCGTGCCCCGGTCTGGGAAGACCCCACATGCTGCGGAGCGGCTGGGCCCGTGAGCCATGGCCGCTGAGCCTGCGCGTCTGGAGCCTGTGCTCCGCAACGGGAGAGGCCACAACAGTGAGAGGTCCGCCTACCGCAAAAAAAAAAAAAAAGATCCTTTATTATTAGAAAAACAAACAAAAAAACAAACTGGATGTCCTTCACCTTAGGATGACTGATTTGAAACTGTCTTGAAACAGGCATGCTCTATAGTCTTTCTTATGTTTTATCCTCCTTATATTCTTTGGTGCTTCTTTACTTGAGTACTTTTCTGTATGTAAATCATTAATATTTTTATTATATATCCTAAATAAATAAGATTGAAAGATTTAGTAAATAGATATCTCTAAGAAAATGTATTACGTAAATGAAAAAGTGCTATCCTTCAATCTTCTCTTTAAAATCAGAGCATTATCATACATTTCTTTAAACTTTCCTTTTTTAAAAATATTTATTTTATTTATTTATTTTTGGCCGCTTTGGGTCTTCGTTGCTACGCACAGGCTTTCTCTAGCTGTGTTGAGCGGGGGCTACTCTTCGTTGCAGTGCGCAGGCTTCTCATTGCGGTGGCTTCTCTTGTTGCAGAGAACAGGCTCTAGGGGCGCGGGCTTCGGTAGTTGCGGCACACAGGCTCAGTAGTTGTGGCTCACGGGCTCTAGAGCACGGGCTCAGTAGTTGTGGTGCACGGGCTTAGTTGCTCCGCGGCATGTGGGATCTTCCCGGACCAGGGCTCGAACCCATGTCCCCTGCATTGGCAGGCGGATTCTTAACCACTGCGCCACCAGGAAAACCCTAAACTTTCCTTTTTTAAAAAACACACTTTAGTATATTCGTTTTTTTTTTTACAGTATTCTTCCTCTAAGAGTATTGCTCATACTCTTCACATGGTGCTTAGTACATGTTACCTCACTTTATTAATATTTTTAATGTATACATCTCATTTCTGTCAACCACACAGGCTTCACTCCCATGCATGTTATGTATCTGTCTTTCGAAAACACAGCACAAAGTAGGCGCATCACAAATGTCTGCTTCAACTGATGAAAAAGCACCTAGAGTGGTAGAAACAGCATCAAGTTGGAATTCAGGAAACAAGTTCTACCCTTGTGTTATGGTCTGCCAATAAGTCTCTTTACTACCTCTGGGCTTTAAACTAAATACTTTCTAGGTCTTTTCTAGCTCTGAGAAATGAGGCTTCTAATGAGTCAGAATAAAATCCAGTGGTTGTTTTTTTCTATTTCTTCTCTTAGAAATATTATTTCCAATCATCTTGCATTGGAATGATCAGTTTGTGGATTTATAACAGTCTTCGGGACTTCTTCCTCTAGCTGCCCATCTGCAAGTTATTCTACCCACTGCTCAACAGCATCTCCCCACCACGGTAGGCTGATGTAAGGAATGAAAATAAACCTTAAATAAGACCATTAGCTATTTCCAACAGAAGTGAATGGCTGGTCCTACTAGTTGTCAGGAAAGCAGGTATTAATTTAATTTTATAAATAATGTAGATTTTCATGTTATCCCCTAGATCCTACTGCTTAGCAAGGAGCATAATCTTATTTTGCTCAATATCTTTTATCTTTTGTTCTCCCCACTATTTCTTGTTTGAAATTAGTATATTCTAGAGTTACTTTATATAAACCACACTCTCTAAATCCAATGTATCCTTTCTATATATACACTGCAGCATTTTGGTTACCTACTGCCTAGGTTGTAGGTTCTTCCAAACATGTTACCAAAAACAAACAAACAAAACACTTCTACTATGTGTTGTGCATTTTTTTAATATACCGAAATTAAATTTAGAGACAGTTCCAGAAGAGCTTAAATAGTTAGAATAGCTTAAAATGCCTTTAATTACCTAGATGCCTTAAAGTTCTTACATATCCATAAAATGCTTTTGTTTAAATACCAGAAAGTACTGAAAATGTGTTTTTGTTTATGGAATCCTGAATAGTGATAGCAATAAATTACTACATATAGTCATTCGTAATATATAATAAGGGTACACATAAAAATATTGGAGTGCTTAAGTAAATGAAAGACAAAGAATATATGAGCCTTGTATAGTTGAATGTGCCTTAAACGTGTTTATGATGTAATTCCACCAAGCATTAAATTGGCAATTAACTGTAATTATTCTAGATAAGACAAATAAGATTTAACAGTAGTAAGAAATACTATTAGCTGATGACAGAGCAACAATTTTGAATCCAGTGTCAAAAAGAAACTTTTACCTTTCTGGGCTTTCATTGTCTGTTCTTCAATTTGCCTCAGACGTTCCAATAGCTCTTCCTTTTCACGTTCTATTCTTTCCTTTTCCTTTTCTGCTATTTCTCTTTTCTTCTTTTCATTCTCTAATTGCGCCCTTAAAAGGAATTACAATTGTGCTTTCACAAATTAATATATGCAAATATTCATATGAAGCCTAAGTACTGGCTGTGAATCAACTAAGAAGAAACTACAGAATAAATATTTTAAGAGTCCTCATTATACTCAGATTTGTTCAAAACTCATATAGTTAAAAATATAGGACTATACTGTTACATACACAATTGTGAGGTTGCAAAAAATTTAGTCAATGACTGTTTAAAATGAACTCTTGACAGTAAATTATATGTCAGCATAAAAGGAGTTAACTGCACAGCTGCTATACCCAAGGACATGCCTTCTTCAGATTAGCAGGAGCCCTCCACTGAGGGAAGTAACAAAGGCTTGAAGGGAGTAAACAAGGCTGTTTCACTTTAAACAGCAAAATAATCTGGGAGGGCAACAATTTTCAACCATTAACAATTAATTAATAGAAGTTTAATTTCTAAGGTAGTACCAACTTATGCTTAGATACAAGATGACAAACCAGTTTAATCTCCTTTGACAAATCCCTTAGAATGATAGTACATATCTAAATATAGCCAAATTCATTCATCAAACATCTACCAAGGGCCTACTGTGGGTCGGACTCTATGTTGAGGGCCAGAAGTATAATGATGAATAAGAGACCCTATGTTAATTATCAGATAATACTGTCTACTTCAAGGGGAATAATTTTCTCTCGTTAAAAAAAAAAATCGATTACAATTTCATCTGACACTTATCTGAATATACCTAAATATTTCTAAAAGACATTGCTGCCGTTTGATGTCAATTCTGAATTTCAGGCCCAAACCATGTAGTTTCTCAACCTGCAGTCTCTGATAAGCTTAACAGCAAAGTTTTATTATCAATTCCTTACTCAATAAACCTAAACTTAAAAATTCCTACAGCTCCTAGTACCTATATGCCTCCAACATGAAAAGAAAATCAACCCACAGCTTTGGGATAAACAGGTACAGTTGTGGCAAGTCAGCAAGAGATAGGCCCTTAAGTGTAAGGGTGACCATACTTCCCCAGCTGGTTTTAATGAATCCTTACAGCATTTAATAATCTAGGGCTTGGAGTTCATTCATGCAAAGGGAGCTCCACCTCTGTTCTAGAATTCCCTACAAGGTATTTTCTCAACAGCCAAGAGTCAGTAACTAAGCACCCCTCTGCCACCAAGACTTGGAGTCACTCTGCAGCACATTCACCTCTTTCTTCCTATCCTATTCAACCTGTAAGAGTATACACAGGTAAAGAGATGTAAGAATTTGGGAGCCCCCACCCCTCTAGAAGACAGGGATGCTTGAGGTTTAAGGAAATGTTTGAGTTTCCCAACTTCCTTGAGCAAAGCAACGGCATGGTGGCCTCCGCAGAGGCTGCTGACCTTTCTGTATTCTTTAGAAAGCTGAAAAGGCAGGCTTGTCTGTGAAAGCAAGAGCACAGTACTTTTCAAGGAATTGCTAGTATAGCCAAGAGCTACTTTTTTCCTGGCAGACAGCCAGGCTGTCTGCTACTCTAAGATGTTGAATAGCCTACCCCCAACATTCCCCAGCCTCTGCTCAATCAAATCCAGCATTGCCACAGTTCTCCAAGACAGTTAGTTACCTTCCTCCCTCCCTCCCTGAGGCCCTGAGACACTTTATGAGGACTTACACCACAAAACAGATCTCAAGACCAAAGGCTGTAATAATATTCCATGAACTCAGAACCTTTCAGGTCCAGCTCTGGCACACAGATGGCCCCTTCTGGAGATAGGCACTGGTGTTATTTAGCTTTCCCTATTGATGTTTCATTTGTTCATCCTCAAGGATGGAGGTAAAGGAGATAAGGAAGCAGGAAATAAGACAGAAGGTAACAAGCAAGTTGGGGGGAAAATTTAGTCTTTGTACTGAAAAAGGGAATAAATGTATAGCCGATATTTAACTTGACTATAATATTTAAAGCATTTTGCAAAGTTTACTCTGCTGTGCTCTTATGAGGCTTGTGTCTCATATCTTAATAAGAATTCTCGCTTCACTACAGCCATCACCAACTAACATCCCATTCAATTAACACAAGTGCCTTTGGCTCTCCACATTTCTTAGTGATACCTAGTTTTTGCAGGCCTGCCTTGTCTCCCTTATGAAATTTAAAAAGCTTGCTTCTCCCCTAAACCTTGTTGGAGGACCAAACTGGTCCATTCACAGGCCACTAGGCATGCCGTGCATATCCTTATCTTTACACATTTGCTTAGGTTGGCTTCATCTTCTGAAAATATCTTACCCCTGTCTCTAACTCTCAAAATGAAGTCCCACTTGCCCCATGAAGCAAGCCTCTTGTGATTACTCTAAACCACAGATGTAAATATTTTTACTTAGAGTTTGGATTTGGAAACACTCATTTGACCAAGCTGTTCTATTTTAAGAAATAAACAACATATTAATAAACTATCAATTCTCTGTACTAATATACAAAAAATATTTTAAAATATACTACTTTTTAAAGAATATCAGATGGCCTCAATTACATTTTTCTTAAAGTGAAGATTAAAACTAACATATTCAGACTAACTTCTCAAACTAACTTCTATTCAGACTACGTATTAATAATATTAAGAAGTATTTACTGCTACTATTTATTAAAAACATCAGGTACTTTGCTAAATGTTTCTATACTGACACTAGTATTTCTCACAAAAACGCCTGAAAGTAGGACTATTATTTTCATAGTAAGGGCAAGAGAACAGTGGGTCAGAAGTTACTTTTTCAACAAGTGTCGGAAGATAATTCAAACCCAGATTTATTTAATTCCAAAGCCTGTATTCTTTGCATGACACCAGCTGAGTCCTAGTGATAGAGGCAGCCAGCCATGACACAGAATATCCCATAGCTAACCTACAATTGACATGTAGGTATCTGACTCTAACCTGTAAATTCAATTCAATTTGGATGCAAATAACTTAAGAACACAGACTACAGGGACCAATAACCCATGGAAAATAAGATCACTTTCACTATAAGAAAAAAAAGTTATCAGAGTTATGGGGAGAGAATATGGCCACATATGCCAACATACTGTAGGGAAAGAGGCCTCTTGCTGCCCCTTCCCAGCCACTGTTCTTGCCCAAGATATTCCAGCAGCACAGGCAGCATACCTCTGAGCATTCCCCCAAGTATGTCTGCTGGCTACTTTGTCATTGGGCTTGACCAAAATTGTTTCCACATACACAGCTGTCATTTCTCTCTGACCTGTAAAGCAGGGAATAAATGAAGACTTGGAATGCCATTTCTGAAAGACTGACAATCCCTATGTGGCTGGACTAATAAAAAACATCCTCTAGGCATTCAAATGAATTAAACAATTACTGAATTCCTACTGTGTACAAAGCAGTCAATAAATGCTTGCTAATTAAATGCTGGAACCTTTCATGGAATCCAAGAAAGGAACCATGGGGTTGTTACTGTTTAAAAAAAAAGAAAGAAACTTAAAATCTTCCACTTTCATCTAGGCCATAGAGTCACTAAAATATAGCACCATCGGTGTTTATTAATGATACTACACTCCTCTCTGTGTGTCAGAAACAAAAGACAAATAAACAAATATATTTACGTTAAGAATGTAAATAATACATCAACATCATAGACAAGCAGATTTGTTAGGACATATTACGGCTTGATGAGTATGAGATATAATTTCTCATTTAACTCAGATAGGAGACCTTAGAGGGATGGGAAGGGAAGGAAGGAAGAAAGGGGGGGGGGAGAGAACGAGAGAAAGAAAAAGTTTAGTCTTTGAGAGAGAAAGGGAAAGGCTATGCTGGATAAGAAGAGAAAGTAAAGCCCAATACAGAACTATTTTAAAAAGCAGGTAAGACTAGAACTACAATGTGATTCTAAGCTACATGAGAGCAGTGAAAAATGATGAGCCCAAAGTAACATTCCAACTTAGCATCTTTAATGGTGGGGTCAGGAATTACTGGAAAGTTTCATGCCTGTATAAAAAATGTTTTGTGGAGCAGTAAACTTCTCTAAAGCAGACAAATTGAGGGGAGCAATGTGAATTACTAAAATATCTGAAATACACAGAACATTTAAGAAAAATATATATCTAATACAAACACTAAAACTATAGGTAGCAAAATTATATCTGGCAGAGGGTCAATTTAATTGCTGGATTCAAATCATGTTATTGCCAACATGACATATGTTTTTATATATATGGTTTGGGGTCATCAATTTTATTTTCTTTAGGACCTACTCTATTCTTAAATTATTGTGTTACTCTACAAAGATTTCCTCAATAGAGCTTAGCTTTAATTTGGTCTCTAAATTTTTTCCAATAAAGCATAAAGTCTAAATTAATATAGAATCAGATTTAGGAATTATATTGCTGGACCCAGTAATGTGGTTACAGGGCCAACAAGGATTTTATTCAGTATTTTTACATTTCAAAAATCCCAATTTAATATATTTAACACCTTTTTCAAAAGTCTAAGTGAACCATGGTTAAAAATATCAGTGTCATTGGTAGGGAGTGCTATTGTTATTCAGCTCTGTATAGTGACTGTTCACTTCAGTTCTACAGTGTCACTGACACTGTTTCAAAGCAAATACTCAGCACATTCTTACCCTGAAAAATTAAGACACACAAATCACAAGCAAAACAAACTTGAAAATTTCAAACTACTACATCCATACCAAAGTCTGTCAGTAAAAAGCTAGCACAATAAAAGAAAAGCACATCTATGGAGTCATGAAAAGCCATTTTCTCAGAAACATTTGTCAAAGATTTCTAACTTGAAAATTATACATACTCATTTTAAAAGAGGATAGTGATAATACATGCTGCCATTCAATTTTTTAAAAAATATTTATTTATTTGGCTGTGCTGGGTGGTAGTTGCAGCAAATAGGATATTTACTTGAAGTATGCGGGATTTAGTTCCCCAGCCAGGGATCGAACCCTGGCCCCCTGCACTGGGAGCAGGGAGTCCCAACCACTGGACCACCATGGAAGTCTCTGTCATTCAATTTTAATAACAATGAATCTAATGTAGAAATGTAAATTTAGAGTATATTAAAGAAACTGATGAAGATTCTTAAATTTTAGATAACCTATTCCTATCAATTAAAAATGAAAGGCTATAAATTCCATACCTTTCCAACTGTTTCTGATGTTTCTCCTCCCTAGCCTGAGCCTTCATCTGTTGTACCTCAATAGTATCAGGCTTCCTTCTTCGCATGTATAGTTCATGGTTTCCCATGCATAAGGCCAAAATCCGCTTATTGATTCTCAGACGAGGTGCATAAAAAACAAAATCCTAAACATAAAGGAGCCCAAATTTAAAATCTTCATGAAGGAAAGTCACTCTCACAATAATCTGTACTAAATTTCAACCTGTGCTATGACTTCTAATGTCATATTCCATATTGTTTAGAAATCATAAAATTTCTTCACTCCTCATGTATATGCCATACTTTCACATAAATGGTTCCTCACCTTTTCATTCCCTACCAGTTTCATGGAGAAGCTAATGTTCTTACCCTCTCAGTGCATTAAATGTCATTTATTCTTTTTTCTTCTCCAAAGAAACTATGAGCATCAGTTCCTTCACCTCAGAAGAGGATTTTTTGTTTGTTTTGCCTTTTGCCATTAATCTCAAAACTGGACCTTTGTTCAAGGCTGTTAAGCTTTTTAACCTAGAAATGTTCTCCATATCTTTGTCTTTCCAATAACTGAGTTAAAATACTGGAGTATACTTGACACTAGAGGAATCAAAAAATCCACTTAAATATAAAGATTTCTTAAGTTCAAGGCTTCAAGTTATGAAAATACAAAGTTCACAATGCAAAGCTCTATAAAAATTTAGAGTAGGGCAACCTCTACTAATTCTAGCCACCAACATGTTTTTTTAAAATAGGAATGCTGATTATTTTCAACTACCTCCTAATAAATATTACCTACCTTATAGTTAAATCTCAGTTAAAATAAAACTCTAGTAATTTACATGTTGTAAAAAGATTAAAACCTTATATTCTTAATGCTATTTCATCATTGGGAAAGTTAAACTATGAAAGGAGAATATTCATCAGAAGCAATTCAATAAATGAACAATGCCATTCTTCAAGAGCTATCATAGCAAAGTGGCAGAAATTCAGAGTTAATACATAAAATGAAAGAATTTTACTTACAGGTGCCTTTTTGTCAATCGGCTTTATAACAAATTTTTTGTCATTAAATGAAATATTTCTGATTTCACTCCAGGGAAAACCAATTTTAGGTGTTAACCTTAAAAAATGAAAGCATCATTAAGATGAATGCATTCGCATTATAAAAAGAAACTGAACCATTCCAGTTAAGTCCAAAGTCCCCTTTGTCCATAATCCCCAATCCCAATCCCTCCCATCTTGAGCTAACCCCTCTTTCACATTCCCCATCTTTATCTGTAGTCATAACTATAATAGGTATTCTTACAGAAACTCATTCAAAATTTTTCCAAAGGAAGAAAAAGATTTCATCCACAAAAATTACTCGAAGTCATTTTTGCTTTTCATTCAAAAATTTCAAAATTTCCTCTTCTGAATGACATAGCATTTTAACTTGCTTTGTAATATATGAAAAAATATATCAGAGTAAAATTAGTAAAATCCTCTCTTTTAGAGTTATTCTATTTGCTTAGGAATGTATATTTTATTAGATATTTGTAAATAATGAAAATAAAATTCTGGAGCCAACCCAGAATAAAAAGAAATGTCTTAGGAGAAGGCATTACTGGCACAGACTTGGATGCTTATGTGATATGGTAAATTAAAGAAAGGAATAAAGCAACTGTAGCTATCATTACTGAAAAGTGCTCTACGAGCCTGACATACATATTCCTGGTCAATTTCAAAGTAAAATTACACCGTTCACTATGCATGATACAGGAGGAATATTCTACTTCATTGATGTCTAAAAATATTCAAAACAATTCCTATAAGATAAATGTTCAACAAGTGTTACAAAATACAGTAAATTATATACCTATTAATTCATTGTCTCACTGCTCCTGATGTATACATGTTAATTTCAATTTCAACCTACATGCCAGGTATAACATTTAAGGAATCACTCTTTACATGAGAACAAATTTTAATTAATTTACTAGACATAACTCACAAGACATCAAGAAGCACACTTCAAAAGTCAATCATTCTATTTAAAAAATACACTTGAGAACTCTGAAACTGCAAGATGTTGAGAAAACAGATATATGTTATCTGAGAGCCTATGTGGCACTAACGAATCTTTTAATTTGGGGGGGAATAAAGCAGTTAAGAGTAATTTAGCCCATAAAGAACTTTACAAACATAAGAGCAAAGCCATATAGACCAGTGAATAATGACTAGTTCACTATGCAACTAATTTACTTACTTGTCATCATGTTCATAAATATTCAGACCCAAAGCATCAACGCCTAGCCACAATTCAGTTCCCTTTTTATTTTTTATTTCAAAATAGTTGACTCCATACATTTCTAGATCCTGTGCAATCTTCAGGTATTCCATCATAGAATCTTCCCTGTTGAAATAAAGCTAATTTTAATATATATAAGTAAAAGTAATACCAAACAAATTACAAAAACACTCTGGATTAAAATTTAGTGCTTTATATTTATTTATATAAGTCAAATAATCTGTTGGGGATAATCTGATGTAATAATAAGTGTTATGAAAAAAAAAAACTTTAATTTGAGAAAAAATACTAAGAAAATAACCACCCAAATACCTTAGCATTCCTCTATGTTCTTCATGCCAGTTCTGTATTCTTTCTTCCCACTGTTCTTTTGTCAGCTTGTGTTGTTCCAAAACACTGCAAAGAAAAAGAAATCTATAAAAATGCCTCTAAGATTCAAATATTCTTTTCAAAAGTCTAGAATCATTCAGCACCTTAACTGTGGTGGTCACACAAAGCTATACACATGATAAAACTGCACAGAATTAACAAATATATACATACACACAAATGACTACAGTAACACTGATGAAACCTGAATGGGGTCAGTGGATTGCATCAATGTCAACATCCTGGTTGTGGGGCTTCTCTGGTGGCGCAGTGGTTGAGAATCCGCCTGCCAATGCAGGCAACACGGGTTCGTGCCCCAGTCCGGGAAGATCCCACATGCCGCAGAGCGGCTGGGCCCGTGAGCCATGGCCGCTGTGCCTGCGAGTCCGGAGCCTGTGCTCCGCAACGGGAGAGACCACAACAGTGAGAGGCCCGCGTACCAAAAAAAAAAAAAAAAAAATCCTGGTTGTGATATTGTACTAAAGTCATGTAAGATGTTACCATTACGGAAGGCTGGGAGAAGGAGGATATGCAGGACCCAGACCTCACTATCATTTTTTAACACTGTGTATGAATCTACAACTATCTCAAAATAAAAAGATTCTATGATCCTGAAACTATTTTACATAATATATGTTTTTAAAATAGTTATATGGCTAGTTTATGGGAATTCAAATGTTTGAAATGAATAAAATATTGGGCAAAAAAAAGGGAAAATGATTTCCTCATGATTAATAAAAAAAAATTAGACAAGAACAGACTGAAAATCAGAATTCTTGGGTCGTAATTCTTCTATGACTCTATGTATTTACTTTCTTTGCTGCTAAATTTAATTTTGTTATTTTCTATCGGTAATATTTTTATATAAGAAGTATACAAGTGGGGCTTCCCTGGTGGCGCAGTGGTTGAGAGTCTGCCTGCCGATGCAGGGGATACGGGTTCGTGCCCTGGTCCGGGAAGATCCCACATGCCACGGAGCAGCTGGGCCCGTGAGCCATGGCTGCTGAGCCTGCGTGTCCGGAGCCTGTGCTCCGCAACGGGAGAGGCCACAACAGTGAGAGGCCCGCATACCGCAAAAAACAAACAAACAAACAAAAAGAAGTATACAAGTGAAAAGGCATTTTTTCACCACCCCTCCCAACACTTCAAATAATTTATTAGTTTCTTTTGCATCCTTCCAGTGTTTCTTCTGGATATGTAAGCAAACACAAACATTCTCATTTTCAACGACTAATATTTTAACACCAAATGAGCAAATTCAGCATGCATATAATTTACCTGCTGTGTTCACTATCCTGCTATGTATTTCTATTCTCCTTGGAAATTATGATGATAATTATCCACCTTTATTGATGAATACTCAGATCCTATTTTACTGATAGCAAAAGCTGTGGTATTAAAATATTTTTTTACTATGTAAAAATTTTAAGGTAAACTCATGGATTTCTTAGCAACATAAAGGAATCTTGGGATATAATCTTCCCTTGGACAAGTTACTCACTATTTAGAGTGAATTCCTTAATGGGGCCTCAGACAGACCATGATGTTTTTACTACAAACCACTTTCTCTATGTATCCTCTTTTAAGCTCTTGCTTTTGAAGAGATTTTTTGTCTTCTTCTTTACAGCATTTAAGTTTCCACATTTTTCTTGTCTTTATACTTACTCTCTCTTGCCATCTGGCCTCTGTGCTCACCAAGAGGCAAGGCTTGAGGGCATAATCAGTGCAGCCAACTGCAGATATTACAATGTTAACTAAATCTGAAGGTATGGATTAATTAAATTAAATGTCACTAAGATTTATGTTCTAGCTTTTTATATTCTGAATTTCAAATCTCATTCGTTTGCATTTTGTATAATGTGCTTTTATTATTAATCTGCATGACTGGTTTGCAGATATCCAAAAATTCCCACTTTGGAAAAGAATCTGAAAAAGAATGAATATATATATATATATATATATATATATATATATATATATATATATATAACTGAACCACTTTGCAGTATACCTGAAACTAACACAACATTGTAAATCAACTATATCCCAATATAAAATAAAAATTAAATTTTAAAAAAAGACATAAAAACTAAAAAAAAAAAAAAAGGAAAAAATTCCCACTTTTTTTCCCCTTCTGTCCAGGAAAAAGGAGGAGATCTTCTTCACAGTATGGCTAATCTGTCCCACCTGGCTTTAAATCTATCTATTTGGGACTTTAAAAGACTTATCCCTCTATTTTCTCAGGATCTTCATTCCATCATTTATTGTCCCCTGCCTACATATATTACCAGATACAGGCATACCGCAGAGATATTTTCAGTTCATTTCCAGACCACCACAAGAAAGCAAGTCACACAAATTTTTGGTTTCCCAGTACATATAGAGGTTATGGTTATACTACACTGTAGTCTATTAAGTGTGCAACAGCATTACATCCATAGAGACAATGTACATACCTTAATTTAAAAAGACTTTATTGCTAAAAAATGCTAACCACCATCTGAGGCTTCAGGGAGTCATAATCGTTTTGCTAGTGGAGGGTTTGAAATATTGCAAGAGCTACCAAATGTGACACAGAGACATGAAGTGAGCTAAAGCTGCTGGAAAAAATAGTGCTAAAAGACTTGCTTGATGCAGGGCTGCCATGAACCTTCAATTTATAAAAAACACAATACCTAAAGCGCACAATAAAGCAAAGTGCGAAAAAAGGAGGTATGCCTATATACTTATTTGTGTTAAGAGGGCAAAGATCACATCCATGTTGCTCACCACTTATGCCCAGTGCCAGAACAAAAGAGGCAAAAATCTGTAGAGTGAATAAAGGAATTAATTATTTTCCATCTTTTAAAGAACATGTCTATAAACTCATGCTTCCCTCCTCTTAGTATTTTTCTTTGTCACAGCCAAATTTCTTTCATGAACTGTTCATATTCACAATCCTTCATTTCCATACCTCACATCACCACCCCCAGTCCACCACAATCTGGCTTCAACCCCCAAGAATCTACTGAAACTGCTCTTATACTAGAGATATTTCAAACTCAATAGGTTCAAAACTGAAATCTTCCTCCACTGAAATGTGTTCCTTCTCCTCTTACCTTGAAAAGGTATTACAAACCACCCAAATGCCCAAGTCAGAAACCTGGTACACAAAAACTTATGTATATCTAGCTCTTTTTAAAAGAGAGGGATGCTATCTGGTGGAGCTGATTATTCCTATCAGCAGACTGCTAAACTCTACTGTGGGAGAACAGATTGCTTATCTGGGTTTTTCAATACAAGAATTATAAACATCCAACAAAATCATCAAATTATTGTGTTTGATTTAGATTCACCAAATAAGCTGATTACTAATTTCCCCCAGATATTTAGTGATAAAAATTTGTTATATATTATACATGGAATAAATCAACGACTGAAGGTATCTTCTCCATTCTAAACCAACAATTTAGTATTCTGACTTTATGAGTCTCTTTTAAACTTAGATAGTTTGAATTAGTCCTCCTTAGACTAGCAACTTGAAGGACACCTGACTGGACCTTCAAAGTTAAAGACCAAAACTTCAACAGCATGTGCTATCTTCCTTCTTCTAAATAGAATGGGTTACAGCACATATGCATGTAAAAGAAGTTAAATTAATTGTGTTTACGTGATTCCAGTATCAAAAAAAAATTTTCTTAATCACATGACTATTAAATGTAAGCCAATTACTTCATCTGGTACTCACCCGAACAGCAATCTGATCTAACACTGAAAGAACAGCTATCTATGTTATACTTGTTGAGATAAAACATGACTATTTTATGAACTATTAAGAATTTTAAGGGTAATTTTGATTATATATAACAGTTACCTTATGTTCTGATTTAAAAGCTAATCGGCTAGCATTTTACTATATATAAATTATAACTCAATTAAAATAAAAACTTTTAACTGAAATGAAATTCTACTGTACCAGTAATCAGTTACTCAATTTAGTGCTTAAAAAATCTGAGACAGGGAATTTTGGGCTGAAACAATCACCAAAAACAAACAGAGACTAACAAGTATCTCATATTCCTGATTCTTTCAGTGAACAACATGCATTATTTTACCTTCTAAGATAACTATTATTGTTGCAATATTAAAGAGCACAACAGCATAACATTTAATAATCAATTATTAAAGCTACTGTACTTAAGGGTACCTATAAAGCATATAACAACAGAATATAACTTATTAGCCAAAAATAATTGTTAATGCTTACAACCAAAGGAAATTAATAAAAAGTAGACAAAGTAGTTTTGTCTTTCTTTATATTTAGTACCTATGAAAAAGAAATTACACCTAAGGTCTTAAATACTATGAGGAAGTGACAGAGAACTAAAATTTTAGGTTAATATACAGTTTTGCCTTTAAACAGAAATTTTAAAATTCAGGAATCTGAGCTAAGAATTGTAATAACTTCTCTGGATTCTAAAGAAAAATCCCCATGTACATTCTAATATCAGGGTCATGTATGCTACTATAATTAAGAACTGAGATACTTAAAAGTAACATTTGATGTACTTTCTAGATTTTATAAATAACACTACCAACTAACACTTGTATTCACAACTAAAACTGTAAAGCATACATTCATGAACTGTAATCATACAGTAAGGTTGACAGAGCACAACTGTTATCCCCAGTTTGCAGATTCAAACACTGAGGTTTAGAGAGTTTACTAAGGCCACATAATTAGCAAAGGGTAGAATCAGCATTCAAAATTTAGGTCTTCTTCTGCTAATGATGTTTTCCTATGCCATGCTACTTTAAAATAACTGTTATATTGAAACTGAGTCACCCTAAACCAAGTTCTCTTACTGAGTTTTTAATTAATCTCTCTATCCAAAACTTTATTCCCTTTCTTGTCCCCTCTAATCTCAATCCTGTGCTAACTGAACACTAATCAACCAAGTCAGATGACTAAAGTTGCTACTGTCCTACTGTCACTAACACTGTTAATGTACTAAAGTTGCTATTATAGATATCATCATTAATGTACAAACTCAGGTTGTTTCTCCAGGGCAAGATAAGCTAACAGACCCTCAAGCCACAGACCACTGGCCAGAGAATCTTAAACCACAGACTTCTGACTCCCAAACTGTCACAAGACAATGATTAATTCCAGCCTCTTTGTTCTTCCCCTTTAAAAAGCCCCTAACTCAAAGACCAAGTGGCAGTGGATCTGAGGCTTGTCTCCCACTCCCTTGCTTGGTACCCTGCAATAAATGCTACACTTTCCTTTACCACAACCAGGTGTCAGTAGACCGGCTTTCCTGCCTGGTCTGGTGAGCAGACCCGAGTTCAGTAGAGACAGCAGTATGCTGCAGATGAGAACAGAGCCCTAGACTAGGAGTCTGAAAACCGAGTTTAAAAAGCCTTTTGAAGTTAAGTTAGAAACTTAATTTTAATTCTATGGAGGAAATATAGCCTGGCACTTATTATTTTCAAAAGCATTTATTAAGCAACTATCTACCTGTGTGAGAAGTTTTACTAATGAGCAACAATAGTCATGTCTTCCTCAAGCCCAAATTATCACTGCCTCCATTTATTGCTTATCTTGTGGGAATGAGAAGAGGCAGAAACTTTAAGTAATTACAGAGTATATAAATCTATGTAGCTTCTGGGTCATAACTTTTAAAACTATACTCTCTGATTCAGCTGGCAACTTAAAAATCTAAAACAGGGCTTCCCTGGTGGCGCAGTGTTTGAGAGTCCGCCTGCCGATGCAGGGGACACGAGTTCGTGCCCCGGTCCGGGAAGATCCCACATGCTGCGGAGCGGCTAGGCCTGTGAGCCATGGCCGCTGAGCCTGCGCGTCCGGAGCCTGTGCTCCTCAACGGGAGAGGCCACAACAGTGAGATGCCCGCGTACCGCAAAAAAAAAAAAAAAAAATCTAAAACAAACAAACAACAACAACAAAAAACACAACCATTTACAAACTTCTAAAATATGATTTTTCAGAGACTATAACATAAAAGCACGTTTCACTTACCGCTGGGGTAGGAGTCTATCATTAGCCAGGTAGCCTGGCTTATGAATCTCTTTATTAAAATCTCCATACTTGGCTTGGACAGCATAGGAAGCCAAAAGAACTGCAGTTTCTGGTGGACAATATATCTCATCATTTAAGATAGCTTCTTTAACTTGCAAGAAGAAAAGTCTCTGGGTTATTTCTTGAATTAATTCCTCAGAAACATCTTCAGGAAAGAATTTAGCTCTAAATTTGAACTGCAAAGGATTCTCTTTTTTAACATCTTGCTGTGTCACCTGAAACAGTAATTTCAATTACTGTCAAAAATATTAAGTTCACAATAACTGACCACAGTCACATAAACTTCTCTTTGGAACAAAGTAGGATGTAAAACATAAGTAAGATTCTAAATCTATTAAGATTCTAAACCCGTAAAAAATGTATGTGTGAAAAAGTATGCTCATGAATGTGACCGGTAGTTCACAGATCCTAACTAATAAACAAATTGAAATTTCTCTTGAGAAGCTTATCCTGAAGATGTTTAAATTAAGGTCAAAGTACTAAGTAACACCTCATAATATTTTTTACTTCTGAGTTTTCAAATAGCAAAAATGAACATTTCTTCTTTTGAAGATGATAAGTTGATGGTACCTTACTAAATTAAAAGACATGATACCTCTAATGATTCAGAGAGAACTGTAAAAGGAAGCTTGAAATCAGTCAGACTCTGAGCTTTTCTGGCACAAATTCATGACCATGATAACTTCAAAGAACCTTAATTATTAGCTGGATGTTATCATACATGTTTTACCTTTTTATTTAGTTTAAGCCACGTAGAATAGCCCTTGCTGTCCACATACTGCAGCCCAAAAAACCAGACTTCACGCAAACCAACCGTTTTCACCACCTTAAAAAAAAAAAAAAAAAAAAAACAGCCAATTTCAGTTCAACATTCACATTATAACTGGATGGCACTATACTTCAAAAGAAAAACAAAACTACATAGAAATTATAGGTTTATTCTTTTGCTACAGGAAAGATCTTTCCTAAATTTAACATAGTAATTAAAGGAACGTTTCTGAAAATTTAAATTCAGGTTTTGTTTATTAAATTTTGTAGTGTCATTTCAATCTTATTTGATCCACTTTTTTGTATGTCCTTTTCCTTCTCATCTCCCATCATGACCCAAACAGATAAAAAGAATCTGGGAAACAGACACAGAGCTGTCATAATCCCACTTTTCCTATTTCAGTTTAGCACCCCACCCCCAAAACTATACTGTTAGGTAACCCAGACAATAGTATCATTTTGGTGATAAGAGTCTCTGAGGACATGTAAATGCCATGCTTCAGGGTATCCAGCTGCTGATTTCACCCCCATTCCCACTTCCCTTCATTCACCATCATATATTCTATGTTCTACCCTCACTGAGTAAAAAACCATCCTTGGAACATGCCATAAGTTTTACACTTCTACACCTTTGGTCGTGCTTCTTCCCCTGTGTAGAATGTTTCTTCTGTACTTTTACCACCTGTTAAATAATGTATTCCTCAAGGCCCAGGTCAACTAACATGCTTCCGTGAATGAAGCTTTCCTATCATCTAGACAAAATTAATCACTTGATCACTGATAATCCCATAGTACTTTACCTATACTGCTATTTGAACATTTATTCTATCATAATTAAATATTCTTAGTAGAGTGTCTATTTACCCTCCTTGACTGAAACTAAGGACAGAGATTATTGCCTTATTCATCTTAATATCCATGTCATCTCCAAGAATGATTAGCCTGTGGTAGGTACTCAGTAGTAGTAGGGTAAATAAAGTGGTAAACTAGGATTATTAATCCACACCTAGGATGAGGCCAACAAAAGCATATTTTTAATTCTATATTTAAAATAAAATGAGGGAGGTGAGAGTTTATTAAGATTTTAAAAGCTTTACAAAAAGATTCAACATTAGTTCTTAAGTAATAAACATCCTTGGTTTAAAATAAATATTACTTTTTTTGGCTTTAAAAACCTTTTTATTATTGAAAACTTCAAACATATACAAATAAGCAGTTAGTTAGAATAGTACAATAGTGTAAATGTACTCATCAGTCAGCTTTAATAGATAGAAACTCATGGCCAGTTTTGCTTCATCTACAGCACCTCTCCCCTCTCGAATTGTTTTGAAGCATATCCCAGATACACCATTTTAGTTGTAAATACTTTATTTTAAAATTCTTAAACATAACGAGTCTTATAAAAACAAAAATAAAACATTACAATACCATTATCACACCAGAAAGACTTAACAGTAGTTCCCTAATATGCTGAAATTTCTGTTGCTATTTTTAAAATATATATTTTTTTTAGTTAATTTGTTCCAGTTAGGATCAGAATGAGATTTACAAATTGCATTTGTTTATCCTTTTTTTTTTTTTTTTTTTTTTTGTGGTATGCAGGCCTCTCACTGTTATGGCCTCTCCCATTGCGGAGGACAGGCTCCAGACACGCGCGCAGGCTCAGCAGCCAGGACTCACGGGCCCAGCAGCCATGACTCACGGGCCCAGCCGCTCCGTGGCATGTGGGATCTTCCCGGACCGGGACACAAACCCATGTCCCCTGCATCCGCAGGTAGATTCTCAACCACTGCGCCACCAGGGAAGCCCTGTTTATCATTTTAAGTCATTTTTTCAAATTGTTTTATGCTGTGGTAAATTTGTATTATGACAATCTAAAGACACGTTTTGTTCATTCATACCCTCACAGAGTAGAATCTTTCATTTTTTAAACCATATTAAAATACCATTATTCACACCTAAAAAAATTAGCAGTTATTTCTTGCTATCAAATATCTAGAGCACAAGTTTTTCTTACGGTCTAATGAATTTTTCTTAATAGTTGGCTTCTTGAGCCACAATCCAAACTCCACACTTTTTATTTGATTGGTTTACCTCTCAATGTTAACTCTTACAGTTTTCTCTTTAGTTTTTTCCCTTTCTATCTTATTTGTGTATTTATTTTTTCACATCTTTATTGGAGTATAAATGCTTTACAATGTTGTGTTAGTTTCTGTTGTACAACAAAGTGAATCAGCTATACGTATACATATATCCCCATATCTCCTCTCTCTTGAACCTCCCTCCCACCCTCACTATCCCACCCCTCTAAGTCATCACAAGGCATCGAGTAGATCTCCTTGTGCTATGCAGCAGCTTCCCACTAGCCATCCATTTTACATCAGGTAGCATATATATGTCAGTGCTACTCTCTCAGCTCATCCCAGCTTCCCCCACCAACCCCTGCCGTGCCCTGAAGTCCATTCTCTACGTCTGCATCTTTATTCCTGACCTGCTACGAGGTTCATCAGTACCGCTTTTTAAAATTCCATACATATGTGTTAGCATACGGTATTTGTTTTTCTCTTTCTGACTTACTTCACTTTGTAAGACAGACTTGAGGTCCATCCACCTCATGACAAATAACTCAATTTCATTCTTTTTATGGCTGAGTAATATTCCATTTTTTGTATGTGCCACATCTTCTTTATCCATCCATTGATGGACATTTAGGTTGCTTCCACGTCCTGGCTATTGTAAATAGTGCTGCAATGAACATTGTGGTACACGACTCTTTTTGAATTTTGGTTTTCTCAGGGTATATGCCCAGTAGTGGGACTGCTGAGTCATAGAGTAGCTCTATGTTTAGTATTTTAAGGAACCTCCATACTGTTCTCCATAGTGGCTGTATCAAATTACTTTCCCACCAACAGGGCAGGAGGGTTCCCTTTTCTCCACACCCTCTCCAGCATTTATGTTTCTACATTTTATGATGATGGCCATTCTGACTGGTGTGAGGTGATACCTCATTGTGGTTTTGATTTGCATTTCTCTAGTGATAAGTGATGTTAAGCATCTTTTCATGTATTTGTTGGCCATTTGTATGTCTTCTATGGAGAAATGTCTACTTAGGTCTTTTGCCCATCTTTTGATTGTGTTGTTTGTTTTTGTGATATTGAGCTGCATGAGCAGCTTCTATATTTTAGAGATTAATCCTTTGTCAGTTGCTTCATTTGCAAATATTTTTTTCCCATTCTGAGGGTTGTCTTTGAGTCTTGTTTATGGTTTCCTTTGCTGTGCAGAAGCTTTTAAGTTTCATTAGGTCCCATTTGTTTATTTTTGTTTTTATTTCCATTACTCTAGGAGGTGGGTCAAAAAGGATCTTGCTGTGATTCATGTCATACAGTATTCTGCCTATATTTTCCTCTAAGAGTTTTACAGTGTCTGGCCTTAAATTTAGGTCTTTAATCCAATTTGAGCTTATTTAGTGTGTTCTAACTTCATTCTTTTACATGCAGCTGTCCATTTTTCCCAGCACCACTTACTGAAGAGGCTGTCTTTTCTCCATTGTATATTCTTGCCTCCTCTGTCAAAGATAAGGTGACCATATGTGTGTGGGTTTATCTCTGGGCTATCTATCCTGTTCCATTAATCTATATTTCTGGTTTTGTGCCGGTACCATACTGTCTTGATTACCATAGCTTTGTAGTATAGCCTGAAGTCAGTGAGCCTGATTCCTACAGCTCCTTTTTTCTTTCTCAACGTTTGCTTTGGCTATTCGGGGTCGTTTGTATTAACACACGAAATGTAAAATTTTTTGTTCTAATTCTGTGAAAAATGCCATTGGTAATTTGATAGGGATTGCACTGAATCTATAGACTGCTTTGGGTACTATAGTCATTTTCAAAATACTGATTCTTCCAATCCAGAAGCATGGTATATCTCTCCATCTGTTTATGTTATCTTTGATTTCTTTCATCAGTGTTTTAATAGCTTTCTGAGTAGAAGTCTTTTGCCTCCTTAGGTAGGTTTATTCCTAGGTATTTTATTCTTTTTGTTGTGATGGTAAATGGCATTGTTTCCTTAATTTCTCTTTCTCATCTTTTGTTGTTGGTGCATAGGAATGCAAGAGATTTCTGTGCATTAATTTTGTATCCTGCAACCTTACCAAATTCACTGATTAGTTCTAGTAGTTTTATGATGGCATCTTTAGGGTTTTCTATGTATAGTATCATGTCATCGGCAAACAGTGACAGTTTTACTTCTTTTTTTCCAATTTGGATTCCTATTGTTTCTTTTTCTTCTCTGACTGCCATGGATAGGACTTCTAATGCTATACTGAATAACAGTGTTGAGAGTAGACATCCTTGTCTTGTTCCTGACCTTAGAGGAAATGCTTTCAGTTTTTCACCACTGAGAATGTTTGCTGTGGGTTTGTCATATATGGCTTTTATTATGCTGAGGTAGGTTCCCTCTATGCCCACTTTCTGGAGAGTTTTTAATCATTAAATGGGTGTTGAATTTTATCAAAAGCTTTTTCTCCATCTATTGAGATGATCATATGGTTTTTATTCTTTAATTTGTTAATATGGTGTATCACATTGATTTTTTTGCCTATACTGAAGAATCCTTGCATCCCTGGGATAAATCCCACTTGATCATGATGTATGATCATTTTAATGTGTTGTTGGATTCTGTTTGCTAGTATTTTGTTGAGGATTCTTGTGTCTATGTTCATCAGTGATATTGGTCTATAATTTTCTCTTTTTGTGATATCTTTGTCTGGTTTTGGTATCAGGGTGATGGTGGCCTCATAGAACGAGTTTGGAAGTGTTCCTCCCTCTGCAATTTTTTGGAAGAGTCTGAGAAGGATAGGTGTTAACTCTTCTCTAAATGTCTGATAGAATTTGCCTGTGAAGCCATCTGGTCCTGGACTTTTGTTTGTTGGAAGATTTTTAACTACAGCTTCAACTTCATTACCTGTGATTGGTCTGTTTATATTTTCTAATTCTTCCTGGCTCAATCTTGGAAAGTTGTACTTTTCCAAGAATTTGTTCCTTTCTTTCAGGTTGTCCATTTTATTGGCATATAGTTGCTTGCAGTACTCTCTTATGATCTTTTGTATTTCGGCGGTGTCAGGTGTAATCTCTCCTTTGTCATTTCTAACTTTATTGATTTGAGTCCTCTCCCTTTTTTTCTTGATGAGTCTGGCTAATGGTTTATCAATTTTGGTTATCTTCTCAAAGAAACAACTTTTAGTTTCATTAATCTTTGCTATTGTTTTCTTTGTTCCTATTTCATTTATCTCTCCTCTGATCTTTCTTTCTAGTTACTTTGGGTTTTATTTTTTCTTCTTTTTCTAACTGCTTTAGGTGTAAGGTTTGAATGTTTATTTGAGATTTTTCTTGTTATTTGAGGTAAGCTTGAACTGCTATGAACTTCTCTCTTAGAACTGCTTTTGCTGCATCCCATAGGCTTTGGATCGTCGTGTTTTCATTGTCATTTGTTTCTAGGTATTTTTAAATTTCTTCTTTGATTTCTTCAGTGATCTCGTTATTTAGCAGCACACTGTTTAGGTGCCATGTATTTGTGTTTTTTACTGGTTTTTTTTTTCCTGTAATTGATTTCTAATCTCATAGCATGGCGGTTGGAAAAGATGCTTGATACAATTTCAACTTTCTTAAATTTTCGAAGGCTTGATTTGTGACCCAAGATGTGATCTATTCTGGAGCACATTCCATGTGCACTTGTGAAGAAAGTGTATTCTTCTGTTTTCTGGTGGAATGTCCTAAAAATATCAATTAAGTCTATCTGGTCTATTGTGTCATTTAAAGCTTGTGTTTCAGGCTTCCCTGGTGGCACAGTGGTTGAGAGTCCGCCTGCCGATGCAGGGGACACGGGTTCGTGCCCTGGTCCGGGAAGATCCCACATGCCGAGGAGCGGCTGGGCCCGTGAGCCATGGCTGCTGAGCCTGCGCGTCCGGAGCCTGTGCTCCGCAACGGGAGAGGCCACAACAGTGAGAGGCCCACGTATGGGGGGAAAAAAAATAAAAATAAAAAAAATAAAGCTTGTGTTTCCTTATTTATTTTCTGTCTAGATGATCTACTGGTGTAAGTGGGGTGTTAAAGTCCCCCACTATTGCTGTGTTACTGTCGATTTCTCCTTTTATGGCTGTTAGCATTTGCCTTATGTATTGACGTGCTCCTATGTTGGGTGCATAAATATTTATAATTGTCAACCTTTCCTCTTGGATTGATCCCTTGATCATTATGTAGTGTCCTTTCTTATCTCTTGTAATAGTCTTTACCTTAAAGTCTATTTTATCTGATATGAGCATTGCTAATCCAGCTTTCTTGTGATATCCATTTGCATGGAATATCTTTTTCCATCCCCTCACTTTCAGTCTGTATGTGTCCCTAGGTCTGAAGTGGGTTTCTTGTGGACAACATATATAAGGATCTTGTTTTTGTATCCATTCAGCCAGACTGTGTCTTTTGTTTAGAGCATTTGATCCATTTACATTCAAGGTGATTATCAATATGTATGTTCCTATTACCATTTTCTTAATTGATTGGGGTTTGTTTTTGTGGGTCTTTTTCTTCTCTTGTGTTTTCCGCTTAGAGAAGTTCCTTTAGCATTTGTTGTAAAGCTGCTTTGCTGGTGCTGAATTCTCATAGCTTTTGCTTGTCTGTACAGCTTTTGATTTCTCCATCAAATCTGAATGAGATCCTTGCCAGATAGAGTAATCTGGGGTGTAGGCTGTTCCCTTTCATCACTTTAAATATGTCCTGCCACTCCCTTCTGGCTTGCAGAGTTTCTGCTGAAAGATCAGCTGTTAACCTTATGGGGATTCCATTGTATGTTATTTGTTGCTTTTGCTGCTTTTAACATTTTTTCTTTGTATTTAATTTTTGATAGTTTGAGTAGTATGTGTCTCGGCGTATTTCTTTTGGGTTTATCCTGTATGGGACTCTCTGCACTTCCTGAACTTGACTATTTCCTTTCCCATGTTAGGTAAGTTTTTGACTATAATCTCTTCATATATTTTCTCAGACCCTTTCTTTTCCTCTTCTTCTTTTGGGAACCCTGTAATTCGAATGCTGGTGGGTGCATTTAATGTTGTCCCAGAGGTCTCTAAGACTGTCCTCTATTCTTTTCATTCTTTTTTCTTTATGCTGCTCCCTAGCAGTTACTTCCACCATTTTATCTTCCAGCTCACTTATTTGTTTTTCTGCCTCAGTTATTCTATTGATTCCTTCTAGAGTATTTTTAATTTCAGTTATTGTGTTGTTCATCACTGTCTGTTTGCTCTTTAGTTCTTCTAGATCCTTGTTAAATGTTTCTTGTATTTTCTTCATTCTGTTTCCAAGATTTTGGATCATCTTTACTATCATTACTCTGAATTCCTTTTCAGGTAGGTTGCCTATTTTGTCTTCATTTGGTCTTGTAGGTTTTTACCCTGCTCCTTCATCTGTAACATATTTTTTGTCATTTGATTTTTTTTTTTTTTTTTGATGGGTAGGGCTGTATTCCTGTCTTACTGGTTGTTTGGCCTGAGGCATCCAGCACTGGTGTTTGCAGGCAGTTGGGTAGAGCTGGGTCTTGGTGCCGAGATGAGGACCTCCGGGAGGCCTCACTCCAATTAATATTCCCTGGGGTCTGAGGTTCTCTGTTAGTCCAGTGGTTTGGACTCGGTGCTCCCACTGCAAGAACTCGGGCCCAACCTCCGGCTTGGGAACCAAGATCCCACAAGCTGGGTGGCATGGCCAAAAAAAAAGAAGAGAGAGAGAGAGAGAAAAAGGAGCAGTACAATAACAAAGAATAAAAAATAAAGATAAAAATATATTCGTAAAAATAAAAATATAATTGAAACAACTGCAACAAGGTAAAACAAAACCACAACAGCAAAAAAAGGGGGGGGGGGGAACAAGCCAAAAGGAGCAGAACAATAACAAAGTATAAAAAATAAGATAAAATTAGAAAAATAAAAGATTAGAAAAAATAAAAATCAATCAACAAGAAGGTAAAACAGAACCCCAATCTAAAAGAAAAAAAAAAAAAAGAATAAAAAGCCTTGGTTATGGGTGGCAGAGTTTAGGTGGGGTGTGGACTTAGGCAGGGGCAGGGTTTAGGGTGGAGTGGGGCCTAGTTGGGGTGGTGGGGGTGACGTCTGAGCGTGGGGCAGGGTCTAGGCTCAAAAAAAAATTTTTTTTGAATTTCACTTTTTATGTAGCAGGTTCTTATAATATCTATTTTACACATACTAGTGTATATATGTCAAAAATCTAAAAACATGTCAGGCGTTTGGTTTCAAGAGAGCAAACTGAAGCCTTCAGTTTACTCTCCCTGTTTAAAAATCTTACTAACATGATATACGCAAATAATTAAAAATAAGAAAAAACATTTAGCTGTGCTAGGAAAGGTTACATTAAAAAAAAAAGAGAAATTTCTGAATGGTATGGGATATAAAGACCCATACTGATGGCAAATGCCGATCAATACCAAACAACCAAAACTTTATTTTTAATTTTTATTTATTTTTTTGGTTGCATCGGGTTTTCGTTGCTTCTTGTGGGCTTTCTCTAGGTGCTGTGAGTGGGGGCTACTTTTCGTTGTGGTACACAGGCTTCTCATTGCTGTGGCTTCTCTTGTTGCAGAGCACAGGCTCTAGGCACGTGGGTTTCAGTATTCGCAGCACATGGACCCTAGAGAGTGTGGGTTTCAGTAGTTGTGGCGCACAGGCTCAGCAGCTGTGGTGCACAAGCTTAGTTGCTCCGTGGCATGTGGGATCTTCCCAGACCAGGGATCGAACCTGTGTCCCCTGCATTAGCAGGTGGATTCTTAACCACAGCACGACCAGGGAAGTCACAACCAAAACTTTAATGTGGACAAAAGAGACCCCAGATAATTCAATTTTGGCAAAAGATAGGTTGTCCCAACAGCTCCACAGAAAACATTCCAGCTCAGAGTAGCAGGAGTAGGAAATGTGAAGAGCAGCAGAGAGAAGTGTACCAAAGTGCAGGCCTCAGCTTCTGTTTCCAGGCTTTTTGTGATTCACAATGCTGCTAGGTAAAAGGAGGACTTACCACAGTGGGGCACAAGGGACAGTCTCTTAACTAACTTCAGACTATCACACAACACCAGGAAAAATAAGACAGCACAGTTGTGAAATTCCTTAAGAGGCCCCATCCTTCCCTACTTCTAAAAGTGTTCTAGGAAACTTTAAATCATGAACTTACAAGTAAAAACATACTTGGGCACATAACTGCATTATATGTATATTTATTTATAAGTTACACAATGCTATCACACTAATAAATTAGCATATTTTAAAAAATAATTTGAAAGAGGAAAGACAAAAATATAGACAAACATTTTAATATTTTTTCTTGCATCCTAACAGACCATGTTGAGTACTCCTTGGGGGTATTACTATTCTAATCCCACAAGCAGAAGCTGGAAGAGGAGGCCAGTGAAGAAAGAGTCAGCAGGGAGCAAACCAAAGGGCCTCAAGCACTCAACTAGAGTCCTCCACAGGGCAGATGGCCTCAAGCTGACATCCTAATCAGAAGTGAGGTTTTGTTACAGGTGGATTCATTTGAGAGAACTCCTACCCCTAGGTCTGTTCCTGGCCTGACCCTGAACCTACTGACCTGACAGCCCACCCATATACTCACTACACCCAAGGTAATGCCTGCTTTTAGATCCTAGCATTCTGGTTCTCGTTATCAGGAAATAGAACAGGGACTACAAGAATTAATTGCCGAGAGAGCCCATAACATATAACAATACTCTTTAATTTAGACCTCTTCATTTACAATATGAAATGTGTATAGTAAATACTGTTCTACGTACTTTACACAGAGTCTCAATTAGTTCTCAGAAAAACCTTCTGAAGGAGTAATGTTATCATCATCCTAATTGTACAAATGAGAAAAATGAGGCAAAGCAAGTATTTGTTTGTGTGAAGTCAAAGAGCTACAGCTGGGATTCTACTACAGGCAGCGTGGTTCCAAAGCCCACACTTTTCAACTACTACATATTACTGCATTATAATATATGTAGTTTCATTTTCCTTCATGTCCGAACTAAAGCAATTCTGCTTAGTAAAAAACAAATACTTTATTTCTCACTAACAAAAAGGCTCACTTGCTGATTAGTTCTTGACTAACACAAAACATTTTGCTCACTATAAATAACATTTCAATACGCTATGAAGTAGTAAATGCTAACTGCATCTACATTTTTATTCAAATAAGACAGACTATGTATTTACAAAACAGGAGACCTAGAAGAATCAACAGAAGTGAATATTAGTTCACAAAAGTAAAATATCTATAATGTATGGTGCATGCAGCTGCTTATGCTGTTGTCTTAAAAATTTGCTCACTCACACCAAAAAAAGCCTTTCATCTTCCAAACAGACTTTATCAGGGCGTTCAAGTTCATTAATTATCTAATCTAGAGATTAAGTTTACTACTTTGTCAAGAGAAGAAACAACTTCCCAGGAGTTTTTAAATTCTATTTCATCATATTTTGGATCAGTAGCTATCTAATATGTTATTTATTGCTGTAATGCCAGAAACTCTCTCTCCCATTTTCTAAGGTCAATAGTAAGCTTGATCGCAGACTATTGCTCTCCTGCTCGCATGTATCAATAAAAGTTTATGTAAAAGTTACCTTCCTCTTTTTTGCAATCAATTCACTTCTTAACCACTTGACCTCTGGTCACCAATCTCTTTCCTCCTTTTCTCAATGAAACTTGATTACTTACAACATTATATACAGCATTACCCAGGGAGCCTAAATAAAAATACTAATAGTTTAGAGCAGGTCCCAGACTAACAGAATCTCTAGAGGTGGTTTCCAAGCATTGCTTTTTTTATTCCTCTTGAAAGCTCCCCAGGTTGGCTCAAATGTGCTCTCAAGAGTGAGAAAAAAAAGACAATATCAGTAGTCCAAGTTCTTTAACATGTTCTAATTCCAGGCTAGCATATTATGAGCCAACGACATCAAACTGCTGTCAGGTGCCTGTTTATAGCCTGTGCCTTTGCTCCTGCCATCCCCTTGAAACCAAGTCCCCCTAAAACCGAGTTCCCCTACCAAGTTTAGGATTAACCTCTCTATCCAACTTTATTCCCTTTCTTATCCCCTCTGACCTTAATCCTGTGCTAAATGAACACTAATCAACCAGAGTCAGATGACCAAAATTGCTGTTGTTGATAATATCATTAATGTACTAAAGTTGCTGTTGTATCATCAGATATTATCATTAATGTACAGCTTACTTCTCCAGGGCAAGACAAGCTAATAGACCACCAAGTCATGGACCACCTGGCTAGCGAATCATAAACCAGAGACATCCTTTCTTCTACGATTAAGAAATGTCACAGAAAATGTCACTAGATGATGATTAACCCCACCTTCTTTGTTCTTTCCCTTTTTAAAAAAAACCTCTAACTCAAAGACCAGGTCGGAGTGGATCTGAGACTTGTCTCCCACTCCCTTGCTTGGGGCCCTGCAATAAACCCTTACTTTGCTGCAAACTCTCACTGTCAAGAGTTTGACTTTCTGTGCTGTGGGAACACAAGCCCATTGCTTGGTTACACCCTCTGTCTAGGATCTCCACCTATTCCACTCATGGACTATGGAGAATATCTTTGAATTCCTTTTAGTACTCATTACAATGATTTGTATAACAGATGTTAAATACCCGCTAATAATTATTTTTTAAAAGTCCTATCTCTCAAAATCTAGGAATGAGAAAGACTATCCCCTACAGTTGTTCAAGACATTTGAACAGGTACTATGAAATATTCCAAGTGCTACATTGTTGCATTATAAGTAAAGGTATAGAAAAACACAGAAAGAAGTATGCAGTAGCATCCACACTATGGTGTCAAAATTACATACTTCATTTGGTAAATGATACCTGGTCAAAAAGCTGTTTGCCAGTTGTGTTGGGCTGAATGGCAAATTCCAGCTCAGCATCCATTGTTGTTACTCTTACATTGATCTGCAATAAAAACAAAGGGAAAATCAGTAGAAAAGAGAAAATACTTTTATCTGATTTATAAAATAAAGTGGTATCATATGTAGGCAGTAAAAAGCAACTCTATAATGTACCTAATATTTTCTTTATTAAAGTGATAGTTTGATTTATTTATATTTGTTTTTGATTTATTGAATACTTAACATACAGTAGACACGAGGACCTGAGCTTTTCATTTTCATATTTAGCCTCTGCAACAATACTAGGAAATACGTGCGTTTCCATAGAAAAGTTCATTTCTATAGAAAAGTTTCCATCACTTGCCCAAGGACACATGGATATCAAATGGCAGGGCAGAAGTATAACTCCAAATTCTTTGAATGTCATTCACTATTCCATATTTCTTTCAATACAAAAATCAAATATTTAGTTTTATTTATACTGCAAATGTGTTATTCTTCACTTTATAAAAACCATTCATCTATTGCCTTTTATTTGCTAGACTTTTTTAAATTCCAATTTTGGGGTGGAAATACCTTTTCAGTTAGATATCTCACCAAAAACGTAACATGCCTTAACCAAAATAATTTTTACTCCAGAACAGCATCTTCACCTAGAATTCACCATGATATGGTAAAAACCTATCTTTTTAACTTTCAACTCACACTATTAGAACTCTAAATCAGACTTATTTCCCCTTACGTTTTACTCATGCTAACAACCACATGTACCTCCACACATGTACTTTTATCTGAAATACCTTCTCTAATCAAAAAAATCTTATAGAGCTCCTTCTTTAAAATAATCTTTTAGGAAATATTAATACACATAAAATACTTGTAACATATATAGACAACGAAGTGTAACAAAATAAAACCCACTGTAACATAACAATAAATATTTGGTCTTCATCCTGGTTCCTGGCAGAGCTCCTAAAATCGCTGGAATTTCCTGAGTGATAGATGTGAGAGGAGGATCTTTTGTTATTCATCAGCTCCTTTCAACCATAACGAGTTTATGCTAATGAGGTGACTCCAGGTGGGCCCTAATAGCTTCAGAACAGAGGCTGGTAGCCAAAGAAACCAATCACATGATTAGAGGATTGAACCTTTTAGACACCCACCACAACTGCCCAGGAGGGGAAAGGCTAGGGAATGAGCTGATCATCAATGTCCAATGATTTAATCAATCACACCTATGAAACTGAACCTCCATAAAACCCTAAACAAAAGGGTTCAGAGAGCTTCCCTGCTTCTTCCTGATGAGAGGGTGGTGCACTGCAAACTCCAAAGACAGAAAGAAACTCCTTCACTCGGGACTCTTCTGGACCTCACCTTCTTCATCTGTTTCATTTGTATCCTTTATAGTACCCTTCATATGAACTAGTAATAGTAAGTAAAGTGTCTCCCTGAGTTCTGTAAGCTGTTATAGCAAATTATAGAATTTGAAGAGGGGATCATGGGAATCGCCAAACTTTAGCCAAGTTAGACAGAAGTGTGAGTCACTTGCACTACCTGTGATTAGCTTCAGACGTCCAGAGCAGTCCGGTGGGTCTGCGCTAATTCTGGGTAGTTGTGTCAGAACAAATTAAATTGCAGGACACACACTGGTATCCACATAGAATTGGAGAACTGCTTGGTATGGAAAACCCACACATTTGGTATCAGAACACTCTGAATAAAGAAAATGTTTTCCTTTTTGGTGTCAGAACATTTTGAACAAAGAAAAGGTTCTCCTTTACCCATAAATCTACCATTCAACTTAAAAACTAGAAATGACAAAAAATGTCACCAGTGTATTTCTTCTTTGTGAATTTCCCTGAACCCAATGCCCACAGGTAAGTACTAACCTAAATTTTGTGTTTGTCATCCCCTTAGCTTTTTAAAAAACAATAGTTCTGTCACAAATGTAGGTTTCTATATGTAAAATATTGTTTAGTTTTTGATTTTTAGCTGTATAGCTGTACTAAAATTGTATAATACTTGCTAATAAAGTCTTTCTTGACTTTTGGCAATGATTACATATGTATATTTTATGAAAATTCATCTACACACATATATTCTTTTGCATATGCATATTCTATTTCAATAAAAGGTTTAAACAAAAATTTTGCTACACTATTGCCTTTTCACAATTATATTTCTAAGATTCACTGATGCTTTTGTGAGTAGTTGCAATTCATTCATCTTTATGTAACTAGACAGTAATTCATTTACCATTTTCCTATCGACTGACATTAAATTGTTTCCAATTTTTTGGTTATTAAGAACAATACTGCTATGAACATTCTTGTACATGTCTCCTAGTGCATGTGTCTGAGTTTCCCTAGAAGTATAACTCAGAATTTCTGGGTGATAAAGTATGCATAGCTTCAACTTTACAATGTAATGCTGAATTGTCTTCCAGCATGATTGTAACAGTTTACACTCCCATAAATAATAATAATTCCTGCTGCTCTATATTTTCACTAATAGTGGATATAATCAGATTTTTTAATGTTTAACAATCTAGTGGGTATAAAATAATATCTTAATATGGTGTTAATATGCAGGTTCTTGATCCCTAATGAGGTTGGGAACATTTTCTTATGTGTGATATGCAGAATTATAAGACAGCCCCCACGATCTCCTCCCCCCCACCCCCACCTTACTCCCATGATTATGTTAACATTACAAGACAAAAGGGATTTTGCAGATGTACTTAAGGTTACTAATCAGTTGACCTTAAGATAGGAAAATCAGGGCCCTCCCTGGTGGCACAGTGGTTGAGTCCACCTGCTGATGCAGGGGATACGGGTTCGTACCCCGGTCCAGGAAGATGCCACATGCTGCGGAGCGGCTGGGCCCATGAGCCATGGCTGCTGGGCCTGTGCGTCCGGTAAAAAAAAAAAAAAAAATGATAGGAAAGTCATTGTGAGTGGGCCTGAGCTAATCACATGATTCCTTTAAAAGGAAAGAGTTTGCTCTGACTGGTTGCAGAAGTCAGAGCGATATAAACTGTGAGAGGACTATGACATTAAAGAGGTTCTCCACTACTGAATTGGAGGGGGCATGAGCAAAGGACTGTCACACACACCATACTCTAGGACTAAGACAGATCCCTAGCCAACAGCTAGTAAGAAAATGGGGACTTCATTCACCAGAAAAGAAGGATAGATCATTCTGCAAGGAAATGGATTCTGCCAATGACAGAAATGAGCTTGAAAGAGAACCCCAAACTCCAGATGAGAATGCAGTTGAGCTACACCTTGATTTCAGGGTAGTGAGACCCTGAGCAGAGAACCCATTCATATCATCCCATATTTCTAGCATATAAAACTGTGAGATAATAGATGTGTATTGTTTCAAGGTACCAAATTTGTGATAATTTGTTATATAGCAATAGAAAAGTAATATAATATGCTTATTGACCACTCAAGTCGCCTCATCTTTCACAATGTCTGTTCACATGTATTGCTTATTTTTCTATTGGGTTGTCTTTTTCTTACTCATATGTGGGAGATCTTTATATATTCTAGATATTAACCCTTTGTCAGTTACTTGCATTACAAAGAAATCTACTAGTGTGTAGCTTGCCCTTCTGTTTTATGAAGAGTCCCTCTCTGATAAACATTTTTAAAATTTTAATGTTGAATTTATCAATGTTTTACACGTAGGTATCAATTTTTTGCCATATTTAAGAAAACCTTTAACGCAACACTGTAAATCAACTATACCCCAATATAAAATATTTTTTTAAAAAGCAAAGAAATCCTTCCCTAGTCTGCAGTCATAAAGATATTCTTATATTTCCTATCAAAGTTTTGTTTTTCATAGTTTGTCTTCAATGATTTTTGCTTATGATTTAAGGTAGAAATCCAATTTCATTTCCTAATCCCCAGAGGGATAATAATACAGTGATTTTAAACATCCAAACATGATGTATATTGATTACCTCATTCACTCTCCAAAGACTGCACTGTCACAAATCTAATATCCATAGGTATGGGTCTAATTTTGTGCTATTCTGTTGCACTGTTCAACTGAACTATTCTGCCAATACCATATTGTCTGAATTTCTGTATCCTTAAATAAGTCTTGATATCTGGTATGGCAAGTCTTCCCTTATTATTTTCAGAACTGTTTTGGCTATTCTTGTCTCTGTTCTTGCTCTTGACTCCACATATAATTATAAATTTTTCAAAACACCTCATTATGATTTAAATTGGAACTACACTAAATTCATCAGCCTCTTGGGGTAAAAAAATGACATCTTTTCAATACTGACTCTTACTATCCAGGTGTATGGTTCTTTCTATGCATTGATTTAGGTCTTCTTTAAGATCTTTTAAAACAATGTTTATAATTTCCTCCAGAAAAATCATATTAATAATTTAAGATATCTTTCTCCTATGGTTTTATATCTATTATAATTATAGGTTCATAATCCCATGACATCCTAAATGCATTGAAAACTCTAGTTCATTAGCTAATTTCTAGCAAAAACAATTGAAATAAGTCCACCTGGTGAATTAATTTATCCCACTTCAAATGAATATTCACACACCGATCTATAGTAATACTGATGTGATGCAACAGACCTTGATGGAAATTTCATACTACTACATATGCACATAATACATTGTATATTCACCTTTCTAAAATCCAAAGAATTCCAAATACTGAAACTCATCTAGCTTAAAGCGTTTCAAACACAGGGTCATAAATATGATGAAGTATCTTCCCAAAATGTTTTCTGGTTTTACTTCTGTAGAAATGCAATTGATTTTTATATTGATCCTTTGATCAGCTCCCTTGCCAACTGTTAAAATGAGTCTGTGTAAAATCTTGTATTTTTATAAACCAGGGGTCAGACAACTTTTTCTGTAAAGGTACAAATAGTAAATATTTCAGGCTTTGCAGAACATACTGTCTGCTGCATCTACTCAATTCTCCTGCTATAGAAGAAAAGCAGTTATAGTTAATAAACAATGAGCATACTGTGTTCCAACAAAACTTTATAGCCAGTATTTTATAAAATTTTCAAGTCATGAAATATTACAATTCTTTTGATTTTTTTTCAACCATTGAAAATGTAAGAATCATTCTTAGTTTGAAGGTTGTACAATAACAAGTGGTGGGCTGGCTTTGGCCTATGGGCCATAATTTGCCAACCCCTGATATAAATAGATACCTTAACATCTTCAAAGTGTTTCTTCCTTTCCAGTACTAGAGTTTTTAATTTTTCTGCACAGACTTTCTGTTCAATGTTGAACAGTGGCAGTGATAGTGTGTACATTTTGCCTTGTTCCTAATCTTAAAAGAAAAGCTTCCACTGTTAACACATTAAGAATTACTTTTGTTATAGGTTTTCTTCTATACTTAGCTTAAGAAGTATTGGTTTTTACTTTTAAATCATGAATAGTTGTTCAATTTTAGCAACTGTTCTTTCTGAATTTATTATATGATTTTTCTCCTTAAAACTAACCATATGATTGTGGCAGAGACTACTTGTTGTTTGACCACCAAAATCTAACAGAATTACCATCTGACATGGCTACTGAGCTACAAGAACATTTCTCAATGTCTCTTGCAATGAGGTATGGCTATGTGACTAAGGTCTCACCAACAGAACATGAGCAGAAGAGACAGATATAAGGCCACTTTTCAGGCTAGGCATAAATAGTGAGCATGCTTCAGTAGCTGTGGCTCATGGGCTCTAGAACAGAGGCTCAGCAGTTGTGGCGCAAGGGCTTAGCTGCTCTGCAGCATGTGGGATCTTCCCAGACCAGGGCTCGAACCTGTGTCCCCTGCAGTGGCAGGCGGATTCCTAACCACTGTGCCACCAGGGAAGCCTTATATATAATTTTTAATCCTTACTCTTAGGAATAATAAATGTTCTCCACTCAATTATTCAGTTTTCCAAACTACTTTTAACTTTCACATTCCTACCAGAAATGAGAGTTCTAGTTGATCCACATCCTTACAGGCAAGGTGTTATCAGTCTAATTATAGCCCCTCTAGTAAATATAAAGTGGTATCTCACTGTAGTTTTAATTTATGTTTCCGTGATAACCAAAGATATTGAGGATATTTTCAAGTGCTTATTGGCTATTGATACATTTTCTTTTGTGAAGTATCTGTTCAAAGTTTTTGCCCACTTTTTAAAAACTGGGTTGTCTTATTGAGTTCTAAAAGAATGCTATACTGCAATTATTTTCTCCCATTCTGCCTTGCCTTTTTACTTTCTTATTGTTGTCTTTCAAATAGCAAATTTTTTAATTTTGATGTTCAATTTTTTTCTAATGCTTCGAACTTTTTGTGTACTATCAAAGAAATCTTTGCCTATCCCATAACTGCAAAAATGTTTTCTATTTTCCTTCTAGAAGTTCTAGAGTTTGGGCCTTTTAATTTAGGCCTGTGATCCACTCAGAGTTAGTTTTTTGTGTAAATTGTGATATGAGTCAAGATTTGTATTTTTCTGTATGGATAACTCTTTGTTCCAACATCATTTCTTGAAAAGAATTTAATTTCCCATTGAACTGTGTGACAACCTTGTGAGTGGAGATGTATATTTGTTCCACTGATTCTATTATCTAATATTTTAATACCACACTGTCTTATTTTTGTTGCTTGAAAATAAGTGTTGAAATCCAGGAGTGCAAGTGCTCCACCCTTGTTCTTTTTTATTTATTATTTTATTTTTAAATAAATTTATTTATTTATTTTTGGCTGTGTTGGGTCTTTATTGCTGCGTGAGGGCTTTTCTCTGGTTGCGGCGAGTGGGGGCTACTCTTCAGTGTGGTGTGCGGGCCTTTCACTGTGGTGGTCTCTCTTGTTGTGGAGCACGGGCTCTAGGCACGCGGGCTTCAGTAGCTGTGGCTCAGGGGCTCTAGAGCTCAGGCTCAGTAGTTGTGGCACCGGCTTGGTTCCTCCGGGGCATGGGGGATCTTCCCAGACTAGGGCTTGAACCTGTGTCCCCTGCACTGGCAGGCGGATTCTCAACCACTGTGCCACCAGAGAAGCCCCACCCTTATTGTTCTTTTTTTTTTTTAACATCTTTATTGGAGTATAATTGCTTTACAATGCTTTCTTAGTTTCTGCTGTACAACTAAGTGAATAACCTATAGTATAAATATATCCCCATATCCCCTCCCTCTTGCGTCTCCCTCCCATCCTCCCTATCCCACCCCTCTAGGTGGTCACAAAGCACCGAGCTGATCTCCCTGTGCTTTTCGGCTGCTTCCCACTAGCTATTGCTTTAGCTATTCCACATAAGTTTTGGCTCTTCCATAAACATTTTATAATCAGCTAGTCAATTTTAACCAAAGGGATTCAACTGATTGGAATTACACTCAATCTACCAATATATTTGGGGAGAACAGACATTGTAATATTTTCTAGACCTATCTATGACCAGTTTACTTTTGTATATATTTTGGTCTTTTTAAGTACTTATAAGTTTTCAGCATAGAGATCTTGTACAGCTTCTGTAAAGTTATTCCTAAATATTTTATGTTTTCGATGCTACTACAAATGGAATTTTTACTTCATTTATTGAATTTTGCTGCTAGCATATAAAACAGAAAACTGATTTTTAAAAAATATAACCTTATGTCCAACAATCTTGCTAAATTCTGTTATTAGTTCTAATAGTTGTTTTGTAAATTCCAAGTTATTTATATAATTATGTCATCTGCAAATAGAAAAATTTAATTCTACTTTGTATTGATTATGCCTTTTACTTTTTTTATTCTTCTCTCCCTCCAACAATGCACTTTTTTGCCTGCTATCTTTAAAAGTAATTCAAAGGTGACATTCATGCCAGAAAATTCAAATAACCACAACCAATGATTTTCTTAAAAAGATAACTGGCCAAAAAATTCTTGAAAAAAAAAAACCCCAATTTTGTTAGATGAAGAAAAGTACATTTATCCTAAGATAAAAGGATAAACCTTAGTCACAAATTATATAATTATAAAACTTAATAAAATGATCACATATATACCATTAAATTAAAAATCTAGGACTATATATAATATCAGCACTGGTATCACTAGCATCAAAGCTAGAATTATGAGAAAATTAATACTGCATGGATCTTTCTGACCTCTCATTATTTTCTCCTGTTTAACACTAAGTTACTTTTTACTGAGCACTGAATGTACATGTACCAGGATCTTGTAATCCTCACCAGACTCTCCAGTAAGTAACTAATTATATCTCCATTTTATATGTGAAGAAATTAAGAATTGGAGAGACTGAACTAATCTAACAAAGGTCAGTTGGGTTAAGTGGCAGGGCGAGGATAAGAAGTAAGTTTGACCCCACAACCTGTAGTAATCTTAATTACAGTGTTACCTAAACCTCTTCATCACTGGCCCACATAACACCGTACTCTAGCCACATTAATCTAAAACAAACAACAGTAATATCAGTTGCTTTCTTTTCCCCCAAAACTCTACCATAATACTTTGCCCTGTTCCGAAAGGAACTTAAGGCCACTAATATTTTATTAAGTAAGCAGTGTCAAAAGTAATAAAATACACTTACTGGTTTCGGCATTTTCCTTCTCTTTTTGTCACCCTCTTTAAAAATTCTTCACTTTTATGAATTCTGTTGTTCTTCTGTTAAAGAAAAGAAAGCATAATTTATCTATTATCTTTTTATATAGTAATGCTTTTGCTTAACAATATAATTTGTATAGATTAAATAAAACTTTAACATTTTAAAATGTTACAATTAACATGGAGCTCTCATTTTATTCCAATTTTCAATGTCTTCTATTATTTCACATTCTTTAAAAATACTTATATCTGTGATTTAAAACAGCACACATCTCAAATAACATAGTATAAAGCATCTCAATCATCAACTAAAAGTTTTAATTTAATTACAGACAACACATAGCAAAGGAAAGATTACTAAGGGCCAAATGCTTTCTCTTTCTGAGTCAAGTTCACCCCTGTACCCAGACTGGTAGAGAAGAGGGACGGCAAAAAAGAGAACAGATAGATTCAGATTCTAAATAAATGAATTTCAGGAACACTTCTCAACCTTTCTTCTCTACTGCCAAAGACAAAAAAAGGAAATACTGATTAATGTAAATTACAAAAAGATAACTTTTTAAAGAAAATTATTTTTCCTCCTTCGAAGTTTAAAAGTCCGGGGCTTCCCTGGTGGCGCAGTGGTTGAGAATCCGCCTGCCGATGCAGGGGACACGGGTTCGCGCCCCGGTCTGGGAAGATCCCACATGCCGCGGAGCGGCTGGGCCCGTGAGCCATGGCCGCTGAGCCTGCGCGTCCGGAGCCTGTGCTCCGCAAGGGAGAGGCCACAACAGTGAGGCCCGCATACCAGAAAAAAAAAAAAAAAAAAAAAAAAAAAAAAGTTTAAAAGTCCAAGTAGAGACAAATAACATAAGAGTAACTTTTTCACCTAAGGTGGATAAAACAGCCATAGTCTGCACACTAGTAATCTGCATGCTACTCATCAGCAAGCTAATGGCCTTCACGGAAATACAGAATTGTCCTTAAGACCAATGTTAAATTATATCTTCTCCCGCTCAGGCAAAAGAAGTAAATCCAGGAAAAACAATGGGCTATTTTAGGGTAAATGTTCTCACAAACATCTAACAAAATTGGATTTTCCCCCTACAAACCTACCAAAAGATGTAACGTTTTTAACCATTTAGTTGTCCAGAAAAAAATTATCATTCCGATTTGAAAACCTATAGTAAGAAATATATTACCTGAAAATCAGCTTATATAAGTAATACCTTTGCCAAGAAATTTTATTCATTACACTATCAACTAAATTAATATAGAATTACTTTTGTATTTTAAAAATATATTATCAATTGCTTTTTAAGATACTATTATTAATAAAACTGAAAATTCTCCAAATTGAAATAAAAACAAAGGATCGAAGTAAGGTCATTTCTCTAAATTTTAGCCAATCACATGTCAATGAACCTCTCCCCATACAGGGAACTTCATCAAGAGAAATTTCTTATCTAATACAATAGGCTATGAAATTCAGTTAGAAGTATTAAATTCCTCATTTCCTAACTCTTAGCTAGGAAACGATAAATATTCCCTACCTACAATCACCTACCTTCATGAACCTAACTGTACTTCAGTCCTATCTTCCACTTCTAAATCCTCTTTTCATCCCTACTCTCAAATTCATCTCAGGTCTTAAAACAGCCTCAAAAACCAACCTTTTACATCATTTATAAACTAGTAACTCCCAAATCTGTATCTCCAGACTTGCTTGGCTAACTCAGCTTGCTCAATATCTAAATGATACCTCCAATACAACATGGCTAAAACATGGCTTAAATCCCTACACCCCACAGTCAAATCTGCTTTTTCCACAAGTCTTGGTGACATATTTCTATAAAGTTATTCATAGTATTCTCTCATGATTTTTTTATATCTCTACTACATCTACAGTTATGATCCCCTTTCCATTCCTAATACTGTTAATTTCTGCCTTTGCTTTTGCTTGATTAAACTTGCCAGAAGTTTGCTTCATTTATTGGTCTAAAAACCAGCTTTCAGTTTTGTTGATCTTCTTGTTTCTATTATTTTTCTGTTTTGTTAATTTCTGTCCTTTTTCTCATCATTTTTCTTCTCATTAATTGGCTTTTACTCTGAGGCTCATATTCTAATCCCTGAAATTGAAAGTTTACCTAAGTAATTTCCAATCTTTTTTTCAAGTAACATGCATTAAGGTCACAAACTAAATATGTCCCACCATAAGGCAATTCCAAACATAAAATGATCTCCTTATTCTGCCAGTGAAACTATTTTCAAGTAATTATCATCTGTTTATGTAAAATAATCTAAATTCCTCACACACCAGACATGAGCATCTATATCAAACTTCTGAATCACAGTAAATTTTCCAGATTACATAAAGTACTTTTTTAATCTATCACGAAAATTAAAATTTTTATCCCAAGCCACAATTACCCATTTATAGAAAACATTAGTAGGAGGTTATTTGTATTGTTGGAATATATTTTAATATCCACATTATATATATATATATATATTATATATATATTATATATCCACAATATATCATATTATAATATCCATATAACTAGATGTGCAGGTTTTTTTGTGGGGTTTTTTTGCGGTACACGGGCCTCTCACTGTTGTGGCCTCTCCCGCTGCAGAGCACAGGCTCCGGACGCGCAGGCTCAGCGGCCATGGCTCACGGGCCCAGCCGCTCCGTGGCATGTGGGATCTTCCCGGACCGGGGTTCCCGGACCGGGGCATGAACTCGTGTCCCCTGCATCGGCAGGCGGACTCTCAACCACTGAGCCACCAGGGAAGCCCCTAGATGTGTTATTTTTAAGTGACTTTTAAAACCAGATCTCCTCTAGACTTCTTAGCCTCTTTTTACATTTAAATCACGTATCAGATGAGCTCCATGAGCTTTCCAAACTGACATGTAGTAAAGGCATTTCAGGTCAATGTGCCTTTCTTAAACAGTACCTCCATGCTCAAGAGAAAGAGAACATCTTGCAAGAGACAGTTCCTATGAAACAAATATAAATCTCCTTTTGGAGGGAATAATTTTGGGGAAAAATACCTTATATTTAAAAGTCCACTATTTTCCTAAGTATCACTTTAGTGGCTTCCCACACAGGTTTTTATATATAGTTTTTTCATTATTGTTTAGCTCTAAGTGTTTTAGTTTCCAATTATGATTTCTACTCACTACTAATAAGTTTTAAATTTTCAAACAGAATGGTCAGAGGCCTGTGGGCAGAGTGCTGTCTTTTTTATTATTTATTTCTAAGTTCACTATATACTCTAGTCAAAGAATTCACTAAGATTTCCTTTATGTTTAGTGCTTGGTCAGTTTCATTTTTTTTGATTCTTCCAGCTATAAATGAAAATAATGTCTATTTTGCATCTGATAAGTTAGATCAAGCCAGAGTAAGTATTTAATGTTTTGTTTATAGTCTCTCTACTCTCAGTTTAGTCTAGTTAATCAAATCGAGAAAAATTGTATTGAATTTTCCCAACTCAGATTGTGGATGTTAATTTCTTCTTATAAATTGCCAGTTTTTAATTTATATGCTTTTAGGCTATGTTATTAAGTGAGTAAAGGTTTAGAATTATTATATCTAATGAATATTTCCTTTTTTCATTAAGTAATAATTTAATTGCATATAGAATTCTAAATTAACTGTTATTCCTTCAGCATTTGGAAGATAGTTTTCTTCTGGCATCCGTTACTGATGAGGAGAAGTCTGCTGACAATTTCACTCATTTCTCTGAGGTAATATGCCTTTTCTCTCTGCTTTCCTTTAAGATTTTGTGTGTGTGTATGTGTGTGTGTGATCTTCAGATTTGCTTTTATTTATCTTGTTCAAGATTTGGTAAGCTTCCTTATTCTGAAGACTCATGCTTTTCTTAAATTCTGGAAAATTATCAGCCATTGTCTCTCCCATTCAGCAATTCTTATTAGATACATACTGGATATCTTATTCTCTAATCCGTGCCTACTATTTCACACTTTCCATCTATTTACCTCTCTGTGCAACATTCCTCCACTCACTAATTCTCTGCAGGTGTTCTTAATGTTTTACCTGTCCACTAGTTTAAATTTTCAGTGATTATATACTTTAATTTCTAGAAACTCACTTTTAGTCTTTCAAAAACAATTTTAATGCTATACTATTTTATGATTTATATTGAATCCTCCTTTTACTCCTATAATATTTTATAATTTGTACTGAATTCTCCTTTTACCCCTATAATGTTTATTTTATGTCACTATAAAATTTTCTATTTCCAGTTCATTATGACTTGTTTCTTTATGGAGTTTGTAATTTTGGTCAGAAAGCTCATGTCCCTAACCCACTCCCCAGTGTGGGATTCCTGCAAGTCCTGAGCTGTCTATGTCTCCCTACAGAGGTATTTCAGGTTTGCTCCTACCAGCGTACAGTACCAGGAATTTTAATTGTCCTAGATCAATTTTTACATTACCTTCTTTTTTTTTTTTTTTTTTTTTTTTTTTTCCGGTATGCGGGCCTCTCACTGTTGTGGCCTCTCCCGTTGTGGAGCACAGGCTCCGGACGCACAGGCCTAGCGGCCATGGCTCACAGGCTTAGTTGCTCCGCGGCATGTGGGATCTTCCCGGACCAGGGCACGAACCCGTGTCTCCTGCATCGGCAGGCGGATTCTCAACCACTGCGCCACCAGGGAAGCCCTACATTACCTTCTTGATTTAGCATTCCATTACCACATCAGGCCCCATGGCCACACCCTAGAGAAGTTAGCAGATACTCAAGAGAGCTTGCTCATATACTGATCATTCTTGTTTGCTAAACCATTTGGCTGCTCTGCCCTTCCTGTGCCATCTCTCACTGGTAAGGAAGAACAAAGGGAAAAAGTGAACACTAACTGGATGCCAGACTATAAACTAAGTTACAGTACTCAAATTACAGAAAGAGTGCTCATCAAACACAGGACCAGCTAGGCAGGTAAATAAACATCACGTATGTCAGGTTTTGCAGAGTTTCTTAAGTTTTGTATTACTCAAATACTGGAACTAAATAAAGGTAGAGTTTTTTCCTTTTCCTTTAAGAAATAATTTATCCCAGTTTTCTAAATCAGAGTTACTTCAAGTTATACTCTATAGAAAAGGAACTTTCAAGCAAAATAATCCATATTAAAGTTTTAGATTTAATATGAGTGCTCTGGTGACATAAAAGTACAAATATATCACAGGCTAACATATATAAAACCAAGTTTATACACATTAAGCTTTTAAAATCTCCAACAAGCCTAAATTATCTATATGAACTGTGGGGAAGTGAGGGGCCTAACAAAAAGTCTTTGCAAATAAGGATATGGTTGACTTCTAAAAGAAGCTTCTAAAAATGTGTATTTTCAGACCAGTGTTCTCTCCTAAATATACCACAAATAAATAAATAAATATAAAACAAAGTAATCTGTACCAACATGTTCTCAGCAGTACAAAGATATTATAACAGCCAATGATTAAAATCAAAATCCAATTAATGTTGAAATTATGTGATAACAAGGGGGACAAACTGTGTCAACATTTACATAAGGATAAGTGAAAAGGCAGAATACGTACCCAACTTTTATAACTAAGTAAAAAAACAGGTACCCTTACAAAGGATATTTGGATATACAGAACTGAGCACTTAATACTAATCAAGGTCTTATTTTTGTTAAGTTACTAACTTTAAAAATCAGGTAAGAATTTTAAAAATATATTTCACTAAATTGTCTATATACCAGTTTATTCATAAGATATCATGACATATATAAGAATTCTACCTTAAATTTTTCAGGATGAAACTGTATAAATGTAGTTAAAATCCAAGTTTTTAGCCAATTTAGTGATCATTAAAAAATATTTATATCACGATAATATTATTTAACCTCAATAGTACATTTCTAGTCCTCCTTTGATTGTATTAGCACATTTTTTTTTCCTTGAAAATGGCATCTGTTAGTAGTAGAATGGACAATTTAATAAAATGTCACATGAAAAGCCAAGGTACCTAGATATATGTCCTGAGTTTGTACCTCTAACTGGTTCATCTTGAAAACTGTGTTTCGGTGCCTTCATTTCTTCTCTAAAAAAATGACACCATATAATCACCTAAACCACTGTATATCAAAGATGTATAATAAAAATCAACTCTTCTCCCCCCTATGCCCTCATAATAAATAATTACTGAAACAAAATTTACTCCTTCCTCCCCACTCTTCTTAAATTTCTTAAAGTGGTCTTACCCTACCTCTTTTCCACACTGACTCCCACAGAACCAATGAAGCACAGTCATGGCAAGCAGTGTTAAGAGATGTCACCAGCATATATATCACCCATTTCCAGAAAATATATGAATACGTACTGAAACAGTGCCACATTTCTCAGACGAAACATTCACATAAAACATTCTCTTTGTCCTTTAACTCTGAGGGTGACCCTAAAACAGCCTCTTTTCTGCAGTACAATGGAAAAAACAGCCTCACACTTAACACCTTGAGCTCTATTAGTCAGTGACACAACAACAGACTCTTCCCACCTGTCAGGTGGTAAAACAGGTGTTAAGTCTGTCCATACTGGGCCTACAGTGATGCTTCAATAATTTATACCAGGCCGCCTAATTTTACTCTTAAGAATTTCTTTTCCCCAAGTCTAACTGTACTTCTTTTTCTGTCTTTTGAGACACCTTCTCTGAACATAATTGTGGTCTCTCCGCAGTCCTCTGCCAACTTACTGTGGGTTTGGGAAGCAGGGTAACAAAGAGAAGTATAAACTGAATTAATAAGGTAATTCTGGCAGTCAAACTAACACAATAATGGCATCTACAAAAGAAAAGTTCTTAATCATTATTTTCCCCAACATGGGCCCCTCTGGTAAAGCCTATGAACCCCTTCCTAGAAAAGTATTTTTAAATGTACAAAATAAAATACACAATATTACATTAAAAAAATCAAGCATACTTATAATATCAAAAATATAAAAATATATGATACAATAATATATATGCTTCTTTGTTAACCTTTAAGTCACAATATCTACCAGTGTATCTAATAATTAAACTTTAAGTAATAATGGGTATTAAATGTCATTTTGAGATCTGCAATAACAGTTATGCATCATGAAAATATCTGCAATTTCTATTAGAAACAGTCTCTGCTACTGCTGCCCACATTCGTAATGGAAGAAAACGTGTAAATAAAGATGCAACTTTTTTCACTATTCAAGTTCACAGACCCACAGGTTTAAAACCTCAAATATACAAAGAACTACGCATGCTGATTAAATTTTTTAGCTCTGTTAAGTACTGAATTTAATAGCAATAATAATGTACTTTTACCTATATAATGCCATGTGACTCCACAAGTGAAGAAGAGGACAAGAATTTTTAGTTCCATTTTGCAAAAAAAGAAATAAGGCCAAAAGCAAGGATAAGGGTAGTAAATGGAATTATCTGTAGAATGCTCACTCTTCAGCCACTTTACCTACATTATCTAATCTTCCTAATAACTGCCCTTCCTCACTCTGCCCAAGATAAGTATCACAATCCCCTGTTCTTCTAATTAAGGAAATTAAGATTCAGATAAGTCACTTGCCCAAAGTAATAAGGCTAATCAACAAAGTCATAGGTCCTTCTAAATTCAAGTCCTGTGCTCTTTTGGCTATCCTATTCTGCCTTCCTCTGACATCATTTTAGACAAGCTCATCCCAATTACCAGAGCTTTTCAAGAAGTGAAAGCTCTGTTGTTTTCAGGTCAAAAAGACTACCTCTAAAGATCTGTTGTAAGTGCACATTAATACTGGTATAGTCACCTCTGTAAATTAATATCCTGTAAGGGTGACAGGCAGTTCTAAATAAGGTATTAAGTGCTTGCTTTTGTAGGAACTGACTTTTGTTCAAGGAAATAAAATATTCAACATTTTAAAGCAATACACACATTACTGGAAATGCAAAGCAAATTTCCAGCACTTAAAACAAATATAAGGCACAAAGCAAAGTTTTACACTGAATTTAAATTCTTTTCTAAATGAATTTTGTAAATTTAAAAGAAACACCATACCTGTATTGCTTCCTAGGAGGGTGGAAAAACAATACATTACCATTTGCAAAAATTAAGTTTAAATGATAAAAGGTAAGAAAGCTAAATCCAGTCCAATTTCTTCATCTTACAGTTAAGGAAACATCAAAAATTCATATAATAAATGCTTAAAAATGGAAAAACAAAGATAGGTTCATGTAAGTCACCTAGGTAGAAGGAAAGAAGAAAAGTCTCAAACTGACCTGAGGAAATCTCACAATTGTATATATGTTTTGAAACACTAGCTATTACAGTAGCTTATTTTCAAAACAGAATAAAGTTAATATGTTTCTTAATTATTTTTAAAATTAGATAGTATTCGCTCATGCAGTCAATAAGGCTATATGGCAGTTCTATCATTAAGTTTCTAACTTTTGAGATATTCAATCCCCCTTTTGAGAAACTGGAATGGTGTCTGGCTCACAGTAAGCCCTCAGATGTTTGTTGATTTTGTTGGTAAATTAAGTTCATATATAATACTCACTTGATTATTATCAAGGGTAATACTTTCCTCTCGTCTTTTACATTGTAAAGTGAGCGAACTAGAAAGCAATAGGCTATAAGAGACAGCAACCATGAACGTGCTAGGAAAAAAAAAGAACTTCTCCCAACGAGGTCTCCCAAATTCAGGCCTTTATCATCTCTACCTAAGTCTCTTTCAATAATTTCATTTAATTTGACAATCAAATTAAATGTAAAGGCCACCTAATTTGACACATTTAATAATATCTATAATTATCATGCTGCTTGATGATTAGATGTAAATAGTAAGCACTTTAGGTATACAGTCATCCCTTGGTATCCACAGGGGATTGGTTCCAGGACCCCTCTACAGATACCAAAATCTAGGGATGCTCAAATCCCTTACACAAAATATATGTACATTTATATACATATATATAAATATAAAATATTATATTTGCATATAACCTACACACATTCTCCCATATACTTTAAATTATCTCTAGATTACTTACAATACCTAATACAATATAAATGCTATGTAAACAATCGTAAATACAATGTAAATGTTATGTAAATATTTGCCAGCATGTGGTAAATTCAAGTTTTACTTTTTGGAAATTTCTGGAATTTTTTTTCCAAATATTTTCAATCCAAGGTTGGCAGAACCCACAGATGTGGAGTGCCAACTGTATATACCAACTTTGCTTAATAACCAAACTAGGTTTTTATAGTTTCCTTAAGTCTAGAATCTAGAGACAGCTTAAATATCAAGAGCGCTCATGATGTCTAACAAAGTTTATTCCATCCCACACACTCAATAAAAGCCAAAGGGTGATAAGATTCAATTAACCATGGCTGAGATTTCCTATGTCCCCATTCTCCCTTTTATTAATGGTCCCTCTATTATACTCGTACCCACATCATTCTGAGTACTAATAGGATTTTCAGTTACAAACAACTACTCTGGTTAATTTATCAAAAGGTTATTAGTTAATTTACAGAAACAACAAGAAGTTTTGGGGTTTTTAAAGTACAAAACAAGAAACACCCAGAATTCACATCACAGAAGACTATGCTTACAACACTGTTACACTGAATATGAACTCCAGTTTATACACACAAAGAGCACTTAAGCAAAAACAATTTATGGTATACAAAATGGCACAAGTATATTCCCACTAGAGTGTGATGTTCTCATTATCTTACTGAACAAATGCAAAGAACATCTGGCATACGATTATAAATGTCTGAATGTATGAATAATACCTTAAAGCAGGGGTCAGCAAACTTTTTCTGTAAAGGGCCAGATTAAGTAAACTTTTTAGGTTTTGTGGCCCATACAGTCTCTGTTGCAACTACTCTGTTGTTGTAGCACAACAGCAACAATAGATAATATGTAAACCAATGAGCCATCATGTGTTCACATAAAACTTTGTTTACAAAAAAGGTAGTAGACTGAATGTGGCCTTCAAACCAGTTTGCTGACCTCTTCTCCAAAGGGTTAACAGTAAAGAGAATATTATTTTCAAACAAATCAAATTTACTAGAACCCAAAAGTTTCTTATTTCAAATATATGTAAATTATGTAGAAAAGCAGAAAAGGAACCAGTGTTACCAGAGCATCCTATTCATATGCATACTGTATTTACATATATAACTAGCCTCTATAAAATGTACTTTAGAATTCTTCTAAAAGGTAACTGATACTGCAATAGTTAAAAAATAACTGTGAATTTGCAAGAGTTTCTATATACATACTGGTTATTCAAAGAAAAAAAAAAAAAAACCTATACAACTACTAACCTGAAAGAACCCCTCTCTTCCAGGAAGTTAAAGCTAGGATTCACCATTAAATGGAACAAAGAAATAAAGAACTGAATCATATGGACCATATTTCCTTTCCAAACAGTTCCCAGGTAAAAAGCTACATATATAATAGGGACATTTCACTACCCAAAATCATAAACCCTTTTTTAAAGGACACCACTTTTCAGTGTCAGTTATATACCATACCCTAGAAGAAAAAAAAAAAAAAAAAAAAGTGAATTCACCTTCAATCATTAATCAAGAAAATTTGCACATGTACATGAACACTTTTGAGATTACCAGAAATTACATTTTTATTTCATTCAAATGATGAAAATCTGAGAAATACTAATTACTTAATGCTCAACACAGTAATGAACACCCTTTCAATGTCTGTTACAAAATAACCTTATTTTTAAAGACTTTAAAATCGCAAATAATGGATATATATAAAGTATATGTTTACCCTTGCATAAATATTGGCATTTTCCATATACTACAAGGAATAGCTAATAGCAATTACCTCTGAAAAACAGAGACCGGGACTGGGAGAGGTGTGGGGGTGGGTTCTGGGAAGCTGGGGAGAACTTTTACTTTTTCCTTAACATCTTTCTGGTTTTTTTAACTTTGTCATAAAATTTATTAATTTTATAGTCTTTAAAAATGGTTTAAAATATGTTCATTATTAATTAATATTGAAAAATATACCAGGAACTAATATGAACAGTAAAGGCAGGATTCTTCTGAAAGAGGCTAGAATTTCAGGAACTCTCTGGGGTCAGACTGGCCATTTCTGTCACACAACAGGTGAGGATATACTTGCATAAGTTAGGGAAGTTCCCTGAAGGGCTTTTAACACCATGAGGTTTAAAATAACCTTGTAAAGCTGGAGTCCAGTCTAGTTCCACTGAATCCAGTACCCCAAGGATAATATCAGGGTCGTGAGAAGTGCCCACTAGCTCCTGGTCTGCAGGAGGTCCAAGCCATCCAAGAAAGGGTGACTTCCTCAACTTCCCAGATTCACAGCAATAGCACGATATGATATTAACTCTACCCTATCAAGTATGTTCACCAACATGGCTATCTTCACAATCTTAATAGAGCACATTTTTTTAGGCTTTGGTCTTTGGGAAATATTGGTTAAAATTTGCCATTTTTAAATTGTACAAGTTGAACTGAATCAAGTTAAAAATGGAAGAAAAAACAAGACTCCCATCATCATTCAAGATTTCAGGCTCCATTGTATTAGACTACACACAGATTACATCAGAAGATTGAGAACTGAAATTAAGATAAAAGTACATAAAGACTTTCATTTCAACTGCCTGCCAAAGATAAAAATGAATAATAAAATCCAATTCTGCTCTTGGGAATAGTGAAGCAAAAAAAAGAAGAAACAAGCCTTGTTCTCTCCCTGAGACTGAGAGTTAACAAAAGAGAGAAAGAACAGCAGTCTGTCATTCCTCACCGCCACAGAAAAAGGGATATCAGTTTAATTTCCAGTTAATACAAATGTCCAAAACAAAGGACAGACTAAACATACTTTCCCCACGCTGAAATTAATTACATTTAACTTCTGAGCCTCTCCTACATGTTCTACCATGCTTGGGAATACAGGCGTGAACAAAACAATGTATAATCCACTAGGGCAAGAATTTAACATTCCTAAATGCCACAAATTTTGTCTCATTTAAATAATACTGTAAAGAATTCCAATGCATGTCTATTCATTCCTCACTAATAATGTATTGTTTATTGAATCCCATCATATATAAAAAAAAAGTGGTTTAGCAAAAGAAAGTCAGTGCAATCAACTTTATAGGATACCATTAACTTCAAAAGAAATGTTTTATTCAATACATTTTACCACATTTGAGGTAATTAGTCTCTGGAAGATAAAGCCCACTGGTTAAAGTAATGTAATACTGAAAAAAAAATTTTTAAATGCAATCCTGAATATTAGTCTCTCTTCTTAAATCCATCGATAATAATGCTGTTATGGCAAATGGATTAAGCCATTATTTATCCAGCAAAATGAACGGGGCAATTGTTCATTCAGAGCTCCGTCCGAAATATGAAAGAGTATTTAGTGTTCTAAAAAATGTATGCTCCATAAACAATAGATTGCAATGTCAAAGTCCAAGTGCTCGTTTATCAAATAAACCCTTATTATCTTGGGTTTTTACATTTACATCATGCCCGTCTTAGTGCCACAGAACTCATTAAAATTTCCTCTACACAAATCTCAACTGTATTTTAAAATGTATCTTTGATGAAGTTGACTTTTAACCTATTTCCAGCCTCATTAATAACCACTCCTTAATGGTAAAGAACGCTAAATACTTGTTGTGAATGGTTAAAGAACCATGCCACATCTGTATAAAAAGTGAAGTGCTCTATTTAAACTGCAATAATACAGTGCCCCCCCCCCAACCGCTTTCAAAGTTAGCCCGGGAATTAACTTTACAACCCTTTAAAGAAAGGGGGGACTGTAATGTACTCAACTTGTCTACTGGGGTCTAATATACTAAACTGGGCTGCCTCAAAGGCCGAAGAAAGTTATGGGGATCGGAGGCCGCCTTCAGCAGTAGAAGCAGCAGGTAGAGCCGGGGCCAGAACGGCGGCCCCCGCCGCGCGGGTGCTGGTGGCTAAGGGCGGTTCGCGCCCCAAACCCCGTAATGCAACATCCCTTTGCCACCAGGGCGGAACACACGTTCTCTAGTAATTCAACACCCTTACTTTCAAACTGTAGGCCGGGGAGAAGAAGTTGTAATAGATTCCTTCCCTACTTGGCAAAACGTAATTTTTCCTAGGCTAAAATCTGTATTCTCAAACTGCCTAGAAGGGACGAGCCAGGCCGAGCCCGGGGCCGCACCCGATCGGCGGGAACGCGACCGAGCTCGAGGCGGAGGGGGTCCGGGGCGGACGCTGAAGGCGGACCCACGCCCGAAGGGAGGACAAGCGCGCGCCGGCGTGTTCAGGCCGCAACCAGACTCGGGCAGAGCCTCGCGTTTCCCGCGGCCCCGGATGCGGCCTGGCCAGCAGGGCTGTTAGGGCAGCGACACCGCGGCCCTCGCGGCGCGGCCGCCGGGCAGCACTGGGCCCCGAAACTTCTCGCCGCCACCTCAGCGTCTCCGGCGAAGCCCGGGAACGGGAGTGGGGGAAGGTACGGCGCCGGCGGCTTACCTCGAGAGCAGGCTGCTCCTTCCCGCCCTGAGTGTGGCCGAGGCGCTGCGCGGCGGCGCCGGGTGTCGCGGCTGCGGCAGGGAGGGAGAGGCGGTGGAGGGAGCGATGGGCCGCGAGAGACGAGAGGCGCCGCCGCCACCGCAGACAGCTCTGCAATATGGCTGCCTGGCGGCTCCTCGGGGGAAAGGCGGGGCTGCCCCTCGCCCCCCGCCTCCCCCTGCCGGCCGGCCGGCCTCGCGCCGCGTCCCGAGCAGCGACGCCGCAGTTGCCGCCGCCACCGACGCCACCGCCGCTGCCAGACCTCCCGCGCCCCGCCCCCCGCCCCTCCCAGCCCTGCGGGCTCGCAGCCGCCAGCCGCGCGGGGCGTCTCGTGGGGTCCCCATCCCGGGCGGGGACTCTCGAGGGCGGGGCTGCGGCTCCGGAGCCCCGAGGGAAAGAGGGAGAGCGCGGGGGTGGGGGACTCCTTCCGGGGAGGACTGGGCCTGAGCTAAGCCAGATGCTCAGGGAAGAGGAGCCGCCCAACCCGGAGCTGGGAGTGGGCCCGCCGCCTCCCCTCGACGGGTGGAAACTTGAAACTCCCTCTGGTGCCAGAAAACTCACCGAGGGCGTTTCTATCGCCCCCAAGGAGGAATTCTTCCCCGAGGGAATCCAGAACCGAGTCGAGCGTGTTACTTGGCTGTTCAGCTTGAAAATCCTGGACCTGGAGAGAGAAAAAGACCTGCCTTAGAGGAATTTATGCATGCAGTAAAGAACTTTACATTATTTTGGCAGAATTTACCCAACTAGAAAAACTTGCTTTTTCAGGGGCAATTTTTAAACCCCCACCGAAACCTCGATGGATATGGCCCCAATCGAGAGTGCAGATTTTTATCCAGGCAAGGATATTTGATAAATTTTTATTATCTCTGGCATTCTTTGGCAGTTGGAAGAAGTCGGTTAAAAGGAAAATGTTGGAAGTGGGACGCCAAAGAGCAGCCAAACCTAAATTATCCTAGACTTTGTGAAAGTTAGGCATTTGATTATGGTGTGACTCTAGCCCACTCACTTTAGTGGTCGGGACTAGATAGACTTCTGGTCGATGTTGTGTCATCTACTCCCAAGCCCCTGGTATTTTCTGCTGGGATTCAAAGAGCAAAACTTGCTCTGAGTATAGAAAGAGAAAGTGCACAAAATCAGATTCGCCGAGCTTGCTCCGTTTGCAGTGCTTTATATACTTTTTATTAATAAACTTTAGATTCAAATAAAACCTCACGAGTGTACTTAACTTCTATAGAACAAATAATTCATATCCTTCCTGCCTTAGCCTTCCCTGAGACAATAGCTTTTCCAGGAACTCTCTCCCCGATTACTTTCACTAAATTTACTCTTTAGTGAGTTTCTACCATTGCGCTTTGAGACCTCTCTGAACAATTAAAAGCCCCAAGAGTTAACTCAAAAGCCTTTAGATTCCTCAAGAATGGGAACCAGGTGTATGCTTTTTTTTTTTAACTATAAGATTACTCCCTGACCTTCTCCCTGGGTGCAAGAGTTAGCCAGGTGACTGTCCCGCCTTCCACAACGAGCTGCGTGGATAAAGATTGTCAAAGTATTTAAAGATAGTCAAAGTATTGTGTAAATTCCTAGATAGTACACTAATCGAACATACTTTTGCAACAGAAAATGAAGCATTCATTATCGTTTGTCACATGCCAGGCACTGGTGTGAAATGCTTTACATGACTATTTCTTTTAATAATTACAACAACCTTGAGTTTGGGGTAAATATTATTATTGACCTTTTTAAGAAACCAATGAATAAAGAGAGCCTCAAAGGAGTTAAGTAGGGACTTCCCTGTTGGCACACTGGTTAAGAATCTGCCTGCCAGTGCAGGGGACACAGGTTTGAGCCCTGGTCTGGGAAGTGTGCCACGACTACTGAGCCTGAGCTCTAGAGCCCGCGAGCCACAACTACTGAAGCCCACGCTTCTAGAGCCCATGCTCCGCAACAAGAGAAGCCACCGCAATGAGAAGCCCGGGAACCGCAACAAAGAGTAGCCCCTGCTTGCCTCAACTAGAGAAAGCCCACGGGCAACAACAAAGACCCAACACAGCCTAAATAAATAAATAAATTTATTTTAAAAAAGGAGTTAAGTAATTTGCTTGATGTATTTTAACAGAGCTAGGAAGTTGCAGAGCTGTGACCAAACCCAGTATTACTTGACTCCAAAGCCTTGATTTTATCCTATACTATTCAACAGCAAGCAGACCAAAAATTGTAATACTTCAGTCAGCCATCATATTAGTAAATATTTAAGTAAAGGATAATATTCAATGCTAGTGAGATCAAAAGGGTACTCCCAGACATTGTGAGTGGGAGTGTAAACTGAAACAACCTATTTAGAAACAATTTGGTGCTGTGATTCAACCTAAAAAAATGTTCATACTCTGAGATTTTTTCTGAATGAAATAATCTGAAATAGAGCAAAAGTTTTGTTCATAAGCTGTATGTCACAATATTATTTATAAGATGCAAAAATAAAGATTATGGAAACTAAATGTCTTAAAAGTAACCATAAATACTTTGTAGCATTTTAGGTAACAATTGAAAAAGTATAGTATTAAGTGAAAAAAAACCCCACAAGTTATGAAACTAACCATGTAGTATGATCACATTTATGTTTAAAAAAAAAACCCTAAGGGGCTTCCCTGGTGGCGCAGTGGTTGAGAATCTGCCTGCTAATGCAGGGGACACAGGTTCGAGCCCTGGTCTGGGAGGATCCCACATGCCGCAGAGCAACGAGGCCCGTGAGCCACAACTACTGAGCCTGCGCGTTTGGAGCCTGTGCTCCGCAACAAGAGAGGCCGCGATAGTGAGAGGCCCGTGCACCGCGATGAAGAGTGGCCCCCACTAGCCACAACTAGAGAAAGCCCTCACACAGAAACGAAGACCCAACACAGCAAAAATAAATTAATAAATTAATAAACTCCTACCCCCAACATCTTCTTAAAAAAAAAACCCATAAAACTATGAAGTGTTAGGAAAAAGGAAAAATTGAAACCCAGCGTTGTCTCAGGATGATGTTTCTATGGGCACCCCTCCCCCCCACCCCTTATTCTATTCTTCAGTATTTTCTGTATTACTTTTGCAGTGGAAAAAAAAAAATAAGGCTTAATTGAAAATTTTCTTTCTCAGTTTAATTCCAACACTTCAGATTTTAAGTGGTAAAATCACATTTGCTAAAACTACTTTTTTTAAGAAAACTGATATTATCAGTAGTTACAAAATATTTTTTATATATAGCACATAGTATGCATAAAAAAGAAAGACAAAACCAATCTATTACAATCTATTACTAAGTCTTCCATGCTAGAATCCTGCTCTACTCCACCACAATATATTGGCTAATTCTGAATTCTGGGAATCCAATGATTAGTTATAAAGCATTTGTCTCACTAGCTCGTATAAGTCTTTCTTAAAAATGAAGAAAATTCATTTTTGCAAGTATGGTTTATAAATGGAAGGTTGTTTTTTTTAATCTAGAATTAACATTGAGTTCCAGGCCTTTACTAGTTTGAATAACAGTTGGTCATCGCCCTCTAGATTCAGTAATGGGAAAGGCAAACAAACAATGCTGTGTAATATGCACCATGATAAAGATAAACACATTATTGTCAAGGAGACAGAAGAGAGGGTAATTAACTCTGCCTAGAGAAGAGAAAGATAAGCAGAGAAGGGGAGAGTGAAGGAATGAGTAGAAGTTCCCTAAGAGAAGTGAGGGGAAAGGCAATTAGCTTGGGAGGCACAGTGGAAAGATGACACTGATGTTTAGACATAAGAATATTTATAACCAGAGACTTCAGAAAGCTAAGTTGAGGTCCATTCGGGAAATTCAGAATTTGTCCTTCATCCTTGAGGAAATACGAGTCCATAAGAGGTATTCTTTTTTTGTTTGTTTGTTTTTAGTTTGTTGGTTGGTTTGTTGGCCACACCATGCAGCTTGTGGGATCTTGGTTCCCGGACTAGGGATCAAACCTGGGCCCTTGGCAATGAAAACACAGAGTCCTAATCACTGGACCACCAGGGGATTCCCATAATAGGTATTAAGAAGAGGAATAATGTGATCCGATTTATGTTTGCAAAGTAACTGGCAGCCATGTAGATTGCTTGGGAGAGAGGTTCAATGACAGTGAAAGCGCATGTTGAGATTCTGAGGGATGCCTTATGTAGACAGTTTTGCCTCTAGCACAAGAGGATGAGGGTCTGAATTTGGGAGGTTTGTGAGGATGAAAAAGAGGAACTAGAATCTTTCAAAAGATTTGAGAAGTAAGAGAAAAGGAGAAGTGAAAATGTTTTCAGGGTTTCTGATGGGTACCATTAAGATAAATGCAGATTGTAAAACATGTAGAACTGAGAGATGAAGATAATTAGGCAGGTTAGGAAGATGCTGACTTTTAAGTGTCTACAGGCGCTCTAGGACTCAGTAACTGGAAATATATGAACTACAAGTGCAGCAAATGAGACATCCAATAAATACTTGTTAAAGAAATGAACATATAACATGCTAAAATAGGCCTTTCATTTCCAACTATTTCTTTGGAAAATATAGTTTCGTTCACTACAGTTTAGAATTAAATTAATCTGGAGCACCATAACATACTAAAATATTTTTCCATCAAAAAGTTTTATTCACAGGACTTCCCTGGTGGTGCGGTGGTTAAGAATCCTCCTGCCAAGGCAGGGGACATGGGTTTCCCTGGTCCAGGAAGATCCCACATGCTGCAGAGCAACTAAGCCCGTGTGACACAACTACTGAGCCCACGTGCCACAACTACTGAAGCATGTGTGTCTAGAGCCCGTGCTCCACAACAAGAGAAGCCACCTCAATGAGAAATCCGCACACAGCAAGGAAGAGTAGCCCCTGCTCACTGCAACTGGAGAAAGCCCACGTGCAGCAACGAAGACCCAACACAGCCAAATTAATTAATTAATTAATTAATTTAAAATTTTATTCACTATTTTTAAAAAGCTACAACAATGTAAAATCACTATTTTTAAAACCTATACATAGAAAAAATACAAATGAGAATCTTCTGTTGTAAACTGTGATATTTCATACTAGTCACACTATCTTGCATATTTAAGTACATATTCACAATGTGTTCACCAATATAACAGACCTCAGTAAAAACAGGCAAAGTAAATAAAACTATCTTATCATCTGCTTTGTATGCCTAGTAAGCCATACAAATTTAACTGCTGATATAAGCTATAAAATTTCAGTACAGTCAATAGAGGTTTGATGTCCAATGTACCTAAACTAAGAGTCAAGAAACCACAGGTGGATTCCTACCTTTATTCTCTCCCTATCTAAGATTAAATTACATAGGTACATAATTCATAATGTGATCACAGATATGAGCATATAGTCTTCAACAAAGACAAGGTAAAAGTTATTGCTTAATCCTCTCTGCTTCGGTAATAAAGCCAATTTAGTTCATGATAAACAGCAATAACATTTCAGAGGTAAGTAATAAATGGAGTGGAAAGGGTCCAAGTGAGGAAATCTATAACCTTGGCTTTATTCCCAATTCCTACCAACAAGTTGCTAAGTGACCTTGAAAGAGCCAATGGACTAGTCTGTAATTTATTTCAAACAATGTTAAAAGAGGGAGAATGTTACATACACCTTTTGGGCCTGTCCCAGAGATTGTTTTAAGACATTGTAGATTTTCAGAACTAGACAAGGAGCTCAAAAAGCACTAAATCCCCTCCCCGGTATTATGCTGAAATGTCCATCCATCCCATCAGCAGTGGCTTCCTGCCACTGACTATGTGAGACTCTAGGAACATCTTTTCCTTTTTTTCTTTTTTTTTTTTTTTAATGGACTCAGTTTTCTCATCTACTAAGTAAGGGAGCTGGATTAGACAGACCATCTGTAAGCTTTCTTCAAGCTCTAAAATCCTTCAGTTCTGACTGTGACTCACATATAAAATATTTGATTCTCATACATAACAATGAGTAATTTCTAGAATTCATTATGTATTTTACGACATAAAGCATTTACATGGAGGATCACTTAGCATGATATTTCACAATTTTTGACTCAAATATCCATTAGTTTATGACCCATTAAGCTTTGTACATTGTTAGACTTTCCTTGCCTCATTACAGAGCTATAAATAAATAAATGATAAATATTCACCCTGAACTTAGCATTGAGTATTCTAGGCAGCTGTTTTCTAGTTTATAACACAGTTTTATTTTTGTGATTTAGTTTTATTCTAATTTAAACCTATACAACAGTGTTATTTACTGTCAAGGAAAGGTACCCAGCACTTTGCGAAGTGTCAAGATTTAAACTTTTCTGTGGTAGTTTTCAAATATAACCATAAATTATTTGATACCCATCAAGAGATGGTGCCTAATTTCCCTTCCCAGGAATGTGGGCTGGACTTAGTGACTTGCTTCTAACAAAAGAATAAAGTGGAATTGATGGCATGTGACTTCCAAGACTACATTATAAAAGGCACTGCAGCTTCCTTCTGGCTGGTTCTCTGTGGGATCACTTGCTTTGGGACAAACCAGACACCATGTCATGAGGACACTCAAGCAGCCTTATGGAGAGGCCCATGTGGTGAGAAATGGAGCCTCCTGCCAGGATCCCGTGAGGATGTAAGGGCTTCTGCTTACAGCCCTGTGAGTGAGCCACTGTGGGAGCAGATGAATCTTCGAGCCCCAGTCAAGCCTTCAGGGGACTGTAGCTACTACCAACATTCTGAATGCCACCACCTGAGAGACCCTGAGCAAGAACCACCAGCTAAGCTGCTCCTGAATCTCTGACCCACAGAAATTGTGAGATAATGTCTGTTGTTTTAAGTCACTGACGTTTGGGATGATTTTTTTAATGTAACAACAGATAACTAATGCATTTACCTATAAGAAATTTCTACTCTAATTAGGCCACTCCTTATTTTTTTCAAAAAATGATTGAATTACATAACACAATCACACAATTTTACAATAGAACTGGACAGGACTTTAAAGTTTGCCTCTTATTTTGCAGAAACAGAAATTAAGATCTGCAAAGTTTGTCTTGCTCAAGTCTGGTGTGCTTCCATTATTCCCTATCTCAGCTAGAAATGCAGGAGCCATCCTAACACTTTCCTTCACCTCCTTCATACCCAGCCTGTTACTATTTAATCCTGTTGCTTTTACCTCCTCTTGTGTCTGTCCACCTTTTCATATCTATCCCACTCCCAACCGGCTCACACAACAGTTACCTCTTCTGGACTCCAGCAGTAGCCCCCTAACTGGTCTTCTCACGTCTACCTGTGCCTTCTACAATTAGTTCTCAGTACTGAATCCAGGGTTAATTTGTTGAAAAAATTATGATTATCTCACTTCTTCCCATCTCCCTGCCCCTCCCTACCTCACACTCATTTGTTGATTCCTATTTCCGGTCATTGGTTTGCACTTGTTCTCTGAGCTCAAGCCTATAATTCCTAGAATATGCCTGATGTCCCACCCAGGGTACTGGGACTTTGCATACACACTTTCTTCTGCCCTATTCACCTAGTTGACACCTAACCATCTTTTAGATGTCAATCACAATCAAGCCTGTACTGACCACCCTACTACCCTGGTCCAATCTCCACGTAACTTTTCTTCACAGTGTTTAATAGCAGGTACATTGTTAACACATAGATTTTTTTCAAAATTAACATCTGTCCTCTTAAACTACCAGTCTAAAAATGTAGATACAATGTCAACTTCTTTTTACTCTTGTATCCTAGCACTTAGCATGAGGTCCAGAACATTATAAGGTGGCCAAGAAATATTTGTTGAATGAATGAATGAAATCACCTAAGAAGTTAGTGTGGGACTAAAATCCAGTTTTCCTGACTTCAATTTTAATGTTATTCACAACCCCTGCTGCTCTCAATTTGACGTATTCAACTCTAAGTACCAATACAATACATTTATTAAGTGCAAAGAAAATCATTGACATTCTTCAAATATTGTTTTTGGCAACACGAGTGGTATACAATATCTAGGCATAGTTACTGTATTATAGTGACAAAACTGTCATGTAGACTTATTTACTTTGTGACTTTGCCACTTATTTCCTGAAATACAACTGTGATGGTTAATTTTATGTGTTAACTTGAAGTCTAGATAGCTGGTAAAAAATTGTTTCTAGGTGTGTCTCTGAGCGTGTTTCTGAAAGAGGTTAACATTTGATTGGATAGACTGAGTGAAGAGATCTGCCCTCACCAATGTGGGTGAATCATCCAATCCATTGGGGGTCCAAATAGAACAAAAAGGTGAGAGAAGGGTTAACTCTCTCTCTCTCTCTCTCTTTTTTTTTTTTTTTTTTTAGCTGGAGGTGCATCTTCTCCTGCTCTTGGATGTCTGAGCTCCTGGTTCTCAGGCCTTTAGATTCTGGGACTTTTGCCAGTAGTCCCCTGGTCCCCAGGCCTTCAGACTCAGACCATATTACAACACTGGGTTTCCTGGCTCACCAGGAGGCAGATCGTGGGAATTCTTCATCTCCATAATCACATGTGAGCCAATTCCTATTTAAAAAAAAAAACAACAACAACAAAAAACTCCTCTTATACATATCTCTATATATCCTATTGGTTCTGTTTCTCTGAGAACATTGAGTGAGCGATACAACAACCATTACTTAAAATAACTAAAACACAATTTGTACTATAAATTGCTTTACACAATACTAGATTTATTAAGTTAGTAATTGAATGTATGAATACTTTTTTTACACAAGAAGCTAACATACAATATAAGTGTAATGATTACAGAAAAGTTGGAGGCACTGTCTGAATCAGAGTTGGCTATTGCTCATAAATATCTAGCTGTTATGATAACTATGTGTGAAGAAAAGGGACAAACTCTAGGTCCTCTGCAAATCCACTTAAGTCCTTGATCTGGTCCAATTATTAGTCTCTGGAGTTCTTTTCAAGTCACTGGGTTGTGCCTCTGCTCCCTTCCTCAAGACTCCTTCTATAGGCATTGTAGTGACCTGATTCCAAAAAAGGGTGCCTAGGGTGGCACTGAAGAATTGAGGTAGTGACCACTCCACACTCTGACCGACTCTCAGTTGTAGGGTAAACATGATGGCTTCCAGGGTGCAGGTACAGGGCATTATGTAAGTTCTTCATGGGAAACATAACAGAATGACATTCCCAACTAGTGAAGGACCTTTGGTTCAAAAATGTGGTGTAACTAATTTGGAATTTGAAAAATGTCCCCCACCCCACCCCCGTGGAAATGATTTTGAAGGGTGGTTCAATTCTGAGGCTAGTCTGCAGAAGCTTATTAAAACATAATGCAGCTGGACCCACAGTAATGTGCAACCAACTGAGGTTTGTTACCATGTTTCCATTGGAATGTATATTGGAGTTTCAACTTGATATGAAAAAAACATGTCCCTTTTTTAACAGATTGAAATGCATTCATTCATTTATTTAATCTGTTGCTCAATCACTGAACAAACATTTATTGAGCATTGGCTATGCTGCAGGCTCTGTTCTAGGTGCTGGGAACCCAAGATTAACAAGACCCCTTTGCCCCCAAGAAAGTCTACTGGAAGGGGTAGTGTCAAAGCAGAAAATTACAAAATAATTTGAAAATTACTCCAGCTAAGCCCTCTTCCCAGGCTTATATATTCATTTCCTGCTTAACATCTCTACTTGTTACTCAGGAATCTCTCAAACTCAACATGCCCAGAGCTGAACCCATCATCTTCTTCATTAAACTTCTGTTTCCCCTTTCCCTTCCCCCTCCTCCTCCCTCTTTTCCTCCTCCTCCTTCTGTATATGTTCATCTCAATTTGTGAAACCATCTTCCGATGAGACATCCATCATAGAAGCCTGAGAATAATCCTGAATTCATTCAAACCCCACATTCCATCAGTCATCAAGTCTTACTAACATTATCTCTTAAAGAGTCTTCTAGCCCACTCCTCCTCTCTAACTCTGCTACCTACCACTGTCTGAATCCAGGATACTGGCAAACCTCCCAACTAAAATCCCAGACTAGGGTTCTTTCTCAAACATATCCTTCATAGAGTGCTATTACTTAGGTTTTCTAACTAGAGAGCTTAGCACAGGGCTTGACCCACATTAAGTACTATTGTAATTAATGCCATGTATTCATGCAGATGAGAAGCATTGACAGGCCAGGTTTCTGAATGGGTAGCATTTTATTTGTTTTATGTTAGTCTGGAATGTCAACATTCTGGTAACTCAAAGGTGATCGGGTCACTGATATCTGGCTTATATAATCTAAATTTGAGAGAGGTAGTATAATGTAACGGTAAAAATTTTGGCCTTTGAATCCAGTGCTGCCATGTAAGGAATATAAAATGACACTTGATGCTATTTTTTCTTCCTTTTTCTTTTTTTTATTCCAAAGAAAGTCAATTTCCTACTGGACCAGTTAGGATTAAGCGCAGCAGAAATTGACTAAAAGCCCCAAATAACAGTGGTTTTGAAAAGATAGAAACTTCTCTCTTAAAATGATATCCAGGTAGGCATTCTAAAGCTGATGTGGTGTCTGCCCAATCACCAGGAGCCCCAACCCCAGCCTTGTTAACTTCATGCTCCACCATCTTCAACATGTGACTTCCAACTCATGGCAAAAGATGGCTGCCCCAGCTCCAGCCATTGTATTTACATTAAAGCCAGGAGGAAAGGAGAAAGCCACTCCCATTCTTTTAAAGGCATTTTCCAAAGTGTATATGTGTGTGCATCTTATTAGATCTTATTATCTACATTATATATTATTATAATGTAATATATGTTATTATTATTATATGTATATATAAATAATAATTTTCATTGGTCAGAACTTAGTCATATGACCAAGTATAGCTGCAAGAGAAGTTGCATACTACAGGGTTTACTCTGGGCAACCATGTATTTAGCTACAAATTAAAAATACTATCTTATATAAAGGAAGTAACAATGGATATGATAAGTGTCTTAACATGGGTTCCCCAGAAAGCAGAGGGTTGCATACTACAGGGTTTACTCTGGGCAACCATGTATTTAGCTACAAATTAAAAATACTATCTTATATAAAGGAAGTAACAATGGATATGATAAGTGTCTTAACATGGGTTCCCCAGAAAGCAGAGGCTGAGACAAAGTGAATGGGCTCCCATTTACTGCGGAAGACAAAGCCGGGAGAGAAGGAGTGAAAAGAGGGTGAGTGAGGCAGGGAAGGAGAGAGAGCCAATGTCAGAGTCTTTATTGAATTGGCCATCGCTTTGTATCAAGCACAACTAACCACTTGATCTTATATGGTAGCCCTCAGAGAGGAGTGTGAATGACCACATCTCAGAACAGTCTGTCCAGGTGAGAAAGAAGGAGAAATTCAACCTCCGGTTCCTATCTCCTGTCATCTGAGATTCACCCCATCAGGTATTAACCTCCTTGCAATTCCAGCTGTTTGCCTGGGTGCTGTATGGGTCCCATGGCATCTCATGCTTCAGCATCAATAGTGGAGCTTCAGCAAGAGAGTCAGTAGGCGTGTGCATGGGCATGAGGGGAGTCACCATCACACGGCATCTGCATGAAGTCAGAGTACATGCAGAGCTGGTACTGCAGCAAGAGCTGGGGCCAAACAAGAAGTTGAAACCCTGGAGACAAGTGAGGCTGACAGATCTCAAGGGGCATCTGATGCAACAAACATCCAACAGTCTCTCTGCCTCACTACTTTAAATTGGGGTTAACCTCTCACTGACAAAGCCAGTAAGCCCCTGGTACATATGCCCCAAAATGAGATACTTATACAACTGAATTTGTAACAACAATAACATTTAGCAACCACCTGCTCTAGACCAGGTAGTCTGCTAAGAGGTTTGTATGTACTATTTCATTGAATCCTCACAACAAACCCAGATGGAAAGTGTTATACTTTTTCTTTTACTATTGTTTTTTGCTCTTAATTTTCTATATGAGGAAATGAATGGACATATTAATATAGTTAGTAATTGGTGGGGCCAGGATTTATACTCAGGAAATCACCCAAGGCTTATTTGGGTGATCTCCTGAGGCAGGGCTTCTCTGAGGCAGGGCATTAATAATGAGAAAGTTGCAAAATCAGTGTGGGATTAAAAGAAGATATTTTCAGGAAAGGAAACTTCATGATCTTAAAACACATGTCTGTATCTGATAGAAAAAAAAAAAACTAATGATTTTTTTTCTTCTGTGCTGTAGAGTACATCCATCTATTCCTACCCAGAAACTAGCAGTGCCTTTAGTAGCAAAGTTCCCTGCTAGTGATAATTCCTGAGGACATGTCTCCTTGCCAGGCCTGGCCCTTTATTCATCCTTTTCTCCCAGATGATCCAAGTCTGACCCTAGGTTTCTTCTGGCATCACTCCTCATTCCCCAGGCTGAATTTTCTTCCCTCTTTGACTCTGAAAACAATATCATTGTTTATTTCCTCCCTTCCTTGTCTATATGCCAGCAAATGACTCAGAATAGTGTTTCTAAGGAGTTTTACAGCTTTCAAAAGAAGAAAAGCATTTGGGGGGGAGGTGGTTAAAATAGCATCACAGAGAAATTTCAAACTTATAAGCAGCCTTAAAACTTGATAGTTATACTACTCACTCATTTTTCCTTAGAATGTAAACCTAACTAGGTCAGACTATCTAAGGTTTCTTCTCTTTTCTGGCCCAACATTTTGGTAAAAATTGGATCTAGACAATCCAGTTCCTTGATCTCTTATCTACCCTCAGCACTGGAGCCTCTGAGACCTCCTTCCTTGGCTAAGGAAGACATCATTCTTTCCACTCAACCAAATCTCCTCTATAAATCTGTATGGAAAAGAACAGAAATACTGAGGAGGGGATGAGGTTGACAAAGGCTCAAGCGTGATTTATTTAAACTTCAAAGAAAATTCAGACTGCTCATCTTCACATTCATCTCTTCTTTCTTCACACAGAAAATCATCTAGGGCTATTCTGAGCATAACATCCAAACCCAAGGTGTCAATCTCCTTTATTGTTGTTTTATCCTCCATCTTTTTTCTTGACTCCAAGATAACAATCATTTGTTCATCCAGCAAACTTTTGTAAAGAACCTGCAAAGCACCAAGCACCATGAAAGGCAGCAGGGGTAAGTTACTTGCACCTATCATTTCAATACTACCCTTCATCATTTCAACATATTTTTATAACATACTGCAATTTCTAATGAATATACACATTATTTACTTTTAAATCACATTTTAGATAATTTCTCTAAGCAGGTTTCTGTAGACCTCATTCATAGTATATTTATTCATTCTTTGGCTTCAAATAGTATAACTTTTTGTCTGCTTCTTTACCATTTTTCTTTCCAAATACCCCACCAAAAACTGACACTGGACCCATGGACCTTGGCCCAGCCTGGATTCCCTCTGTAATGCTTGCCCACCAGCACCACAGACTGAGCCTACACCATTTTCTGAGTGCTGGACCAGCAAGGACAATCACTTGGGTGAAGGTCAGAGCTGTCAAAGACCCAAAAGATTCAGCATTCTATAGAATGTACAAAAATGAAAACGCCCTAAAACTTGATCTTTGTCTTAGTTTTCTTCCTGATATAACACAGTTTAAGAAAAAAACAGGAAATATATCTAGATTGTAGATTCTAGAATGACTCTTCACGGCTTTACCTATTCATAGTCTATATTCATATTCATAGTCCATAAAATTTATACTTGATATCTATAGCTAAGTAATTGTTACTCCTCACCAAGTGACAATTCTCTGCTGGAAAATAATAAAACATTAAGAAAAAGAAAAAGAAATTTATCATTTCACAAATTATGCCTTAAATTTTTACTTGTTTGTGTATCAGAATCAGAAACTATAGATATATGAGTTACAATGCAATGCAGTGTTGATGAATTTGACACTACTTGTCTCATAAATGTAATGCTTTGGTTTTTACTTTTCTGCAAAACTGACTCATGTCTTTTAAGTAGGATGTCATATCAAAATAATAATTTCCTTGAAGGAATTTCCTTGTTTCCTTAGACAATGGTTAGGGGGCGGATAGTGTTAAAATTTAAAAGCTCTGTAAGATTCAATACTTTGGAGAATATTGTAAGATCAGCTCTTTCATATACTTTTATATACTTCCAGTGGGATGTGAGTTGGTACAATATTCCTGAAAAACAGTTTGGCACCATGGGTCAGGAGTCCTAAAAATATTCATGCACTTTGATCATTAATCCATTTCTAAGAATCTATACTTAAAACTAAGGACATGGTTTAACACACACACATACAAAGATGTTCAACACAGCATTATATAAATTAGTGCAAATTTGAGAACAACCTAAATGTCCCTATATAAGAAAAGTTAAATAAATCATGGTATATCCATACAATGTAACATTTATTATACAATAGAAAAATTGCATATTTGGAAATTATATAATTACATGTAAAATGCTTTTAATGTAATGTTACATTAAATTCAAGATACAAAACATTACGTATAACATAATCCCAATTTTAAAAAATATTATTATTTTCATATATGCATGAAAAAGTCTGAAAACAAAATAACAGCTGTTATTCCTGAGTGGTCAGAAATATATTTAATATTTTTTTTCTATTTTCCACATTTTCTAAAGTAACTTTTAGTAATAAAATGTTATTAAACCATGTTTAGACACTTAAATATAACTTTAGCTTAACTAAATAAATATTACGAAGACTTTAAGTATGAATTTTGAAATGTTGGGTTAAGCACATGCTCTTGGATTGCTAACATTACATAATTCACAAACAAAGGGGTAAGAAGAGCAATGTTTACAAAACATTTTCCCCCCAGCTTTATTGAGCTATACTTTCCGTACAATAAAGTGCACACATTTAACGTATAAAATTTGATGAGTTTTGACATATTGAGCCTCACAATCCATCACCATCACCACAGTCCAGATAATGAATACATACCATCCCAAAAAGTTTCATGTGCCCTTTTTTCCATCCATTCCTCTCTTTTCCCAACCCAGACCCAGGCAACCACTGAATCACATCTTTGTTGCTATAGATTAGTTTGCATTTCCTAGAAGTTTGTATAAATGGAATCATTCAGTGTGTATTTTTTTTTTTTTGGTCGTGTTTCTTTCACCTCAGAATAATTATTTTGAGATTTATTCATGCCATTGCATGTATCAATGGTTTGTTGCTTTTCATTATTGAATAGTATTTCATTGTATGGATGCATTGTAATTTGTTTTTCCATTCAATTGTTGATGAACATTTGAGTTGTTTCCAGTTTGGAGCTGTTACAGATAAAGCTGCCATAAACATTTGTATATAAGTTTTATATGGAATATATTTTCATTTCTCTTGAGTAAATACCTAGGAGTGGAGTGATCGGGTCAAATTGTAGGTATATGTATAACTTTTTAAGAAACTGCCAAACTGGTTTCAAAGTGGTGGCACCACTTCACATTTCCACCAGCAGTGTATGAGAATTCCAGCTGCTTTATATTTTCACCAACATTTGATATTGTCAGTCTTTTTAATTTTAGCCATTTTAGTGGATGTGTAGTGATACTGCATTGTGATTTTAATTTGTGTTTCTCTAATGACTCATGATGAGCTTTTCATGTTCTCGTCACTCATATATTTTCTATACTAAAGTGTCTGTTCAATTATTTTGCCCATTTTTAACAAAGGTTTCCATTTGATTGGTTTATGAGATATTTTAAAATTCTAAAGTCCCATGCATGATAAAAGTTTTGCAACGATTTTCTCCCAGTCTGTGGCCTGCTGTTTCATTTTCATATCAGTGTCTAAAGAGCAAAAGCTTTTTATTTGGAAGAAGTCCATTTACTAAATTTTTTCTTTTCCGGTTCATGCTTTTTGTGTCATATTTAAGAGCTCTTTAACAAACTAAAGGTCATTAAGCTTTTTCTCCTATTTTTTTTCTAGAACTGTTATAGTTTTAACATTTATATTTAGGTCTGTAACACATTGCAAGTTAATTTTTGCACGTGATGTGAAGTAGGATTTGAGGTTCATTTTAGGGGTTTTTTTTTTTAGTACTATTTATTGAAAAGATTTTCCCTTCCTCAAAAAATTGCCTTGGTACCTTTGTAGAAAACCAATTGAATCTATTTCTGGACTCTCTCTTTCATTACATTGATCTAAATGTCTGTTTTATGACAATTCCTCACAATTTTGATTGCTGTAGATTTATAGTAATTTTGAAACCAGGTAGTATATATCTATTAACTTTATTCTTTGTTTTTAAAATTGTTTTGACTATTCCAGGTATGTTGCATTTTCATACAGATTTTAGAATCAGTTTATGAATTATTATAGAAAAAATAATGCTAATATTTTGACTGGAATTTCACTGAATGTATGGATCAATTTGGGAAGAATTGATATTTTAACAATACTGAGTCTTCCAATTTAGGAATGCACTGCACGTCTCCATTAATTTAAGTCTCAGAAATGTTTTATAGTTTTCAATATATAGGTCTTAACATGTTTGGTCAAATTTATTCCTAAATATTTTTTCATTCTATTATAAATGGTATGATTATATAAATTTCTTTTTTTTCAAAATAAATTTATTTATTTTTCACTGCATTGGGTCTTTGTTGCTGCACGCAGGTTTTCTCTAGTTGTGGTGAACTGGGGCTACTCTTCGTTGCAGTGCATGGGCTTCTCATTACAGTGTCTTCTCTTGTTGCGGAGCACGGGTTCTAGGTGCACGGGCTTTAGTATTTTGTGGCACACCAGCTCAGTAGTTGTGGCTCACAGGCTTTAGAGCACAGGCTCAGTAGTTGTGGTGCATAGGCTTAGTTGCTTCTAGGCATGTGGGATCTTCCTGGACCAGGGCTCGAACCTGTGTCCCCTGCATTGGCAGGCAGATTCTTAACCACTGTGCCACAAGGGAAGCCCACTTTTATAAATTTCAAGATGAGATTGTTCTTCACTAGAATGTAGAAATATAATTGATTTTTATATTGGTCTTGTATCCTACAATATTACTACATTCAATAATTAGTTCTAGTGGCTTTTTTGTAATTCTGTAGGATTTCCTATAGGTGATAGTGTTTCCTGCAAATAAAAACAGCTTTACTTCTTCCTTTCCAATCAATGTGCCTTTTATTTCTTGTTGTGGCTTTATTGCACAGCCAAAGACCTTCAGTACAATCTTGAATAGAAGTAGTAAGAACAGATATCCTTGCCTCACTCCCAATGTTAGGGGAAAAGCATTCAATATTTACTATTAAATATGATGTTTGCTGTAGGTTTTTCATAGTTGCCCTTTATAAGATTGAGGAAGTTTCTTCCTATTCATATTTTGCTGAGAGTTTTGTTAATGATGTTGGATTTTTAAATATTTTGAGCATTATTTGAAGTTTGAGCAATTACTTTAATATTAATTTAAAAATTTGCACCAAATACACACAAGAGTGAGTCATGTTTAATATTATTTATAAAATTTGCAATGGATTTATAGTATCTCCAATTCAAAAAATGAAGAATTTTTCTCATTAATATTAAAAATCAAATTTTTGACTTCTTTTTTTTTTTTTTTTGTGGTGCGTGGGCCTCTCACTGTTGTGGCCTCTTCCGCTCTCCCGTTGCAGAGCACAGGCTCCGAGGCCATGGCTCACGGGCCCAGCCGCTTCGCGGCATGTGGGATCCTCCCGGACCAGGGCACGAACCCGTGTCCCCTGCATCGGCAGGCGAATTCTCAACCACTGCGCCACCAGGAAAACCCCTATTGACTTCTTTATGGCAGCTTTAGTAATAAATAGAATGTTAAGTGATTTGAGGTTGAGGTTTTCTTTTCACAGTCAACAATTTAAATTTTAGTTCCATATGTTGTGACAATGAGGAAAGTTAATTACTCAGCAGTTACTCCAATGTGCTAATAAATACAGATATTTGGTTTCAAAAACACATGTGTGACCCTAGAATTATACACTGCAGGTGATGTCTGGGTAGCAGTGCTGTCTTTGCTTCGCTCTCCTCTTGATTGTGTGGAGACCAGGCTGCAGTATAGGCAAATCAACTCTCCTTATTTATTGCAATGGGGCATCACAAGTCACATATTTTAAGGTATTTAGACTCAGGTAATGTCAGCCTTGATGTAGACTAACACAGTCAAGAGAGAACCATTGAAAATAAAATTCCCCAAACATCCAGACTCAAATAGCTGATACCAAAGTCCCATTGTTTATCACAGGTGCATGATGTACCATTTTATGAAAATATGAAAAGATATTATCATAACTTCTAGACAGATTGTCAGGAAATCCTCTTTTTAAAAAAAGAAAGAAAAGAGCCACACCTAATTTACTATTCTTTGGAAAAATCCATTGGTTTGTATGATAAACACTAAAATAGACTTATTACACACCTGGCTAGGTGCCAAGGTATTCTTCTGTGAACACTGAGATAATGGACCTTCATTGTTTTGTGTGTTATCGTTGCCAGTTCCTGTCAGACTGGTCCTCAGCAGTTACATGGGCTTCTGCCATTTATCAAAAGTCTGAGGCTTAGAAGTCTTTCTCTACTTGTCTGAAGCAACAATTCATTTGTTTAACAAACACACATTTGATAAAATTTGCAAGGTTCACATGTGACTGGTAAACTGTAAACAGAGAAAATGTGTAAAACCATATCGCTTTAGGAAAAATTATAGAATTGGCTACGTTTATCTTTGGTAGAGACATTTTCTCCTTTCTTTGATTTGACAATGAATCATTTTAGATTTCACTAAAGTAAGAATTTTCTATTGTTTAAAGGCAGTCCTATTTGGTAAAACATAAGATAACAAACTCCAGCACACAGAGTTAGTGACAGTGTTACAAAATTATATAACCTTAAAGCAAAAAGGGACCTGATTTCATTTAGGAATAAATTTCCATGCTAGTTTTGTTTTTCTAGAGATGAAGATTTCACTGTGTCCTTTGGTCTTCTTTCTGCCATTTAACTTCTAAAATACCAGGATCATAAAGTTATTTTGCTGAATTTTTTTTTCTATTTTAAGCACAAAATCCTCCAGTTCTGCCCTTTTTAGAAATAAGAACTATTTAGTCAATTAGACTCTGAACCTGCTAAACTGCATTTTTACAAATCTCTAAATGTGCGTTTATAAATCAGTGATAACATCAGCTCAGTAATTATCCTATGTAAACTTATAAGTGTGTTTTCCTTTGGTTTGGGTGTGTGAGTATATTATAGACTAGACTGCAAAGGAGGACAATGAAAATAGGAAGACAAAGACATAAGTCTTGCATTCAGTTCCTAAATTCACTTTGGAAAGCTATTTTTGAAAAGTGAGCATCAGAAATAGAAAGTGAAAAAGAAAAAGTAGGGAATTCCCTGGCAGTCCTGTGGTTAGGACTCTGCACTTCCACTGCAGGGGGCATGGGTTTGATCCCTGGTCAGGCAACTAAGATCCTGCATGCCGCATGGCATGGCCAAAAAAAAAAAAAAAAGTAAAAAAGGAAGTAGGATTGTAAGATATTTATGTATTAGTTACAGAAAATGATAATGGGTTTTTGTTAATGTCACATTTTATTTGCTTAGATCCTACAGAAGAGATTAAGAAAAAAAAAGGTATAAAATTCTAACACAAAGGAGGAAAAGGTTTTTGTTTTTAAACTAGGAATAGATTTTTTAAAAGTCTCTCAGTCTCTGGGCAATTTCGGAATTGTGAAAGCAGCTGTGTGTCCCTTACAGGGTATCAGGCACTCTCTGTTAGTAAGACAGGGTGAGCTGGAAGGCAAGCTGGGGTTGCCTGCACTCTTCCTGGCTTCCTTCAAGTTCTTAAATATACTAAGAGTTCACAGCAATTTTTGTCAATGAGTTACATTTCTCATTTCTAGGGTTGAGCCTTAATGCTCTGCTCAAGAGCATAGCCTCCCACATCCTGCTCCCTGGGAAGGGAGCAGGAAGAAAGGACAGGGCAGAAACGTGCTGGGATCAGGTGAGAGTGTTTAGTTTCATGGTCATTTTTGACCTGAGCAACTGTGGGGGGTTGCTTTTGAACTTAGCCACCATTCATAGATGGGTGCCCACAGATAGGTCACCAAACCTTCCTGTTTTGGTTTTCTCTTGTATTAAACGCACTAATTTCATTGTGGTCACAACACACACTTATATCAATTCATCCTGTTGTATACCTTAAGCTGACACAATGTCAATTATATCTCAATAAAGCTAGAAAAAGATAAGTAAGGGCACTGAAGACTACTTATTTCAGAGGAAGTTCTGAGATAAGATGACAGGATTTCCCTGTGAGAGAAGATAAATGCTTTTCTTTAGGATAATAAGCATTCCACAATTCCATAGAGGCAATCCTTTATTTGTTCCTCCTGCCCTGACAATGGGAAGTCACAAAGCCTCATTCACCTCTTACCCAAGGTCATCATGCAAGCACAAACTTCAAGGGAAAGGATAAAGATAAGGTAAAAATCCTTAGGAAGGAGGTAGTAGTATAACCTACTGTTCAGAACTCTTCCACATCCTTCTTCCATACTTTTTGCTCTGCCTCAGATTCCCTGGCTCTGCCGCCACTGTATCTGCCTCTGGAGCATTTCCATTATTTATCCTGATTTAGGTATGGGAGATCAGTTTTTCTCTGGGTTCAGCTGAGACTTAGGTAGAATTGGGGGTGGGGGGGCGGTGGCGGGAAGAACTGAAGGAAAAGAAAGCAAATATGAGAGCAGAGAAATGGATAGGTTTACAAATCCCAGATTTTTTTATCCTAATCTCACCAAGGTTCAGCTATAGCCTGGTTAGATTGGCACTGTATGAGGAGCTTACCCAGCTTCAATTCTTTTTCCTGGCCTCCACGCTGTCTGGCCAGATAGGGTGGAGGCTAGATTGAGCTCCTTGGATTTCTGGCCCAACGTCACTTTGGAACAAACGATCTCTGGTGGAATCTCAGGAAGGATTTTTGGTTCCTCCGGAGCTTGCCTCTGTGTCTGTTCTCTAGGATCAGCTCTCTGGCTGTCAGTTCCAGTTTGGGGATCAACTGATTTTCCTTCACACAAATACCAGAATTTTTGGCTCACCTTTGTTTCTCTGTTTTTCTAAGTAGAAAAAACATCTTCCTCCCTGATTTGCAAGGATTCTGCCCCTAATCTTCAGGCATTTGGAATCAGTTCCAGCATTCCCATTCATGTTTATGGCTCTGGCCTTTGGAAATTCTACTTTTGCTCTAATCCCTTCCTTTCTGCTTGGCTTGTCTCAGGTGAGTAGTTAGGGCTGGGTTTACCTTTGGGTGTGATATAGTACAATTTCTTCATTTTATACTAAGTCAATATCTGGGCTTCTCTCATGTAGCTTGGGTGGCCACAGTACCCTAGAGCTTTGTCTTCCTCAAATGATGAGAAGCAGACATCTTCTCTATTTCTGTTTGAAAATACACATCACTCAGGGACCTCACCACTTTGTGGGAGCACGCTTACTGAATGTGACCCTTTAGTTGTACGATTAAAACACACACACACACACACACACACACACACACAGAGTCCTGCTCACCAGTGAGGAAAGAGTTTTCCCAGCTCCAAGATTTTTTTCTGCAAGGTTTTAAAATCCCTGAACAAACAGTTTGGGAGCCCTGGCTATAGTTTTTACACCAAACAACTGAGCTTCTAGAGGCTTACATGGGGGTCAAGCACATTGGCTCTGGAAGCAGGCCATTGGATTTGAATATTAGCTTTGCTACTTACTAGCTAGTTAACTATTGGCAAATTACTTATCCACTTTGTGCCTTAGTTTTCCATCTGGAATATGGAAAGAAATAATAGCAACTACTACTATGGTTTTTGCGACTGTTACTTAATACCTGTAAAGCATATAGAACAGGGCCTGGTACATCGTAAGTACTTGGTAAATGTTAGCCCCCCGTTATTACCACTGTACAGATCTCTTGACTAGATAAAATTTTAAAAAGTAATGGTTGGTATAGTGGTTTTAGCAGTAGAACTGTAACTAAAATTTAGAGATTAGCTAAGGGTAACTCCAATGAACAAAAATGGACTGTGAGAGAGGATCCTTACTTGAAATGTTGAATAACTGTGTTTCAGTTGTAGGTACAGGAACCACCCAACATTTCTGCCCCATTTTATATTTGTGCTAGTATTTTTTTCCTGTCCAGGAAAGTACCCACCAAAGTTATTTCTGTTTATGACTGGTTCTGCAGCTCAACTAGCTCACTACAAACTCAGATTCCATCTAACATGGGGCTGGCTGGCCTAGTCCCCTGCTTAGTGTCAACAGGCATGCATATCCAAGGGATTCCAAGAAAACCTGTTATAAAAGACCTAACAAGCCTTCTTATGGGATAGATCAAGTAGTCTTACCCTCTTCCAAAACAAATCCAAATACATCTTTCATCAAAGCCAAAACTCAGATGAGAAGGTTCACTTCCTTAGTATGAATAGATTCTAATGTAATGGCATCAATAACAGTGCTGAGCATGTTCCAATACAAATATACCAACCAAAATGTGAAAAACAGACACTTATCAGAACAGAATCCATATAATTTCTCATTATAACATCGACTGGGGACTTCCCTGGTGGCGCAGTGATTAAGAATCCACCTGCCAATGCAGGGGACACGGGTTCGAGCCCTGATCTGGGAAGATCCCACATGCCACAGAACAACTAAGCCCGCGCGCCACAACTACTGAACCTGAGCTCTAGAGCCCACCTGCAGCAACTACTGAGGCCCACGTGCCTAGAGCCCGTGCTCCTCAACAAGAGAAGCCACCTCAATGAGGAGCCCGCGCACCGCACGAAAAGTAGCCCCCTCTCGCTGCAACTAGAGAAAGCCCATGTGCAGCAACGAAGACCCAATGTAACCAAAAATAAATATATGTATATATAAAAATATATAAAACAAAAAAACAGCAACCGTACAAATGCAAACAAATATGGAGTCACGCTTCCACATGGAAAAGAATGAATATACATATGAGAATTTATTTGAATCATTTACCCATCACTTCCTTCCTCACTTTTCCCCTTCAGATCTACCGTGCTCTTTCCCAGAGCATCAGCACAGAACTTTTCGTTACAAAGATTATAGCTTTTTTCCCTCCCAAACACCCTTATCCACCACTAGTTCAAGGAAGGTCATTAGATTAGTCTAAAAGGACTTCTTTTTTTACCTTTCTATTTTCTTTTTCTATTTTTCTTTTTTCCTTCCTTTTAATAAACCTATGGATTTTAGGGCAAAAACATTCAGACTTTCACCATTAAGTATCATGTTAGCCATAGGTATTTTATAAATGTTCATCAAATTAAGGAAGTTCCCTTTTAGTTGTAGTTTGTTGGCATTTCTTTCTTTTTTTTTTTTTTTGTGGTACGCGGGCCTCTCACTGTTGTGGCCTCTCCCGTTGCGGAGCACAGGCTCCGGACGCCCAGGCTATGGCTCACGGGCCTAGCTGCTCTGCGGCATGTGGGATCTTCCTGGACCGGGGCACGAACCCGTGTCCCCTGCATCGGCAGGTGGACTCTCAACCACTGCGCCACCAGGGAAGCCCTGTTGGCATTTCTATCATGAAAGTGTATTGGATTTTGTCAATTGCTTTTTCAGTGTCTAGTGAAACGATTACATGGATTTTGTCCTTTATTCTACTAATATAATGTATTTCATTAATTGACTTTTGAATGTTAAAGCAATTTTACTTGCTTGAGGTAAACTCTACTCGGTTGTGATGCATAATCTTTTCTATACATTGCTGAGTTCTGTTTACTAATATTCTACTAAGAATTTTTATGTCTATGTTCATGAGAGATATTAATCTGTAGTTTAATTTTCTTGTGATGTATCTTTAGTATCAGGAAAATGCTGCTTCATAATATGGTTTAGGGAAATGTTCCCTCTTCCTCTACTTTATGAGAGAGTTCCTGTAAGACTGATATTATTTGTACTGTAATGTTTGATAGAATCCAACAGGAAAGCCTTCTGCGTCTGTGATTTTCTTTGTGGAAAGGTTCTTAATTAAAATTCCATTTAATTTACATGATATAGATCTTCAAATTTTCTATTTCTTCTTGAGACAGTTCAGTTAGCATGAAGTAGTTTGTAGTATTCCTTTTAATTTCTGTTGGGTCTTTCTCATTTTTGATTTAGGTAATTTGTGTCTTCTCTTTTTATACTTTGTCAGTCTAACTGAAAGTTTATCAATTTCGTTGATTGTGTTAAAAAGTCTACTTTTGGTTTTACTGATCTTTTTTCTATTGTATCCTTATTTTCTATTTCATTCATTTATTTATTTATTTTACTGTGTTGGGTCTTCATTACTGCATGCAGGCTTTCTCTAGTTGTGGTGAGTGGGGCATACTCTTCAGTGTGGTGTGCGGGATTCTCACTGCGGTGGCTTCTCTTGTTGTAGAGTGTGGGCTCTAGGTGTGCAGGCTTCAGTAGCTGTGGCGTGTGGGCTCAGTAGTTGTGGCTTGTGGGGTCTAGAGCGCAGGCTCAGTAGTTGTAGTGCATGGACTTAGTTGCTCCGTGGCATGTGGGATCTTCCCAGACCAGGGATTGAACCCATGTCCCCTGCACTGGCGGGTGGATTCTTAACCACTGAAATAGGGAAGTCCCTATTTCATTTATTTCTTCTCTGACTCTTTATTTTTTTAATTCCATCTATTTACTATAGATTTGATTTGCTCTTTTTCCAGCTTCTTAAGATGAAAACTTACATTATACATTTTAGATCTTTCTTCCTTTTTAATAGAAGCATATAAAACTATAAATTTCCCTCTAAGTATTGCCTTAGCTGTACTCCATAAATTTTGCCATGTTGTGTTTTCATGTTTATTCAGTTCAATATGTTTTCTAATTTTCTTTGTGATGTCTTCTTTGACTCATGATCATTTAAAGGTGTGTTGCTTAATTTCCAAATATTGGAGAGTCTCCAAATTTCTTTCTGTTGTTGATTTATAATTTGATTCCATTGAGGTCAGAGGACATAGTTTGTATGATTTCAATAATTTTTAATCAATTGAAACTTGTCTTATATCCTAGCATATTATCTCTACTAGAGAATGTTCAATGTCTTTGAAAAAAGCATGTATTCTGCTGTTTGAGTAGAGAGTACTCTATATATCAATAAGACCAAGTTGGTTGGTGGTTCTGTTCATGTCTTCTATATCTTTACTAATTTTCTGTCTACTTGCTCTATCAATTAATTTGAGAGGAATATTGAAATCTCAAACTACAATTGCTGAATTGTCTATTTCTCCTTTCCATTCTGTCAGTTTTTGCTTTATGTATTTTGTAGGTGTTTGTTTGTAGGTGTTATCTATTTACAATTGTTAACTACTCCTGGTGTACTGACCCTGTTACCATTATGAAATGTCCCTCTTGGTCTCAAGAAAAACTTTTCTAAAGTATATTTTGACTGACATATCCAGTCCAGCTACCATATACTTTCTGTTTGCATTATCACTCTTTTCCATACTTTACATTTTATTTTACCATTGAGTCTTTGAATCTAAAGTGTGTCACACCTAGACAAAGAAAGAGAAAATCTTATCCATATTTTCTCTTTGTTCAGATATAGATATCTTTGTGTTTATCTTACTTAGGATTATTTGTGTTTTTTGGATCCATAAATATTTGTTTTTCATCAAATTGGAGTCTTTGGCCATTATTTTTTCAAATATGTTTTTCTGTACCATTTGATCTTTCTTTTTTGGGGGGATTCCCGTTATATGTTTGATGTTATCCCATGGGTCTTTGAGACTGTGTTCATTTTTCCCATCTTTGTTCTTTTTTACTCTGTGTTTAGATTGAACAATTTCTTTTTTAAAAATTTATTTATTTATTTATTTATTTTTGGCTGCATTGGGTCTTCATTGCTGTGTGTGGGGGCTTTCTCTTGTTGTGGCAAGCAAGGACTACTCTTCATTGTGGTGTGCGGGTTTCTCATTACAGTGGCTTCTCTTGTTGTGGAGCATGGGCTCTAGGAATGTAGGCTTCAGTAGTTGTGGCTTGAGGGCTCTAGAGCGCAGGCTCAGTAGTTGTGGCACACGGACTTAGTTGCTCTGCAGCATGTGGGGTCTTCCCGGACCAGGGCTCAAAGCTGTGTCCCCTGCATTGGCAGGCAGAGTCTTAACCATTGCGCCACCAGGGAAGTCCCCAGACTGAACAATTTCTATTGCTCTATTTTGAGTTCACTGATGCCTCCTTCTGACATCTCAGATCTGCTGTTGAGCCAATTTAGCAATTAAAGAAAAAAATTTAGTGTGGCATTTTTCAACTCTAGAATCTCATTTTTAAAAATAGTCTATATTTCTCTATTGGTATCCTCAATTTGTTGAGGATATATATTTTATATATATATATAATATTGTCACAATATTTTTAAAAATTATTTGAACTTATTTATAATAATATCTTTGAAGTCTTTTTGTGATAAATCCAACATCTGAGCTCACGAAAAGTCAGTTTCTGCTGATTACTTTTTTACTTTCCTTCTTCTTTGCATATCTCATTTCCTTTTTTTAAAAACTAAAACTAGACATTTTAACTAATATGTTGTAGCAAGTATGGATTTTGAGATTTGTCGGGGGGAGGGTATCTCTCCTGGACTTCACCTGCAGATTTTGTCTTCCCCGCAGTATGCAGCTGTTGATATGTCTGCTGACATTTTCATTGCAATTTTTATTTCTTTCAGCCTAACCTCCTAGGGTTTACTTTTGTATTTTTATGACTTAGTAGTCAGCCAGTGATTTGGACAAAGTTGTTTCCAGATACTCCAAGCCTATAAAGCTTCCACACTCTGCTGATCCTTTTGTGTGGTGATTGGGTAGGGCATTCAAAGCTTAGCCAATTGTCAAGTGTCCCTTGGCTTTTGCTTTCTACTGAGCTCTCCTGTGTCTCCTTTGTGTGTGTGTAGAGTTTCCCAGTCATCCAGAGATGTGTGAAGAATTTATTTAGCAGATATGAGATGAGTAATTCTTCAGTGGTGTCACATGCAGATGCAGAAAGAAGTAAAAATCATAAAGGCGTAAGGCATTGATGGACTCATAAAGAAGCATGCTTGGGAGAGTAAAAGGTGAAAACAATTACTAGTTAGTATAACTGAAAAGGGAACACCATGAAGTCACTTTACCAACTGGTAAGGAGATGGTTTTTGTGTATCTCTTAAAGTGTTAGGCTTAGCTTAGCATATTATGACCTAGTGGATCCTATACATAGAGTTTAATTTTTTATGTGGTATAAAATGTCCTTCAAGATCTGGCCCAATGTCTTCTTATCAGCCACATTTTTCATGTCCCATCATTTTCACTTCTGCATGCAGTCCCACACATCATTTCATATGCCTCAATTACTTCATATGTCTCTATTTGTCTCATCATTTAAGATCCAGAGAAAATATTATAAATTTTTGATACCATTTCTGATTTCTGAAAGCCAAGTACTCTTCCCTGTGTGTTACAAACAAGAGGGAAGGAAAGAATGTTCACTAAATGATGGGGTTTTGGCTTGCTCTGGTACAGAGTAAGATTCAACTTATATCCTCATCTCCATTCACACACCAAAATAAATATATGATAGATATTTTTTAAGTGAAGTATAAAAAAGGATAAGAGGGATTTCAGTTAAATATGATAGACTGAACAAAAGAAAGGACTTCTGACTTTTCTCTTCAAAACTCACTAAAATCACCTAAGTGCCTAGTTAGGTGAGAAGGTAACAAGTGAAATAGTCTCAGCCTTTGAGCCTTTGAGTTCCAGAAAGATTCAAGCATGTAGTCTTCAGCAACCTTTGAAGACAAGGGTACAGGGTTGGCCTGAAAACAGAAGGATTGGTTGAAAGGAGCAGTTAGTACATCCAGATCTCCTCTTCTATTCTATGACCCCTCCTTTGCTTGTGCAGAAAACTTGAGCAAAATTCATTCTCTGGAGAAACTGAACCAGAGGCTTTGAACTCTGGAAAATGAGGCATAGATGAAAGTGGGGGTGAGCCACCAACATATTGAAAAGAGTAGGTTTTGGAGGTGTCAAATTAAAGTCTTATTAATTAGTCCTCCATCTATAGACCAGCTATTCACCTATCTATTCTGGAAACGGTGAACCACTTCTGCAGACCAGCTCTGGTCCAGACCCTCTGGCAAGCTTACACACCATGGACAGGCTGTGTCTTTCTGTGGTAGCCATGCTCTCTTTGAAGAGGTTTCACGTCTCTGCTCAATCTCTTGTTTCTACATTTTCACTCTTTCTTAGACTACAGCTTCTTTTTTGTACTTGCTACTTATGGATATTTGAGTCATCTTTACCCTTTTTAATAGTTAACTACCTTTTATTAGTTAACAATTCTTTATTTTAAATTTCCCTTGCTCTAATTACTGGCATGGTTTCTGTCTCCTAACTGAACCCTGACTGCTATAGAATTCATATCTGGGGTGGTCCCAGGAGACAGACCCGAAAAGATGAATTTGAGGATTGGGTAATGTGTTGGGCTTCTTGCCAATGGGAAACAAGATGCTAGTAACCCATGGAATGCACCAACATTACAATTAACTTATCATCTATGGTTAATTAAGTGCCAATTAAATAAGTGTTATGGGAGTCCACGCAGCTGTATTTGACTATTATAGACTCTTCTGAGTGCATTGGAGTGCCTACAGAAAGAAAATGAAAATCTCAGGTTCTATAACACTTAGTTAAAATCATGGTCTTAGAACAACAGAACTATGACATCTTTAAAAGAAGCTCAGTTCTTGTCGCTATAGAGCTGATGTTGAAAATCAAACATAAAACTTAATAATGTGGGTTGCAGAATTATAACATTGGTTAAATTTAAAGCCTCACTAAGTAACTCATGTGAAAATTAGGGCATTGATTGGGACATTATGGCACCCTGAAACTTGATATGAGAACATCTAGTTAGACTCATATGAAACTGAGAATCTAAGCCTCCCTTAACCCCAGTCATAGCTTTCTATCTTATGTCTGAGATTACTAGTCTTCCTGTGATAATCTCACTTCAGACATATGGTTTACAAGAGGATATTCTTTCTTCTCAATACCCACCACAATCACTTTCTGTTTTCATTATACCTGTAACTATGGTCAAATTTCACCATATTTCGAAGGGCCAAAACATTTATGGGAGATAATAGATTGCACACCAAACCAATTGCAAGATTTTATGAATATGTTCCAGCAGAAACTGGAAATGGATTCTAAAGGTATTAGACTAAAGAGGGAAGATATGAAAATAGGCTAATTAAATTAATATGGATGCACTTACTGGAGATTTCAGATTTAATATGTTAATTCATGCAGTTGTAGTTGCATCTAGTAACTTACCTGATGGATTTACTGAAACTTGGACTGATTGGTGACAATGAGATTGAGATGCCAGAGCTTCCCTGCATGATGTGCAGAAGGGAACCCAAAGGTTTAGGGAGATAGGAAGGTTGGAGTGGATTTATTATGTGTGACCTGCAAACCTACCATTAAATTACAGTCCCTTCTAAGTCTTGGCACACTTCCAGGGGTAACTGTCCCCCAGTTTGAAGTCCCTGATGTAGAGATTATTTCAAGACACTGGCTCTAAAGGGAAAAAATAAAATAGTAACTTGAGAGGGATGTAAAGTCAAGAGAGTTTATTTTATTTGTTTTTTTAACCAACATTCTTAAATATGTTAAAGAGGCAGGTAGAGGAGACAACAGGTAGAGAAAATGAAAATCCAGGCAGGAGGTTATATAAATACATCATAGCACATGTCGAAAAAATATAGTCCTGAGGATAATATTTGAACATGGCAAGGTTATAGCTCCAGGAATTAATCTGTTGATTTCTGGTTTTCCCCCGCTTCCTTTCCATACCTCATTGGTATTGGAGGACACTTTATTTTTCTTCCCCAGAGCACACTTAGTGAGGCGAAACAAAAGGTCAAAGAAGGAAGCTGTGGAAGCTTTATCTTCTAGGGCTTACATGGGGAAGGCAGGGGAAAGAGTGTAGAAACTAGGTTTGGAAAGATGAGGAAAGGACACTTTCAGCCTGTGAAAACAGACTGGATACAGAGCAGCTTGCCACCAACAACCTGCCCGTGCCCCTGCTAACCTGTGCTGCAACCTCCTACCCAGCCCTCCTTGCCTATCGTCAGCCTACCCTGTAGCGTTCTTATACACTAGTGAGCCTCCTCCTCTGGACACCTTGTGATAGTTGTAGAGGTGGTGTATCTCCCTCCCAAGGTAGGATGGAAAGAACCAATTGGAAATTTCCTTATGCACTGGGCTAGAGTGGATATTGGGCCCTGTTATTTGTGTAGGTCATAGCTGTGTTTTGGACAGTGTTATGGTGCTGCTAATCTTTTACACAGAAACAAGTTAATTGTTTCTTGAGCTCCTATCTGTAGGTTTTCAGTAGTTTTTATTTGTTACAGACTGAATGTTTGTGTCCCCCTGCCCCCAAATTCATATGTTGAAACCCTACCCCTTGATGTGATGGTCCTTTGGGAGGTAATTAGAATTAGATGAGGTCAAGACTGTGCAGCCCTCATGAATGGGATGTGTCCTTTTAAGAGTCACAAGAGAGCTTGCTTTCTCTCTTGGCTCTCCAATGTGAGGGCACAGTGAGAAGGCAGCCACCTACAACCCAGAAGAGGGCTCTCTCCAAAACCATGCTGATACCCTGATCTTAGACTTCTACTCTCCAGAACCGTGAGAAATAAATGTTTGTTGTTTATAAGCCACACAGTCTATGGTGTACTGTTATACCAACCTGAACTAACTAAGACATTTTTAGAAGTAGTGATTGTATAAACCTGGTGACTGGGCTCAGGAGTTAAAACTTGGAACACCTACCTTATGAGAATTATGACTTTGTTCTCATTGACACATAACGCTGTAATGGACATAAACAAACAAACAAAAATTTACTTAAGTCTTGGAGGCTTATAGAGCTATAAATTAAGGACACATATATTTAAAAATATATAAATACTTTTTTTGATACATATTACCTTTGAAGTATGACTGATGACCTATATGGAGACATACAAAAGCAACTGAAAAACAAACAAATAAATACAAGCAAAGATGTGTGAATTATATATTTGCAAACACTGTACCATTTCGAACAAGGTCTGTGAAGAACTATTCACTTTCTATCTCAAATATATTCCAAAAAAATGAATCTGTTATCTGCCTGAGAATTGAGGAACACATACATTGATTACGATATACCTTTGGGACTCTGTTGGAAGCATGGCTGCATTCTCCTCATATTGTACTTTTTAGTGTCAGTTCAAAAAATAAGTGCCATAAGTTTGGAAATAATGTTGGAATATATATGTTGTTAAGTGTCTAAGAGTAGATCTTAGGCTTTCAGAACTCTTAAAATGCTTCTGCTCTGTTTGACTGAAGTTTAGTTTAATACATAGGCCATTATTACAAAATTTGGTACCAACATGTAAATAAGCTTCAAATGAAGAGCTAAACAATAAAGTCAAAATACATGTTTTGAATCATTTTTATATTCAATAGTAGTACTAATGATGATATACAGTCCAAAGAGGAAGGAACATTCCCAAACTCATTCTATTTGGCCAACATCACCCTGCAACAAAAACCAGACAAGGATTCACACACACACACACACACACACACACACACACACACACACATACACACACAGAGAAATTATAGGCCAATATCACTTATAAACATATATGCAAAAATTCTCAATAAAATATTAGCAAACTGAGTTCAATAATACATTAAAAGCATTATACACCATAATCAAGTGGGATTTATGCAGGGATGCAAGGATGGCTCCATATCCACAAGTCAATCAGCATGATACACTACATCAACAAATTGAAGAATAAAAGATCCATTTCAATAGATGCAGAAAAAGGTTTTGGCAAAATTCAACATCCATTTATAATAAAAACTCTTCACTAAGTGGATATAGCAGAACATATCTCAAAATAAAAGAGGCCATATATGACAAGCCCACAGCTAACATCATACTCAATGGTGAAAACCTGAAAGCATTTCCTCTAAGATGAGGAACAAGATCAGGATGTCTACTCTTGTCACTTTTTTTCAACATAGTGTTGGAAGTTCTAGCCACAGCAGACAAGAAAATGAAATAAAAGGAATCCAAATTGGAAAAAAAGAAGTAAACCTGTCACTGTTTGCAGGTGACATGATACTATACATAAAAAATCCTAGACACCATCAAAAATTACTAGAACTCATCAATGAATTTGGTAAGGTTGCAAGATACAAAATTGATATATGCAGGATACAAAATTGATATACAGAAATCTATTGCATTTCCATACATTAACAACAAACTATCAGAAAGAGAAATTAAGAAAACAATGCCATTCACAATCTCATCAAAAAGAATAAAATACCTGGAAATAAATCTAACTAGGGAGGTTAAAGACCTGTACTAAGAAAACTATAAGACACTGATGAAAGAAATTGAAAATGACACAAAGGGAAAGATATACTGTGCTTATGGATTGGAAAAAAATTAATATTGTTAAAATGACCATAATAACCTAAGTAATCTGGGTATTAAAATATCAATGGCATTAAATTAAAATACCAATGGCATTTCCCACAGAACTATAACAAATAATTGTAACAAATAATTCTGTATGGAAACACAAAAGACCCCAATTAGACAAAACAATCTTAAGAAAGAAGAACAAAACAGGAGGTATCATGCCCCCTGATTTCAAACTATACTACAAAACTAATTAAAACAGTATGTTACTGGCACAAAAACAGACACATAGATAGAACCTAATAGAGAGCCTAGAAATGAACCCACACTTACATAGACAATGAATTTATGACAAAGGAGGCAAGAATATACAATGAGGAAAAGACAGCCTCTTGAATAAGTGATGTTGGGAAAACTGGACAGCTACATGTGAAACAATCTAACTGGACTATTTTCTCATGCTATATAGAAATAAACTCAAAATGAATTAATGACTTAATTTGAAGACCAGAAACCATAATAATTCTAGGAGAAAATATAAGCAGTACACTTTTTGACACCAATCTTAGCAATATTTTTTTGATATATCTCCTCAGGCAAGGGAAGCAAAAGCAAAAATAAGTAAACAGGACTACATCAAACTAAGAAGGTTTTGCACATCCTTTCCCCATTCATAGTTATATTGCACAAAAATAGAAGAGCCGGTAAGTAAACAGGAGGCCTGGTCTTTAATCTACATAGTTGCTGGAGGCTACACTTGATCTTTCAGTACCACATTATGCCATTTTCTTTTTTCTTTTTTTTTTTTTTTTGCGGTACGCGGGCCTCTCACTGCTGTGGCCTCTCCCATTGCGGAGCACCAGCTCCGGACGCGCAGGCTCAGCGGCCATGGCTCATGGGCCCAGCCGCTCCGCGGCATGTGGGATCTTCCCGGACCGGGGCACGAACCCGCGTCCCCTGCATCGGCAGGCGGACTCTCAACCACTGTGCCACCAGGGAAGCCCATGATGCCATTTTCAATTGCTCCTCAGTATTGCTTCACTGGGAAAGTGAAGAGATACACTTTACAATGATCTTCTCTACTGACCACAGACTCAGCTGCAGAGGACCCTACCTCTGCTCTCAAAACTGTAGTAGTTGGTGACACAGGTAACACCCACCTGAGGTTCTACCCCTCTAAGGCACTCAGTAGTAGCCATTCAAGGACATTTGTAGAACCTGTTTCCCATCCTTCCCAGTCTTGTGACTCTCTCTCTTCCCCCAGACTAGATCCCTCTCTTCTCTTAAATAAGTCAATTCTGTCCTCCAATTAGCCTACATTAAAAAATAAAAACATCTTCCATGAGCTCTTCCGTGGTGACCAAGAAGCCCTAGTCTCAATTTACAAAGGCCTGGGTTCTTTCTTTAGAGGGGACTATGGTGTGGTGGTGAGGGAGTTCCTGTGTATCACTTAAACTTGCATTCACCCACAAATAACAGGAAAACCACCTAAAGTTGCTTAAAAGATAGAGGTTCATTTTTCTCACTTATCAAGAAGTTAAATGCTGGTCTTGGTTCTCTAAGTCAGTGATGTCACAGTGGACACATCTATCATTTTTCTGACTTTTTCTTTCCAGGTTACAAGATGGCACTGCAGATCCAGCCATCAATTCTGCATGAGAAAGAGAAAGAATGGGGTAAAGGGAAAGAGGCAACAACACTGGTCTCATCAGTTTTCTTTTTGCAGGAAAGTAGAATCTTTCTCAGAATCCCCTCTCCCTTGACCAGTAGGGTCCAGTTGTGTCCCATGCGCCAGCACTGGGTCCTAGGGCCATGTCTAAATGCAAAGAAAGATGGAAAATAATGTATCTTGCTTTACAGGCTGTATAGTAGGAGGCATAAATGGATGGGTGAGACGTTTGGGAATGGCTTAGTAGGAGCCATTTAACATTATCTTCCACTACCCCTCATTCTTTCCTGCTGAGTAGGAAACAAGGCAGTCAATATCTCAAATACAATATGCTAGCACTTGTACCATAGCAGTTTATTACATAAATGTGATGCCCAGACACTGCAGATAAGAGCCACTGTACTCCAGTAGGTCACAGAAAAGGAGGAGCAGAGCGTATTGTGCATCAGAAATGAGGAAAAATTGGCAAGAGGACAGCCAAGTGTTGGAAGAGTTAAGAGTGAAATGGGAAAGAATCACAGAGACGTTGATATAGAGAAGCACACAGAAAATGACAGCCTGAGGCCCAGCACCCAAAAGGCCCATGTCAGGAGCAGAAAGGGAAGAAATGTAGATGCTGCAGACCAAGCATCACACTTGAGAGCACACTGAAGAGCATGCACCTGGTTGGAAGGGATTAAGGGATTCTGAGGGCCAAGTCAAGTTGATACTGTTTGTTACTGTCATTTTGATCTCACCATATACCTGGACTGGAGTGAGAAAACATATTACACAATTAAATTTGATATATCAATAAAGTTGTACTTGACAAATATAGTTCTTTTATCATTTTGAAAAGAAGATACTTTGTCATAAATAAGAACTATCTGGTGGTTGAGAGATCACTGAGACTATAAACACAGAAGTCAGAGAAAGGAAGATAAATTCTCCATTCAATATTCCAATTCCATAAATTACAATTCTTTTTATGCTATTAATTAAATTCCTTTTCTTCACATAGGCTCAAACCATTAGGAATCATACCTGTGTGCGTGTACATGTGAATTCACATGTATTCACATACAACAAAATCTTCTTTCTTGTTCCCTTTTCTCTTACCAACTAATTTATCAATTCAACAGTTATTTTTAGAACACCCACTCTTTCCTTCTACACCTTTTCTACTTCTTGCACTGCCCACCTAAAGGGAGTCATGATGGGAATTACAGGTGGTGGTTTGGGTTGAGAAGATATAACAGAAAACATCCACTCTGGATTGATATGTAGAAATTTCTCTCCCCCATCTCCCCCACCTCCTCCCCACCCCGCATCTCAGGTCCTAGAAGCAGAGATTAATAGTAAGCTAGAAGGATTCATTACATGTCTAGCTCTACTGCTATCATGCTGGGTATGTCACAAGACTTCTCTCTGTTTCATTGCCTTTTTATTAAGACAAAACTGGTATTATTCCTTTCTTTCCCCCTTTCCTTTCATCTCTCTTGTCTGACTACGTAACAGATCTGTTACACAGATAAATGAGATATTGCTGGTCACATTTCTCTGGGAAAAAGCAAAAGCAAACTATACATGAAAAACATTTTTCTTCAATAGAGCTTTTATGCCTACCACTAATGGGTCAGCTCAGAAGGAGGGATGTGCAACTGTCTTGAGAGTATTAGAGAACTCTGTTATACACATTTGTGAGCTGCCTTTTCTACTTATACATGTTAACCAGAAGGCATGATTGCTTCCTTTACTGGCTTCCCTGATACCTCAATCTAAGTTGCATAACTATGTATGATATCTTGACATGCCCTGTAATTTTCCTTTTTACTATCATCACATTCACTTATGTAATCTACATTTGAAGAATACTTAGAATGTGTCAGACACTCATTGTTCTAGGCATTGGAATACAAGAGTGAATGAGGCAAAGTTTACTGTGCTCTTGAATCTCTTGGAGAGACACACAATAGACACGCACATACACACACACACACACAATGTCAGGGAGTGATAAGAACTAGAAAGAAAATAAAGCAGGTCAAGAGGATCAAGAGAAGGAGATGGAGAGGTTGTGCTGTTTTAGTAGTTTAGTTTAGTAGTAAGGGAAGTCCTCTCTGAAAAGTTAACATTTGAATAGAGACACATATGAACTGAAGAATAGAGCCTTGAAATATCTAGGTGAACAATATTCTAGGCAGAGGGGCACAAATGAGAAGGCCTCAAAGTGGGAAGGTACAGAGCAAACTCCAGGAATAGCAAGAAGAGTAGGAGGGAAGGTGAGCAAAGAGGTAGGCAAAGACCAGATCGTAGAGTCTTATACGTCATGGTAAGGATTTTACTCTAAGAGTCATGGGGAGCCATGGAAAGGATATAAATAAGGAAATGACATGATGAGACTTTCAAAAGTCTCTCTCTCACTGTTGTATGGAGAATAGAACAAAAGAGTGGAATCAAAGAGATGAGTAGGGAATCTACTGGAATAATCCAGATGAGAGAACATGTTGTCTTGAACTAAGATAATACTGAGGAAGGTGGTTGGAGACAGTAATATTGTGATATAAATTGAAAATAAATCCAATAGTGTTTTCTGGTCAGTTAAATAAGGGGTATGCTGGGTCGTATGGTAGTTCTATCTGTAGTTTTTTAAGGAACCTCCATACTGTTCTCCATAGTGGCTATATCAATTTACATTCCCACCAACAGTGCAAGAGGGTTCCCTTTTCTCCACACCCTCTCCAGCATTTATTGCTTGTAGATTTTTTGATGATGGCGATTCTGACTGGTGTGAGATGATATCTCACTGTAGTTTTGATTTGCATTTCTCTAATGATTAATGATGTTGAGCATTCTTTCATGTGTTTGTTGGCAATCTGTATATCTTCTTTGGAGAAATGTCTATTTAGGTCTTCTGCCCATTTTTGCACTGGGTTGTTTGTTTTTTTATTATTGAGCTGCATGAGTTGCTTATAAATTTTAGAGATTAATCCTTTGTCAGTTGCTTCATTTGCAACTATTTTCTCCCATTCTGAGGGTTGTCTTTTCGTCTTGTTTGAGGTTTCCTTTGCTGTGCAAAAGCTTTTAAGTTTCATTAGTTCCCATTTGTTTAGTTTTGTTTTTATTTCCATTTCTCTAGGAGGTGGGTCAAAAAGGATCTTGCTGTGATTGATGTCATAGAGTGTTCTGCCTATGTTTTCCTCTAAGAGTTTGATAGTGTCTGGCCTTACATTTAGGTCTTTAACCCATTTTGAGTTTATTTTTGTGTATGGTGTTAGGCAGTGCTCTAATTTCATACTTTTATATGTACCTGTCCAGTTTTCCCAGCACCACTTTTGAAGAGGCTGTCTTTTCTCCACTGTGTATTCTTGCCTCCTTTATCGAAGATAAGGTGACCATATGTGTGTGGGTTTATCTCTGGGCTTTCTACCCTGTTCCATTGATTTCTATTTCTGTTTTTGTGCCAGTACCATATTGTCTTGATTACTGTAGCTTTGTAGTATAGTCTGAAGTCAGGGAGCCTGATTCCTCTAGCTCCATTTTTCGTTCTCAAGATTGCTTTGGCTATTCGGGGTCTTTTGTGTTTCCATATAAATTGTGAAATTTTTTGTTCTAGTTCTGTAAAAAATGCCAGTGGTAGTTTGATATGGATTGCATTGAATCTGTAGATTGCTTTGGGTAGTAGAGTCATTTTCACAGTGTTGACTTCCTTTCCAAGGACATGGTATATCTCTCCATCTATTTGTATAATCTTTAATTTCTTTCATCAGTGTCTTATAATTTTCCGCATACAGTTCTTTTGTCTCCTTAGGTAGGTTTATTCCTAGATATTTTATTCTTTTTGTTGCAATGGTAAATGGGAGTGTTTTCTTAATTTCACTCTCAGATTTTTCATCATTAGTGTATAAGAATGCCAGAGATTTCTGTGCATTAACTTTGTATCCTGCTACTTTACCAAATTCATTGATTAGCTCTAGTAGTTTTCTGGCAGCATCTTTAGGATTCTCTTTGTATAGTATTATGCCATCTGCAAACAGGGACAACTTTATTTCTTCTTTTCTGATTTGGATTCCTTTTATTTCTTTTTCTTCTCTGATTGCTGTGGCTAGAACTTCCAAAACTAGGTTGAATAAGAGTGGTGAGAGTGGGCAACCTTGTCTTCTTCCTGATCTTAGTGGAAATGGTTTCAGTTTTTCACCATTGACGACGATGTTGGCTGTGGGTTTGTCATATATGGCCTTTATTATGTTGAGGAAAGTTCCCTCTATGCCTACTTTCTGCAGGGTTTTTATCATAAATGGGTGTTGAATTTTGTCAAAACTTTCTCTGCATCTATTGAGATGATCATATGGTTTTTCTCCTTCAGTTTGTTGATATGGTATATCAAGTTGATTGATTTGCGTATATTGAAGAATTCTTGCATTCTTGGAATAAACCCCACTTGATCATGGTGTATGATCCTTTTAATGTGCTGTTGGATTCTGTTAGCTATTTGTTGAGGATTTTTGCATCTATGTTCATCACTGATACTGGCCTTTAGTTTTCTTTCTTTGTGACGTCTTTGTCTGGTTTTGGTATCAGGGTGATGGTGGCCTCATAGAATGAGTTTGGAAGTGTTCCACCCTCTGCTATCTTTTGGAAGAGTTTAAGAAGGATAGGTGTTAGATCTTCTCTAAATGTTTGATAGAATTCGCGTGTGAAGCCATCTGGTCCTGGGCTTTTGTTTGTTGGAAGATTTTAAATCACAGTTTCAATTTCAGTGCTTGTGATTGGTCTGTTCATATTTTCTATTTCTTCCTGGCTCAGTCTCATCAGGTTGTGCATTTCTAAGAATTTGTACATTTCTTCCCAGTTGTCCATTTTATTGGCATACGGTTGTTTGTAGTAATCTCTCATAATCTTTTGTATTTCTGCAGTGTCTGCTGTTACTTCTCCTTTTTCATTTCTAATTCTATTGATTTGAGTCTTCTCCCTTTTATTCTTGATGAGTCTGGCTAATGGTTTATCAATTTTATTTATCTTCTCAAAGAACCAGCTTTTAGTTTTGTTGATCTTTGCTATTGTTTCCTTCATTTATTTTTCATTTATTTCTGATCTGTTCTTTATGATTTCTTTCCTTCTGCTAACTTTGGGGCTTTTTTGTTTTTCTTTCACTAATTGCTTTAGGTGAAAGATTAGGTTGTTTATTCAAGATGTTTCCTGTTTCTTAAGGTAGGATTGTATCACTATAAACTTCCCTCTTAGAACTGCTTTTGCTTCATTCCATAGGTTTTGGGTCGTCATGTCTCCATTGTCATCTGTTTCTAGGTATTTTTTGATTTCTTCCTTGATTTCTTCAGTGATCACTTTGTTATGAAGTAGTGTATTGTTTAGCCTCCATGTGTTTGTATTTTTTACAGATCTTTTCCTGTAATTGATATCTAGTCTCATAGCGTTGTGGTCGGAAAAGATACTTGATACAATTTCAATTTCCCAAAATTTACCAAGGCTAGATTTGTGACCCAAGATATGATCTATCCTGGAGAGTGTTCCATGAGCACTTGAGAAAAATGTGTATTCTGTTATTTTTGAATGGACTGTCCTATAAATATCAATTAAGTCAATTTTGTGTAATGTATCATTTAAAACTTGTGTTTCTTATTTATTTTCATTTTGGATGATCTGTCCATTGGTGAAAGTGGGGTGTTAAAGTCCCCTACTATGATTGTGTTACTGTCGATTTCTCCTTTTATGTATGTTAGTATTTGCCTTATGTATTGAGATGCATAAATATGTTGGGTGCATAAATATTTACAATTGTAATATCTTCTTCTTAGATCTGTCCCTTGATCATTATGTAGTGTCCTTCTTTGTCTCTTGTAATAGTCTTTATTTTAAAGTCTATTTTGTCTGATATGAGAATTGCTGCTCCAGTTTTCTTCTGATTTCCATTTGCATGGAATATTTTTTTCCATCACCTCACTTGCAGTCTGTATGTGTCCCTAGGTCTGAAGTGGGTCTCTTGTAGACAGCATATATATGGGTCTTGTTTTTGTATCCATTCAGCCAGTCTGTGTCTTTTCATGGGAGCATTTAATCCAGTTATATTTAAGGTAATTATCGATATGTATGTTCCTATTACCATGTACTTAATTGTTTCGGGTTTGTTCTTGTAGGTTTTTTCCTTCTCTTGTGTTTCTTGTGTAGAGAAGTTCCTTTAGCATCTGTTGTAAAGCTGGTTTGGTGGTGCTGAACTCTCTCAGCTTTTGCTTGTCTGTAAAGGTTTTAATTTCTCCATCAAATCTGAATGAGATCCTTGCTGGGTAGAGTAATCTTGGTTGTAGGTTTTTCTCCTTCATCACTTTAAATATGTCCTGCCACTCCCTTCTGGCTTGCAGAGTTTCTGCTGAAAGATCAGCTGTTAACCTTATGGGGATTCCCTTTTGTGTTATTTGTTGTTTTTCCCCTGCTGCTTTTAATATGTTTTGTTTGTATTTAATTTTTGATAGTTTGATTAATATGTGTCTTGGCGTGTTTCTCCTTGGATTTATCCTGTATGGGACTCTCTGTGCTTCCTGGACTTGATTAACTATTTCCTTTCCCATATTATGGAAGTTTTCAACTATAATCTCTTCAAATATTTTCTCAGTCCCTTTCTTTTTCTCTTCTTCTTCTGGGACCCCTATAATTCGAATGTTGGTGTGTTTAATGTTGTTCCAGAGGTCTCTGAGACTGTCCTCAGTTCTTTTCATTCTTTTTCCTTTATTCTGCTCTGCAGTAGTTATTTCCACTATTTTATCTTCCAGGTCACTTATCCGTTCTTCTGCCTCAGTTATTCTGCTATTGATCTCATCTAGAGTATTTTAAATTTCATTTATTGTGTTGTTCATCGTTGCTTGCTTCCTCTTTAGTTGTTCTAGGTCCTTGTTAAATGTTTCTTGTATTTTGTCTATACTATTTCCAAGATTTTGGATCATCTTTACTATCATTATTCTGAATTCTTTTTCAGGTAGACTGCCTACTTCCTTTTCATTTGTTAGGTCTGGTAGGTTTTTACCTTGCTCCTTCATCAGCTGTGTGTCTTTCTGTCTTTTCATTTTGCTTATCTTACTGTGTTTGGTGTCTCCTTTTTGCAGGCTGCAGGTTCGTAGTTCCCGTTGTTTTTGGTGTCTGTCCACAGTGGCTAAGGTTGATTCAGTGGGTTGAGTAGGTTTCCTGGTTGAGGGGACTAGTGCCTGTGTTCTGGTGGGTGAGGCTGGATCTTGTCTTTCTGGTGGGCAGGTCCACATCTGGTGGTGTGTTTTGGGTTGTCTGTAGCCTTATTATGATTTTAGCAGCCTCTCTGCTAATGGATGGGGCTGTGTTCCTGTCTTGCTAGTTGTTGGGCATAGAGTGTTCAGCACTGTATCTTGCTGGTCATTGAGTGAAGCTGGGTCTTGGTGTTGAGATGGAGATCTCTGGAAGATTTTCATTGTTTGATATTACATGGAGCTGAGAGGTCTCTTGTGGACTAGTGTCCTGAAGTTGGTTCTCCCACCTCAGAGACACTGCTCTGACGCCTGCCTGGAGCACCAAGAGCCTTTAATCCACACGGCTCAGAATAAAAGGGAGGAAAAAATAGAAAGGAAAGAAAGGAAGGAAGGGAGGAAGAAGGGAAGAAGGGAAGGAAGGAAAGAAGGAATAAAGAAAGAAGGTAAAATAAAGTAGGATAAAATAAAGTTATTAAAATAAAAAATAATTATTAAGAAGAAAAATTTTTTAAAGTACAAAAAAAAAAAAAAGCGGGACGGTCAGAACCCTAGGACAAATGGTGAAAGCAAAGCTATACAAAATCTCTCACAGAAGCATACACATACACACTCACAAAAAGAGAAAAAGGGGAAAAAAGTAATATACCTTGCTCCCAAAGTCCACCTCCTCAATTTGGGATGATTCTTTGTCTATTCAGGTATTCCACAGATGTAGGGCACTTCAAGTTGATTGTGGAGCTTTAATCCGTTGCTTCTGAGGCTGCTGGGAGAGATTTCCCTTTTTCTTCTGTGTTCACATAGCTCCTGGGGTTCAGCTTTGGATCGGGCCCCGCCTCTGTGTGTAGATAGCCTGAGGGCGTGTGTTCTTCGCTCAGACAGGACAGGGTTAAAAGAACAGCTGATTCGGGGTCTCTGGCTCACTCAAGCTGGGGGGGGGGTGAGGGAGGGGTACGGATGCGGGGCGAGCCTGCGGCGGCAGAGGCCGGCGTGTCGTTGCACCAGCCTGAGGCGTGCCGTGCGTTCTCCTGGGGAAGTTGTCCCTGGATCCCGGGATCCTGGAAGTGGCAGGCTGCACAGGCTCCCAGGAGGGGAGGTGTGGATAGTGATCTGTACTCTCACACAGGCTTCTTGGTGGCAGCAGCAGCAGCCTTAGCGTCTCATGCCCGTGTCTGGTGTCTGTGCTCTTAGCCGCGGCTCGCGCCTGTTTCTGGAGCTCCTTTAAGCGGAGCCCTTAATCCCCTCTCCTAGCGCACCAGGAAGCAAAGAGGGAAGAAAAAGTCTCTTGCCTCTTCGGCAGCTCCAGACTTTCCCCGGACTCCCTCCCGGCTAGCCGTGGTGCACTAACCCCTTCAGGCTGTGTTCACGCAGCCAACCCCAGTCCTCTCCCTGGGATCCGACCTCCGAAGCCCAAGCCTCAGCTCCCAGCCCCCCCCCCCCCCCCCCCCCCCCGCGCGTGAGCAGACAAGCCTCTCTGGCTGGTGAGTGCTGGTCAGCACCGGTCCTCTGTGCGGGAATCTCTCCGCTTTGCCCTCCGCACCCCTGTTGCTGCGCTGTTCTCCGCAGCTCCAATGCTTCCCCCCCTCTGCCACCCGCAGTCTCTGTCCGCGAAGGGGCTTCTAGTGTGTGGAAACCTTTCCTCGTTCACAGCTCCCTCCCACTGGTGCAGGTCCCGTCCCTATTCTTTTGTCTCTGTTTATTCTTTGTTCTTTTGCCCTACCCAGGTACGTGAGGAGTTTCTTGCCTTTTGGGAGGTCTGAGGTCTTCTGCCAGCGTTCAGTGGGTGTTCTGTAGGAGCAGTTCCACGTATAGATGTATTTCTGATATATCTGTGGGGAGGAAGGTGATCTCCGCGTCTTACTCCTCTGCCATCTTCTCTCCTCCTCCCAAGGAGTATGAAAGAAAGAAAAATTATGGCCAGTTCCAAGATCTTTAACCTGATGAACTGAATGAATACAGTTTCCATTTAATAAAATAGTGAACAGGAGGGGAGAAGTAGATTTTTGTGGAGTGGAGAAGGGAACAAAACTCCCTCTAAGAGTTCCGTTCAGGACGGGTTTAGTTTAAGATGCTATTAGATCTCTGAGAGAGGGCATTGGGTAGGCAGATATAAATATAAAAGTGTGAAATTTAGAAAATATGAATATAGCAGTCATACCAAGAAATTGGGGACTTCCTTGGCTGTCCAGTGGTTAAGACTTTGGCTTCCAGTGCAGTGGGTGTGGGTTCGATTCCTGGTCGGGGAGCTAAGATCCCACATGCCTCCTGGCCAAAAAACCAAAACATAAAACAGAAGCAATATTGTAACAAATTCAACAAAGACTTTAAAAATGGTCCACATCGGCCTTCCTTGGTGGCGCGGTGGTTAAGAATACGCCTGCCAAAGCAGTGGACACGGGTTCGAGCCCCGGTTGGGGAAGGTCCCACATGCCACGGAGCAACTAAGCCCGTGCGCCACAACTACTGAGCCTGCGTTCTAGGGCCCGCGAGCCACAACTACTGAGCCCACGTGCCACAACTACCGAAGCCCAAGCGCCTAGAGCCGGAGCTCTGCAACAAGAGAAGCTACCACAGTGAGAAGCCCGCACACCGCAAGGAAGAGTAGCTCCTGCTCGCTGCAACTGGAGGAAGCCTGCGCGCAGCAACAAAGACCCACTGCAGCCAAAAATAAATAAATAAAATAAATAAATTGTTTTTTAAAAAAGGTCCACATCAAAAAAATCTTCAGGTCTTCCCTGGCTGTCCAGTGGTTAAGACTTTGCCTTCCAATGCAGGGAGCCCTGTTTCGATCCCTGGTCAGTGAACAAGAGCTTGCATGCTGCAACTAAAAGATCCCATATGTTGGGGCTTCGCTGGTGGTGCAGTGGTTGAGAGTTCACCTGCCAATGCAGGGGACACGGGTTCGTGCCCCGGTCCGGGGAGATCCCATACGCCGCGGAGCTGCTTGGCCCGTGAGCCATGGCCGCTGAGGCTGCGCGTCCAGTGCCTGTGCTCCGCAACGGGAGAGGCCACAACAGTGAGAGGCCTGCATACCGCAAAAAAAAAAAAAAAAAAAAAGATCCCACATGCCACAACGAAGATCCCACATGTGGCAATGAAGATCCCGTGTGACTGGCACAGCCAAATAAATAAATAAATAGTATTTTAAGAAAAAAAGAAGTTGGACATCCATTAAAGAAATATTTAGAAAAGGAGGGTATGATCAACTGCATCAAATGTTTTGAGAAGCTAAGTTTGACTGAGAATGGACAACTGGATTTAGATCAACATATGAAGATCAGTGGCGATCTTGACCAGATGAATTCAATATATTATTGGGATCAAAATCCTCAGAGTTTTGATTAGACATGAAGACCTGTTATAGCAATCTCCCCATCTAGTTTGTAAATTTCATGAGAGTAAGGATGATGTCTCTTTTAGTCACTGGGTTTTTTTTTGCTTTTTTTTTTTTTTTTTTCAGTACGCGGGCCTCTCCGCGGAGTACAGGCTCCGGACGCGCAGGCTCAGCGGCCATGGCTCACGGGCCCAGCCGCTCCGCGGCATGCGGGATCCTCCCGGACTGGGGCACAAACCCGCGTCCCCCACATCGTCAGGCGGACCCCCAACCACTGCGCCACCAGGGAAGCCCCCTAGTAACTGTTTGGTCTCTATTATTTGGCCCAGTGCCTGGAGCATAGTAAACACTCCACAGATATTTGCGGAATATTCCAGTCTGTTCAGATTATTTCAAAGGAATTTATTGTCAGGAATTCCCTTGAGGATGTAGACTATTTGGGGACTTAGTGGTGATTATAATGGAGTGGAAAGGGTAATTTATAAAGTCATTAAAGGACCACTTTTTAACTTTCATAAATATTGTCTTTCTAAGTTTAAAATGGTGACTGTAAACAAAAAATTCCTGATATTTGGTAAGCTGAGATTTTAAAATACATGCATGTTTTTACCATTATTTGGTGCATAAAGTAAAAAATTAACTTTGAGAGAAGTCATGAGGGAGAAACAGAATTTCTCCTATAGTTATTTTCCTGAGAAAGGAACGTAGGCATTTCAGCGTTCAGAGAGCTGGGCCTGTGTCTTTGAGCACATTTCCTGTACATGCTCACTCAGTTAGGCAACAGTATTGATTTTAGGACAGGTTAACATCTAAGATTACCCATTTGTTCGTATTAGCTCAGATTCTCCTTTTCCCTAAATTCCTGGAAGCAAGTTAAATACCGTGAAAAACTCAGCAATTTTTTTCTCAGATCACCAGGGAACATTTGGCAAATTACTGCTTTAGTGCATTAAATAGCTTCTACTATCCCCAAAGCTTAAATGTGTCTTCCCAATGGTAGCTAATTTGCTCTGAGTTTGTGGATTTAAAAATCTGGCTCAATGAGTAACCACATAGAACAGAAAGCTGGATGTGAGTAGCCTCATGACTAGTGGAATCATAATTAGAATTAGGTCAACCAGAAACAAAAATGATTGAAATATTCTCAGGAGGAAATAGAGACCATTTGGAGAGGTTAAAAGACTCCTGTCATGTAAAATATACTTCTGAAAATGATGGTGAATAAAAATGAGAAACAGTGTTTTTGAGAAAAAAGGAAAGAAATGGAAAGTTCCCAGAATTTCACTAGCTATTAATATACAGTGTGTTTACCAAGAAAGTTATCAGACCTAGGGAAATCTTAGGGAAAGGAAGAAGAGCTCGGTCAGTGAGTGATTGAAGTTTGTAACAAAAATGCAAACTGTGAAATACAGCTATAGTACTGAACTCCTCCTAGCCTTATCACTGAAACTGAAAATGCACTGCAGACTATATCGTGTGCTTGTACAACTTCCTCTTGCCTTTTGAACAGAAAAGGGAGAGGAGAGTCACAAGGTCAGGTCCAAAGGTAGAAAAAGGCTCATTGGTTATTACTAGGATCTTTTTGGACACACAGGCCTGGTAGCTTTCCCCCTTAAGTGTTGAATGTGGAAAAACCGCTGTATTTTACATGTTCTAGAGGACAGAATTAATTCTGGCTCTTTCCAAGTGCTTGTGGGTATAAGCTTTAGTTATTTAGGGCAGAGTAAACCTAGAGGAATATTTGTTCCCTTGAAAGTCTATATAAAACCAGAGATTATCACAGTAAGTGAAGTAAGTCAGAAAGAGAAAGACAAATACTATATGATATCACTTATATGTGGAATCTAAAATATGGCACAAATGAACCTATCTACAAAACAGAAACAGACTCATAGACATAAAGAACAGATTTGTAGTTGCCAAGGGGGAGGGGAGGAGGGAGATGAATGCACTGGGAGTTTGGGGTTGGTAGATGCAAACTATTACATTTAGAATGGATAAACAACAAGGTCCTACTGTATAGAAAACTATATACAGGAAACTATACTCAATATCCTGTGATAAACCATAAGGGAAAATAATATAAAAACGAATGTCTATATGTGTATAACTGAGTCACTTTGCTGTACAGCAGAGATTGCCACAACATTGTAAATCAACTATACTTCAATAAAAAAAAAAGTCTGTGGCTGAGAGTCTATTCATTCTCAATCTGCCTCTAATACTGGCGATTCAATCGTTTAGTCCACAGGCATTATTGAGCACCTACTCTGTGCTATTCTCAGTGCCAAGCCTTGGAGTTAAAAAAAATTTTTAATAGCTCTTTATTGGAGTATAATTGCTTCACAATACTGTGTTAGTTTCTGTTGTACAACAAAGTGAATCAGCCATATTCATACATATATCCCCATATCTCCTCCCTCTTCTGTCTCCCTCCCATCCTCCCTATCCCACCACTCTAGGTGGTCACAAAGCACAAAGCTCATCTCCCTGTGCTATGCGGCTGCTCCCCTCTAGCTAACTATTTTACATTAGGTACTGTATATATGTCCATGCTACTCTCACTTCACCCCAGCTTCCCCCTCCCACCCCGTGTCCTCAAGTCCACTCTCTATGTCTACATCTTTTTTCCTGTTCTGCTACTAGGTTCATCAGTACCATTATTTTAGTTTTTAATTTTTATTTTTTTGGATTCCATATATAAGTGTTAGCATACGGTATTTATTTTTCTCTTTCTGACTTACTTCACTCTGTATGACAGACTCTAGGTCCATCCACCTCACTACAAATAACTCAATTTCGTTTCTTTTTATGGCTGAGTAATATTCCATCATATATATGTGCCATATCTTCTTTATCCATTCATCTGTCAATGGACATTTAGGTTGCTACCATGTCCTGGCTATTGTAAACAGTGCTGCAATGAACATTGTGGTACATGTCTCTCTTTGAATTATGGTTTTCTCAGAGTATATGCCCAGTAGTGGGATTGCTGAGTCATATGGTAGTTCTATTTTTAGTTTTTTAAGGAACCTGCATACTGTCCTCCATATTGGTTGCATCAATTTACATTCCCACCAACAGTGCAGGAGGGTTCCCTTTCCTTTCTTTCTTTTTAAAAAATAAATTTATTTATTTATTTTATTTTTGGTTTCATTGGGTCTTTGTTGCTGCGTGCGGGCTTTCTCTAGTTGAGACGAGCAGGGGCTACTCTTCATTGTGGTGCACAGGCTTCTCATTGTGGTGGCTTCTCTTGTTGCAGAGCATGGGCTCTAGGTGCACGGGCTTCAGTAGTTGTGGCTCGTGTGCTCTAGAGCACAGGCTCAGTAGTTGTGGCACACAGGCTTAGTTGTTCCGCGTCATGTGGGATCTTCCAAGACCAGGGCTCGAACCCGTGTCCCCTGCATTGACAGGCAGATTCTTAACCACTGCACCACCAGGGAAGCCCCAGGAGGTTTCCTTTTTCACCACACCCTTTCCAGCATTTATTGTTTCTAGATTTTTAAATAATGGCCATTCTGACTGGTATGAGGTGATACCTCACTGTAGTTTTGATTTGCATTTCTCTAATAATTAGTGATGTTGAGCATCTTTTCATGTGCCTCTTGGCCATCTGTATGTCTTCTTTGGTGAAATGTCTATTTAGGTCTTCCACCCATTTTTTAATTGAATTGATTGTTTTTTTGATATTGAGCTCCATGAACTTTTTGTATATTTTAGAGATTAATCCTTTGTCCATTGTTTCATTTGCAGATATTTTCTCCCATTCTGAGGGCTGTCTTATCATCTTGTTTATGGTTTCCTTTGCTGTACAAAAGCTTTTAAGTGTTGTTAGGTCCCATTTGTTTATTTTTGTTTTTATTTCCATTACTCTAGGAGGTGGGTCAAAAAAGATCTTGCTGTGGTTTATGTCAGAGTGTTTTTCGTATGTTTTCCTCTAAGAGTTTTAGTGTCTGGCCTTACATTTAGGTCTTTAATCCATTTAGAGTTTATTTTTGTGTAGGGTGTTACGTAGTGTTCTAATTTCATCCTTTTACCTGTTGCTGTCCAGTTTTCCCAGCACCACTTATTGAAGAGGCTGTCTTTTCTCCACTGTATGTTCTTGCTTCCTTTGTTGTAAATTAGGTAACCATACATGCGTGGGTTTATCTCTGGGCTTTCTATCCTTTACCATTGATCTATATTTCTGTTTTTGTGCCAGTACCATGCTGTCTTGATTACTGTAGCTTTGTAGCATAGTTTGAAGTTGGGGAGCCTGATTCCTCCAGCTCTGTTTTTCTTTCTCAAGATTGCTTTGGCTATTCGGGGTCTTTTGTGTTTCCTTACGAATTGTAAAATTTTATGTTGTAATTCTGTGAAGAATGCCATTGTTAATTTTATAGAGATTGCATTGAATCTGTAGATTGCTTTGGGTAGTATAGTCATTTTCACAGTATTGATTCTTTCAATCCAAGGACATGGTATATTTCTCCATGTGTTTAGTTCATGTTTGATTTCTTTCATCAGTGTTTTATAGTTTTCTGAGTACAAGTCTTTTGCCTCCTTAGGTAGGTTTATTCCTAGGTATTTTATTCTTTTTGTTGTGATGGTAAATAGGATTGTTTCCTTAATTTCTCTTTCTGATTTTTCATTGTGTATAGGAATGCCAGAGATTTCTGTGCATTAATTTTGTATACTGCAACCTTACCAAATTCATTGATTACTTCTAGAAGTTTTCTGGTGGCATCTTTAGGATTTTCTATGTATAGTATCATATCATCTGCAAACAGTGACAGTTTTACTTCTTCTTTTCCAATTTGTATTCCTTTTATTTATTTTTCTTCTCTGATTGCCATGGCTAGGACCTCCAAAACTATGTTGAATAAGAGTTAAGCCCTGGAGTTTTAAAGGTGAATTTGGTAAGCAGAGACAAACATGTAAACCTATAATGACAATAAAGTATTAAAGGACTCCTACAAAAATAAGGAGCAAGTGATCAGTCTTTTCGGGCATATACTTGTGAGGCTTCAGAGAGGACTGTTAGGTGGAATCTCAGATGGTAGTAGGTGAGCAGTATGGAAGGAGGGGGAGGAAGGGGAGAGGGTGTGAGTGGATAGAGGTGGGATATAGCCTGACAGATTGAGGGATTGAATAGTGAAGTATCATAAAGCAGAAAGAGAGAGGTGGAGAGAGTTCCAAGGGCCAGGAGGTAGGGGATGGAGAGGGAAGAGAGAAGATGATAAATAGCAGATGGTATAAACTTTCTCTGCAGAACTATTTGTAAGCAAGAAGATGCATCTTCCTCTCTGAACCTTGAACAGACTTTGTGCTTTTCTTTTTAAAAAATTTTTATTGGAATATAGTTGATTTACAATGTTGTGTTAGTTTCAGGTGTACAGCAAAGTGAATCAGTTATAGATATACATATATCCTCTCTTTTTTTGATTCTTTTCCCATATAGGCCATTACAGAGTATTGAGTAGAGTTCCCTGTGCTATATAGTAGGTTCTTTTTTTTGGAGGGGGCGTTATTTATCTTTTTATTTATTTTAATTAATTAATTTATTTATTCATTTATTTATTTTTGGCTGCGTTGGGTTTTCGTTGCTGCATGCAGGCTTTTTCTAGTTGCAGCGAGTGGGGCTACTGTTTGTTGTGATGTGTGGGCTCCTCATTACTGTGGCTTCTGTTTGTTGCAGAGCACAGGCTCTAGGCACATGGGCTTCAGTAGTTGTGGCTCATTGGCTCTAGAGTGCAGGCTCAATAATTGTGGCACACAGGCTTAGTTGCTCTGTGGCATGTGGGATCTTTCCAGACGAGGGCTTGAACCCATGTCCCCTGCATTGTCAGGTGGATTCTTAACCACTGCACCACCAGGGAAGTCCCTACAGTAGGTTCTTATTCGTTATTTATTTTACATACCGTAGTGTGTATATGTCAATCCCAATCTCCCAATTTATCCCTCCCCCTCCCCTTACCCCCAGTAACCATAAGATTGTTTTCTACAACAGTAACTCTATTTCTGTTTTGTAGATAAGTTCATTTGTACACTTTTTATTCTAGATTCCACATATAAGCGATATCATATGATATTTGTCTTTCTCTGACTTACTTCACTCAGTATGACAATCTTTAGGTCCATCCATGTTGCTGCAAATGGCACTATTTCATTTTATGGCTGAGTAATATTCCATTTTATATATGTACCACAACTTCGTTATCCATTCCTCTGTTGATAGACATTGGTTGCTTCCATGTCCTGGCTATTGTAAATAGTGCTGCAATGAACATTGGGGTGCATGTATCTTTTCAAATTATGGTTTTCTCTGCCTAGGAGTCCTGGATCATATGGTAGCTCTATTTTTGTTTTTTTAAGGAACCTCCATACTGTTCTCCATAGTGGCTGTACCTACTGGTTTACGTTCCCACCAACAGTGTAGGAGGGTTCCCTTTTCTCCACACAGACTTGGTGCTTAAAATGGGGTGATACTGACATTAAAATTAGTTAGTCCTGGGATTCATAACCCAAAATACATTTATACAATCTTGAAAATACAAAACTGATTCTTTGCTCTCCACTTGTTCTTTAGCTGGTTAAGGTTCTTTACTAGTGGAGGTGACTCAAATTTTCATTTCAAAGGGATCTATGCACATAGTGGCCCTGCTTGTGTAGTGTAACTAGTGTGTTCCCTACTGTCTTTTAACACTGACTATAGAGTATGTGGTGGTGTATCTGGGGATCACCTCTCTGCCCCTATTATGCTATAACTCACTTTCCCTTTATAGTCAGAGTTAACTGCCCAGTCTACACTTGAACTTTCTTTTCTGTCTGTATGCCAAGATATGAAAAAGGGAGAGTTTCTTTTTCCAGTTCAGTGGAATCTTTAATATGTAGCTTGACTGAACCCTTTTTACCTTGGATTCTAAACCCAAAGGCCATTGCTCCTTCCAGGAAGGTGGGCAATGAAATGTACTAGTGTAGTGTACTAGTGTCTTACATTGGAGAAGAGCCATCTGAAAAACAGTCTGGAACAGCTTTTTTAGTGGGCAACTCACAGGGAGTCCCCACAAGACCATGTGTGTGAGCTGGAGGAGGGTCCTTCTCCACAGCTCCTAAAGTCCAGGCAGTATACTCTGTCATACCAAGACTACTCAAAGTGGGGGATCCCACCTTGGGTGGGCAGGGCAGGGATCTTATGCTGGGACAGCCAAGTGTCAGGTTTTCAAGCCCTCTTTCACTTAAACATTATAAAAGTTTTTATCTAAAAGATTTTAGTACTTTAAATCTTTATTACCTCTGAAAGTTCAAGGTAGGGATCCAACTTTATTTTTTCTCCAAATGATTAAACTTGTTGTCCAAATAACACATTTCTTTTCATCGTTTTATTATATAATCAAATCAATTCATATGTAATTCTGTATTCAAATATTTTGCTTTAGTCTTCCTCTGTCTATTCCTGCAAATGGATATTGATAAGCAGCAAAATACTGCAGTTTAAATAACTGGCAAAATCCTCCCTAATATTCTTCTGTATTAGAATCTTCCTGGCTATTCTTGCACATTTTTATACTTCCAAATTTTAAAATTGTTTTCCCAGGTGCCAAAAGAATTGCATTAGAATTTTACTGAGTTGTAATAAATTTATAGGTTGGTTTTAGGAAAAACTGACATCTTTACAATGTGTGTCTTTCAAGCTAAGAATATGACATGGCTCTTTATTTATGTAAGTCTTCTTTTTCACTGGACACTGATTCTTAGTGATATGAACTATTTTCTTCTCAAGAGACTAAACTTTTTTGTTACTAAACTTGCTGTGAGAAGCAAGTTCAACAAAATGAAATCATTTCATGTTGGATCACCAAGAACTCTTGACAGTTAGCATAAACACATGGGTGTGTTGTTGAAAACTGTGTTGTGATGATTAGCTATCTGAGATTCCAGGCTGGGATTTTTTTTTTTTTTTTTTAGTTGAATATAGAGGGATGACCAATTGAAAAAAACTGCTTGGAAAATTCAAGACATCCAGAAGCCACCAATGTATATTTTTATTATTTGCCTATGAAGTTTTCTTTTTTTGAAAGACTATCATTATTCCAGAGCAGGGATGGAGGCTATAATGTTATCTTGGCCACATATTTGTGACACATCTGAGAATTGTTTGCATAAATGCACTGGCTAGAAGCCACATCTACTGATCCAAAACCTATTCTAATATTGACAAGACAATAAAGAAGAGTGGTGCATGCCAAGTTATTTAACAAAGCTTGCCAAAGAAGTCACCATGCCTATTCTCTTTTTCCTTTGTGTATTCAATGCCTAACACAATGCCTGATATATAGTTAGTGACTAACTATTTATTGAAGGAATAAATGGAGTGTTCAGCAAGGATTTACCTGTATACTTTTTAAGGTGAAAATTGAAGAGTGTAATTTGCTGCCAGCTTGGCTAACTACCATCCTCTCTCCCTCCATGGCAGGACCAATAGCTTCTGGATTGGTAGCTGAGACTCTTGAGACCTCCTGCCTTTGCTTCCCTAATAACTATTTCCAGGGCCTGCTTTTGGAGCCTGGTCAATTCCTCCCAGTCCACCTTCCATTCCAGTGATGGATGTTCCCCTAAAGCTGGCTTCTGTTTTCCTTCCCACCAGGCTTCCATCGCCAAAGATCATTTGTGCCTCATACCCACCCAGCCAAGTCCCCAAATCTTGAACAACCACACTGACATTTTGCTCTTGGCACTGGAATCAGAGAGTACCATGCTACAATTTGAGTGTTGGAATGACACTTTAATGACAGACTTTGCCTGATCTCCTTTTCATAATGAGTAGGCCAGTGGGCTAGCATGAGTCAGTCATAGCCAGAATGAGGCAATGAAAATACTTTTTACCCAGGGTTGCAGATATGAGTTTGTGAATAAAAATGATGTTGAGTCAAAGAGAACACACAGTGAAAGAGAAGCATGTCCACCCAGGTAATCAAAGCTGGGAGAGTCTGTGACTGGTATTAGGAGATGGAATCACGTGCCAAGGGATTAGAAACCAGAGAATATTGAAGGATATATCAAAGATATCTGCGGCCAAAACCGAGCTTTTGCATACTCTCAGAGATACATGACATGGGCAGTCTGAATTTATTTAAATATCCTAGGGTGAAGCAGATATAATGGAAAATGATTGTTAAAAAGGCTATTGCATCTAAGTGAGAATTATTAAAAGACTAGGAGAGTCACAGTGGGAACAGAGAGGCCAGGAACAGATTCTAAAGTCATTTCAGAGACAGAATTAGTGGGAACAAATGGCTGTATAGCCAAAAGTTATGAATTCTAGAGGTATTAGTTGAGGTAGGGAGAAAGTGCAACTAGAAAAAACTCAAATGATAGAATATGGTCCATAAAGATCAATAGGCATTGTAAAATTCAGAAAGCGCAGTGTTCACTACTATGGGTCCTTTTAAAATTGACTGTTTAAAATACATTATCATTTTTGTCTGTAACAGTTCTGTAAGAGTGACATCCTTTAAAATTACTTCTATTTTAACAGTTCTGAGAGTGTGACTTACCCAGGTTTATACAGTTTGGAGGCATATCTATAAGAAGAACATAGGGCTTTTAATCTCCATGTCTTGTTATTGGACTTTACTCATATTTGCAATTCAACCCTCATGGTCCCAGTCTTACTCAGACTTTTACACACACACACACACACACACACACACAGACAGAGTCTAATAGATTTTAAACTTGATTTCTGAGACTAAAATTAAAGTGATTTCTCTATTATCAATACTTCCAGAGATAGATAGATGATAGATATATAGAGAGATAAATATATAATATATAAATATTGTTAAATGTTTTTGGAACAAGGGAGGTGACTTCAATGTTATGCCTTTTTCAGGAACTCTAGAGTGACAAGACCACTGGTACCTCCCTCCCTCTTCCTCTTCCTCCCTCCCTTCACCTCTTTCTTCCTTTCTTCTTCCTTCTAATTTATTTCCAGCAAACATTTATGAAGTGTTAATGAATGTCAGCTCATGCTGGGCTCTGAGAGTTACAAAAATAAAAAGACTGGGTCCCCTAACCTCTAGAACAGGGGGAGTCAAATTTGCACGAGCCCTCTCAGAGAAAAATCAAGGGTGCTTGAGGGGGATTTGAGTGCTGAAGAGCCTGCACTCAGTCACTGGGAGAAAAAAGGATAAAAGTTTTCCCAATTCTGGCAGGAGCAGCCTGAGATGGGGGAGGGGAGTGAAGGACATGTGTCTCCCCTTGGGATGCAGAGTCAGGGTCTTAAGAGTACAAGAGAGGGTTGTGTGACACAGGCAGGCAGCAACCCCACCCCACCCCCTCAACAGCACACGGGGGCTTGTGAACTTGAAAGAGTCAAGTGATTTCCTTGGCAGGCCAGCAGAGATGCAACCGTTTAGAGGCCTTATCATCTGAAATTGGCTGGCAGAGCTGTCCTACTTAGGAGGAAAATCTTTCTTTTGGTTGTGCAAAGAGCTGGAACTTTTAGCAAAGCTAAATAGATTTCAGTGTTGTCTCTACCACTTACTAGCTGGGCAGTCTTGAGTTAATAATTGCTGTGAGCTCTGGTTTCTCCATCTGTGAAAATCCTAAGTGATAACAATGAGTGACGCTGTTTATTGAATTATGTGAATTGTATTTTAATCCTTACAACAACCCTATGAAATAATTATTATTTTGATTCCCATAATACAGATGAGGAAATTGAGGTTTAGGGAGATAGAGTACATTTTCAAAATGTATGTATCTAGTAAATGGTAGAGCTGGAATTTGAACTTATGGTTTGACTTAAAGCCCTGTGTTCCTAACCATTTATACTCTTCTGTCTCTCTCCCAAGGATTTGTATGAGGAACTAAGTGAGATCAATTGTCACTGAAATGTTGGTAATTAATTTGACTATTAAATGTCTGACTGTTCTGATACTTACAATCTTAGTTTTATTTAGAGAATAATTTGGGTCTATGTATTTATATTATTTTTTTCAAACATAAGTACTTGTTAAAAATTAAAATGTTTTCCCTTAATTTTTATATTTTTGTTGTTTAGTTTATTTTGTCATATAGTTGCTTTTTGAGGAAAAAAAAATCTTTTGAACATAGCAAAAATGGTTAGAAATAATTAGCATACTCTTGTCAGGTTAATTATACCTTGTCAGGTTAACACATACCTTTATGAACTGTGATTATCCATAAATGGTCATTCTTTTCTTGATTCAGCTGTGACCTGGGAAAAGATCATGTGACTGTGAGTCTGGGACCCTGGGTTCTAATCCAAGGTCTGAGTTCATCGTCCTGTGTTTGTCTTAGGCCAGCTAGCCTCTTTGGGCTGCTATTGCTTCATGTTAAAACAAGAGGATTAGATGAGATAGCTGGCAAAGTCCCTTGCAGCATTAACAGGCTACGATTCTTTGTAATTTTAGAAGAGGACATAGTTCAGAAGAATATAGTTTTAAATCAATTTCTGTTGTAAGACTCTCGGTAATAATATATGAAGGGACTCTAAGCAAGTAATAGATGAGAAAAAGAGACCAAATTAAAGAAATTTGACTAGATAGTTTATAAGTTCTTTCCAACTTTGAAATTTTATCATCCAAATAATACTACCTTGTAATTCAGAGCACTTTGTAATATTTCAAAGGACTTTCAATTGATTTATCCTTTCTGATCCTCATAGGGACAGTATGAAGTAGTGAGGAGGGAGATTATATCCACATTCTACAAATGAAGGAACTAAAGATTAAGTGGTGGCCTCAGGTCACTAGGCTAGTTGGGGACAGAGCTGGGACAGAAAGATTTTCTGACCTGAGCTATGTCCACTTCACCACAGCATCCCCAACTCAATAGATATTAAGCATTAAAGAAGCTTGCTTAATATAAAATGCATTTTATTCTAGTTTGACAGATGAGTAATCCTCAGTGATGAATTCCTTTTTTGAAAGTGCAAAGTTTTTAGTTCATCAATCCATTTTTTAGTCATTTGTAGGGTCAAAAAGTTTAGGACACACAATATTTGCAACGTTCCCCAATTTGAAATCAGAAAACCTGGATAGTGGGTTTTACTTTTTCTTTTCAACTTAAAAAAGTCAAGTACGTACTATGCTAAACTCTCTTTCATCTAAGAAATTTTCCTAAAAACTGTGAATCTTTGAGGACATTTAGCAACTATGACTAAGCAACATATGTCTATATTAAATATTATTGTTGAGTTTGTGGAAAAGATTAATTTAGTATGTTTTCACTCTTTAAACATATTAATGTATTTAATACTGTTGAAGCAGTTTATTTTTATTCTATGGCAGTTTTATACACACACATAATAAGAAAATGTATCAGTACAGAAGAGTATAAAATGGATATGTAGATAACTAATAAGGTCCTACTGTATACAGGGAACTCTACTCAGTACTCTGTAATGACCTATATGGGAAAAGAATCTAAAAAAGTGTGAATATATGTATATGTATAACTGATTCACTTTGCTGTATGGTGGGAACTAACATAACATTATAAATCAACTATACTGCAATAAAAATTTTTTTAAAATAAAATAAGATGGATATGATATCCATACCATTGAAGCCTAGGCCCATTCTTTAGAAACAAGCACTGTTAACAGTTACTGTTGCTAGATCATGCCACAGTTACCATTATAATTTAAAATAATATGCTTACAGCTTCATTTCTCGATTTGGCAAATTTAGAAAGTGTGTACTGACTCCCATCTAGGAAAGATGAGTAATTTCTTATGTTCATACTTCCTCCCAACTTCTCTGTATCCCTCCATCACCTAATTTGTGTTAGTTTTATTATTTATAATATAATTATATTTCTAATGTTTCAAAAAATTATGTTTAAATTATTCTTTATAATTTTAAATAATGTGCCTATACTTCTACCTCTGGGTTTATTTATTAAGAGAGACTTCTTTTTTTTTTTTTTTTTTTTTTTGCGGTACGCGGGCCTCTCACCGCTGCGGCCTCTCCCGCTGCGGAGCACAGGCTCCGGATGCGCAGGTTCAGCGGCCATGGCTCACGGGCCCAGCCACTCCGCGCCATGTGGGATCTTCCCGAACCGGGGCACGAACCCGTGTCCCCTGCATCGGCAGGCAGACTCCCAACCACTGCGCCACCAGGGAAGCCCAAGAGAGACTTTTTTGATTCCCAGTTATGTAAGAGAGTCCATCTCTCAACACACCTCTAATATGCAGATACATGTATATGTATCTACATGGTCATATTTTAATATATTTATATTCTGCTCTGTAATTATAATTAAGTCTTCTGAAGAGTAAAAAAGTTAATCCATATAAAGCACTCAGCACAGTGCCAGGCACATAGGTCCTCTATAACTTCCAGCTATTACTATCAACTGAGTTGTCTGGATGAACCCTCATTGAGAAGGAAATATAATCTTATTTAATTGAAAATTTGCTGCTTAAATGATATTCTTCTAAGCTGGAAGAACTTAGAGATCCTTCCTACCTTCTTTCCTTTACTCCTTTTCTTGCTTTCTGTACTTCTTCTGGCTCATATTCAGATAGCATTGCTTCTTGTTTTCTTTCTTGGACTATGATTTGTTGGATTACTTCTTTAAGTTCTTGCTTTGTGTTGTGTAAGAAATAAGTTCTCTGAATTCCTAAATGTCTAAAAATGGTCATTTTTTTTTTAGGCAGTTGGCTACCTGGCGATAACAAGTCTCCTCAGAAGGGCCAGGTCCAGACTGGTTCTGACTGAACTCAAGGAATGAGATTTATTTTCCAAGGTTTATTAAAGTTTGGGTGTTCACTCCTCCTACTACTTCTAATTGGGTCTGTTGCACAAAAACAGTGGACCAAGGGACAAAGATGTTAATTATGCAAGACTCAGATCCAAGACCTGGAACTCAGGAATATTTCCAACTCTGTGTCCATTCCTCAAACTGAGACAAAACTGTGCCCTGTTTCAGCAGGAAGTAGCCAGAGCAATAGTCATCCACTCTCTCAAAGGTTTGGGGAATGTTAAAACAGGAATGGGGATTGAAACTGAGTTTACCTGCCAAGTTTATGATTAATCTCTCTATCCAAAACTTTATTCCCTTTTTGTCCCATCCTGTTCCCCTCAGGATTGAAGAGTATCCAAAAAAGGGAGGCTGGGGGAATTGGAGCCAATTGGACCCTGAGGGGCCTTCCTGGGTACAAAAGCCACTCCATGTCTCTTGTTTTTAGGGCTTTAGTCTTTTAGGCCTTCCTTGAGTTCCAAAGAGCAGAGTGAAGAAGTTACTGATTAGAGAAGTGACGGAATGCAGAAAGAAAGGAAAAGCAGTCAAGCAAGAAAAGTAATGATAGCTTAATAAATAGTTCAGTGATACAACAGTCACAGGATTCCTAGTTCCTCCTCAAGGGATATACATAACAACCTGACACATATCTTTGAGTTGTTCTGCAGGAACTAAGACCCCCTCCACTTGGTGGAGGATGGTGACTACATGCTGTTCACAAACATTTAGACCCCAGACTGGTTGGAACAAGAAGGTTGATGATTAAGATTCCTGAAATATCACTCTGTTACCTCATCACCAACAAATCAGAAAAATGTCCACGAGCTGATCACATACTGGGTGACCCTTACCCCAAATGTTGCCTTTAAAAATCCTTGCCTGAAACCTATTATGGAGTTCTTGTCTCTTGAGTATGTGTTGCCTGTTCTCCTTGCTTGGCACGCTACAATAAGTGCTGTACTTTCCTTCACCACAGTACATAGATAGATAGATAGATAGATTAGTGTCTTTTTTGATTTGACTGATAGTTTGGCCAGATTTAGAATACTAAGATTCATTTTTTCCCCTCAGATTTTGAACATTTTGCCAATAGAATATAAGATCCACCAGGGCAGGAGTTTGGTCTGTTTGATTCACTGATTTATCCGAAGAATCTAAAATAGTGTCTAACACACAGTATATACTCAATATATATTTGTTTTATTAATTAGTTGTCTTCTGGTACTAGTACTGCTGAAAAGAAATTGGATGACAGCCTGATTATTGTTCTTTTTTATTTCTCCCATCTTTGGAAGCTTTTAGGATTTCTTCCTCTTCTTAGAATTCTAAAATTTCACCATGGTGTCTAGATGTGCTTTTGTTTGTTTTTCCTGCTTTGTAATTGGTGGGCTTTGTCAATCTAAAAACTCTTTAGTGTAAGGAAATTTATTTTATTATCTTCTTGACTATTTCTTTTTCTCCATAGTCCCTATACCTTCTAGAATCACATTTAGATAAATATTAGATTTCCTATTACTAACTTCCATGTGTGTTCATTTTTTTCTCATATTCTCTGTCTTTTTATTTCCTTTACTTTATCTTTCAGGTAACCAACTTTATCTTCTATTGTGTCTATATTATTTAGCAATTCCACTGAAATTTTAATTTTAATTTTCTAAGAACTCTTTCAAGTTCTCTGATTGTTACTTTTTATCACAGACTATAATTGCCTTAAGAATGCAGTAGGTTATAAATTCTGCTGATGATACAATTAGCATTTTTATTGCTTATTGGAAATGTTTTAAATATTAATTTTCTTAATTGACTAATATAGGTATTAGGAATGTGATTGATTTGTGTGTGTTAATTATGTTTTTTTTTAAAAAAATTCTCTTTAACCACTTGGATTATCTTTTTCCTTCAGCCTCAGTTAATTAATTTATTTTTCTAAGTCTTTCACTTTTACATTGTTTTTTCTCACAAGTTTAATGTTCCCTGCTGTCCACTTATAGGAATGAACTAAGAACTAAACAAACACCTTAATTTAGTAGAGGTAGCTTGTGTGGGTTTCCTCTTCAGTTGTTTAGATTTGTTTCCCCAAGAAGCTCTTGAATAGAATGACTGACAGCTTTTGTATAAGTAGGTGGGGTTTGTGGACAGGAAAGCTTCTCTGTAGGGCCTCCAGTGGGCAAAAAGCAAGCAAGCAGGCTGGGGGAACCAGAAGTTTCCAGGTAGAGTGGGTGGAGGTGCATTTTGAGTCTGATTTAAGTACAATGAACTCTGAGTTTATTGCAGAGATTCAGAATTTCTTCATTATCATTATCCTTTACACCTTAGGCCACAAAATCCTCACCAAGAACCCTGTCTGAGGTGCTGGCTTGCTTCCTAGAGGGCAGTGGGCTGGCTTTTAGCCCAAGGGCAAAAGTCTCAGCTGCCAAGCTCTGTTTGCACAGGTCAAAGGAAAGTGGCTCAGCTGGCCCTAGGCACTGAATCTAGTTTTTTAATGAGGCCACTTAGGATAGCCCCACAGCCCATCATCATATTGTTGACTGAGTGTGAGCTCCCATCTGGGGCCCCCTTAGGAAAACACATGCTCCTTTCTTGTGCCCTGGCCTGAAGTTTTCCACACACTTTCTCTCAGTCCATCCATCTGCTTTCTGTCTTTCAGAAATTTCTCAAAACTTCTCATCTGCTGATGACACTATTTCTTGTTTCCTATTCCTGTTATTATCTCATTCTCTTTAAATACTTTTTCTGTCACTTTCATGGGGATATAGGAGGTAGTAGAGGTAAATGCATGTGCATAATCCACCATTTTTTTGTGTGTATGTGTATCAAACGTGTTTGAAAAGCAAATGCAGTAGCACATCCAGTTAATCCTTTGGGGGAAGATGGAGTCCCATAAATTAACAGATGAATTAATCTCTGAATTCCTTAGTTTATTCAAATGTTTTGCCCAGTTTATACTTATTGAAAAACGTAATGCTGAACAATGTGCCAGAAATTACAGTTATAAAGTCTGAAAGTTAAAAAAAAATTAAAGTGATATTTTAGAATTATTTTACAAAATTAGTTTTACCCCAAAAGGAATATTTGGTCATTGTTGCTTTCCCAGTCCCCTTACCTTTGGACTTAGACTTGAGTACCCCAACTCCATAGTAAATTTGAGGGGCTACTTGCCAAGGTATTGTTTTAGGCACAATTTGGTAAGGATTGCTGTTCAACTCATATCCTCTGGCCTATCAATATCATTTGGATTCTCCTGATTCAGATTTCTTTCCTTAGAAATTTCTTACGTGTTTAAGGACAAAGTGTTAAGACTAAGACAATCAAAAAACTTTTTATTATAAAAAGCAGAATCCAAACTCTGAAAAGAGCAATATGCTTAACAGTAATACATCTGTCAAATCTGGGCTCTACCAGGTACTAACCCTGCACCCTGGGCAAATGATTTAAAGTTTCTAAGCCTCACTTTTCTGAACTTGAAAATGACCATAATAAAAAGTATTTACCTCACAGGCTACCTCATATGTTTTGAGAATTAAGATAATGTACATAAATCCCTTAAACAGTTCCTGACTCATTAGATGTTAGCAAACATTATTAATATTCACAAATAATTCAAGTCTATATTACAGAACAGTTCTGGAATAAACATCCAACTTCTTCTTGTTAAGATATTGGTAAAATATAGGAAAATATTTCTTACTTCCTCATTCCATATATAGGTGTTTTTTTGGCAATAAAATATATATAATATTTACCATTTCAAACATTTTTAAGTGTACAGTTCAGTGGCTTCAAGTATATTCACATTATTGTGTAACCATCAATACCATCCACCTCCAGAACTCTTTTCGTCTGGAAAAATTGAAACTCTGTACCCATTAAACAATAATTCCCCATTTCTCCCTCCACCCCAGTCCCTAGCAAACACCATTCTACATTCTGTCCCTATGAATTTGACTACTCTAGATGCCTCGGATAAGTGGAATCATACAATATCTGTCCTTCTGTGACTGGCTTATTTCACTTAGTATAATGTCCTCAAGTTTCAATGTAGCATGTGTTAGAACTTCATTCCTTTTAAAGACTGAATAATATTCTACTGTATGTATACACATTTTGTTTATCTGTTTGTCTATTGTTGGACACAGGTTGCTTTCACTTTTTGGCTATTGTGAGTAATGCTGCTATGAACATGGGTGTACAGATATCTGTTCAAATCCCTGCTGTCATTCCTTATGGTTATATACCCAGAAATGGAAGTGCTGGGTCATATGGCACCTGACCTTTTTATTCTCACTCTTCTCCTTTGGTGTCCCATGCCAGTTTGCATTCCTGTATTTGAGGGATTTATAAATCACACACCAGATTTGTTTTCTGTCTCACAGATAAGTATGCTGATGCATCTTTTCAAAGAGTGGAGATGGGTCGTTTTCCTTAGCCAGCACAGAGTCAACCCACTGCAATGACTCACCTGGCAGATCTACTCCCCATCCCACAGGCTCCTCTGGGGACCAGGAGTCATGCTGTGGCCCTGTTTATTTGAGATGGGAGAACTCTTTCTGTTAGCCATCAGAAATAGCTCTACAAGGACTACCCCTCACTACTCCAGGAATAGGAATTGGTTAGGAAGCTTTTTACCTTTCCCTGAAAACTCACTGCAATTTAACAGTGCTACAAATGGTCTTTGAATACCTGAAATGCACCAGATGTGTGCTAGGCAACAGGGGTGCAAATGTTTGTGAGGCTTGGCCTCCCAGTTTAGTGGGGAGCTTATACGTATCCTTGCTACATCCCCTCAGAATTGATTATAACTAGAATGTCTCACTCACAGTTAAGAAATTAAAGAGCTCAGTGATATTGGAAATGTTTGGATGCCAGATGAGACTTAAGCCCATCAGGCTTGAAGGATAAACAAGATTTTTTAAAATACCATGTTCATTGTAGAAAATTTGGAAAGGCTCAAAGAGAAAAACAAATTGACCTGTTAATTGTTCTACTACCCAGAGATAATCACTGTCAACATTTTGAGGAATATCTTCCCAGTCTGTTTTACATTTCCACAAATTTGTAACATGCTTTTATTTATTTAATTTTTTTTTTTTTTTTTTTCCAGTACGCGGGCCTCTCACTGCTGTGGCCTCTCCCGTTGCGGAGCACAGGCTCCGGACGCGCAGGCTCAGCGGCCATGGCTCACGGGCCCAGCCGCTCCACGGCATGTGGGACCTTCCCGGACCGGGGCACGAACCCGTGTCCCCTGCATCGGCAGGCGGACTCGCAACCACTGCGCCACCAGGGAAGCCCACTAGCATAAATTTTTAAATAACAAAATGGTGTAGAGTGAAAAGCAGGTCCTATCCCTGCTTGTCTGATCAAAGTTCCCCTCCACAGAAGCAGTCACTATTAGCAGTTCTTTGTGTATATTTCCAGAAATTGTAGATACACAAGATTCAGTGTTTGTGCATGTGAATATATTGATACATATATTTATTTTCCCCCCAAAGTGGTAGTGTATTGGACCCACCTCTCCCCACTGGTTCTGTTTTGTTTTCACTGTCTGGTTATTCATGTCATCGTTTATTGTTTGGCTTTTTTTAAAGCTTGCATTGTACTCCATTTAACCATGATCTGTTTAACCAGCCTCCAACTGACAGATACTGAAGTTGTCTCTGGTTTGCTATTTCTTGTTCAGTGATGTGGTGAACTTCTTTATACATAAATCATTGTACATGAGTCAAAAATATGTACAGATTAGAATCCTAGAAAGGAAATCATTGAGGCTTTTGACTTCTTACCCAACTCTAACTCTCTCTGCTTTCCTCCCTCCTCTTTTCCCAAAATAATTATATTGAAATGTCTAGTTAGGTCAAAATTCAGTGTTTATATAATTATGACTATCAAATATTATTCACCACTGAACCAGATAGTATATCATAATCATATCTTCTTCTAGTATAACCTTGTTTTTCCTGCCATTCATAATTGCTAACCCCCTTACTCCTGGCTAAATTGCTTAGTTTTCTACATATCATCACGTTTTACCCCCAGATGATCTAACAGACTTGGCAAACTCTTAGTAATAATTTTCCCCCCAAATTCTCAAACACATTAAATAATCTATCAGTTCCATTTTTTCCTTAAATGACTCCCCTTCACACTTGCATAGGCCTCTGTTCTAGGGATGGTTTCTTGCCAGGTGTGATAAACATCCATCATCCTAGGACTTCCCCTTTGCCACTCTCCTGGGCACATCCTCTGGTTTTTTTTGTTGTTTTTTTCTGGAGTCCGTGTCTTCTGCAGTCTTGTTCACTCCACATTATGTTGAATTATGCTCTTTGGTAACTTCCTCCTAAATGATGTGTTGTGGGCAAATTATTCAAAACTTGCATGTCTGAAAATGTCTTTATTTTCCCCTTACATTTGGTGGGAGTTTGGCTGGATAGAAACTTTTCAATTATAAGCTATTTTATCTCCGAATTTTGAGGGTGTTGCCTTATTGTCTTCTAGTATCTTGTATTGCTGTTTTAAAGTCTTATGCCAGTCAGATTGCTGATCTTTTGTACATGACGTGACCAGGTTTTTTTCATTCGGGACGCTTTTAGAATCTTCTTTTTATTCCCAATGTTCTGAAATTTTAAGATAATGTGGCAGATGTTGCTATCGGGCCATCAAAAAGCATGCCTTCCTTCTCGGCACGGAGGGGTGGTGGGAAGCCCAGGCGGCCCTGCGTGGCATCTCCCAGCCCCCCTGCTTCTAGGAAGAACCTTTAGACCAGTTCTCTCCAACAGAAGGAATGTGAGTGGTACTGACATGGTGGTGAGATTATGAGAATGGACTGAGGTTGGGGAGGCCAGAAACAGGGATGCACCTCACTCTTGGCTGACCAGTATCAAGCAGGGGATGGGGCAAGCGATCCAAAGTCACATTCTTACTGCCAGTCTCCTCCAGTTTCAGCCCCACTCCCTGCTTCCACCCCTGTGGGGTGCTTGGTGACCCTGAGCTGACAGCTCTGGGAGAAATGACTCCCGGCTTGTTCACAGCCCTTTCTCCTGGCTCTTAGGGTTGCAGTTTTCTCTACTCTGATGAGTAAGTTGCCTTTCATTCCTTTTTCCATCTTCCAAAAATTTATGGAAATTCTTTTCTGCTGCTCTCTTTATCTTTATGAGTTGTATCATTTTCCCTCCCTTAACTGTTATTTTGGTGGAGTTTGGGTGGATCCAGAAGTGTATTCATTTTCTAGGGATGCTATGCAAATTACCACTAAACTGGTGACTTAAAACAACAGAAATTTATTCTCTCACATTTCTGGAGGCCAGAAATTGGAAATCAGTTTCACCGGACTGAAATCAAGGTGTTGGCAGGGACACATTCTTCCTGGAGGCTCCAGGGGAAAGTCTGTTCCTAGTCCTTCCAGCTTTTGGGAGCTGCTAGCATTCCTTGGCTTGTTGGCTGCATCACCTCAATCTCTGCCATTGGGATCACATTGCCTTCTCTAATGTGTGTGTCACACCTGTCTCTTCTCTCTCCTATAAAGATGCTTGTTGCTGCATTTAGGGCTCACTCAGATAATCCAGGATAATCTCCCTATTTCAAGGGCTTTAGCCTAATCATATCATAACGTCTTTGTCATTTAAAGTAACAGTCATAGGTTCTGGGGATTAGGACATGGACATATCTTTGGGAGTCATTATTTGTCTTACTACAGGGAGAAAAGATAAAAGCATATGGTCAGTCTACTGTATGTAGTGTGGATCCTTTCTATGCTTTCGTTTAGTACCTTTAGATTTTCTTTTATACATTTACATCTTTGATCCAGTTGGAATTTGTTTCAGAATGGAGCTTCCCTGTTATCCCAAACACTAAATATTAAATATTTTTTCTTTTCCCCTTAGAGAGGAAACAAAGGTGAGTAGCTCTTAAGAGAAAAAAAAAAAAAAAAACACTCACATTTATTTTTCTGTATTAAAAACAAAAGTATTTTTTTAAAAGTTAAAAAAGAAAGATATAGTTTTGGAGAAATTACTTTTCTCCTTTGGATTGTGGAAACTGTGAGTGACATGCCCATCTGTGCATGGAGAACAGAAAGCCCCATCTCCCGTCTGATGGGAACACCCCAGCCTCAGGCAGCAGGATATAGTATTATAGGCATTAGCATTACTCCTATAGACAAACAACAGTGGGAGAATAGTGTGGGGTAGGAAATGATACCCTTAGCTTCCTTCTGGCTTCCCAGACTCACAAGGAACAATAACTATACCCTTTGAGACCTGCAAGCCTGTCCAGGCAAAACATGTAGTGGGTGGTAAGAAGACAAAGCAAACTAGGTCCCTAGTCCGACTTCCCAGGAACCACAGGCTTGGCCACTCTCCCACCTGAACCTGAACAAGTGCAAAATGTTACATTTTCATCCCATTTCTGACACATCCTGGGGCAAATAGCCAATTGCCTCCACAGGGGTTTTGTGTAGGCTATGAATAAGGATTTTTGTATCTCTGCCTTCTTTTAACTTATTTAAGGAAAGTTTAGAGTATGCCAGGAATAATTGTTTTCTTTTAAAGTGCTGTAATTTAGTTCCTTTCTGGACTTTGTATGTATGAATCTCATTTTGCAGCAGTGCCAGGAGATGCAAATAGAAGAATATTATTTCTGAAAACTTGAGATTTTAAGCTGGGTCTTTTATTTCTATTTGTTAGTTTTAGTCTTAATTGTGACATTCATATTATTAAAAGAATAACAGATTCAAATCACATTTTTATTCCAAGTACTAATGCAACAAGTTGCTTCTCAATTTCACACTATTTCTTTTATATATGGGTTATATAAAAGAAATAGGGAGGTTGCCCTCCCCATCAGGGTAAAGTTCCTCTCTCTCTCACTCACACATATTTCTGGGATCCCAGATCTTTCTCTATGGGTGATACAGAATTTTATGCATTCTAATTTTTTTTTTTTTTTTTTTTTTTTTACTTTTCATACTTTCTCAGTACCCCTCTTTGTCTAAGTTTGACTATGTCTTACATGTCCTACACCTGATCTTCCTTCTTGTAATAGTACAGCAACTCAGTCTAATTCTGTGTCTTTGTTTTGAGTGTGCCCAGAGAGTGAGGAAGGTACGTGGTGGGTTGAAGGAAGCAAGAGCTATGGACAAAGAAAGAAGAGGGAGGTACGGTGAGAAGAGATAGTTGCCCTTAAAGAAGATCTCGGATCTTCTCCTTTAAAATTGGAACCCAATATCAGAAAGCACATTTGATTTTGAAATGTATGTAATGTATGGGATGCCTAGCACACGAGCAAATGTCAGAGCAGTAATAAAAGTTAGGGCCACAGCCACTTTTCTTGCATCTCCTATTTTTTTCCGTGGCTTTTTGTGAAAACCTTGGCATAATGCACTATTGCTTAGTTTACAAACTATTTATTTATGAAAGTTGCTAAGGTGAGAGCAGAGGTTTTAGAATCAGAAAGACTTAGTTATAATTCTCAGCTTTGCTATGTGCCCTTGGTCAAATTATGAACCTATTAAAGCTTTAGCTTTTTCATAGTGAATGTTTATCTCATGAGAGATAAAGGAGAAAATGTATGTAAAACCTTAGTATAGTGCTTGGCACTTGAACCAGTCCAGAATATCGGTTAATTCATTCAACAAATATTTATAGAAGGTTTCCTGTGTGCTGGACTGCCTGCTGGGTGCTAAGGATGCTGTGGGAAATGGAACAGATGAGGTCTCTGCCCTCATGGAGCTTATATTCTAACAGAAGAGGCAGATAATAAACACGCAAACAAATAAATGAAATAATTACAGGTGCGTGACTGGGAACAGCAGAGCAGACCTGTGTTAGCTGAGGAAGTCACAGAAGGCTTCACCATAGCCTGAGGGGTGAGAATGAACCAGTGGGCCCAAGAGTTGTTTAAGGCAGAGGAAACTGAATCACTGGTTAGAGATTGGGTTCTACTCGCTGTCAGAGGCCATCAGGGCAAGGCTCCTCCTTGCTTTCTTATGGCCTTTGTCCTTCTATAACCCTGGACACTGCGAATAGGCTCAGACTGTGCCTGTGACTTTCCTTCCTCATTGATCTTCTTATTCAACTGAAATTCAGTAGCCAATCATTTTAATCACCTCCTTGAATATAACCTAACCTCCCTTTTCCATCTCATGGTACTTTACTCCCTTGGCCCTCCCCAACCTCCAGGTATCAACCCTATGCCCTTGTCTGCCCCCATTGAGTGTAGCAGAAGAACAGCATGCAACCTCATTGACTGGTCTCACTTTACATTCCTGGAGGCCCTTATGCAGCCCAGCAATCTTGAGATTTAGCTGGTTCTTCTCTCCCCTACTCTCCTCACAAGTTGATGAAGAGAGAGGACGGAGCATTATGATCCCTGCCCTCTCCCACCAGGTGGATAAGAGAGGGACAGGCCTATGATTCCAAGCTCATTTAAGCCCCAGCTCCCCTGCCTGCCACTCTTGCTTCACCAATACCATGTCATCTCACTCCCCAAAGCACAGCTCCCCTCTCTTCAGAAATGTATTCTTGGGCTTCCCTGGTGGCGCAGTGGTTGAGAGTCCGCCTGCCGATGCGGGGGACGTGGGTTCGTGCCCCGGTCCGGGAAGATCCCACGTGCCGCAGAGCGGCTGGGCCCGTGGGCCATGGCCGCTGAGCCTGCGCGTCGGAGCCTGTGCTCCGCAACGGGAGAGGCCACAACAGTGAGAGGCCCACTTACTGCAAAAAAACCCAAAAAACAAAAACACAAAAGAAATGTATTCTTATTCAGTCACACCCACAAAATCTGTTCAAAGAATCAAGGCGGCAGGTGACTCTTGGTGGCTGACAGGAGCTTACAGCAAAGGAGTGCAGGTACATAAGACAGGGTCATTTTTTACTAATTGTGCCGTTAATCTTGGACTAATTATCAGTTTCTGCCTCTGAGGTTTGCTGTCAGGAAGATCTATGGGAGACCATATTAAAAGTGGTAGAGTACTAAGTGCATCCACGAACTATAATCCAATATTTGTAATTCAATAGATTTTTATTAGCGTCACAATGTTCAAATTTTGGATAAACTTTACGTATCTGGTTATTAATCAGTCAGTAATGGGAATCACAAGCCTTCTTTTACACTTTTTTTCTTTCTTTCCTTCTAGTACACATGTGTTTACCATAAAACCATAGCCCTATGGCTTTAATTGTAATACAAGGACTGGCCCTATAATTTTAATATAAGTACTAATTTTTTATTTCTAATCCAAAGAGTGTCACAAATCCACCTCCATCCCATCTTGGTTCCTAAAGTTCAAAGTTTTGCACACTTGCAAAAACAAACCCTTGGTGTTCAAATTAAAATCAGATTTGTTTCCTTTCCATTGCACATTGCTTTTCCCTGCTATATACTCTATGAGTTCATTGAGTTCATTTCTGGCTCCTTCCCCTCCCCCCACACCAACCGACTGGAGAGAGAGCCCTGGCTGGATGCCTAATGGGCTCCGAGGGACTAGAATCCACAGTAGATTCCCAATTCCAATCTCTCTTTGTGAGATTTCAAAGTCTGCCAGAAATTGCATCTTTTCTACTCTGGCTCCATCTATTGGACGAAAATGACCAATGCTGCCTAAATTTCCCAATTATGGCTTTCTTTGCAGTCTTCAACTTAAGCAGAGCTCTACTACATCTTCCCTTAACATTATACTTAAATGTGACTCTGTGAAGCTCTATTCCTGGACAGAAGGAGTTTAAATGGCTTTTGATCATACCTCCTGGACATATTTTCTTCTTTGGAGGAAAGTTCCACTGTTCCTTAAGAGTAAATACTTACTTTGGTTAGTGGGAGCTTATGGAAGCTGGAAACTTCCATTCATTTTCAGTGATCCTCGGTTACTATTTTCAATATGCAAAGGTTCCTTTTCTGGAAGATCTTCTGCTGATAATTGCTACCTCTATTAGAATCAAAGGAACTGACCTGGGTCTTGAGTTTTAAGTGAACACATTTCTTATATAGTTTTCCAGTCCCTTTGCCTTCCTTATCTCAGGGAAATCTGGTCCACCCTGTTATCTACATATTTCTAACCTTGGAATTGCATTTCTGGCAGTTTCACTTTATTTCTACTCTCAAGTCCAAGGATAAATATCTTTAGTTCATTAATTCTTTCAGCTAATATGTATTGACTGCCTAGTATGAAAAAACATTGATTTATTTAAATAAGAGTATTTAATATATTCGTTGGGAGTATATTAAAATTTCTACCCTCTTGGTGGGGAGAAAAAGGAACACTTCTACACTATTAGTGGGAATGTAAATTGGTACACCCACCAACTATGGAGAACAGTATGGAGGTTCCTCTAAAAACTAAAAATAGAGCTAGCATATGATCCTGCAATCCCACTCCTGGGCATATATCCAGAGAAAACCATAATTCAAAAAGATACATGTACCCTAATATTCATAGCACTATTTACAATAGCCAGGACATGGAAGCAAACTAAATGTCCATCAGCAGCTGAATGGATAAAGAAGATGTGGTATATATATGAATATTACTCAGCCATGAAATAGAATGAAATAATGCCATTTGCAGCAACATGGATGGACCTAGAGATTACCACACTAAGTGAAGTAAGCCAGACAGAGAAAGACAAATATCTTATGATATCGCTTATATGTGGAATCTAAAAAGTGATACAGGGCTTCCCTGGTGGCGCAGTGGTTGAGAGTCCGCCTGCAGATGCAGGGGACACGGGTTCGTGCCCCGGTCCGGGAAGATCCCACATGCCGCGGAGCGGCTGGGCCCGTGAGCCATGGCTGCTGAGCCTGCGCGTCCGGAGCCTGTGCTCCGCAAAGGGAGAGGCCACAACAGTGAGAGGCCCGCACACCACCAAAAAATAAAAATAAAAAAATAAAATAAATTAAAAAGTGATACAAAATGAACTTATTTCCAAAACAGAAAGAGACTCACAGACATAGAAAACAAATTTATGGTTACCAAAGGGGAAAGAGGGGTGGGGGGAGGGATAAATTAGGAGGTTGGGATGAACATATACACATACCACATATATAATAGATAACCAAAACGGATCTGCTGTATAGCACAAGGAACTATCCTCAATATTTCATAATAACCTATAAGAGAAACATATCTGAAAAGGAATATATATATATATATATCACTGTGCAGTACACCTGAAACTAACATGATATTGTAAATTAACTATACTTCAATTAAAAAATTAAATTAAATTTAAAAAATTAAGTTGCTACCCTCCTGAAGAGTATATTCTACGAGATGGGGAAGGGTGGATATGGAGACTGACAGTAAGTAAGCAAGTAAACATAAAGAATGTGAGACAGCAAATAACTGCTGTAGGAAACAGTAAAGCAAGGGAGAGGAGATAAGGACTGCGGGGTTGTGGGCAGTGGCTATTCTGTGATTTTCAAAGACCTCACTAAAAATGTAATATTTGAGAAGGTACCTAAAGAAAGTGAGTAAGTGAGGCATGCAGTTATCTGCGGGAAAACATTTTAGGCAGAAGGAACAGCAAGTGAAAGGCCCTGAGGTAGAAGGCTTGAGTGGCTGGAACAGAACAGGTGAGGGGTAGGAAATAAGATCAGGAGGGAGCAGACCAGGTGGGGTCTTATAAGCCACTGTGAGGCTCTTACTTCTGCACTGAATGAAATGGGAATCCATCTGAGTATTTTGAGCAGAGGAATGACATGATCCGACTTAAATTTTTAATAAAATTTGTGTTGAGAAGAAGCTACAGGGATAGCAAATGTATAGGAGAGATACAATAGGGGGATATTGCAATAATGCAGGCAAGAAAGGATGGTGGTTTGCTACCAGGGTGGTAGCAGCTGAAGCATAAGAAGTGGGCTAATTTTAAAACGTCCTAAGGATAGAGCCGACAGGATTTGCTGATGGATCGATTGGATGGGGAATGAAGGAGTAAGGCCTCAAGGATGGCAACAGGGTTTTTAGCCTGAGAAAACCAGAGGACAGAGTTTCCATTAGTTGAGACAGAGAAGACTAGGAAGAGGAAATTTTTCTCATGGAGATGATTCAGAAGTCAGTAATGTGATTTAGCATATGTTAATTTGAGAGGCCTTTTGGACATTCAAGTAGAGATGTCAAGTAAGTACTTAGAAAATCAGATTTGGAATCCATACTAGAGGCCTGAGCTGGAGGTATACATTCATGCTTCTGTGGATGTGTGTGTGTGTGTGTGTGTGTGTGTGTGTGTGTACTTATTTATTTATTTATTTTGCTCACGCAGCTTGCAGTATCTTAGTTCCCTGACCAGGGGTTGAACTGGGGCCCTGGCAGTGAGAGCACCAAGTCCTAACCACTGGACCACCAGGGAATTCCTTATAGATATACTTTTTTTTTTTTTTTTTTTTTTTTGTGGTACGCGGGCCTCTCACTGTTGTGACCTCTCCCGTTGCGGAGCACAGGCTCCGGACGCGCAGGCTCAGCGGCCATGGCTCACGGGCCCAGCCGCTCCACGGCATGTGGGACCTTCCCAGACCGGGGCACGAACCCGCGTCCCCTGCATCGGCAGGCGGATTCTCAACCACTGCGCCACCAGGGAAGCCCTAGATATACTTTTAATGTCAGGAGCCTGCATGAGATCGCCCAGCAGAAAGAGGACAAATAGAAGGTTTGAGGACTGATCTCAGGGGCACTCCAACATTTAGGGTTGGGGACCTGAGGACAAACCAGCAAGGGAGACTCAGAGGGAGAAGAACCAAGAAATATGTCCTTAACATCCACATGTAAATCAATGAAGTTAGAACCCTCCCTTACACCTTCCACAAACATAAACTCAAAATGGTTTTAAAAACCTAAGTATAAGACATGACACCATAAAACTCCTAGAAAAGAATGTAGGTAAAACATTCTCTGACATAAACTGTAGCAGTGTTTTCTTAGGTCAGTCTCCCAAGGTAAGAGAAATAAAAGCAAAAATAAACAAATGGGACTTAAAAGCTTTTGCTCAGCAAAGGAAATCATCAACAAGATGAAAAGACAACCTGTGGAATGGGACAAAATATTTGCAAACAATGTGACTGACAAGGGCTTAATTTCCAAAATATACAAACAGCTCATACAGCTCAATATCAAAAAAACAAACAAGCCAACCAAAAAAATGGGCAGAAGACCTAAATGGACATTTCTCCAAAGAAGAAATACAGATGGCCAATAGGTACATGAAAAGCTGCTCAACATCACTAATTATCAGAGAAATGTAAATCAAAACTTCAGTGAGGCAGCACCTCACACTGGTCAGAATGGTCATCATCAAAAAGTCTACAAATAATAAATGCTGGAGAGGGTGTGGAGAAAAAGGAATCCTCCCACACTGTTGGTGGGAATGTAAATTGGTGCAGGGACTATGGAGAACAATATGGAGGTTCCTTAAAAAACTAAAAATAGAGTTGCCATATGTTCCAGCAATCCCACTGCTGGTCATGTATCTGGAGAAAACTCTAATTTGAAACACACCCCAGTGTGCATAGCAGCACTATTTACAACAGCCAAGACGTGGAAGCAACGTAGTGTCCATCAACATATGAATGGATAAAGAAGATGTGATATATATATATATAGGAATACTACTCACTTATATATATAATGGAATACTACTCAGCCATAAAAAAGAATGAAATAATGCAATTTGCATTATTTCCACATGAATGGACCTAGAGATTATCATACTAAGTGAAGTAAGCCAAAGACAAATATATGATATCACATTATGTGGAATCTAAAAAAAAAATGATACAAATGAACTTATTTACAAAACAGAAACAGACTCACAGACATAGAAAACAAATGTATGGTTACCAAAGGGGAAAGGGGGTGGGGGGAGGAACAAAGTAGGAGGTTGGGATAACAGATACACACTACTATATATAAAATAAATAACAACAAGGTCATACTGTATAGCACAGGGAACTATAGTCAAAATCTTGTAATAACCTATAATGGCAAAGAATCTGAAAAAGAATATAAACATATATATATATAACTGAATCACTGCTGTACACCAGAAACTAACACAACATTGTAAATCAACTACTATACTTCAGTTTAAAAAAATGTGTCCTTGGGACTTCCCTGGTGGTCCAGTGGTTAAGACCCCATGCTTCCACTGCAGGGGGTACAGGTTCGATCCCTGGTCAGGGAACGAAGATCCTGTATGCTGCCACGTGGCGTGGCAAAAAAAAAACTAAAAATTTAAAAATTTAAAAATGAGTCCTTAAAGACGAGGGGAAGTAGCATTTGTAGAGGGAAAAGGTAATTAACATGACAAATGCTGCTGGTAGAGCAGAGAGGACTGAAAATTGACCATGATATTTACCACGAGGTAGTCATTGATTACCTTGATTCAGGAAATCTCAGTGAAGTGATGAAGTGGAAGTCTGACTTTAATGGTTTAAATAGAGAACGGGAGAAAAGAAAAGGAACACAGAATACACATAACTCTTTTAAGGAATTTTTCTGTAAAAGGGAACAGAGAAATAGAACAGTAGGTGGAGGGAGATGTGTTTTTAAACCAACTCCATGGAGGCATATTTTATATACAATATAATATAAAATAAAATGCTTACATTTTAAGTATACTTGTCTATGAGTTTTGACAAATATACACAAACTAGTTATCACCACCACAGTGAACATATAGGATATTTGTATCACCTCAGAAAGTTCCTTCACACTTCCTGCTGTCAGCACTTCCTCATACTCAAACCCAGGCAACCACCACTGATCAGATTTTTATCATCATTGATTTTGCGCCGGTTCTAGACTTGATATCCTGGAATCATACAATATGCGATCTTTTGTGTTTGGCTTCTTTCTCTTCTTTCTCCCTGTTGTTGTGTTTATCAGCAGATCATTCCTTTTTTTATTGCTGACTTGTATTCTATCGATGGACATAACATGATTCGGTTATCTATTTACTTGTTAATGGGATATTGGAGTTGTTTATAAATTATACAAAAATATATCCTTATAATGTATATATGAGTATAGTATATACAGAAACAAAAAAAAAATTTGTAACTATGTGTGGTGATGGATGTTAACTAGACTTATTGTGGTGATCATTTTGCAATACATACAAATATAGAATCATTGTTATACACTTGGAAGTTAATTTCTTCACATTTTTATAATATAAAGACATTTTATTGAATTCTGCACATGTGCAGAATTTGTAAACATGTAAACATTTACATATAATATGTATACTTTTATAAAAATAATATATATCATTTATATGTATATAATTCATTGTATCATTTATACATAAATAATTTTTACATAATTGTATTTATATATATTATATATTTAATCTTGTCTGGATTAAATCGGCTTCTTTATGTGAGAAAAATACTTTTCTAACCACCAATTAGATGTCAAGGAATATAATGTTAGCATACACAAAATAATTAATATTTATTTATAATGTGTTAGATCCTATGATGACAACAAAATAAAATCTGATTGCATACAAGAGATTTTTTTCCTTTGCTCCCATCCAAATACATCAGGTTGCTCCCATCCAAATACATCAGGTTGTTACAAAGGCTCATATTGACTGAGCAAGCCAAAGTTGAAAAACTGCTGTAATGAGTTAGAAGAAAACGAAGTGCATTGAATCTAAGGATTATATAGGGGTGGAAAGAGTATGAGAATTTTAAGTGAGAAAAGCTAGATTGAGTTCTTGACCCACCACTTCTTAACTATGTGTCCTTGGGCAAGATACTCAACCATTCCCCCAAATCCCAGTTTCTCTTATGTAAAATAAAAGCAATAACAGCAATAACATTCAGGGAGCGCATGTTAGGTGCCAAGCTAGCGCTTCATGTACATTACTCCGTTAACTCTTCACATCAACCCTTTCAAGTGGGTACTGTTATATTCTCAATCTGCAAGTGAGGAAACTGAGGCTTGCGAAGTTAAATAATTTGTCCAAGATCTTACAGCGAGTAAGCGATGAGGCAGAGATTCAAAGTTTGATTCCAGAGCCCATAATCTTAACTATTACACTATACTACCTTACCATAATAATATAATGTGATAATCAAACTAGTTAATGTATGTTAGAACGCTTAAGGTACTTGGCACGTGTTATTTTCACCTCATTAGAGGGGGTATCATTAATCTAATAGAGAGCATCAAGATATAAAGAAATGAGCACTGAGATTGTTAATCAGGGGCCCTGAGATTGTCCATAAATCAGAGCAGTGGTTGTGGCAACGCCGCTTAACACTTCCAGCCTCAGTTTGATTAATCTGTAAAAATGACTAGGTAACATTTAGCTCTTTCTAGCTAGAAAATTATGTCGCTTTGTCAGTTTATGACTTTCTGGACCTAGCTTTCTCTCATCTGCTGGTTCTAAGTTTTCTTCTCCGAGACTTTGTTGCATTTTCCTCCCTTGTTCCCACCTCCTGAATGCCTTGAGTTCATATACAAAATTTTCAAAACGTATAACATGCTTAGAAATATTTGTGAACAATGGAATGACAAACCTTTTTTTCCTCTGGAAAGTTTTGCTTATTTTGTTTTGTTTTGAGAAGCTAATGCATTTTCACTGTCCAAAAGTCAAAACCCTATCACAAGTCATACACTGAGGAGTTTTGCTCCCCACCCTGACCCTGTCTACCCTTTTTCTCCTGCCTCCATTTCTTACTTTCTGATTCATCCTTCGAGTGATTATCTATCTATGCAGTTCAAGCAATATGAGTATAAATATTCCTATTTTCTCCCCCTTCTTACACAAAAAATGATACATTATATTCAGTGTTCCACACTTTGCTGTTTTCTCTTAACAATGTACCTTGGAAGTTACCTTACATCAGTACACACAAAGAGCTTCCTTTACTTTATTAATTTTTTTTAGCTGTGTATTATTCAATTGTGGGACAATACCATCGTTTATTTAGCTAATCTCCTAATGAAGGACACTTGAAGGACATTTCTAATATTTTGCTATTACAAACTATGCTGCAAATGAATAAAACTGTATACATATCATTTCATATTATACACAGCTGTATCTGTAGGACAAATTCCCAGAAGTGGAATTCCTGGGTTTAAGAGTAAATGAACTTGTAACTTTTATAAATATTATCATATTGCCCTGCATAGAAGTCAGACCATTTTACACACCAGCTAGGAATATATCAGAGTGCCTATTTCTCACATATTTGCCAATATTGTGCTGTCAAACATTAGATTTTTAAGTAATCTGACAGGGAAAATGGTATGCAGAGTGAGTTTCATTTGCATGAAGATGTAGCTTTTAAAAAAGAGTTGGAATGTGGTGGGGTGGGGATGGTGATGTGATTAGGCGATTGGGATTGACATGTATACACTGATGTGTATAAAATTGATGACTAATAAGAACCTGCAGTATAAACAAACAAACAAACAAAACAACTAATACTAAACTTTCTTTGGGTTAGTTGTATGGAAATATGTTAATATAAATGTTTCAGACATTACATGAAATTTCTAAAAATCTTATATGTTCTGGTATAATGTTATAAGTCATAATTCTAGTTATTACTTTAAAATGTATATCTCAGAAATAACTAAATTTCCTTGTCAATTGCATTATTATGAACTTTCATAAAATCTTTAACCGTGGTCATTTTTAAGTCTTTTGTCATTTACAGACAGTTCTGGGTGTACTCTGATGCTTTTGCAAAAATGTTCCTATAAAAGGGTTTCATCTTCAAGGAATTCATGGAAAAGACTGACAAGTACAGGTTTCTGGTAACTGACTATACTGCTGAACCAAATGAATAAGCATTTTCAGAACTCTAATGGAAAACTGATGAACTCATAAAAGTGCTAACAAAAGATTAAGATGAAAAAAAATTAATTACATGGGACTGAAAAAAGATAAGTACTAGGGATGTAATGTACAACATGATAAATATAATTAACAGTGCTGTATGTTATATATGAAAGTTAAGAGAGTAAACCCTAAGAGTTCTTATCACACACACACACACACACACACACACACACACACACACACAAAGAGTTGGGAAGTTGAAATGCTGGTCAAAATTCAAGGTAAATTTTGGTAGAAAGGGATTCTTCAAAGCAGACCCTAAGTCTGAAGCTTTGCAGCAGACTAATACGTGAAACTGACTTTGGAACAAAACAAAAATATTTTTCAGTAACTCAAAGATTTATGTCAAGGAAGTTCACGGAAATTTGGCAACTGCTCTGTAGTTACTCAATCTTAATCCAGAAAGATCAAATGCTGCATTCCTGCAGACTGGCCTTGAGCTGTCCTGCAGCCCTGTTAACTGAATTTTATTTCTTGTTGGGTTCTAGTATGGCCTGCATATTAGTAACTCCAAATTAATAACTGCATATTAATAAACTCCAAGGCAAAATAATACACATATAATGTCTTGAACAGATATAGAGCAAAAATGGCACAAATGATGAAAAATAGAACCGGAGGGAATCCCTTTTGTTAGTGAGTCAGTCTCTCCCTCTCCTTCCCCTTTCCTCTCTCTTCTCTCTCTCTCTCTCTCTCTCTCTCTCTCTCTCTCTCTCTCTCTCTCTCTCTCTCTCACACTCACACACACACACACACACACACACACACAATCCCAGCAGAAGCATTTCTTTCAGAATCAAAGAAACAGAAATGTGTAGATTCTGTTCTACTTTTCCCCTTGACTCCAAGGGAGGAAAGGAATAAATCCATTTTGGGGGGTAGAATGTAATGTAAAATATGTAGTGTTTCTGCTATGTTTGTATGTTATAGAAACTACTGTACTGAAGGCCATCTAGTATCATTTCTTTTGGTAACCCGTCACACCTCATTTAATTTAAATACAAATTATGCCTCATCTTATTCATCAAAATAAAATGGTAATAATGCTGATAGCCACCTCATAGGGGTTTTGGTGAAGATTTTAAAAGTCTAACATGTAAAGTGAGTGCTTGGCACAGAGTTAAGCATTCAGTAAATGTTAGCTGTTATCATATTTACTTTTTGTTAGTAAGAAATTTCATGTGACCGTAGAATCTTTGGACATGGTATCCATGGAAGTCACAATATGCATTGCTTTTATATATTTAGGAAAGTCTTGAAAACTTACTGCACAGTGGTCAGATTCGACACAGAAAGTGAGAGTGATGATGGAAAGAGTCCTGCAATGGTTAGTGTTAATGCTAAACTTGTTTGATTTTAAACTCAAGTGTGAGAGGCAAAATAATGACCCACATAGATGTGCTAATACTTGGAACCCATGAAAATGTTCACTTATACGTCAAAAGAGTTTTTGCAGATGTTATTTTGGGTAGGACCCTTGAAAATGATTATCCTGTATCATCCAGATGGGCCCAAGCTAATCATGAGTCCTTAAAAGAGAGAACCTGCTGTGGTCAGAGGGAGAGATACGATGATGGAAAAAGGGTCAGAGAGAAGTGATGTGAGATCTCACCCAGCAGACCAGCTGTTGTTGGTTCTAAAAAATAGAAGTGAGCTAATGGAACACAGGAGGACCCTAAAACTGGGAAAGGCAAGGAAGAAGACTCTCTCCTTGAGTATCCAGAAAGGAACAAGGTGCTGCCCACACCTTGATTTTAGCCCAGTGAGTCTAAGTTTGGATCCATCCTACAGAACTGTGAGATAGTCAATTTGTTACAGCAGCAAAAGAGAACTAATAAACAGTCTACTGAAAAAACTGCACAACATGAGAGCTGTGAGTTTCAGTTTTATTTGGGGACTTATTGAGAACTGTAGCCCAGGAGATGCCTCTCAAATAGCTCTGAGGAGCTGCGCTAGAGAGGCTGGGGGTGAGGAGGTCAGTAGATATGTGATTTTGGCGAAGGGGTATGTGCAATCAAGCACACATCTTGGTAGAAGGTTACTATTAGTAAGAGGAACAGGTCTCTCAGTTAATGATTTTAGTGCTTTTCTAAGTATGGGAAGATGCAAGAATCTGGGTTCATGAAATTTTCTCCTGAAAATATCTATCTGAGGGCCTGTTCTGCCTGTTTTCCCAGAGCACAGAGTGCCTCATCGCTGATCTTCACCCTGAATTCTTTCCAGGGTGTGTGGCAGGTCAGTGAGTGCAGTGGCTAATGACTCAATTCTTGTAGAACTGGGTGGCGAGTGACATTCCTTAGTTGGCAACACCAAGGTGGCAATCTTTTGCAAGGACGTAGAACTTAGGTCCATTTATTACATGTTTTGTACTAAAAAAAATTTTAATGAAACATTCCAGGAATAAGTAAACAGCACCAAAACTATACATTCCACTGGCTTGAGCTGTAGGTGATTGAGGAACACAATATTCCAGTTTGCTGTTCTACAACATTTGAGATGGCTCAACTCAGGCCTGAGGCTGAAGACTTTTGAGGTATTGGCAATAAAGTCGAATCACTGGTATTTCAGGGCAATGCTGAATCCATCTCTGTTGGGACATTCAGACATACATTTATAAATGCACTGGGTGATTTTATCATGCTTGGTGAAATTACATCTTTTGGAAACTTTTGGCAAGAAATAGTTTGGCTCACAATTCAGAAATTTAAAATATGGCATACCCTACATTTCTAAAATTGTAGAATTGAAGGACTTTCAGATCATTTTGTGTGACAAAACTTAATGAAAATAAATTAACATTGTGCAGTTCACCTTTTACAATAGCAATAGTGTGAAGGAAGACTACTGATGTTTGTTACTGACTCACAGTGCAATATGGTCTTGAAAGAAAAATATGCCAACATTGAAATATCAGAATTTTATAAATATGTCCGGGGTAGTTAACTTACATATAAATCCATTTGGAAAGTTTCTGTCTATCTTCTGATGTACTTACACTGTAGAACAAAAATATGTAAAGGACACATTCTAACATTTCAACTATATTGTGTTCTCTATGATATCATTTTTTTGAAACTTACTGACACTTTATTACCTAGTGCATTGTCAATTTTATAAGTGTTCTCTCTGAACTTATTAGAAAATTGGATTACTTAAGTACAGGTTACTACATGTCTGAAATTTATTATATTCTTATTGATAGTTTGATCTATTAGTTACTGAAAGAGGTATGTTAAAAGAATCTCCAATATGATTGCATATTTGCCCATTTCCATGAAATTCTGTTTTATAAATAATATGTATATATACATATATATCATATATACATGGGCTATGTTACGTTTGGAGTCACAAGATATTACAGGTTAATTTAAATGTTTAGATGGTGGTCCCATTTATATTTTATAATGCATTTTCCCCTGAAAGTCCATTTAGTCAAACAGCAATACAGCAAGTTAACTTTCTTTGAATTCTTTTTACCTAGTATTTGTTTTTCTATTCTTTTGTCTTCAACCTTTTTGTTTTCATGATTTTGATGAGTCTCTTCTAAATGTGGTAGAGTCAGAATTTTTGCTTCCTAAATGAAAGTCTGCCTTTTATATTGGTGTATTTAATCCTTTTGATATACTGGAATTTATTTTCAAGATTTCATTTTACTCTTTTAAAACACGTGCCTTTTAAATGCTTTCTCCCTCCTTTTATTCTTTCTTTTGGAGCTTAAATGATGTACTTGTCAGGATAGAGGCCAAACTGCAAGAATAACAAAAAGACTTTAAAATAAGTACCTTAAAGAGTGTAAATGTTGACTTCTCTCTCATGGAACATTTCAGAAGTGGGCCAGGATGGGGATAGGGGTGGAGGAGGTGCTGCCACATCAACATAGGTAAGAAACTCTACTACCTGAGGTCCTTCATGTACTCAGGCTGGTACACTGGTTCTGCCACTCTGCTATCTTTAATGCTTAATTTCCATTTATTTTTGCATCTCATGTGATCACTCTGGTTGTTGTCATTTTCTAGCCTGTGGAAAAGGAAAATAGAGAAGGTTTCCTTATAAAAAGTTAATCTGTTTTCACACATCACTTCCACTTGCAAACAACTAGCAAAAACTGTAATAGGGACACACCTAGCTGAAAACGAAGCTGAGAAATGTGGACTCTGGTTGGTAAGTCATGTGCTCAGCTAAGATTCAGGGTACTCTGTTCCTAAAAGGAAGAAAGGGAAAAATGATCCTGCCAATAACACTTTGGCTCATTACTCCTTTCCTGCTTTATATGATATATTCATCCAGTAATAGAAATAGTTCTATCTTGCTTTAATTTTTATCCTCTGACGAGATCATGGTTACTGTTACAATCAAGTGTTATTTAGATTTACCCATACGGTTGCTAATTTTTTTGCTTATCATTTCTCCTTGCCTCTTAGTCCTTCCTTTTGGGTTCAATTTTACTATTCTTGAAGAACATTGTGTTGTCTATTGCTGCATAACAAATTGCTCTAATATGTAATGGATTGAAACACCTATCTTCTCACTGTTTCTGGATGTCAGAATCTGGTGCGGCTTTGCTGTGACCTCTGCTTCAGGGTCTCTCCCAGGCTGCAATCAATGTGTCAATGGGGGATGTGGTCATCTGAAGGCTCAACTGAGGAAGTATCTGTTTCCACCTCACTCAAGTGTTTGTTGACAGGATTCAGTTCTTCGAGGGTGGGCAATTGGACTAAGGTCTTGGTTTCTTGCTGGCTGTTTGCCAGAGGCCACCCTCTGTTCTTTGCCCTGTGAGCCTCTCCAACATGGAAGCTTCTTCATCATGTCATGTAAGCATGAGGGCAATAGAGGAAGAAAGCCAGCAAGACAGAAGTCACAGTCTTTTATAACCCAATACCAGAAGTGACATCCCATCACTTTTGCTGTATTTATTTGTTAGAAGCGAATCACTCAGTCCAGCCCATGCTCAAGAGGAGGGGATTATACCTAGGCATGAATCCCAACAGGTGGGGATCATTGGGAGCCAGGTCAGAAGCTGCCTGCTACAAACATCCTCTTTATAAGTTCTTTTAGTAAGAGTCTGAGGGCAATAGTTCTATTAATTGTTGTTGACTTAAAAATGTCTTTATTTCAGCCTCATCTATTTCTTCTGGGACTTCAAATAGAAGTATGTTAGACCCCTTGATATTGTAACACAGGCCAATGCTGCCATGTTCTTTTCTTTTTCTCCCCCAGTCTTTTTTATCTTTGGATGTCATTTTGCAAGTTTATATTGCTGTGTTTTCAGGCTCACTGATCTTTGCTTGTGCAATGTTATTGATTTCTAACCTTTCTACATTTAGACATTTCAAAACACACTTCCAAATGGCTCACCATCAAAGGATAAACAGTGTAGAAATTTGAAAATATTTAAACTAAACAATAAAGAAAGTATTTTGTTTCAAACTCTGTATGCAGTCAAACATAGAACTTCGGAAATTTTAAATAGAGGACTTTAAATACTTCTTTAAAAAACAAAATTGAAAATTAGTGAGATTGTATCTAGATCAAGAAGTTAGAAAAAGAACAAACAAGTAAATCTAAGGAACTTAGAATGAAGGAAATTATAAATATAAATGAATAAATAAAAGTAGAAAACAAAGATACAGGTGAGATCAATGTCCAAAGCTGTTATTTGAAAAGCCTAATAAAATCAACTTTTGGCAGAATTATTCAAAGAATATAGGGAGATGACCCAGAAAATAATACATGAAATATAAAAAACAGTATACCTATAGATATATCAGAGGTTTTTTTAAAAGATAAGTAAATAATAAGGAAAATTATATGCTAATAAGTATTGCAAATTAGGTAAAATACACCATTTGCTAGAAATTTATAACTTTCTAAACCAGGTTTTGAATAAATAGAAAACATGAATAAACCTATAAGTATGACAGATAAATAAAGGGAGGCAATCAAGCATTTATTCCACTTTTCCTATACAGGCTCTATTTCAGGATATCTGAATAGAAGATGAGGGCAAGTCTGTCTTTGCAAAAGTAGCCTAGGTAATCAATGAAGAAGAATTGGTAGAATTAGAACACCAGCATTTTGCATGCCCAAGTGAACTGTTCATCAGGAGTGGCTAAGATCACAAAAAGAAACAACCAACTATTAACATTTGAGGGGCATGTTTAAAAGTTTAGGGCTTCCCTGGTGGCGCAGTGGTTGAGAATCCGCCTGCCGATGCAGGGGACACGGGTTTGTGCCCCAGTCCGGGAAGATCCCACATGCCGCAGAGCGGCTGGGCCCGTGAGCCATGGCCGCTGTGCCTGCGCGTCCGGAGCCTGTGCTCCGCAACGGGAGAGGCCACAACAGTGAGAGGCCCGCATAAAAATTTTTAAAAAATTTAAAAAAATAAAAGTTTAGAAGTACCTAAAAAGTAAATATAACAAAGAAATGGGACCTGAAACTGAGGAAGCCACTTGGTTCAAGTTCTTATTTGCATATAATGATTTAATTGTAACCAATGACAGAGGGATTTAATGATTTAATTATAAGCAATGACAGAGGGATTTATAGTGTTGTAAGGTTCACAAAAGTTGTGTTATGTCAGAGAATGGTTTTTGCGAGGGCTGAACTGAGTCCTGGAGGGTGGCTACACTTTAGCCAGGTGCAGGCGGAGGAGTACATAACATAATGCAGGGAAGAAAGGCATGAGGCAGGATGGATGGGTGGTGGAAAGAGCTTGAGGGACATTGTGGGTCCAGCTGAGCAGTTTGTTTTATTTTACTAATAAATGGTCATTTCAATGGCAATGGAATATCACATAATGATGACAGACTGTCATTCAGGGATTTCATCCAGAAAGTGAAAATAAAGGAAACCTTATTTGAAATGGAGTTGGGAAGCCCTGAAGGGGAAGCTCTCACACACCACCATTCATTGCCCTTTGTAGACTCCATCACGAAGGAGCATACCTTTCACTCCCTAACAGGAAGTAGCTTACTCTACACACCTCAGCAGGAGAAAAGATGATTTTTCTCCTTGCCCAGCCAATGGGAAACCACTACACTCAGCCAATGAAAAGCTACCACCACCCTGAATTCTCATTGACCTCCAATGAACTTTTGTTCAAAACAGCCCCTCCCAACTTCCTCCTCTCCTCTATAAAAGCAAGCCACTTTTCTCTATTCTCTGACCTTGCCTGTAGTTTGCCATAGCTTGCATGTCCTGAGTTGCAATTCCTCTGCTATTCCTGAATAAACTCATTTTGCTGGTTGAATAACTGGCTATTTTATTTTTAAGGTTGATGAAACTAACTTGATCATATCAATATTTTAATAGGATTGGCCTACTGGCAGTATGAAGCATACTTTAGAGCAAGGTAAGATTGCAGGAAAGAAGGTCAATTAAAACAAAGATAGCAATTTATTTAAATATCAGTGATTTAATTTAAGTTAGAAAACCCACCAATATCATCAGCCATATTAATAAATCACCTGGGAGTGGAATGAGTAATTTCTTAGAGTGAAATATACTTAGGTTTAATTTCATACTCCTTTAAAAAATTTTAGATAATGCTAATTTCTGACCCTATTCCTAAACTATATGGATTGTGTAGAATATTAAGCATCTATTATTGAATATAGATGTGAAATAAATATATATTAATAATATAATTTACAATAATATAATAATAAAATTATATGGATATAATGTGTAAGTATATAATTAAATATAATAAAAACAATAAAATGGTCATTTCTTGTGCTTATGTCCTGGACTTGGGACCAGGAAGACCTAGATTTAAATTTTGGAGTCACAATTTAATAGCAGTATAATTCTAAGAAAGTCACAACCATTGTGCACCTCAGTAGGTTCATCTTTAAAATAAGAGGGCAGGGATTGTTTTGTTCACTGCTGTGTCTCCAGCAATAGCATAGTGATTTACACACTGCTAATGTCAATAAATATTTAATGATTAAAGGCATGTCTACTCTACAGAGTTGCTGTGCTAATGAAATGAAATAAAAATTGTGAAAGTTTCTAGAACAAATAACCCTAAAATTTATATGGAATCACAAAAGTCCCAGAATTGTCAAAGCAATCCTGAGGAAAAAAGAACAAAACTGGAGGCATAACCCTTCCAGACCTCACACTATACTACAAAGCTACAGTAATCAAAACATCATGATATTGGCTCAAAACAGACATATAGATCAATGGAAGACAATAGAGACCTGGAAATAAACCCACACACCTTTGGTCAATTAATCTATGACAAAGGAAGCAAGAATACACAGTAGAGAAAAGACAGTCTCTTCAATAAGTGGTGTTGGGAAAGCGGGACAGCTACATGTAAATCAATGAAATTAGAACACTTCATCACACCATACACAAAAATAAACTCAAAATGGATTAAAGACCTAAATGTAAGGTCAGACACTATCAAACTCTTAGAGGAAAACATAGGCAGAACACTCTATGACATAAATCACAGCAAGATCCTTTTTGACCCACCTCCTAGAGAAATGGAAATAAAAACAAAAATAAACAAATGGGACCTAATGAAACTTAAAAGCTTTTGCACAGCAAAGGAAACCATAAACAAGATGAAAAGACAAACCTCATAATGGGAGAAAATATTTGCAAATGAAGCAACTGACAAAGGATTAATCTCCAAAATTTACAAGCAGCTCATGCAGCTCAATATCAAAAAAACAGGGGCTTCCCTGGTGGCACAGTGGTTGAGAATCCGCCTGCCGATGCAGGGGACACGGGTTCGTGCCCTGGTCCGGGAAGATCCCACATGCCACGGAGTGGCTGGGCCCGTGAGCCATGGCCACTGAGTCTGCGTGTCCGGAGCCTGTGCTTCACAACGGGAGAGGCCACAACAGTGAGAGGCCCGTGTACCACAAAAAAAAAAAAAAAAAAAAAAAAAAAAATCCAAAAAAAGAAACAACCCAATCCAAAAATGGGCAAAAGACCTAAACAGACATTTCTCCAAAGAAGATAAACAGATTGCCAACAAACACATGAAAGAATACTCAACATCATTAATCATAAGAGAAATGCAAATCAAAACAACAATGAGATATCATGTCACACCGGTCAGAATGGCCATCATCAAAAAATCTAGAAACAATAAATGCTGGAGAGGGTGTGGAGAAAAGGCAACCCTCCCACACTGTTTGGGAATGTAAACTGGTGCAGTCACTATGGAAAACAGTATGGAGCTTCCTTAAAAAACTAAAAATAGAGCTACCATATGACCCAGCAATCCGCTCCTGAGTATATATCCAGAAAAGATGAAAACTCGAATTCAAAAATATACATGTACCCCAATGTTCATAGCAGCACTATTTACAATAGCCAAGACACGGTAACAACCGAAGTGCCCATCAACAGACAACTGGTTTAAGAAGATGTGGTTATCATATATACAATAGAATATTACTCAGCCATAAAAAAGAATGAAATATTGCCATCTGTGGCAACATGGATGGACCTAGAGATTACTATACTTAGTGAAGTCAGTCAGTCAGAGAAAGACAAGTATTACATGATATCACTTATATGTGGAATTTAAAAAGTAATACCAATGAATCTACATACAAAACAGAAACAGACTCACAGACATAGAAAACAAACTTATGGTTACCAAAGGGGAAAGAAAGGGAGGGTGGGAGGGATAAATTAGGAGTATGGGATTAAGAGATACAAATTGCTATACATAAAATAGATAAGCAAAAAGGATTTACTGTGTAGCAAAAGGAACTATATTCAATATCTTGTAATAACATATAATGGAAAATAATCTGAAAAAATATATATAACTGAATCACTTTGCTGTATACCTGAAACAATCACAATTTTGTAAATCAAATATACTTTAATTTTTAAAAATTGTGAAAGTTCCTAACACAGTTCTTAACAAAGATACTATTAAATGGCTGCTTTGTGCCAGGAACTATGCCAGCTGCTGGGGATATGAAGATGAATAAGACAGCCTTGCTACTCTTGGGAGCTTCAGTCTAAAGGAGCTACACAAAGTATTTGTGATGGAGCACAAGGTACTGTGAAGCTCAGAGTAGGTGCTCTATAAACATTGAACCTAAATTTTATAACACTTTACAGTTTACAAAGCACTTTCATGAACATTATCCTATTTGAAACAATGGGTACCATAAATTTTACAAGAATAAACAAAGGTCTTAGGCATTCAGCAGAAGAAGGGATGATCTTTTGTGATGAGTAAGCATGACTTCATGGGAGAGATGGAATTTTAGTTGAGTTTCAGAATACAGATGGATTTTGACAGGAGTGAAAGATGGAAGGTTGGGAGTTTTATAAGACAGAGAAATACGCAGGCAAAAGCTTGTCCTCTGTAATCCCATATCACTTCTTTATCCGTGTTCACAAACCACATGTTTATAAATTCCCTCTGGAATACCGAATCTTGATATCTGTAATTTTTGGAATCTGCCCTTACTGGCCTTTGAAAATCTGGAAAACCTTTTTTTATTCATCTTTAATTTTCATGCACATGATTCATGAATTCTGATGATTACTAATGGAAATTACATGACAGTACTCATTTATTCATAAATACTTATTGAAACCTTGATATGCTCAAGGCCTTGTCCCTGGCAGTGTGGAGCCTACTAAGATGAACTATGTATACAAGCAATTACCCCACAAAGCAGAGAGCTGTAAGTGCCCTAAAGGAGCTGAAGCTGGATTTACGCTAGGAGGGCTGAGAGGAGAGGGATCATCTGCAGCGGTTGTTTTTGGTTTGTTTTTTGTTTTTTTTTCCCAGTTCTCCTCCTACAAGTCATTCATCTGACTTTGGAGATTTGATCTTATAAAAGAAAGATTAACTGTTCTTTCACAACCTCCTCTTCCGTATTACTTGCAGGGTTTGTTGTAACTGGTTCAACTCGAACGTCTTTCTCTTTACCAGAAGACTGAGGCAATTTAGGAGCCGAAAGGCTGCGGACTCCCTGCCCTCAGGTTCAGTACTCACCATACATTGTCTCGAGGGGCTTTACTCAGGCCTGTACTTTCTTGTTCTGAATATTCTTTAAGGTATCTTTTATTGTGTTTAGCATATTTTTAATACCCACTTGACTTTAGCCTTTGAAGAGTAGCCTTAGGCAGGAAGGCCCAGGAAGAGTTATGGCTCTTTGTGACGCACTATCCCATCCTGCCTGTCAGTTTTTCTAACCCTCAGGATGGCCCTGAAGGATGGAACATCTTATCCATGTAAAGGAGATTCTGACCCCTCTAAAAGAATAATTTATCCAAGGTCTCAGAGCTCAAAAGTGGTAGACCTTGGATTTGAACATCGTTATTTCTGACCTCAACGCCCACGCTTTTCCCACCACAACGTATTAACCGTGATAAAGTGTATTTTAAAATTCATCTTCTTGGTTTTTAAAAATTCTTTAAAAAAAAATCTCAGTTCACCAGTTTCCTGTTCAGGCCCATGGATTTCAGGTGCTCAACGAGCATCTATTTGCCATTCAAAGCCTAGGATCATTATCTGCCTTCTTGGGTATCCTCGTTTATTCATTACTGTGATCATTTATAACTTTATAGTCATAGTTATTCTCCTGGGTGTCTGCCTATTGGCTTTCTGAAATTTCCCACTGTCCTTGTTGACAATGGTTAGAATTCCCTTTTATCATAGTTTTTGAACTCCAAGATGACAATCTCCCTTTTTTTTTTCCTTAATGGGCAGGAGGAGGAGGGAAGCGCAGGACAAAAGAAAGTGCTTTAGTTAACTGGGGATGGTTTTACTGTATCTTTCCGTCAGACGTTCAGCTATCTTGTAAAATTTATTGTTCCTGCTTAGCAACTCCAGAAGCTAAAAAAGCAGCAAGATCAATACAAAACCTGGTCAGTAGCTAGAACAACAAGGCGCGTAGCCCCGCCTCTATAACCACGCCCGGGAGGCGGAGCCGCGCTTGCGGCCCTCGGGACTTATAGGTCACCCGGAAGGCGCGCGGGGCCTTGGCGATGCACTGAGCAGGCCCTCGCCGGTACCCCGGCCGTCAGGCAGGCGCAGCGTCAGCCCGCCCCCAGTCTTGGAGTCTCCCTCTCGTGGCCGCTGCTGTGCGGCCTGCATCGCCTCCCGTAGTTATCCGACCGGCTATGGCCGCTCGTCTCCTGCGTGTCGCCTCCGCCGCCCTCGGCGACACAGCCGGCCGGTGGCTGCTCCTCGCCGGACCCCGCGCGGGTGCCGGCGGCCTCCGGGGGAGCTGGGGGCAGGGCGGGAGCGCCAGGCCGGGCCTGGGCGGCGGCGCAGCTGTAGTGACGCGGACGCTGAGCGTGTCGGCGCGCGCGCGGAGCAGGTGAGGCTCGGGGGCGTGGGGGCGCGGGGGCGTTGGGTCCCTGGCAGAACGGCCACGCTCCTTCCGCCCGCTTTCTGGTTCCGTCGGCTTCTCCTGGCGACGGCGTGCGGGCCACACGCCCGGCCCCGCCCGCCTCTTGCTCCGCCTTCTCCGTGTCCCCGGCTGGTCCCTCGGTGTGGTCGCGGCCTCCTTTTCTTACCGCTGCCAAGTTACCTTTCAGATCCACTGACGCCTGGCGGGGAATGGGGGCCCGGGACGCCCGATCTCCTTGTCCTAGTGCCTCCTGTGCCCTTAGGAAAACCGGGCACTTTGCTGCCGCTGGTTCTCCGTGCGGCTTGGCGAGGATCTAACCTTTGCTATGCCCGAAACCGCGCTGACCTTCGTGAGATGCGCCCCGTTCGTGTCCTGGCTTGCACTTTCTTATCGTGCCTTCCTCCTGCTAGGTCAGGACTTCCTGTCTCCAAGTCCGTGTCCATTTAGGATACACCCGCTCTGTCCCCGAGCTTCCCTGTTTGCTCTCTTCTGGTTGCTGTCGGGGTAAAAGCCCCTGCGTTGGACTGGCAAGGCAGGGTTTTAAACTGGGCTTTGACACTTATTGTTCAGTTTGTCCAACGTCAGTGGAGGATAACAATCGTGTCGGCCTCACAGGATTATTTGAAGAACAAATGAGAGCATACAGGTAATGCAGGGAGTCTTGTGTCTGGCCCGTAGCGAGGACTCAGTAGATCCCACCTGCCTCCTAGGCTCACAGCGTTGTGTTTTGTATTGTGTCGAAAAAGGTGAGAGAAAATTTGCCCAAAATATGTGGCAGTCTTATATTCTTGGGCAGATTCGTTTCTCAGAGACAGAATCCTCTTACATATAATAGAAAATTTCCTCATAAATTTCAGAGTATAGCACTGTGTTGACACCTTATATAATGCAGGTCTCGGAACAACTCTTTGACTCCCTGCTGTTGTGTAGCAGCAAGAAGGAGCTGCAGGGAGAAAGGGTTGATTTGTATTCCTCTCTAGTTTCTTCTTCATGAGGTTCCTGAGAATAGGGTGGAGGAGTTACTCATCTTTTCCCCTGTAATCCCATAATATAGTGGGTGCTCAATACATTTTTGTTGCATGAACTGCGAGGGAGATAATGGGGAAGGCAAACGGGTTATTTGTCCCTGTTTCCGTTACACTTTCCTATCTTTGACCTTCCTCTGCCTGGATGCCTTGTTTTCTGCATTGTATGCTTTCTTGAAAATTTGTGTATAAATTGGGACATATGTTGAACATATTTGTGTAACTAGTATTTAAAGGAACATGATTGCTTTTGTAAATGGGAATTATATCCCCCAAAGTTACTGTTTGAATTGGTACATCAAGTTGTCTTAAAGGGAAGCAAATCTGTCTGTTCCCTTATAAACCTGCTTTCCCCCTCATTGGCATAGTTTCCATTGGTGGCCTGTGCTTCCTATCACAGACTTTGGAGCTACAACCTGTTTTTCTGACTCTTATTATCTAAGACTTATGCTATCCAATATGGTCACTACTAACCACATGTAGTCATTTAAGTTTAAGATAATTAAAGTTAAATAAAATTAGAGTCATTTTCCCAGTTCCACTGGCCACATTTCAAGTACTGGATAAACACACGTGGCTAGTAGCTACTGTCTGGGACATCACAGCTATAGAACATCTCTGTTATTGCACAAAGTTTGGACAGAACAGTCTAGAAGCTGTAGTTCTGACTTTGAAGTTTAACATTTAGATAAGCTTTCAGTAACTGAGAGTCGAAAAACTCCTTTTACTCCAAAATACCCTCATATAGTACTTTATATTTTGTAGTGATTTAGGTTGCAAAGGGCTTTCACATGTATTATTTCCCTTGACTCTTAAGAAAATCCTCTGAGATAGGTGAGGTAGATAAACGAGAATAAAAATTTATATTAAGTAGCACACAAAACTAGGACTAGAACTCACATAGTTTTTGTTTGTTTTTTGAGCACCATTAGAGTTGATAATTCTTTAGCCCATAAGGTCATTTGGAAGAGTTAAGGTGGCAATGGAAGTGGGGAGCCCTAGATGGGGCCCTTTTCTTGGACCAACTACCCCAGGCTACCCCACATAGTGAAAGGGTGGGCATCAGCAGCTATAACTCCTCTCCCTATTAGAAGTCTGTTTAAGAGCTTTACCACAGCAGCCCCTAGAGAGCTTTGTCAAACTATCTGCTGTGGTTGAGCAGAATAAATGGCGGTGCATACAGGGTAACAAGTGAAGAAAGTAGTTGTTTGTGGTGCTGGCTAATTCATTGATAATGATAGAGGATTTAGAAGGATCCTAATTATTTCCCAGTGCATGAAATCTTATCCGTTTTGGGAACAGCTAGAAGCTTTTTTGCTAGTTCTTAGAATTGGGGAAGAAAACTGTACAAAACCCACAAATACCACTTGTTAATAGTGAATGGATAAAGTTACCTGGATAAAGTACATGTGTATAGTGCTTTAAGGAACAAAATGTTTCCACAAACTTTCTCTCCTTTAATTCTCTCAGCAGCTTGGTAAAGTCACTGTTATTTGCCATTTTACCCATGGTCACCTAATGAGTATACGTATATCAGAGCCAGGGCTAGAATCTACGTCTTCTGACTCTTACATCTTATATTCCATACTTTCTCAGCTGCAAAATTACTTTTTCTCTCTCATTTCTGCTTCCTCTCCTGTTCTTTGATAAACCTATTATTACTCTTACTCTGCAGTTTTTTTCTGGGGCTGTACACCTTTTAAAATATGTAGCAGCAGTTCAGGCTCCTTAACAACAGAAGGACTGGGGCTTTAAATAGAAGTTATCAATCAGTGTTTGTTGAGCTCTACAGTATGTTAGGAATTTTGCATATGTTGTCAAAACTATGAGATAAATGTTACCCTGATTTTACAGAAGAGGAGGCTGACGTCAGAGTTGCAATTCCTTGGCTGTAGCTCAGCTCTAGAGTGCTGCAGAAGAGCAGCAGTGCCCAAACCTCCGGCCTTCAGTAGTGTGTATAAATGATGGAATTCTTTTTGCTGTACTTCTTGTACCTTAGTCTACCAGGCATTTTTTGATGTCAAATCTCTAGGCTTCTGCAGGGCTCAGACCCATATTTCCATCAGGCTTCTGGACATTTGCATCTGTTTATTATTATTATTATTATTTTTGTGCTAGGCGGGCCTCTCACTGTTATGGCCTCTCCCGTCGCGGAGCACAGACTCCGGACGCGCAGGCCCAGCGGCCATGGCTCACGGGCCCAGCCGCTCCGCGGCACGTGGGATCCTCCCGGACCGGGGCACGAACCTGTCCCCTGCATCGGCAGGCGGACTCCCAACCACTGCGCCACCAGGGAAGCCCGCATCTGTTTATTATTAAATCAAACAGGTCTAAAGTTGAACTCATTTCCAATCTTCCCCAAAGCTCCTTCTCCTAAGTTAACCTTAAGTTAAACTGTACTCCCTCATTGTCCGAGCTAGACATTTCAACATTATTTCTTCCCTCTCCAAAACCTTTAAATTCTGCCTTCTGAATATCTCTCATCCTCGCTTTGTTTATGCCTTTTCAATAACCTCCAGTGTGGTCTCCCTGCCTCCATGGTATCTTCATTCCTAGTCGTTTTTCTTCGAAAAAATAGCAGTTGCCTAGTTGAAAATCACGAATGTTTGGGAATACTTGCTTTAAAGCATTTTTTGCTACGAAAAAAAGTCGGAGAGCACATGCCCATTTAAGGGACATTCTCTCTCTCTCTCTCTCTCTCTCTCACACACACATACACACAGACACTTCTGATCAAAAATTTTAATTACTAAGATCCTCTTTTCTCAGCATTGAGTTATCAAGGATGACATTATCTGATAAGGCCTCAGCTACCTTGTTTGGGAAATGAGATGATGGATTTGGTAATTTGCAAGATATTTATAGCTCTGAAATTACGTAATTCTAGGTTTTACTTACACTAAACAATGTTTTCTTTGATGGACTATTACCATCTATTGGCAGTAGTGAAAATTACAACTAATTCGTTTAAGCTGAAGTACAGGGTAAGAAATTTAAATTAGTTAGCTAACTGATACCTAGCTGATAGATATCCTATAGTAATGAAACATGTAAGGAGGTATTATATTTACTTTCCCACATATTCAAGCAAAGAAAACCTTTTTTCTAGTCCCTTTGTTTTTCGAGTACACTATATAGACCAAAATGAGATGTTCAAATACTCAGAAAACTATCAAACTGCTGGCTCTCAGTGACCGTACTTATCATACATTTGCATAACAATTGCCTTATCAATAGCAGAATGATTTGTTTTTCAAGCTCTCCACAACCGTCACCTAGTCTTTTAGGGACACTTTTTTTTTTTTTTTTTTTTTTTTTTTTGCGGTACGCGGGCCTCTCACTGTTGTGGCCCCTCCCGTTGCGGAGCACAGGCTCCGGACGCGCAGGCTCAGCGGCCACGGCTCATGGGCCCAGCCGCTCCGCGGCACGTGGGATCCTCCCGGACCCGGGCACGAACCCGTGTCCCCTGCATCGGCAGGCAGACTCTCAACCACTGCGCCACCAGGGAAGCCCTAGGGACACTTTTATAGAGACATTGTTTTTCAGAGAGCTGTGTGAGAGCAAAGCAAACTTTACGAGTGATAATGATTGCTAAGCATTTCATGTAACTATGACCTGACAGTGACCACTGGGGAGACACATACTACAGGTGGCCTTGATAGTGACGTACTTGCTATTTCCTTTAAGGTGGCAGAGCTTCTCTCCTGGTAGGTGGGTAGATAGATATGCCTCTGATTTGTGGTGTCTCCTTCTCAAATAAACTTGGGAAAGAAAAGAAAATACTGTAAAGGAGGATACTTGCACGCACACAGACACACACCTATTTTTTTGACGTTACAGGTTCTTGGAACAATTATTTTAAAGTATCTTTTGAAATTACTAAAAATAATAAAGGACTGCTTCCTTTTCCAGCTCAGAAGATAAAATAACAGTCCACTTTATAAACCGTGATGGTGAAACATTAACAAGCAAAGGAAAAGTTGGTGACACTCTACTAGATGTTGTGGTTGAAAATAATCTAGATATTGATGGTTTTGGTGAGTATGGATCTTTAAAATTTATAAGTGAAACTACTGAATAGGTTTCAGCTTTGTTTTTTCGAAGAATTTTAACGAGAGTATGCTAAGTGAAATATTAAAATTCAGGATGTGTTAGTGTTATATTCTCACCTATAAAGAATAAGTGACACCATGTTTCTCTTCCTTGAACATTTAATTAGCTATATGCCCCAAAGTCTGTTGCTTCATTACCTTATTGATTATGTGTGCAATGCAAAGCTGGGAGTAGGAAGTGGAATTGAAAGATACCAGGTTGAGATAATAAATGTCATATCACGGGGGTAGTTAAATCATTTTAAGTTAGTCTTTTTTAAAAAACTTTTTATTTTGAAATAATCTTAGACTTATAGAAAAGTTGCAAAAATAGTACAGAGAGTTTCTGTATAATCTTCACTCAACTTCCCCTACTGTTAACAATTTATATAACCATAATACAATAATCAAAACGCAGAAATTAACATTGGTTCAATAACTAAAAAACTACAGATTTATAGAATTTTGCTAGCTTTTCCACTAATGTCTCTGTTTTGGGATTCAATCCAGGATCCCACATTCCATTTAGTTATCATATCTCCTTAGTCTCCTTCAGTCTGACATTTCCTCAGTCTTATTTTTCATGACCTTGATACTTTTGAAAAGTACTGGTATTTTGTAAAATGTTCTTCAATTTGGGTTTGACTGGTGTTTTCTTTTTCTTTTTTTAAATTTAATTTAAAAAATTATTTTTTTAATTTATTTATTTATGTCTGTGCCATGTGGCTTATGGGATCTTAGTTACCAACAGGGGATTGAACCTGGGCCCTTGGCAGTGAAAGCATGGAGTCCTAACCACTGGACTGCCAGGGAATTCCCAGACTGGTGTTTTCTTAATTACATTGAGCTTATGCATTCTTTTTATTTTAAGTGAGTTTTATTTTACTTACTACTTTCTTACTTTATTTTATTTTTATTAAGATATAATTGACATGTTAGTTCCAGGTATACAACATAATGGTTTGATATTTGTATACACTGTGAAGTGATCACTTGAACAGTAAGTCTAGTTAGCATTCATCACCATACATAGTTTTGAACGTCAGCTCACCTTCTTAGAAAGGGTAATTAATCTACCTCTTACTAGAGAAGGAAGTGTTTTGTTTAGATAGTTTTCATTTCCAGGCTTTTGACCATATTCCTTAACCACTCACACAAAGCCCATGTCCTGGAAGCTGCCATCTTAGAGCTCAGGTATACCCTGTATATCACTTGTCCGTTTTGCTCGAGCATTCTCTCTATCTAGAATGGTGGTTCTTTAAGAGGGTTCCATCAGTGTCACTTGGGAAATGCACATTCTCAGGTCCCACTCCAGATCTGCTGATTCAGAAAGTCTGGGGTGTGGCCCAGAAATGTATGTTTTAACAAGCCCTCCATGTGATTTGGTTGCATGTTAAAGTTTGAGAACCACTGGTCTGCAGTCAGGTCCAAGGAGCATATCTGACTATTCTTCTTTCAAGGCACTGTTCACATTGCACTTTTATTTATTTATTTTTAAAATTTATTATTATTTTTTTAAATTTTATTTTATTTATTTATTTTTATACAGCAGGTTCTTTTTTTATAGATTTATTTATTTAATGTATTTATTTATTCATTTTTGGCTGTGTTGGATCTTCATTGCGTGCGGGCTTTCTCTAGTTGCAGCAAGCTGGGGGGCTACTCTTTGTTGTGGTATGCAGGCTTCACCATCCTTGATGGTGAGGGAGAAAGGGAAGTTGTGCAGGTATCCTTTTAAAAAGCTCCACGTAGTTCAGATCCATACCATGGTTAAGAACGACTAATTTATGGAAAAGAACCCATTGATAATTTATATATATATTCTATAAAATTTATATATAATTGATCTCCCTCATGAGTTCATATTCAGCAACACTTTTGTCTAAGCTGGGTTTCTCTGAATTCTCTCACAATGAAATGAAAATGAAATGACCTTCCTCAGAAGGTCCCATCTCCAGAACATTGTCACTTGTCCTGCAGCTTCTCAGAAAAGCTCCGTTCCAGGGAGTTAGTTGTTATTTGACCTGCCTCAGAGATTGCTCTGTGGGGAGGCTCTGTCCCTAGGACTTCCGTCTAAAATAATTACCTGCAGTTGTTGAACACTGTGCTGCCTGAGGCTGTGATGCCACTTGGAGCAAACGAGCCTGGCCAAAAATCTAAAAGGAAGATCTGGGGGACGAGATATCTGTAGTGGGCTTTGAAATGCTTCAGGGATCTAGAAGGCCACACACAAATGCAGGACTGTGTTTGTGCCCAGGAAAGACCCGACAGGGCCCCAGTCTCTGGCTGATTTTGAGGTCCCATGCAGGTGAAGGCCAAGACAGACATGTAGACTGCTTGAACGCTGAAGGTGCGCCTAATCACACACCGAGCTCCTCAGCAAAGGGTAGAAGCCATATTGGTTTAGAGCACTGACGGAAACCTCCATCCAGTCATCTAGCTGACCACTAAGCTCACTGAGTGGAGACATTGGTGGTCACATGCTACAGGGAACACAGACCTCAGAGTTAGTCTTGGAAAGTCACTAGAGAAACAAATAGCAGCAACAACAAAAACCAAAAAGCCAGCCACAGCGACAAACCCAGGGGAAACAGTGGTGATCTGACTTCCAGAGTTACCATATTATATTACTTAGAATGTTCACTTGGCAATAAAAAAATTCAAGACACCCAAAGAAACAGGAAAGTATGGTCCATACTCAGAAAAAAAAAGCAGTCAATAGAGACTGTCCGCAAGGAGGCCCAGGTATTAGACTTACTAGACAAAGATGTTAAATCAGCTGTTATAAAAGTTCAGAGAGCTTAAGGAAAGTATGTGGAGATATTCTTGGGCCTTTGTACATCTGTGTGTGTGGACCCTGTTACCACTCTGTATGAGGGTATATAAAAGAAATAGTGAACTTTGTTCCTGCCCTTGAGAAAGCTGATCTCTTGTGCTCTGGGAAAGCTAATGTGGAGGCTGTGAACGAGTAAATCTCTTTCTATAAATTTCTCCACAGATTCCATCTCAGCTTTAGGAAAGGACATGTATACTAGGCTGTTTACTGCAAAGATGTTTGTAACAGCGAAAGATTTGAAAGAAGCAAATGCCCATCAATAGAGGACTGATATACATAGTCCTACAAGGGGATACTATATGGCTGTGTTTAAAAAATCTCTGAAAGGAGTCTTAAAAACAAATATCGTGATTACCTGTTGATAGGAGGGAGGCAGAGGGGAGACTTTAAGTGCCATGGTGTATTTAATCCATCTCTTTCTCTGGACATTTTAGGTGGCTTCCAATTTTCAACTATTGTAAATAACATTAAGGTGAACATCCCTAGAAATACCTTTCTATGTTTATGTTCTATAATTTTCTTGCATTAAATTCCTGGGGATGGAATTACTTAGTTAAGTTTGTTTTATAAATTGTTTGCTCAAACTGATTGCCTGTTTTCAGATGAAGTATTGTTTATTTTCAGCTGTTAGGCTCTTTAAATGTGCAAAAAAAAATGAAAATTAATTTAAAACATTTATTTGAAAGGCTTTTAACTTCTATTTTACATGAAGCTACATTCAGTAGCTACATAAAATATTTTACATTACTTTATTTATAGTAGATAATTTTCATAAGTTGCTTTCCATTTCTTTGAAATAAAAGTGTAAGTATTTTGAACTTAATACTTGAAATTATCTTTAAAATTTTTAAAAAGTATTTTTCTTTAATTTTTAAAAGGTATATATTGTAGTACACTGTTTTTCAAACTGCAGGTTGCAACTATTTGTGGGTCATAAAATCAACTTAATAGCTTCCAACTAGAATTTAAAGTAATTAAAGAGAACATGTAAAAACACACCTCTTTTGTATTATTCCATGAAATGCTTGTTTAGCTATTTTACAAAGTATATGTATACTAGGTTGTGATGTAAAATACAACTCAAAATTAAAACATTCTTTTTGGAAGCCATTGGTTAGAATGATTAAGAATGGAGTCTTCCTGCCTGGATTTGTTCCCTATCTTTGTCACTTTGCCAGCTTTGTGACCTTTGGTTAGGTCTCTAAGCCCTTAATACCTTGTCTCCTTAAGGGTAAAATGGGAATAATGTTAGTATCTACCTCGTAAGGTTGCTGTAAAGATCCAATGAGTTTATCTAAGCAAGGCTAAATAGATGTTAGCTATTTTTGTTAATGTAGTTATTACTACAGGCTCATTGTTCATTATAACAAATTTAAAAAGTACATTAAAAAAATCAACACTTTCTATAGTTTTTCTTTTGGGGTGGAGATTTTTTTTTTGAATTTTATTTTATTTATCTTTTTATACAGAGGGTTCTTATTAGTTATCGTTTTTATACATAATACCGTATATATGTCAATCCCAATCTCCCAATTCATCACACCACCACACCCATCCCCCGCCGCTTTCCCCTCTTGGTGTCCATACGTTTGTTCTCTACATCTGTGTCTTAATTTCTGCCCTGCGCAGACCAGTTCATCTGTACCATTTTTCTAGGTTCCACATATATGCGTTAATATACGATATTTTTCTCTTTCTGACTTCACTCTGTATGACAGTCTCTAGATTCATCCACGTCTCTACAAATGACCCAATTTCCTTCCTTTTTATGGCTGAGTAATATTCCATTGTATAATGTAACACATCTTCTTTATCCATTCGTCTCTCGATGGGCATTTAGGTTGCTTCCATGACCTGGCTATTGTAAATACTGCTGCAGTGAACATTGGGGTGCATGTGTCTTTTTGAATTATAGTTTTCTCTGGGTATATGACCAGTGGTAGGATTGCTGGGTCATATGGTAGTTCTATTTTTAGTTTTTTAAGGAACCTCCATACTGTTCTCCATAGTGTCTGTATCAATTTACATTCCCACCAACAGTGCAAGAGGGTTCCCTTTTCTCCACACCCTCTCCAGCATTTGTTGTTTGTAGATTTTCTGATGATGCCCGTTCTAACTGGTGTGAGGTGATACCTCATTGTAGTTTTGATTTGCATTTCTCTAATGATTTGTGATGTTGAGCAGCTTTTCATGTGCTTCTTGGCCATCTGTATGTCTTCTTTGGAGAAATGTCTGTTTAGGTCTTCTGCCCATTTTTGGATTGGGTTGTTTGTTTTTTTAATATTGAGCTACATGAGCTGTTTATCTATTTTGGAGATTAATCCTTTGTCCGTTGAAACGTTTGCAAATATTTTCTCTCATTCTGAGGGTTATCTTTTCGTCTTGTTTGTAGTTTCCTTTGCTTTGCAAAATTTTTAAGTTTCATTAGGTCCCATTTGTTTATTTTTGTTTTTATTTCCATTACTCTAGGAGGTGGATCAAAAAAGATCTTGCTGTGATTTATGTCAAAGAGTGTTCTTCCTATGTTTTCCTCTGAGTTTTATAGCGTCCAGTGTTACATTAGGTCTCTAATCCATTTTGAGTTTATTTTTGTGTATGGTGTTAAGGAGTGTTCTGAATTCATTCTTTTACATGTAGCTGTCCAGTTTTCCCAGCACCACTTATTGAAGAGACTGTCTTTTCTCCATTATATATCCTTGCCTCCTTTGTCATAGATTAGTTGACCATAGGCGCGTGGGTTTATCTCTGGGCTTTCTATCCTGTTCCATTGGTCTATATTTCTGTTTTTGTGCCAGTACCATATTGTCTTGATTACTGTAGCTTTGTAGTATAGTCTGAAGTCAGAGAGTCTGATTCTTCCAGCTCCATTTTTTTCCCCTCAAGACTGCTTTGGCTACTCCGGTCTTTTGTCTCTCCATACAAATTTTAAGATTTTTTATTTTAGTTCTGTAAAAAATGCCATTGGTAATTCGATAGGGATTGTATTGAATCTGTAGATTGCTTTGGGTAGTGTAGTCATTTTCACCATATTGATTCTTCCAATCCGAGAACATGGTATATCTCTCCATCTGTTTGTATCATCTTTAATTTCTTTCATCAGTGTCTTATAGTTTTCTGCATACAAGTCTTTTGTCTCCTTAGGTAGGTTTATTCCTAGGTATTTTATTATTATTCTTGCAATGGTAAATGGGAGTGTCTCCTTAATTTCTCTTTCAGATCTTTCATCATTAGTGTATGTAAGAGATTTCTGTGCATTAATTTTGTATCCTGAAACTTTATCAAATTCATTGATTAGCTCTAGTAGTTTTCTAGTGGCATCTTTAAGAGAAATTCTCTATGTATAGTATCATGTATCTGCAAACAGTGACAGTTTTACTTCTTCTTTTCCAATTTTTATTCCTTTTATTTCTTTCTCTTCTCTGATTGCCATGGCTAGGACTTCCAAAACTGCTGAATAATAGTGGTGAGAGTGGGCAACCTTGTCTTGTTCCTGATCTTAGAGGAAATGCTTTCAGTTTTTCACCATTGAGAATGATGTTTGCTGTGGGTTTGTCATATATGGCCTTTATTATTTTGAGGTAGGTTCCCTCTATGCCCACTTCTGGAGAGTTTTTATCATAAATGGGTGTTGAATTTTGTCAAAGGCTTTTTCTGCATCTATTGAGATGATCATATGGTTTTTCTTCTTCAGTTTGTTAATGTGTATCACATTGATTGATTTGTGTATATTGAAGAATCCTTGCATCCCTGGGATAAATCCCACTTGATCATGGTGTATGATCCTTTAAATATGTTGTTGGTTTCAGTTTGCTACTATTTTGAGGATTTTTGCATCTGTACTCATCAGTGATATTGGTCTGTAATTTTCTTTTTTTGTAGTATCTTTGCCTGGTTTTGGGATCAGGGGGATGGTGGCCTCATAGAACGAGTTTGAGAGTGTTCCTTCCTCTGCAATTTTTTTAAGAGTTTGAGAAGGATGGGTGTTAGCTCTTCTCTAAATGTTCAATAGAATTCACCTATGAAGCCATCTGGCCCTGGGCTTTTGTTTGTTGGAAGATTTTTAATCTCAGTTTCAATTTCATTTCTTGTGATTGGTCTGTTCATTTTTTCTTTCTTCCTGGTTCAGTCATGGAAGGATATACCTTTCTAAGAATTTGTCCATTTCTTCCAGGTTGTCCATTTTATTGGCATAGAGTTGCTTGTAGTAGTCTCTTAGGATGCTTTGTATTTCTGCGGTGTCTGTTGTAACTTCTCCTTTTTCATTTATAATTTTATTGATTTGAGTCCTCTCCCTCTCTTTCTTGATGAGCCTAGCTAATGGTTTATCAAATTTTGTTTATCTTCTCAAAGAATCAGCTTTTAGTTTTATTAATCTTTGCTCTTGTTTTCTTTGTTTCTATTTCATTTATTTCTGCTCTGATCTTTATGATTTCTTTCCTTCTGCTAACTTTGGGTTTTGTTCTTCTTTCTTTCTTTTTTTTTTTTGTGGTACGTGGGCCTTACTGCTGTGGCCTCTCCTGTTGTGGGGCACAGGCTCCGGACGTGCAGGCTCAGTGGCCATGGCTCATGGGCCCAACTGCTCCGCAGCATGTGGGATCCTCCCGGACCGGGGCACGAACCCGCATGCCCTGCATCGGCAGGTGGACTCTCAACCACTGCGCCACCAGGGAAGCCCTGTTCTTCTTTCTTTAGTTCCTTTAGGTGTAAGGTTTGATTGTTTATTTGAGATTTTTCTTGTTTCTTGAGGTCGGCTTGTATAGCTATAAACTTCCCTCTTAGAACTGCTTTTGCTGCATCCCATAGGTTATGGATCATCATGTTTTCATTGTCATTTGTTTCTAGGTATTTTTTATTTCCTCTTTGATCTCTTCAGTGATCTCTTGGTTATTTAGTAACATATTGTTTAGCCTCCATGTGTTTGTGTTTTTTACGTTTTTTTCCCTGTAATTGATTTGTAATCTCATAACATTGTGGTCAGAAAAGATACTTGATACGATTTCAATATTCTTAAATTTACTGAGGCTTGATTTGTGACCCAAGATGTGACCTATCCTGGAGAATGTTTTGTGCGCACTTGAGAAGAAAGTGTAATCCGCTGTTTTTGGATGGAACGTCCTACAAATATCAATTAAATCTCTCTGGTCTGTTGTATCATTTAAAGCTTGTGTTTTCTTATTAATTTTCTGTTTGGATGATTTGTCCATTGGTGTAAGTGAGGGGTTAAAGTCCCCCAGTATTACTGTGTTACTGTTGATTTCCTCTTTTTTTTTTTTTTTTTTGCGGTACGTGGGCCTCTCACTGTTGTGGCCTCTCCCGTTGCAGAGCACAGGCTCTGGACGCGCAGACTCGGCGGCCATGGCTCATGGGCCCAGCCGCTCTGCAGCATGTGGGATCTTCCCGGATGGGGGCACGAACCCAAGTCCCCTGCATCGGCAGGTGGAACTCTCAACCACTGCACCACCAGGGAAGCCCGATTTCCTCTTGTATAGCTGTTAGTAGTTGCCTTATGTATTGAGGTGCTCCTGTGTTGGGTGCATGTATATTTGTAATTGTTATATCTTCTTGGATTGATCCCTTGATCATTATGTAGTGTCCTTCCTTGTCTCTTGTAACATTCTTTATTTTAAAGTCTATTTTATCTGATATGAGTATTGCTACTCCAGCTTTCTTTTGATTTCCATTTGCATGGAATATCTTTTTCCATCCCCTCACTTTCAGTCTGTATGTGTCCCTAGGTCTGAAGTGGGTCTCTTGTAGACAGCATATATATGGGTCTTGTTTTTGTATCCATTCAACGAGCCTGTGTCTTTTGTTTGGAGCATTTAATCCATTCACGTTTAAGGTAGTTGTTGATATGTATGTTCCTATTACCATTTTTGTAATTGTTTTGGGTTTGTTTTTGTAGGTCCTTTACTTGTCTTTCCCACTTAGAGAAGTTCCTTTAGCATATGTTGTAGAGCTGGTTTGGTGGTGCTGAATTCTCTTAGCTTTTGCTTGTCTGTAAAGCTTTTGATTTCTCCATCAAATTTGAATGAGATTCTTGCCAGGTAGATTAATCTCGATAGTAGGTTCTTCCCTTTCATCACTTTAAGTACATCATGCCGCTCCCTTCTGGCTTGTAGAGTTTCTGCTGAGACATCAGCTGTTAACCTTAGGGAAGTTCCCTCGTATGTTATTTGTCATTTTTCCCTTGCTGCTTTCAATAATTTTTCTTTGTCTTTAATGTTTGCCAATTTGATTACTACGTGTTTCGGTGTGTTTCTCCTTGCATTTATCTTGTATGGGACTCTCTGTGCTTCCTGGACCTGGGCGGCTATTTCCTTTCCCATGGGAAGTTTTTGACTATAATCTCTTCAAATATTTTCTCCGGTCCTTTCTCTCTCTCTTCTCCTTCTGGGACCCCTATAATGCAAATGTTGTTGCGTTTAATGTTGTCCCAGAGGTCTCTTAGGCTGTCTTCATTTCTTTTCATTTTTTTCTTTATTCTGTTCCACAGCAGTGAATTCCATCATTCTGTCTTCCAGGTCACTTATCCGTTCTTCTGCCTCAGTTATTCTGCTATTGATTCCTTCTAGTGTAGTTTTCATTTCCGTTATTGTATTGTTCATCTCTGTTTGTTTGTGCTTTAATTCTTCTAGGTCTTTGTTTAACATTTCTTGCATCTTCTCGATCTTTGCCTCCATTCTTTTTCTGAGGTCCTGGATCATCTTCACTCTCATTATTCTGAATTCTTTTTCTGGAAGGTTGCCTATCTCCACTTCATTTAGTTGTTTTTCTGGGGTTTTATCTTCTTTCTTCATCTGATACATAGCCCTTTGCCTTTTCATGTTTTCTGTCTTTCTGTGAATATGGTTTTTGTTCCATAGGCTGCAGGATTGTAGTTCTTCTTGCTTCTCCCTATAGTCTTATCCCACAGAGATAACCACTGACAGAATCTTTTTCCCCTGATGCCCCAGAAATACAGAAAATTTAATGCCAATACAGTCTTCAGTAGTTTGATAAGAATCCTGCATTTATTTATACAGACTTAGAAGAGAAACTTTAAAGATCAAGGATCCTAATGTGTCCAGAAATTTTGGCATGTAAATACACATTTGAGATAAGCTAAACTGGGTTCACAAAAGATAGAGTTAAGACTCAGCCACTTTCTAGAACAATGATGACAGAAATGCAATCAAGAAGTGTGAAATATTATGTTTATAAATAAGAGGCTGTGATAACATTATAGGGGCAACTATTTAATTCATTTCTGAAGTCGAATACAGGGCACCCTTTACGTATTGCCTTTGTTATAGTCGTGCTCACAGGTGAACACCATATGCAGACGAGGCTGGCCAAGTACAGAGTGTCAGTACAGTTTCTCCCTGGATGATCTTATCCCTACTGTGACCTTAAATCCCATCCAGATGCTCATAGACTCTTTTTTTTTTTTTTGTATAAAATTTACTTTATTTATTTATTTAACATCTTTATTGGCATATAATTGCTTTACAATGCTGTGTTAGTTTCTGCTTTATAACAAAGTGAATCAGTTATACATATACATATGTGCCCATATCTCTTCCCTCTTGCATCTCCCTCCCTCCCACCCTCCCCATCCCACCCCTCTAGGTGGTCACAAAGCACCAAGCTGATCTCCCTGTGCTGCGTGGCTGCTTCCCACTAGCTAGCTATTTTCGTTTAGTAGTGTATATATGTCCATGCTGCTCTCTCACTTTGTCCCAGCTTACCCTTCCCCTAGCCCATATCCTCAAGTCCATTCTGTAGTAGGTCTGCATCTTTATTCCCATCTTGCCCCTAGGTTCTTCATGACCTTTTTTTTTTTTTTTCATTCCATATATATGTGTTAGCATACGGTATTTGTTTTTCTCTTTCTGACTGACTTCACTCTGTACGACAGTCGCTAGGTCCATCCACCTCACTACAAATAACTTCAGTTTCATTCCTTTTTATGGCTGAGTAATATTCCATTGTATATATGTGCCACATCTTCTTTATTCATTCATCTGTCGATGGACACTTAGGTTGTTTCCATGTCCTGGCTATTGTAAATAGAGCTGCAGTGAACATTGTGGTACATGACTCTTTTTGAATTATGGTTTTCTCGGGGTATATGCCCAGTAGTGGGATTGCTGGGTCGTATGGGAATTCTATTTTTAGTTTTTTAGGGAACGTCCATACTGTTCTCCATAGTGGCTGTATCAGTTTACATTCCCAGAAACAGTGCAAGAGGGTTCCCTTTTCTCCACACCCTCTCCAGCACTTATTGTTTGTAGTATTTTTGATGATGGCCATTCTGACTGGTGTGTAGATGCTCATAGACTCTTAAGTTTACATTGTTAACTCACACCATTCCTCTGAGCCCTGGACTTACAGATTCAACTTCCTACTTTATGTCTTTTCTTGGAAATTTCACAGGCATTTAAACAAGTCACCATATTTAAACAGATTTTGATTCTTTCCCCCCTTACTGAGACTTATGTTTCTGAGAATCTTTTCTGCCAGTAGCAAGCATCACTCAGGTGCTCCAGTGTGAAACTGGAGAGCGTCTTTTATTCTTCCTCTTCTGTATCCTCTACCTTCAGTCCATCAGCAGCTCCTGTCAGCTCCATGTATGTCTCCAGTGTGTCCTGTGTTCGCCATCCCTGCAGTCACTACTTGGGGCTGGCTAGTTACTATGTTCCAGGAACTGCACTTCTCTGCTTCTGCTCTTGAGCCCAGCAGCTAGGGTGATTCATCATAATGCACATCAGACAGGTTCCTTGATTTAAATCTATGAATAACTTTTCATTTAGGATAAAATCCACATTCCTTACCCTAGCCTAAAAGGTTTTGCATTAACTGGCCCCATCTGCTTTTCTTCCTCTCCCCCATTTCTCATTGTTCTTTTTCTCACTTTGGCCACACTGTCCTTTTATCAAGAGCTGAACTCACCCAGAATTTCTAGCTTGGAGACTTTGTACATGCTTTGCATTTTTTTCTGCCTGGGACACTTCCCTCTCATTCCACCCTGAATATCCTGAATATCCTGTATGTGTTTGCTTTTTATCCATCTGGTCTCAGTTTATCTTATATTGTAATACTTTCTTAGTGGGGCTTTGCCCAACCACTCAGTCCAAAATGTTCTTTCATTACCGTGAACCTGTTATTCTCCATCACAGCATCCTGTTCATTTTTTTATGGCATTTATCACAACCTGTTAATTATGTATTTGTTTACTTGTGTGTTTTTCTCCTAAGAGACTGTGATGAAGGATAAAATCATCCTTGTTTTATTTATGTATGAAGTGAAGTAATGAATGGACAAGTGAGTAAAAAGGGACAATTGTAAATTTTGGAAGCAATAAATTTATGAACATTCCTATCCATCTTTTAAATTAATGTAGATTTTTTGGATGATCTTTTAAGTTTTCAGAGTGTATTATAGTATTCTGTCACTAGGGGGCAGTTACATCTCTCTGATCAAATTTACCTAGTTTATTATCTCAGACTTTGTTTTTTTCTTTTTTCTTTTTTTTTTTTTTTTTTTTTTGGCGGTACGCGGGCCTCTCACTGTTGTGGCTTCTCCCGTTACGGAGCACAGGCTCCGGACGCACAGGCTCAGTGGCCATGGCTCACGGGCCCAGCTGCTCCGCGGCATGTGAGATCTTCCCAGACCAGGGCTCGAACCTGTGTCCCCTGCATTGGCAAGTGGACTCTCAACCACTGCGCCACCAGGGAAGCCCTGTTTTTTCCTTAAATATTATGTATTTCCTTCATGTGTCTGTTTGTAGGGAAATTATTCAAATTGGGTGACCCTGATAATGATCATATAAATCTCTATTTATCTGTATCATGTTTATTGACTCCTTATTAACATACTGTATTTCCAGCTCTGGTGGATCAAGGTTTACTCTAGAAAATTAGGTTTTATATTTTTATATAGTTTCATATTTTTAATATATAATATTTCCACATAGCTATCCCCTGGAGTTTTGTTTGGGAAAGGAGTTAGGCAGTCCGTCTTGTCAGCATCATTACAGATCTCCAAATTATCTTAGTATGGTTACACACACACGAAACAATCTTTTCCTGGTGGAAAACTCTCAAATAACATGAAAGGAGCAAGAGTCTGCAGATAGCTCATTTTCTCTGGGAATTAGTTTTATGGCAGGAATTTCTAAGCTTTTGTGCAAAAGCTTAGTATCAGTCTTTTTTTAAAAAAAAAAAAAACACCTCAGTTCAGAGTTTTATTCATCATCAACCTTGAAATTAGGCAATAACCATGCCTTACTTATTCTTAATGTAATTTTTAAATTATGAAAATTTGGAATTGTACAGGTTAACAATATTAAGATTCTTACTCTATTAAAATCAGAAGTGCTGTGAAAACCAAACCTTTTGTCAAGAATCCCATAATTTCAAGCTGGCAGGCTGTGCAAATTATAAATTTTATATTTGCTTCCATGCCTTTTACAACTGTAAACAAATACCTGTCAGCCTTTGTCAGTATCATGTGAACTGTGCTGTTTCCAGACATCTGATGTCTGTGTGATTTTTGTTGACTGTAGTGCTGATATTTTAAACTGTGGTTATAATTTAATATCATTTTAAAGCCTGTGACAGTTTCAGCCAAGCATTCATTAAGTGTTAATGCCGAAAAATGCATCCGAAAGCGAGTTATTTTGGGACAGAAGTTAAATGTGACAGAATGCAATGAAGAAAGCCAAAAACCTATCATGATTTGTATTACTGTTAATTTAGGAGACAGAACTCTGAATCATTAGCCAGAATGCCAACAATATTAAAGTAGTGCTAAACTGTACATACCTTTAAGTTCTTGACAGTTGTTGTGTAACCAAGCAATGATGATGGATAAAATGCTGGCATCAGGGGCTAATACGGCTGTAATGTGTCCCTTAGATCAGATTATCATCTATTGTAAGCCATGGAGTATTTCTGATTATTTGAAAAGTGGACATAGTAATGTAAAAAGTTTCACTTCAAATGTTTGTTCTAAGTATATTTTGCAACAAAAACATGATATGAGGATTATAGATTTACGAACTATAAGAACCCACTCCCTACTTTACATTTTGTTTCATTGAGAATATAATTCGAATTGAGACTTCAACAGTTTCAAAATCTTTGAGAATGTATTCCTCATAAAATGTGATAACTTTATGTTAAATATATGTGTATGTATCTCTGTATTTACTTATGTATATACACACACATATATACACATTTCCCCTATTAATTTACTCTTATATAACCAACCACTTATAAAGACACTAAAAGCTGACAGCTGTCAGTGCTTCTTTGGGTCTGTATATAAGCATAAGTCACATAACTTATGCACTTTCAATCCCCAACTCTCCACATGTACTATTAGTGTACCCATATTTTGATCAGCTATCAGTTTTAGATTGAAGGTTCTATAGTTGTTGCTTTTGTATCCTTTTTCCTTTGATAAGTTGCCTCCCACTGTGTGTTTTGTAGAGTTGTTCCCTGTGTATGTGATAAGCATAAAAATCAACAAATACTTCCCATTTTAGGGATAGGTTTCATTTACCAAATCCATTTTCAGGTCAACTAGTTGGCATTTGGAATTTGTTTTCCCATGGAAATACTGTTATACATGGTGGCTAAATTTTTTGGGCCAACCCACAGAACCTGTTTCTTCACAACTAACTTAATCACCATTTATAGCCTGGTTTCTATGAGAAAATGCGTTGCAACTTCCAACTTTTTTTTTTTTTTTTTTTTTGCGGTATGCGGGCCTCTCACTGTTGTGGCCTCTCCCGTTGCGGAGCACAGGCTCCGGACGCGCAGGCCTAGCGGCCATGGCTCACGGGCTTAGTTGCTCCGCGGCATGTGGGATCTTCCCGGACCGGGGCACGAACCCGTGTCTCCTGCATCGGCAGGCGGATTCTCAACCACTGCGCCACCAGGGAAGCCCAACTTCCAACTTTTAATATCAGATCAAGAACTCCTTAACTCCTTGGGCCTACCTACTGCACACACACAATGCACACACCCCACATACACTATGGGGACTCCACTTTGCAGTCTGGCATTGGGGATATATATACTGCTGATTTTCAATGCAGATAATTTCATGTTAGATAGGAGCCTAGGAATTCTGTGATGCTGAAAAGGAGTTAGAAGATGAGGCCCAACAGGAACGTCATCCACTTTGTTCTTACCTATAGCCTTTGCGTTGTGGCTCTAGTGGAGTTGGGAGCAGCAGGGACGTTCAATAAGCATGTGAACTCTGTTTAAATGGGATATAGAATTGGTGGCAGCTCCCGTGTTTTAACTGAAAACAAGTGGGCAGCGCCAGATCAGCTGTGGTGCAAAATCAGATGCTGATAAAGGATATCTATGAAAAGTCTACAGCTAACGTCATGCTTAATGCTGAAGAATGAAATGCCTTTCTCCTAAGATTAGGAACAAGGCAAGGATGTCTATTCTCACGCTGGAAGTCTTTGTGTAAGGAAGCAAAAAAAGAAAAAAGAGGACTTCCTTGGTGGCACAGTGGTTAAGTATCTGCCTGCCAATGCAGGGGACACGGGTTCGATCCCTGGTCCAGGAAGATCCCACATGCTGTGGAGCAACTAAGCCTGTGCGCCACAACTACTGAGCCAGCACTGTAGAGCCCGTGAGCCACAACTAGTGAGCCCATGTGCTGCAACTGCTGAAGCACGTGTGCCCTAGAGCCTGTGTGCTACAACTACTGAGCCCACCACAACTGCTGAAGCCCGTGCGCTCTAGGGCCCGTGTGCCACAGCTACTGAGCCCGTGTGCTACAACTACTGAAGCCCGCATACCTAGAGCCTGTGCTCCACGACAAGAGAAGCCACTGCAATGAGAAGCCTGTGTGCCGCAATGAAGAGTAGCCCCTTCTCGCTGCAACTGGAGAAAGCCCACGCGCAGCAACAAAAACCCAATGCAGCCAGAAATAAATACAATTTTAAGAAATAAATAAGTAAAATGAAAAAAGAAAAAATTAAAAGGCATACAGGTTGAAAAGAAAACTATCTTGTTTTTAGATGATTATTTACATAGAAAATCACAAGAAATCTATAAAAAAGATCTTAGAACTAAGTGAGTTTAGCAAGGTCCTAGGATACAAGGTCAACACACAGAAATCAATTGTATTTCTGTGTACCAGCAATGAACAGTTGGAAATCAAAAAAATTTTTTGAAAGAGCATTTACAAAAAAAACCATTTACAGTAGCTCCTCAAAATGAAGTTTTTAGGTTTAAATCTAATAAAATATGTATAGCATCAGTATCCTGAAAGTTATAGAACTCTGATGAAAGAGAGCAAAGACCTAAGTAGTGGAGAGACATACTGTGTTCGTGGATTGGAAGACAACATAGTAAATATGTCAGTTTTTATTGATATATAGATTTAATACATTTCCCATTAAAATCTCAGCAGGATTTTTTTCTAGATACAGACAAGCTGATTCTAAACTTTTTAATGGAAAAACAAATGAACTAGAATAGCCAAACAATTTTAGAAGAGAAAGATAAAGCTGGAAGACATATGTATAGTACAGATCTTAAAACTTGATGCTACAGTAATCAAGACAGTGTAATATAGCAAAAACATAGACATGTAGATGAGTGAAATAGAATTAAGAGTTCAGTGGTAGACCCATTAAAAATATATCTAGTTGAGTTTTTATTTTTGGAAGAGCTTTACTGAGATATAATTCACATACCATACAGTTTACTCATTGAAAGTATACGTTGTTTTTTTAGTATATTCAGAGAGTTGTGCAACCATCACCAGGGTTTTGTTTTATTTATTTTCTAGCTTTATTGAGATATAGTTGACAACTAACATTGTGTAAGTTTAAGATGTACAACGTGATGGTTTGATACACATCTCAGTTGCAAAATGATTACCACAATAGAGTTAACCTCACATCATTCCTTTTTTGTGTGTGTGTGGTTAAAACATTTAAGATTACTCTCAGCAAATTTCAAGTGTATAACAGTATTATATCTGTAGTCACCATGTTTTACAGTAGATCCTCAGACCCTATTCATCTTACAGCTGAAAGTTTTACACCCTTTGACTATCTTCCCCATTTCCTTTAGCCCCCACCACTACTCTCTGTTTCTACGAGTTTGACTTTTTTAGATTCTGCATATAAGTGAGGTCATACACTGTCTATCTCTGTCTTATTTCACTTAGCATAATCCCCTCAAGGTCTCTTTATGTTTCACAAATGGCAGTATTTTCTTCTATTTTATTGCTGAATAGCATTCCATTGTGTGTGTATCTACACACACACACACACACACACACACACACACACACACTCACACACCCCACATCTTATTCATTCATCCATGGACATACAGTTGGGTTGTCTCCATATCTTGGGTATTGTGAATAATGCTGCAGTGAACATGGGAGTGCAGATACTTCTTTGATGTAGTTATTTCATTTCCTTTAAATGTATGCCTAGAAATTGGATTGCTAGGTCATATGGTAGTTCTATTTTTAATTTTTTGAGGAATCTCCATGTTGTATTACATTGTGGCTATACTCTTCGGATCTCCCCATTTTTAAATTGGGATGTTTGGTTTTTTTGATGTTGATTTGTATAAGCTATTTATATATTTTGGAGATTAATCCCTTATTGGTTGTACCATTTGCAGATATTTTCACCCATTCAGTAGATTGTCTTTTCATTTTGTCAGTGGTTTTCTTTGCTATATGCAAAAGCTTTTAAGTTTAATTAGGTCCCATTTGTTTATTTTTGCTTTTATTTCCTTTGCTTTATGAGACAGATTTTAAAAGTATTGCTGTGAACAGAACACAAAAGAGTGTTCTGTTTTCTTCTGGGAGTTTTATGGTTTCAGGTCTTACAGTTAGGTCTTGAATCCATTTTGAGTTTATTTTTGTATATGGTGTTAGAGAATGTTCTAATTTCATTCTTTTACATGTAGTATCCAGTTTTCCCAGCACCATTTACTGAAGAGACTGTCTTTTCTCCGTTGTATATTCTTGTCTTCTTTGTCATAGATTAATTGACCATAGGTGTGTGGATTTGTTTCTGGGCTCTCTATTCTGTTCCATTAATCTATGTGTCTTGTTTTTATGCCAGTACCATACTGTTTTGGTTACTGTAGCTTTGTAGTATAGTCTGAGTCAGGGAGATTGATACTTCCAGTTCTGTCCTTCTTTCTCAAGTTATTTTGGCTCTTTGGGATCTTTTGTGTTTCCATACAAATTAAAAAAAATTTTGTTCTAGTTTTGTGAAAAATGCCACTGGTAATTTGATAGGGATTACATTGAATCTGTAGATTGCCTCGGGTAGTATGGTCATTTTAACAATATTAATTCTTCGAACCCATGAACATAGTGTATATTTCCATCTGTTTGTGTTGTCTTTAATTTCTTTGATCAGTGTCTTATAGTTTTGTGAGTACAGGTCTTTTACCACCTTAGGTACATTTACCCCTCGGTATTTTATTCTTTTTGATGCAATTGTAAATGGAATTGTTTTTCTTAATTTGTCTTTTTGGTTCATTGTTACTGTATAGAAATGCAGGCTGTGACTCCAAAGGCACAGCAACACAGGGGAGTTTCTTTTGGATGATGAACCTATTTTGTATCCTGGTTATGGTAGTGGGTACACAAACTTATACATGTGTTAAGATTCATAGACCTGTATACCAAAAGGGCAAAAGTCAGATGCTTATTAATTGGGGAGCTCCCTCTAATTACCAGACCAGGAAACAAATAAATTGGCAGAAATACCCATCATGAAATCATGAGATGAAAATAACCCAAACAAAAATGGAGTAACTTTTTCTTAAAGTTTTCTTCTCAGTTTTAGGCTCACTTTCAAAATCTTTTTTCCTCCTAATACCTTTTTGGAGACATGTCTTCACTGTTCTCTAAATTTTTTTCTTTTTTATAGAACATATAGTTTAAATCTTAAAAAAACCCCTCCAAAAAACTGCCCAGATTGTCTTATTATTTTGGAATTTTGCAAGATTGACTCTTTCTTCTTATAAGTACTATCCACAGGGTTTGTAAATCTTTGCTCCAGATTTTTTTCTGTAGTGATACTTGTACCACTATATGACCATATGTGTCTCTGGTTCAGTGGTAGTCATCTTATGCATGCTGAGTTGATTTCATTCTGAGTTTTAAAGTTTCTATTATATTTGAGTTTCTTCCTAGTACAAAGAATAAGAAAAGCATACCTGTTGACAACTTGTGATAGAAAAAGTTTGAAAGGAACTGTAAAATAAGGAGGAATCCTGAGCATGGTGCGTTTATCTAAAGAATAAATATGGGACTAGAATGTATAATAGGAACTTGAGTGTAGGAACCAAAAGTTAATCTTCTGTATATATTCAACATTTGTCAAATTCTTACTAGAATACTCTCTTCAGCTCTGAACTTGGCAACTTAAGCAAGATGTGGAAATAATTGGCAAGGTTCCTGAGAGGAACAATGAAAACTATTAGAGAATGAAAATAAAGCCTTTAAGAGAAGGTTAAAAGACTTGAGGTTTCCTAGGGAAGAAAGTGAAGAGCTGGAACACGGATGGTAACTCTTCATTTTGACTGACCAGGTAGCAAAAAAAAGGAATGTCCTAAATTTTCTGGAGGGATTTATTAGCATGTGAACTTTACTCTGCATTCCGAGATGATTGAGACCATATTTTATGCACTCGCTTCTTCCCTGGGCTTTTCTCATGCCACACTTTCTGGTTCTCTCTCTAGCATTTGACACATTTGTATTTTTTATTTTATTTTATTTTATATATTTTTTAACATCGTTATTTGAGTATAACTGTTTTACAATAGTGTGTTAGTTTCTCCTTTACAACAAAGTGAATCAGTTATACATATACATATGTTTCCATATCTCTTCCCCCTTGCATCACCCTCCCTCCCACCCTTCCTATCCCACCCCTCTAGGTGGTCACAAAGCACAGAGGTGATCTCCCTGTGCTATGCGGCAGCTTCCCACTAGCTATCTAATTTACATTTGGTAGTGTGTATATGTCCCTGCCACTCTCTCACTTCGTCACAGCCCACCCTTCCCCCTCCCCATATCCTCAGGTCCATGCTCTAGTAGGTCTGTGTTTTATTTTGACTCCTTTTCTCGGAGGGGGCGGGTCTCTCCTTGACTCTCTCAGTTTATCTTTCTTTTCCTCTTTTTCCCCCTCCTCCTTGGTGAAATCTCATGACTTTTGCTTCTGTCTTGTTCATGTCAAATCCATCCTTTACACACAGGCACCAGCAAGATCTATCCAAAATAAACATACCATGTCACTTTCCTACTCAGAATCCTGTAGAAGCTTCCCATAACTTCAACAGCAACCACTGTCCTCCAGGGTCTGGATCCAGGAGAGGGGCAGTGACATGACAGGTACTCATAACCCCTGGCCAGAAACATCTCTGTGTCAACCCACCCACTACGAGCATGCTAGTTTACCCACCGTGTCAGGAAACAGGGAGTGTGCTTATAGGACAGCTCAAGCTCCTTAGGAAAGCATGAGAAACCTCCATGCTTGATGCCCTGTCTGCCTCTATAGCCCCTAGCACCGCATCCCACCCTGGATTGTGAGTTTTGTTTTTCTTGCATCTTCTGTTACACATGGCTTGCAGTTCTCAGGATTTGTCTTTTTTTAATAATAAAAATATGAAGGGAAGTTATAAGCTTTTTAAATTAGGAGAGTTGCTTGGTATATTTTATAAGGAGGTTTTGCATACTTTTTAAGACAAAAGATGCTGGATTTCCTAAATTTTGTCCCATAGTATCTTCAGAGCGATTTTCCATTTTAGTTTTGAATATTTCTGGATTGGGTATTGATGAGATAAAAACAGAAAACAAACTTAGTATATATTTATTGAATACTAGGGAACAAATCTATTAAGAACTGTAATTCTTCTTTGTGGAGTCATAAAATGTTAGAACAGGCCCTTAGATATCATCTGCTTCAGTCTCTCATGGTACAGATGAGAAGAAAACTGCAGCCCTTGAGAGGCTTGCCCAGGACACAGCAGACAGTGTGGCAGATTCATCTAGAGTCCAGATGGCCTCAGGATTGTACTACAACAGTTCTCCTTTTACTGCAGGGGTTTCCTCCCTCCCTCCCTCCCTCCCTCCCTTCCTCCCTTCCTTCCCCTCTCTCCCTCCCTCCCTCCTTCCCTCCCTCCTTCCCTCCCTCCTTTCCTCTCTTTCTTTCTTCCTACCTACCTACCTATCTGTATTTTTTTAAGCAGAGGAAGCTTACTTCTTTTTAAGTAAAATATATCCATTTACCTTTTTCTGTGAAATGCCTCAAATTTATACAAAAATAGAAATGGAAAGTGCTTGTTCAAATAACCAATTGGTGTGGGTATATATTTGTGTATTACATAAATGTACTGAATATATGTATATATATGTTTATGTATTTAATGTTCACATAAGGTGAATTAGATTATTGAGTGGCAGGAATTCATAGTTGATTCATTTAACTTCTTGGGTTTAATCCTTACTGTTACATTTTAAAAAGTTGAATGACTCTTAAGTTTTCTTATAACTTCCAAATCATAATAATTACCAACACTTGAATAGTTCTTATTCTCTACCAGTCAGTTGTGGTTGCAAGTACATACGTTAAGTACACACTCATATGTAGTTCTTGCAACTATTATGTGAGGTTGGTACAGTTACTATTGAGGAAATTAAGGCAGGAGGGTGTAGTCTTCCAAGATGATGCCGTTAGTAAAAAGTGGAGCTGGGATTGAAACCAGGGAATCTGGCATGCTTATGACCCCTGTACATCACTATATGGTGTCTCTGCTTTATCTTGTTACTGCTTTGAATGAGATTTAATAAAAATGAATATTTAAGGAAGCCTCTCTCTTCTTTCTTGATGTTTTAAAAAATAAAATATGAGTAACAAATGTTTAACTTATAAAAGAACAACTCTTGTTAAAATGATAAATTCATTCTGAGGAAAATTAAGAAGTTCACTAATTATTGATAGTTCTATTAATATTTTATATAGTGTTTATTGACCAAAAGAATCTAAATCAAACTGAAGTTACTCCTAGGACTCTATAATCTTTATAGTTGTATAGTGGCTTTAAAAAATATTATTCAGAAACCAGAGTAACTTTTTAAGGTAGAATTTAATGAGAACATGATTCTAGATGATTCTGTTTTGTTGGGTCCTCTTCTGGGTGCTGTGTTTTAAGAAAAGCCCAACCAGACTGAGGGAAGGGATTTAGAACTATGTCATTATGTAAGAAAAATTTGGAGGGCCTGGGTACGCTCAGCTTGGAGAAGAAAGACCATTCTCAAATATATGAACAGCTATTATTTAGAAGGATTCACTAACTAAACTCATAGAAACAGAGAATAGAAAAGTGGTTGCCAGGGGCTTGGGGGAGGTTGGGAAATAGGGAGGTGAATAGGTAAAAGGGTATAAAATTTCATCTCTGAGATGATTAAGGACTGAGGATCTAATGTAAATCATGGTGACTGCAGTGATAACACCGTATTGCTGAGAGAGTAGAACTTAACATGTTCTCACTAAAAATAAATAAATATATGAGGTTACAGATGTGTTAACTAAATGAGAGGAGTCCTTTCACAGTGTATACGTATATCAGATCATCACGATGTATGCTTTAAATATCTTAGCATTTTATTTGTCAGTTATACCTCGGTAGAGCCAGAGAGAAAAAAAGGATTTGCCTTCATGGGATAGAATTGGAGCAGTAGGTGGAAAGTTACAGAGTGACAGACTTTAAGCTCAGTAGAAGCCGAGTGTGAAATTGGCTGGCTTAAGCAGTGAGGATTTCTTTGTCAGGAAGTTTTCAAGCAAAAACTGGGTAACCCCTGGGAAAAGTATGTTGCAGAGCAGATTCATAGTTTAGTTGGACTAGATGACTTTTCAGTTCCCTTTTCACAGTCCCTGGCATATTAATATGCACTCAATAAATAAATTAGTGACTTCTAAAAACATGGAACGGGAGAAATATTCTTCTCTCTTTATTTTAAACCAGTGTGACTATTTTTAATGTACAAAGAACTCTTTTTAAATTAATTAATTAAGTTTTGGCTGCGTTGGGTCTTAGTTGCTGCACGTGGACTTTCTCGAGTTGCATCGAGCGGGGTCTGCTCTTCATTGCGGTGTGCGGGCTTCTCACTGCGGTGGCTTCTCTTGTTGCAGAGCACTGGCTCTAGGTGCATGGGCTTCAGTAGTTGTGGCATATGGGCTCAGTAGTTATGGCTTGCGGGCTCTAGAGCTCAGGCTTAGTAGTTGTGGCACACAGACTTAGTTGCTTCACAGCATGTGGGATCTTCCCGGACCAGGGCTTGAACCCGTGTCCCGTGCATTGGCGGGTGGATTCTTAACCACTGTGCCACCAGGGAAGTCCCAAACCAATGTGACTCTTCAAGTGACTTATATGATTCTGTCCTGATTATAAGGAGAGATTGAGAGGGAAAAATATTTAACTTTAGATGTCGGTTTGGTTACTTTCTGGTTCCTCTTATATACTGTGAGGCTTTATAAATTGTGTTGCACTCTCCAGGAAAAGGTAGGTAACTTGCATAGCTGTTATATAAATCAGTGCTATATAAGTTTAAAATGCATACATTTTTGTGTGTATGCATATCTGAGTTTATTAACTTGTAAACTCTTTGGTATTAGGATTTGTATTTTTATGTTTCCCCTCACAGCATCTAGTTCATACCTTTTAAAAATAATATTTGAAAGTGATTTCAAACTCTGTGTGTGTGTGTGTGTGTGTGTGTGTGTGTGTGTGTGTGTTGGGTATGGGGGGGTTGTCCCTAATTCTCATTATTATTCAGAAATAAAGTCCTATCATTGATGTATGCTAATGCTGATTTTTAAATTTAGAAATTACTTAATTTAATTAATTCAAGTCAATTTTGAATTGTGTTGAATGTAGAGGGGAGCATATTCAATGTTTGTTGCTTTTGTAGGTGCATGTGAGGGAACCTTGGCTTGCTCCACCTGTCACCTCATCTTTGAACAGCACATATTTGAGAAATTAGAAGCAATCAGTGATGAGGAGAATGACATGCTTGATCTGGCATATGGACTAACAGATAGGTAAGATTTTTGGACCACTTCCATTGTAATAATAATCTAGGAGGATAAAAGTTTTATTAGTTCATGTCTGTCTCTGACCAGAGACATGTAATATGTATGCATGTAATAGGGTTCTCCCAGTGTAGATAGATAACAGTCACAGACTTTGAATATCAAATATGTGACATTTCTCTTATTTATTCTACAGTTTAACCCTTATGAAACTTTTAACAAAAGTAAAAAAAAAATTAATTGTATTAGAAGTATTAGAAGCATAAGTTCTAGATACTAATAAATCTTCTTTCATCTATTTTTATTCCAGGAATTAATATTTATCACAATTTAATGAGTTGGGGTTAAATTTAATGCTTTTTATGGTATTCTTGAAGGACAGATTTGATAATTGAAAGAAATTATAATGGAAAATTTTGCCTACTTGAGAGAGTACAATTTTTTTAAAAACTTAATATATAATAGTAATTATGTTAAAATGAATACTTCTATTTCTAACTGTACATTAAAGTAAATTAATCAGAGCTTATTCTTGTTATTAATAAGTAGAATTACTCTTAAAAGTGGTAAGATTTATAGTAGTAAGAGATATCAAGTGATACCTTATTTTTTTTTTAATTATCTAGTCTTCTGGTTTGAGTTAGGGAAGATAGGTAGTTAATTTACTGTTTCAAGGGACAAGATAACAAGAGTTTATTTAATTAAGGTTGGCTTTGGTGTTTAACTAATTTGGTGGCCCTAATGAGAAATAGTTTTAAAAAATAAGAAATAATAGTAATAATAATAGCTTTATTTCATGTGTATCATGTAACCACAATTTTATTAGATTCTTAAGATAAACCCTCTTATCTAATAATCCTCAAAAAGTTTTTAGGTCATTGGTATTTATTGTGGCTGCCATCTGCCTGTCTCCCCTCACATCTTCAGGTGCCACATTCTCTATCAACACCTTTTTTTTTTTTCTAAAGGATATCACACAGAATACACTCAATGTTGTGTTAATTTGGTTCTGAAAATTGTTTCTTTCAATTTGAGGGGTAAATCATAGCTAACTGCTTGCCCTTTTATTCAGGTGAAATTTGTAGGCGCATATAACAGATAGTATTCTGAATGAAAAGAAAAAACACGAGAGGAAATGGAGAGCTACATTTAGGAGAGATACATGAGTGTGAGAAGATACAAGAAACCTATTGTAAATGTAAAGTAGCCAAGAACTTTGGTAATAAAATTCAGAAGTTTTAGAACAAGATAATGGAAAGCAGGAAATAGCTTTTATGGCATTTCATAGCTGATATTCTTAAGTACACAGAATTTTAGTAGAAATGCTTTGTGGGGAAAGAGTATAATGCTTTTCACAGGTAGGGTTTAGAAAACACTGACATATTTAGAATGAAAATAATTTTGTTCAAAGATAATAACTGCATGTAAACTTCTATTTCTAGTGTACCATATACTTCCAAACAAAGAAACAAGGAAACTCAGTCTTTAGTTCTTAGGTTTATTTTATTTATTTATTTACTTACTTACTTACTTATTTGGCTGCACCAGGTCTTAGTTGAGGCACGTGGGATCTTCATTGCAGCATGTGGGATCTTTAGTTGCAGCATATGGGAACTTTAGTTGCACCATGTGGGATCTTTAGTTGTGGCTTGCAAATTCTTAGTTGTGGCATCCATGTGGGATCTAGTTCCCTGACCAGGGATCAAACCCGGGCCCTCTGCATTGGGAGCATGGAGTCTTAACCACTTGACCACCAGGGCAGTCCCATAGGTTTATTTTTTAAATTAAGTGCTATGTCAATGTCTATAATTTTTAAGATAAAACAGCATCATTTTAATGTTTATTTTAGGGTGTACTTAACTTTGATTAATGATGGATTGTTGATACACGGGGTCATATGGCACTTATTGTACTGGTTACATGTCTCCTTTTCCCCATTAGAGTAGGGACCATGTCTTATTTCATCATTGTGTCTCCAGTGCCTGATTCACAAAAGGCGTCACCAACTGTTTTTGGAATTAGTGGTTGGTAGAGAGATTCAGGAATTATCTGTGAATCTATTTTTGATGGTTGTCATTGCTCCGCGCTACCAGTTTCCATGGATAATCTACACAGAGGCCTCAGTTTCCATATTTGTAAAATGAGGATAATAATAGTACCTACCTCGTAGGGTTGTTGTGTTGTGTCAACTAATAAATGTACGTGAAGCTCCTTGAACAGTGTCTGGTGAAGAAAGCATTCATTAAATGGTTGTTGTTGGCATTCTGACTATAATAATATTAATTCAAATGCCAGAAACTTACTATAATGCCTACAAACTTAACAAAGATTATTTCTAACCTTCAGAGTTAGGCAGTATTATCACCATTTTATGGAACAAAGTGTAGTTCTTTTAGATTTGCTCAAGGCCACACAGCTAGAGAATGACAGAGCCCTGGTTTGAATCAGTTACATTAGACCCCAAAACCCTTGTTTTTTTACTATTTGAAGCTGCTGCTTCTTCATTGCCCACCAGTAAAAAACCTGAACCCCTTCACTGGTGTTCAGAACTGTCCATGGCTTGGCCACCTTTCTAGCCCATCATTCCCCTGTCCTCATCTGGCCTGCACAGCAGCCAGGCCAAAACCCCATATTGCCTCAAACATGCCTTGAATCCCTATTAGCTTTGCCTCAAATGCCTTTCTCCTTTATCTTTTTTTAAAATACTAAGTTCTAGCCAGCCTTCAAAGCCCATTAGAAACACCATCTCCCCCGTCAGAAGTCAGTGCTTTCTCCTCAGCCCTTTCACCTTTCTCTCTCTGTGGTATTTGTCACAGTCTCACATGTTAATTATCTGCAAATGTGTCTCAGCTCTTCTTATTTGATTGAAAGTTCACGCCTTAATACTGATATTAGTAACTAATCCTCATGACAGTCCTGTGAGGAACGCACTTATTATCCATCTTTAGGATGAGGTTGGGAAGCTAATATTTGGCATGGTTAAGAAAGTTGCTTGTGAACACGTCATGTTCAGTGCTGGATTCTGGACCACTGGTCTGTTTGGCTCTAACCCCTGTATTACTGGCACCCAGCATGTAAGAGGTGTTCGTTCAGTAAGGATCGAAGTGAGTTGCTGTTCTTTTGCAAACCCACTGACATTTAGTTCTGTGCCTTTTGATACTCAGCAGGTGCTTGACGAATATGTTGACAAAACCAAGACCTACATACCACATTCCATCAAATTGAAGACAATTTGATTGTAAGACTAATAACAGTATTTATTTTTATGTGCCATTAAGAAAGAAAAAACTCTGCTGATTAAAATATGGGGTAAAATGATCTTATCACTTAATGTTTTATGCATATTGAAAGAGCTATTTATACTTAGATTTAGAGCTATTTAGACAGATTTGTACATCACTGTTTTAAAAGGAAAATATAAATAAAATTGGTCATAATATTGAAAAAAATAAAAGAAAATGGAATTACAGTTATTCTTCTTCCAATGACAAATATTTACTTTCCTAATATCAATTTGTGCTGGGTCTCTGTATTGTTAATTTTTGTTTTGTAATATTTTTGTACTTATTTTGAATGGTAATGAAATTCAACACATAGTATTAACATACTTCCCATAACTCAATTGAAGAGACACCTCTGATGTGACTGCCACCTCACATTGTAGCTGTGATTGTAAGATGGCATTGATTTTAAGATGCATTTAGTTTCAGAGGTACTAAAATTGTGGGAAAAATATACATCTGATAATTGATGACTTACATCTATGTGTTTATTCCAGATTTCTTGTTTTAAAGGCTTTAAAAAGTGTAGCTTTCTTTTATAGACTGTCTGGTTTTAATTATCTGGAAATTGATTAGTCATTCTCTTGGCATTACTAAAACCTCAGTTCTCTTCTCCACTGTTGTGCCTTCTCATCATTTTATTGCTTGTCAGTCCTGTCGCCAAAAAGCAGTAGTTCCAGTGAAACAATTAGTAGAAAGATTAAAATAAAGCTTTGGCATATCACACTTTTTGTTTTTCATATTTACATTCTGTTATCCTCTAGTTGAAAGGGTTGGATGTATCTTTTTCTACTTAATGGAAATTTAAAAGGTAAATAAATCCCTATGCTTTGGATAAGAAAAGGTCCTGGTAACTGCATTGCCTTGTGAATAATGTATACTTAATACTAAATCATACCTCCCCCCTTTTTTATACAGATCGCGGTTGGGCTGCCAAATCTGTTTGACAAAGGCTATGGACAATATGACTGTTCGAGTACCTGATGCTGTGTCTGATGCCAGAGAGTCCATTGATATGGGCATGAACTCCTCTAAGCTAGAATAAATAGGAATATTTTCACAACATTTTACCTATTTTTATAATTATTTCTTAATGTAATTAAATGAGAACATGGATGAATGCATTTATTATTTGACTAAATTTATTACTTTAATTCACCTTGTGTAACTGCTGAATTTTGTAGTTCTGAAAGAATGTCATCTTTATTTTGATTAAATTATAAAAACAAATCAAGTATTAGAAAGTAGTTACTATGATAAAACCTTATATATTTTACCTGTGTTTGATTAGCAGCATTAGCAAAATATTTTCACATAAATCTTATGCCTACTTACCTATAAAATAGGTTAAAAAAAGGTATCATTATCTCTGTTGGATGTGGTGGAGGCAGAGATGTAAAATGGCTTGTCTAGGGCCATACAACAAATTAGAAGGTCAGTATTAGAACTGTATCTTGTTATTACAAGTTATGTGTTGAGATCGAAAGTGGAGAAATTAGGAATGTCATGGTTATAACTGTAGTTAAATGTGAATGTGTATAGATGTGTATTTAATTGCTCAGTAAGCTGATTAATTTCAAAGATAGTTATGACCTTATAAGTCAATATTTCAAAATTTTGATTCAGTGAAAAGTGTACGTCTGAGCACAGGTAATGGAGTGCTGTCAAAGATGTTTGGTGTCAGTTCTGACTGAACTGGAGGAATAAACTAAAAATTACATGTCTTTATTTTTTTATCCTAATCGGAATGGCCTGTCTTTGTAATCTTTTAAAAATAACGCCTGTGACAGAATGGACATCTTATGGATTAGGTTTTCTGTGTCCTGAGCTGCAGAAGGAAGCGAGTGGGCTGCCTTCCCCTTGGTGAGGACAGAGCCTCACAGTGTGCACTGAGCATGATGGGCACGGTCCTGGGTGGGGGGGTGGGCTCAAGCACCTCAGATCACTGTCTGTGCATGGCAGACCTTTGTACTTTACTGTGAATACACTGGTAAATGATAATAAAGGGGTACAAAGTATACTCTTGGAAGTATAATAAAACATTAGTTTGGACTAATGGTGGGGAAGGGCAGAAAAAATAGTTAAAAGTGAATTATAAAGTTGAGTTAGCTTCAGGTACATCTGTGCACTTTGAGCATTTGCACAAATATTTGTCAAGTATGGTGTTGGACCTACAACGTTGTATTATGTCCATTGGGGTACAGAGATGAACACGATCAGGAATGCCCTCAGGGAGCTCACCTTTTATTAGGAAAAGAAAATTATATGTATGCACAAATCATTTGCTTCACCTAAACTGACCAATTTGCCAAATAGAGTACTTTTAAACTAATTAACATGTATGAAGTGATTAAGGAAGAACTCAGGGCTTCTAATGTTCATTTGACACTTGATAACCATCGAGTGCCTTCTTTGTAGAGAGTGTTCCACTTTTAGAGTACTTCAAAACAATCTGACCTGTTAGTTAGCTTCCATATTCTCCTCGTATTCTTGCATGGATTCTCTAAATTCTCCTTTCCAGAGCACTTTAATGATGACATCCAGCTTAAAACTCTAAACTTTAGTCTAATTGTCTCAGATTTCAAGTTAAGAGAGCTTCTTATTAATGATGTTTAATTGTATTACTTAAATAAAACCTACTAAACTTATTAAATGGAGCATATATCCTATAATTGTTTTGTATAAAAGTTATTTTTTCAGTTTGAAAAAAATCCATGTTTGATGTGTGTGCATTCTAGGTAATGGTATTCAGTTATCTATTGCTGCAATTGTATTGTCTTAGTTTCTATGGGTCAGGAATTCAGAGAGTGCAGAGCAGGGGTGGCTCATCTCTGCTTCACGATGTCTGTGGCCTAAGCTAGAGGACTTCAAGGCCAGGTGCTGGAATCATATGAAGGCTTATGATTCCCTCATGTGACTAGCAAGTTGATGCTGGTATCACCTGGGGGTCTAACAGGGGCTGTTGACTGAAACACCTGTGTATGGCCCCTGCACGTGGCCTGGGCTTCCTCACAACATGGTGGCTGGCTTCTGAGACCCAGTGCCCTAAGAGAGCATATAAGCATTGCTAGGCAGAAGCTGAATGTCACACAGTATCGCTTCTGCCCGTTTTTTTCATTAGAAGTGAGGCATCAAGTCTGACCCATCATTTGAATTGAGGGGTGTCAAAGAATTTGCAGACATGTTTTAAAACCATCACAGTAACCGTAACTTTCAGATTAATTTACAGGCACATCATTGCCCGTGAAAACGGGCCTTTTACTAACAGTGTTCTAAACTTTTGAAGAAGGGTTAGATTTTACTCTTGTATTGTGTTTCAGAAGATTCTTGTGTCTTCTTTGTTATGATGGTTCATTTGTTTTATTCTCTGACTCCTTGCAGTTTTCTTCTTGACAGTTGATTTAAATCAGAGGGAAGAGTGGTGGGTTTCCTTTCAATGCTGTATAATTTTAGTTTATATTTCTGTGTCATTTTGTCATCAAGAAAGCCATCTTCCTTTGGTATAGTACTCCATATAATTGTTGGTTAAGTGCTAATGCTTAATGTTGTATTTGGTTTTCACAGAGAAAACCAGCCTGTAATTATATAAGTAATTCAGAATTGCTGAATTTTTTTTAAGTGAACCATTCTAAAAAATTTCCAAAACCTTTTGCTTAACTCTCAGTGTGAAAATACTGTCTAATTTTTGTCTTAAAGGACTGCTTTCCTATTTTTTATATAACTATTTAAGTATCATATGGTGATCCATGTGATTTTTATAATGGTCATTCAGCAATAGAATAATTACGTTTCACTTGGAAAAATGTTTTCTAAGGGAAATTTATATTCAGTATATGTTTTCCCATCTTTTCTTTTTCTTCCTTTTTACAACTCTTTAAATTGCTTTTCCCTTTTTAAAATTACTTAAAATTTTGTGGTAAACCACATTTTGGGATCAGAATTTCTTAAATGGCTTTCTTATTTATAGGATAACATCACTCTAAATGAAAAGACAAATAATTGTATTACATTTCTAAAAATAGCCTGTGAAACTTTATTCTAAGTGTAAACCATTCAGAGATGTTCAAACATTACACATAAACTTTGTTTCCTATTGGAGAAACATTTAAGAATAGAAGTATGATCCTGGTTAAGCAACAACAGGATTCCTTTAATATGTCAACACATCACATGATATCAAGTTATTTTTATCAGATTTTCTTCTGTTTAAAAGTTTCTAGAAGCTGAAAAATTAGAAAACCAGCTGGTGGAAGGAAAGCATGATCACTTGCAGACAAACAAATGTGGCTATAACAACAGAAATAGGAAATTAAAAGAAAATTTAAGTCCACCAGAAGCAACTTAAAAGAGAAGTTGGTGGGAAAGATCTTTACAGTGAGAGGCATTACCTCTCCAAAAACTTAGTTAATAACCTAATCAATGTCTTATTCCTCTTTCCTTTTGACTCCCATTTGCTTATCTTATTATCTGGATGTATTATTTGTCATGTAATTTTTAGACTTGATTTGGTAATAACTTATAAAATTAAGCAGAGCCATTGTGCCTTTCTGGCTTCCTTTGTCTGTTAGTCATTTCTGAAGCCATTAACACTCAGTTTTATTTACCCCAATGGGTTTCACTGCTTCCTCATCTTTCCCAGTCCTCTGTCTCAGACTGTCCTTTTTGTATTTGTTACATGTGGCACTTCCTACATTTTTCTCCTGATAGGTTAAGCTTTTTAAGAGTAAGGACTAGGTTGTATTCAACTTTGTAACTGCAGTTTCTTTTGTGGTATTTAGCCCACAGTAGGTATATAATACATAGTTGAATTAATCAAAACCTGGTCTTATGCTTCTAGCATTTTGCTCTTTGGCAGTCACCTGCTATTGATGAGATTACATGAGCTCAATATAGGACTTACACTGTGCCTGAATCTTAACTCTTAACAGGAGTCTGGATACATACGAGTGTTTTCTTGAGAGGTCAGGTAGTCTCCACTATGTTTAAAAGGACGGTGTTCAACTTGCCATCTTTTAATTTTTTTTTTAATTGAAGTATAGTTCATGTACAATGTAATGTAAGTTACAGGTGTACAATGTAGTGATTCACAATTTTAAAGCTTATAGTCCATTTATAGTTATAATAAAGTACTGGCTATATTCCCTGTGTTGTACAATATATCCTTGTAGCTTATACATAATAGTTTGTACTGCTTAATCCACTACCCTTATCTTGCCTCTCCCCACTTCCCTGTCTCCACTGGTAACCACTAGTTTGTTCTCTGTATCTGTGAGTTTGTTTCTTTTTTGTTATATTCACTAGTTGTATTTTTTGGATTTCACATGTAAGTGATACCATACAGTATTTGTCTGTCTGACTTCACTTAGCATGGTATCCTCCAAGTCCGTCCATGTTGTTGTTGTAAATGGCAAAATTTGACTTAAATCATTGCAAAATTTTTTGGATCCGTCTCCTAAAGCAAAAGAAATAAAAGCAAAAATAAACAAATGAGACCTAATTAAACTTAAAAGCTTTTGTACAGCAAAGGAAACCATTGACAAAATGAAAAGACACCCTACTGAATGGGAGAAAATATTTGCAAATGATATGACTGCTAAGGGGTTAATATCCAAAGCATATGAACATCCTCTACACATCAACATCAAGAAAACAATTCAATTAAAAAATGGGCAGAAGACATGAATAGCCATTTTTCCAAAGAGGACTTGCACATGGTCAACAGCCACACGAAAAGATGCTCAACATTGGTAATCAGGGAAATTCAAATAAAAACCACAATGAGATATCACCTCACACCTGTCAGAATGGCTATCAGCAAAAAGAACACAACATGTCAGCAAGGATGTGGAGAAAAGGGAACCCTTGTACAGTGTTGGTGGTGCAGCCACTGTGGAAAACAGTATGGCGGTTTCTCAAAAAAGTAAAAATAGAACTACCATATGATCCAGCAATCCCACTCCTGGGCATATAACCTGAAAAGATGAAAACTCTTAATTCAAAAAGATGCCTGTACCCCAGTGTTCATAGCAGCATTATTTATAATAGCCAAGGTATGGAAGCAACCTAAATACCCATCAACAGATGAATGGATAAGGAAGATGAAGTGTATATGTACAATGGAATACTACTCAGCCATAAAAAGAATGAAATTTTGTCTTTTTTAACATCTTGGCTGAAACAGTTTTTGAATGAGCTGAATGCAGGTCCATCTGCCGGGTCTTACAGCTTGTAGGTCACTGGTTCCTGAAGTCTGAGTGCTGAGGTCCTATAGGTGGTACATGGACTCCATCCCTTTGAATCATGTGACACTGTTACGACCATACCTGCAAATCAGTGCTTCTTCATCTTGGAAGAGTCTGGCATCCTGTATTTCTGATAGCGCTCAGCAAGTTCTCATCGGCATTATGTTTCCTGTTGGTCCTGATGGGCATTCTTCAGGGCTGTGGAAAAGGGGTAGGGAGTCACAGAATCTTACCAAACCAAGCAAGTCGAAGACATGTTGAAAAACAGTAATTTTGTTTTAATGTTCTTTAATAGAGCCTTACTTTGTTTTGTAACAGAAGTCCAAAGTCTGATGAGCCTTAGAGAGCAAAGTAAGCTCTCTTATGTAGTGTGGGAAAAGCACTACAAAAATTATCATTTTAAAACCTGGGTATGTTTTTAAAAATTATCCAGAACTTAGAAATAAAGCAAAAAAATTACTGCAGGTCTCTTCAAAGTTGTACTTAGAGGATTGCCTAACCGGGCCACCTAAGGATCATCTGATGTTCTGGGGCAGGGGAGTTGACAAACTATCCTGTGGGTCAAATCAAGCCCATCATCTGTTTTATGTAAATAATGGCTTATGGCAACATAGCTATTCTCATGCATTACTTATTGCCTATTGCTGCTTTGATGCTACAACAGAGTTGCGTAGTTGTGACAGGGACTAAATGGCCTATAACGCCTAAAGTATTTGTTCTCCGGCCATATACAGAAAAAGTTTACTGACTTCTATCTGCTCCAGAGGAGGTAACTTTAACTTGGTACTTACTATTGACTAGGACCCAGTCAGTCCCTCTGAAGTTAGATGTTAAGTAACTTAGAGAAACTTGATAAGTTGCAAAGGATTTGTTTGCTAAAAAAAGGTAACTCCAAGAGTTATGGTTTTCTTGCCTTGTAAGGCATTATCCAGTTTTGTATCTATCTCTGCAGTCTTACTACAGCATTCTTTTTCTCCTCTGTGCATGCGTGTGTGTGTGTGTGTGTGTGTGTGTGTGTGTGTGTGTGTGTATTTGTATATCAGTTTCTCATGTCTTTGAACCAGCCTTGTCATTCTGCTGATCCCCTTGCTAATGAGTTAAATCTTTGACATGTGATCACTATATTTGTATGAGAGTTCTTTATAGAAAATTGTACAGTGACTGCTTGAGGCCTGGCTATGCCTCCTCATGAATGTTCCATCTTGAGATAGTCACTTAACCCTACTGAGTCTCTGGTTACATATCTGTTAAGTAGAGATGATGATACCCATACTTCAGCCAAACTACTCTCTCATCCGTATAGTAATATCCACTGGACAAAGTTTAGTAATTATTTAAATTCAAAAACGATGTGTGTAAACACCTTTCTCAACTGGAAAGTGCTGTGTGGTTTTTGGTTGCTGCTTCTTGACAAAATTTAACCCTTAGGTATTAAAACATAGAATTCCTATTATGTATGAATTGAAAACTGAGACTTATTTGACTTTTATATTCAGAATAGTTATTTTTAAAAAGCAGATGTATAAAGGGATTAATTTTTGTGGTACGCGGGCCTCTCACTGTTGTGGCCTCTCCCGTTGTGGAGCACAGGCTCCGGACGCGCAGGCTCAGCGGCCATGGCTCAGGGGCCCAGCCTCTCCGCGGCACGTGGGATCTTCCCGGACCAGGGCACGAACCCGCGTCCCCTGCATCGGCAGGCGGACTCCCAACCACTGCGCCACCAGGGAAGCCCTAAAGGGATTAATTTTAAACTTAACTACCCATCTGATAAATGCACTAAATATGGAAGTGCTTTATTATGTTATATTCCATTGATAACCACATATATTAAATTCTCAAGAAGTAGTTATGAGTTGAAAATTTCTAGGCTGTAATAACTACAAAAGGAAGCAAATAAGAATACAGCTGTGTATGTGGTCTGGAAATAACTCTGCCTTTTTATTGATAGAAAAAGCAAGGAGCAACTTCCAATAAAAGTAAAAGAAGGGAAGGATGTGTTGTTGAAAGTGGAGGTATAAATTGTTTGGTTTTTTAAATGGTTCTGAAGAACCCAGGGGCAGGACAGGAATAAAGACGCAGCTGTAGAGAATGGACTTGAGGACACGGGGAGGGGGAAGCATAAGCTGGGAACAAATGAGAGAGTGGCATGGACATATATACACTACCAAATGTAGGGTGGATAGCTAGTGGGAAGCAGCCGCATAGCACAGGGAGATCAGCTCGGTGCTTTGTGACCACCTAGAGGGGTGGGATAGGGAGGGTGGGAGGGAGACGCAAGAGGGAGGGGATATGGGGATATATGTATATGTAGAGCTGATTCACTTTGTTATAAAGCAGAAACTAACACACCATTGAAAAGCAATTATACTCCAATAAAGTTGTTAAAAAAAATTGTTTGGTTTTTAGAGCAACATCAATTCTTTCAAACCACATAGTTCCTCATAATACAAATTGCTGTATGGAAACCTGTTTTAAAAGTGATAACAGCACTACCGTGATCAGCTTACTCCCCACCCACTAAATTGGGATATATGTAAGAGTTTAATATAGTTTTGTTTTTTTTTGTGTGTGTGTGTGTGTGTGATATGTGGGCCTCTCACTGTTGTGGCCTTTCCCATTGCGGGGCACAGGCTCCAGATGCGCAGGCTCAGCGGCCATGGCTCACGGGCCCAGCCGCTCCGCGGCATGCGGGATCTTCCCGGACCGGGGCACGAACCCGTGTCCCCTGCATCGGCAGGCGGACTTTCAACCACTGCGCCACCAGGGAAGCCCCCAATCTAATTTTTTAAAGTATGATCATTGGATAGATCTTGCATGATAGGTAATCTTCAAACAAAAGCTGAAACACTTTGGGGAAATTTTTGTAATTCTATTATAGGGAGTAGCATGCTCTGGCTGCTCAGTTTTGAGCTGGGTCCTGGCAACCAAGCGAACTTGCCAGTCAGATTCTCATGTATACAATAATTTCAAGTGATGAGATCTACTTAAGATCAGATTTAGACCATGGCTCCATAGCTCCTGTGGTGTTTTTTTAAAAATTCAGTCTCTTATTCATTGTTACATTCCAAATGGCTTGAGGGGAGTATCTGATGCATAATAGGTGGTCAATCAATACTGGTTGAATTTATTGCATGAAGCTACTCTGAAAGGACCTACTTCCTGTGCCCACCACTGTGCCCTGAAAGGTTTCTGGGGTGAAAATAGGAGGGGCTTGAGAGGACAATATCTCGGGTTAGAGTTTTGGATTAAATAAGTGTGATTATGTTAAATGAGTTCGCTAAACCAAACAGAAAAGCAAAAAGGTTATCAACAGCTTTTGAGGTTAAAGTCTTGGGTTATAGCTCTTATCAGGATGATGAGGAGACAAACTCTCAAGTGTTTTTTAGTCTTTATTACTTTTGCCAGACAGTTGAACTCTTCAGGAGGACAAAATGATTATTTGTTTTCAGGATGCTGCCAGAATTAAAAAACTGAAAATAAAGTGTTCATATACCCAGCAGGGGAGTGGACCTACTTTGACCTGGCACCCGGCTCTACCAGCTTCTACTGTGTGTTCTGGGGTGCCCTGCCTGGCGATCACACCTTTAGGGCATGGAGGCTTCTTTTATAGTAGCGGACGAAGAGAGGGCGGTAGGAAGCTGACTTCCCTGGCTTCTCCTTTCTCCATCAGGGACTAAAACGTTCGTCTAACAGTTGCAGCAGCTGTCAGCCAGCCGGCTGACTACCTCTATGTAGTCATCATGCGCAGTCTTGGAGCTCTTCCATAGCCCCAGTGAAACCCCATCCCCTGCAGGTGAGAGCCTCATCTTGATGTGGTTAATGTGCTCACCTCAAAACATCCATCCTCAAGCTCAGAATTCATGCCGAGCAGCAAGATAACAGAATTTATCACAACGCATTAGATTGTGAAACCACCTGTTGGAACTCATGTGTCTCCATTATTACACAACTTTTTTTTTGTTTTGGCTGCACCTTGCAGCATGTGGGATCTTAGTTCCCCAACTAGGGATCGAACCTGTGCCCCGTGCTTTGGGAGCACGGTCTTAATCACTGGACCACCAGGGAAGTCCCACACAGGTTTGTTTTTTTAAATATTGTTTTATTTATTTTATTTTTGGCTGCGTTGGGTCTTCGTTTCTGTGCGTGGGCTTTCTGTAGTTGCGGCGAGCGGGGGCTACTCTTCTTTGCGGTGCTCGGGCTTCTCATTGGGGTGGCTTCTCTTGTTGTGGAGCACGGGCTCTAGGCACGTGGGCTTTGGTAGTTGTGGGGTGTGGGCTCAGTAGCTGTGGCGTGTGGGCTTAGGTGCTCCGCAGCATGTGGGATCTTCCAGGACCAGGGCTCGAACCCGTGCCCCCGCATCGGCAGGCGAATTCTTAACCACTGCCACCAGGGAAGTCCCCACACAAGTTTTTTATGCCACAAGTCCAATTTTGTGGACTGACTACAGCCTTCCAAACTAAAAGTTGTTTGGGGAGAGAGCAAAGGAAAAACTGAACAGGAAATAAAGTCAGCAGTCATCAACTAGTGCAACTGCACAGAAAAGTTGAAAAATATTTTACGTGTTTTCAAAATGTTTGTAGATATTAAAGAGCCAAACCATCTGGGTGAAACATTCCATTGCTCTCATTTTTTGTAGGGGCATTAATTTTGAACTGGAAAAATCTCACCCCTGCCCAAGTTAACATACGTTGTACTTATCACCTCATCCCAAACTCCCAAGCATGTTAAATTCTAATTCATAATAAAACTTAGAAGCATATGGCTATTAATTCTTTTCTTTTAAACATTTGACCATGAGGTTTGAGAAGGAGAGGAACCCTCCCCATCCCACTCCCACCTCCTGCCAAGATATTAATTCCACACTAGCTCCTTCTCTCCAGCCCGTCCTGCCCCTCTCCACTTCATGTCTTTTTTTTTTTTTTAAATCAGCTCCTTAAAGCCCTCTGATCTGATTCTTTGGGGTGCTCTGCCTACCCCGACTCCTACCTGACCCTACCTTGTCTCTTTCCTCCTCTTTGTTAGTGCCCATTATGTTCTCCTTTACTAAGGTAACTTCTATGTCTAACCCAATACTAGCACCAAGTACTTGGCTGGAGAGAGCTTATTGGTAGGACTCATTAGTCTTGAAAGAATTTTTCAATTTGATCACCTGATAAACCCAGACTGGAGATGAGGGGCTATGATTTTGACTAAGGTGGAGACATTTAAGAATGTTTAGGGTCAGTTTCTGAAGTCTCAGAAGTCACCTGTAGGCTCCCCTACACATGAGGGCACATGAGGTCATGGCCTGTCTAGGGAGGAGGAGGACAGGAGGGTGGCGGCAGCTGTTATTTTACTCCAGCCAGTTGTTGCCCAGTCAGAAGGCAGGCCAGTATTTTCAGATTAGAAGCTGGGACCCATATTTTCATGTGAAATCTACCGACTGTGACATATTTGCAAGGATTTTAAGTTGTTTTAGCCTTTGTTTTTAATATTATATGGGATAAATAAAACAGCCATGAGCAGATAATAGTGGGCTGCCACCTTGCAACCTCTGGTCTAAGAATCCCTGGGAAGTGAGTCAGCTGGGTCCTAACTCTTAGGACTTTCATTATACTCAAAAAGCTCTGAAATGTCAACATGGGTCTCTTTCAGTGAATCTGATTTTCAAGGAGCCTCAAAGTTGATTCGCTTGCTAAGGGATCTCCAGTGTTAGGAGGCTTGCCAGACCTGGGGTGGGCCTGCAGACTGCCCATGGGCTGGAGTGGATCACCCAGCCTCTCTAGGTATTCTGCCTGATTCTAAGAAGGCCTCCAGACTACAGGGGCTTCTGAAGGGTCTGTATCCTCTCCTGTCATCATATGAAAAGGGCTAGGTGTGTCATCCAAGATCTCACCAAGTCTTGCTTTCGTAGACTTAAGAAACCTTCCACAAGCCTGGATTAAAACTATCCTCCAATAGGATGATCAGTCTGCAAGCAAATCGGATCATTTCATGTTCCACAGGTGAAGTCCGTGCTCCTGCATATAGCATATAAGACTCTGAGCCTCATAGCCTATGCTCTAGTAGCACAAACTCCCTGGTAGTTCCCTGAATACATCAGGCAGTTTCATAACTGCATTTAGACTGATCCCTGGAGCACCCTCCTGCCCCTTCCTGGCCTGGCTAACTCTTGATCCTCTTCTAGATGTCTCTGGGAAGTCTTCTCTGGATTCCCAGCTGGGGTTAAATTCCCCCTTTCTGGGTTCCCCCAGGGTATTTGCCATATTAGAATGTGCTGAGTTTGGCTGTTGGTGTTTGTCTGCCACTAAGCCCCATCCTGTGTATCATAGTGCCCAGAACATGGTGCCTGACACACACTCATCAGTCAATAGATGCTTTTCTGAAGTGTTGGAAGGCAGGGAGTGGGTGCCTTCATGCTAGGGGGATAAGCCATGTGAACACTAAAGACAAAACCAAAAACCCATAAAGTCCTAAACATCCCAAACTCAGCAAGGAGTTATAGTATGAATAAAGAAGCCCTGGTAACATGGCTTGTCCCTGGTTTGGACATGTTCTTTGTCTTGGAGCCCTTTAATTGTGTTTCATAGTTACTTATGGTTAAGTTTTGTTCTTGTCTTCTTCATATTTTGGAAGGGCAGAGACTTTTGATCTAACAAGGTGTGTGACTTTGAAAGAGAAACGAAGGGAAGGAGAAAGCAAGATAATATCCATTTATTCATTTAGCAAATATTTATTGAGCATCTACTAGGTGCTGGGGATTCAGCAAGGACAAAAACCAAGCAAACGAAAAAAAACCAAATTCCTGTCCTCACAGCTTACTTTCCAGGGCAGGGGTAGGATAGAAAATAAGTGGAAATATAGGATATTTTAGATGGCCGTAAGTGCTTTGGGGAACAACAAAGCAGAGGAGAGATAAAGGCATTGAGGTGGGGAGAGTGAAGAGGTGAATTTTAAGTGAGGTGGTCCCTGAGGTGGAAAGCATGCCAGCGAGGTGGACGGGCCCAGGAGTGGCAGGGGCTGGGGAGGAACAGGACAGGTTAAAAGGTCTGTGAGTGAAGGTGCATTTCCAAAGGGAGCAGGCCCTGGAGGCTGGCATGGACTCGGCTTTATTGCTGTGGGATGGAAGCCGCAGGAGGGTTCTGAGAAAAGCAGTGTGATGTTCTGACTCATCATATGCCCAGCTTTCTGTGCTAGGTGTTCACAAAAACGACCCTATTTAATCTTGTAAAACACCCTGCAAGGTATGTGGTAGTGTCATCATTTTGTAGGCGAGAGCTTGTAGGACCTTTTTCAAAGTCAAACATACAGTAAGTGGGTGAGTCAGGGAGACTTGACCTCTGTGTAAGCCCTGGATTCATCCTCTGCAAAATAGGAATGATTTCTATAAGCCCTATGCAGTTATTGTGAAAATCAAATGCTAATGTATATAAAGGGCCTAGCAAAGTGCTTGAGGAACACAATGAATGCTAATTTCCTTCTTTGTCCCAGGGTCGCACCGCATTCAGAGAGCCTGAAGCGGGCACATGCATGCACTTCATAGATCTTAGTTTCCTTCTCTCTCCTTTTCCCCTCCTGTCTGTGGGTTTAGTTTCCATATCTGTCTATGGCGCCTGTTGGACTGCTGTCTAAGGCATTTCCAGTTGGAAAGTTTTTTATTGGTTCTACGTTGTCTGAGAGGGTTATTAAACCCCCTCAGCAACCAGTGGAGGCGTGTGCACACTGTGGGAGCTCCATCTGTCTCCATGGGTGATTGGAGATGGGCGATGATGGGATGGGCAGGCTAAATGCCAATGTCACCCTCAAGTTTGATTGGGTCAGTGGTCTTCCCAGAGGGGCATGTCTGAGTGCCCCAAGGAAGATCTTAGAGTTTCTGAGAATGAATGCAAAATACAAAATGTCACTGCTTCCCAAACGATGCTAAGGTGATTCTGCCTCTTGTATGTCATCTTTATTACTTTATAATTACCTTCTGACCTTTACTGACTCTGACAGTTGTGAGTCTTTAAAAAAGATTCAAGAATATTACCGTTATGCAGTTGCTTAGGAACAGGGCCTAAAATACATCTGGCTTTAATAGAAGAGCTAAAATGAGTTTTCATTTTTTGGCATTGTCTCTCTTTTCTGTATTCTCTCCTCCCCCCACCCTTATTTGGTATTAACCATGAATTGCAGTAGAATTTCTCACTAATCCTTTCTGAACTGTCTGAAGCCAAGATATTTAACATCGAGAGCATTTTTCCATCATGGGAAGCTTTAGCAACACTAACTTGGTATTAGGAAACCTAATCCCTAGCCCACTTACGCACAGCATGTATAAAATCTGTATTGTCAAATCTCTCACCACTCTCTCTCTGAGGAAGCTTTTGCCAGCACTCCTTGAGAAATCTAGAAGGAGGAGATATTTGTCTCTTCATCAAGGCATGTTCTATTACAGTTTGCCAGATGGCTACAAACATAGTTTTCTGACCCATAGAAATTTCTATTCACTGCTCCACCCCCTCTTCCAGGATTCATCCTCTCTCCCTTCTACTCCTTCTATGATTGCAATATTCAGTCAGGCTATAGCTAGTGCACATTGCAAACACAAGCCCTAATAAAAAGAAAAGAAAAAAACAACAGTGAAAACAAGGAACAATATATTCTATTGCTTCTATGTCTGCTGTTTGATTTCTGCCTGCGGGAATATACTGCTCTGCAGTGATGCTGCTGGTGGCAAAGGTCACACACAGCCTCATCAGGTCATGAGGTCCAGAAGTCTGCAGACAGGGTCAGTGTACCAACCCCTGCTTGCCCTGCAGACACTTAGGAAGATTCAAGGGTGTGCACTTCTGCAAGGGGGAGGGGCGGGGGTGGGGAGATGAGGATTCATTTAGTTAAGAACTGGTCTAGAACTAGCTCTCATTGACCAATATCACCTCCAGGCTGTTTCCAAATTTGTTTGGTCAGAATAACCACCTGAGGGCTTGTTAGAAGGCCTTAGTCAGAGCCTCTCCTCTAAGACTCTGATGCAGCAGGCCTGGTGTAGAACTTGAAAAGCAGCTTTTAACAAACACCTGGGTGATTCTTATCAGGCACACTTAGTAAACACAGGGGCCAACAAGGTAGAGTCCAGGCAACCTAGACCTGCAGACAACGCTTTCTGTGGCCTGGCTGCAGATTCCACCGTTTCTCGCACACCCTTTTGACTCCAGCCATACCACCCACGTGTGCCACCCTGTGGCACGACTCCACACCTTTTCTTGTGGCTCTGAACGCTGCCCCGGGGACCGCACACCTTCTTCACCAAGCCTCCCGGCATTAGGACTCCGTGCAGGTATCACTTCCTTGTGTTTCTGGAGCATCCAGCTCTCGCTTCTAACACAGGAACAGTACCTACCAACATTTATTACAGTTGGTGGTTTTCCTGCCACTATGCCATGTCCTGCTTGCTTTAGTTCACCTCTACCTCAGGCTCCTCATTTTGAACACAAGGGACTCAGCATGTTTTACGTTCCTGTGTGCTCCATCCCACGCGTCTGCAAGAGAGCCTGGCACATGGTAGACGCTCGGTCACTCTGTCCATTAACTTCTGTCTGCAGCTCTGGACTGTGAGCTCCCTGAGAGTTGGGCCTTTATCTCTGTTACACCAGCACCTTGTGCAGTGCCAGTCATTCAAATGTGAGTTGAATGAATCATTGAGAAATTTGACTTTATAACCAGGCTTGCTCCACTCAGGACTCTGAGCGGAGGAGGGTTTAACCAGCTGTAACTTTGAAAGGGAAGAAAGGAGCCAAACAATGGGAAACCACAGAAACCTGGAGAAGGGTAAAGGAAAGAGACACAAAGGAGAGCGCCTAAGAGCCCAGGCTTTCAGATGCAATAGGTGTGGTTTAGAGACCTCGCTCCACTGCCTCCCAGATTTCTGACCTCAGGCAAATTACTTAACCTCTCTGAGCCTCACATTTTCATGTATAAAGTGGGGATAGTAGCTACTATTTATTGAGCATTTACTATATGCTGAGCACTTTGTATCCATTAACTTGTATGAGCCAAACAACCATCCTATAAGAATACTACCCCCATATACCCATCACCCAGTTTCAACAAGTATCAGCTCTCAGTGATGACTGTCCCATCTATAACCTCAACCCCTCAAACTCCCACCCTCCACGCCCCTGTCAACTGAAATAAAGATGCATAATGTGAGAGCCGTGAGTTTCAGTTTTATTTGGGGACTTACTGAGGACTATAGCCCATGAGACGCCTCTCAAATAGCTCTGAGGAGCTGCGCTAGAGAGGCTGGGGGTGAGGAGGTCAGTAGATATGTGATTTTGGTGAAGGGGTATGTGCAATCAAGCACACATCTTGGTAGAAGGTTACTATTAGTATGAGGAACGGGTCTCTCAGTTAATGATTTTAGTGCTTTTCTAAGTATGGGAAGATGCAAGAATCTGGGTTCATGGAATTTTCTCCTGAAAATATCTCTCTGAGGGCCTGTTCTGCCAGTTTTCCCAGAGCACAGAGGGCCTCATCGCTGGTCTTCACCCTGAATTCTTTCCAGGGTGTGTTGTAGGTCAGTGGGTGCAGTGGCTAATGACTCGATTCTTGTAGAACTGGGTGGTGAGTGACATTCCTTAATTGACACCCTTACCCCCAGTCCCACCCCCTAGTTAGTTTCAAGCAGACCCCAGATATAGAATATTGATATGTTTTATAATGTTTTGATAGCTTCACCACATCTGAAGTTATTCGAATCTAAGTAAACACACTGGGTTCTGGATAAGAAACACAGTCGAACACCTTTCCTGTTGTTGTTGCCATTTTGTCTTTCAACTTCTGAACCATCCATCTCAGCCCACTGATGAGCTGATACCGGTCAGGCTGCAGGTGGCCCTGGAGTTAGAGAAAGAATGAGGCTTAGCACCTCTGCTCACCAAGGGAGAAGGCCCGTTGATGGAGAGAGTAATGGAAAACCATCTCTTTTGCCTTGGCTTTGTGCAGATAAGTTGGATAGGATGACTGGTCCAGGCCACAACTAAGCCAGGCTCTCCCTCTATAAACCTGCCTCCAGACCTAAAACTCTGTCCACATGGCACACTGCCACGATTGTCTAGAAGAAACCAGCATCCTCGCCTGGGGATGGTTCGGAGGCCACTGAGACCTCATGAGAACTGGTGTCCTTTAGGTAGCAGCAATGAGCTGTAGCAGCTCTACAGGCAGACAGCAAAAAGAAAATCTCATTTTGACTAAATTGTCACTTGGTCCTGTCACATCAGCCTATTATTTTGGCTAATTTTTCAAAGCTCTTCGTCTCCAAATCTGAAAGAATTCTAAAGTACCTGAGCTCTGTGGTGAACAGAAAACTGTCTTGAGTATTTTTTCTTTTTTTAGACGTGGATGTCTTTGCCATTTTGAGACTAATGTGCTGTTTAAAAGTTCCTTTTCTTCTTTTCTCCCAGAGCTCACTTTGCTACTTAAGCAATTAGCTCTAAATAGACTGGTTCACCACTGCTACCAAAAAAAAAAAAGCAATCGTTATATAAAGGACACTACTATCAAGCTGCCACTTACTAATTCTCTCTGTAGATTAATACCAGTTCCCCTTGAATGAGACTCTAACCCCGATGGAATCTCCTAATGTATTCTTTGTTATCACTATAAGGCAAATCTAAGGTAAGCTTGGAGCCAGAGAGAGAACTTTATTTATTTACTTATTTTTGGTAGTGCTGCCAATATTCCTATTACAATTTAATTTCTGAGGGAGACAGCATTATGTAACCACTGCATCAGATAAAAACCACCCCCAGTCCTTCCAGTGAGGGAGGACTTCTCTTTCCTCCTAATAATGAGCTGGAGATTGTCAGTGGTGAGGAGGCAAGTACCGCACTACTTTCCTTTTGTTGCAAGAAAGTTTTGATGTCAGCCCTCGGCATGAATGAGAAACCAGAGGGTCTCTGGAAGGAAGGCCTGCTTATCTGGGTTCTGCCTAAGGGCTAGCAGAGGTTTCTGCACCTCCATGCCTGCAATTCAAAGCACAGTAAACAGTAGGTGATGAAGTTCTCATCTAGGGGTTGCTGAAATTCCTGTTTCAAGACATGATTAAATATATCCACCGAAAGGCTGCTTCCATCACCTTTGGTCATAGTTCTCTGAACGGTGTCTCTGAGTTAACTTACCCTGCTAGTTCAGAAACCTCTAAGGCAAAAAGGTGGCTCTAGTGACTCCCTCCATTTTAACTAATAGCACCTGATACCTGAAAACTCTACTCATCCTGATTCAGTATTAGGCCAAGAGACTGTTTCTCAACCGCATTAAGAAGTTTGGCTATATTCACTGACATAATAACAATAGCTGCCCTAACAGACAAAACGGCAAACCTCAGTGACTTACACAGAAAGGTTTATTTCTCATTTACACGAGGTCCAATGTGGGTCTGGCTGCCCCCCTCTACCTTGAGGCAGGGCCATCTGGAGCACAGGTAGCCCAGGGTCTCTGCTGCAGGGGAAGGAAAAGATGGAGAAGGTGCCTGACTCATAACCCATTGGCCAGAATTAGTCACATGACCCCATCCTATCTTCAGGGGAGGCTGGGAAACATGAAATATCTGGTGAGCACTGATTTTCTGTATTACGTTCACTATCATAATTCCATGATTTTCTGTGTTTTCCAGCAAGTCACTGACAAAAATGTTGAATAAATTGAAGTCAGGACAACAGCCCTGAATGCATCATGAAGTGCTCTCCCTCATGTGTTTTGGTTCAGAGAGAACCACTCTTCACACTCCAAATATCCAGCTCCATTGTGGGGTTCAGGATAGGTTCTGCGTCCTGGCAGGAGGACTTTCAGGGACACCAGGGCCCTAGTCCTGAAGGAATGTTATTCTGCACAAGGCTCAAGGCAAGAAGAATGCTGTTCTTTGGTGAGAAACAAAAATCATTCCTAGAAGGAAGGAACTATGAAAATAACACAGTTCTCTGTTTGGTGGCTGAAGTTTACATGCTCATTTAGCTCCTCTGTTGAGGTAGGATTCCAACTCGTACCAGCTGGAGAATGCATTTTATCATCCTGTTGCTTGGTTCCTAATGAACACAAAGAAGGTAGTAGCTACAGAAAATGTTTCAGGTAGCAAAGACGCTACTGAAAAATAAAATAGAATCCTTGTCCTATCAGCAATTCCAAACTGTACCCTAGCAGATCCAGAGACTGTGAGATTGACACTGGCCACATATAAAAGTACAGACAGGGAAAAATTTAGCACTGGTTAGAAGTCAAAAGTCTTCTACAACTGGGGAAGCAAGTAGAGATAGGTGAACTTTCCACCTGGAGCATCAACTTCTTGTGAATGATACATGAGAAGTTAAGTGAGAGGAATTCACCCTCCAAGGGCATATTAGAATCTTGGAGGGAGAATGGTTAAGAAGATGTAAGACTTTTTATTTATTAATTTATCAAAAGAGAGCTTAAATTTAAGAAGAAGGAAAGAAAAATGAGGGGAGAAAGAAAGGAAAGAAGGAAGAGAGAGAAAGAAAGAGAGACTTCTTTAACTTCTAGTTAGCAACTTTCCAAACCTGAGTAGGATTATAAGGCGGCTGAGTGCACATATATAATTACAATGCATAGAGCCTCATGTCGTATGGAGTAGAGGTGAAAAGATTTTCTGAAGTGCTATGGTTGGACTTTTTCTTTTGTCACCCTGGAAAGAGGGGTTGGATCTGAGGTTGCATGGTGAGGGGCATTTCTTTCTCTTGGAAGAGGTTTTCAGTCTATGACCCAGATGTCACAAGAAGCACTCTGGCCCCTAAGATCTAGGTAATATCTTTCCATAACATGTTAACATAACATAATAACATCAGTTTTACTGCCTGTGGAGATCCACTGCCAAATTTCTATCAATTCTTAGGGACTAACCCTCCTATAGTGCTATGCTCTTGGCTCCACACATGCTGCTTTGGCCCCTACTGTGTTAACAAAACATGAAACTTAGCTCTTTCAACAGTTTTCAAACACACACGTGCACCCCCCAAAACATTTATGAGCGTATATTTATAACTTTATGACTTTACTGAAGTCAACAGATAACATTTAAAAACTACATTTTATGGAGAGATATTCCACTTTTGTGAATTGGAATACTCAATATTGTTAAAATGCCAATTCTCCCTAAATTGATCTGTAGATTCAACACACTCCCAGTCAAAATTCCAAGAGGCTTTTATATAGAAATTGACAAGCTGATTCTAACATGCATATGGAAATACAGAGGACCTAGAATAGCCAAAATAATTTGAAGAAGAATAAAGTTTGAGGACTTACATTACCTTAGTTTAAGATGTATTATAAACCTACAGTAATCAAGATAATGTGATATTAGTGTAAAGATAGATATATATGGATCAATGGAACAGAATAGAGGGTTCAGAGATAGATTCACACGTAAATAGTCAATTGATTTTGACAAAGGTACAAAGGCAATTCAGTGGAAGAAGTATAGTTCTTCAATAAATGGTGCTGGAATAATTAATGACCATATGCAAAATATGATCTGTGATCCAAAATTGCTCCATGTCAAAAAATGAACTCAAAATGGATCATGGATCTAAATGTAAAATCTAGAAGTATAAAACTTGTACAAGAAAAAATAAGAGAATATCTTTGTGACCTTGAGTTAGACGAAGATTTTTTAGCTATCACACCAAAAGTATGATCCAGGAAAGAAAAAAAAATGAATTAATTGGACTTCATTAAAATTGGGAACTTCTGCTTCAAAAGACACTGTTAATAGAATGAAAAGTCAAGACACAGACTGGAAGAAAATATTTGCAAACTACGTATCTGATAAAGAACTTGTATCCAAAAATATAAATAACTCTCAAAACTAAATAAAACAACTCAATAAGAAAAATGGGGAAATATTTTCATGGACATTTAATAAAGGAAGATACATGGATGCTAAGAAAACACATGAAATGATGCTCAACATCATTTGTCATTAGAGAAATGCAAATTAAAATCACAGTGAGATACTACTAGATGAGATACACATCTTTAGAATATTTAAAATTAAAAAGACTAATGATAACAAGTATCCTCAAGAATGTGGATTATGAGAATTGGAATTCTCATAACTGCTGGTATAACTACTTTGGAAAACAATTTCTTAAAAAATTAAACATAAACCTAAAATATGACCCAGGTATTTCACTTCTAGTAGGATGAAAGCATATGTCCATTAAAAACAAATAAACTATTGATACACATTAAAACAACAATGAATCTCAAAATAATTACACTGAGTTAAAGACAGCAGACAGAAAAAGAGTACATACTGTATGATTTCATTTATATAAAATTCTACAAAATGCAAACTAACCTACAATGACTGAGAGAAGATAATTGGTTACCTGGGAGGGCAGGGGGTTGGGGATAACAAGGGGGAACTTTGGGGGTGATGGATGTGTTCACTATCTAGATTGTGGTGATGGTTTCAAGTTATCAAATAGTATACTTTAAATATGTACAGGGTATGTCAATTATACCTCAATAAAATTGTTGTTAAAAAGAATTGTAAACATTCCTGTTCTCCAAAGACCTGTTCTAGGCTTCCCCACCATGAGGAGTTCTTCTCTTGGCCTTTTCCCACATCACCCTTTGGCTCTTCTCTCCTCACCTCCATTCTTTCTCCCCAACACCTTCTCTTGCTTCAACAACAAATGTGTTTCCTCGTCTCATGCTGAGCAGTTCTGTCCTTGTCCCTGAACTCTGAACTTCTGACTCCAGTTCAAACCTGGACCTTTACCATCCATCTCATGGTGGTTCAGTCCCCAAGTTCCAGAGCCAAAGTGCTTGGGTTTGGAAGCTCTGCTCTCCACTTTCTAGCTGGGAGCTTCAGCAAGTTACTCACCATCTCTCTGCTCAAGTTTCCTTATCTACCAAATGGCAGTGAAATCAGTAGTATTCTTACATGATTTGCTGTGAGGGTCAAATGAGTTAATGAATATAGAATGCTGGGCATGTCACTATTCAATACATCTTAGCTGATACTATTTCTACTAGGACTTAAAAGCATTTTTGTAAGATCAGACAGTTCTTTCTTAAGGAATTCAATTAAAAAATGGGGAGAGCATATGAATAGATATTTTTCCAAAGCAGCCATACAGATGGCCAATAGGTAGCTGAAAAGATGCTCAAGATCACAGATCAAATCAGGAAATACACAATGAGCTTTCAATTCACACCTCTTAGAGTGGCTATTATCAAAAAGACAAGAAATAACAAGAGTTGGCAAGGATGTGGAGAAGAGAGATGCCTCATACCCTGTTGATCCAGCAATTCCACTTTTGGGTATTTATCTGAGGAAAACGAAAACAGTAACTCAGAAAGATATATACCCCCACCCCAAACTTAAATGTCCATTGATGGGTGAGTGGTTAGAGATTACAGTATATATATACACAATAGAATACTATTCAGCCATAAAAAAGAAGAAATCTTGCTGTTTGTAACAACATAGATGGACCTGCTAAGTGAAACAATTCAGACAGAGAAAGACAAATAACATATGATCTCACTTACATGTGGACTGTAAAAATAAACAAAGAAACCAAGCTTATAGATAGAGGACAGATGGGTAGCTGCTAGAGGCAGTGAGTGGGTGGGGAGTGGGAGAAATGTGTAAAGGGGGTCAAAGGTACAAACTTCTAGTTATAAAATAAATAATTCATGGGAATGTAATGTACAGCATTGTTACTATAGTTAATATATTATAATGAATATTTGAAATTTACTAAAAGAGTGAATCTTAAACTTTCTCTTAAAATTTTTTTTGATAACTATGTACAGTGATGGATTTTAAATAGACTTATTGTGGTAATCATTCCACAATATATACAAACATAAAATAATTATGCTGAACACCTGAAACTAATAGGTTATATGTCAATTATACCTCAATAATTTTTTTAATGTGAAAAAAGGAATTATAACAACAGAAAAGGAATTAAATGATTTCTGGCCTATCCACGCAGTGGAATATTTATAAGCACCTGAAAAAAATGATTCTTCCTATGAGTTTATAATAATTGGGGGAAAATGCTTGCTAAATGAAAATAAAGTAGGCTTAATAATCATCTCAGCTATACTCAAAAGTCCAAATGAAAATTATGCACAGGGTAAAGAAGGAAGGGAATTATAACAAAATGTTGAGTGTTATCTTTCATAATGGAAAAAAATATATTTTTTCACAACAATCATCTAATTACTGGTGAAGCTCTGTAGGAGCTCTGTGGCCACTACACACTTTTACTAGTTAACCTCTTACCTAGACAAGCCCTTAGCAGGAAACACCACAGTGCAACCCAAGGTGGAGGAATATGTTAGAAACAGAGGGGGGAGGATAAAAGAAGAGATGTGTGAAAGAGGAAGAGGAAGGTGGGAAATGCTTTCCTGTTGCACCTGGAGCCAGAAGCATTCACTCTCCTGCCTACCCTCACGTGGTCATGTCCAGCCAGCCTATTCCTGAAAATCACTCTGGTGACATCTTATGCCGAAACCCCTAAGGTAGAGTTAGGGGTGCCGACTTAAAAAAATGCACAATGTGAGAGTTGTGAGTTGTGTTTTATTTGGGGCAAAATGAGGACTGTAGCCCAGGAGACAGCATTTCAGATAGCTCTGAGAAACTGCTCCGAAGTGGCAGGGGGGAAGGTCAGGATGTATGTGATTTTGGTGAAGGGGGGTACATGCAATCAAGCACATATTCTTTTGCTGAAGGTTTTTTCTAGTCTCATGAGGGTTACTGCTAGTCACAAGGAACAGACATCACCATGAAGGATTTTAGTGCTTTCCTAGATATGAGGAGATACAAGAATTGGGCTCATAAAATTGGCTCCTGAAAATATCTATCAATATCCGAAGGCTTGTTCTGCCAGTTTTTTCCAGAGCACAGAGTGCCTCATTTCTGCTCTCTACCCTGAACTCCTTTCAGGGGGTGTTGAAAGTCGGCTGCTACAGCAGCACCTGATTTAATCTTTGTATAGTTAGATGGCAAGTGCCCATGGAAAATGCCAGTTTGTAGTTGACATGGGTTATGCCATGGTGTCCACTCACACATTTCTCTTTGGCTTGAGGCCTTGCCTGTGCGAAAGGGCATTTCTCATTCATGATGATAATTGCAGAGACCATGATTAAATTATTAATATGATGCACAAATCATTTCCTGACTTTCCATCCCCAGCAGAAATTCAGTTTTGGTCACACTGACAGAATTTTGATCCTAGTTTATGCTTTAGTTATATGTATTTAGTTGCAGAGAGAAAACAACCTTCCTCTTTTCTCCTTTCCTGATCTTCTCTTACCTTGTGATTTCTGCAGTGAGTAATTTGTTTTCCTGGTCACATGAGCTCATGAGGTGAAACAATGCATGGCATTTTCTCAGTTCTTGAGTGCTGGGTTTCTGGTCAGCCAACTCTTTGTTGCCTGGAGGGATTGGTAATTTCAGCTGGACATAAGTCACAAGCACATGAGTTCTGCCCTGGACTCTGGGTATGGAACTTTATCTGCTAACTGTACCTCCAATGTTAGGAGACTGGAGTCAGCCCTAATGCCCATGGGCACCTTTGCACTTTTTCTCAAGAAATTAAGAAGTGGAGCTGCTACTATATTGCCTGCAGAGTCAGAAATGTGGCTTTACTCTTCAAGAAAGCCAGCTAATGAAAAAATATTTGGAGAATTGCCATGGGGCAGCTTGGCTGTAAACCATCCAAAGAACCTGGCAGCCAGCCTGGGATGTCCCTACCTTGTCTGCCCATGGACAGCTCAAGCCCAGCTCAAAGGAGAAGGTCCAGGCTAGGGAGAAGGTGTTCTTGGTCACCACTCTGCCACCACACCAAAGAGAGTTCATCACAGAAGGCAATCTAAAGCTATATTATTATTATTATTATTTTATTTTTAAAATAAGATGTTGGGGGTAGGAATTAATTAATTAATTAATTTTTGCTGTGTTGGGTCTTCGTTTCATGCGAGGGCTTTCTCTAGTTGTGGCAAGCGGGGTCCACTCTTCATCACGGTGTGCGGGCCTTTCACTATTGCGGCCTCTCTTGTTGCGGAGCACAGACTCCAGACGCGCAGGCTCAGTAGTTGTGGCTCACGGGCCTAGTTGCTCCGCGGCATGTGGGATTCTCCTAGACCAGGGCTCGAACCCGTGTCCCCTGCATTAGCAGGCAGATTCTCAACCACTGCGCCACCAGGGAAGCCCTATATTATTTTAATTTTGCTTAATTATTAAAACATGAAAGCTCATTGTTGAATTAGAAAATAAAGAAGAAATCACTAATATTTGAATATTAATAACTAATATTTCATTGTCCATTTTTACATAGTTAAGAACATACAATGTATATGAATTTTGATTCCTGCTTTTATTATTTTATATGACATGAGTATTTTCCTGTAGTGTTGAAGAAAGATACTTTGCATTCATCAGTTTTAATGGCTGCTTAATATTCTTTCCTACTGTAGTTTCTTTAACCATTCTTCAATGGGTGGACATTTAGGTTATTTCCTATTTCCTGTTTTTTCAGTATTATAACTAGTACAACAATAAACATCTTTGATGAAAAAACTTTTTCACATATCAGGTTATTTCTTTTAGTATAGAGTACCAAAAGAGGGATCTATGAGTAAAGGTAATAAAAATGTCTACCATTTATTAAGTACTTACTATATGCTAGGCACTTTGTATTCATTACATAATTTAATTCTCATAATCCTGCAGGATTTGTATTATTATTTATATTTTACAGATAAAGGAAGGCTCACAGAGTCACACAGCTATTAAGTGGCAAAATTGGGATTCAAATGTTGGTCTAATTCTAAAATACATCTGTGATGGCTAATTTAACAAGTTAACTCGGCTGGGCCACAGTGCCCAGATATTTGGTAAAACATTATTCTGGATGTTTCTGTGAGGGTGTTTTTGCATGAGATTTACATTTAAATTGGTAGACTTTGAGTAAAGCAGATTGTCCTTCATAATGTGGGTAGGACTTATCCAATCAGTTGAAGGCCTGCGGTGGGGGGAAGACTGATCCTCCCCCAAGCAAGAGGTAATTTTGCAACAGGTATCTTCAGACTTGAACTGCAACCCCTGACTTTTTCCTGAGTCTCCAGCTTAATGACCTTTGAACTTGAACTGCAGCATTGGCTCTTTTCTGTGTCTCCAGCCTGTCAGCTCCCGCTATAGATTTTGGACTTTTCAGCCTCCATAACTGCATGAGCCAATTCCTTAAAATATATCTCTTTCTCTCTCTATATATATATATAGACTTGCACATTCTATCAATTCTGTTTCTCTGGAAAACCCTAACTCTCACTAGAATATTTTCAAAGTTTTTGATAGCTATTTTCAAATTGCTTCTCAGAAGACTTAACAATGGATACTCCTCCCAGCAGTGTGTGAGAGGACACAAGCCGACATTCAGAAAAGAGGAGAAATACAGTGTGTGTCTGCCTCATTCACACCATTCAGCATTCATCTTTCAAAAATCCTATTTACATACTATATGGAAAAGGACATTTCAGTGTTGCTTGAATTTACATTTCTTTTTCTAACTAAAGAAGTTGAGCATTTCTTTATAATTTTTCTAGCAGATAAATATGCATATATATTTTTTCTACTTTTCTTTTTTAAGGATTGAGTTTTTTACATTTAAGTTTCTGGAATTAATTTTGCTGTGTAGCGCATGATGAGGATTTCATTTGATTTCTTCCAAAATGGCTCCTATACTGGCCTACTGCCTTTTATTGTCTAATTCACTGGGCCGTGATTTTCTCATTTACAAAATGAGTGTGTTGGATTAGAAGTGGTTCTCAACCCTTACTGCACATTAGAATCACCTGGGGCACTTTTAGAAAACATAGTTGTTTGGGCTTCATTCCAGAGTGTTTGTTTCAGTTGGTCTGGAGTGGGAATTGGGAATTTTTTCCCCTCTTTTCTGTTCTTTTACATTTTACTGTGCCGCCAGGTTTGAGAATGAGTGAGCTGTCTGACCTGAGGGCATTCTACCTCTAAGCTCCAGATCTGAAGAGAAACCACCTATGACATCTGTGAGCCTGAGACTTTTCAGGTTAAAACTCCCATCCAGGACTTCCTTGGTGGCACAGTGGTTAAGAATCCGCCTGCCAATGCAGGGGACATGGGTTTGAGCCCTGGTCCAGGAAGATCCCACATGCCCTGTAGCAACTAAGCCCGTGAGCTACAACTACTGAGCCCACGTGCTGCAACTACTGAAGTCCTTGAGCCTAGAGCCCGTGCTCTGCAACAAGAGAAGCCACCATAATGAGAAGCCTGAGTGCCACAACAAAGAGTAGCCCCCACTTGCCACAACTAGAAAAAGCCCGCATGCAGCAACAAAGAGCCAACACAGCCAAAAAACCAAACCAAACCAAAACAAAAAAACCCATCCAACTGGCGGAGTTTGAGGACTGTGGGGGAGGGATGGAGAGATTCCCTTTCCCTCTTCCCTGCTCCTGTGGACACCTTCTGGAGATTCCTGGCTCACGGGAACACTGGTCCAGCTCTGCTCCCTGTGAGGACTTCAAGGTGTAGAACTCAGTCATTCCTCATCAGACCTGGATCTCTACAAAAATGATGCCAAAAGTTCAGCTTCTCTGTACACTGATGCTGAATCAAATCATGGAGACAGAGTGTTGGATGAAGTAGAAAAGAATATTGCTTTTCCAGGCAAAGGGGGCCACAGCTGGCTAATGCACTCAAAACTGTGTGTCAGCAGGCTCCTGCCTTGAAAAACTGTGTCCCCCCTTGGAGAGGGTAGTGAGAAGTTTTATAGTAATGTTTCAAAGAAGGTGTGATCAGCTCGTGGGAGATGGTGGTTGGATTCAAGTTGCATTTAGAGAGAGAAATATTCTTGGGAATGGAAATCCTAGTCAAGTTATTATTATTTTTTTAAATTTTTTTTTGGACGACCAAAGGAAAAGGAAAACGAAATAGATGGCCCAGTCTTGATAAAGCATATTCAAGCGCCAGAACTATTTTATGTAAGCTCAAGCAGGAAGCATCCTGGGGCGTGCACTTCATCATAGCTCCAGAGAAAATGGTGGAATGGAAGTGGGAGACACTGGCTTGGCTCACACAGCAAGCAGGGTGCCAAAGGGCTTGGAAAACTCGGAGAGAATCTGGCTAGTATTGGCACTCAGGGAGGCACAGTGGATGGAGAGGCTGGAGGCGAGGCAGTGACACAGGCAGTGTTCAGGTACTTGAGGATCAGGTTACCACACCCACAAAGTCAGAGAAGAGTATGATTTGGTGGCGCCGTGTGTACAGGAGGAGCGGGGTTGAGGAGAGGGGTGGGTGTAAGATCATTCATTCCTGGGGAACTTTTTCTTCTCCCATCCCTCTTCTGGAATGGAAGCTCCATAAGAGCAGACACACATAATTTTGTCAACCACTCTATCTCAGCACATAGCACAAAATCTGTTGCATAAAAATAGGTTCTCTGGGACTTCTCTGGTGGGACAGTGGATACGACTCTGCACTTCCAATGCAGGGGACCCAGGTTCGATCCCTGGTCAGGGAACTAGATCCCACATGCATACCACAACTAAGAGTTCATGTGCCCCAACTAAGGAGCCGGTGAGCTGCAACTAAGACCCCACACAACCAAATAAATAAATAAATATTTAAAAAATAATAGGTTCTCTGGTGCTGGTCTGTTTTAGCACATCCTAAGTCTACAAGCCATGAGGCTCCCATCCCCTGTTGATGGTAAGGGCCATCTTATCTGCTCTGGGATACAGTGGGTAGGGCCAGGTTGACAGGTAGGGCCTGTTGATCCATATATACGTACATGGGAGGGAGTAGGGTCTGGAAGTGGGGGGATGGCAGGACTATTTCAGCCAGGTTCTTACTGACCCTAATCCTTGGGGTGGCCAGACTGCTTCCTTCACTTCTCACTCCCCTCAGCCCCCCAGTGTCTGCCCATTAGGGAGGCCCCAGAAGAGAGTTAAAAAAAATCAGCAAATCTTCAAAAGGGCGGGTTTTTCCTTCAAACACATGTTAAAAGCTTTTCCAGGGCCTTGGTAACAGTCTGCAGTTTAGCCAAACACTTCAAGGATTGCTTTTCCAACTTGGAAGAGGGTTTTCTCAACTTCGAGAAAAATGGAATGAACCAAGGCAACCGATAGAACCCCTAATATTTGGCCTCACCCTCGTCTACTGTGCCCATGTCCACTGGAGGGGTCGCAGGGAGCAGAGAATGAGCCCTTAAGTAGCTAAGCTCTGCTTCCATCCAGCCATTTCCCTTATGCTCTTCAGGTAAATGCAATGTATTCCATCTGACAGCAGGCTCTGCAGCTGTGGTGTACACAGGCCATTTCTTCTTTCATCTCACGTTCTGAGACGGCTCCCTTATTAAATACACGTACTGATTCAGAGAAATGGAGTTTTAAAACAGGCTTTCAGGGAAGTTCAGAGCAATCAGTCTTTCCCATCAGCTCTTCCTGGATTAAGGCAGTAGCCTCTTAACCTGCTTCCATTTTTACTCTCCTACAAGCCAGGCTCTTCACAGCTCAGCCAGACTGATCTTTTAGACAATAATCATGTCATGTCACTCCCCTGCTTAATTTCCATTAGTGGGTTTAAAAATCTTGATCAGAATAAAATCCAGGCTCCTTCTAAGGGAGGCCCAGGGCCCCTGTTGACATCAGGCCTTGCTGGCCCCAGCCCTAGCTCACAGCATCCCCTCACCAGCCCACCCCTGCGTTCTTCTCTGTTCCTTTGGGTTTGACAATTTCACCCAGTCCTTCCCAGCTCCATCAATCTGAGTTCTGGTGATGCTGCCACAAGCTCATACTTTTCTCTAAAGAGGTAAATTCTTGAGCAAATTCTCAGTTACTTCATGAAAAAAATCCAACATTATTAGATATGCTTAAGTCTGTAAGATGGGGCTAAAATCTGGCTTTACTGTTAGATCACTGGGTCCTGGGAAAGGTGGGAAAAGAGAATGGGGAGAGAAAATGGGAGGCTTGGTGGAAAGAAAACTGCAGAAACTGGTTACACAAAAGATGAGAGGGGAGTTCCTGAAGGAACAGTGCTGTAAGCTTCATTCATTATATGTGAAAAGATATAATATTAATTATGTGATAAGAAGCCATAGAGCAACCACTTAAATATACATACACAACCAAGAAATATAGATAAAAAACCAACAGAGGAAATAAAATGGAATACTGAATATTACTAAATTACTATTTTAATTAAAAATAAAAAAAGACAGGAAAGAAGGAAAAAGAAAGAAAAGATGGGAAATATAAAAACCAAAAGGAAGATAGTAGGTACAAACTCAACCATGTCAATAACTACCATAAATGTTGTATTAGTTTCCTAGGACTGCCGTTATCAAATTACCACAAATTAGGTGGTTTAAAACAACAGAAAGTTATTCTCTCACAGTTCAGGTGACCAGAAATACAAAATCAAAGTGCCAGGCAGCACTGGTTTCTTCTAGGGGCCCTGAGGGAGAATCTGTTCCATACCTCTCTCTTAGTGATTGCTAACAATTCTTTCTTCCTTGGCTTGTAACTGCATTAGATTTAGGCTCTGTCCTAACTCAGAATAACCTCTGCAAATTACCATCTGTAAAGACCCAATTTCCAGATAATGTCACATTCTGAGGTTTTGGGTGGACATGAATTTTGTGGGTATACTATAATATTAAAATATTAAATAGTAAAATATTAATAGATGAAACTGATTAAAAGGCAGAGATTATCAGAATTTTTTAAAAAGCAAGAATCTGTTATATGCTGTTTATGAGAGAGATACTTTTTGTCCCAGTTTTATTGAAATGTAATTACACAGCACTGTATGATTTTATGATGTACAGCATAATGACTTAATCTACATATATTGTGAAATGATTACAACAATAAGTTTAGTTAACATTCATTATCTCATATAGATACAGAAAAAAAGAGAGAAAAGCTTTTTTTCCTTGTGATGAGAACTCTTAGGATTTTCTTAACTTTCAAATATACCATACAGTAGTGTTAACTGTAGTCATTATGTTGTACATTACATTCTCACTACTTATTTCTCTTATAACTGGAAGTTTGTGCCTTTTGACCACCTTCATCCAATTCTCCACCCTCACACCTCTGGTAACAAATCTGATCTCTTTTCTATGCATTTGGTTCCCTTCCTTCCTTCCTTCCTTCCTTCCCTCCTTCCTTCCTTCCCTCCTTCCTCCCCCCCCCTTTCTTTCTGATTCTACATACAAATGAAATCATACAATATTTGCCTTTCTCTTTCTGACTTATTCCACTTAGCATAAGGCCCTCAAGGGCCAACCATGTTGTCACAAATGGCAGGATTTTCTTCTTTTTTATGGCTGAATAATATTCCATTGTATATAAAACCACAACTTCTTTTTTTTTTATTTTTTTTATTTTTATTTTTTAACATCTTTATTGGAGTATAATTGTTTTACAATAGTGTGTTAGTTTTCCCTCTACAACAAACTAAATCAGTTATACATACACACATGCTCCCACATCTCCTCCCTCTTGCATCACCCTCTCTCCCACCCTCCCTAAAACCACAACTTCTTTATCCACTCATCCATTAATAGATACGTAGGTTGTTTCCATGTCTTAGCTATTGTAGATAATCCTGCTATGAACATGTGGGTGCAGATCTCTTCAACACAGTGGGCTTTTTTTTTTAGTGATTTTTTTAAAAATTGAGGTATAGTTGATGTACAATATTATGTGTTTCAGGTGTACAACAATAGTGATTCACAATTTTTAAAAGTTATATTCTAGGGTCTTCCCTGATGGTGCAGTGGATAAGACTCCACATTCCCAATGCAGAGGGCCCAGGTTTGATTCCTGGTCAGGAAACTAGATCCCACATGCATACTGCAACTCAGAGTTCGCATGCCACAACTAAGGAGACCTCAGACCACAACTAAGGCTCAGCGCAACCAAATAAATATTTTTTTAAAAAGTTATATTCTATTTATAGTTGGTAAAAAAATTGGTTATATTCCCTGTTATACTACATATCCTTGTAGCTTATTTATTTCATACATAATAGTTTGTATCTCTTAATCCCCTACCACTATCTTGCCCTCTCCCTTCCGTCTCCCCACTGGTAACCACTAGTTTGTTCTCTGTATCTGTGAGTCTGTTTCTTTTTTGTTATATTCACTAGTTTGTTGTATTTTTTTAGATTCCACATATAAGTGATATCATACAGTGTTTATCTTTCTCTGTCTGACTTATTTCACTAAGCATGATACCCTCCACGTCCATCCATGTTGTTGCAAATGGCAAAATTGCATTATTTTTTTATGGCTGAGTAGTATCTTATTGTATACATATACACTGCATCTTCTTTATCCATTCATCTGTTGATGGGCACTTGGTTTGCTTTCATATCTTGGCAATTGTAAATAATGCTGCTATGAACATTAGGGTACCTGTATCTTTTCAAATTCGTGTTTTCAGCTTTTTTGGGTAAATATGCAGGAGTGGAATTGCTGGGTTATATGGTAGTACTTTTTAAATTCTTTGAGGAACCTCTATACTGTTTTCCATAGTGGCTGCACCAATTTACATTCCTACCAACAGTGTACAAGGGTTCCCTTTTCTCTACATCCTCTCCAACACTTGTTATTTGTGATCTTTTTTGATTACCATTCTGACAGGTATGAGATGATATATCATTGTGGTTTTAATTTGCCTTTCTCTGATTATTAATGATATTGAGCATCTTTTTAAAAAAAATTTCTGGAGGAAGCTTCTTTTTTTAAAAAATAATTTTATTTATTTTATTTATTTATTTTTGGCTGCATTGGGTCTTTGCTGCTGCCCATGGGCTTTCTCTAGTTGCGGTGAGCAGGGGCTATTCTTCGTGGCAGTGTGTGGGCTTCTCATTGCGATGGCTTCTCTTGTAGCGGAGCACGGGCTCTAGGCACACGGGCTTCAGTAGTTGTGGCACTTCGGGCTCAGTAGTTGTGGCTCACGGGCTCTAGAGCACAGGCTCAGTAGTTGTGGTGCACGGGCTTAGTTCCTCCGCAGCATGTGGGATCTTCCCAGATCAGGGCTCAAACCCATGTCCCCTGCATTGGCAGGCAGATTCTTAACCACTGCACCACCAGGGAAGTCCCTATTGAGCATCTTTTCATGTGCCTGTTGGACATCTGTCTTCTTTGGAAAAATGTTCATTCAGGTCTTCTGCCCATTTTTTGATTGGGTGGTTTGGGTTTTTTTGATGTTGATCAACATAATGTTTTGATTTCCTTCAGATATAGTCCCAAAAGTAGAATTGCTGGATCATATGCAGTTCTATTTTGAATTTTTTGAGAAACTTTATAATGTTTTCCATAGTGGCTGCACCAATTTAAAATCTCACCAACTGTGCACAAGGGTTCCCTTTAGATATATACTTTTAACAAAAAGACACAAATAGATTGAAAGTGAAAGAGTGGAAAAAATGTCTACCATGAAATTGGTGTGACTGTAAGACTATAAAAAAGTAGACTTCAAGATAAGGAATATAACTAGAGATAGAAAGGGACATTCCATAATGATAAAAGGGTCAATTCATCAAGAAGACATAAAAATACTAAACATGTATGCATCTACCAAAATATGTAATATAAAAACATATGGAACTGGAGAAAACAAAAACATCCATAACTATAGTTGGAGATTTCTTAGTAAATAATAGAGGTAGATTTTTAAAATTAGTAATGAAATGGAAGATTTGGACAACAGTATCAATCAACTTGTCCTAATTGTTATTTACAGAACACTATATTCAACAACTGAAAAACACAAATTATTTTCATGTGCACATGAAATGTTTACCAAAATAGACCTGGGTCATAAAACGTCTCTGTTTTTAATATGAATTTTCTGATGACTAATAAGATTTAACAGTTATTCATAATACTGCTGACTGTATTCTCTGGAAAATTGTATTTTTGTGTACTTTTCCAAGGCTTTTCCTGGATTCTAATTGCATTAGCCTTTTGACTTTGGACTCATCACTTCGTGATGAGTCTGAACCTCAATTTTATTTTTATAAAATTTATGATCATTCATTCATTCATTCATTCCTGCAACTGGCAAATATTCAATGAGTATCAGTATGTGTCAAGCACTGTCTAGATGCTGGAAATACAACAGTGAGCAAAATGTAAAATTCCTTTTCTCCTGGAGCTGACATTCTGATGGGAAGATTAACTACCTACCTCACAAGGTGATGTCATATATTTGAAAGCACTTTTACACTATAGAGCAAGAACATGAGTGGTTATAATTGTTATTATTTTACCTTTTCAACAATGGTGTGATTAAGAGAACACTAAAATATTCTCTCTGTCTCTAAATAGCAAACCCCATGTCCCTGACTTGGATTTATAATACTGATTGCTTTGGGCTAAATAATTTTATCTAAGAAGAATGACAAGCAAAATTTAGTAAAATTTTGAGTTTACCAATTGAGCCAGCCACCTAACAGGGAACTGAAGGTACTAGGTTCTTGTCATGTTTAATTTTTATGTCATGAGAAGGGACAAAAAAGGCCAGAGCATGGAGAATTGCCAGTAAGGACCAAGATGAGCATTGAGGCAACACCAAGCTCCTGTTCTGGGAACTGAATAGAGAAAAGAAGGCAGCGGTCTTTACCCTCAAAACCCGAAAACCTTCACTGGGAGTCTCCAGTTAGGCAGCAAGCTTGATGAAGGTGGGGAACGAGACATTATCAGGTATGTCACTATATTCCTAACACCCGCCACACAGAGCAGTCACTCAATAAATACTTGAGGCATGACGTGAAAGCCTCCATCTCAGATTTAGCAGAAATCCCCATGGGGCGTTTATGAGGGTACATCAGATAGGATTTTTTTTTTTTTTTAAATTAGGCTAAAGAAACTGCACATCTGAACCAGATAATGTTCTTTCTGGAAAATTCAGAACCTACAAACTATCTTTAAAAGGTCTTTTTTTTTTTTTTTTTTTTTTTGTGGTATGCGGGCCTCTCACTGTTGTGGCCTCTCCCGTTGTAGAGCACAGGCTCCGGACGCACCGGCTCAGCGGCCATGGCTCACGGGCCCAGCCACTCCGCGGCACGTGGGATCTTCCCGGACCGGGGCACGAACCCGTGTCCCCTGCATCAGCAGGCGGATTCTCAACCACTGCGCCACCAGGGAAGCCCAAAAGGTCATTCTTTTTTATGGTCAAGACTTTGAAGAGGAAATAAATTCCTAGTCACATCAAAGATAGCATTAACTAGGTCCTCAAGACACAGGAATTACGTTTAAGGGGGGGATGTCAGAGGATTATAGTTTTGTTTTGTTTTGTTTTTTGGTTCAATTTAGTTAGGTTTCTTCACCATTATAACACATGCATGAAGAATACTCAGGATTCTAATTTTAGAATACTTTTGATATCCCACAAAGAAACTCATGCCCGTTAGCAATCACTCCTCATTCTCCCTTGCCCAAGCACCAGGCAACCACTCATCTATTTTCTGTCTCTATAGAGTTGCCTATTCTGAACATTTCATATAAAAGGAATCATACAAGTATGACCTTTTGTTTTACAGCTTTTTACATTTAGTTTTGTTTCAAGGTTCATTCATGTGGTAGCATGAATCAGAACTTCATTTCTTTTTTTAAATAATAATTCTTTAATTCATAGTTTTATCAACTAAGTATGATAGGGACTAAGTTTTCTCATTAATATTGTTTTACCTAGCCTATTTTTTAAAAATGGTGGTAAAATATACATAAAATACAATTTACAATCTTGACCATTTTAAGTGTATAGTTCAGTGGCATTAGGTACATTCACATTATCATGTAAACCATCACCACTATTCTTTTCCAGAACTTGTTCATCATCCTATGCTGAAACTCTGTGCCCAGTTAGTATATTTAACTATTCTAGGTACTTTGTATAATTGGAATCATACAATATTTGTCCTTTTGTGTTTGGCTTATTTAATTTAGCATAGTGTCTTCAAGGGTCATCCATGTTGCAGCATATATCAGAACTTCCTTCCTTTTTAAGGCTGAATAATATTCCATTACATAAATATACTACATTTGGTTTATCCATTCACCTGTTGATGGGAATTTGGATTGTACCCATCTTTTGCCTATTGTGTATAATGTTTCTATGAATGTTGTTGTACAAGTATCTGTTTGAGTACCTTTCAGTTCTTTTGGGTATATATCTATGAGTGGAATTGCCGGATAGTATGGCAATTTTATGCTTATTTTTTCAAGGAGCCATCATACTGTTTTCCACAACTGCTGTACCATTTTACATTTCCACCAGCAATGCACCAGTGTTCCAATTTCTCCACATCCTAACCAACACTTGTTATTTTCTGATTTTTTGATAAATAGCCATCCTAATGGGTATGAAGTGGTATCTCAAAATTACTTATGTAATTTTGATTTGCATTTTCCTAATGATTATTGATGTTGAGCATATTTTCATGTGCTTATTGGCCATTTGCATATCTTCTTTGGAGAAATGTCTATTCAAGTCCTTAGCCTATTTTTGAATGAGTTGGTTTTTTTGTTGTTGAATTGTGGGAGTTCTTTATATATTCTGGATAGTAATCCCTTATCAGATATGTGATTTGCAAATATTTTCTCACAATCTGTAGGTTTCTGTTTGCTCTATTGATAGTATCCTTTGATGCACAAAAGTTTTTAATTTTGATGAAATCCAACTTGTCAATTTTTTCTTTTGTAACATAATGCCTTTGATGTCATATTCAAGAAACCTTTGCCAAATCCAGTGTCATGAAGATTTCCTCTATGTTTTCTTCTAGGAGTTTTATAATTTTCACTCTTACTTTTAGGTCTTTGATCTGTTTTGAATTATTATTTTTTTATGCGGTATGCGGGCCTCTCACTGCTGTGGCCTCTCCCATTGCGGAGCACAGGCTCCGGATGTGCAGGCCCAGCGGCCATGGCTCACAGGCCCAGCTGCTCCATGGCATGTGGGATCCCCCCGGACCAGTGCACGATCCCCCCGGACCAGTGCACGATCCCGCATCCCCTGCATCGGCAGGCGGACTCTTAACCACTGCACCACCAGGGAAGCCCTGAATTAATTTTTGTATATGGTACTAGGTAAGGGTCTATTGGACAGGAAAATTTTTTCCTCTACCCTTCTTGGGTTCTTCAGCTGGTCTAATAATCAGATTGACATAAGAGATTAATAGGAGAAAAAGACAAGCTTAATTACACATGTATGGGGGTCCCACAAGGACAGTGAGACCTAAGGACAAGTAGGGCAGTTGAGATTTATATGCTATTTTGAGTTAAGGAATGAGATAGGGGCCTAGGGCTTCATTGGGGAGGAGGGTAATTCACAGGATAAGAAGAGCAGATGTTTAGTAGTCAGATGTTCTGCCATACAGATAGGTCATTCAGATAAAAAGTTATCTCTCTTTCAGGACCAGACTCCCTACCTAAATTCTTTTAGGTAATTAAGGGAGGAGTAAAAATTTTTCTTGAGCTTCTGGGTCTTGATTGCCCTCAGCTCAAAATAATCTATATGCCAAGTGACACATTTTGGGGAAGCTTGTTGCGAACACCTTCAGGTCCATTTTTATTATTTTGAATGTGGATGTCCAGTTTTTCTATTACCATTTTTTGAAAAGACTGTCCTTTCTTCATTTAATGATCTTGGTGCTCCTGTCAAAACTAATTTGACCATATATGTGAAGGTTTATTTCTGTGCATTTAGTTCTATTTCTTTGGTCTATATGTTTGCCCTGATCTGCACTGAGTCCAGTACCACACTGTTTTGATTACTGTACATTTGTAGTAAAATTTGAAATCAGGAAGTGTGAGTCATTCAACTTTGTTCTTCTTTTTCAAGACTGTTTTGACTCTTTGAGGTCCCTCGAGATTCCATATAGGTTTTAGGATGGAGTTTTCTATTTCTGCAAAAAAAAGAAAAAGAAGACCTAATTTTGGTAGGCATTGTGCTGAATTGTAGGTCACTTTGGATTGTATTGACTCAACAATATTAAGTCATGAACATGGATAGCTTTTCATTTATTTATGTCTTCTTTAATTTCTTTCAGTAGTATTTTGTAGTTTTCAGTGTTCAAGTTTTTCACCTCCTTGGTTATGTGAATTCCTAAATATTTTGTTCTTTTTAATGTTACTGTAAGTGGAATTAGATTCATAATTTTTTTCCAGATTGTTCATTGTTAGTGTGTAGAAATGAAACCGACCTTTGTGTGTTGATTTTTTTATCCTGCAACTTTGCTGAATTTGTTTATTAGTAATAATGTAACAAAAAGTGGGGGTCTGGCTGCTTGTGCTCAAAAGCCAATGAGATAAGGTTGGTAGAAAGGAATGTTTGTTTTGTTTTGGATTCTGGCAATGGGGGTGGGGAGTGGGATATGGGCAGACTCTTGTCCAAAGGCCAACTCCCCACCACTGACAATCAGTGGGCAAGAGCTTTCATAGACGATGGGAGGGGATTATATGTAGAAACAGCACAATCAACTCTGACAGTCATCTTGAAACTGGTCACGCAGTGGTCTGACCAGCATCATCTTGTTTGTTTCAAGTACAGTTAATCTTCAGTTCCAGGGTCAGCTTGTTCTCATTTCCATGAGGCCAGTTCTCAGAATTGTGGCAGCTTATGTCATGGCTACAGTCTAGTCATCATGTAGTTAACTTCTTCCACCTGGTGGGGGTTTCAGTATATACAAGACAGCTCACAGGATACGGCTCAGAATATTATCTATAGCCCTTGAGAAGGAACTAAACGTCCTTGACCATGCTTAATGACTAAAGTATTATTATTTAGTCTTTTTGGACTATTTTCCTTTCTTTCTACATGTTCTCACTTCTCTAATTAAGCTTATTCTTTGGCTAAGGGTTTTTCACAGACAGAAGGCAGGCAGAGGACATGGGGAGGAAGGACAATAGGGTCCTGCTACATTTCAATAACAGGGCTTTTTTTTTTTTGGTTAAATCTTTAGGGTTTTCAACGTATAAGATCATATCATCTGTGAAAAGAGACAGTTTTATTTTTCCTTTTCAGCATGGATATTTTTAATTTCTCTTTCTTCAGTAATTTCTCTATCTAGAACTTCCAATAAATACTCTGTTAAATAGACCTGGTGAAAACAGCCATCCTTGTCCCATTCCTCATCTTAGAGGAAAAACTTTCACTATTGAGTACTATGTTAGCTGTGGGTTATTCACATATGACCTTTATTATATTGAAGGCATCTCCTTCCATTGTTGAGTATTTTTTTAAATCATAAATATGTTGAATTTTGTCAAATGCTTTTGCTGCACAATTGAGATGATCATGTGATTTTTTTTCCCCCTTAATACTGTTAATGTGGTGTATTATATCAATTAATTTTTGTATGTCGTAACTATCTTTGCATTCCAGGAATAAATCCCATTTGGTCATGGTGTATAATCCTTTTAATATGCTGCTAAATTCAGTTTACTAGTATTTTTTGAGGATTTCTATATCAATATTCATAGAGATATTGGCCTACAATTTTCTTTTAATGTAATATCATGTCTGGCTTTGGTGTCAGGCAATGCTGGGCCTCGCCTCATAGAATGAGTTAGAAAGTATTCCCGCCTCTTCAATTTTTTGTAAAAGTTTGAAAAGGATTGGTGTTAATTATTCTTCAAATGTTTGGTAGTTTACTAGTGAAACAATTTGGTCCAGGGTTTTTCTGTGTTGGGATATTTTTATGTTAATTAAATCTCCTTACTAGTTACAGGTCTATTAGATTTTTCTATTTCTTCATGATTCATCACAGAGCACAACCAGATATGTACGTGTTTAGTTATTTGTTGAAAGAGTGAATAAATAAATGAAGAAGTATGTTAGGGATGGAAGCAAGCTAAAGGGTCAGACCTGGAGGTTGAGACACTGCCTACATAAGAAGAAACTGCAGTAATGATAATGATGATGGTACCGTTTTTGAGTCTTTACTATTTGTGATGTGTTACACACATCACATGCATTAATTCATTTAATCCTTGTGACAACCTGTAAGGTGGATGTTATATCTCTAATTTCCCCACTGAGGAAACTGAAGCTAAGAAAGAGCAGGTAATTGCCCATGGTTACACAGCCAGTAAGACACAGAGTAAGGACTTTGAAGGCAGATTTTCCAACTTCATATTCCAGCCTCTTGAAGTAGGAAGATGCAACCAACAGATTTTTCCTTTTACCACAGCTGCTCAGGGTCAGCTTTACTGCCTTAGGCACTGTGTGCTCAAGTTCAAAGCATAGAACCCTGACTGTCCTCCCAGTGTAGGAGATGCGAAGGATTTGGGGGCTGATCAAGAAAAAGATATGACCATGAGGTGGCAGTAGCACACACAGTCTTTATTTGGGTGATATTTTAACAGGTTTGCCTGTGGGGGAAGTTCCTCACAATATGAGACCGTTCAGGGCTATAGTGTGGGGACCTCCGCTCAGGCAGGGGAGCCCCCAGGGGAGAGGGGGTCAGAGAAGAGTCTTACACATCAAGGTGATGTCACTCAGGGGTCTCTGGGTCAGAGAACTTGGAAGGACAGCAATAGCTTGGGGGCTTTATAGCCACAGGATCTATCTTATCCATGGCTGGTTAATGTTGGGCAAGTTTCACAGGCTATGCAAAGCAGACAGGTTCTAAATGGCTAAAAATCTGCTTATTTGGGCTATGTTTAAGACAACTGGAAGTGTACAAATTTGAGTTATGAGTTATTAAGATTTGGGGTCCCAAAAGTTAAGTTAATGGGTCCCAGCCTTCTTTGCAGAAGTAAACAACCTAAGGGCCAATATACAGAGGTCATCTTTGGCTCATTTATATAACCTTCACAGAGCTTTTAAGCACTAAGAGAGAATCAAGCCAACATAATAGGCCCTTAGAAACCCACCCATAGCTGAATCAGCCCTGTTATCCAGGGATCCTCAGGAAAGAAAATGAATCTCTTAAGAAGACTACTAAAAATGTAGAAATTAAATAAACAATTCTAAACAAAAAGTCCAATAAATTTAAACAACAGATTTTAGTCAGAGCCCTCCCAGCAAAAAGTAAATAAATAAACAAATAATAATCTTACTTAGAAGACAATTTTTCTCTCTCCCAATGCATTTGCTTGATGAGACTGTACAAATTCCAGAAGTCTCTCTAGAGTTGACCAGCACTGTGTGTGTGCAATGGTGGACCTGAGCCTTGGGCATGTAGGAGGGGACTCATAATCATAGCAGCTAACATTTGCTCACCCTTACTCTGTGCCAGACTCTGCTTTTCAGAGTATGATCTGTGGATTAGTGTTCATCCATGATCCTTTTGTTAATGGTTTATTACAATGAGTATAGAAATGGAAAATTAGCTTTTAAACATTTTTACAGCAATTGGACATTGCTGCAACTTCCAACCATGTGATCATTGTTCTAGCATTTTACTGTCCTTGTATTTTACAAAAGCATCAGTCCAAGTTTGAAACAAAACCCAGAAACAAAAAACTGGTCCTTTACTTCAGGTAGTTTGAGAGATGAATTACTTGCCCCAGGTTATATAATTAGCAAGTAGGTGCTGGGATTTGAATTCAGGTGACCTGACTTCAAGTCTAAGTTCTCAGGGACTGTGCTGTGAGCCCTAATATGCTGCACCTCACCCCATCGACAATCATTTGGACTCTGGTTGTGGCTGCGGCAGCTTTGGGCAGAGTCCTTCCATTTAATGACTACAAAGCCCATTGTAGCTGAACTGTTACTGGGCAGAAGGTGGGCAGGGGGCTGCTGGTGGGGCTTGGCCACTAAGGTTTGGAAGGCTGGGGCAGAGAGAGGTATTTGTGGTATTAACCACTTGTAGCCAGGAAGCCAGGGGTTCCAGCCTCAGAAACAAGGGTTTCAGCACTTCACGCTAATTAGCATGGTTTCACAGCTGTGATCAATTCATGTTTTCTCACTTTGTGCTCAAGCCTGGTCTATGGGGACTGATGTGAAGAGGTGTAAAAATAAGTTCTGTTTCCAGCCAGATTAATTACGGGCTCTGCCGAGGCCCCCTGTGAGACAGCCTGGACTGCAAGATTGATTGGCTCAGGCCCCAGGTCCAGCTGCAGGGAGGCCACACTGGCCAGCACAGGGCTGCCCGAGGTGGCCCAACTGAAGCCGAGAGGCGGCCGGCCCTGCCTAGCGCCCCGTCTCGGCTCTGTCTGCATCCCTCACTTGAAGGCCCTTCCTTCTTCTCCCCATCCTTTCTCAGTGATGTGCCGGGGAAAATGAGAATGAGACAATGTCTGTAAAATGCCCAGGGCAGGAAGCAGAATGTTGGGGACGCCCAACAAAGGTAGTTGTTGTTATCATTAGTGTTATTTATTTTTACTATTAATTTTTGTAAACATCTCTCTCCTCCTACTAAACTCTGAGCTCCTTGGAGGTGGGGACTGTTTCCTATTTTCTTTTGTCCCTGGGACCTAGTGTGGTCCAGGGCACACTGTGGATGCTCTGTAAATGTTTGTTGAGCGAACAAATAAGATGATTCAATTGACTCCAATTCCCATTATTTCGTCCTTATAACTCTTTCATTTCACTTGTTACTGGTTTCCTTCCCCATAATATCCATATCCCGTCAATAACTAATTAATTCCTAGGTGGGCTGGCCTCACTATTCCAGAGAAACTGGCCTCAAGTCCTTTTGTTAAACAAGACAGCTTTCAGTTGAGTGATGCCCCCTGACCCACTGTATTCATTCACACACACTAATTCAATCCATCCTTATTGAGAGCCTATTTGGATCAGGCACTGAGTTAAAAGCTGGAGGAACAGCTAAGAAGGACACAGTCCTTGAGCAGAGGATGGCGTGGCTGAGTGCGGCTGGGTGCACTGGAGGACGGGAGAGAGGGTCTGGGGAAGTGAGCAGGACCATATAGCAAAGCCGTTTGTAAGGCCTGAGGGGGAAGTTGAACTTCATTCTGGGACAATGTGGAAGCTGGGGTGTGTGGGGGGAAAGGGTGGGGCGGGGGTAACATATGCGGGAAAGAGTTGGGAAGTTGACACTACTGGCTTTGCAGTGTAGACAGCTGACTTTTACTTCAAAATGGGGGAATGGACTGGAAGAGAGAAAGTCTGGAGGACAGAGACAAGTTTTGTAGGTCAGATTTTGGTAGACCAGGTTTGCTTATATGGAGAGCCTGAAAATCCAGCTCCTTCTTTGCTGCCGTGGCCAGAATTCTAATAGGCTTTTTAAAATTTTAGCTGAACAAAGAGCTGCACAAATCTGATCTAATCCACAAATTGCTTAAATAAATGATGGATGTCAATACTCCAAAGGCAAGCAATCTGGCACTGCATATTTCACTGGGAGGTGAGTGAGGGGGGCCGTGGGTGTCACACATTGTGTATATGTATGTGCGTGTGTGTTGGGGCAGAGCACAAGTCAATCTGTACTCCTCGGATGAATGATTTTCAAGCTGCTGAGTTATGAAGTTAAGAAACAACACCTCTGAGGAACAGCTAAGAAGATTTGTTCACTCTGACTAGGATCAGCAGAAATCACAGGTGTGGGCTTCCCTGGTGGCGCAGTGGTTGAGAATCCGCCTGCCGATGCAGGAGACACGGGTTCGTGCCCCGGTCCAAAAAGATCCCACATGCCGCGGAGCGGCTGGGCCCGTGAGCCATGGCCGCTGAGCCTGCACGTCCAAAGCCTGTGCTCCGCAACGGGAGAGGCCACAGCAGTGAGAGGCCCGCGTACCGCAAAAAAAAAAAAAAAAAAGAAGTCACAGGTGGTGGGGCAGAGAGAGGTGAGGTCATGGGACACTTGCAATCTCATGTGTGAGAAGAGACAGATTGTGGGCGACAGATGTAAGTCATGTTTTTTACTCCTGCTGACAACAAGGGATCAATACACTTGAAATTCAGTTATTGTGGTGAAATGTTTTTGCAGACAGAAAGTTTTCCTAGGAATTTGTGACGTGTCCTTTGGGGTGTCCTGAGGGAAAGGACAGGGATGGTGAGAGTGGCTTCCTGAGAGCAGGAGTCCCTACTGCTGCTGGGAAGGCACCCGGTGGTATGGTGGCCACAGGCCCTGAGAGTAGTCAGAATGATCCAGGTCACCTGGCAACAACCCTGCCCTTCCACAGCCTGCAAGGAAACAGCCGCCCCAGCCAGACAAAGGGGGCGACACCTTGGAACAAAGGTTTGGGTCATCCACGAAGGAGAGCTATGATGGCTGAGGCGTATTGAGTACCAATTACATGCTAGGCACTGGCCAAAGCATCTGTCCTCCCTGATTTTACTGATTCCTCAGAACTACCTCTTGTGGTAAAACTACTGGCATCCCCAGTTTACACACGAGCAAACTGAGGCTGAGATAAGGTAAGTAGCTATTCTACGTCACCAAAGTTCTGGGATTTTGGAGTCCGAAGCCCCAGTCTCCTCCTCCTCACATTGTCGCGAGAAACACACCGATGGGGGATGGGGGGACTGGATCCTCTCCAGCAGCAGCTCTGGGTCAAGGTGGCATAGATGTCAGGGGCCATCCTGGCTCCTGTCCTGGTTCTCTAGCCACTATCCAACACCCATCTAATTCATTTCCTTTGGGCTAAAGTTAACAGTTCTGTCATTTGTAGCTGTTGATTGCTGGCTGATAACCACAGATTGTTCAACAGAAGCCCTGGGAATTTGCATCCAGGTGGCCTGGCTCCAGAGCTTGCCCTCTCGATGGCTCCAGACTGTGCCCAGGGACAGCACAGCACAGAGCCGCCTCTGTGCAAGCCTCACATGGAAAGGAGGGACTGTGCAAAAGCCAAGGAGGCCCACAGAGAGTTGACCAAGAGCCACTGCAGCTCTGCCCATCAGTGTGCTTTGAAAGCAAGATTCCAGGTTTTCAAGTTTTGTGCTCACCATCCCGTTTACATCTTCTGAGTGAAGCACAGAGGTGGTGACCTTGGCCCCATCTCCTGATGACCGTGGCCCTGCTCAGGCCAGGAGTTAGGCCCTTAGGGTGGCCCCCGGAAGCCACAGCCACAGTCCACCTTCTCCCCAACTCTCGACTCTGACTTGTCTTCCCTAAGGCTTCTTTGCTCCCTCCCTCCAGCTCCTAAGGTGTGCTGTGGTGCCCTCTGTGGTCAGCAGTTTCCTCTCTGCCCTTTGTCCTGGACGGAAGGCTTAGTTCCCAGGTAAAGGAATGTGAAGTTTCAGGAAGCAGGTGAGAGACCCGCGTGGTTGGTGCTGCGCTTAACTTGTCCGTGAGAGGCTGGCCGTGGTCCTCCCAGGACGGCGGCCGCCACGCAGTTGTTCTCCACTTGTGTTGGCTTCTCTGATTCCCCTAAAGAGAGTTCTGCCCAACTGGCTGGAACTGCTCACAGGCAAGCCTTTGGGGCAGGAAAATGCCAGCCTGATTGTTTTCCAGTCTGGTGTGTTTTCTTGCCCAACCTGAGTTTCTTCCATCTGACTTTGAATTTTTTCCTGTTTTTCCTGGCTTGTTACATAGTTCTCTGGCCCATCCCTTGGGTATCCGGCTTCCTGGAGTCCTGCATGCCGTGTCCTGGGAAGCCAGCGAAAAGGCCCAGTGTAGAAAATGGGACTTTTTAAAAAACCCTACTTACTTCAAGAGAAAAAAAGGCATAGGATTTGTGATTCAGCGAGCTCATGCAGCAATGTGGAAGAGATTAGTTCTCAATTATTTTAAACTTGAAAAGGAAAATAAATACTAATAAGCTGAAGCAATCAATTCATTAATCTTATGATGCCATTTCTTTTCACTTGATACACTGTATAATTGATTATATTCATTTATTTTTATTTACTTTTTGAATATCCACATGGTTTACAAACCTATAAGTATAAAAACTTATGCAGAGGTAAGTTTCCCTCCCAACCTTGTTCCTCATCTGCCTGCCCCATAAATTTTAATTTTAATGAATTTTAATGTTTTTAAATGACTAAACTCTATCTTTCAAACCAATATTTTTTCTCCCTTAGGCTTAGTTTTAACTTAATTTTATCTGACAGATTAAAAAAAGAAACTGTTTTCTCACATTATCTTCTAAGATGATCATTGCTTTAAAAATAATAAAATGTGTGTGTTACATAACCGAGACTTGTGTTGCCATCTTTGAAATTCTCGTCTCTGGTGTTTTTACAAGTGAGAGTCTCCACTGACTTCAGATGACCTGATAGGAAGTTTTGTGTCTCAAAATCTCAGAAAGATTTGTTGAGTGTTGAATCTTAAGAACACGTAGTCAATGACCAATACCATGGAAAATTTATCCACAGTGGCACTCAAATGTTAAAATCCCTAAGAAGAATCTCTGGCCAGTCATGCCCTTTGTCCACTCAGGGTCTCAAAGTGTGTGACCAGAGAGATGTCAGGGGCAATGGCCTCCTTGGGAAATGCCTTTAGTTGAGATCAATAAATGTGGCCCGAGCACCACCATGTAGCAGGTGCTGTCTGGGTTCTGTGAAGGGGATAACAGTGGTTTCAAGGTAGTTCTAAAGTTGAATGTTTTGGCTGGAAGTGGGTGTGTTGTGAGGGTGAGGTGTGGAGATAGAGAGAGCCAGGGAGAACAGAGAAAGTAAAAGAGAGGAAAAGAAAGAGAGAAAGAGCAATGGGAAGGACAATCTTTAACTCTGGCCACACACTAGAATCAGCCAGGGGAGCTTTTAAAAACTATCAGTCCCCACGCATCACATCCTAGAATTCTGACTTAGTTGATTTGGAGTGGAGCCCAGGTATGACTGTGTTTTTAAAGCTTCATTCTCACAGTGATTCTACTGTGTAGCCAGGTGTCAAAGCACTACACTGGGGTCATTAGAGACCAAAATATTTACCCTGAATCACACTGAGATACAAAAGTGTGTGACTACAACTTGTGTAGCGCAGGTCTCACATTATAGAGATTGATTTACTTTGCTATCAGAGAGTAAAGTGAAAAATAAAAATGTTTTTTCCCCTCATGTATCTTGATAAAGCCATCTACTATCTATTTGAATTTAACTACGTACCCTAGAGCCAAGGTCAAAACGAAAACACACAGTGAGAATCCACCCCCTAGCAGTTTGGCATAATGTGGATTGCCCCAACTTTCAAGACTTGGTGTCTTGCCATTCTCCTCTGGATTTCCCTCCCCGTCCAGCTCTGTAAAATGATCCTTACCTTCTTTTCTTTCTACCTGAAAACAAATCTTCTGTTAAGAGCTTCCAGCTGCACAGGGGGAACATTACCTCCCAAACTGGTCTCAAGGTCCTATTACTCTACTCTTGGAGAATCACAGTGTATGGCTCTGAGGAGATAAATATAGCGTGTAACTTTATTAAATCTAGGGGTTCCCAAGCTTATTTGACCACAGAACACTGTTTTGTGTTCATGGGAGAGAAGTGAGGTGTTCCACAGACCCGAGCTTGCATCTTGAATGAAGCACTTACTAGTACTTAAGTAAGTACTAGCACTTAGCCAGTCTCTAAGATGGCCCACAATGACTCTCACCCTTGGTGTTTATGCCCTTGTGTAGTCCCCTCCCAGTCCCAGGGCTGACCTGTGTGACCAGTGTAACACTGTATGAGTGATGGTGTGTGATTTCTGCCTTATCTTCTTGGGTAGCTCACTCTGGGTGAAGCCAGCCGCTATGATGTGAGGACACTCAAGCAGCTCTGTGAATAGGTCTACACTGGACGGAACTGAGGCCTCCCATCAACAGCAGCACCAACTTGTGGGTGAGCCACTTTGGAAGTGGATCTTCCAGTCCCAGCCAAGCCTCCAGCAGACTGTAGCCCTGACTGACATCTTGACTGCAACCTCATGAGACACTCTGAGCCAGAAGTGCCAGCTAAGCTGACTCACAAAAATTGTGAGAGATAGGAAATGTTTATTGTTCTAATCCATGATGTTTTGAAATAGTCTGTTATTCCGCAATATATATATATATCCAGTATACTGGGAGATTTTACCTTTGGGTCTCAGCTTCCTCACCTGCAAACTGGGCATTACAGTATCTTTTTCATAAGGTTATTGTGCCAATTTTTAAAGGAGAAAATGCTTGACCTATAGCATATTATCAATAATTGGGAGCTGTTTTTATCAACTCTTTTCCATTCTGAACATTCTTTTTAGTTTCCATCCCCTTAAAACTTCTTGTATCATTTTCACTATTTATGATTATATTTGTTGTTCCAAGTAGATGGAAATCTCCTTGTGTTTCATTTCTTCTCTTTCATCTGACAACACGTAGAGAACAATCTTCTAGATTCATAGTATAGAGGATAATAAGTGGGTTCTCTAAAGGCTCGTTTTGTTGTGTCCTGGAAGAGTCTCCTTTGGGGAGCTTGATGATGGCCACTGCCCCACTACATTCATCCTACAGCCACGTGTGGGCACTGGTCACCTTACATGGCCATGCTTCAGAGTCACAGATGCCATCTTGCCAGGGAAGAGCAGGTGGAGATGGCAGGTGACAGTGATGACCTAGAGCTTTAGGGGGCTTAATACTCAAATACTATACCTCCCACTTCCTGAAAAACTCTCAAATCTCTCCACTGTGTCTGTCCTCACAGTTCCTACTGCAGACCAGGCCATCATCTTCTCTCAACTGAACTATCGCAATGTCTTCTTCCTCTCTTCCAGGATTGATCCCATCTCCCTGCAAACATGCCTTACTATTGCAGTTAGAACAATCTTTTTAAAGTTTAAATTTGATGATGTCACCTCCCTGCTCTTTAACATGATTTGTAAGACCCTGAAAGATCTGGTTCCTACCCATCCTTCCAGTCTCACCTCCCCACACGTATCTATTTGTAGCTCTGAATATAATTTTTTTTTCTAGTCTCCTGAGCTTTGCATACAATTTTCTCTCTGCTTTAGATTGTGTAACATACAAAGTTCCAAAAAGTCCTCCCCAAACACCACCACCATCAAAACCCCACAGCTCTCTCATCCCAGATTTGCTGTGGCTGCATAAAATCCTACCATTCACCGGAGGAGACACTCCAAAGTTTAAAAGGAATTTCCCTCAATTAGATGGCAGATAATTGACATGGGGCGAGTGGGTGGGGGTTGGAGAGTTACACACCAGTTTGGTTTCTAGGCATTAAAGACTATATTGTCCACATGAGTCCCCAAACCAATTCAACTGACTGAGAACTATGGCACATTGGAGTTGGTGGGTGAGAGAAGTTAGACGTGAACACAAAGAAGACCAGGGTAGAATTCTGGGACCGAGGGGCCCACACACGGACCACCACGTGGCCTACACCCTTCTTCTGAACTCCAGGTTGGAAAGCCAGCTGCCAGTTGGGCATTTCTACTTGCCTGTCCTCTAGGCACCTCAAACTCCACACGTCCGTAACTGAATTCATCATGGGCTCTTCCAAACCTAGCATTTCCTATCTCAGTGAATTAATGGGGTCATTAACCACCCAGTCCCTGAGCCAGAAACTTGGGTGTTACCCTGTAGCCAACCGCTAAGCTTCAGTCATTTAAAACGTCCTGTACATTCTATACATTAAATATCTCTTCTAGGTTGGTCTTCCCATTTCTACCCACACTGCTCCTGCCTTGGTTCTGAGTTTCTTTCCATACGTTCCCCATAAAGATCTTTGGAAAATGCAAATCTCTCCTGACTAAAATTCCTCAAGACTCCTTTAGTCTATAAGATTGAGTCCCAGATCCTTGCCATTGCACACAGGGAACTTGATGAGGGGCCCCAGCATTCCTCCATAGCCTCACCTTTGACCTGCACCAAACTCACATCCTACAATTTGGCCACAATGAACAGCACACTATTCTACTGTTCCTGGATCAGGCTGTGAGATTTCATCCCCACCCAGGGCTTTTCACCCACCATCGTCTCTGCCTAGAAAGTTGTTCCTTAATTTTCCACCCACCCCACAAACGCTCCCTCAAAAGCACCTTAAAGTCTTAAAGGAAAGTTTTGGAAGATCTTTGAAGATGCAGTGCAGGCACCAGAGGCTTTCTGAAGCCTTTCCTGACCACCACCCTGCCCTCTCCCTGTTGGATGAGTGTTTATATGGTGGGTGTTCCCCATTTCAGCAGCAATTGGCCAACTGGGGGAGGGTACATGGGGGATGGAGTGTGAGTCTGTTAGGCAACACTATGAAAAATTTGCTCAGTGGAAACCATCAGTGGGAAGGAGGGTGATCCAGGATTAACTCTTCTGGATTTGGCACTAGCACTTTGGCCCTCGGCCAACATGAAACTAGAGTGTGCTTGGAGGGGATGAGGCTGCTGGCTGGAAGAACTCAGTCTGCGGGACAGCAAAGGCTGGCAGACACCCTCTTTGGCCCCCTGAGCAATTCCATGCTTCTGGCTTTGGGGTTTGTGGAAATCTCAATGCGAATGTGTGTGCCTGTGGGAGAAGCAGGAGGCAGCCAACAGAAAAGGAGGAAAGAGGCAGATTCTGGAGCAAATGCAACCAGAGGCTGGAGCAGGCTGTCCTCAGGGGGCAACGTAGGACCAGGTCTCTGGGTGGGAAAGCGGGGCGGTGGGGAAAGGGTCACCTCATTTAAAAACTCTTTACCAGGCTACTCGACATTAAGGTCTGCCCTCCTTGCCCCACCAGTCCAGAAATCTACGCCAGGTTGTCTCAGAAAAACAAAGGTGTGTGTGTGTGTGGGGTGTGTGTGTGTGTGTGTGTGTGTGTGTGTGTGTCGGGGGCGGGGGTGACACAACCACCCTCCCTCCTCCAGCCACGTGCCCAAGACACTGACCATAGAGACCTCTTCCTCTGCAGCAGACATGCCTATCTTGCTAATGGGAGAAAACTGGGCATAAAAATAGAAACCTACAGCATGCACTCTGCTGCTGGCTTGGGGGAAATCCAGCGCAGGCCACTGGCCCGGCCTCCCTTGCTCCCCTCTGCTGGGACCCGCTCGTGCAGCGACCGAGGTGCTTCCCAAATACTGCAGTTTTATTTAACTAATTCAAGAAGAAGTGAACTTCTCCCAGAGAGTTTCACATAATTGGAAACATGCATTCTGGCAAGGAGGGATGGAGAAATTCTTGGTACAACTCCAGCAAAAAGGCCAATCTATCAACTGCTGGGCCTGACAGAGGCTGGCCCACTGAAGCCTGGTGAGCTTGGAGGGAGATGAAGCACGGGCCTGGGGCCTGGGGCTGGGGACTGGCCCTCCCGCCTGGGCAGCCAAGGGGGTGGAACCGCAGAGCCGCACAGAAAAGGCAGCAGGGAGAGCTTTATAAAGAAAGAAGGGGAGGGTGGAATCGGTTTCCCGACAGTGATAATAAGCTCTTTTCCTACGAGATTTGGAACTCAGACTGGTGACATGTCAACAACTAACAGAGCCCTTAATGTTACGTTCAGGCCTGAAGATGAGAAGTATTTTGTCCATATGGTGTGGTGTAGGGGAAAGCAGGCCGGTTCTCTGCTACTTACTAACAAGTGTCTCAGCTCTCTAAGCCTGTTTCCTCAGATACCATTGGGGCATGATGGCCACCAAGATAGCCGCCACTGGGTTAAAAAAATTACTTATAAAATATGCCTAGTACAGCTCCTAGCATTCCATATTAATGAAAATCTTGCAAGTTGATGACTTGAATTCCTGCTAGCTATAAGATCTCATCATCCAGCTAATAGGGGAGAGGACACACAGCACCAGACCAAGCCCTGAAGGCCCCTGGGCCACTTTGGTACCTTGCGGCTTTCGGCTGCTCACATGCTCTCCAGGCATCTGGGCTTCTTCCTGTGAGGCCCCTGAGATGTTCAGCTCTGCGCTGCTCTTGCCCTGTCTCAGAGCCCTGGCTCAGCCTCGCCCAGATTCTGATGGCCGCACCTCTGCCCTCTGTGCTTCTCACCCGACCCTCACCAGGCTGCTCCCACCTCCCAAAGACGTGGGTGTCTTCATTCACCTCTTCTCTGACTGCTCCCTTCTTACAGTTTGTAAGAAGCTTCCAGGAATGGTTACAATGACCAAATTTGTATCGAAATAGAAAATTCTCCTGTAGCAGCCTGCCGTTTTCAAAGAGACCTTATTCCTAAATTTGAGAGAAAGAGTTTCTCAGTGGTGAAGAGCCAGTCTTGGGGACACCCAGGCCTGGATTGCAATTCTGCTCACTTAGTGACCAGCTGTGTGACTTTGGGCAGGTCATATCTCTGGACTTTGGTTCCTTCAACTGTAAAATAGGAATAATAACAACAAACTCTTGGTGCTATTGTGAAGATTTAACTGGGATGGAGCACTTGAGAAATGTTCAGTCAATGGCAGCAGGTTCTCTGGGCGCCCCGTGAGGCCTAGGAGTGCAGCAGGCAGGGAGCAGGGGTGCTGGGGCTATACGCCATACAGAAAGAGCTGTGGGAGAGGGTGGGGAGGGCCCCACACTCTGAGCTTACCTCCCCTCCGGCTTCTTCCCCAGGCCCTGCTTTGACCATGACACCACGTGGATGGTAGGAGAGGGGCCTCTGTGGCTGCCACAGCCTTTCCTTCTCTGAGCCTGAGGCTGCTGCCAAACCCAAGCTGCTTGTTTCCTCAGAGCCCCTGAGTTCCTGGCCATGTAGCAGCAACTTCCCTGGTAACAGCAGATCCTCCGAGGGCCTGGCACCCACCGTGTGCTGGGAAGGAGCTTTCACCTCTTGGATCGGGCCCTGGGGTCTGTGGTAACCCTGGTGTCTAAGTTAGATATTGGGACCCTACTTCTGACACATGGACAGAATGCTTGGAAATCCAGGCCCTGGGAAACCAGCAGTAAGATAAAGTTGAGATGCAGGGAGTGGGTCCAGAAGAACATGAACTAAGAGAGAGGGAAAGGGCTCCTGTATATGAAATTGTATACAAACCCCAGTATCCCTGTCCTTTGAAGTAAAGGCTTTTGCTTTAGTCTCCCAGGCCTCCCCTGAGTCTCAAAAGGCTGGCTCAAGAGTTAATGATTAGGAAATTGAAGACACAGAAACAAAGAATAGCTGTTGGGCTGGGAAACTGGTAACAATTTATAAATCCGCCACACAGCAGAACCACTGAACTCCCAGTTCCCTGAAAGATATAGATAAAGGCCTGACACACGTTCCTAAGTTGTTTGTACAGGAAGCTGACCCCACCAGATGAAGACTGATGACTGCAAGCATGTAGACCCTAGACTGGTTGAAACCAGAAGATTGATGATGCTTGAAACTTCACCTTGATACAACCAGTCTGGGAATTGTGCACGAGCTTATCATGCACCCTACAGCCCCCTCCCTCACACTGCCTTTAAAACCCCTTTGCTGAAAGCCATTGGGGAGTTTGGGTCTTTTGAGCATGAGCTGCACATTCTTCTTGCTTGGTGCCCTGCAATAAACACTGTACTTTCCTTCACTACAACCCAGTGTCAGTAGATTGTCTTTATTGCACTCAGGTGAGTGGACCCAAGTTACATTTGGTAACATATATAAGGCTGCCTGGCATTGCTTTAGCATTTTACATGTATTTGCATCTCATTTACAACCCTATGAAGTAAGAGTTATTACTAGCCCATTTTAGAGATGAATTTAAGGCTGAGAGCTTGTGTGACTTGCCCAAGGTCCCCCAACCTGGAAGTCCTAGTGTCAGGATTTGAATCTAGGTCTTTCTAATTTCACAGCTTAAGCACAAAACCACTAAGCCATATGAGTCGTCAGTTCTTTCAATAGCCTTGTGAGGTGTAGGCATCATCAACCAATTTTTACTCCTGTGAGACTAAGAACCAGACTTTCCCAATGATTTCCATCAGGAATCTGAGCCCAGGTCTGTCTCATGTCAGAGCCTGTGTGAAAGCAGTACCCTGCTCCTTCTGTGCAATAGACAAGGAGAGTATGGTCTTAGGTTCTCTCAGGACAGGCATGCAAAAGTGGAATTTTATGGTCCCTGATTACTGAAGACTTTTAAACATTTTTAATAACACTGACAACTTCTGTCCATTTAGTAAAAGAAATTTAAATCAAGCGGAAGCATAAAAATTATGAGGGATTTGTTTAATCTGGTACTGTATTACAAGAGCAATTTCAGCTCACTGAAGCTATGTAAAGCATTTTGCATTTAAGAAAATAAAAGTCTTATGAGTCTACTGATAATTATGCAACCTTAAATTTATGGTTCCCAAGTCTCATTGGATGAAATGTGAAGTAAACAACAAACTTGTAAGATTATGACACATTAAAAGAGGAATGTGAAATATTTATTAAAACAACAAGCACTGATGAAATAGCTTGGGGCCTAATACTTGAGGATGAGAATGAAGGTTTTGAACAAACGCGAGCATTACTTTCTGCATTTTTTTTTACAATATTATTTAACATCTGTCACAAAAGGTCAAGGGACCCAGAAAATTTGCATACAAGTATACTTAACAACCAGGAGGAGATGAGCTGGGGGACCAGGCCCAGAAGTGTGAAATACCTTTAGAATGTCAAGAAGTCTTCCTTTTCATATGTGTGGGCCAGGAGCTTGGAGTCAGTCTGGGCTATTTCTTAGGTAAATTTTACAATATGCCTCTGGAAAGCCCTGAAAAGAATGGTTTTCACCTATGCCCCCTTTTGAGGGTGGTGGTGAATGAAATCATTTACAACCTTGTATGGTTGCCACCATTGTATCCCCTTCCCATTTAAGACACACAATTTTGGATCTTTTCTTAAATGAATATTATCTTTCAATAGGTACATTTAAAATAAACTGGGGCTCATCTAGACTAATCCTAGGAATGCAGGTGACAGGATTACTTTGAGCAGCACCCCTCAACTCTTCAAGTCACTCCAGCTGTTTGAGTTTTCCCTGTTGAGGTCCCAGACATCAGGGTTCAGAGCCCAGCCCCCACCCCCCACCCCCTGTCTTGAGCCGTGCCCTGTGCAAATTTCTGACTTGCATGATCATGACCAGTGGTTGTGTTTTATGCCAGTAAGTTGGGTGGTTTGTTATGGAGCAATAGATAACCAGAACCTGGTGGAGTCTCCTAAATTTTAAATGTCACAGCTAACTAAAAAACTTAAAAACAACAACAGCAATGCAACTCTGCTGGCCAGTACCATGCAGGCCAAATGTAATCACTCAATCTGTCTCATAGGACACTAGTGTGAGACTGCAATGTAGAGGAATTGTAAGTGGTAGGCAGTCGATAACAAATGAGACAGAAAGAGAACCAGCAGGGAATGCAGAGATGTCTTGCAGAGAGGTGGCAGGCACAGTGCTTAGTGGGGTACCCAGAATTACTGCAGGTTTTTAAAAAGTGAATGTGAAATAAATGAGGGATCTTATTGAGAGGCCAGAGAACCCTGACCAATCTGGAATACGTTGGCTTTTTGTGCACCACATACTTAGGCTGTTCGGAATCCACTCTAGCAAACCACTAATAGCTATTTTAAATTCACAAATACCAAATAACAAATAGTTGCTCCCTGCAGGGAACTTGTCTGGAGGGTCTTATTTGTGTCTCCTTTGCCTGGGAGCAGCCAACTACTGAGTTTTCCCAGGTTTAGTTGTGCAAAAACACTGTGTTGGACAAGATAGAGGCCAATGTCCTAAGGATACTGAGCCATCACAATAGAATCCATGTAAATAAAGCTGAGTGGACTCAGGGTGATATGTAACAAACTCCTGCCTGGGCAGGCCCAGTTCATCTTATGAAATAGCTTGTTTCCATTCATTCTTAGGACTGTGAAATCTGTTTATATGAAATTGCTCATCAGTTATATATAACCAAGAGTGAGGGCCATTCAAAAATACACTGTGAGGGTCATTCATAAACTCACAAAGTCTTGGAACAAGGAGAGAGTTTATCATTCAGCCTCTTTGTTTTATAGGTTGGGAAATCAAGGCCCACAGAGGGAGAAAGACCTGCCCAAGCTCACATAGCCAGTCAGAGAATAATTGGGACTGGAGCTCAGCTTGTCTGACTGCTATTGTGCAACCAACTCATTCTTCTATGCTTTTACCAGCTTCCTGATTGACTTCACATGAAAGTCTTCAGAGTATAGTTTGTATCCTTCTTCAAGATTTCAATAGTATGTGAAGATAGCATAGTTTTCTAAGAGACCTGAATTTTTTTACACCACAACTTTCTGCTCATTTTCATATTATATTATATGTGTAGGACTGTCATGGAAATATTTTATGTTGCCTTCCCAGCTCTGATGACCACTGCTGAAGAGTATGTGCCTATGTGGCCACATTTGATCCTGTTTCCTACTCCCCTCCGATTCATAATGTATTTGACCCAGGAGAGCTAGTCCATCAAATGAACAGAAATCAATGATACTTTCCCTCAAAACATGTTACCCCCACTCAGAAACCATGGATAGATGACAATGAACACTTGAATGAAAATGTTATATGGAGTAATAGCTCTTTTTTTTTTTCCAACTGACAGCTGCAGGGTAAACAGTAAGAGCTACAGAAGTCTTCATTGGAAAGTAGAGATGGGAGGGGTAAGGAACCAAGATGGCAGAGTAGAAGGACGCGCTCTCACTCCCCCTTGCAAGAACACCAGAATCACAACTAGCTGCTAGACAATCATCAACAGGAAGACACTGGAACTCACCAAAAAAGATACCCCACATCCAAAGACAAAGGAGAAGCCATAGTGAGATGGTAGGAGGGGCGCAATCACAGTAAAATCAAATCCCATAACTGCTGGATGGGTGACTCACAGACTGGAGAACACTTATACCACCAAAGTCCACCCACTGGAGTGAAGGTTCTGAGCCCACGTCAGGCTTCCCAACCTGGGGGTCCGGCAACGGGAGAAGGAATTCCTAGAGAATCAGACTTTGAAGCCTAGTGGGAATTGATTGCAGGACTTCAACAGAACTGGGGGAAACAGAGATCCACTCTTGGAGAACACACACAAAGTAGTGTGCACATTGGAACTCAGGGGAAGGAGCAGTGACCAAGAGGAGACTGAGCTAGACCTACCTGCTTGTGTTGGAAGGTCTCCTGCAGAGGCAGTGGGTGGCTGTGGCTCACCGTGGGGACAAGGAAATTAGCAGCAGAAGTTCTGGGAAGTACTCCTTGGCATGAGCCCTCCCAGAGTCTGTCATTAGCCCTACCAAAGAGCTCAGGTAGGCCCCAGTGTTGGTTTGCCTCAGGCCAAACAACCAACAGGGAGGGAACCCAGCCCCACTCATCAACAGTCAAGTGCAGTAAAGTTTTACTGAGCTCTGCCCACCAGAGCAACAGTCAGCTCTACCCAGCACCAGTCACTGCCATCAGGAAACTTACAAAAGCCTCTTAGATAGCCTCATCCACCAGAGGGCAGATAGCAGAAGCAAGAAGAACTACAATCCTTCAGCCTGTGGAACAAAAACCACATTCACAGAAAGTTAGAGAAGATGAAAAGGCAGAGGGCTATGTACCACATGAAGGAACAAGATAAAACCCCAGAAAAACAACTAAACGAAGTGGAGATAGGCAACCTTCCAGAAAAAGAATTCAGAATAATGATAGTGAAGATGATCCAGGACCTCAGAAAAAGAATGGAGGCAAAGATCAAGAGATGCAAGAAATGTTTAACAAGGACCTAGAAGAATTAAAGGTCAAAAAAGATGAATAATAACTGAAAAGAAAACTACACTAGAAGGAATCAATAGCAGAATAACTGAGGCAGAAGAACAGATAAGTGACCTGGAAGACAGAATGGTGGAATTCACTGCTGCAGAACAGAAAAAAGAATGAAAAGAAATTAAGACAGCCTAAGAGACTTCTGGGACAACTTTAAATGCAACAACATTCACATTATAGGGGTCCCAGAAGGAGAAGAGAGAGAGAAAGGACCAGAGAAAATATTTGAAGAGATTATACTAAAAAATTCCCTAACATGGGAAAGGAAATAGCCACCGAAGTCCAGGAAGTGCAGCGAGTCCCATACAGGATAAACCCAAAGAGAAACACGCCAAGATAAATAGTAATCAAATTGGCAAAAATTAAAGACAAAGAAAAATTATTGAAAGCAGCAAGGGAAAAATGACAAATAACATAAAAGGGAACTCCCATAAGGTTAACAGCTGATTGCTCAGCAGAAACTCCACAAGCCAGAAGGGAGTGGCATGATATACTTAAAGTGATGAACGAGAAGAACCTACAACCAAGATTACTTTACCTGGCAAGGATCTCATTCAGATTCAACAGAGAGATCAAAAGCTTTACAGACAAGCAAAATCTAAGAGAATTCAGCACCACAAAACCAGCTCTACAACAAATTCTAAAGGAACTTCTCTAAGTGGGAAACACAAGAGAAGAAAAGGATCTACAAAAACAAACCCAAAGCAATTATGAACATTTTCATAGGAACATACATATTGATAATTACCTTGAAGGTGAATGGATTAAATGCTCCAACCAAAAGACACAGGCTTGCTGAATGGTTACAAAAACAAGACCCATACACATGCTATCTGCAAGAGACCCACTTCAGACCTAGGGACACATACAGACTGAAAATTAGGGGATGGAAAAAGATATTCCATGCAAATGGAAATCAAAAGAAAGCTGCAGTAACAATACCCATATCAGTTAAAATAGACTTTAAAATAAAGAACGTTATAAGAGACAAGGAAGGTCACTACAAAATGATCAAGGGATCAACCCAAGAAGAAGATAAAACAATTATAAATATATATGCACCCAACATAGGAGCACCTCAATACATAAGGCAACTGCTAACAGCTATAAAAGAGGAAATTGACAGTAACACAATAATAGTGGGGGACTTTAACACCTCACTTACACCAATGGACAGATCATTCAAAATGAAAATAAATAGGGAAACAGAAACTTTAAATGACACAATAGGCCAGATAGATTTAATTGATATTTATAGGACATTCCATCCAAAAAGAACAGATTACACTTTCTTCTCAAGTGTGCACAGAACATTCTCCAGGATAGATCACAACTTGGGTCACAAATCAAGCCTCAGTAAATTTAAGAAAATTGAAATCATATCAAGCATCTTTGCTGAACCACAATGCTATGAGATTAGAAATGAATTACAGGGAAAAAAATGTAAAAAACACAAACACATGGAGGGTAAACAATATGTTACTAAATTACCAAGAGATCACTGAAGAAATCAAAGAGGAAATCAAAAAATACCTAGAGAGAAGTGACAATGAAAACACAACGATCCAAAACCTATGGGATGCAGCAAAAACAGTTCTAAGAAGGAAGTTTATAGCTATACAAGCCTACCTCAAGACACAAGAAAAATCTCAAATAAACAATCAAACCTTACACCTAAAGGAACTAGAGAAAGAAGAACAAACAAAACCCAAAGTTAGTAGAAGGAAAGAAATCATAAAGATCAAAGCAGAAATAAATGAGATAGAAACAAAGAAAACAATAGCAAAGATCAATAAAACAAAAAGTTGGGTTTTTGAGAAGATAAACAAAACTGATAAACCATTAGCCAGACTCATCAAGAAAAAGAGGAAGAGGACTCAAATCAATAAAATTAGACATGAAAAAGGAGAAGTTACAACAGGCACCGCAGAAATACAAAGCATCCTAAGAGACTACTACAAGCAACTCTATGCCAATAAAATGGACAACCTGGAAGAAATGGACAAATTCTTAGAAAGGTATAACCTTCCAAGACTGAACCAGGAAGAAATAGAAAATATGAGCAGACCAATCACAAGTAATGAAATTGAAACTGTGATTAAAAAACTTCCAACAAACAAAAGTCCAGGACCAGATGGCTTCACAGTTGAATTCTATTGAACATTTAGAGAAGAGCTAACACCCATCCTTCTCAAACTCTTCCAAAAAATTGCAGAGGAAGGAACACTCCCAAACTCATTCTAAGAGACCACCATCACCCTGATCCCCAAACCAGACAAAGATACTACAAAAAAACAAAATTACAGGGCTTCCCTGGTGGCGCAGTGGTTGAGAGTCTGCTTGCCGATGCAGGGGACATGGGTTCATGCCCCAGTCTGGGAAGATCCCACATGTCGCAGAGCAGCTGGGTCCGTGAGCCATGGCCACTGAGCCTGTGAGTCCGGAGCTTGTCCTCTGCAACAGGAGAGGCCACAACAGTGAGAGGCATGTGTACTGCAAAAAAAAAAGAAAAAAAAAAGATAATTACAGACCAATATCACTGATGAATATAGATGCAAAAATCCTCAACAAAATACTAGGAAACAGAATCCAACAACACATTAAAAGGATTATACACCATGATCAAGTGGGATTTATCCCAGGGATGCAAAGATTCTTCAATATACGCAAGTCAATTAATGTGATACACCATATTAACAAATGGAAGAATAAAACTCATATGATCATCTCAATAGATGCAGAAAAAGCTTTTGACAAAATTCAACACCATTTATGATAAAAACTCTCCAGAAAGTGGGCATAGAGGGAAACTTCCTCAACATAATAAAGGCCATATATGACAAACCCACAGCAAACATCATTCTCAATGGTGGAAAACTGAAAGCATTTCCTCTAAGATCAGGAACGAGACAAGGATGTCCAATCTCACCACTATTATTCAACATAGTTTTTCAAGTCCTAGCCATGGCAATCAGAGAAGAAAAAGAAATAAAAGGAATACAAATGGGAAGAGAAGAAGTAAAACTGTCACTGTTTGCAGATGACATGATACTATACTTAGAGAAACCTTAAAAAGCCACCAGAAAACTACTAGAGCTAATCAATGAATTTGGTAAAGTAGCAGGATACAAAATTAATGCACAGAAATCTCTTGCAATCCTATACACTAATGATGAAAAATTTGAAAGAGAAATTCAGGAACACGCACCCCAATGTTCATTGCAGCACTATTTACAATAGCCAGGTCATGGAAGCAACCTAAGTGTCCATCGACAGACGAATGGATAAAGAAGTAGTGGTACATATATATGTATATACATACATATATATGTATACATATATACATATATATACAATGGCATATTACTCATCCATAAAAGGGAATGAAATTGAGTCATTTTTTGAGACGTGGATGGATCTAGAGACTGTCATACAGAGTGAAGTAAGTCAGAAGGAGAAAAACAAATATCGTATATTAACGCATGTATGTGGAACCTAGAAAAATGGTACAGATGAACCGGTTTGCAGGACAGAAGTTGAGAAACGGATGTAGAGAACAAACGTATGGACACCAAGGGGGGAAAACCACGGAGGTGGGGTGGGGATGGTGGTGTGCTGAATTGGGCGATTGGGATTGACATGTATACACTGATGTGTATAAAATCTATAGCTAATAAGAACTTGCAGTATAAAAAAACAAACAAAAAAACAACTAATACTAAACTTTCTTTGGGTTATTTGTATGGAAATATGTTAATATAGATGTTTCAGACATTACACGAAATTTCTAAAAATCTTATATGTTCTGGTATGATGTTATAAGTCATAATTCTAGTTATTACTTTAAAATGTATATCTCAGAAATAACTTAAAAAAAAGAAAAGTAGAATTGGGAAAGGGGGAGGGCCAACCTGTAGAAGGAAGCAGCAGCAGAGATCTTATGGCTCAGATCAGGTGAAGGAGAGCACAGCTGTCTGGGCCGTGGATGATCCCTCTCTACTTGAACCAGCTGTTTCTCATAACCGACTGACCCATCTGGCATAGAGCCTTCCCTGAATAGGCTCACAACCGAACAGTGGAGATAAAATACGTAATTGAATAGCTGTGGATTCTAATTTGGCAAGTCTGGAAAGGAACTGAATGGTATGGTGGTGTGGGTTTTTTTTTGTGGGGGGGCATGTCACATGGCTTGTTGGGATCTTAGTTCCCCAACCAGGGATCGAGCCCAAGTCCTGGCAATGAAAGCGCCAAGTCCTAACCACTGGACTGCCAGAGAATTTCCAGAATGGTATATTTTAAAAGACTCCCTTTCACAATTCTGAAGACCAGCCAAGAAAATGGCCCCAAGTAAGAAAGTCCCAGCACCTTGCAGGTCCATATCACCTTTATTATCCTTCTCTTTCCCCAAGTCCTGCCTCGGAATTCATGGTTTTGAAACCCAGATATTGTCGTCAAAACTTTACCCTTTTAGAGAGAGACTATCTCTGAAATACAGGGGTAGCAGCATGGTGTCCCCCCAGGGGTGTCCTCAGGGGAGACTCTGTCTCTTGCTGCCAGCTACACGTGCCCCTTCCCCTCCTGATACCATCACTCAGCACAGTTTCTCTCCCAGGCCACAATTCCTCCACTTCCCATTGACAGCTTGTCCTTTCTCTGCCCCAAGACAACCTCTGTTAGTATCAATATATACAGGAGTTTTTCTTGAGGAGCTGGGACAAAACAGAAGGCATCCTAGCACAGAGGGGGAAGATGTAATGGTCTGGTTTTTACACCTTGGACTTTCCTTGGGTCTCAAAGGGACAGCAGGAAGAATTCAGCCTTTCTCAGAAGCCATGTCAGGTCCTCTCCCCCCACTGCCCCTGTGTTTCCTTCCTCAAGCTGTTTCCCTGAGAAGCTTCACCCACCCCTGAAGTCCTCAGTTTTTCCAACAGGGAGGACCTCACTCCCCTCCTCTCCACCTCTCTCTCCCACTCTGAGTCATTTAGACTAGAAGGGCATCCTGGGCCTCTGCTGAAGGATGGAGGACTCTGTTGACAGGAGTTCCAGGGAAACTGGGGTGGGTTCCTGAATGCATTCATTTTGTCCAATTTTCCTTGCAGCTGTAGGCTCACTTTTTTTTTTTTTTTTTTTGAGCCCAATAATTAATGAAAACACCTATCTCAAGAATGGGCACTTTTCAGGGAAGCTGGCTGGTATCATCTCAAGCCTAAATGAGAAAGAAAAGATTCTTTAATTAGCAAGAGACCTTCTACTTCCTCAGAGCCATGAGCACAGAAACCACTCAGCCTGTGATTTCTGTCCTACTAACCGGTGGCTTCTGTAAGAAGAAAGAAGCTACAGTATCCTTTTGAGTTGCTCTCTGTGACACACATTTCTGATTCTTGGATTATTCCACTTTTTCCACTCACTTCTTGCTGCTGCTTCCTTCCGTCTTGCCTCTAGTCTAGTTGTCCCTGCTACCTTGAATGCCCTTGTCCTTGAAACTTTTTACTATGCTGATTCCTATTCTCCTGGACATGACTAAATGCTTTATTTTCCATACAGAACTCTGCTAGTCACTTAGTAAAAGAAAATTCTAATGTCTGAGCTAGCACCTCCCCCTGGAAGTATTCCCTACCATCCCCCTCCTCCACGTGCTTCCCCTCTACTCTCATAGACTCCACAGCCACCCCCATGGTACACTGATCAGAAGCAAGTTCAAGGGCTTGATAATAGAGGAGTCATGCCTTAGCAGAAGCATAGAGGGAAAAGTATCAGGGCCTAGGGAATGATGCTGGGGAGATTACTGCCTGATTCTAGATGGCCTAGAAGGAGCATGTGGGAAGGGGTGGAGCGATGGAGAAGCAGAGGATAATGAATGGAGAGTAGACGGGAAGGACCCACAACCTGCAGGGGGCCAGCCTGGGAAGGAAAAGTACTCCCTCTAGAGATGGAGCTGGACCATGACACACAAGCACTGAACAGAAGGGAAGGTGAAAGAGGGGTGCCAATGGATGTCTTTGGTTCTATAGGATCATGAGTTGCAAATGTTTTTGAACCATAACTCATAATAAGACAGACATTTTACTTTGCAACCCAACAAACACACATCACGCCTCTCTGAAAACAAGTTTCACAAAATATGCACATGAAGCAATGATATTTTCTTTTGTAATCCAACCTACTCTACTCCACTCCACTCCTCCATTTTCTTTCATTAAAAAGATGCAGGGGGCTTCCCTGGTGGCGCAGTGGTTGGGGGTCCGCCTGCCGATGCGGGGGACGCGGGTTCGTGCCCCGGTCCGGGAGGATCCCGCGTGCCGTGGAGCGGCTGGGCCCGTGAGCCATGGCCGCTGGGCCTGCGCGTCCGGAGCCTGTGCTCCGCGATGGGAGAGGCCGCAGCAGTGAGAGGCCCGCGTACCGCAAAAAAAAAAAAAAAAAAAGATGCAGGGCTTCCCTGATGGTGCAGTGGTTGAGAGTCTGCCTGCCGATGCAGGGGACACGGGTTCGTGCCCCGGTCCGGGAGGGTCCCGCATGCCGCGGGGCGGCTGGGCCCATGAGCTGTGGCCACTGGGCCTGTGCATCCGGAGCCTGTGCTCCGCAGCGGGAGAGGCCACAACAGTGAGAGGCCCACGTACCGCAAAAAAAAAAAAAAAAGCTGCTAACTGTGCTCTCTAAGTTGATCTTACCATTAATATGCCACCAGCCACAGTTTGTGTATATATGTTCTTTTCCAACGTTTTTTGAAAAAGTTAAATCCACAGAAAAATAAAGGACTGTACTCTTCATCTAGATTCAACAGTTGTTAACATTTTACTGCATTAGTGCACACTCTCTGTGTGTGAATATAACACACACATATATGTACACACACATCATCCATTCCCATTAACCACAGTAATTGTATGCTATAAAGTTGCAGTGAACACTGAATTAACAAATGCTAAACCATTTGTTTCTAGGGGAAATACAGGGTTAGGTTCCTGTGAGCTTTTGATCACATTTTCATTAACCTTGTTTTATGCATGTTTCTGTCTAAAGATACCATATTTACTATATGTTGTTGATTTATTAACATTGAACTCACAGCCAACAGCACTGTAACTTATGCCTGAACAAAGCTTATCCAACACATGTATTTTCTCTGTAAGGCACCTCACAGCCTTCCTGCACTTAGGAGCAATAGATAGCACTGTGCTTGGGGCCATTTTAAAAAGCAAACTTTCCAAAAAAGGTGAAAAAAGTAGCAGAAAATAGACCATGAAAGGGACACTTGTTTACAGTCTGAAATAATGAAATAAGAAGGCAGAGTGTCGCCTTGTTTGACCTCAGCTGGGGATGTGCATGCAGAGTGATTCAAATTTTTCACCACTTTGCATATGTCTTTAAGTAGCCATGAAAGCACCAGAAGTGTTGACTTTGGAGTTACAAATAAATTTTAGCAAGTAGGCAAATACAGAATCTGCGAATATTGAGGATTGACTGTATACATTTTTGAAAGTTGCTGACACTGTTATCTCTTCACCTCTGAATGCATCTCCTCAGAGTAAGGACATTCTCCAACAGAACTACGTTACCATTATGCCACCCAGGAAACTAACTTTCATCCAATAATATCATCTGATATTCAAACTTTACTAATTTTCCTCGAGAATTTTAAGAGCAATTTTAGGGGACCAGAATCCAATAGAGGTTTGTCCACACATTGCATTTAGTTATGTCTGTCTCAATCTAAAATAGTCTCCCACCTTTTTTGAAAAAAAATGACATTGATACTTTTGTAGATGCCAAGGCAATTGTCTCCTAGAATGTTCCACATTCTAGGTTTGTCTGATTGCTTCCTCGTGATTTGAGCTGGTGAAACCTTTTTGCAGGATTGCCCCACGGGGTGATTTGAGTACTTCTTTTGCTTACCAGGAGAGGGCTCATGTCAGCTTGTCCCTCTACTAGTGAGGCTGAGTTGGATTTCTTGGTTACGATGACTCACGATCTGAAAAGCACAGCTCTAGTTGAAGTAGAAGGTAGTGCCATCAGCTGCCAGAGGGGGTAGACTGAGGGCCTCAGGAGAGGAGGCAGGGCCCGGAGTTACTGTTGTGATGAATGAGACAGGAAGGTGTTGCGGGGCTGGCGTGCAGGGGCCCTGAGTCCCAGCCCTGAAGATCCACCATCTCCCTCGAGGGCAGAGGGCCTGCATTTGTCATGGAGGCGTCTGCTTCTCAAGATCATGAAGAAACATAGTGTCAGTGTCCGGGGGCTGAGTTTTAATTTCCAGTGAAACTGGGACAAATTCCTTTAGGCTAGATATAATTTATTTTTAAGCCTTGGACTTGAAGTTGGAGCACTCTAAATGCTTAGGAAATTGTTATGGATAGTAACAAAAGACAGAATAACTGACGCCTGACATAGTGCTTTTCTATGCCAGTGCCACTAGATGATTTAATATTTAATACGATTATGGTCAAACAAAGTCTGAACAGAGCAAGGCTGAAGCACTTCTAACATTGCAGCCAAACGGCCAGAAGCCCAAAGTGATACAACAGTGGTTTACTCACCAGCCTTGAGAGTAACCTCTGGGGATGGTTGAACTCTCAGACACCGCCTGGTATTTCCCAGCAATAATCTATAATGCATTTGAGAAGCCAGTTGGAATCATCCAATTAGATCATGTTTTCCAAGGGAGCTTGATTTACAAATACTGCCAAGTGCTTTGGCAGAGCTGAGCAGAGCCCCCTTCCCCCTCTACAAGGCAGTGTCATTCATCGGATTCTCACAACAGCCCTGTGCAGTATCCCGGGTCAGTGTTCCTATTCCCACTGGCAGATGAGGAAACTGAAGCTCACAGAGGTTAAGTGACTTGGGCAAAGTCACGAAAAGGATTGAATGGCTGCCACAAACCCAGCCTTAACTTTTCAGTCAGGTGTTCTCCCTCCTTTGGCTCTGGGTGCTGAGCAGGAGTGACAGGTCATTAACTGGTTGGGAGATGCCCCACGAGCCATTGCCAGCTTTTGTCTCTGTGCTGGACTCCAGCAGTGCTCGTCTGACCAGAGAAGAGGGCTGTGCGGTCAGGACTTGTCAGACGGTGCCCACTAACACTCTCTAATGACTGCACAGAGGTCACGTGGGCTCACTCCACTGCTCCCACTTAACGTGATTCCAGCAGGTTATTTAACCTTTCCTAGCGTTAAGTCGTCTCATCTCGAAAATGTGGCTCTCAGCCCTATTACTGATGAAGAGTGTAAAGTGCTTACATCAGTACTAAGCACTCTATAGTTATTAATTGTCATTATATCATGTGTTTAGTGAACACTCAGTAAAGAGCCATTGTGGGGATGCTGGGATATTTTCATAAACTGTGGGTGCTATTTGAGGGTGCTACTGAGCACTCCATGTACTTGTGACCATGCTTGAAGAGGCTAAAGAAGCTTCCCTAAGTATAGAAGCTGGTGATTTGTACTTACTTATGATGTGATCCATGAGATGATTTTCCATCTTGGCACTGAAGTGCATTGAGGTAAGTGCTGGATGAACAGAGGTAAGAGATGTATTTCTTGCCTTCAAGGTACCTGCAATTTGGCTGGGGGTGGCAGGTGGGGAAGGAATGCAAAAATCCATGCATAAAAGATAAAAACCAGATGAGATCATGTTGGCCACATGGGTCCCCTTGATGTATGAAGAATGGGGGAGACAAAAACCAGGGCAGCAGAGCAAGGCCTGACAGAGGAGATGGATGGAACAGTGATCCTGGGTTTGTATTAAGCCATTCCTAACCCTCCCTACTGACCAGGTAAAAGAGGGTCAACTCTTAGTGACAGGTGCCAAATTGATATGACTCCAGAGGACCTCCCAGGCCTCTCTGCCCTCAGGGTGATGTTCCCTGTGGTCAGCTGTCATTCTCAGAGAGCCCAGGCAGCTGGTGTGGGTGTCAGTCAGAGTCAGTCTATACATGGGTCAGGGAAGCTCTGTCTATTTCCCTGTTTGTCCATCTGTCTATTTGTTTACCTGTCCACCCAATTATCCATCTGCGTGTCCATCTGTCTATCTGTCCACATGTTCGTTATTTGTCTGTCCATCTCTTCATCCATCTATCTGTGTACATCCATCCACCCATCTCTCGGTCCAGCCGTCTGTCTCCCATCTATCTGTGCATCCACCTGAACTTTCCATTTTTCTATTTCCCATCTCATTCTACAGAAGATTTGAAGAAAACACCCACCATAATAAAAACAAGCAAACACACACACAGGATTAGGAAGGTGTAGGAAGCCAAGAGGTTGAGAATGGGTGTAGGGAAATCAAACTCAGAATATGTTGGAAAAACATGGCTGGTTGCTGTTACAGTGGAGCCATAAATTTGTCTTCCAGTTATTTTTAGAGTTCTCTTCACCGAAGTACAGACAATCTACCATGTATTCGGAGAATAAATTTTTCTTGTTCTCATTTCAAAAAGACTTTATCTCATGAGACTTCCTTCAGTTTCTGGGGAGAGGCAGCAGTCTGGTGGTTCCAAATAGTGGCTTCTAAATCAGACAGGCCTGAGCTCAAATCCTGTGTCTGTCACTCAACAACTGTGTGACCTTGGGCAAGTCACTGAGTCTCTCTGAGCCTTACTTTCCTCATCTGCAAAATGGGATAAGCATGGTGCCCTCCTCAAAAGGCTGCAGGCAGTATTAAATAAGACTGTGTGTATAGGTTAACAAGGGACAGGACACAATAGCAGCAACTGTCACTATTGAACAGTCTGGAGAATGTGGTTGGGTGCTGGCATTCACTCAGCTTCTGCAGGTAGAAACCATGGGGAGAGTCAAGGCCAGAGTACCTGTGCCCGGGACAGGGCCTGCTGGCCCTGGACGGGAAGTCCCCACAGTCCCACCTGGCAGATGACAATCTGCTTTTTCCCTGTCCCCCAAGGTCCAGACCAGGGGGAGGTCTTGGTCAAACTGCTCTGATCGTGTGGCCCAGCTGGAAAGCAGAGATGAGCAAGCTGCAGAGTCTCACCTGATCCTCCCAGAGGCCATCCCTTTGCACTGACAGATGATTAACTGCATAGGAGAGCAAGTCTGCATCCCTCTCCTTGGCCAGGATTCCCTCTATCCCTTGAGCCCCTTATAGCTGACAGTAATTCATTCTTAAACTTGCAATCTGCCTAGGCCTGATTTGCATCACAAAAATCTCTCTATCCCAAATACGAGTTGAACCATCTTCTCTCCTTAGAGATCAAGGGGTGGGAGGCAGGGGCAAACAGGAGGTGGTGGGCTTATTCTGTCTGAGAGCAAGAGCCCATGACTTGGTTGTGAGTGTGTCTGTTTGTGTGTGAGGGAGGGTGGGGGGAGAGTAGAACCATTTCATTTTATTTTTACTTTAAGTATCATACACACGGTCTCTGGAATCCTCTGGCAGCCGGTGGACTTTGATTCAGCAAGCAATCAATTATATCCTCCAGTTGAGAGTAAAATTACAAATATCTTCAAGATGCTCAGTTCTCTGGGAAAGGGCAGCCAATTCATGTTGGCTATGTGGGCTGCTTCCTGTCCAGAGCAGAACGCAGCACCTCTCTCTCTCCTAAGAGGGGAGATGGAAAGTGAGGAGCAGGCACCCACAACAGGGAGATGAGAGAAGCGTATGATTTAGGGACACAGTCTGGGCCAAATCTGGGGTAGGAAGGAAGGGGAAGGCAGAAGCACCATCCGCCCCTTTCAGGCTCTGCAGGTGAAATCCACAAAATTAGAGTCTGGGGAACAGCTGTGTGGTCACCAGCACTCCGTAGAATGGATGCTACTTGACAAAGGTACGTTCACCTCAGCAGCAAATATTTACCAAGCCCCTCCATGTGGGAATAGATAGCCCAGAATTTGTAGTCACCTGAGCAAGACCAAGACATATAGAGGCTACCAAAGATCAATTTTGTGTGTGTGTGTGTGTGTGTGTGGTACGCGGGCCTCTCACTGTTGTGGCCTCTCCCGTTGCGGAGCACAGACTCCGGACGCGCAGGCTCAGCGGCCACGGCTCACGGGTCCAGCCGCTCCGCGGCATGTGGGATCTTCCCAGACCGGGGCACGAACCCGCGTCCCCTGCATCGGCAGGCGGATTCTCAACCACTGCGCCACCAGGGAAGCCCCAAGATCAATTATTTATTCACAAAGATCTGCTTAAAAAAGGTACTTAATGATACATGCTGATACTGAACAATGCTTTCAATTTCTGTTATTATTTGTAAAACAAATACAGTCAAGGCATATGTCACCTAGGCCCCCAGAGCACCCCTTCATGTTCCTCTGTTGAGCACCCACCGTGTTATTTTGAGACTATTTGTGGTCTTTCCTACTAGCCTGTGAACAACCCAAGGAAAAAGATTGGATTTTGTTCATTTGGCATCATAATGGTCTCTCCACTCTTCAATGCTTTTCCTGGCTTGGTAACTACTAACATTTAGTATAGTTTGCCAAATGAGTGAGATGAAGATAACCTTTCCTTGTCTTTGTTGATGTGGTCAAACAAAGGTAAAGATAAAGTGAATAAGGCCCAGGCATTTGTGATTGACTTTGTTACCTAGAGTTTTAATGAGCAACTGCCTATGACCCCCACTTAGCTGGACTCTACCTCTGGCCTCTTAGCACCTTCTTGGGCAGAGAGGGGAAGGGGTCATGAACATGCAGTTGATGATAAGGTAGATTCAGTGAGCATTTATTAAATGAAACCATGGGCCCAACACTGTGCTGGGCTGTTGGGGAATGGAAAGGAGAGGCTGATTTTTTATTTTTATTGAAGTATAGTTGATTTATAATGTGTTAGTTTCAGGTGTACAGCAAAGTGATTATACATATATAAATATATATACTCTTTTTTACATTTTCTTGCATTATAGGTTATCATAATATAGTGAATATAGTTCCCTGTGCTATACAGTAGGTCCTTGTTGGTTATCTATTTTATATATAGTAGTGTGTATATTTTAATCTCAAACTCCTACTTTATCCCTCCCTACCTCCTTTCCCCTTTGGTAACCATAAATTTGTTTTCTATGTCTGTGAGTCTATTTCTGGTTTGTAAATAAGTTCATTTGTATCCTTTTTGTAGATTCCACATGTAAGTAATATCATATGGTATTTGTCTTTGTCTGATTTATTTCACTTAGTATGATAATCTCTAGGTCCATCCATGTTGCTGCAAATGGCATTATTTCATTCTTTTTTATGGTTGAATAGTATTCCATTGTGTGTGTGTGAGTGTGTGTGTGTGTGTGTGTGTGTTTGTGTGCGCATGTGTGTATACTACATCTTCTTTATCCATTCATCTGTCGATGGACACTTAGGTTACTTGCATCCCTGGCTATTGTAAATAGTGCTGCTATGAACACTGGGGTGCATGTATCTTTTCGAATTATGTTTTTCTCTGGATCTATGCCAGGAGTGGGATTGCAGGATCATATGGTAGCTCTATTTTTAGTTTTTTAAGGAACCTCCATACTGTTCTCTATAGTGGCTGTACCAATTTACATTCCCACCAACAGTGCAGGAGGGTTCCTTTTTCTCCATGTTCTCTCCAGCATTTGTTATTTGTACGTTTTTGATGTTGGCAATTCTGACTGGTCCATTCTCAGGTGTTGATCTTGGGAGCTGGGCCTGGTATCCTGATAAGTGCTTTACATATATCGCCTCATTTGATCCTCTCAGTGGATTTTTTTGTTTGGGTTTTTTTTTTTTTTTTTTTTGCGGTGTGCAGGCCTCTCACTGCCGCGGCCCCTCCCGCTGCGGAGCACAGGCTCCGGACGCGCAGGCCCAGCAGCCATGGCCCACGGGCCCAGCCGCTCGCGGCATGTGGGATCCTCCCGGACCAGAGCACGAACCCACGTCCCCTGCACCGGCAGGCAGACTCCCAACCACTGCGCCACCAGGGAAGCCCCTCTCAGTGGTTTTGAAGTACGTTCATTCAGTATTTTCAAAAAGATCGAATCTTGGTACAATCAAGTGTATTGGAAAAGGGGGTTAAGGCAAAATGTTTGGTTGGAGAAGGCAAGCAAAGGGAAGTGCTGGTGACTATGCATTCAGGTTTTATATGTTTCAATATTTTCCTCTCTGTGGAGATGGAAACTTACTTTTATTAGCAAAACAAATATAAACAAAAATGTCAGTTCTGTATAAACTAGCATTTTGCCCTCTCAGGGAACAGAGTGAAGATGAGTCATTTTTATTTTTGGCTATGCTAATTACTTTTATATCACCTTAGTATTGAGTAGCACCTTGTTTAGAGCAGTGTTTCTTAAATGGGGGCCTTTAAGCTCGCGGTCTTACTGGCTTTATTGTTTGATAGGAAATGTGGTAGGTTGGAATAATGGTTCCAGTTTTTCACTCCCTGGTAACAGGATTATACATCCACACCTGCTGTCCTGCAGCTCGGTACCTCTGACTTGGAGCATTTTTCTCCCCTCCCCATCCCTATTGAGCTTGGTCCTCCGACAGGACACCAAAGGCTTGAAAAGTGCTTGTGTCCTTTGGCTTGGCCTCGTTTCCTTACCTGAAAATTAGGTTCCAATTCTGTCCTGAAGAATAAAGGTGATGTTTGTAAAGCACCTACCACAGTGCCTGCTACATAATGAACTCTTAGGAAAATACAGTTTTAATCATCATTATTTTTGTCATTATAGGCCTACGTTAATTCAGAGCAGTATTTGGCATGGCTTTTGCCTTGGGAACATCCAGCCCTGGGACCACTGTGTTGTGCCTGGTCTGCCAGGTACCTCTTTCCATGTTGGCACCATTTCTAGGTCAGTTCTTGGGGTTCTCAGCTCCTCTTACCCCCTTGCTTCATGGCCTGAGCAAGGCTTTAAATGTACCCCTTAGATCTGATGATGGGAATTCCTCTTGTGCTGTGGTCATACCTTTTAGACTACTCTGTTGGAATGGAGATTTGGCCCCTTCCCAGCTCACCATTGTGGCCAGGGTCTCAGCTGCAAGGCTGCTGGTTCAGGGCCTGGGAGTCGACCACTGGGAGATGTCATCTTAAAACCTATAGCTGCTGAGTACCTGTGAAGAACAGATATTAAGATGTTTGTCAGGGGACTTCAAAAAACAACCTTTTGATTAAATGAATAAACGATTTCCAAAAACAATGTAATTTCATCAAACACATATTTAATATATGGAAATTCAACAATTTGCTAGATGAAGGAGGGAAAGGTGCCTGTGTGTGAATGCACACACACATGCAAACACACAAATACACACTTAAATGATCTGGGCCATTCTCCCTGCCAATCTACTCAGTGTTTACAGACCTACTGAGCACATATGGGAAATTAGAGTATGTCCTTTCTTCAGTTGGTAGCAGTGTTTATAAGCCTTACAGAGAGGGAGCATTTTTTTAATTGGTGTTGAAATGTTTTTTGCTTTTGTTTTCATGTTTTTGTTTCTTTCTCTGTGTGTGTGTTTGTGTGTGTGTGTGGATTTTTCTAACATGACCCATCTACTCCATTTCAAACTCAACTGAAGAAATAGATCTGTTGTAACCATGGGGGAAAGCTGGCTCTGTTGGACTTATTGAGACATGTGGGCTCCCACAGGGAGCAGTCCTTGGAGTTTTCAAAAGTATTTTTAATCACTTGTAATTGTATACATTTATTTTAATTTTTAAAAAATTTTAACAGTTTTATTGAGATTTTGAGAATAGAGAAATTTATAGAGACATAGTAAATTAGTGGTTGCTTACGAATGCATGGAGCAAATGGAGAGTAATAGTTAAGGGGCACAGGGTGTCTTTTTGAGGTGATAAAAATGTTCTAAAATTGTGGTTTTGGTTGCACATATCTGTGAGTATACTAAAATCCATGAAATTGTGTACCTTAAATTGGTCCACTGTATGGTATATGAACTATATCTCAATTTTATTTGAACAGAATGATATAATTTACGATCTCCTGTCCACTGTCCACTTTCATTTAGTACAATGGTTTCAACGTTTATCTATGTTGTAGCATGTTTCAGTGCTACGTTCCTTCATTCCTTTTTATAGCCAAATATTATTCCATTTATGGATATATGACATTTTCTCTTTTTAAAATTGAAGTACAGTTGATTTACAATATTATATTAGTTCAGGAGTAAAGCATAGTGATTCAGTATTTTTACAGATTATACTCCATTGAAAGTTATTAAAAGATAATGGCTATAATTCCCTGTGCTATACAGTATATCATTGTTGCTTATCTACTTTATACATAGTAGTTTATATCTCTTAATCCCATACCCGTAATTTGCCCCTCTCCTCTTCCTTCTCTGGTCTGGTAACCACTATTCTCTATATCTATGAGACTGTTTCTGTTTTGCTATATACATTCATTTGTATTACTTTTTTAGATTTCACATATAAATGATATCATACAGTATTTGCTTTTCTCTGTTTGAATTATCTCACTAAGCATAATATTCTCTTATTCACTAAGCATAAGGTCTTTCCATGTGATTGCAAATGGCAGAATTCCAGTCTTTTTTTATGGCTGAGTAATATTGCTTTATGTGTATATATATATATATATTACATAGTAATCATCTTCTTTATCCATTCTTCTGTTGATGGACACTTGGGTTGCTTTCAAATCTTGGCTTTGTAAGCAGTATTGCTAGGAATATTGGAGTGCATGTATCTTTTCCAGTTAGTGTTTTTGGGTTTTTTTGGATGTATACCCAGGAGTGGGATTGCTGGATCACATGGTAGTTCCATTTTTAGTTTTTTGAGAATCCTCCATGAAGTTGTTCACAGTGGTTCTATCAATTTACGTTCCCACCAACAGTGTACAAGGGTTTTCTTTTCTGCACATCCTCTCCAACATTTGTTATTTGTGGCCTTTTTGATGATAGCCATTCTGCCAGGTGTGAGGTGATATCTTATTGTGGTTTTGATTTGCATTTCTATAATTATTAGTGATGTTGAGCATCATTTCATGTGCCTGTTAGTCATCTGTTATATCTTCTTTGGAAAAATGTCTATTCAGATCTTCTGCTAATATTTGGATTGGGTTGGTTGTTTTTTTTTTGATATTGAGTTGTATGAGCTGTTTATTTATTTTGAATATTAACCTCTTATCAGTCATATCATTTGCAAATATTTTCTCCTATTCTATAAGTTGCCTTTTCATTTTGTTGAGGGTTTCCTTTGCTGTACAAAAGCTTTTTAAATTTAATTAGGTTCCATTTATTTATTTTGCTTTTATTTATTTTGCCTTGGGAGACAGATCCAAAAAATATATTGCTACAATTTATGTCAAAGAGTGTTCTGCCTGTGTTCTCTTCTAGGATTTTTCTGGTTTCAGGTTTTATACTTAGGTCTTTAATCAATTTTGACTTTATTTTTGTGTATGGTGTTAGGGAGTGTTCTAATTTCATTCTTTTACATTTAGCTCTCCAGTTTTCCTAGTAGCACTTATGGAAGAGACTGTCCTTTCTCCAATGTATATTCTTGCCTCCTTTATCATAGATTAATTGACCATAAGTGTCTGGTTTTATTTCTGAGCTCTATTCTGTTCCATTGGTCTATGTGTCTCTTTTTCTGCCAGTACCATGCTGTTTTGATTATTGTAGATCTGTACTATGGTTTGAAGTGTGGGAGGGTGATACCTACAGCTTTGTTCTTTTTTCTCAAGATTGCTTTGGAAATTCAGCGTCTTTTTGGTTCCATATGAGTATTAGGATTATTTGTTCAGTTCTGTGAAAAATGTCATGGATGTTTTCATAGGGATTGAATTACATCTGTATATTGCTTTGGGTAGTATGGCCATTTTAACAATATTAATTCTTCCAATCTAAGAGCACAGGATATCTTTCCATTTTTTTTGTATCATCTTCAATTTCCTTCAATGTTTTATAGTTTTGAGCGTGTATGCCTTTCACCTCCTTGGTTAAATTTATTCCTAGGCATTTTATTCTTTTGATGTGATTTTAAACAAGATTGATTTCCTGCTTCCTCTTTCTGATAGTTCAGTATTAGTGTATAGAAAAGCAACAGATTTATGTATATTAATCTTGTATCCTGCAACTTTGCTGAATTCACTTATTAGTTCTAATAGTTTTGGGTGGAGACTTTAGAGGTTTCTATATAAAGTACCATGTTATCTGCAAATAGTGACAGTTTTACTCCTTCTTTTCCAACTTGGATGCCTTTTATTTCTTTTTCTTGTCTGATTGCTGTGGCTCAGACTTCTAATACTATGTTAAGTGGTGAGAGTGGGTATCCTTGTCTTGTTTCTGAATTTAGAGGAAAAGCTTTCAGCTTTTCACCATTGAGTATGATGTTAGCTGTGGGTTTGTCATAATGTCCTTTATTATGTTGAGATATGTTCCCTCTAATCCCACTTTGATGACAGTTTTTAAATAATGAATGGATTTTGAATTTTGTCAAGTGCTTTTTTTGTGTCTATTGAGATGATCGTGTGATTTTAACCTTACATTTGTTAGTGTGATGTAACACATTGATTGATTTGTTAATGTTGAACCATTCTTGCATCCCTGGAATAAATTCAACCTGATCATGGTACATGGTACATGATCCTTTTTATATATTGTTGGATTTGCTTTGCTAATATTTTGTTGAGGATTTTTGAATGTATAGTCATCAAAAATATTGGCCTATAATTTTCTTTTTTTGTAGTGTCTTTGTCTGGTTTTGGTATCAGTGTAATGGTGGCCTCATAGAATTAATTTGGGACTGTTCTGTCCTCTTCAGTTTTTTCTGGAATAGTTTGAGAAAGATAGGTATTAGCTCTTTTTTATATGTTCAGTAGAATTTTTCTTTTTTCTTTTTTTTTTTCTTTTTTTTTTGTGGTACGTGGGCCTCTCACTGCTGTGGCCTCTCCCGTTGCAGAGCACAGGCTCCAAATGTGCAGGCTCAGTGGCCATGGCTCACAGGCCTAGCTGCTCTGCAGCATGTGGGAACTTCCCAGACTGGGGCACAAACCCATGTCCTGTGCATCAGCAGGCAGGACTCTCAACCACTGCACCACCAGGGAAGCCTTCGGTAGAATTTTTCTGTGAAGCTGTCCAGTCCTGGACTTTTGTTTGCTGGGAGGTTTTTGGGGTTTTTTAAAATTACAAATTCAATTTCACTACTAGTGATTGGGCTGTTCAAGTTGTCTGTTTCTTTTTGATTCAGTCTTGGCAGGTTGTGTGTTTCTATATATTTGTCCATTTATTCTAGGTGGTCCAGTTTGTTGGCATAGGACTGTTCCTAGTATTCTTATGATTTTCTGTATCTCTGTGTTATTGGCTGTTATTCTCCTCTTTCATTTCTTATTTTGTTTATTTGGGACATCACTCTTTTCTTCTTGGTGAGCCTAGCTAAAAGTTTTTCAATTTTGTTTATCAACCAGATCTTGGTTTCATTGATCTTTTCTAATTTTTTGTCTCTATTTTATTTATTTCCTCTCTGATATTTATTATTTCCTTCCTTCTGCTGACTTTGGGCTTTATTTGTTCTTTTTTTTTTTCTAATTCATTTAGGTGGCAGATTAGTCTGTTTATTTGAGATTTTTCTTGTTTCTTGAGGAAGGCCTGTTATCACTATAAAATTCACTCTTAGAACTGCTTTTGCATCATCCTATAGATTTTGGAGTGTTGTGTTTCCATTTTCATTAATCTTGAAGTAATTTCTGATTTTTTTCTTTGATTTCTTCATTGACCCATTGGTTTTTTGGTAGCATGTTGTTTAGTCTCCAAGTGTTTGTACTTTTCACAGTTTTTCCTTCTGTCATTGATTTATACTTTCATAGCATTGTGGTTGGGAAAAGTGCTTGATATATTTTCAATCCTCTTAAATTTGTTGAGATGTGTTTTGTGGCCTAATATGTGATCTAACCTGGAGAATGTTCCATGTGCACTTGAAAGAACATATATTCCACTGGTTTTGAATGGAATGCCCTGTAGATGTCTATTAAGTTCAACTGGTCTATTGTGTCATTTAAGACCACTGTTGCCTTAATGATTTTCTGTATGATTTGTCCATTGATGTAAGTGTGGTGTTAAAGTCCCCTGTTACTATTGTGTTATTGTCAATTCTCCCTTTATGTCTGTTATTTTTTTCTTTATATACTTAGGTGCTCCTATATTGGCCGCATGTATGTTAGTGAATGTAATACCCTCTTCCTTTATTGATCCATTTATCATTATAAGATGCTTCTTTGTCTTTTATTATAGCCTTTGTTTTAAAGTTTATTTTGTCTGATATGAATATTGCTACCCCCAGTTTCTTGTCATTATTGTTTGCATGAAATATCTTTTCCATCCCCTCACTTTTAGTCTGTGTGCGTCTTTAGCTAGGAAGTGACTCTTGTAGGCAACATGTTGAAAGTTTTTTTTTTTTTAATCCAATCAGCCATGCTGTGTCTTTTGATCAGAGCATTTAGTCCATTGACATTTAAAGTAATTATTGATGGATATGATTGCCATTTTATTACTTGTTTTCCAGTTATTTTTGTAGTTTTTCTCTGTTCATTTCTTCTTTCTGTTCCTTTCCTTGTGGTTTGATGATTTTCTTTAGTAGCATGCTTGTGTTCCTTTCTTTTTAGTTCTTCTGTATCTATTGTAGGCTTTTGATTAGTGGTTACCATGGGGTTCATATATGTTGACCTATTATTATGTCTACTTGTTTTAAACTGATAGTCATTTAAGTTCAAACATATTCTAAATGATATACTTTTTTATTCCCCTCCCCCTACATCATTTGTTTTTGATGTCATATTTTACATCTTCATGCTTATCCCTTATCTGTTTATTGTAGTTACAGTTGCTTTTACAATTTTTTTGTCTTTTAATCTATTGTCTGGCTTATTTAAGTTTTGATTTTCAGTCCTTACTATATATTTGCGTTTCCTATACAGTCTTACCTTTTTTTCACTTAGGGAAGACCATTTAACATTTTTTTTAAGGATAGGCTTGGTATTGATGAATTCTTTTAGTTTTTGCTTGTCTGAGAAGTTTATTTCCTTCTATTCTAAATGGTAATCTTGCTGGATAGACTAACCTATGTTGGAGATTTTTCCCTTTCACCCACTTACTTCTGGCCTGCAAAGTTTCTGCAGAGAAATCAGTTGATAGTCTCATGGGAATTCCCTTGTATATGATTCTTTGTTTTTCTCTTGCTGGCTTTAGGATTCTGTCTTAAATTTTGCCATTTTAATTATGATATGACTTGGTGTGGGTCTATTTGAGTTCATCTTGTTTGGGACCCTCTGAGCTTCCTGTACTTGGATATATATCCTTCTTCAGGTTTAAGACATGTTCAGTCATAATTTCATCAAATACCTTTTTGATCCCCTTCTCTCTCTCGCTTCCTCTTCTGGTACCCCTATAATCTAAATGTTGGTATGCTTAATATTATTCCAGAGATCTCTTAAATTGCTCTCACTTTTTAAAATTTTGTTTTTCTTTCTGCTGTTCTGATTGTTTGATTTCCATTACTTTATCTTATGAGTTCTTATCTTATGAGTTCTTTTGATTACTTAGTCTGTTATTCATTCCTTCTTGTATATTTTTTATTTCAGTTATTCATTTCTGATTGGGTCTGTTTATATTTTCTAGTTCCTTGTTGAAATGTTCACTGTTTACATCAGTTCTTTTCCCTAATTCAGTTAACATGTTTATTACCAATATTTTGAATTCTTTATCTGGTAAATTGTTTATTTCTGTTTCATTATTTATTTTTTCAGGGTTTTTCTCTTGCTCTTTCAGTTGAAAGTGGCTCCTCTGTCTTTTCATTTTGCTTAAGTTTTTCTGCCTCTATGAATTTAGGTGAAACAATTACTTCCTACAGTCTTGAGGCAGTGTTCTTATGTGGGAGCATCCCTATACAGTCTGCATGTGCCCAGTGCCATTGCTGGGAGAGCTAGATTTGATGTGGACACAAGTCATGTCTTTCCTCAGGGTGTACTAGCAGCTATCACCTTGGTAGGGGGTGTGGCTGGAGATGAATGGGCTAGAGCTGACTCAGGTGTGAGGTGAGACTTTCTCTCTGCTCAGTGGCTGTCATCACCTTATTGGTGGGAGAGTCTGCTCCCAAGTTGCTGAGCAAAAGGCCTGAGGGTTAGGCCTAGTTGGCTCTTCTCCCTTTAAGTGTGTTTTCCCCCTCTCCCTACACCAGGCTCTTGTCTCAGAGAAGGGGGTTGCTGAAGAGTGTGGGGTTCATACATAGACAGTGATTCAAAGCACTGACTGTGTAGGTGCCCATGTCTCCACTCAGATGCAGCCTTGGGTGCAAGTCCCCTTTGTCCCTTACCCCTGATGACTGCCCTCAGTCTCCACCACCCCTATGCTGTTGTTGAACATTCAGCAGGGCTGTCAGGGGCTACATGAACTCTTAGTGTTTACTGGGAGGAGAGCCGTTGTTGAGCGACTGGTGTCAGAGATCTGGGCCACTTCTGTGGTGCCACTTGAGTAAATACCAACAATGGCTGCTGCTGCCCCACCTGGGCTCCTACCTGGGACCAGGTTGCCTCTCTTTGCCCTACCTCAGGGCCAAGTCCTCTTTGTGTCTCACAGCTGATCACTATCTCTAGCCTCTGCCACTCCTGCCAACTTGTGGGACCACTGTGCAGGGCAGGTAGGGCCTATGTGGGCTCTCTGTATCAGAGCAATGGTGGAGGGGCCACCCTCAGAGAACTGGGTGGCTTCTGGGGAGCTGCCAACAGTGGTCAATTCCACCCACCCTGGGCTCCACCTCAGGACCAGTTCACCTCTGCATTCCACAATAGAGTCCCCCATCTCCAACCCCCAGTGGTGTCCACCCCAGATCCAGTGCTGCACTGTGGTATGGAGTGAGTGCTGAGCATTTACTCAGTGTGGACTAGGGCATGAGAAACCTGGTGGTGGCTAGAGCAGACCTCTCTCTGCCCTCCCTTGGGGACTAGCTGGCACGTGTGCACTCCTCATGAGTGGAGTCCATGCTTCCCACAACCCTATGTTTGTCCCAGTGGTCCTCCAACCAGCTAAGGGAGCTTGTCTCCTTTGCATAGGATCCCAGGACTTGGGCGTCCATTCTGGCTCAAACCAGTCTCTCCCCAGGGCAGGTGTCCACCTATGCAATCTCCCTTTTCCTCTGAGTCTAATCCCAGGGGCACAGGTCCAGACCCAGTTGTTCTTCTTCCCTTGTCACCTAACCACACATGTATCTTTCTTACTGCCTTAGTTGTTCAAGAATCCTTCTGCCAATTTCCAGTTAATTTTCAGTGAAAATTATTCCACATCTAGATATATTTTTGATGTGTTCATAGGGGGAGGAGAGCTCCATGTCCTCCTACTTTACAATCTTTATCTCCTTCTCTAAGTTTAGCTTTAGATGCATATAACAGAAAAAGCAAGTAAGTGACTTAAACAAGATTATCTCTCCAACCAAAAAAGTGTCCAGAGATAAAAGTGGTCCAGGGCTGGTGACTCCATAGCCATCAGGGACCCGGGCTCTGCCTATCTTTTGGCTCTTACTGGCACACATTTCTAACTGAAGGTCACCTCAAGACCCAGGAGAACTACAAAAACATCTTAGAGTCCACATTCCAGGCAAGAAGAAGGAAGAAGAGAGGAAAGAGCAAAAAGGTGACCATCCCAGCCAGGTAAATCCTCTAAAATGCTTTCCCTGCAGCCCCATTCAATGACTTTAGCTTATATATCACTGGACACAAGGAAGATTGGAAAATATAATCCTTTTGCTTAGCATATTGTTACTCAGAATAAAATTACGTTTCTATTAGTGTGGAAGGAGGGGAGAATAAGTGTTGAGGAGGCAACTAGCCATCTCTGCCATGGTGAGCTTTTGCTTATGAGTTGACTTCAAAATTCAACCTCCATGTAAGGTAGATCTCCAAAGTTAACTCACAGTCCTTTAGGTCCTCCTGGGTGTTTCTGACTTGTTAATTCCTGGAGGGCAAATGTGCTGACCTGGGCTAACCCAGATGGCACCAAGCCCCAGCCTGACATGGTGTGAGTTTTCTCTGCTCTTTGGATAGAGAGACAAACTGGACTTGAAGGCAGAAAGCAGTTTCTTTATTCACATTTAATAGAAGAAAAAAGCATGTGTAACAGTGACAAGTTCTCAGAGGGAAAGAAGGGCTAGAAACAGGATAGGGCAGGACTGAGGGAGGGAAAGGCAGAGCTTTGTTAGGGTTAAGGATGGGAGGAGGGAATACCTCTAGCATTCTGGATAACCAGTGATGAGTTTTATAAGTCTTCTGCTGGGGATATGTCAGAGAACATTTTATGGGTGGGTATTGTGCCAGTCAGGGAACTGCTGGGTTTTTTTGCCCATTGCAAATGTACCCCTTTTACATCTACTTCAGGAGACAGACAGCTTTCTCTTATGCAGCTAACAACTTTAATCTGCCTTTGGTTTGTTATTCCCTTAGAATTATTTGAAGAAAATATAGCCTAAGATAAGCAGAATAATACCTAAAGACAGATGTACATGGGTGTTCAATGCAGTGTTTTACTCTTATTCATAAGAGTAAAAATTGGACACAATCTAAATGTTCAAAATATCCATTAATAGGATATCAATTAAATTATGAAACAGCCATATAAGGAATGTTATGTGGCCACTTAGAAGACAATATTTATATATTCACTGGCATAAGATGAGCTCTATAACATAACACAGAGTGATATAGGGTCACAACAACCCCCCTTTTATGATAGGATCCCATTTATGTAAAATGTTAAATATACATAACATATGCATATTTATGTATAGAGCAATATCACAAATGATGTGTTCCAAGTTGTTCAACATTTTAGATAATCTTTTACTTTCATTTTTATACTTTTCCATATTAATTGAACATACCAACTGTGTCATCTTTACAATCAGAAGATATTAACTATTTTCATTTTTGAAGAATGCACATAAGTAGAAAATTGGAAGAAAACCCACAAATGGTCACTTTTTTTGTTGTTGTTGGGACTATAGATGCCTTTTTTCTCTTTTCTTTTTTTTCCCCGCCAGAGTTTCTATGGTGTGATTATGCAATTTACAATAGGAAACATGAATAAAAAATTGTTCTAAGTGGATAATACTGATGATCGTAGATGATTTTGCATCCATAATATTATGGGGAGGGGATGGGGAATGGCTATAAAGAATGTTCATTTCCAGCAAATAGCTGTGAAAGTCTTGTTTAAAATCACAAATCAAGCATTTGAGAGGGATCCTAATCTATTTCCTATTAAGGCAGGGTTCCCTTTCATATCCTGTCAGAGGCAATTCAGTCTTTCCTTGAAAAATTGCAGTGCCCAGCAAGCTCACCACCATGGAAGTCTGTTAAATCCATTGTTGAACAGCTCTGTTTGTTAGAAAGTCCCTGGCCATACAGATCTCAACTCTGTCTCCTTGAAACATTTACTCATTGTTCCTAGTTCTATTCTGTGGGGCAACAGGAGGCAGGTCTATTTTATCACTACTGAGTGCCCTTGGCAGTGGCTTCTAGACTATCTTCTGTGAAAGCCAGGTTTCCCAGAGATGCCTCGTCTTAACATGTTCCATTTTCAACTGTGTATAATGATTTAAAAAGCAAGGAGGGATCTGAGCTGGCCAGCTTAGAACCTACTAGGAATAATGTGTCTTTCAGCCTGTACCAAGGCCTCTGTTTACAGAGGGGTTTCAGGTCCTGCCATTCCTGCTGCCACATCTCTCCTATGTTTCCTACTTCCTAAGTCCTGCATGTTTCTGCCCGTTTCTGAACATGGCTCCGTAGCCTTCCTGCCAATTTCCTGAGCAGAGATGATTTTCTAAAAAATTCCTTTTCTGCATAAGTTAACCAAAGTTGGTTTCTGTTGTTTGCACCCAAAGAACCCTGAGTGGTACAGATGTCACTCACCTCTTTATTAGGAATAGACAACCCATTGATGGCTCACATTTGTTAGGGGAACCACTGACTCAAACTGCCCATCCTGGCCAGGCAGGATAGTAGCCACTTGCATGAGTTATCTTAACAACAGGAGGTCCTGGTAAGGAATGCGGAACTAACAAGCTACCACCAACCAGAAGAATCTGGGAAAGGTCAAAAGGAGACAGGAGATGCCAGCCTATATTTCCTATCAACCTCCCAGAATCCTTCTCGCTGGAATCCATCTTGGCTGAGCGATGCGCGTGCCAGCAGGAAGGACCCTGAGTCAGAATGATTGGCCAGAGACAACCCGGAAACTAACCCCATTACCATAAAACCCAAGACCGTGAGCCGCGTGGCAGAGCAGTCCTCCTGGGTTCCCTCACCCTGCTGGTCTCCACCCGAGTGCCCCTTCCCAATACAATCTCTTGCTTTGTCAGCACGTGTCTCTTCAGACAATTCATTTCTGAGTGTTAGACAAGAGCTCACTCTCGGTCCCTGGAAGGGGTCCCCCTTCCTGCAACATGTTGAGTTTCTGGTCATCCAAGTGTATCTTTCACCACAGCACCCCTGAAAATTTCATACTGTAACCAAGCAGGACCCTACTGGGCCTTTTCTCTCCCCCATATCCTCTGCTTAACTCCTCTCTGAAGTACCAAGATAATAGTATTTGATGCCAACTTCCTGAGTTGTTTTGCAGATGTGAACCCCCCCTGCCCCCAACAAAAGGAAGATGTTAACTACTTGATGACCATGAGCACATAGCCCCAGGCCTCCTGGAGCCTAAGGACTGATAAAGTTAACTCCTGTGACACCAACCTGTTCTGTCATCATCAGCCAATCAGAGAATTGTGCACAATCTGATCACATACCCTGGGACAACCCCGCTCCTCACCTGGTTTTTAAAAATGCTTTACTGAAAACTTTCTTGAAGCTTTTTAGGGCTTGAGCCACCTCGCCTCCTTGCATGGCCTTGCAATAAGCCTTCTCTGCTCCAAACTCAGAAGTTTCGGTTTGTTTGGCCTCGCTGTGTGTCGGGCACACGAACTTGCGTTAATAATTTTGGCGAAGCCAATCTAGGAGTCCGTGTCCATGGCAGGCAGACCCTGGCCTGGGTCAACCCCTTCCCCAAGCCCCCAGCAGCTTCCAGAGCCCACTTCACTCTGGGGATCTCAAAGGGACCGTCCCCGACCGGCGCAGGCCGCCCTTGGCACGAGGCTGTTGGAGCCGAAAAATGTGTGGAGCTGTGGTCCACGTTCGGTGTCGCTGGGTGAGTCGCTCCAGCTTGCACAGGCAGGGAATTCTCTCCACTCCATCTGGGCTGCTTCCCTTGTGGGAAGTGAGCCACTTTAGGGTAAGTCGCTCCAGTGTGCACACCGGGAACATATTCCCCCCTCAATTTGGGCTTTCCCTCTATGGAAAAAGCCTATTTGTTTTGCATTGATTGCGGTACCCTGTTGGAGAAGGGAATTGTTGTTGGACTCGACCTGACTTGGAAACCAGTTCATTTGCTTTTTGAGAGCCAGGCTTGCCAATTTGTTTGGAGGCCTCCGTTTGGGAGTGGAAATGGAATTTTAGACTACACCTCTGATTTTCTCTGTGACGGTAGCTTAGCTGTTGTTTGTGTTTTTGTGTGTATCATTTTGGGATGAGCCACTCATTGTCCACTCTTTCTGAGCTACACCTCATCTGATTCTTTGTTTGTGGGACCATGTGTTTGTTGTTTGTTTGTGTTAGTACTTGCATCGGCCAGTTGAAACATCTTTGGTGAATAAAGGGGCCCGTGTGTGATGACCCCAGGGTATCCTTTCCTACTGCATAGGTTTTGCCTACAGAGGAGAGTTGGTTGGGATTTCCCTTTTGAACTAGCCTTAGTCATTCATTCAGCTTCATCTCAGATGGGACATTGAATGGGAATCTTGCTTTTTGGGGGGCTAGGGAACTGTGACACTTAGAGACTGATTTGAATTGCTGTTTGCTTGATATTTGATAACACTAGCCGTGGATAATTAAGTATGGATGATAAGATCTCTGTTCCATCTTATAGTCCCCTGGGGTACTTTTGCAAAACTAAGAGATCTTTAGCTATACTCCCTAAATGAAAAAAATGCCTCAATACTCCCTGAGATCTGGAGGGCAAAGGCCTCTGATGTCTTGGCTATTATATCAAAGTGGGTCTTTTGCAATTGCTTTTATATTGGGGGTATGTGTGTATATGTGAATGAGTGTCTCTCCGTACCTGAGTCCAAATCCCTTTTTCACTTTCTGGTTTTGCTGAAAGAGGGGCATGCAAATGTGAACAAATGATATGTACTATTGTATTTGTTTCTTTAAAGTAAGGTGAATATTTGGGAACTGGAAAAAAGAAAACTCCCTGAAAATAGCCCAAGATAGCTGGGTTTGGTGTAAGTAGTTAGGAGAGGAATTTGCATTTCTCTTCCTGTGCCTTTGAGATGTAAATGATCTACCTGGGCTCTCTGGAGCTTAACTAATCAGTCTGTGTTTGGTACTGGAAAAAGTGATGCTGAGATAACATTCAAAACTGCTGGGAATATTCCCTCAGCCAAATTTTAATTCATAAGCTTCATAAGGTTATGAAGAAACTTACAGTAAAATCTGTTAATTATAAAAGGGTGAAAGAGGTCCAACAGGGGCTGGCACTTTGGGCTATGCTGACTCTGATGAATGATTTGTTCCTATTGGCTTATTCAGTTTTCAGTAATAGGGATATGGTCGAAAAGGCTGAACGCACCTGGAGAAATATGCGAAAGGATACTCTTGCAACCTTTTTGGTCTTAACCCAAAAGATTGGAAACGTTAACAAACACAAAGAGTATGTAATGGGGTGTCAGGGAAAAGGCAGGGGCACACTTTCCTGGAATGCCCTTTGTGCAAGATCAATGGCCAACTGTTTTCACATTCTTTTCTGTTTGTGCCTGATTGCCCCATCCCTTCAATGGGAAGAGATTTCTTAACTAAGGGGCCACTTTGTTTCTCGAGGGGCAAGGGAACCATCCTCATCACCAAATGTTTCTAACAGAAAGCAGAATGGAACAGGTAAAATCTGAAGCTAAAATAGAAGCCTTAGTAGACCTTGGAATGTGGAATATTGAAGTTCTGGGCTTGGCTGAAGATATCCAGCCAACGATTATTAAATAAAAAGTGTTATAGACTGTAAATATAAGGTATAAATTTCTTAAACCTAGGGAAGATCCCCATAAGTGTTTGTAAGTAGGTTACCAAAATGGGAGGCCACTGGTCTAAGTAACTAAACATAGCTGATATTTGGAGCTTCATAGGAAATTTGGGGGGAGGCCTAGTCCCCTAAGCTAAATGAGGAGCCACCCAATTCTTTGGAAAAAAAAAAGAAAAGAAAAACCAAACTGTCCTTGTTTTACAAATCTAGTTTTTTTTTTTTAACATCTTTATTAGAGTGTAATTGCTTTACAATGGTGTGTCAGTTTCTGTTTTATAAAAAAGCGAATCAGTTATACATATACATATGTCCCCATATCCCTTCCCTCTTGCATCTCCCTCCCTCCCACCCTCCCTATCCCACCCCTCTAAGTGGTCACAAAGCATTGAGCTGATCTCCCTGTGCTATGCAGCTGCTTCCCACTAGCTAGCTATTTTACATTTGGTAGTGTATATATGTCCATGCCACTATCTCACTTTGTCCCAGCTTACCCTTGCCCCTCTCCATATCCTCAAGCCCATTCTCTAGTAGGTCTGCATCTTTATTCCCATCTTGCCCCTAGGTTCTTCTGACCATTTTCTTTTCTTTTTTTTTTTTTTAGATTCCATATATATGTGTTAGCTTATGGTATTTGTTTTTCTCTTTCTACTTACTTCACTCTGTATGCCAGTCTCTAGGTCCATCCACCTCACTACAAAAAACTCAGTTTCATTCCTTTTATTTATTTATTTATTTAAGTGAATTTGGATTTTATTTTATTTTTTTTTATGTTTTATTTTTTTATTTGTATTTTATTTTTTTTTAACATCTTTATTTGGGTATAACTGTTTTACAATAGTGTGTTAGTTTCTCCTTTACAACAAAGTGAATCAGTTATACATATACATATGTTTCCATATCTCTTCCCCCTTGCGTCACCCTCCCTCCCACCCTTCCTATCCCACCCCTCTAGGTGGTCACAAAGCACAGAGGTGATCTCCCTGTGCTATGCGGCAGCTTGCCACTAGCTATCTAATTTACATTTGGTAGTGTGTATGTGTCCCTGCCACTCTCTCACATCTTCACAGCTTACCCTTCCCCCTCCCCATATCCTCAGGTCCATGCTCTAGTAGGTCTGTGTTTTATTCCCGTCCTACCACTAATCTCTTCATGACATTTTTTTTTTTGTAGATTCCGTATATATGTGTTAGCATACGGTATTTGTTTTTCTCCTTCTGACTTACTTCACTCTGTGAGACAGACTCCAGGGCTATCCACCTCATTGCAAATAACTCAGTTTCATTTCTTTTTATGGCTGAGTAATATTCCATTGTATATATGTGCCACATCTTCTTTATCCATTCATCTGTTGATGGACACTTAGGTTGCTTCCATGTCCTGGCTATCGTAAATAGAGCTGCAATGAACATTTTGGTACATGACTCTTTTTTTTTTTTTTTTTTTTTTTTTTGCGGTACGCGGGCCTCTCACTGTTGTGGCCTCTCCCGTTGCGGAGCGCAGGCTCCGGACGCGCAGGCTCAGCGGCCATGGCTCACGGGCTTAGTTGCTCCGCGGCATGTGGGATCTTCCCGGACCAGGGCACGAACCCGTGTCTCCTGCATCGGCAGGCGGATTCTCAACCACTGCGCCACCAGGGAAGCCCTACATGACTCTTTTTGACTTATGTTTTTCTCAGGGTATATGCCCAGTAGTGGGATTGCTGGGTCATATGTTAATTCTATTTTTAGTTTTTAAAGGAACCTCCATACTGTTCTCCACAGTGGCTGTATCAATTTACATTCCCATCAACAGTGCAAGAGTGTTCCCTTTTCTCCACATTTTCTCCAGCATTTATTGTTTTGTAGATTTTTTTTGATGATGGCCATTCTGACCAGTTGGAGATGATATCTAATTGTAGTTTAGATTTGCATTTCTCTAATAATTAATGATGTTGAGCATTCTTTCATGTGTTTGTTGGCAATCTGTATATCTTCTTTGGAGAAATGTCTATTTAGGTCTTCTGCCCATTTTTTCATTGGGTTTTTTTTTTTTTTTTTTTGATATTGACCTACATGAATTGCTTGTATATTTTGGAGATTAATCCTTTCTTAGTTGTTTCATTTGCAAATATTTTCTCCCATTCTGAGGGTTGTCTTTTCGTCTTGTTTATGGTTTCCTTTGCTGTGCAAAAGCTTTGAAGTTTCATTAGATACCATTTGTTTATTTTTGTTTTTATTTCCATTTCTCTAAGAGGTAGGTCAAAAAGGATCATGCTCTAATTTATGTCATAGAGTGTACTGCCTATGTTTTCCTCTAAGAGTTTCATGGTGTCTGGCATTACATTTAGGTCTTTAATCCATTTTGAGTTTATTTTTGTGTATGGTGTTAAGGAGTGTTCTAATTTCATTCTTTTACATGTTGCTGTCCAGTTTTCCCAGCACCACTTATTGAAGAGACTGTCTTTTCTCCACTGTATATTCTTGCCTCTTTTATCAAGGATAAGGTGACCATATGTGCATGGGTTTATCTCTAGGCTTTCTATCCTGTTCCATTGATCTGTATTTCTGTTTTTTTTGCCAGTCACACTGTCTTGATTACTGTAGCTTTGTAGTATAGTTTGAAGTCCAGGAGCCTGATTCCTCCAGCTCCGTTTTTCTTTCTCAATGTTGCTTTGGCTATATGGGATCTTTTGTGTATCCATACAAATTGTGAAATTTTTTGTTTTAGTTTTGTAAAAAATGCCAGTGGTGATTTGATAGGGATTGCATTGCATCTGTAGATTGCTTTGTGTAGTAGAGTCATTTTCACAATGTTGATTCTCCCTATCCATGAACATGGTATATCTCTCCATCTATTTGTATCATCTTTAATTTCTTTCATCAGTGTCTTATAATTTTCTGCATACAGGTCTTTTGTCTCCTTAGGTAGGTTTATTGCTAGATATTTTATTCTTTTTGTTGCAATGGTAAATGGGAGTGTTTTCTTAATTTCACTCTCAGATTTTTCATCATTAGTGTATAAGAATGCCAGAGATTTCTGTGCATTAATTTTGTATCCTGCTACTTTACCAAATTCATTGATTATCTCTAGTAGTTTTCTCGTAGAATCTTTAGGATTCTCTATATATAGTTTCATGTCATCTGCAAACAGTGACAGCTTTACTTCTTCTTTTCCAATTTGGATTCATTTTATTTCTTTTTCATCTCTGAGTACTGTGGCTAAAACGTCCAAATCAATGTTGAATAATAGTGGTGAGAGTGGGCAACCTTGTCTTCTTCCTGATCTTACTGGAAATGGTTTCACTTTTTCACCATTGAGGACAATGTTGGCTGTGGGTTTTTCATATATGGCCTTTATTATATTGAGGAAAGTTCCCTCTATGCCTACTTTCTGGAGGGATTTTATCATAAATGGGTGTTGAATTTTTGTCAAAAGCTTGCTCTGCATCTATTGAGGTGATCATATGGTTTTTCTCCTTCAATTTGTTAATATGGTGTATCACATTGATTGATTTGCATATATTGAAGAATCCTTGCATTCCTTGGACAAACCCCACTTGATCATAGTGTATGATCCTTTTAATGTGCTGTTGGATTCTGTTTGCTAGTACTTTGCTGAGGATTTTTGCATCTATGTTCATCCGTGATATTGGCCTGTAATTTTCTTTCTTTGTGAAGTCTTTGTCTGGTTTTGGTATCAGGGTGATGGTGGCCTTGTAGAATGAGTTTAGGAGTGTTCCTCCCTCTGCTATGTTTTGGAAGAGTTTGAGAAGGGTAGGTGTTAACTCTTCACTAAATGTTTGGTAGAATTTACCTGTGAAGCCATCTGGTCCTGGGCTTTTGTTTGTTGGAAGATTTTTAAACACAGTTTCAGTTTCACTGCTTGTGATTGGTCTGTTTATATTTTCTGTTTCTTGCTGGTTCAGTCTTGGTGGTTGTGCATTTCTAAGAATTTGTCCATTTCTTCCAGGTTGTCCATTTTATTGGCATAGAGTTGCTTGTAGTAATCTCTCATGATCCTTTGTATTTCTACAGTGTCAGTTGTTACTTCTCCTTTTTCATTTCTAATTCTATTGATTTGAGTCTTCTCCCTTTTTTTCTTGATAAGTCTGTGTAATGTTTTATCAATTTTGTTTATCTTGTCAAAGAACCAGCTTTTAGTTTTATTGATCTTTACTATTGTTTCCTTCATTTCTTTTTCATTTATTTCTGATCTGATCTTTATGATTTCTTTCCTTCTGCTAACTTTGGGATTTTTTGTTCTTCTTTCTCTAGTTTCTTTAGGTGTAAAGTTAGGGTGTTTATTTGAGGTGTTTCTTGTTTCTTGAGGTAGGCTTGTATAGCTATAAACTTCCCTCTTAGAACTGCTTTTGCTGCATCCCATAGGTTTTGGGATGTTGTGTTTTAATTGTCATCTGTTTCTAGGTATTTTTTGATTTCCTGTTTGATTTCTTCAGTGATCTCTTGGTTATTAAGTAGTGTGTTGTTTAGCCTCCATGTGTTTGTATTTCTTACAGAGTTTTTCCTGTAATTGATATCTAGGCTCATAGTGTTGTGGTCAGAAAAGATATTTCATGCAATTTCAATTTTCTTAAATTTACCAAGGCTTGATTTGTTACCCAAGATATGATCTATACTGGAGAAAGTTTCATGAGCACTTGAGAAGAATGTGTATTCTGTTGTTTTTGGATAGAATGTCCTATAAATATCAATTAAGTGCATCTTGTTTAATGTATCATTTAAAGCTTATGTTCTTTATTTATTTTCATTTTGGATGATCGGTCCATTGGTTAAAGTAGGGTGTTAAAGTCCCCTACTATGACTGTGTTACTATCGATTTCCACTTTTATGGCTGTTAGTATTTGCCTTATGTATTGAGGTGCTCCTATGTTGCTTGCATAAATATTTACAGTTGTTATATCTTCTTGGATTGATCCCTTTATCATTATGTAGTGTCCCTGTTTGTCTCTTGTAAAAGTCTTTGTTTTAAAGTCTATTTTGTCTGATATGAGAATTGCTACTCCAGCTTCCTTTTGATTTCCATTTGCATGGAATATATTTTTCCATCCCCTCACTTTCAGTCTGTATGTGTCCCTAGGTCTGAAGTGGGTCTCTTGTAGACAGCATATATATATATATATATATATGGGTCTTGTTTTTGTATCCATTCAGCCAGTCTATGTCTTTTGGTTGGAGCATTTAGTCCATTTACATTTGAGGTAATTATCGATATGTTTTTTCCTATTACCATTTTCTTAATTGTTTTCAGTTTATTATTGTAGGTCTTTTCCTTCTCTTATGTTTCCTGCCTACAGAACTTCCTTTAGCATTTGTTGTAAAGCTGGTTTGGTGGTGCTGTATTCTCTTAGCTTTTGCTTGTTTGTAAAGCTTTTAATTTATCCATCAAATCTGAATGAGACCCTTGGTGGGTGGAGTAATCTTGTTGTAGGTTTTTCTCTTTCATCACTTTAAATATGTCCTGCCACTCCCTTCTGGCTTGCAGAGTTTCTGCTGAAAGATCAGCTGTTAACCTTATGGGGATTCCCTTATGTGTTACTTGTTTTTTTTCCCTTGCTGCTTGTAATATTTTTTTAATTTAATTTTTGATAGTTTGATTAATATGTGTCTTGGCGTGTTTCTCCTTGGATTTATCCTGTATGGGACTCTCTGTGCTTCCTGGACTTGATTAAGTATTTCCTTTCCCATATTAGGGAAGTTTTCAACTATAGTGTCTTCAAATATTTTCTCAGTCCCTTTCTTTTTCTCTTCTTCTAGGACCCCTATAATTTGAATATTGGTGCATTTAATGTTGTCCCAGAGGTCAACACCCAGAGGTGATTGTCCTCATTTGTTTTCATTCTTTTTTCTTTATTCTGCTCTGCAGTAGTTATTTCCACTATTTTATCTTCCAGATCACTTATCTGTTCTTCTGCCTCAGTGATTCTGCTATTGATCCATTCTCGAGAATTTTTCATTTCATTTTTTGTGTTGTTCGTCTCTGTTTGTTTTCTCTTTAGTTCTTCTAGGTCCTTGTTAAACGTTTCTTGTATTTTCTCCATTCTATTTCCAAGATTCTGGATCATATTTACTATCGTTTTTCTGAATTCTTTTTTAGGTGGACTGCCTATTTCCTCTTCATTTGTTTGATCTGCTGGGTTTTTGCCTTGCTCCTTCATCTGCTGTGTGTTTTTCTGTCTTCTCATTTTGCTTAACTTACTGTGTTTGGGGTCTCCTCTTTGCAGGCTGCAGGTTCCTAGTTTCCGTTGTTTTTGGTGTCTCTCCCCAGTGGCTAAGTTTGGTTTAGTAGGTTGTGTAGGCTTACTGGTGGATGGGACTAGTGCCTGTGTTCTGGTGGATGAGGCTGGATCTTGTCTTTGTTGTGGGCAGGTCCACGTTTGGTGGTGTGTTTTGGGGTGTTTGTGACCTTATTATGATTTTAGGCATCCTCTGTGCTAATGGATGGGGTTGTGTTCCTTTCTTGATAGTTTTTGGCATAGGGTGTCCTGCACTGTAGCTTGCTGGTCGTTGAGTGGAGCTGGGTCTTGATGTTGAGATGGAGATCTCTAGATTTTCCCCGTTTGATATTATGTGGAGCTGAGAGGTCTCTTGTGGACCAGTGTCCTAAACTTGGCTTTCCCACCTCAGTGGCACAGACCTGATGGTTGGCTGGAGCACCAAGAGCCTGTCCTCCACACAAATCTAGTCTTTAAAGGACCAGAGGTGTTGTTCCAAAAATGATCCAAAGACCACCAATCCTTTTACCACTCCCAACACCTTCCCTATTTATCTTAAGAGGGACTTGTAAGTATTAAACAAAGGGGAAACAGAGTCATCCTAGATGAAACTTCCATGTACCTTTGAGATACAAATGTCCACTCTGGTCTTCTCAGGAATACTTATCTCTGCCATATTTTAAAAATGAAAATATTGGGGACTTCCCTGGTGGTCCAGTGGGTAAGACTCCACACTCCCAATGCAGGGGGCCCAGGTTCTATCCCTGGACCAGGAACTAGATCCTGGATGCATGCCACAACTAAAGAGTCCACATGCTGCAACTAAGAGTCTGCATACTGCAACTAAGATCCCACATGCTGTGACTAAGACCTGGCACAGCCAAAACAAATTAATTAATTAATTAATTTAAATGAAAATTTTGAAATAGGGCAAAATAATTTAGAACTAAACTTGTCAATGATAAGTAAAAATCCTAAGTGTCTTTTCTGTAAATTTTGGTTAAAAGATTTAGCTATCTAGACAAGTGAGCTTGATTTATTCAATCTGCCAGAAACCCAATTCTAATCCAACCTCTTTTGTAAACTGATGGGTTTTGCATTGCTGTACCTGCCTCTGGGCTGAAGTTTTAAAATGAGAACTATAAGGTCTCTCTGTTTGTCTGTGTGTTTGTATGTATCTATGTGTGGTGTAGATGCATGGTATTAGCAAAATTAATTCATAAAAGAGGTCTACTTAATTGACTTAAAAGAAATTAAGTGCTTATATAAATACTCAGGAATATAAAACTGGCCAGAATGAGTTTCAGGTTCACGTGAATGGGGAAATTCTCTATTAAGTTAATATCTGGTGTTAAGGTTAATTTGTTTGTTGATCTAATTAATTTAGACCTGTCTTTAGAGTCATGAACATTAAGTATAGTACTTTTACTGCACTTATGTTTAATAGAATTTAAATGAAATCTTGTTATATCTGTTGAAAATTTGTCAGCAAGAAAAAAAACTTGGTATGATGAATTTTTTTTTTTTTTTTTTTGTGGTATGTGGGCCTCTCACTGTTGTGGCCTCTCTCGTTGTGGAGCACAGGCTCCGGATGCGCAGGCTCAGAGGCCATGGCTCACAGGCCCAGCCGCTCCATGGCATGTGGGATCTTCCTGGACCAGGGCATGAACCCGTGTCCCCTGCATTGGCAGGCAGACTCTCAACCACTGCACCACCAGGGAAGCCCTGGTATGATGAAATTTTTATGAGTGAATTAAATGCAAATGAGATTAGAGCTTTTAGGTAAACTCTATAGGAATAATTACATTCTGAAAATTATCTAAAATAGTCTCTCCAGATTTTGGTAACTATTACTTGCCTCTTGGTTTTCACTAGAAATTAAGGTTTTTAAGAGTTTGAGATTCTAATTTAAATATGTAAAATACTAAATATAATATAATATAATATATATATATAATATATACTAAATAGTAAAAATAATAAGACATTTCACTATACAGTAAGAAAGTGGGATATATGTTTTGAATAAAAAGGAGTTTTGTGCATGGTCAGGGTGAGATTAAAGTTAATTGGGTAAATGGATTTTGTTATTAATAGTAGGCTGGTGCAGGAGTAGACTTTGTTCCTCTCTGCTAAGAGAACATGTTTACTTAGATTGCTGCTTTTGATGACAGATTGTGTGAACTTCCTTGCCTTTCAGTGATCTGTATTTGTTTTTGAATATTCACAGTGACCTATGATTCTGTCTGACCAAATGTTTTCTAAAAAACTTTTGATATTTTTGATGAACTTCCTATCAAATTCTAATTAAAGTCATGTTGACTTCAGCTTAATTTGGGATGCTTCAGAGGGCCCCTGAGACACCCTCCACAGATTATACAGTATACAGTATGAATAAATATTATTAATGTAGACATTCTAGAAATTATATAAAGTTTCTGAAATTTGTGTATGTCCTGGTATAATGTTATAATTTTAGTTATCTTAAAATGTTGAATGTAACAACTTGGATAAGCTTCTTTGCCAAGAAGAAATGTAATCAGATCTTTAACCTTGCCTTTTTAAAACCTTTATCATTCACAGACAGCTAAGCTGATGTTTTGCAAAACTGCCATGTCTTCAAGAAGAGTGATAGAAAGGATGTTTGGACAAAAACAGATTTTTGATAACTTTTAAATCACAAACTAGGTAAGAAATTTTAAAAGTCTATTAAGGAAACTCCATACTGTATTCCATAGTGGTTGTATCAATTTACATTCCTACCAACAGTGCAGGAGAGTTCCCTTTTCATCACACCCTTTCCAGCATTTATTGTTTCTAGATTTTTTTTTTTTTTTTTTTTTTTTTTTTTTTGCAGTACACAGGCCGCTCACTGTTGTGGCCTCTCCTGTTGTGAAGCACAGGGTCTGGACGCGCAGGCTCAGCAGCCATGGCTCACGGGCCCAGCCACGCCATGGCATGTGGGATCTTCCTGGACTGGGGCATAAACCCGTGTCCCCTGCATTGGCAGGCGGACCCTCAACCACTGCGCCACCAGGGAAGCCCTCTAGATTTTTTGATAATGGCCATTCTGACCGGCATGAGGTCATACCTCATTATAGTTTTGATTTGCATTTCTCAGTAAACAGTGATGTTGAGCATCTTTTCATGTGCCTTTTGGCCATCTGTATGTATTCCTTGGTGAAATGTCTATTTAGGTCTTCTGCCTATTTTTTAACTGGATTGTTTGTTTTTTTGATATTGAGCTCCCTAAGCTGTTTGTATATTTCAGAGATTAATCCTTTGTTGGTTGTTTCATTTGCAAATATTTTCTCCCATTCTGAGGGTTGTCTTTTTGTCTCGTTTATGGTTTCCTTTGCTGTGCAAAAGATTTTAAGTTTAATTAAGGTCCATTTGTTAATTTTTGGTTTTATTTCCATTAGTCTAGGAGGTGGGTCATAAAAGATCCTGCTGTGGTTTATGTCAGAGTGTTTTTCCTATGTTTTGCTCTAAGCATTTTATAGTGTTTGTTCTTACATTTAAGTCTTTAATCCATTTTGAGTTTATTTTGTGTATGGTGTTAGGTTGTGTTCTAATTTCATTCTCTTACATGTAGTGGTCCAGTTTCCCCAGCACCACTTATTGAAGAGGCTCTCTTTTCTCCCTTTTATGTTCTTTCCTCCTTTGTTGTAAATTAGGTGCCTATATATGCATGATTTTATCTCTGGGCATTCTATCCTCTACCATTGTTCTATATTTTTGTTTTTGTAACAGTATCGTACTGTCTTGATTACTGTAGCTTTGTGATATAGTTTGAAGTCAGGGAGCCTGATTCCTCCAACTCCATTTTTCCTTCTTAAGATTGCTTTGGCTATTCAGGGTCCTTTGTGTTTCCATATGAATTGTAAAATTTTTTGTTCTAATTCTGTGAAGAATGCCATTGGTAGTTTGATAGGTGTTGCATTGAATCTGTAGATTGCTTTGGGTACTATAGTCATTTTCACAATATTGATTCTTCCAATTCAAGAACATGGAATATTTCTCCATCTGTTTATGTCATCTTTGATTTCTTTCATCAGTGTTTTATAGTTTTCTGAGTACAAGTCTTTCGCCTCCTTAGGCAAGTTTATTCCTAGGTTTTTAGTTTTAGTTTTTAGTTTTTTAGCCCTATGCCTAGGTATTTTATTCTTTTTGTTGCAATGGTAAATGGGAGTGTTTCCCTAATTTCTCTTTCTGATTTTTCATTGTTGGTATGTAGACTCCTTAGAAAACTAAAAATAGAACTACCATATGACCCAGCAAACCCACTACTGGGCCTATACCCTAAGAAAACTATAATTCAAAAAGAGACATGTACCACAATGTTCATTGCAGCACTATTTACAACAGCCAGGACATGGAGCCAACCTAAATGTCCATCAACAAATGAATGCATAAAGAAGATGTTGCACATATATACAATGGAATATTGGCCATAAAACGAAACAAAATTGATTTACTTGTAGTGAGGTGGTTGGACCTAGAGTCTGTCATACAGAGTGAAGTAAGTCAGAAAGAGAAAAATAAATACCATATGCTAACACATATATATGGAATCTACGAACAAAGAAAATGGTACTGATGAACGTAGTTGCAGGGCAGGAATAAAGACGTAGACATAGAGGATGGACTTAAGGACTTGGGGTGGGAAGGGGAAGCTGGGCAAAGTGAGAGTAGCACTGATATATATACATTACCGAAATTAAAATTGTTGGCTGTTGGGAAGCAGCATCATAGCACAGGGAGATCAGCTCGGTGCTTTGAGATGACCTAGAGGGGTGGGATAGAGAGGATGGGAGGGAAGCTCAAGAGGGAGGGCATATGGGGACATGTGTATGCATAAGGCTGATTCGCTTTGCTGTGCAACAGAAACTAACACAGTATTGTGCAGCAATTATAGGCCAATAAAGATTTATTTAAAAAAACAAAGAGAATGGATAAACAAAAAGTTCCTACTGTATAGCACAGACAACTATATTCAATATCCTGTGATCAACCACAATGGAAAAGTATATGAAAAATATGTATAACTGAATCACTTTGCTGTACAGTAGAAATTAACACAACATTGTAAATCAACTATACTTCAATAAAATAAAATTTAACAAAATCATAAAAAAGTCTAATAGAAACTCTGATTTCATAAAATCTGTCAGTAAAAAGGATTAATTATGTAGGACTGAGTAAACTGATGAATATGATTGCATTTTTTGGTCTTGCCTGAAATATTAATGGCTTTTAATCTGTGTTTTTCGAGATGTAAAGAAATCTTTTCCCCTAAGTATAGGTATGACAAATTAAATAACAACAGGACTAAGGGGTTCAATATTCCCTGCCCAAGGCTGATCAATCCATTCTACAATCACCCTTCATCATCCCTGTACAGCAGGAAGTAGCCAAGAGCAGTCGTCGCCCCTTTCCCCACAAAATTGTGGAATGGACATTGACAATCAGGAATTGTAATAGGGAAGAACAAATCTGACTCCATATTAGATCTGTTTCTTTTACTTTAAACTTTGTATTCTATTGCTTTTTTTACACGTTAATCACTAAAGTGATGTTGCCTATAGCTTAAAGTATACATAATGGCCCATCTCGGGGAACCCTGTCCCCATACTTGAATGTTAAACTAGAATACCTTTGTTCAGCTCACAGGGAACATCCTGACCTAGCCCACCTGTGAATGGCTGCAGGAAAGAAGAAATTAACACATCCCCTCCTGAGTCTGGCTGAAATCAGGAGATATTTGAAATAACTTATAACCTATATTGCCTTTTTTTGTTGTTTCTTGCATTAACAAATGTGTGACTGAGCCTCTGGTAAAATGATAATATATAGTTCCATATGAGATCAATGATTATAATAATGTAACTCTAAATATGGGAAGAATAACAGGAGGGAATATTTTCCTGGACCATAAGAGACTAGTAAGGTAAGTGGTCCAGAGATTTTTGGCACTAAGTCCTAGTCCAGTGATAGCACATTGAGTGGCCTATGAATGAAGTCTTTGCCAGACCTGGTAATGAGAATTCCTAACACCATGGGATGAAATTGTCATGAAATGCCCCCTAAACCATGGTCACATTTAGGACCCTGAAGGGGTCTTGCTGGCTGAGAATTGGCACTTGCCATCTACCTCTCCACTGCATCTGCTGACCTTCAACACCCCCTGAAAGGAATTCAGGGTGGAGATCAGGAATGATGCAGTCTGTGCTCTGGGAAAAACTGGCAGAACAGGCCTTCAGATAGTTAGATATTTTCAGAAGATTTTTATGACCCCCAATTCTTGCATCTTTTCATATCTAGCAAAGCATTAAAATCACTAATAGTGACTTCTGCTTTGGCCATTGAGGAGAGAAATGCATTTGGAAGTAAAAATGGATTGGCTGTGTCAGACTCAGATGCCACCAGCCATTCTCAAAGCAGTGTCTGCTGGACTGTGGGCACCTCTGTCAAGTTTATGATTAACCTCCTTATCTGAAGGTTTATTCCTTTTCTTACTCAAAACTTGTTCTACTCAAGATTGAGGAGTTTCAAAGTAAAGGGGGGAATTGTACCTGAGCAGGACCCTATGGGGCTTTCCTGGGACAGGCCTTCTCCCCCATATCCTCTGCTTTAGCTCCTCTCTGAAGTACCTAGATAATAGTATTTGATGCCAATTTCCTAGTTATTTTGCAGATGTGAACCTCCCCTGCCCCCACCAAAGGGAAGATGTTAACTACTTGATGACCATGAGCACATAGCCCCAGGCCTCCTGGAGCCTAAGGACTGATAAAGTTAAACCCTGTTACACCACCCTGTTCTGTCATCATCAGCCATTCAGTGAACTGTGCACGATCTGATCACATACCTTGTGACCCTACCCCCTCACCTGGCTTTTAAAAATGCTTTACCAAACCCCTTTGCAGACCTCAAGGCTTTTTAGGGCATGAGCCACCTCATCTCCTTGCATGGCCTTGCAATAAACCTTTCTCTGCTCCAAACCCTGATGTTTCAGTTTGTTTGCACTCACTGTGTGTAGGGGACATGAACTGTGTTAACAGTACCAATGCTGTCACTAAGCTAGATCTCTCTTTCCTGCACTTATGAAAGTGATCTTTTATTTTTAACCATTAATCAATAACCATTTCAAAGGTGTGTGTGTGTAGTGTGTGTGTGTGTGTGTGTGTGTGTAGTGTGTGTGTGTGTGTGTGTGTGTGTGTGTGTGTAGGAGGTGGGAGTTTCCCCACAGCAACAAGCAATTCTCAGACACCTTGCTAGTGTCCAAGAATTCAACTCAATTCTGACACTATCTACCAGGAAACAGCATGAGATTCTGCAAGTTAAGAGTTCTGTCTCAAGACTGTCCCCCACCCCACTTTAAGTTACCAGTGCTCTGACCAAGGGCTATAAACCAGAGGTCCAACAATCCCTTCCTCAGGTTCAGTTAATTTGCTAGAGGGACTCACAGAACTCAGAGCAACTTTTTACTTACTAGATTACAAGTTTATTACAAAAGGATATAACTCAAGATCGGCCACATAGAAGAGATGCCCAGGACAAGGCGTGAGGAAGGGGTGTGGAGCATCCATGCTCTCTCCCAACACCTCCAAGTGCTCACCAACCTGCAAGCTCTCCGAACCCAGTCCTTTTAGAATTTTTATGGTGGATTCATTACGAAGGCATGATTTATCAAATCATTGGCCAACCTGCAGCCATCTTCCCCTCCAGGGGTCTGGACATGTGACTGGAAGTTCTAACCCTTAATCACAAGGTTGGTTGCCCTGGCAACCAGCCTCTATTCATAGGTGCTTTCTGAATGACACCTTGTTAACATAACAAGACACCTTTATTGCTCTCAACACAGGAAATTCCAAGGGTTTTAGGATATCTGTGCCAGGAACAGTAGAAGACCAAATACATATTTATTATAAATCACAATATCACATATCTCTCCTCTAAATTTTGTATTATTCGTAGATGCCGTCAGTAAGAATTCTAAGTCTTCACCCAAGCCACTGATAAAATTAGGCAATTATAACTATTTAATTTTAATTATGGAATATTTCAAAAGTATGGAGGAGTACAGAAAATAACATAACACAACTCATCCATGTTTCTACCATCCAGATTTTGACATATTTGCTTTTGAATTTGATAATGTCATGTGAAAATGTGGGAAACTCGTGGGAGAATAAACTGATACTGATCTCAGAAAGGCAGCAGTGAGTGGTGGTGTGAAGTGAGATCTCAATTCCCTGGCAAGGAATTGAACCTGCATAGCCTGGATGAAAACCAGGAATCCTAGTCAGCAGACCCCCTGGCTCTTGCCCACAGTGAAAAATGCATTTCTCATGGAGGCAAAAACTGTAAAAACAGGTGCAAAGTATATTATTAGAGACATAACACAACAACAAGTGGGAGAGCACACAGAGAAACAGTTTGTTTAGTTAAGATAGAAGCAAGGTAAAGATGCACACCTGGAGGGAAAGGGTGTGGACATCCTCTCCAGTGAGGAGGACCGCAGTAAAGAGGCAGTTAAAGTTATGTATATAGGTAAGTTCTTCTTGGTCTTTGTTTTTCTTCTGGCCAGTCATCTTATTTTGTCCTTCCTGGCTAATTTGTTTCAGGATTCTACCCCTAGGTGCGCATACACCTTTCAGCCTAGATGGATCTTGATGATGCAAAGGCACCTGGGAGAAGCAAGACTCATTATGGCCTGACATTGTCCCCTGACTTTTTACCCCCAAGGAGCGTTCCTGCGCATGTGTAGTGTCTCCCTTGCCCCAGGGAAGGGCGGCGGTGTGTGTGTGGGGAAACGGTATTCTCTTGATCCTTTACTCAAACAAGGTTTTGCCCCTCTTTGTTCTTGCCATTACTGCTATCTTAAGGTGTCCACAAGAGACAAAACCTATTTACCCTGTGTCTGTTGTTACTTCCATTTTGGAGGGTAAACAGGAGGCTGATTGTAAATGCCTAACCTGGAGCCCATCTACCTCCTGTCTCAGGAAATGCAAACAGAAGGCTATTGTAATTGTCTGGCCTGAAGTCCACTTTTTTTTCTGCCTCAATTCTACCACTTTGAAGAGAGACCATAGGCAATTCAAATAGAGTTAAAAATGGAGACATCCATACCCTAAAAAACAAAATTCAAGTAAGAAAAGTTAAAGAACTAATTGTCTTTACTTAATAGTTCATCAATCAGGCAGCATCCCATCTTAGCAGATAGAAAGGAGTGTCAAGGAACTGTACAAAAATGGAAGGTTCTTATAGGCAGAAAGTGATGGAAGACAGAAATTTCTAGCAAAGAGTGGATTGTTTCAGGCAAGTTCAACTTCCTTTGTGGGAAGGGACCTATGTATTTATAATTCACTACTCTCAGTTAGGAGGAAGGAATTAAAATTTAATATTTATTTAGCACATATTACAGATCAGGCACTGTGCTAAACAATTTACATACATACTATATAATTCAATCCTCACAGCAAGTCTGTAAAATAGGTATTATTAGTATTGTTCCCACTTGCAGAGATAGGTAGGGGCCTATCAAGCAGATAGCCTCACTAGGGCTGATCAGGTAATTCCAGACTGATTAAACATCACATTCCTGGGAGAGGCTAGACCTGCAAGTAGATTAGATATTAAGTCTTGGTTTGCTGATGTGGGACTCAGCACAACTGACTCCATTTTGGAACCCCCTTTTTTTTTTTTTAACACCTATAACTGAGAGATCTCATTTCTAGGTGTGCACCTGAAATAAAGTCTCTCAGAAGCACATAGACCTAAGTACTAGAATGTACGTTGTAGTAACAAAATATTGGGAATGACTTAAACATCCATCAATGTAGTATATTCATAAAATGAAATATTGTTATTAAAATAAATTAAGTAGGTACGATTGATCAAAAGGGATAAATCTCAAATATATAACATTGAATGAAAAAAGCAAGTTGTAAAAAGATATTCCATGATATGAAACTATTTATGTGAGTTAAAAAAATAATAATACAGTTATTAAAGTATTAGATGCTGCAGGTGACTTTAGTGTCCTGCTGACCTGAGTCAAATTCTGACTTTGAGCTTTACAGCCACAGGTAAGTTGCACAAACTCCCTGAACATCAGTGTCCTCATTTAGTAAATGGAAACAATAATGCCTATTTTACAGACTTGCTGTAAGGATTGAATTATAGTATATATGTAAACTGTTTAGCACAGTGCCTGCCTGATTTGTAATATGTGTTTAATAAATATTAAATTTTAGTTCCTTTCTTCCTACTGAGGCTAGTGAAACATAAATAGAAATGGGTAGGAGTAGAAAATGATAGGCTGGTAGGGCAGGGAGGAAGCCAAATCAGTGTTGTAGTCACAACTGGTCCTGGGAATAGCATAATGGGTGAGGAGAACCCCATGAGTGAGAAAGTGCACACAAGCAGAAGGTAGGGAGTGAAACAGCTGGAAGCATTCAGGGAAAAACAACCCAACGCAGTTGAGTGGGTAACCCAATCCAGTGGAATGAGCTGGGAAGCAGGCAAACTGGAAACCAAGAGAAGAAAACACATTTGTGCTTTTGGAAGTAAATGCAAATGGAAAAAAAAAATCCCTAGACTTGGAGTGAGCAGGCTTGACCTGAATCCCTGCCTTGCCTTTAAGGGCTTCCCAGGCCCTGGGTCCACTTTTGTAGGTTACATCTTTCTTAACACTCTTCAGTTTTACTCAGGTTTCTCTCTGGAAACCAATGGAATATAATGGCTCATGTTTCTCTGGAAATGTTACCAAATCAAACCTGGGTCCACTCGCCCTAAAGTCAATCTACTGACACTGGGTTGTGGTGAAGAAAAGTGCAGCTTTTATTTACAGGACACCAAGCAAGGAGTCCAAGGCAGCTAGTGCCCAAAATACCCCAAATCCCCAATGGGTTTCAGGAAAGCATTTTTAAAGGCCAGGTGAGGGAGGAGAGTCCCAGTAAATGTGATCAGCTTGTGCACAGTTCTCTGATTGGTTGATGGTGAGGTAACAGGGTGGTGTCACTGAGGTTAACGTTATCAATTCTTAGGCACCAGTAGGTCTGGGGGATATGTACTTGTAGTCATCAAATACTTAGTCTTCAATTTGTTGGAGGCTTTAACATCTATAAAACAATTCAGGAAATGAGCATCAGATACTTTTATCTAGGTACATCAGAGAGGAGCTAAAGGAGAATGGGGGAAGGGGTCCGTCTCAGGAAGGCTCCATATGGTCCTGCTCAGTTACAGAAACATCTAACCTACCTGTGCTTTCAGGGAATGCATAAACTGTGATGACCTTACAAAATCTTATACCGATAAAAATCCTGAAACTATGGTGTGGGGCTTTTGGAGATAACTCATTGCTTCAGGTGGAGAACAAAGGCTGGTCCGGTAACAATGCTCATAACCTTTTACCTTGAAAATTGTTTTCTATTCTCCAAAGCACTTTCCTCATCTTCTATCCCTCCATTAAATAGGTCCCCCTTTGTCCTCAAAATTTAAGACCAATTCCTTGGTTCAAGCCTCAAGAAACACCATAATTTTACCTGAACCCATCTTTCTAATCTATCCAACCTGTTTTCTCCTGTTTCTATTCACCAGCCTTTCCCCAGGTTGATTGCTACATTACCATATCCTGCCATTCCCCCACACTCACTGATTGTTTTCACATCTTTGCTTCTTTCAACATGCTGTTCCCTTCATCTATTTCCTCCCATTACTACATGTCCAAATTTACCCATTCTTCATGATCTACTTAATGCCATTTGTTTTCTAGAATTTTCCTGGATACGCTTCCCTTTCTCCTCTAGCTGGACATAACTATTCAATTCCATTTTACTTAAGAAACTATTGAGCTAAGTAGGCATGAGGGAGACAAAAAGGAATAACATATGGTCTGTCTCCTCCATCAGCTACCATGTATTTAGAAGGGCAGGTACATAAACCAAGTTACAAATGAGATATCAGCAAAATGATCAAGGACCCGCAGGGCCACCAAGGAGCCCATCATCTCTTGCCTCCTAATTTGTCTGATTCTTCACTTGCTCACTCCAAACCTTACAATTCCTTCTGCACCTAACAGTCAGAATGATCATTTAAATGTTCATCAGATACGATTTTCCTCTACTTAAAATCCTCCAGAGCTTTGTTATTGTGTTTGGAATAAAATCCAAACTCATCACCCTGACTTAGCCTTTTGAAACAGGACCTTGCCTACATTTCTGATCTTCTCACCCCATTATCTTCCCCTCTCACTTTGCTCCACCACACTAACCTTTCTGTTCCTTAAGCTGGCAAAATATTTCCCTTCTTAGACTTGGCATCAATTTTCTCCCCTTTCCTTTATCTACAATAACTCTTCCTGCTCTTTCCTGTTATTTAGGTATCAGTTTAAATACCTGGTTGATGAGAACTTCTCTGACCCATCCAGCCTAAATCAGCTCTTCAATTACTCTCTTCCAGCTTATTGCTGCCATTTTTCCTTTATTGGCTAGTTATCATCTATCTCTCCCACTAATATCAGCTGTAAGAGGACAAAGTCTGTGCCATGTTGTCCACAGTGTAGCCCCAAGACCTGGAACAAGGCCTGATGGAGAGTTGGCACTCAGTAAATATTTGTTGAATGAACAAAAGATAAGGTTTCATAGAAGAGTTGATAAGAGAATTTCACTGGTGCAGGGAAGGGCATTTTGGGCAAAGGGACTAGCACAAGTGAAAAGAAATGATGAGGAGAGTGGTTAGACAGCCTTCTGTACTTCCCGGTTGTGACACTTGGCCCATTTCATTAGAATTCCTTGCCTACTTGGCTATTTTCTCAAAGATTTTTTTTCTGAGGCTAGAGGACTTGTCTATCTAGCTGACCACTGCATTTTCAGTGTTCCAGCCCATTGTGAGTTCCCAACAGTTATGGAATGAATAAAAGGTCTAAAAGGAGGAGCAGTTGTATATAAGCCTCATTGTTAAGGCCCTTGGATGTTGAACAAAGGAGTTTATATTTTGTCCTTTAAAAAATGGGGAGCCATTGAAATTTTATCTTGTGGTGTTTTTAGTTTATTATTTTTTAAAGTAATCATTTACCTATTTATTTTTTACCTTTTGATTTTGAAATAACTACAGGTTCCCAGGAGGTTAACAAAGAAAGGTACAGGGAAGTCCCATGTACAATTCCCCTAGCCTCCTTCTATACAACTATGGTCATATAAGATATTAAACCACAGTACAATATCAAAAATTGTACAAAGAAATTGACATTGGCACAATTCATAGAGCTTATTCAGATTTCATCAGTTTATATGCAGTAATCTGTGTGTGTGTTTGTGTAGCTCTAAGCAATTTTATCACATGTGTAGCCTTGAGTAACTACCATCACAATCAAGATTATTGTGCTATCACCACAGGACTCCTTTGACTCATTCCCAATACTTGGCAACCACCAATCTGTTCTTCATCTCTTTAAATAGAGAGTTATTTCATGATTGTTAAATAAGTGGAATCATGCTATCTCATGCCTGTTGAGATTGGCTTTTTTTTCATTCAGCATAATTTCCTTGAGTTTCAAACAAGTTGTGGTGTGTATCCAGAGTCCATTTCTCAGCTAGCATCATACTCAACAGTGGAAAGCTGAAAACATTTCCTCTAAGATCAGGAACAAGAAAAGGATGTCCACTCTCACCACTTTTATTCAACATAATTTTGGAAGTTCTAGCCACCGCAATTAAAAAAAAATAGAAATAAAAGTAATCCAAATTGGAAAGGAAGAAGTAAACTGTCACTGTTTGCAGGTGACGTGATACTATACATAGAAAAATCCTAAAGACAACACCAGAAAACTACTAGAGCTCGTTAATGAATTTGGTAAAGTTATAGGATACAAAATTAATATACAGAAATCTGTTGCACTTCTTTACACTAGCAATGAAGTATTAGAAAGAGAAATTGAGGGAACAATCCCATTTACAATCGCATCAAAAAAATACAATACCTAGGAATGAACCTACCTAAGGAGGCAAAAGAACTCTACTCTGAAAACTATAAGACACTGATGAAAGAAATTGAAGACGACACAAACAGATGAAAAGATATACCATGTTCTTGGCTTGGAAGAATCAATATTGTTAAAATGACCATACCACTCAAGGCAATCTACAGTGCAGTCCCTATCACAATACGAAGAGCATTTTTCACAGAACTGGAACAAATAATTTAAACATTTGTATGGAAACACAAAAGATCTTGTATAGCCAAAATAATCTTGAGAAGGAAAAACACAGCTGGAGGAATCATGTTCCCTGGCTTCAGACTATCCTACAATACTATAGTAATCAAAACAATATGATAATGGCACAAAAATAGACACAGATCAATAGAATAGGAGAGCCCAGAATTAATTAATTAATTATTAATTAATAATTTATTGGTCAATAATAATTTGGTCAATTAATCCATGACAAAGGAAGCAAGACTATACAGTGGAGAAAAGACAGTCTCTTCAGTAAGTGGTGCTGGGAAAACTGGACAACTACATGTAAAAGAATGAAATTAGAACATTCTATAATACCATATACAAAAATAAAATCAAAATAGATTAAAGATCTAAATGTAAGGCCAGAAACTATAAAACTCCTAGAGGAAAGCATAGGCAGAACACACTTTGAAATCACAGCAATACTTTTTTGGATCAGTCTCCTAAAGGAAAGGAAGTAAAAGCAAAAATAAACAAATGGGACCTAATTAAACCTTAAAAAGCTTAAATTAAAAGCTTTTGCACAACAAAGGAAACCATTGAAGAAATGAAAAGACAACCTACTGTATTTGAGAAAATATTTGTAAATGATATGACCAATAAAGGATTAATATCCAACATGTATAAATAGCTCATACAACTCAATATAAAAAAAAAGCTCAATTAAAAAATGGGCAGAAGACTTGAATAGACATTTTTCCAAAGAGGAAATGCAGATGGCCAACAAGTACACAAAAAATGCTCAACATTGCTAATCATCAGGGAAATGCAAATCAATATCATAATGAGATATCACCTCACACCTGTCAGAAAGACTATCATCAAAAAGAACAAAAATAATGTTTGTTGGTGAGGATGTGGAGAAAAGGGAACCCTGTACAGTGTTGGTGGGAATATATATTGATGCAGCCACTGGGGAAAATAGTATGGAGGTTTCTCAAAAAACTAAAAATAGAACTACCATATGATCTAGCTATTCCACTCCAGGGTATATATCCAAAACAAAAACAGAAACAATTCAAAAAGATACACACATCCAATGTTCACGGCAATTGCCAAGATGTGGAAGCAACTTGTGTCCATCAACAGATGAATGGATAAAGAAGATGTGATACACACACACACACACACACACACACACACACACACACACGTATACACATATGAAATAGTGCCATTTGCAGCAACCAGTATGGACTTGGAGGGCATTACGCTAAGTGAAATAAATCAGACAGAGAAAGACAAATACTGTATGATATCACTTATATGTGGAATCTAAAAAGTAAAACAAATTAGTGAATATAACAAAAAAGAAGCAGACTCACAGATACAGAGAACAAAGTAGTTGTTACCAGTGGGAGGTGAGGGTTGATATAGGGATGGGGGAGTGGGAGGTACAAACTATTGGGTGTAATAGGCTGCAAGGATGTGTTGTACAACAGAATATACCCAATATTTAGAATATGACCAATATAACCAATATTTTTAAATAACTGTAAATAGATTATAATGTTTAATAATTTTTTAAGAAGTTCACTTCTTTTCATTGCTGAGTAGTGTTCCACAGTATGTTTGTTTGACCATTCTGCTTTCATAAGACATTTACAGTTTCCAGAAGATTTTTAACTAAGGGAATAGCATGCTGAGGTTTGTCTTCTAAGGAAAAAAATCTAGTGGCAGGAGGAGGAGGAACTGGATTGAAATGAGAGTTAACATAAAGAAGAGAAAGGGAAACAAATAGGAAGTCATTTGAATAGTAGGAGAGAGATGAGGGCTGGAATTAAGAAAGTGGCAAAGAGGGAAGAGAAGGTAATGGATTAAAGAGATATTGCTGAGGTAAACTTGACAGAAAGGGGTTTGTGATGGATTTGATGTAGAAGGGAAGGGAGAGGAAGACTCAAATATCACTTCAACTACCTGGCTTGGGTGCTTGCAAGATCAGCAATCCTACAAACTATAAAATGGTGTTCAGGAGAAAGACATTTGGGGAGAGGATAATGAATCCTATTTTGGACACCAAGAGTTTGAGAGGCTTAGCAATAGATCCAAGTAGGGGTGAGCAGTGGCTCAGGAGAGCGTTCTGGGGAGATTAAATGGAGAAGCTACCAGAATACAAGTTACATTTGAATCTATGGGTTGGATGAGATTGTCCAAGAAGTGACAGAAAGTTTAACAGAAGGCTGAAGACATAACCTTGGGAACATACACATTTAATGCTGCCAAGTTATGAAACATGAGAGGGAAACTTATTGTACTGCCGTAAGGTATTCACTGTGTGATCTTTTCAGGAGTAGGTCAGTAGACAGAGGCTTGGTGGGGCAGGTGAGGTAAAAAAAGAGAGGAGAAGCAATGAAAGCAAGAAGCATAACATGAGCCTTTGAGAAGTTTGGCAACAAAGGTGGAGAGAGGGTCAGGGTGGGACAGGATCTGCAGTACTCATCAAGAGCCCCAGGACACCTGGCTCTTCCTCTGACCATGGGCACACATACTACCCTTCAGGTATATCTTTTTTGTGCATCCACACAGGATCCTGGGAACCCCTCTTGCCACTGTGTCAAGAAGCTGCTACCAATTTATCCAAATAGTTCTTGACTAACACCTACTTGCCATTTGGGAGTCACCAAGGAATGTTGCTTTAGAACTCTGAGAAATGAACAAGTTTGTGAGTTAAGGACAAGCTAATGAATGAGGAGAGAAAAGGTGGGGAGCATGAGCATTGGCATAACTGATAGAACAAGGGCCCTGAGGTGGGGGAGAGCATTAAATGGAGAGGTCAGTCTTGGAGAAAGAATATTCCTTTCCTCTGAATCAGAAAGTAATTGGTTAAGGTGGGGAGAGATGATAGAGATTGGGATGTGCAGGGAGGGGTCTGAGGCCACAATTTTCTCAGTGAGGTAGGCGGTCATTGCAGTCAGAAACAAGAGAAGAGGGGTTGTTTGATTGCTTGAAGAGAGTGATAAAGATCCAGAGCAACCCTCTTTCTTTATAGTACCAGCCACCAACTGACCTACTACAGTATCTGTCTGAATTTTGGCTCTCTTTCCTCAGTGGGATATAAACTCCATGCAGACAACAGGTTGTTCTTATTCACTTTATATCCCCAGAAGTTAGAACAGTGTCTGATACATAGTAGGACTCAATGACTATTTATTGAATGGATGAAAGAGGAGGAGTAGAATGACTGGTGAGAATCACGGAGGACCCAGCTGAGTAATCCTTCCCTCTCCTGAGTGGCCCTCTCACCTGCACTCATCTCTGGCTGCCTTGTGTCTGAGTTATTTACAGTCACATCTTGTCTCTGTCCTGCAGTGAACATTCTTCAGGACCATGTCTGCATCCATCCTGGTGTGTGCACAACACAGGCTGAAGGAATGGACATGTGAATAGAATGCTAAGCAGCTTTGGCTGTTGCAAAGGTCCTTTTCACGTTGCATTAAAATCCAGCCTCTTGTGACGTCTATACATTGGTTGAAGTTTTGCAGTTTGGAATAAATAAAGCCTATTTGTTCTTCCTTTAGATAGCCCTTCAAATATTCGAATGGTTGTGGTGTCTTCCATACTCTCACCTCAGTAAAGGCAAGTGATGATGCTTGTAACTGTCCCTCATATGACTGGTTTCCAAACCCCCTGATACCCTGATCTCCCTGGGATGGGAACTCTTTGACCCTTGGGGTTGTTTAGACAGCATCAGATTATGCCTCCACGGAGAATCCAGGCATCCTAGGTCTAGAAGAAAATAGGTATGGCCTGAGGCCCTGTCTTTATCACCCTTTCCCAAAGTTTTAAAGTCAAGCTCTGTGTGAGGTCAAGTGAATCCTAAAATTAGGAGTGAGTCTGTCATTGGAGCTGACTTCTGCGCCAACAATGAGGCACCTCCCTGCCCAGCATGACAGTGACCCTGGGCCTGTTAAACAAGCTGCACTCTGCAAAGAGTTGTGCTTTATTCCTTTTTGGACAACAGAGGGAGATGACTGGCAGGCACCTCTGGCATTCCCCCTTTGAGTTTTAACAGATGAAGATAATAAATAAGGGGTCAATGTACTCCTGGGGTGTGGGTGAGAGATGCAGCCTTCTTACCACTATGCAGAATGGTTGAAGTTGTTTTGCTGAAACTCTCCTTTGTCTTTACCTCTCAGGACCAGGCTACTTGGGGAGTTCATTACGCAGATCTCACGTTTCAGTCAGAGGGAAAGAAAGTGGCCTCCAAAAAGCAAGGCTGTAACCCTGTAGCTAACCCAACGAGGTCCATTAAAAAAAAAGTTATTGAGGTACAATTAACATACAATAAGATACATAGGTCTTAAGAATTCAATTAGAAGAGTTTTGATAGTTTTAGGCACCTGTGTAACCACTACTCAAAGTAAGAGATAGAACATTTGTTCAACATAATATGTTTGAAATTTTATCATATTGTTGTACATATCAGTAGGTTATTCCTTTTTAATGATGAATAGTATTCCATTTCATGAGTAGGTCATATATATTATCCATTCTCCAATCAATGTGTTGTTTAAAGTTTTTGGCTATTATGAATAAAACTGCAATAAAAGTTGCAACTCCTGTTAGGTAGTGAAAAACAGTGAATGTATTTTAACCTTATGAGAAACTGACTAACAGTTTCAAAGTGAATGAGCCATTTATACATGCCCTAGCAATGTATGTGCGTTCAGTTGCTCCACATTCTTTAGTGATGTCAGTCATTTAAATTGTATCCATTCTAGTGGGTCTGTAGTGTTACCTCATTGTAGTTTTCATTAGCATTTTCTTATGACTAATGAGGATGAATGCTTTCTCTCATGCATTTTGGCCATTTTTATATCTCTTTTGGTGAAGTGTCTTTTCAAATCTTTTGCCCATTTTATAAATTGAATTACTTGCTTTTTTATTCTTCATTTGTAGTATTTCTTTATATATTCTGGATTTGTAAGATATGTGCTGTATATTTTTTTTCCCAGTCTATGGACTATCTATTAATTTTCTTAATGGTTTCTTTTGATGAGGAGAATGGTTTAATTTTGATGATATCAATATTTTCTTTTATCGTTAGTGCAGGGTGGTTTAATTTTCATGTGAGAGGTTGTTTTTAGCCGTGAGACATGGTATGTCTAGGAGCCCAAAAAGAGTCTTGGATAATTGGGAGTGGGTGGGAGATATAGACCCTTCACCTACTAAGGGTACAACAGCCCTGCAGCTTGCTGCTTTGAAAAGGCACCAGGTTAGTGATTAATAAGGAGATCTGGGTTCAAGCCCTGGCTCAGCAATTTACTAATTGAGTAACCAATTTATTCATCTGCAAAATGGGGGTAATCATGCTTGCTCATGACATCATAGTGGGCTTTGAATAGTGGAATTTGAATAAACTCTGAAAGCCATAAAATACTCCACAGGTGGTCTTGAGTATTACAATATCAATATCAATTATTACCACTATTATTATCCTCAGCCCTCCAGTAGTCCATTATCCTGCTTGTGTTATCTTATCCTTCCTCTCCACCCAGCCCTCACTCCTGAGCACCTCATTGCTCAAGAGCATCTTTCTTAGGGGACAGGCAGGAAGGAAAGATTGCAAAACTCAAACCCATCTCATCTCTTGTTTGCATTTCCAGGAAAAGTTCTTGAGGTCTGTTAGTCCCATGGGGCTGTGCTGGGCTCTGCAATAGGAGGGCCATGAGAGGACTTGAGAGGCTGACAAATCATGGAGATTCCCATGGGGCAAACCCCGAGCAGCTGCCATGCTGTCTTGCCTTTTCACCTCTAATGTCTCCTCTCGTTGTTTTTCGCCTGCACATCTCAATTTTTAACATATTTTTCCACCAAAAGAAAATCTCATTTATGTGACTGTAGGTAATTATTTTGTCAGGAGACAGACCTTATTTCCCCCTAAGTTAACATACTAAGTTCATGAATTACAGCTAAAAGTAAAGGATGCTGCTGCTGTTGTTGCCATTAGCCTGTGCATTTTTATAATTGGCTTTTTAAATGTTGAAATTATGTGGGTATCTCCGTTCCTGCCTCTGAGGGGCCCAGGCAGTTGGGGACCCTGACAGGGAGTTCCTGCTCATTGCAGTTAGTGTCTTTCAGAAAAGCTACATAGAGGGAATTTTTATTTTTTTCTTCAAGGCACAGTTTTCCTTCTTAGAAGGAGCAAAGGAAGCAGGCAGGAAATCTCTTTATGAAGTAATCTGTCAATTTGTGATGGTAATGATCTATTTCCAAGCTTGGGATACTTGGAAAACACCCTCATTACATGCCTGCTGAGCTGGTGGCTTAGAGCTCCTTAGACCCAGAAGTGTTGAGCTGGGACATACACACCAGAGCTCCTCACGCGGCCACCCACTGGCCAAACCTGGGGCCCACCAGACTGTGGTAACCCTGGAATCTTCCCCAAAGATGGAAAATGCTGTCTCTTCTGGGCTGGGCCTGGTGGCACAGGTGTCAGTCTTTGTTATCTTCCTCCAGAAGATGCTTAAAGCATAAAGCTGTCTAAGAAAGTCTACAGTCTTACTTTTCATCTCCTGAATTTATGGAGGAGTAGAAAAACTCCAGACCAAATTTTTGAATCTAGACCCTTTCCCCACTCTGAGATGGGACCTCCAGGGCTTACCAGGGCATGTGACCTGCCTAAGTCACCTGAGACTAAATTGGGAGAGGGAGGAAATGCAGGCAGGACAAATGGTCCTCACCTGGCTACAGCATCACTAAACAATGAATCCAGCAAACAGAAGGTGTTAAGGGAAGTGGTATGATCCTCAAGGCTTCAAAGCAGGAGTGGTCTCTGTTCTCTGTGTGGATCTGACAGAGGAGAATTGGAAGGTCAGGGGAGGCAGCAAAGATAAGCCAGCGGCTGGGGGTCACATTACAAAGCTGAAAGGAAGAAGTGGAGAAACCAAGAACAGGCAAAAGAAAGATCAGAGAGAGCTATTATTATGTAATATGCCCATTGCAGACAGACAGGCGGCACTGGCCCTTCATCTTTCTTAACCTTAGATTCCAAGAAAGCCTTTGTTGTAGCCTGATCAGTCACACACAGGCACAGGCTGGGGTGAATGTCAAAGTCCCAGTAAATCCTACTCTGGACAAGAGGGTAAACTTGGGAAACATCTGAAACTTTTTCAGGTTAGGGAACTGACACACTCAGCCCTATCCTAGTTATCGTCTTCCCAAACTTAGCTCCCTTCTGTTGCCCCCAACTCCAAACCAAGCACCTGAGAGGACAGTGGGAAAATGGGGTTGCTTCCAGCACCACAAGAGCAACGCGTATGAGGCCCCAACCTGCCCACATACTTGGCAGGCAGCACCCTAGACTCATGCCAACTTGAGCTGAGTGAAGAGTGAAAAACCAGTCCATCAAAGAGCTGCTTTGTCTATGTGACACCAAAACAACCAGTTGTTTACACTGGTACCACATGGGGCCAAGAGCTGTTTTGACTGAAATCAGCTCCTCTGACTTTGTGCATCGCCCATAGCCTGCATTTCACACCACGTGGAGGGAAGGTTAGATCAGTAGGTCAGAGCATCTCTCAGACCCAGCCCGAATGAGATGGGCTCTGTTTGTGTGTCCTCCTCTTACAGGACCAAGTGTAGGCTTTGTCCACTGCCACAGCTCTGAGTGTACACGTGGTATCAGTAGGTGTCCTTGAATGAAACACATCACAGACGGGAGAGAGGTGAAGGAACAATGCACTGTGCTTGCAACCAAGAGGATGGAAACCAGAGCTGAAGAGGGACAGATGCTCAGCTAACAGTTTGGCATTTGAGAAATGTCTTAGGGAAGCTAATCACAGCCTGCACTTGGCTTAACCCATTTATGGGTTCTAAGCAAGTCTCGAATGAGCAGCTTCTCAAGTAGGCAAATGCCAGGGATGAATGTGGACCATGGGAGACACAGAGAAACACTTGCCACTTCCTGCTATGGAACCTGTGCCAGGTGTGGCCTCTCTGGGGGTCATTTGAGGTTGGCCTTTTGATTTCTTGGGTCCCATCAAATGGCTCTGATTTTAGATAATATTCTTAATCTTTTGACAAAATCTAGAGAAAACAAGGAAAAAGACCACAAAATATCTAAGACATCAGATTAAATTTCCCTCTCCTGCACACACACAGTGTTTTAAAGTTTCTGACAGTTTTCCCAGTCATCACATTGCCAGGAAAGCTCTTGCCCTAGATACCCACAAACTCACCACCTGCCTCCCCTCAGTTCCTTCAATTCCACTTAAGTGGTCCTTCTCAGAGAGACTTTCCTGGATACCTGGTCTAAACTTCACCATCAGCCTCTGCTCCTGCCACTTCCATCTCCCTCTCCTGCTTTATTTTTCTCCTTGGCATTTACCATCATCTAACACACTAAATATTTACTTATTTGTCTTATCTGTTTTCTGCCTTCCCCCTGCCTAGAATGTAAACTCCAGGAGGGCAGGGAGTTTTTCCATGCGCCCTGCTGGTTCACTGTTGTATGCAGCCAGGACAGCACCTGGTGCAGGGTGAATGATCAATATGTATTTGTTGAATGAGTTAGTAATTGCTTTCTGTCCTTTAAGTAGAGCAGATATCTCCATTTTACAATTGAGGACATTTAGGCAGAGTGTCTCCATGCTCCTGATCTCCAGGGTTTTGAAAAAGAAATATTTATTTTTTCTTGCAAAATAAAGACTATTTTTTTCTTGGAGTATAATTGCTTTACAATGTTTTGTTAGTTTCTTCTGTAAAGCAAAGTGAATCAGCTATATGTATACATATATTCCTTCCCTCTTGAGCCTCCCTCCACCTCCCCCCACCCCATCCCACCCCTCTAGGTCATCACAGAGCACTGGGCTGAACTCTCTGTGCTATACAGCAGCTTCCCACTAGTTATCTATTTTACTCATGGTAGTGTGTATATGTTAATGCTATTCTCTCAATTTGTCCCACCCTCTCCTTCCCCCCACTGTGTCCACAAGTTCATTCTCTGTGCCTGTATCTCTTTTCCTGCCCTGAAAATAGGTTTATCAGTAACATTTTTCTAGATTCCATATATATGCGTTGATATACGATATTTGTTTTTCTCTTTCCGACTTACTTCTCTCTGTATGACACTCTCTAAGTTCATCCACATCACTACAAATGACCCAATTTCATTCCTGTTTATGGCTGAGTAATATTCCATTGTATATATGTACCACGTCTTCTTTATCCATTCATCTGTGGATGGACATTTAGGTTGCTTCCATGTCATGGCTATTGTAAATAGTGCTGGAATGAACACTGGTATACATGTATCTTTTTTTTTCACACACACACACTGTATTTTATTTTTACAAGAGGTAAAAAAACTGACACCAAGCATTATAAGTGGATAACCACAACAAAAACAACAAAGATTGCAATTACCAAACATGAAACACACTCATACTATGTCATAATATTGACATTCAGTCCAGCAATCCTCCACTGTAACAACTCCTTTACTTTGCAGTGAAAATTGATTTGTATACTTTTTGCTTCTAATTCCTTCTGTGATTTTTTTTTTATTCAAACAGAAAGTCACAAAAATTATAATCATCCTCATCAGTTCACTCAGTCCCATGTATTTAATTTTTTTATCTTGATCTTTTGTTAGCGCTTTTATGAATTCATCAGGTTTCCATTAGAGTTCTGAAAATGCTTATTCATTCAGTTCAGTAGTATAGTCAGTTACCAGAAACCTGTACTTGTCAGAGTCTTTTCCATGAATTCCTTGGAGATGAAACCCTTTTATAGGAACATTTTTGCAAAAGCATCCGAGTACACCCAGAAATGTCTGTAAATGACAAAAGACTTAAAAATGACCACAGTTAAAGATTTGATGAAAGTTCATAATAATGCAATTGACAAGGAAATTTAGTTATTTCTGTGATAAACATTTTAAAGTAATAACTAGAATTATGACATTATACCAGAACATATAAGATTTTTAGAAAAGTCATGTAATGTCTGAAATATTTATATTAACATATTTCCATACAAATAACCCAAAGAAAGTTTAGTATTAGTTGGTTTCCTTGTTTGTTTGTTTGTTTATGCTGCAGGTTCTTATTAGTCATCAATTTTATACACATCAGTGTATACATATCAATCCCAATCGCCCAATTCAGCACACCACCATCCCCACTCCACCATGGTTTTCCCCCCTTGGTGTCCATACCTTTGTTCTCTACATCTGTGTTTCAACTTCTTCCCTGAAAAACGGTTCACTGTACCATTTTTCTAGGTTCCACATACATGCGTTAATATACAATATTTGTTTTTCTCTTTCTGACTTACTTCACTCTGTATGACAGTCTTTTTTGTTTTTTTAACATCTTTTTGGAGTATAATTGCTTTACAATGGTGTGTTAGTTTTTGCTTTATAACAAGGTGAATCAGTTATACGTATAAACATGTTCCCATATCTCTTCCCTCTTGCGTCTCCCTCCCTCCCACCCTCCCTATTCCACCCCTCTACGTGGTCGCAAAGCACTGAGCTGATCTCCCTGTGCTATGCGGCTGCTTCCCACTAGCGATCTATTCTACATTTGGTAGTGTATATATGTCCATGCCACTCTCCCACTCTGGTATGACAGTCTTTAGATCCATCCACGTCTCAACAAATGACCCAATTTCGTTCCTTTTTATGGCTGAGTAATATTCCATTGTATATATGTATCACAACTTCTTCATCCATTTATCTGTCAATGGGCACTTAAGTTGCTTCCATGACCAGGCTATTGTAAATAGTGCTGCAATGAACATTGGGGTGTCTGTGTCTTTTTGAATTATGGTTTTCTCTGGGTATATGCCCAGTAGTGGGATGGCTGGATCATATGGTAATTCTATTTTTAGTTTTTTAAGGAACCTCCATACTATTCTCCATAGTGGCTGTACCAATTTACATTCCCACCAACAGTGCAAGAGGGTTCCCTTTTCTCCACATGCTCTCCAGCATTTGTTGTTTGTAGATTTTTCTGATGATGGGTATTCTAACTGGTGTGAGGTGATACCTCATTGTAGTTTTGATTTGCATTTCTCTAATAATTAGTGATGTTGAGAAGCTTTTCATGTGCTTGTCAGCCATCTGTATGTCTTCTTTGGAGAAATGTCTATTTAGGTCTTTTGCCCATTTTTGGATTAGGTTGTTTGCTTCTTTAATATTGAGCTGCATGAGCTGTTTATATATTTTGGAGATTAATCCTTTGTCTGTTGATTCATTTACAAATATTTTCTCCCATTCTGAGGGTTGTCTTTTCATCTTGTGTATGGTTTCCTTTGCTGTGCAAAAGCTTTGAAGTTTCATTAGATCCCATTTGTTTATTTTTGTTTTTATTTCCATTACTCTAGGAAGGGGATCAAAAAAGATCTTGCTGTCATTTATGTCAAAGAATGTTCTGCTTATGTTTTCCTCTAAGAATTTTATAGTGTCTGATCTTACATTTAGGTCTTTAATCCATTTTGTGTTTATTTTTGTGTATGGTGTTAGGGAGTGTTCTAATTTCATTCTTTTACATGCAGCTGTCCAGTTTTCTCAGCACCACTTACTGAAGAGACTGTCTTTTCTCCATTGTATATCTTTGCCTCCTTTGTAATAGATTAGTTGAACATAGGTGCATGGGTTTATCTCTGGGGTTTCTATCTTGCTCCATTGATGTACATTTCTGTTTTTGTGCCAGTACCATATTGTCTTGATTACTGTAGCTTGGTAGTATAGTCTGAAGTCAGGGAGTGTGATTCCTCCAGCTCCATGTTTTTCCTTTAAGACTGCTTCAGCTATTCGTCGTCTTCTGTGTCTCCATACAAATTTTGAGATGATATTTTCTAGTTCCATAAAATATGCCATTGGTAATTTGATAGGGATTGAATTGAATCTTTAGATTGCTTTGGGTAGTATAGTCATTTTCACAATATTGATTCTTCCAATCCAAGAACATGGTATATTTCTCCATCTGTTGGTGTCATCTTAAATTTTTTTCATCAGTCTCTTATAGTTTTCTGCTTATAGGTCTTTTGTCTTCCTAGGTAGGTTTATTCCTAGGTATTTTATTCTTTGTGTTGCAATGGTAAATGGGAGTGTTTCCATAATTTCTTCTTCAGATTTTTCATCATTAGTGTATAGGAATGGAAGAGATTTCTGTGCATTAACTTTATATCCTGCAACTTTACCAAATTCATTTATTAGCTCTAGTAGTTTTCTGGTTGCATTTTTAGAATTCTCTATGTATAATATCATGACATCTGCAAACAGTGACAGTTTTACTTCTTCTTTTCCAATTTGTATTCCTTTTATTTCTTTTTTTCTGATTGCCATGGCTAGGACTTCCAAAACTATGTTGAATAATAGTGGTGAGAGTGGACATCCTTTTCTCGTTCCTGATGTTAGAGGAAATGCTTTCAGTTTTTCACCATTGAGAATGATGTTTGCTGTGGGTTTGTCGTATATGGCCTTTATTATGTTGAAGTAGGTTCCCTCTATGCCCACTTTCTGGAGAGTTTTTATCATAAATCGGTGTTGAATTTTGTCAAAAGCTTTTTCTATTGAGATGATCATATGGCTTTTATTCTTCAATTTGTTAATATGGTGTATCACACTAATTGATTTGCATATATTGAAGAATCCTTGCATCCCTGGGATAAATCCCACTTGATCATGGTGTATGATCCTTTTAATGTGGTGTTGGATTCTGTTTGCTAGTATTTTGTTGAGGATTTTTGCATCTATATTCATCAGTGATATTGGTCTGTAATTTTCTTTTTTGTAGTATCTTTGTCTAGTTTTGGTATCAGGGTAATGGTGGTCTCATAGAATGAGTTTCGGAGTGTTCCTTCCTCTGCAATTTTTTGGAAGAGTTTGAGAAGGATGGGTGTTAGCTCTTCTCTAAATGTTCAATAGAATTCACCTGTGAAGCCATCTGGTCCTGGACTTTTGTTTGTTGGAAGATTTTAATCACAGTTTCAATTTCATTACTTGAGATTGGTCTGTTCATATTTTCTATTTCTTCCTGGTTCAGTCTTGGAAGGTTATACCTTTCTAAGAATTTGTCCATTTCTTCCAGGTTGTCCATTTTATTGGCATAGTGTTGCTGGTAGTAGTCTCTTAGGATGCTTTGTATTTCTGCAGTGTCTGTTGTAACTTCTCCTTTTTCATTTCTAATTTTATCGATTTGAGTCCTCTTCCTCTTTTTCTTGATGAGTCTGGCTAATGGTTTATCAATTTTGTTTATCTTCTCAAAGGACCAGATTTTATTTTTATTGATTGTTGATATTGTTTTCTTTGTATTTTATTTATTTCTGCTCTGATCTTTATGATTTCTTTCTGTCTGCTAACATTGGATTTTGTTTGTTATTCTTTCACTGATTCTTTTAGGTGTATAGTTAGATTGTTTACTTGAAATTTTTCTTGTTTCTTGAGGTAGGTTTGTATAGCTATAAACTTCCCTTTTAGAACTGCTTTTGCTGCATCCCATAGGTGTTGGATCGTCTTGTTTTCATTGTCATTTTTCTCTAGGTATTTTTTGATTTCCTCTTTGATTTCTTCAGTGATCTGTTGGTTATTTAGTAACATTTTGTTTAGACTCCATGTGTTTGTGTTTTTTACATTTTTGTCCCTGTAATTCACTTCTAATCTCATAGCATTGTGGTCAGCAAAGATGCTTGATATGATTTCAATTTTCTTAAATTTACTGAGGCTTGATTTGTGACCCAAGTTGTGATCTATCTTGGAGAATGTACCGTGCGCACTTGAGAAGAAAGTGTAATCTGCTCTTTTTGGATGGAATGTTCTGTAAATATCAGTTAAATCTATCTGGTCTATTGTGTCATTTAAAACTTCTGTATTCTTATTTATTTTCTTTTTGTTTTCTTATTTTCATTTTGGATAATGTGTCCATTGGTGTAAGTGAGGTGTTAAAGTCCCCCATTATTATTGTGTTACTGTCGATTTCCTCTTTTATAGCTGTTAGTAGTTGCCTTATGTATTGAGGTGCTCCTATGTTGGGTGCATATATATTTATAATTGTTATATCTTCTTGGACTGATCCCTTGATCATTATGTAGTGGCCTTCCTTGTCTCTTGTAACATTCTTTATTTTAAAGTCTATTGTATCTAATATGAGTATAGCTACTCCAGCTTTCTTCTGATTTCCATTTTCAAGGAATATCCTATTTCATCCCCTCACTTTCAGTCTGTATGTGTCCCTAGGTCTGATGTGGGTCTCTTGTAGACAGGATATATATGGGTCTTGTTTTTGTATCTATTCAGCAAGCCTCTTTCTTTTGATTGGAGCATTTAATCCATTCACATTTAGGTAATTATTGATATGTATGTTCCTGTGACCATTTTCTTAATTGTTTTGGGTTTGTTTTTGTAGGTCCTTTTCTTCTCTTGTGTGTCCCACTTAGAGAAGTTCCTTTAGCATTTGCTGTACAGCTGGTTTGGTGGTACTGAATAATCTTAACTTTTGCTTGTCTGTAAAGCTTTTGATTTCTCCATTGAATCTGAATGAGATCCTTGCTGGATAGAGTAATCTTGGCTGTAGGTTCTTCCTCTTCATCACTTCAAGTATATCATGCCACTCCCTTCTGGCTTGTAGAGTTTCTGCTGAGAAATAAGCTGTTAACCTTATGGGAGTTCCCTTTTATGTTATTTGTTGTTTTTCCCTTGCTGCTTTCAATAATTTTTCTTCTTTAATTTTTGCCTATTTGATTATTATGTGTCTCGGCTTCTTTCTCCTTAGGTTTATCCCTTATGGAACTCACTGCACTTCCTGGACTTGGGTGGCTATTTCATTTCTGATGTTAGGGAACTTTTCGACTATAATCTCTTCAAATATTTTCTCTGGTCCTTTGTCTCTCTCTTCTCCTTCCTGAACCCCTATAATGCGAATGTTGTTGCATTTAATATTTTCCTAGAGGTCTCTTAGGCCGTCTTTATTTCTTTCCTTTCTTTTTCTTTATTATGTTTGGCAGCAGTGAATTCCACCATTCTGTCTTCCAGGTCACTTATCTGTTCTTCTTTCTCAGTTATTCTGCTATTGATTCCTTCTAATGTAGTTTTCATTTCAGTTTTTGTAGTGTTCGTCTCTGTTTGTTCTTTAATTCTTCTAGGCCTTTGTTAAACATTTCTTGCGTCATCTCGATCTTTGCCTACATTTCTCTTCTGAGGTCCTGGATCATCTTCACTATCATTATTCTGAATTCTTTTTCTGGAAGGTTGCCTATCTCCACTTTATTTAGTTGTTTTTCTGGGGTTTTATCTTGTTCCTTCATCTAGTACATAGCCCTCTGCCTTTTCATCTTGTCTATCTTTCTGTGAATGTAGTTTTTGTTCCACAGACTGCTGGATTGTAGTTCTTCTTGCTTCTTCTGTCTGCCCTCTGGTGGATGAGTCTATCTAAGTGGTTTGATGGGAGGGACTGGTGCTGGGTAGAGCTGACTGTTGCTCTGGTGGGCAGAGCTCAGTAAAACTTTACTGCACTTGACTGTTGATGGGTGGGGCTGGGTTCCCTTCCTGTTGTTGTTTGGCCTGAGGCAAACCAACACTGGAGCCTACCTGGGCTCTTTGCTGGGGCTAATGGCAGACTCTGGGAGGGTTAATTCTAAGGAGTACTTCCCAGAAATTCTGCTGCCAGTGTCCTTGTCCCCACAGTGAGCCACAGCCACCCCCCACCTCTGCAGGAGACCCTCCAACACTAGCAGGTAGGTCTGGTTCAGTCTCCCCTGGGGTCACTGCTCCTTCCCCTGGGTCCCGATTCAGACACTACTTTGTGTGTGCCCTCCAAGATTGGAGTCTCTGTTTCCCCCAATCCTGTTGAAGTTCTGCAATCAATTCCCACTAGGCTTCAAAGTCTGATTCTCTAGGAATTCCTCTTCCTGTTGCCAGACCCCCAGGTTGGGAAGCCTGGCATAGGGCTCAGAACCTTCACTCCAGTAGGTGGACTTCTGTGGTATAAGTGTTCTCCAGTCTGTGAGTCACCCACTCAGCAGTTATGGGATTTGATTTTACTGTGATTGCACCCCTCCTACCATCTCGTTGTGGCTTCTTTGTCTTTGTATGTGGAGTATCTTTTTTGGTGGCTTCCAGTGTCCTCCTGTTGATGATTGTCCAGCAGCTAGTTGTGATTCTGGTGTTCTCCCAAGAGGGAATGAGAGCACGTCCTTCTACTCCACCATCTTGCTTCCTGTCTATCTTTTTGAATTATGGTTTTCTCATGGTATATGTCCAGTAGTGGGATTGCTGGGTCATATGGTACTTCTATTTTTAGCTCTTTAAGGAACCTCCATACTGTTCTCCAAAGTGGCTGTATCAATTTACATTCCCACCAACAGTGCAAGAAGGTTCCCTTTTCTACACACCCTCTCCAGCATTTATTGTTTGTAGATTTTTTGATGATGGCCATTCTCACCAGTGTGAGGTGAAACCTCATTATAGTTTTGATTTGCCTTTCTCTAATTATTAGTGATGTTGAACATCTTTTCATGTGTTTGCTGGCCATCTGTATGTCTTTCCTTGAGTAATGTCTATTTAGGTCTTCCATCCATTTTTGGATTGGGTTGTTTGTTTTTTTGATATTGAACTTCAGAGCTGCTTGCATATTTTGGATATTAATCCTTTGTCAGTTGTTTCATTTGCAAATACCTTCTCCCATTCTGAGGGTTGTCTTTTGGTCTTGTTTATGGTTTCCTTTATTGTGCAAAAGCTTTTAAGTTTCATTAGGTCCTATTTATTTACTTTTGTTTTTATTTCCATTATTCTAGGAGTTGGGTCAAAAAGGATCTTGCTGCAATTTATGTCAAAGTGTGTTCTGCCTTTTTATTCTAAGAGTTGTATAGCGTCTGGACCATATTCTTGGATTGGAAGAATCAAGATTGTGAATATGACTATACTACCCAAAGCAATCTACAGATTCAATGAAATCCCTATAAAACTACCAATGGCATTCTTCACAGAACTAGAACAAAAAGTTTCACAATTTGTATGGAAACACAAAAGACCCAGAATAGCAAAAGCAATCTTGAGAAAGAAAAACAGAGCTGGAGGAATCAGGCTCCCTGACTTCAGACTATTCTACATAGCTACAGTAATCAAGACAGTATGGTACTGGCACAGAAACAGAAATATAGATCAATGGAACAGGACAGAAAGCCCGGAGATAAACCCTCACACATATGGTCACCTTATCTTTGACAAAAGAGTTAAAAATATACAGTGGAGAAAGGACAGCCTCTTTAATAAGTGGTGCTTGGAAAACTGGACAGCTATGTGTAAAGAATGAAATTAGAACACTTTCTAACACTGTACAAAACAATTGAAAAAGAAACATTTCTGATGACTAAGATTCTGTTTTTTTTTTTTTTTTTTTAAATCTCCCTCAGGTGAGATGGGAAGACTATGGGTGCTGAAGTTAGGTAGTTCCCTTCCTCCACATGGAAGTCTAGAGTGGGCTGGAGTTGAGTATAACCTTTCCTGTCTGTTTGTGGGGCTTTGGTAAAATAGTTTTCCGTGAGGACAGGCCTTTAACAGGAAGAGAACAGAATGTTCTGGGCATATTTCAAAATGGCTACTTTTCTCCTCTCCTTGATGAGAGCTTTAGGGGATCTTTTCTGTTCTTCACTGTGAGAACCTGGTAGGGCTCTTGGAGGTAAAACTGGCAAAAGTGTTGTGTCCCTCAAGTCTGGGCACCATGGGCACTCTTAACTCTTGCTTTTGTCTGCCCTGAGCCCTCAGCAGTCCATCAACTGTAGGTTAAGCATTTCTATTCAGGACTGGTTCCAGCAGAGGCTTCTGCTCTGGTAAGCTGTGATTCTCTGTATCTACCTGTCTGTCTTTCTAATTTTGGGCCAGAAGTTTTCCCTGTAACCTCCATTCTTTGATGAATCTGAGAAGAGTTCTTTGTTTTGTTTGTTTAGCTTTTTCCTTGTGAGGATGAGTGATAACTTTCAAGCTCCTTACATGCCAGATTAGACTTAAAAACATTTTTTTTCCTGTTAAGTTTTGAGAGTTCTTTTTATATGTATTCTAGATACCAGTCCTTTGTCAAATATGTGGTTTGCAAATATTTTCTCCCAGTCTGTAGCACCACATCCTCTTCATGTGTTGTATGATAGAGGAAATTTTTTAAATTCTGATGAGGTCCAAATTATCATTTTTTCCTTCTATAGATCATGCTTTTACTGTCAAATCTAAGCACTTTATACCTAGCTCTAGATCCTGAAAATATTCAGTTGTCTTTTTCCTGAAGATTATATAGTTTAAAATCTACATTTTAGTAGATTTAGGATACATGATCCATTTTCAATTAATTTTTTAAAAAAATATTTATTTTATTTTTGGCCATGTTGGTTCTTTGTTGCTGCATGCAGGCTCTTCTGTGGTTGCAGCGAGTGGGGGCTACTCTTCATTGCACTGCATGGGCTTCTCACAGTGGGAGCTTCTCTTGTTGCAGAGCATGGGCTCTAGGGGCATGGGCTTCAGTAGTTGTTGCACACAGGCTCAGTAGTTGTGGCTCATGGGCTCTAGAGAGCAGGCTCAGTAGTTGTGGTGCATGTGCATAGTTGTTCCACGGCATCTTCTAAGACCAGGGTTCGAACCTGTGTCTCCTGCATTGGCAGGCAGATTCTTCACCACTGTACCACCAGGGAAGCCCTCAATTAATTTTTGTATAAGGTGTGAGGTTCAGGTTGAGGTTCTATTTCTGCCTTAGGACTGTTCAGATTATCAATTACACCTTGACTGAGGTTTGGTAATGTGTGGTTTTTGAAGAATTTTTCCATCTCTTTTAAGCTGTCAAATTTATGAGTGTTAAAAAATATTTGTAGTATTCTCTTACTATCCTTTTAATGGCTGCAGGATCTATGATGATATCCTGTTTTATTCCTGATATTGGTGGTTTATGGGGTTGTTTTCTCATCAGTCTACATAAAGGTTTATCAATTTTATTAATTTTGTTCAATTAACCAACATTTTGTTTTATAGATAATTTTTATTGTTTTCCTAAATTCAATTTTATAGATTCCTGCCCTAATCCTTATTGTTTCCTTCCTTCTCCTTGCTTTGGGTTATTTTGCTCTTCTTCTTATAGTTTCTTGACATAGGAAGTTAGTTTATTGATTTGAGATCTTTCCACTTTTTAAATTTTTTAAAATTAATTTTATTGTCCTATAGTTGCTTTACAATGTTGTGTTAGCTTCTACTGCACAGCAAAATGAATCAGCCAAACATATACATATATCCCCTCCCTTTTGGCTTTCCCTCCCATTTAGGACACCACAGGGCATTAAGTAGAGTTCCCTGTGCTATACAATATGTTACCATCAGCTGTGTATTTTATACATAGTATCAGTAGTGTATATGTGTCAATTCCAATCTCCCAATTCTTCCCATCCCACCCCTTTCCCCCTTGGTATCTATACATTTTTTTCTCTATTTCTGCTTGGCAAATAAGGTCACCTATACCATTTTTCTAGATTCTCCATATATGCATTAATATATGATATTTGTTTTTCTCTTTCTGACTTACTTCACTCTGTATGATACTCTCTAGGTCCACCCACGTCTCTAAAAATGACCCAATTTTGTTCCTCTTTATGGCTGAGTAATATTCCATTCTACATATGTACCGTATCTTCCTTATCTATTCCTCTGTTGATGGACATTTAGGTTGCTTCCATGTCCTGGCTATTGTAAATAGTGCTGTTATGAATATTGGAGTGCATGTGTCTTTTTGAATTATGGTTTTCTCAGGGTACATGCCCAGTATTGGGATTGCTGGTTGATATGGTAGTTCTATGTATAGTTTTTTAAGGAACCTCCATACTGTTTTTCATAGTGACTGTATCAATTTACATTCCCACCAACAGTAAGAGGGCTCACACCCTTCCCAGCTTTTCTTATTTTTATATTTTTTGATGATGGCCATTCTGACAGTGTGAGGTGATACCTCATGGTACTTTTGATTTGCATTTCTCTGCTAGTGATGTTGAGCATCTTTTCATGTACATCTTGACCATCTGTATGTCTTCTTTGGAGAAATGTCTATTTAGGTCTTCCACCCAGTTTTTGATTGCGTTGTTTGTTTCTTTGATATTGAGCTGCATGAGCTGCTTATATATTTTGGAGATTAATCCTTTGTCAGTTGCTTCATTTGCAAGTATTTTCTCCCATTCTGAGGGTTGTCTTTTAATCTTGTTTATGGTTTCCTTTGCTGTACAAGAGCTTGTAAGTTTAATTAGGTCCCATGTGTTTATTTTTTAATTTTCATTACTGTAGGAGGTGGGTCAAAAAGATCCTGCTATGATTTATGTCAAAGAGTGTTTTACCTATGTATTCCTCTAAGAGTTTGATAGTGTCTGGCCTTACATTTAGGTCTTTAATCCATTTTGAGTTTATTTTTGTGTATGGTGTTAAGGAGTGTCCCAATATCATTCTTCTACATGTAGCTGTCCAGTTTTCCCAGCACCACTTATTGAAGAGGCTGTCTTTCCTCCATTGTATATTTTTATCTCCTTTGTCATAGATTAGGTGACCAAAGGTGTGTTGGGTTATCTCTGGGCTTTCTATCCGGTTCCATTGATCTATAATTCTGTTTCTGTGCCAGTACCACACTGTCCTGATTACTGTAGCTTTGTAATATATTCTGAAGTTAGGAAGCCTGATTCACCAAGTTCCGTTTTTTAATCTCAAGATTGCTTTGGCTATTTGGGGTCAGTTGTGTTTCCATACAAATTGTAAAATTTTTTGTTCTAGTTCTGTGAATAATGCCATTGATAATTTGATAGGGATTGTATTGAATCTGTACATTGCTTTGGGTAGTATAGTCATTTTCACAAATTGATTCTTTCAATCTAAGAACATGGTATATCTCTCCACCTGTTTGTGTCGTCTTTGATTTCTTTCATCAGTATCTTATAGTTTTTTGTGTACAGGTCTTTTGTCTCCTTAGGTAGGTTTATTCCTAAATATTTTGATATATTCTTTTTGTTGCAATGGTAAATGGGATTGTTTCCTTAATTTCTCTTTCTGATTTTTGTTGTTAATGTATAGGAATGAAAGAGATTTCTGTGTATTAATTTTGTATCCTGCAACTTTACTAAATTCATTGATTAGATCTAGTAGTTTTCTGGTGGCATCTTTAGGAATTTTTATGTATAGGATCACATCATCTGCAAACAGTGAGATTTTACTTCTTCTTTTCCAATTTGAAGTCCTCTTATTTCTTTTTCTTCTCTGACTGCTGTGGTTAGGACTTCCAAAACTATTTTGAGTAAGAGTGGTGAGACAAGGGGTGAGACACCCTTTTCTTTTTCCTGATGTTAGAGGAAATGCTTTCAGTTTTTTACCATTTAGAATAATGTTTGCCGTGAGTTTGTCATATATGGCCTCTATTATATTGAGGTAGGTTCGCTCTATACCCACTTTGTGGAGAGTTTTTATCATAAATGGGTGTTGAATTTTGTCCAAAACTTTTTCTACATCTACTGAGATCATATGGTTTTTATTCTTCAATTTGTTAATATGGTGTATCACATTGATTGATTTGTGTATATTGAAGAATCCTTGCATTTCTGAGATAAACCCCACTTGATCATGGTGTATGATCCTTTTAATGTGTTGTTGGATTTGGTTTGCTAGTATTTTGCTGAGGATTTTTGCATCTATGTTCATCAGTGATATTGGCCTGTAGTTTTATTTATTTGTGGTATCTTTGTCTGGTTTTGGTATCAGGGTGATGGTGGCCTCATAGAATGAGTTTGGGTGTATTCCATCCTCTGCAATTTTTTGGAAGAGTTTGAGAAGGATAGATGTTAGCTCTTCTCTAAATGTTTGATGAATTGACCTGTGAAGCCATCTGGTCCTGGACTTTTGTTTGTTGAACGATTTTTAATCACAGTCTCAGTTTCATTACTTGTGATTGGTCTGTTCATATTTTCTATTTCTTCCTAGTTCAGTTTTGGAAGGTTGTATTTTTCTAAGAACTTGTCCTTTTCTTCCAGGTGGTCCATTTCATTAGCATATAGTTGCTTGTAGTACCCTCTTATGATCTTTTGTATTTCTGTGTTGTCAGTTGTAACTTCTTTTTCACTCCTAATTTTATTGATTTGAGTCCTCTTCTTTTTTTCTTGATGAGTCTGGCTAAAGGTTTATCAATTTTGTTTATCTTCTCAAAGAACTAGCTTTTAGTCTTACTGATCTTTGCTATTTTCTTCATTTGTATTTCATTTATTTCTGCTCTTATATTTATGGTTTCTTTCCTTCTACTAACTTTGGGTTTTGTTTGTTCTTCTTTCTCTAGTTGCTTTAGGTGTAAGTCTAGGTTGTGTATTTGAGGTTTTTCTTGTTTCTTGAGGTAGGATTGTATTGCTATAAACTTCCCTCTTAGAACTGCTTTTGCTGCATCCCATAGGTTTTGGGTCGTCATGTTTTTGTTGTCATTTTTTTCTAGGTATTTTTTTATTTCTCCTTTGATTTCTTCAGCAGTCTCTTGGTTCTTTAATAATGTGTTGTTTAGCCTTCATGTGCTTGTATTTTTACAGTTATTTTCCTGTAATTGATTTATGATCTCCTAACATTGTGGTTGGAAAAGATTCTTGACATGATTTCAATTTTCTTCAATTTACCAAGGCTTTATTTGTGACCCAAGATGTGATCTATCCTGGAGAATATTCCATGAGCACTTGAGAAGAAAGTGTAATCTTCTGCTTTCGGGTAGAATGTCCTATAAATATCAGTTAAGTCTATTTGGTCTCTTGTGTCATTTAAAGCTTGTGTTTCGGTCTGGATTATCTGTCCACTGGTGTAAGTGGGATGTTAAAATCCCTCACTATTATTGTGTTACTGTCGATTTCTCCTTTTATGGCTGTTAGCCTTTGCCTTATGTATTGAGGTGCTCCTATATTGGGTGTATAGATATTTATAATTGTTATATCTTCTTCTTGGATTGATCCCTTTACCATTATGTAGTGTCCTTCCTTGTCTCTTGTAATAGTCTTTATTTTAAAGTCCATCTTGTCTGATATGAGTATTGCTATTCCAGCTTTCTTCTGATTCCCATTTGCATGGAATATCTTTTTCCTCCCCTTCACTTTCAGTCTGTATGTGTCCCTAGGCCTGAAGTGGGTCTCTTGTAGACAGTGTATACACGAGTCTTGTTTTTTTATCCATTCAGTTAGTTGTGTCTTTTTGTTGGAACATTTAATCCATTTACATTTATGGTAATTATAGATATGTACGTTCCTATTACCATTTTCTTAATTGTTTTGCATGTGTTCTTGTAGGTCCTTTTTTATGTTCTTGTGTTTCTCACCTAGAGAAGTTCCTTTAGCATTTGTTGTAAAGCTAATTTGGTGGTGCTGAATTCTCTTAGCTTTTGCTTAAAACTTTTGATTTCTCTGTCAAATCTGAATGAGATCCTCTCTGGGTAGTCTTGTTTGTAGCTTTTGCCCTTTCATCGCTTTAAATGTCTTGCCACTCCCTTCTGACCTGCAGAGTTTCTGCTGAAAAATTAGCTGATAACTCTATGGGGATTCCCTTGTAGGTTATTTGTTTCTTTCCCCTTGCAGCTTTTAACTTTTCTTTGTATTTAACTTTGTTACTTTGATTAATATTTGTCTTGGCATATTTCCCCTTAGGATTATCCTGTATGGAACTCTCTGCACTTCTTGGACTTGATTGACTATTTCCTTTCCCATGTTAGGGAAGTTTTCAAGTATAATCTCTTCAAATATTTTCTCAGGCCCTTTTCCTTTCTCTTCTTCTTCTGGGACCCCTATAATTTGAATGTTGATGCATTTAATGTTTTCCAAGAGGTCTCTGAGACTGTCCTTATTCTTTTCATTCTTTTTCTTTATTCTGCTCCTTGGCAGTTATATCCACCATTGTATCTTCCAGCTCACTTATTTGTCCTTCCACCTCAGTTATTCTGCTGTTGATTTCCCCTGTGTATTCATTTCAGTTATTGTGTGATTCTTCACTGATTGTTTGTTCTTTAGTTTTTCTAGGTCCTTTTTAATCTTCTTGATCTATGCCTCCATTCTATTTCCAAGATCTTGGATCATCTTTACTGTCATTACTCTGAATTCCTTTTCAGGTATTTTGCCTATTTCCCTATTTCCTCTTCATTTATATGGTCTTGTGGGATTTTATATTCTTCCTTCATCTGCAACATACTTCTCTGTTGTCTCATTTTGTCTAACCTACTGTTTTTATGTTCTTCTTTCCGCAGTCTGCAGGGTCATAGTTCCTCTTGCTTCTGTTGTCTGCCCCCTGGTGAGTGAGGTTGGTCCAGGGGCTTGTGCAGGTTTCCTGGTGGGAAGGCCTGGTGCCTGTGCTATGGTGGGTGGAGTGAATCTTTTCCCTCTGAAGCGCAGGTCCTCATCAGGTGGTGTGTCTTAGGTTGTCTGTGAGCTTAGTACGACTTTAGGTAGCCTGTCTACTGATGGGTGGGGTTGTGTTCCTGTCTTTCTGGTTGTTTGAAATGAGGTGTCTAGCACTGGAGCCTGCAGGCAGTTTTGTGGGGCTTGGTCTTGGTGTTGATATAGATACCTCTAGGAGCACATACACCAATTAATATTCCCTGGCCTGGGAATTCTCTGGTGGTCCAGCATCCTGGAGCCTATGCTCCCACCCCAGAGGCCCAGGCCTGACCCCTGTCTGGGGAACCAAGAGCCCACAAGCCACACAGTGTGACCTGAGAGAAAAGAGAGAAAAGAAAAGGAAAGAAAAAAATGAAAAGAAAACAAAGAGGAACAAAACCCAAGACAAATAGCAAAAACAGAATCAAACAAACAGCAGCAACAACATCATAGCACACAAACACACACACACTCAGAAAAAAAGAGAAAAAATAAAAAATAAAAGAAAATTAAAAAAAACCAAGGGAACAGAGCAAGAAACAAAAGAATTCTAATATGAGAACAGTCAACAAGGGCTAAACTAACAAAAACAAATAATGAAAAATAAAGCAAAACAGAAAGCAAATAGACAACATAAAAAGTGAAGAAAACATAAGATATACACATAAAAACAATGTAAGGAAGAAAAATAAAATAAAAAACAGATAAGGAAGAAGAAAAACAAGGAAAAAACCACAAAGAAACAAAAAGTAAATAAAAAATAGAGAAATAAAAATTACATATATTAAACAAATATTAAAAATGATAAATACCAAAAATAAAAGGCAAAAAATAATAAAAGTAACAATGCCAACAACTGAGCAATATAAAACAAACAAAATAAGAATAATAGTAAGAAGAATATTTTCCTGGGGCCTCCAGAGATCTCACAGTGAGCCAGAGCCAATCCCACCTCCCCAGGAAGCCCCCAATACCTCTAGGTAGGTCTCTGGACCTGCTGTTGGGCACTGTGGAGCCAGCACAGACTCTGACCTGGCCAGATTCCCACATGCACTTGTCCCCAGAGTCCAGTGCTGTGAAGGCTAGACTGGTCTCAATTGTTGAAACACTTGTTGTCTATTCAGGTATTCCAGAGATGCAGGATTTGTGCAGCTGATCTCAGGGATTTAATTCACAGCTTGTGCAGCTGCATGGAACGATTTCTGCTCCTCTTCCTTAGTCACACCACCCCTGGGGCTCACCTTTGGTTTTGACCCTACCTCTGCGTGTATGCTGCCCTCAGGCTCTTTTCCTTGCCCAGGTGGGAGGGAGCAAAAGCAAAGGCTGCTTGGGGCATACTTACTCACTCATGCAGGGGCCTGAGTCCTGCGGCCACAACTGGAGTGTCTGCAGTTTGCCTGCAGCAGTGGGTCCAGCAGGTAGTTGGAACAGACTGTGGCTCTGGTGAATGGGAGTGGTGGCAGCCCTGACCCTCATGAACCTCTCAACAATGGTGACTCCCTTTCTAGACAGACTAAGCTTCCTTTACAGTCATTCCCGGCCACGTGCTGCCTCATTCCCGTCCCCTCTGCTGTATCCACACAGTCCACAGTGTTCCTCTCCCTGAATCCTTTCCCCCGGCCCCATGCTTTAGAACTCAGCCCTCAGCAGCATCAGCAGATTCTTGTTCCAGACAGGGGTGCCCAGGGCTGATTCCCAAGGAGGCTTTGGAATGGGTGGCACTCAGGTCCCCAGAGCCCACATGGGCAGAGGAGACCCTGAACAGAGTGGGGGAGTGGGCTTGCTCAGATGGGAGCTCCTCCCAGTGCCTGCAGAGGCTGAAGAAGCAGGCGGTTGGGAAAAGGGGTTATAATGGCGGCTCTGCCCCTTGCGTGCCACTCAACACTGATGTCTTATTTTATGGTATCTCAGGATTTTTCTGAAGACTGTCCCAGTTGTGGGGCTTCTTACTCCTGTCCCTTCAGTCTGTATTTTCACAGCCAACAGCTGCCCCTTCCCTGGTTCCATGCTCCAAAGCCTACTTTCCAGTGCCCAGCTCCTTTTCACAACTGGCAACTCAGTTCAGGAATGTGCAGAGCTGCAGTGTAGACCCTGCCTGCAGTTCTTACTTTGTCCTGCATTCCACAGACCGTGTACTGCATTATCCTTTGATCCCCATGAAGGTCCTTTTCTGCCCCAGCTGATTTTCCCACCGTGAGTGAGTTTTTTCTGAATCTGGGGACCTCCACTCACCTTCAGCTTCCTGCTGGGGTTGCTGGTCCCTTTTATGATTCCTTTTTTTTTTTTCTTTCTTTCGTTTTTTTAGGTGTCCAAAGTCTTCCACTAATGTTCAGCAGGTGCTCTGTGGGAATTGTTCCATCCGTAGATGAATTCCTGCTGTACCCATAAAGAGTGACAAATTCCGTGTCCTCCTATTCCACCATCTTGACTCCTCTCCTTTCCTCTTTTTTAGTGTAAGCACTTAGTATTATGAATTTTCCTCTTGACATTGCTTTAACAGTATACCACATATTTTGATATGTTGTATTTTCATTTACTTCTATCATCTAAAAAAATTTCCTTTGAAACTTCCTCTTTGACCAATGGATTATTTAGCAGTATGTTGTTTGGTTTCCATGTGTTTGAAGATTTTCCTGTTATCTTTCTGTTATTGATTTCTAGTTAGATTGTATTGTGGTCAGAAAACATTCTGCATGATTTTGACTTTTAAAAAATGTTGATGTTTGTTTTGTGGCCCAGGATGTGGTCTGTTTTGGTTTATGTTCCATGGGCAATTGAAGAGAATGTGTATTTTGTTATTGTTGGGTGAAGTGTTCTATAAATGCCTATTATAACCTTTTGGTTCATGGTGCTGGTGAGGTCTATATACTTGCTGGTTTACTGTCTAGTTGTTCTATCAATTGTTGAGAGAGGAGTGTTGAAGTCTCCAACTGTAATTGTGGTGTTATCTCTCCTTTCAGTTATGTCATTATTTGCTTTACATATTTTGAAGATTTGTTGTTTGTTCATACACATTTAGGGTTGTTATATCTTCTTGATGGATTGAGCCTTTTATTGTTATGTGATATCCCTTTCTGTCTCTGGTTATTTTCCTTGATCTGAAGTTTACCTTATCCAATTTTAATATAGCCACTCCTGCTTTCTTTTGGTTAATGTTTGCATGGTATATCTTTTTCATCCTTTTACTTTCAACTTATCTATGTCATTGAATTTGAAGTGAGTTTCCTATAGATAGGACATAGTTAGGTAAGGTTCTTTTTGTTTGTTTTTTAATCCACTCTGTCAATCTTTGCCTGTTGATTGATACATGCAGATCATTTATATTTAAGGTAATATATGTTGGAGCTTAAGCGTGCCATTTTATTGTCTGTTTTCTGTTTTTTCCTATACTTTTTGTTCTTCTGTCTCTATTTTATCTTCCTGTGGCTTAAACATTTTTTTAAGGATTCCATCCTGATTTACTTATGGTGTTTTGGAAAGAAATGTTCTCCAAATATATAGTTTCTGTAGTTGTCCTAATTATTACAATATACATATATAGCATATTACATTCTACTGTTGTCAACATTTTACCCCTTCAAGTGAAATATGGAAACTTCATTTCTATTAGGTCCCTTCATTTTTCCCACTTTTAAATATCATTGTCTTGAGTATCAAATGGTGTTATAATTTTAGTTTCAAGCATCAAATATGACTTCTAAAACTCATGTGGACAGTCAACCATTATATACTATTATTTCTCCCTTCCATTACTCTTTCTTCCTGATGCTCCAAATTCCCTTTCTCTAGCATTTACTTTCTGTTTAAAGAAATTCCTTTGGCCAGACTTTAAGAGTCTGTCTGTTAGTGACAAATTCTTTCAAGTTTTCCTTCATCTGAGAAGGTCTTTATTTCTCCTTCATTTACAAAGGACAGTTTCACTGGATATGGGATTCTGGGTTGACAGTTCTTTTCTTTCAGCACTTGCAAAATGTGCCACTTTCTTCTGGCCTCCATAGTTTCAGATGATAATTTAATTTGGTGTTCCCCTATAGGTAAGGTGTTGTTTATTGCTTTCAACACTGTTTTCATCATTAGTCTTCAAACATTTAATTGTGATGTGTCTTTCTTTTCATTTATCCAGTTTGGGTTTTACTCAGCTTCTTGAATGTGTAGGTTTGTATATTTTATCAAATTTGGGAAGATTTTAGATATCATTTCTCTGAATACTGTTTCAGCCCTACCCTCTCTGCTTCTGAAACTCTGATAATACAAATGTTGCATCTTTTGTTACTGTTCCACAGATCTTGGAGGCTCTGTTCATTCTTATTTATTTTAGTCTATTTTCTCTGTTGTTCAGATTGTGTAAATTCTATCTGTCCTCAAGTTCACTGATTCTATCCTCTGTCATCTCCACTCGGTTACTGAGTTTACACAGTGAGTTTTAAAAATCTGTTATTGTATTTTTCAGTTCTACAATTTTCATTTGGCCCTTTTATACAACTTCATTTCTTTGGTAGGATTTTCTTTTCTTTTTTTAAAATTTGTTTCAAGATAATCTGTATTTATTTGCCCATTGATACATTTTTAAGATGGCTGCTTTTATTTTTTAATTAAAAAAAAAATTTAAACATCTTTATTGGAGTATAACTGTTTTACAATGGTGTGGTAGTTTCTGCTGTATAACAAAGTGAATCAGTTATACATATACATATGTTCCCATATCTCTTCCCTCTTGCGTCACCCTCCATCCCACCCTCCCTATCCCTTCCCTCTAGGTGGTCACAAAGCACAGAGGTGATCTCCCTGTGCTATGCGGCTGCTTCCCACTAGCTAGCTATTTTACATTTGGTAGTGTATATATGTCCATGACACTCTCTCACTTTGTCACAGCTTACCCTTCCCCCTCCCCATATCCTCAAGTCCATGCTCTAGTAGGTCTGTGTTTTATTCCCATCCTACCACTAATCTCTTCATGACATTTTCTTCTTAGACTCCATACATATGTGATAGCATATGGTATTTGTTTTACTCTTTCTACTTACTTCACTCTGTATGCCAGTCTCTAGGTCCATCCACCTCACTACAAAAAACTCAATTTCATTCCTTTTAATGGCTGAGTAATATTCCATTGTATATATGTGCCACATCTTCTTTATCCATTCATCTGTTGATGGACACTTAGGTGGCTTCCATGTCCTGGCTATCATAAATAGAGCTGCAATGAACATTTTGGTACATGACTCTTTTTGAATTATGGTTTTCTCAGGGTATATGCCCACTAGTGGGATTGCTGGGTCGTATGGTAGTTCTATTTGTAGTTTTTAAAGGAACCATCATACTGTTCTCCATAGTGGCTGTATCAATTTACATTCCCACCAGCAGTGCAAGAGTGTTCCCTTTTCTCCACACCCTCTCCAGCATTTATTGTTTCTAGTGTTTTTGATGATGGCCATTCTGACTGGTGTGAGATGATATCTCGTTGTAGTTTTGATTTGCATTTCTCTAATGATTAATGATGTTGAGCATTCCTTCATGTGTTTGTTGACAATCTGTATATCTTCTTTGGAGAAATGTCTATTTAGTTCTTCTGCCCATTTTTGGATTGGGTTGTTTGTTTTTTTGTTATTGAGCTGCATGAGTTGCTTATAAATTTTGGAGATGAATCCTTTGTCAGTTGCTTCATTTGCAAATATTTTCTCCCATTCTGAGGGTTGTCTTTTGGTCTTGTTTATGGCATTCTTTGCTGTGCAAAAGCTTTTAAATTTCATTAGGTCCCATTTTTTAATTTTTGTTTTAATTTCTATTTCTCTAGGAGATGGGTCAAAAGGATCTTGCTGTGATTTATGTCATAGAGTGTTCTGCCTTTGTTTTTCTCTAAGAGTTTGATAGTGTCTAGCCTTACATTTAGGTCTTTAACCCATGTTGAGTTTATTTTTTTATTTATTTATTTTTTAATTTTTATTTTTTTGCAATACGTGGGCCTCTCACTGCTGTGGCCTCTCCCGTTGCGCGGAGCACAGGCTCCGGACGCACAGGCTCAGCGGCCATGGCTCACGGGCCCAGCCGCTCCGCGGCATGTGGGAGCTTCCTGAACCGGGGCACGAACCCGTGTCCCCTGCATCAGCAGGCGGATTCTCAACCACTGCGCCACCAGGGAAGCCCTGAGTTTATTTTTGTGTATGGTGTTAGGGAGTGTTCTAATTTCATACTTGTACAAGTAGCTGTCCAGTTTTCCCAGCACCACTTATTGAAGAGGCTGTCTTTTCTCCACTGTATATCCTTCCTTCCTTTATCAAAGATAAGTGACCATATGTGTGTGAGTTTATCTCTGGGCTTTCTATCCTGTTCCATTGATCTATATTTCTGTTTTTGTGCGAGTACCATACTGTCTTGATTACTGTAGGCTTGTAGTATAGTCTGAAGTCAGGGAGCCTGATTCCTCCAGCTCCATTTATTGTTCTCAAGATTGCTTTGACTATTCTGGGTCTTTTGTGTTTCCATACAAATTGTGAAGTTTTTTGTTCTAGTTCAGTAAAAAATGCTGGTGGTAGTTTGATAGGGATTGCATTGAATCTGTAGATTGCTTTGGGTAGTAGAGTCATTTTCACAATATTTATTCTTCCAGTCCAAGAACATGGTATATTTCTCCACCTATTTGTATCATCATTAATTTCTTTCATCAGTGTCTTATAGTTTTCTGCATAAAAATCTTTTGTCTCCTTAGGTAGGTTTATTGCTAGATATTTTATTCTTTTTGTTGCAATGGTAAATGGGAGTGTTTTCTTAATTTCACTCTCAGATTTTTCATCATTAGTGTATAAGAATGCCAGAGATTTCTGTGTATTAATTTTGTATCCTGCTACTTTACCAAATTCATTGATTAGCTCTAGGAGTTTTCTGGTAGCATCCTTAGGATTCTCTATGTATAGTATCATGTCATCTGCAAACAGTGACAGCTTTACTTCTTCTTTTCCTATTTGGATTCCTTTTATTTATTTTTCTTCTCTGATTGCTGTGGCTAGAACTTCCCAAACTATGTTGAATAAGAGTGGTGAGAGTGGGCAACCTTGTTTTGTTCTTGATCTTAGTGGAAATGGTTTCAGTTTTTCACCATTGAGAACGATGCTGGCTGTGGGTTTGTCATATATGGCCTTTATTATGTTGAGGAAATTTCCCTCTATGCCTACTTTCTGCAGGGTTTTTATCATAAATGGGTTTTGAATTTTGTGAAAAGCTTTCCCTGCATCTATTGAGATGATCATATGGTTTTTCTTCTTCAGTTTGTTGATATGGTGTATCACGTTGATTGATTTGCGTATATTGAAGAATCCTGGCATTCCTGGAATAAACCCCACTTGATCCTTTTAATGTGCTGTTGGATTCTGTTTGCTAGTATTTTGTTGAGGATTTTTGCATCTATGTTCATCAGTGATATTAGCCTGTAGTTTTATTTATTTGTGAAGTCTTTGTCTGGTTTTGGTATCAGGGTGATGGTGGCCTCATAGAATGAGTTTGGGAGTGTTCCTCCCTCTGCATCTTTTGGAAGAGTTTGAGAAGGATAGGTGTTAGCTCTTCTCTAAGTGTTTGATAGAATTCGCCTCTGATGCCATCTGATCCTGGGCTTTTGTTTGTTGGAAGATTTAAAATCACAGTTTCAATTTCAGTGCTTGTGATTGGTCTGTTTATATTTTCTATTTCTTCCTGGTTCAGTCTTGGCAGGTTGTGCATTTCTAAGAATTTGTCCATTTCTTCCACATTGTCCATTTTAATGGCATACAGTTGCTTGTAGTAATCTCTAATAATCTTTTGTATTTCTGCAGTGTCAGTTGTTACATCTCCTTTATCATTTCTAATTCTATTGATTTGAGTCTTCTCCCTTTTTTTTCGTGATGAGTCTGGCTAATGGTTTATCAATTTTATTTATCTTCTCAAAGAACCAGCTTTTACTTTTATTGATATTTGCTATTGTTTCCTTCATTTCTTTTTCATTTATTTCTGATCTGATCTTTATGATTTCTTTCCTTCTGCTAAATTTGGGTTTTTATTGTTCTTCTTTCTCTAATTGCTTTAGATGCAAGGTTAGGTTGTTTATTTGAGATGTTTCCTGTTCCTTAAGGTATGATTGTATCGCTATAAACTTCCCTCTTAGAACTGCTTTTGCTGTATCCCATAGGTTTTGAGCCATCGTGTCTCCATTGTCATTTGTTTCTAAGTATTTTTTGAATTCCTCTTTGAGTTCTTCAGTGATCACTTCGTTATTAAGTAGTGTATTGTTTAGCCTCCATGTGTTTGTATTCTTTACAGATCTTTTTCTGTAATTGATATCTTGTCTCATAGCATTGTGGTCAGAAAAGATTAAACACAGACCTACTAGAGCATGGACTTGAGGATATGGGGAGGGGGAAGGGTAAGCTGTGACGATGTGAGAGAGTGGCAGGGACATATACACAGTACCAAATGTAAATTAGATAGCTAGTGGGAAGCTGCTGCATAGCACAGGGAGTTCACCTCTATGCATTGTGACCACCTAGAGGGGTGGGATAGGGAGGGTGGGAAGGAGGGTGATGCAAGAGGGAAGAGATATGGGAACATATGTATATGTATAACTGATTCACTTTGTTGTAAAGGAGAAACTAACACACTATTGTAAAACAGTTATACTCAAATAAAGATGTTAAAAAAAAGAAAAAAAAGATACTTGATAGGATTTCAATTTTCTTAAATTTACCAAGGCTAGATTTGTGACCCTATATATGATGTATCCTGGAGAATGTTCCATGAGCACTTGAGAAAAATGTGTTCTGTTGTTTTTAGATGGAATGTCCTATAAATATCAATTAAGTCCATCTTGTGTAATGTATCATTTAAAGCTTGTGTTTCCTTATTTATTTTCATTTTGGATGATCTGTCCTTTGGTGAAAGTGGGGTGTTAAAGTCCCCTACTATGATTGTGTTACTGTCAATTTCCCCTTTTATGCCTGTTATCATTTGCCTTATGTATTGAGGTGCTCCTATGTTGGGTGCATAAATATTTACAATTGTTATATCTTCTTCATGGATCAATCCCTTGATCATTATATAGTGTCCTTCTTTGTCTCTTGTAATAGTCTTTATTTTAAAGTCTATTTTGTCTGATATGAGAATTGCTACTCCAGCTTTCTTCTGATTTCCATTTGCATGGAATATCTTTTTCCATCCCCTTACTTTCAGTCTGTATGTGTCCCTAGGTCTGAAGTGGGTCTCTTGTAGACAGCATATATATGGGTCCTATTTTGTATCCATTCAGCCAGTCTTTGTCTTTTGGTGGGAGCATTTAATCCATTTACATTTAAGGTAATTATCGATATGTATGTTCCTATTACCATGTACTTAATTGTTTTGGGTTTGGTCTTGTAGGTCTTTTCCTTCTTTTGTGTTTCTTGCCTAGAGAAGTTCCTTTAGCATTTGTTGTAAAGCTGGTTTGGTGGTGCTGAACTCTCTCAGCTTTTGCTTGTCTGTAAAGGTTTTAATTTCTCCATCAAATCTGAATGAGATCCTTGCTGGGTAGAGTAATGTTGGTTGTAGGTTTATTTCCTTCATCACTTTAAATATGTCCTGCCACTCCCTTCTGGCTTGTAGAGTTTCTGCTGAAAGATCAGATGTTAGCCTTATGGGGATTCCCTTGTGTGTTATTTGTTGTTTTTCCCTTGCTAGTATGTTTTCTTTGTATTTAATTTTGACAGTTTGATTATTATGTGTCTTGGCGTGTTTATCCTTGGATTTATCCTGTAGGGGACTCTCTGTGCTTCCTGGACTTGATTTACTATTTCCTTTCCTATATTAGGGAAGTTTTCAACTATAATCTCTTCAAATATTTTCTCAGTCCCTTTCTTTTTCTCTTCTTCTTCTGGGACCCCTATAATTCGAATGTTGGTGTGTTTAATGTTGTCCCAGAGGTCTCTGAGACTATCCTCAGTTCTTTTCATTCTGTTTTCTTTATTCTGCTCTGCAGTAGTTATTTCCACTATTTTATCTTCCAGGTCACTTATCCGTTCTTCTGCCTCAGTTATTCTGCTATTGATCCCATGTAGAGTATTTTTAATTTCATTTATTGTGCTGCTCATCGTTGTTTGCTTCCTCTTTATTTCTTCTAAATCCTTGTTAAATGTTTCTTGGAATTTGTCTATTCTATTTCCAAAATTCTGGATCATCCTTAGTATCATTATTCTGAATTGTTTTTCAGGTAGACTGCCTATTTCCTCTTCATTTGTTAGGTCTGGTGTGTTTTTATCTTGCTCCTTCATCTGCTGTTTGTTTTTCTGTCTTCTCATTTTGCTTATCTTACTGTGTTTGGTGTCACCTTTTTGCAGGTTGCAGCTTCGTAGTTCCCGTTGTTTTTGGTGGCTGTCTCCAGTGGCTAAAGTTGGTTCAGTGGGTTGAGTAGGTTTCCTGGTTGGGGGGACTAGTGTCTCTGTTCTGGTGGATGAGGCTGGATCTTGTCTTTCTGGTGGGCAGGTCCACGTCTGGTGGTGTGTATGGGGATGTTGGTAGCCTTATTATGATTTTAGGCAGCCTCTCTGCTAATGGATGGGGCTGTAGTCCTGTCTTGCTATTTGTTGGTCATAGGGTGTCCAGCACTGTTCGTTGCTGGTCCTTGAGTGAAGCTGGGTCTTGGTGTTGAGATGGAGATCTCTGGGAGATTTTCACCATTTGATATTGTGTGTAGCTTGGAGGTCTCTTGTGGACCAGTGTCCTGAGGTTGGTTCTCCCACCTCAGAGACACAGCCCTGACGCCTGGCTGAAGCACCAAGAGCCTTTAATTCACACGGCTCAAAATAAAAGGGAGATAAAATAGAAAGGAAAGAAAGAAAGGAAGGAAGGAAGGAGGGAGGGAGGGAAGGAAGCAAGGAAGAAATGGAGGGAGGAAGGAAGAAAGGAAGGAAGGAAGGAAGAGAGGAAGGAAGAAATGAAGGAAGGAAGAAAGCACGAAAGGAAGGAGAGAGGAAGAAAGGGAGGAAAGAAGAGAGGGAGGAAGGGAGGAAGAAAGGGAGCAAGGAAGTGAGGAAGAAAGGGAGGAAGGAAGGGAGGAAGAACCAAAGGAAGGAAGGGAGGAAGGAGAGAAGAAAGGAAGAAAGAAAGGAAGACGACAAAATAAAGTAGGATAAAATATAGTCATTAAAATAAAAAATAATTATTAAGAAGAAAAATTTCTATTAAAAAACAAACAAAGAAAAAAAAAGAGTCTGTCTAACCCTAGGACAAATGGTGAAAGCAAAGCTATACAGACAAAATCTCACACAGCAGCACACACATACACACTCACAAAAAGAATAAAAAGGGGAAAATAATAGTATATCTTGCTCCCAAAGTCCACCTCCTCAACTTGGGATATTTCACTGTCTATTCAGGTTTTCCACAGATGCAGGGCACTTCAAGTTGACTGTGGAGCTTTAATCCGCTGCTTCTAAGGCTGCTGGGAGAGACCTCCCCCTCTCCTCTGTGTTCACATAGCTTTTGGGGTTCAGCTTTGGACTTGGCCCCGCCTCTGTGCGTAGGTCATCCAAGGGCATCTGCCCTTCGCTCAGACAGGACGGGGTTAAAGGAGCAGCTGATTCGGGGGCTCTGGCACAGGCTGGGGGGAAGAAGGGGCACGGATGCGAGGTGAACCTGTGGCGGCAGAGGCCGGTGTGATGCTGCACCAGCCCGAGGCGCGCCGTGCGTTCTCCCGGGGAAGCTGTCCCTGGATCCCGGGACCCCGGCACTGGCGGGCTGCACGGGCTCCCGGAAGGGGAGGTGTGGAGAGTGACCTGTGCTCGTACACAGGCCTCTTGGTGGCAGCAGCAGCAACCCTAGCGTCCCACACCCGTCTCTGGTGTCCGCGCCGACAGCTGCAGCTCGCGCCAGTTTCTGGAGCTGCTTTACGCGGTGCCCTTAATCCCCTCTCCTCGTGCCCCAGGAAGCACAGAGGCAAGAAAAAGTCTGTCTCTTCGGCAGCTCCGTGCCCGTTTCTGGAGCTCCTTTATGCGGTGCGCTTAATCCCCTCTCCTCTCGCACCAGGAAACAAAGAGGCAAGAAAAAGTCTCTTGTCTCTTTGGTAGCTCCGCGCCCGTTTCTGGAGCTCCTTTAAGTGGTGCACTTAAACCTCTCTTCTCACGCACCAGGAAGCAAAGAGGGAAGAAAAGGTCTCTTGCCTCTTTGGCAGCTACAGACTTCAACCGGACTCCCTCCTGGCTAGCTGTGGTGCACCAACCCCTTCAGGCTGTTTTCTATCTGCCAACTCCAGACCTTTCCCTGGGATCCGACTGAAGCCCGAGCCTCAGCTCCCTGCCTCTGCCCGCCCCAGCGGGTGAGCAGACAAGCCTCTTGGGCTGGTGAGTGCCGGTTGGCACTGATCCTCTGTGCAGGAATCTCTCCGCTTTGCCCTCCGCACCCTGTTGCTGCGCTCTCCTCCGCGGCTGCGCAGCTTCCCCCTCCGCCACCCGCAGTCTCCGCCTGCGAAGGGGCTTCTAGTGTGTGGAAACCTTTTCTCCTTCACGGCTCCCTCTCAATGGTGCAGGTCCCATCCCTATTCTTTGTCTCTGTTTATTCTTTTTTCTTTTGCCCTACCCAGGTACGTGGGGAGTTTCTTGCCTTTTGGGAGGTCTGAGGTCTTCTGCCAGCGTTCGGTGGGCGTTCTATAGGAGAAGTTCCACGTGTAGATGTATTAGTGATGTACCTGTGAGGAGGAAGGTGATCTCCGCGTCTTACTCTTCCACCATCTTCTTGCACCAAGATGGCTGCTTTTAATCATCTTGATGTTGGTGTCAGTTGTCTTTTCTCATTGAAGTTGTGATTTTCCTGGTTCTTGGTATGACAGGTGATTTCAAATTGTATCCCGGACATTTTGTCTGTTTTGTTAGGAGACTCTGGGCCCTATTTAAATCTTTTATTTTAGTAGGCAGTCACCTCGTTTAGCTTTAGCACATAGGCCCTGGCCTACCAGGCATTGTAGGTCCATTGATAGTTTTTCAGAGCCTTTGTGGTGCTACTTTGATCTGTTCTCAGCCAGAGAAGGCTATTTGTTCTTTGCCCTGAGACTCCCCAGGCTGAGTGCTTTTTGTGGTATAGAATCCCTCCCTTCCATGGCTTCTGGCCATCCTAGTGTCTTTGGGTGGTTGGATTGGGGGAGTCTTATGCCTGCTGGGGCAAAGATGCTTCCCAGGCTGAACTGCTTATTGTGACTGAGTCCTTTCTGTTATTGCCTGGCCACTCCAGTATCTCCCAGTTGGGGAGGGAAGTCTCAGGTCTTGCCACTTAGTGTGGCTCAAATCTCCCTCTTGCTGGTGGTGCCTGGCTTACCCAGTGGTGTCAGAAGGACTCCCTCTGATCTGGGAGAGGAATGCACTTATCTCTGCTGCCTTCATTTGCTAGGTTGGAAAAGGCCGGGCCTGGTTCTCCTTCTTCTGTTGGCTGAGGGGATGTAAGATGCTCTGTCACTGTGTTTTTTTCCAGTCCTAGGGTTCTGAACCAATTCACCCATCTTTTAGGGTTCTCCTTTGGTTGTCCTTTGCATTGTTTCCAGGATATATAGATGTACTTAGAGAGAAGGAGCAGGGAGACACAAGTCTATACCATTTTGTTTGGACCAACTTTCAGTCCAACTATTTTTACATTTATCATAGGTTTCTGAATTATTTCTGATACTGAATGATTCTCTTAGCGATATCTAGCTGAGACACAATAACTTAGCAAAGTTTGTATTGGTCCTCATACATAACTTGTATCTGCTTTATTATGAAAGAGATAGTATCATCATCCCTATTTTAAGGTGAAAGTGAAAAAAAAGAGCCTGTGGTCAGAATGAGCTTCTAGCTGAATGTACCTAGAACATAGGGCTATTGTGAGCACTAAATGAAATAAAACTAATAATGCTCTTGTTGCCAGTGCATGCAGACAACAGTGAGTGCCCAATGTTACTGGTCCCCTTCTTCTACACAGCCCAAATTTTTCCTTAGTTCTTTAAGGTCCCTGAGGACAGGAACAATCTCTTTTTTTACCTTTATCCTGGGGTCTAGAATAGCACCTGGCAATAAAAATTAAACTGCGTGACTAGCATACATATCATTTGAAACATCTCTATCTCTCCCTAGCCATACTCTTTCCCTTTTCTTAATTTTTCTTGAACTCTTTGTGACTCAGTGAATTAGCTCATCTACAGCTTTCATCCCCCTCTGTTCATCTGCTGTAAGCTTCAAGCAGTAAGCTTCTCTGTGTTCATGTATTTTGATGATTCTCTCCTTCTCAGTCATCTCATTCTTGGGGCAAAGATATAAAATGTCATTTTTCCTTCTGAAAATTTTAGGCAGTCCCTGTGACCTGGTAGAGACAGAGTATTTCTTTACAGCATCCATTTTACTGGCCCAGAGTAATGGGCCTACCTCAGAAGTACAGGTTTTTAGCTAATTTATTCACTCCTCTTAGCAGATCAAAAGGCTGTAAGAAGTTCTAAATTTAATTCCAAGTTACTGTAATCTAAAAATTAAACCTAGATGAATGAAAACAACTAGCATTTAAATCTTAATGTCTCCCAAACCCACATCTTCTATTGTCATATAAAATCAAACTCCTGAAAACATATTTACTTTGCCTTAAGAAATTAAATAGGTTAGAAAAATACTTTGACCTATCTATAAATGCACATGCCGTCTGACATTGCACAATGAGAACACACACTGTACAAATTAAGAAACAATATACATCTATTACCACCCTGTGCATATTTCTTTGGGACTTGGAAACAAAATTTTCCAAATTACACCTCAGAGCCTTCTGCCAATTCTACCACATATCTGACATTATACAGAACTAAAGTTTACTTAGTTCCCCTTTTTAAAAATAATACAAATGAAGGATTTATACTCACAGGTGGCTTAGGAACAGAGTAGACTCATACTTGGGGTAGAAAGCACAGAACTCAAGAGTACTCTTCCTTTCAGCAGGAAACTTAGCTTATGAGATATCCTTGTAACCAAACTAGATATTAAAGAAGTTAACACTTTACCCAGCTTTATTATTCATTTTTTTCTTTGTATTGAAATAAACAATTTGTAAAGACCCTCTCAAGTCATTAAAACATGACCAGGTAGGAAAAGATCAGTTAAACACTTACTACCATAATTTGGATTAAGATACAATATATTCTTATTTTCAAAGACAAAATATGCCATTGGTTCAAGGATACATTAGATCCTTTCAATTCGATGCCATGCCATGAAAAGTAGAAAAACACTAAGTGAGATAATTTATTGAATCCAATGTTTTTAGTAGATTAAGCCTCTTCTTTAAAAGCAAAAATCATCTTTGTATTTTGCTCAGAGCAAACCATTTTTTTTCTGGACTAAGGTAGTATATTTTTTTGAATCTTCTTGAAATGGTGCTTAAACTTACATAGAGTGAACTTCTATGAACTTTGAGAAGGCAAAGATGCAGCAGCCATGGGAAATGGGAATATTTGATAAGTTTACACGACTTCATAAGTACTGATGTCTTGTAGTATCTGGATCCAGACATCTTGGGATGTCTGGACGTGCCTGGAGTCAACTGGATACTCTGGTCAGAATGGTTCAAATTTAGACAAGAAAATCTCATACAATCAATTAAACTGAGTTGATGGTTCTCTGATATGAGAATATAGACAATACGTATATGATTCTAGGAGCGCAGTGTAAATATAATATCTAAGAAAAATGAATACTTTGTGTCTGAAGCATAACTTGTTTGGTAAACAGTAAGATTAGAAAACTATAAAAGAAAAAAACCTCTTTTTCTAGAGAGACTGACCATGGCCTATGACTAAAAGCTCAAAGTTCCAATTCAACATTAATTACATTTTATGAAATTTCCAATGTTAAGCAGAAATTGGGCTTATTAGCTAAAACGAGTCTACAAAGGGCAATATCGCTCTGGTGGGACTGTTAACTCTGAAGAATGGTGTTTTATTTAATAGACAAAATGGACTTCATACATATCCATTATCAGTGCCTTTAAAACCAAACAACTTTAAAATTTAGCAGCAGTTTCTGCAAGTACAAAAATACACATTTATTACATAACATATGGTAGTAAAATTTGTCAAGATATATTATACAAACTCAAAAGCATTTTAGATAAAGCATTGGTCTAATATATTATAGATTGACAGAGTATAATAAAATGACGTAGTCTGTCTTCAAATCATACAATATAATACTTTACAGCAATATTAACTATTCACATTAAATGTTACAGGAGTATCTAAGGGAACACAGAGAGTAGGAATGGTTATTGAAGAACCTCAGCATCTATTTTCTTCCATGCTTCAAATTGAGTGGATGATTTTCTATCCATCAATATGAAAGCCAAAAGAATAGAACTATTATTTTGTTAAGTAGAGAAGCAATTTCTTCTGGAAAGACACTCCAAGCCATAAGAGCTTCATTCACATCTTGTGGTTCTGCAGTAGTATGCCCTAAGGGTGAGGGGAATCCCTGTTGCCTTTATATATTATACCACAAAAGATGCCTATGGACACTTAGGAGTCTAAATATAGGAGTGGTTAAATCTAAGGTAAAATCTACTTCACATCTGTGACTGAGATGGCCAGTGTCATAAAGGAGCTCTTTGGAGAGAGTTCTAAAAGTTAATTATAATGCTTAGGGCAAACAGGGCCATGCCCCCTAGAGGTAGGTAGCACCTATAGCTAATACTAAAAGGACTTCTATCTTACAGAAAACATTATTTGTTTTCTATAACTGAAAAATGCAACCTTTAGGACAACAGTGAAAGAACATTTTGAATTGAAAGTTTCTGGGTGGCTGAGAAAAATAATTTGGAATAAGCAAATTTGTGGGAGGAAGGTCCATCTGATACTGAACTAAAGAAACCAAATGGGCTCTAAGTAACTTCTTATAAGTAAGTATTTAAAATGAAGGAAGATGCACATCCATTTCTGATTCTACCCCTTCACACTGGCTGGCAAGGCCAAACAATCCATGGAAATAATCTAGGACAGGTACTGGTATAAACTTTAAGGCAAGAGAGAGAAGAAATGTCCATGGATATGAAATAAACCAATGGGGTATAAACCATGAATCATTTGGGACAAAGAATATGAAAAAACTTCTGGAGGTAAGAAAATCCAAAGCCAATGACTGTCTGAAAGAAGGCCTGACAGCCAGTCTTATGGCTCCTCTATTCTGTGACTCTTTATAACCTGCCAACCTCAAAACTGTTCTCAACTGCCAAGTGATAATCAGAAAAGGGGTGATTTACCAGTAATTTTTTCTGGCTGACTAAGAGGCAAGGAACAGAAAAACATTTCAGCAAAGAGGAGCCATGCTTTGATCACATGTTGGTAATAGCAATCGTGTAATAGAGAAAGGACTGCTCTGGCAATTTTTTCCTCCACACTTAAGAGAGCAAACACAGTGACAAGGTCACCTTATAATAGGAAAAATGCATTTCTGGAGAATGTTTCTAGCTCAGGCACCTTGCAAGGACACTGAAATGAGCAACCATCTCCTTCTTTCTCCTCATAGTTCTGTGTCCTGGAACCTCTGTGGCGCAATGAAACACTAATGGGAAAACACAACCAACACAACCAAAAAAATGAAACAACAACAAAAAGTATTATATCATGGTACTCATGGCTTTTGAATCACTAGTTTTCTTCCTCTCTAGCTGCATCAATGAGCTAATACCTGAAATGATGTTGTAAGGGCATGTGACTGACTATAAGATGTCACAGAAATGGCCACTGGTTCAGATTTGGGGAAAAGTTTCAAATAATTTCCTTTATTATTGAACATGTTTTCCTTCTGTAGCTTTGATTAGTGGCATTTTTCTTGCTTCCTTATTAAACACATTCTATGGAATGTGGATGGTTTCTCTGCACCCTTCCCTCTCTCTCTACAGTTCCTATTCTTCACTTTTGACATCCTGGCTTTCTCAGGTTGCTAATTTCATCATACATGGCATGTTTCCTCTACAGAAGATGCTTTCTCTAGCCCTCTGCTTGTAGCTCTTAAAACGCATGACAGGATCAAACCATGCTCTAAGGAAAAGCCTCCCAAACAGGTGACAAAATTTTTTAGTCTAAACTTTTTGCCAAATAGTCTCAATAAAGAGAATTCTTTTGTTGTCCTAAGTATTAGCAATGATTATCCTTATGCTACCCATCCCAGGTATTTTACACAAAGAGGTCATAATAATTATTATCTTTATATCATGATTAGCCCAGTTTCTGTTCTTGCAGACATCAGATTCTTATTGTGGTTAAATGTCTTTGGTCAAATGTCTGTCCTCAACATCACAAACCACTGTAGGCCCTGAGTCTGGGCTGCACACATGATCCACAGTCAAAGAGCTGGGTGAGGATCTTCCGTGAGGCAGAGTACCAGGAGAACATTGCCCACTAATCTCTCCTTCCTCGTGTGACTTCATACAAAGCCCAAGTCTGTCTTCCACTAGGCTGACTGGAGAGCTACAGTGTTTCTCTGAGTCCTGGCTGGGGTAAGAACTATTCCAGCGGGCTGTTTGCACAGCTCCAAGTCCTTCAGCCGCCCTTCGGGGCATGTCTTTCTGTCTCTCATGCAGTGTGTTGGCTTCTGGAACACCAGAAGCATGTGGAGGAGGCTCCGTGTGTCCTTTTAGAGAACCTGTTTTATTTTCCTCTGGTCTGGGTGCCCTTGCCTTCTTTTTGAGGGACCAATTTTTCAAACTGGCTACCCCATTTCTCAACCATGTGCTGGGGTGAAGAGTTACAGAATGCATTTGTGAATGCCACTCTACACTGTCCTTTTTTGTATAAGCCAGGCGGCTGCTGGCCTGCCCTGATGAGGGACCAGGAATTCCAGAAATGAGGCTGGAACTGCTAAAGTCAGAAGAAAGCTCTTCCTGTTTTCTTTGAGCCTGAAAAGTGCAATCTATAGGAGAGGAAGTTTCAGTGGGTGTAAACACGGAGTGTTCAGAAATCTGAGAAAAAGCACTGTCTTGGGAGCTCACTGATGAACCAGATGGAGAAGTGCCTGGGGAGGACAAGCTGGAATAGCTAGTCCTTGAGCAAATGTTTAATCTTGGGGGTAAAACCTTTTCAGTGTTTTGGTTTGTGGCACTAGTCTTGCCCACCTCAATCCCCATGACCAAACTCTGATTAATAAGCTTTTGCCCCTCCATTTGCAAAGACTTGTGCCGCTTGAGATAATCTTCCTCTCCATGCAAGAGACTGGCTTCATAGCTGGCTTTATGTTGTTTCTTTGAATGAATCCCCCTGAGATAGGTCAGTTTGCAGTGTTGGTCATCAATGTTGGGCTCTGAACATCGCCGGTGCCTCCTTGAACTCTTGAGGGCATCCGTTGTGTGTGGTGGGGAGTATCCAGATGTATCTGTATCAAAGGTCTGGTTCCTGGGATGATCACATGAGGACATGTGACTATAAGATGCCATGGAAATAGCTACTGGCTTGGATTTAGGAAAAAGTTTTACATGATTTCCTTCATTATCAGACAAGCTTTTCTTCTTAACATTTTTATTAGTGGCATTTTTCTTGGTATCAGTGCCTATGACTAAACTTTTTTTAAAACATGTCTTACCCTCTTCCTGGAGGGGTTGATTCTGATTCAGATGTCTCTCATCTTTTTTCGAGAGAATTGCATCGCAGCTGGACTTGCGTAGCTTTTTCTGATAAAACTCCCTGAGATAGGAAAGCTTTGAATCTAGATAGTCGTAGCTGGGCTCTGAGCAGCGCCGGTGTCGCCTCAAGCTTTTTGGAGCATCTGCTGCAGTTGTGGACAGGTGGCTGGGTGTGCTCACGCCAGAGGGGGCCCTGGCATGATCCTGCAGGGGGTCCTTTGTGTACACTGCAATATTCACTGGCTTGGATTCAAGAGGCTGCTCCATTTGAATGTCTTCATCTTTAGAATGGTCTAAGTCAAAGTCGCTCAGGGTTAAAAGACCTTCTACCTCAGGCTGGTCGAGGTCGTAGTCACTGAGGGTTAACACGGAGTCCATGCTTCTGCTACCCTGACCAAGTTTCTTTACCAAGTCACTACACGGGGCGTCAACATCCTCATTCAGCTCATTCTCCAAGCTGTCATAGGAAGAGTCATTCAGTTGGAAGCAAGATATATCTGCTGAAAAAGTGAATCATGATTATTGTTTTTACTTACCCAACTGTGATGATGTTTAGCTTAATTCTGTTTCCATACAGATTGTTCAAATTCCTACTCTAAAGAAAGAAAGGATCTTTCACAGTCTTCCCAGTTGTAAGTGCAGAATTAAAAATAAACTGTTGGGGTATACCTCAGTTCCTGAAGAAATGGGCTTTCCTTAAGTAAGATTTCCTCAAAGCAATGAGGAGATACCAAGAAACAATTAAAAATATAAAGGAATTAATGCCAGATATACCCAGATTCTGAATAAGACTCTTTGTCTTTTAAATGGATTAGCTGGTGGATATACATAATTAACTCTAGTCTCAGAGATACCATTTACTAACCCTATCAATTTCTACTTGACCAAGTTTTTTTACTATCCTTTATTTAATCTTTAATACAACCATCACAGTTAGATATTATGGTTATCCATATTTATAAACGAAGATAATGATTTTCAGTGGCATAGAATAATTGGCCAAAGGTAACATAACTAGTAATTGGTGGTACAGGAATTCATAATCTGGAACGTTGAATGTCTTTACCCCTAACACACCCTGGCCTGCCCCATGATGCTAGTTGTTTTTGCAGTGCACTAGAATTCTGAGAAGTCTCTAGGAGGAAGGTGAAGAGCGAAAAAACCAGGGCTGCCTCTACTGCCTCTGGGCCTTCTACTCCAGTTTCAACCACAGCAGCTGTGTTATTCATATTGGGGTTCCTTGTAAAGTTTTATTTAAAGAAAGGTTAAAAACATCATACCATATAATGCTGCCACTAAGAACTCCTTGGAGTTTGGGACCTTATCTTATACATTCTTAAGCCTACCACAGTGTTAACATACCCTGACCTATTAGCAGGCCTTCTAAGGAAGGAGCAGAAGTCCTAGGCCCACTAACCCAGGTGAGAGGCCCCCTTCACCTGAGCTGCTGTGGGCTCCAGGATAACCACTGTCCCAGCTGATTTTCACAGATGTGTGTCTGTTTCCCACAATAAACAATCCAATTATTCACAATACCTGAGGCATTCTCTCTAGTATCACATCTCACTGAAACCTCTCCCAAGAGGGAAGTGATTTCTTCTCCAAATATCCGACAGCAATTTTCAATCAGAAATTGTATAAGAAGAGAAACCTGTACAAAAAAGGGACAAAAATGAACTGCTACTTCCCATATAGCATGTCTATAAATCACATTTCACATATGAATCCTGATTCTAACAAAAAATGCAAAAGAATCCTGAGAAAACTTCATGTCTGCTTTAAAAGTATACAATACAGTTTCCTCTAACAAACTATGATACTTTCAAGAGTAGTTTGAGCATAGAAATTAACTTTAATCAGTGGACTAAAGTTATTATTTGTTATTATGTGTGGCCTGGGCTTAACGCTAAGATTTTTATGCCAATAGTTCTGTCTTTAAAATTAGAGTAATTTTAAGTATTCTCTATAGGGCATTTGGGGTGAAGAAATATACCTTCTCATTAAAATTCATGAAGCATCATTAGATGAACACTTATAAAATGCATTTCTTATGTAAAAGGGAGGTGTCATAAGCGTGGGAAGTGGGTAGGTATCCTCTGTGGATTTATTGTGAAGGAGAGAGACAGCTGGAGAGAAAACTTGCATTTTGCCTGACTAGTCTCTTCCTATGCATTTCCTTTCCTTAGGCTCCCTAACTGGAGGTGCTTGGGGGAAGAGGTAAGATTTTACTAGGGAGCTTTGTGCCTCCATGGGATATACCAGAATGTTTACATAGTTTTCTAGCCCCAATAGCTGAAGCAAGGGAGCAGGCAGAATGCTGGGAGCAAGGGGAACCGATACCACCACCCCTGTACTAACCACCAGGCCCTACACGAGTGTGATTTCAAGTAACTACTGTATGAACTATGTCGATATTATCAACACCTCCATTTTTTAGATGAGGAAACTGTGGATTAATGTAACTAATTTTGCCCAAGATTGTACATCTGGCAAGTGGTAGGGCTGAGAATCCAACCCTGACCTGTCAAATTCCAAAGTCCTTATTTCTTTTAAAATCATATCAACTGCTTTCTTATCACTCTATGGTTTAAGTCAGTCAGTCATAGTGGTTTTCCTCCTGAAAGGGAAAAGGGAAGTAATCCAACTGCTATCACATGTTTTGCTCAAGAAATCACCTTTCTACAGTCTACCAGGATAGGATAAAACACTCAATGAACTCAAATTTATAAGGGTATGTACTGAAGTTATTTAAGAAAATATCTTTCAGAATTAATACGCTGAATGTTAGGTTCAAAATGGGGACTTGGTCCCTCACAGCATAAAAATGAAAAACTTCATTACCTTTTTTGTAAATTCGTTTTCTAGTTCTGGGCTGGAGGAAGTAGGAGGCCAAAGAATGCTTGGAGCGATGCACACTGCTAAATTAAATGCAGTCATCTGATTGGATGAGGAATGTTGTTCAATGTTGTATAATACCCCAAAAAGATACCTTAGGAGAACAACATTGGCTCTGGGAAGCTGGTCTAATAGCCTAAAGACAGAAAAATGTACTCTTTAAGCAAACATTTCATAGAAAACTTGTATAGCCAGGCAGCCCTTGCTTTTCACAGTTCAGATGTACAGGAACATATGTTAACATGGTACATGCAAAGTGAGGACTGCCTGTACATAGGAGAGAAAGTGAGCACTGGAGATTTATTTATTTATTTTGTACACTGTCTTCACAATCCAATGTAAATGTGAAAGAATGCAGAAAAATGGTTTATAAAAAAACGCTGCCTGAAATATTTACCTGAAACTGGTACAATGTGTCTTATGTAAATCCTGTAACATTCCAGAATATTCTCAACCAAAACCCAAAAAAACTTTCTGATGAAATTAAACAGTTATATTTAATATGCTCCTTTACTTCCAAGTGGCAACACAAGGATTCTGTCTCTTGGTAAAAACCCAAACTTCAGCTACGAAGACTCCCAGGTCCATTCTGAGAGCTTATGCTCTGCTCCAACAGCTTCTGAGGTCAGTTTTGTCCCACATCTCTTTATCTCACTGGTATTACTTTCACACATAAGTCAAGCTTACGATAGTATTTTTCCTGCTGTTCCTATTTTGTAATTGATAAGGGATTTTAAATGATCATTCACTAAAAATGATTTTTACTACCATATACAGAAAACATATGTTGATAGTCATGCTTGTTGCTTTTTTCCAACAAGAATCTGTAACCTGGGGTTATATTGAGCAATCTGACTCCTGTTGCATAAACAGCAGAGAGGTGTTTCTTCAGCACTATGGACTGACAATGAGTACAGTTTTGTAGGGACAAATTATGAAAGATACTGAAATGGACCAAAAGATTACTGAATGTATTCAATGGAAAGTGAGGCACTGTCTATCATACTCTAGGGCAGTGGTCCCCAACCTTTTTGGCACCAGATTCATGGAAGACAATTTTTCCAGAGACAGTGGGGCTGGGGGGGATGGTTCAGGCGGTAATGCGAGTGATGGGGCGGATTGGGGAGCGGCAGATGAAGCTTCGCTTGCTTACCCGCTGCACACTTACCTCCTGCTGTGCGGCCCGGTTCCTCACAGGCCGCAGACTGGTACTGGTCCATGGCCCAGGGGTTGGGGACCCCTGCTCTAGGGTATCTGATTCTATGGGGGCCCTAAACCTTTGAGTTATTTTACAACTCTGAAAACTGTAGATTACTGACAGCAGTGTACTTAACACTTGTCTATAGACTTGAAAATTCTGTCTGGTGGAGAGATAAATGGTTTATTTGTACACACACCTCCGTGCCCCAGTAGTAAAAGTCAGTTTTGCATCTACTTGTAAATTCATTTCAGCATTTCTGTTTTAACTATGTAAGCTGTGGTATTGATAATTTGATATCTCCTTTGAACTGGCAGTAATATCTTACTAGTTCTCTCATTAATTAATGTTTTAAATAAAATCTTTCACATATGTCCATTTTGTATTTGTATGAAAGCCATAAGTCTACTTCTTAAAAAAAATCGTCCATTTAACAGTTTGTAGAATATAAAGTTTTAGAGAATGAGCAACAAAATACAGAATCTGATGTTTACTACCTCTGAATGGTTTCCACCAAACCTTAATGGAAACAGAGATAGAATTTTGTTACATGGCTTTGATTCTGGTGTCTTCAACAGTTGTACTATTTTCTTCTACTGATAAAAGGTGTCTATCAATAGCAGTGTGTAGATAATAATTTGTATTTGAAAGCTGCTCAAGAAAAACCTGTACTAAACAAGCATAGGCAAATAAATGATACTGGGATTCTTAGGTTTTCACAGAACTGGAAGTATTGCTTCTCTTATAATGCAGGAAATATTCAGGAATCAGAGTGGCAAGTCCTGCCAGCAGCTTACCTTTGCGTGAGTACAGACAATGCGTTCTTTGCATAAATACAGACAATACACTTTTCCCTCTGTAGTATTCCCACATACCCTTCTTCATATATCTCTTGCATAGCACTGATTATACTACCCTGTTATCCTTTGTTTCATCTATTCTATCTATTCGACTAGACTTAGCTCCTTGAGGGGAAGGGATTTTCTCTATATGAATTCAGTTACTAAGTGAAGTATATGAGGAGTTGTCTGGTTAGTTAAATATTTACCAAAACTAAGATTATAAATTGTAGACTGGGTCTACTGTGTTAGCTATTGGTCTAATGGGTTTCAGCTCCTATCAGATTCAGATATACAGAAGGTGTACAATGGTAGAGTATCCCATGTTAATAAGGTTAGGGAACAAGACAATAACAATGATAGTAGCTAGCATAAATCTATTTTTAAACTGGCCCTCATGGATTTGACTTTGATAGTCATATTACATTAATAGACAAGCTTATAAAATATAGGTTTTTTAAAAAGTGTTTTTGAGAAATGACCAAATTAGAATAATTACCGTTGAACTGCATTTATTTTCTCTTCATCATTTCCTTGATCCATTACACAGACCCAATGATCATAGAGATCTGACGAAAAAGTACTTCCTGGAATGTTTCGTAGAAAATCCTTATATAGAGGGAAAAACAAATATTTTAAATTGTTATTCTCATGCTAGTTATGTATTAGAGAAATTACATAGAAGACACGTTATTGGAAAGTACAGTTAAGTTGTCCCTTCTTTGGAATACACAGAGCTCTGTGACAAAACTTCAATGATGTGCACACATAGAAATGCATGCTTTGATATTTTTCTAACAAAAACCAGAGGGAAATTGGATTCTGGGCTATAGTGGTAAAGATAATGGACAACCTGTCTGGGATGAAACCTCCTGTGTGTGTACATTTTAGCAAATTAGTATAACATGGCAGGGTCTGGCAAACCATCCTAAATCCTTTTTATTTCACTAGTTAAAAGAAATGCATGGGGCTTCCCTGGTGGCGCAGTGATTGAGAGTCCGCCTGCCGATGCAGGGGACGCGGGTTCGTGCCCCGGTCCGGGAGGATCCCACGTGCCGCAGAGCGGCTGGGCCCGTGAGCCATGGCCGCTGAGCCTGTGCGTCCGGAGCCTGTGCTCCGTAACGGGAGAGGCCACAGCAGTGAGAGGCCCGCGTACCAAAAAAAAAAAAAAAGAAATGCATGAAGATATTTGTGAGATTCAATGTGGTAATCAGTCATCCAGTCATTCTATACATATTTATTCATATGTGCCAAGCACTGTTTAAGGTGCTAGGGATAGAGTAGTAAATAAAACCAAGTCCCTGTTATTTTAGAACTTTATATTCCAGTGGCATTGGTGAATAATTCCATCCAGAGGTACTTAGAGTTTCTCCTTATATTCCCCATAGAAGGGCTCTCATGTATCATGGGGAAAAAGCACTCCAGGCTATGGCTGGGCTCTGGGAGCCTAGGACAGCACCCCATGCCTAACGTACATTAAATAATATGTCCCTGGTACATTATCCTTTCTGGCCTTTGAGAGCCTTTTATGCTGAGACCACTGGCAGGGCTAGGTGTGGTGAAACCAGACTATGACACAAGTAGGATATAATCAACAGAGTTTGTTGTTTGACATATGTTAATAAAAAGCTTAAAAATGAACTAATTTTGGTCCTGGTCCTGTGTTCCTTTCTGATCTAGGCCAACTCTCTCTGCTGCTTTTGGCATGGTTCTAACAAGCCAAGCTTGCAAAGTCTGATCTCCACCTTAGTAAACTTCAGGCAGACAAAACTCAATTTCATATGTAAGCACTGTACCCATGGTTGAGTATCCTCTTGCAAGTTCCTGCCTACAACATTGAGATAGGTGAAAGTCTGCAATTGAGTAATTTTAATCCTTGCTGGAAAATCAAATCAGCAACTTCATCTTATGTGCTTTAAAATGGCAATGCACAACTTGTTACTTATATGTCATATTTTTTATTACTAAGATGGAAGCTGTGATACCTAAGTGTTACAGTTAGTTAATTAGGTGAGCATGTCCCCCACTAGCTTATTAGCTCCTTCAGGGCAGGGTCAGACCTTCACCTTCTACATCATACACCTGAATGCCAAGCACAGTCCCAGACATAGTAGAGGTCATTACTGAACTGTTGCTATTTGTCATATGGTCAAATATTAGTGAAGGACAAGGGAAGGTCAACTAACTATAACTGAGATTCTAAAATAATTTTTATAAACCTCTTTGTAGTCATGTTACCTATTATTATATATTTGTTTTAGAGTAGTTAAGAAGTAGGAAGATGATTGATACAAAGTCTTTCTCTGTTCTATTATATTTTTCAGTAGAAATGTACCTGGATACTTGTGATTCAGATGTGTCATCACAAAAGTTACCTCTTTCTTTTGGGTAAAGCTACCGAATTTTCACAATTTCAGACTAATTTTAGTTGCTGCACCTACTTTAAAAGTCACAGTCAGAAGAGCCAAAATCTGTTATTTCAAATTGGGGCAGTGACAATGCCTCTCTTTTAAAATCTCAGTGGAAAAAATACTTATGATCTGTTTTGAAGAAAAACATCATTAAATCTTAAAACCTACACTTGAAAGATAATAACTTGTAACATCTCAATGAACTCTCCACAGCTGGAATAACAAGTTACGAAATAACAACCACCATCGGTCTGAGAAAGGATGTGAGAGCTGGTTCTGAATTACAATCACCAACTCTTAGCACTCAATGGAAAGCCTCCTCCCCTCCAAAACCAGAACCCAGGCCATCAGCAGAATGCCCATATTAATTTGAGATGAGATTCCTAGGATTAAAAATGAACTTTTCCTCAAAGGTCTGATGGATCAAAATTACAGTATCTCAAGCAATTTTCTTACAATTATAGTTTGAAGGTTAAGCTTATATTTAAACAAAACCAGTATAAGCAAAAAATTAAAGGAAAACTTAAGTATCACTTCCAAATAGTCTTAAAAACAAGAAACAAAACAAAAGCTCAAAAACTTTCGGCAAAAAGTTTCCCTTTCCTGCAACCACTTGGAAGAAATGAGAGTAAAACACAGTTATACGATTATGAAACTTTAATTAGTTGGAACCCATCTAACCAGACTTTTCAATCATTTGGACTACTTTCTGTCTTTTGTTTATTCTTCTATAAGTACAATTTCTTCAATCTGAAATACAGTTTAACTCTTCTAGAACCATACTTCTTTGTAATAGCCTCAACAATTTAGTACAAAGTTTTAAGAAGCATAGTGCTGTGATGAATAGCATAGTCAGGAAACTTTTCTAAAACATAGGCTTTAACTTCTTAAATTAAGAGATGGGAGAAAGCCTAATTATATCATTAAAAAAAAAGAAAAATTAATCATGCATATATCTGCATGTATGACATGTATGTGGCTAAGCACACCATACATACTTTTATTGTACTCCAGGATTGAAGGGTAATCACAAATCCTGTGTAAAATAAATTAGATGACCCTAGCTCCAATTCTCCAGTTCTTTTGAGTGATACTTTACTGTGAAAGCCCATGGCAAGGGTTGTTTAAGAGCAGACAGGGCCCTTTTACCAAGAGACATCTGATTGCTCATTAAGTCATAAAGTATGATTCTGTAAGCAGCTGACCAGCAGTAGGAATATGCAAGAGTCTTCTTCACCATGTTTTCCTTAATTTGGTTTTTATGCTCCAGGCCCTGGGATGCAGGCTGGGGCACTGTCTCCACCCCTAGCTCTGGTGCATTCCAACCCTGCTGGGAGATGGGAGCCTGATGCTGGTCTGCAGAAGCTATTGCTGAGGTCAAAAGCTCTGCTAAAAGCTGGTTTTTACTCTAGGTTTTCCAAAAATGTGAGACATTTTCAAGAATGTGAGGAGGAAAACATTTTAGAAGTCTAACTCAACTGTGGATGTGAGTTAAGTAACCACAGGGGTGGGTTCTAGGTTTTTTTGCCATAAGTAAGCTTATCTGCCACAAGCATTTTTGCTGTAAAAACTTTTACCAAATAATGAATTGGCTGTAAGGCAATTCTACCATAAAAGGTAAAATAACAAAAAATAAATGAGAGACATTAAAAAGGATATAATGAAACATGAGAATAACAAAATTAAAGACTTTATTGTGAAATGCAAAATATTTGAACACAGTTAAAATGTGTGTAGATTCATGGCAATACTATGCAATTAACTGACATTACTTTGTGGGTTGTACTTAAGCACTTGTCTTCCAAGTCTTTCATTCATAGTATTTTATACATTTTTTTTTTGCTTGTTGATTCATCTCTTGTTCAGCATCACACTTTTTCTTTTTTGCTAAAATTTCTTCCTTCATTAAGAGAGGTACCAGGTTTCAAATACTAGGTACTAGGATGCATATTTGTGCCTGAGTGTTTGTGAAAGTCTTCCACACCATTGTGTTTTTGGCATACTGTCATTTGTCCATTGATAAATGTTACTAAGTTCTAGGGGAAATGTGGGTTTATGATATGCCTTCAAGGCCCTTGGCCTCCTTCACCTCCAATGTAGTGTGTTTCAAAATATGAAACCAACTCTTGGGACCAATCATCATCTGTCATGATTTTTATATTGTGTGTGTCAAAACAAACTGTCAACCAGTTATTTTATTTTTTATGGCAAAGTTGACCTGTGGCCAATTAGTTATGTGGCAAAAATATTTGCAGCAAAGAAGCTTACTGTGAAATACCAGACACACATGGGATGAAGGGTGAGAACCTTTAAGAATGCCAAATGTGGAAAGGATTTCATAAAAGAAGACCTGGATGTTGGAGTCATTCCTACTCCAACTTTACTTTTAAAAGGCATTAGGGGGTGACTGTATAAATGAATGGAATTTTCAGTGAGCAATTTTTTGTTTCAGTAGTTAGGCAAATGTTTGTTTACTCTGGTAAACTCTGTTTCAAAGTTTAATAAAAGTTTACTTTTGAAAATTTTGCCTTTATTAGGAAGATAGTGAGATTGTGAGAAAGTCATCAGGATGTTTACTTTGGTAAATATGCTGTGTGTTATGATTATTTTAAATTTTTATTTAATTTAATTTTTTTGCATGGGATTGGCAGACGTGAAGATGAGGAGAGTGATGTGGGATGAAGAACTTTTAAAAAGCCTATCTGACATGCCACATCATTCGCAGTGGCTTTTAAAGGCCAATGTGACTTTGTGAAGTGTTATTTAACACTTTTTAAGATTCTAATTCTATTATGGTCCTTTGCAGATGGGGATAATTTTTTGTTCTTTTGTGCTAGGCGGGCCTCTCACTGTTGTGGCCTCTCCCGTAGCGGAGCACAGGCTCCAGACGCGCAGGCTCAGCGGCCACGGCTCACAGGCTTAGTTGCTCCGCGGCATGTGGGATCCTCGCGGACCGGGGCACGAACCCGTGTCCCCTGCATCGGCAGGCGGACTCTCAACCACTGCGCCACCAGGGAAGCCCGGGGATAATTTTATAATGAGAGAAACCAGTTGTCTTTCTCCAGAGCTATGTTGTGGGGTGGATGAAGGGAGAACTTTCCCTACCTTCAAGACAGATGCTATCACGAAAACAGATTCACAGTCTAGTTGTACTTCAGCTCCAGAATTCAGTTTCTCTTTCAGCTCTCTGCAGGATTTCACATTGGCCGACTGTCTGAAGATGCCTTTTGTGAGGGGTCCTTTTTGGTTAAGAAAGAAAAGCATATCCTATGGGGAAGCAAGGGAAAAAAAATCAAAATGGCACTTCATGCATAACAAGCAAGGGAACATATATTTGCCCTCTCCAGCTGCCAGAGGCTAGGGTATAACAGGGGGAAGCCCTGAAGGATTGGGGCTAGATGGCCTCCTAAAGATTTAAAGTCAATTTGTTTTTTGCTGTCTCTAAATCTCTTTCTCCTATTTATTCTTGCTATATTCAACATCTAAAACACTTTAAACGCTTGCTTTAATGAGATTGCCTTTTTTCAGTGAACCAACAGTCACTTCAAGGTACCTGTTAACTTGTCTCTCTCCTAACTACTCTTTCCCCATTATTCTCTAATACGGACTCTTTTCCCCTAATATGGAAATGCTCTTGCCAAATTCACTCTCCACTTGCTTGTCTTTCTTTTCATGTGACTTTACATTTTATTCTACTTCCTGTATTTACTTCCTTATTTTAAAATCAGCCTCCAAAATCATCTCTTCCAGGAAGCTTTCTTCATTCCATCCCATTCCATTCTGTTCAATCTTTCATTTTGCTTTCTTTTTTTCTGTGTATCTTCTGCTTGCCATGTAGGAAGAGAATAGGTGTTGGAGACGAGCAACCCATGGGATCTGGAACCTAGCTATGACACATATTTATTGTATGACCTTTGGTAAACTCAAGGGTTTTTTTTCCCTTTAATTTGTAAAGTAGGAATGATGGTGATGATGATGATGATGATGATGGTAACTACCCTCTAAATCTGTTGTGACGGATAAGCAATAAAGTGACTAGACTAGTACAATAGATGTACAATACAGGAAAAAGTGCCAGGCATCTAGCATAGTGCTTGGAGGATAATGGACACTCAATAAATGTTGCTTAACAGTGATCATTTACTATATTAACCAGAAACAATAATACTCAGTGGCTTTCATTTGATCTCTTCTACATATAAAAGATAATTAAATGCCAGCAGATGTTATCTTTACACTTAAAGACCTGGAATACAAATAAAAATATAAGATTTAGTATAGAAATATAAGGTTTAGTCTCTGTTGCTAAAGTGATTAAATGAGACTTTCTGAACAATGTAGGGTTCAAGAAAGGCTGTGGGAGAAATGTGAGGGCTAATGTGGATTCTCTGTCTACAGAGCAGATTCTAATTTATCTGAGCAGGTTTATGTGGCTTTTCCCTGAAACCGATAGACTAGATCATCTCTCCCCATTATGTCTGCCTTATGACTCTGCAATAGCTTAATCAGATTTTTATTCTTTGAAGTAATAAAGATTCTCAGCCAGAGTCATGGGTGTCTATAATTTTCCATTTGGGGATAGATTTACCTCCCCGAGCTCTCCTTTCCCAAACCTCCTTTCCTGTTAGTGTTACAGGCCAAAATGAGACTTACCAAGACAGCTTTGGGCAGATTGTCGTTCTCACAGATATTTGGCAGAGAAACCCCAAAGAGCTGTCCTGGCACAGGAGATGTTGGTGACGTGGGTAAGTTATCAAGGTGAGTGCTAGAGCCCCGCCAGAAGGCCCAGTTTATGATGGATCTTCTCCTTTTAAATGTCTTCTGACCTGAATCTAAGGAAGAAGTGAGATTATTAGGGAAAATAATTTAATTCACTTAATCTTATTTCTACAGTTCTCATTTTACAGTACATTCATTACTATGGCTCAGTACTTTATAAATTAAGGAAGAATCAAACATTTGGGTTATTCACCTATCTATCCTGGAGACATCACTGTGCTATTTAGTTAAGTTCTGGCACTAAATTTTCATAGGTAAAAGAAGGGATCCCTTACTGAACTATAACAAATTAAAGCAAAAGGGTTTCATACCAACACATATCCCATTTTGAAGCGGAGACTAAGCATACAAAAAAAGTTGAAGATTAAATTAGAGCACAATTAAATAGTGAGAAAAAGAAAGGAAGAAGGAGAAAATGAGAGAGGAGAGGAGAAGGGGAAAGAGGAAGAGGAGGAGGAGGAGGTAAACAAAGAGGAAGAAGAATAATTAGGGGAAGAAGAGGTGTCTCTACTAAGTTGCTCTCTAGAAACAAGAATGCTTTATTATCTGATGTTCCACTCTACTACTGAGGATAGAGATATAGGAAACTAATGTTCTATATTCCCCCCCTTTTTTCCAACTGCAAAGACTTTCATGTATCTTTTTGGTTCCTGACTTTAAAAAGCATGTTTAAGGAAGCATGGATGGATACAAACATGAGTGAGACTTGCCCTTGCCATGGTAAAGTTTACAATCTAATGGGGGAACAAGGCTGGTGATGGGGGGGTGGTGAGGGGAAAGCAAGTATATTAACAAATAAAATGTCATAAGGGGGGAACAAAGCATCAAAGGTATCCAGAAGAACAATAAAGCACATCTATCTATTGATTAGGAGTGAGGGAGTGATCCTGGAGGCATGTGAATTTGATGTGAATTTTGAATGAACACGATTTCAATAGGTAGAGGATCTAGCACCACGACTTGTGTGAAGTTAACTACTCAATAAATCATTCTCAAACAGTAATTGAACTGAGGAGACATTTAGGTGGTAAAAGATAGTATGAACAAAACAGGCAGAAGTAAGAAAGGTCAACAGTGAATCATGACTTTGTGAGATCATAATTCTAAGACATTTTTGATGTCAGCTGTATCTAATTTTAACATGAAAATTGATTGATTTGCACAGAATTTGATACTTAAAAAGACAGCTCATTAAGGTTCCTTTTGGACCTTTCTGCCGTGTGTGCCCTCTGGCCCTCAACACATACGCACAGGTAACAACTATAAACTCTGGACAAAATTAAAAATATATAAAAGCCTACCTGAAGGCACTAAAGAGTAACCAAAAGAAGACAGACAGTGGAAGTAAAAGTCTGACACTTGGAAGAAGGGAATGGCATGGCACTGGGTAAGTTTCCTATTTTTACAGCTTTCAGCCAGAGGATGGGCCCCAGGGTGTAGGGGTGACTAAAATTGGGAGAGAAACCTGCACTCTTACTGGCTTAAAAAAACTAGAGAATAGAGATGGAGGTAACCAGAGCAGCTGGAAAGTGAGCGGGGGTGGGGGTGGGGGAATCCCAGAAAGGAGAAAACTGAATAGTGGGAGCCCCAAACATTGTGTATAAATTCTTCCCAAATCTCTGGCTGATCCCCGAAGCATGCACGTGTATGGGGCAGATTCAAAACAGCTTGCAGTTAAGGCTAACAGGGCTGAGATTTGAAAGGCCATAACTCCCAGGTGGCGACCACACAGGGTTAGACTTCATTTTCTCTAGGGACAGTGCATTGGATTAGTCAATACACTTCAGCTGTGTGGTCCTGACGTGCAACCAAGATGCCAGAGATGATGTTCAGCTACTCAGCACTCCCTGACAATGGAACAATGAAGAAGATGATCTTTTCAGGGAGGACACGATCAGCAGTGTCAAATGATCATTTAAAACAAGTGTTTTACACTGTTTATTTCCTTAGCATAACCAACTTAAACCAAATACTAAAAAAGCCAAATCGTGGAAGGATAATCAAATAAGTAACATTTTACTGAAAAGCCTTCAGACCATCATCCCCCTTGGCTTCCTCAGGATAGTCAGTGCATCATTAATGTGCATACATCCAGATGTAAAGGTCTTTGGTTCTGGAGTCAGGAACCCACTTAGACTCCTGGCTCAAACACTAATTTGTGCACGTTACTTACCCTTTTTCTTCAATTTTAAAATGAGAAAATTACCTACACCTCAAAGCCTTATTGAGAGGATTAAATAGGATAGTGTATGAAAAGTGCTACTTTGCTCAGGGCATAGGTCATAGCAATCTTGATTAAAGCTGCTAAGACACCAATCTCTTCTCCACAAAGAGGACCCCCTCCCCACACCCTTTTCTCCATCTGTGTAACAGCCTTCAGGAAGTATGCAGACAGGAAGGAATACCAGACTCTGCGTAACTAAAGCACTTCCTTTCTGCCTTGACACTCCCAACCTCCACCATTTTAAAAAACATAAAAGGACACTGAACCTTATTCTTAAATCCAGAAGGGGGGTTCCTGTATGCCAGCAATGTCAATCTGTGCACATGTTTGTTTAATATGTATCTTAATATATGTTGAATAATTGTACTCAGTCTAGTTTCCTCACATTTAATCTGGTTTCACTATTTTGAAACCAGATTTATTTGATTTTTTAGCTTTCACACACTTCTTAGGAAGAATGCTCTATCATAAAGTTATATACCCAGCTATCTGATGAATGTAGACAGATGATAAAGTAGAAATTGAGTTCTGTACTTCATTATAAATGCTTTCAGCTGCAGCCATGCCTTTTATTATGTACAACAGTCAATTTTAGAGTTCATGTTCCCTTTGGGACTGAGAGAAAAAAAAATTCACTAAAGTTTACTTTCTTGCAGAGGTTTTAATGCATAGCTCTTACTTTCTAAATGTCAAAGGCTGATGAAAAAACATGCAATTGTTATAAAAAAGATTAGGATGATATAAATGCAGAGCAAATGAAATTCATGTACATCCAGCTTTCCTAAACAATCCTGGCAAGATTCAAGCTAGTTTCTTCATGCTTAAATTATGGAACTGAATATTAAAAATTGTAATTCTTAAAAGTTTGTGCTTATAGATTATTAAAGAATAATAAATAACCACAACAAAAACCTCTTAATTAGAAATTTTAGCAAGATGGTGATGTAGGAAGATCTTGAACTCACCTCCTCCCATGGATACACTGTATCTACAGCTATATATGGAACAATTTCCTCTGAAAAACCCCTCAAAACTGACGGAGAGACCCTGTTACATCGGGCAAATGAGAAGGAAACTGCATCCAAGTGGGTAGAAAAGGCTGAGACACCATCTCACCATAAACCCCACCCCTCGTGCATGATCCATAGTCAGGAAGAAACTCAAAACCCAGAGCTTCCCCAGAAGGAGTGAAGGGTTCATACCCCACATAGGTCACCTCAACTTTTAAGATCTGGCATCTGAGGGATGAGCCCCCAAAACATCTCACTTTGAAGACCAACATGTCTCATGCCATGAGACATATGGGGCTTTGTAGAATTGAGGGAGAGTTCCTTTTTTAAAAATTTTAAATTTTATTTTATTTTTAGCTGCACTGGGTCTTTGTTGCTGCACGCAGGCTTTTCTCTAGTTGTGGAGAGTGGGGGCTAGTGCTGTGCGCGGGCTTCTCATTGCAGTGGCTTCTCTTGTTGCGGAGCGTGGGCTCTAGGTGCACGGGCTCATAGTTGTGGCTCGTGGGCTCTAGAGCACAGGCTCAGTAGTTGTGGTGCATGGGCTTAGTTGCTCTGTGGCATGTGGGATCTTCCTGGTCTAGGGCTTGAACCTGTGTCCCCTGCACTGGCAGGTGGATTCTTAACCACTGTGCCACCAGCAAAGCCCTGAGGGAGGGTTCTTAAAGGGCTTACGCCCAGGCTCACCCACCCCAGAGCTCAGTCCACAAGCGGCCCTTTAAAAGCACCCAGACTTCATGTGAAAGAGATTCATTTACTAATTTTAAAGCATTGGTCTGAGGGGCAGGGGTCTGCTGGGATACTCCCCAGGACAGAGGCTAGTGGACACTATCTTCCTATTCCCCTCTGCACCGCTAAAGCCTGCAGGCACCATCTTTCCCCCCCTTTCTGGTGGGTGTCATCTTTTTCTTTTTCTTCTTTCTTTCCTTTTCCTCCTGTCCTCTTTGTCTTTTCTCTCTTTTTCTTTCTCTTCTTTTCATTTTTTCAGTGGATGACATCTTTGTACTCCCCCTCTGCCCTGCTTCAGCCAGTGGGCACCATTTTTGTGCTCTCCCTCTGCTGTGCTCCAGAGTGCCTCTATCTCCTGGAGGGGAGACTCTACACACCTCTGGTGCACTGGATTTTACATTTGGTGACACATTTTTTGCAGCTGTCACCCAGGGAATGCCCTTTGATCACCTGGCCAGGAGGGCTTCCATTCCTGGGTCCCATAGGACTGTAACAAGTATAGAGACAGTTCTTAGAAGACTACCATCCCTAGGGTATTGCACAGACAGCAGACTGAAACACACCCCCAGTCTTTTTGTAAAAGTGGCCTATTTGCTCATCCAGGAACTTCAGCCCTGGGGGCAGGCTTCAGGTTTGGCACACACCTAGAGGTTATGGAGGTGCTCTCAAAGAAGGTACCCAGGGGACACCATCTTTGCACTCCCCTATGCATGACTACAGAACAGTGGTATTTCCCAGAAAGGAGTTTATACACCCACTTGGAGTCCCAATTTTTGTGACTGCTGCCAGGGGACACCTCCAGATAGCTTGGCTCTGGAGGCCAGAAGGCTTATGCTTGCAGTCCTAGAGGACTGCATATATTTGCATTCTTGAAAAGCTGCTGCCTGAGGACCTGGTTTCCAATCAGCCTGAATAAAGGTACTGACTGCGCTCTCTCCCCTTTGGGACACTGACTGATCTTGGTACATCCTCAACTACTGGGAGCTATTAAAAATAAAATAGGCTGCTTGGACAATTACAAAGGGTTGAGAGAAAACCAAAAGCTAGGGCAGTGTTGAATGAAAAGGTTCATCTCTTACACAAGGACAATGGTTCAAGACTGGAAGAGGTGCCTGTTTCATCTAATGCATAGAAACTAATATAGAATCAAGCAAAATGAAGAAATAGAGAAATATGTTCTAAATGAAAGAACAAGATAACACCTCAGAAGAAAGTTAATGAAATGGAGATAAGTAATTTACCTGATAAAAATTTACAGCAATGGTCATAAAAATGCTCACTGAACTTGGGAGAAGAATGGATGAACACAGCAAGAACTTCAACAGAGATAGAAAATATAAGAAAGTTCCAAACAGAAGTCACAGAACTAAAGAATAACTGAGTTGAAAAATACCCGGGGGGAGGGGTCAACAACATATTGATGAAGCAGAAGAAAGGATCAGTGAACTTGAGACAGGGCACAGAAACTCACCCAATCAGAGAAGCAAAAAGAAAAAAGAATGAAAAAAAGTGAGGATAGCTTAAATGGGACAACATCAAATGTATTAAAAATCACATTATAGGGGTCCCAGAAAAAGAAAAAAGAGAAAGGGGAAGAAAATTTATTTGAAGAAATAATGGCTGAAAAGTGTTCTAACTTGGGGAAACAGAAATTCAGATCTAGGAAGCCCAGAGAGTTTGAAATAGATGAACCCAGAGATCTATACCAAGACACATTATAATTAAAATGTCAAAAGGTAAAGACAAGGAGAGAATCTTAAAAGCTACAAGAGAAAAACAACTCATTACATACAAGGGAAACCCCATTAGACTATCAGCAGATTTTTCAGCAGAAATTTTAAAGGTCAGAGGAAATGGCACAATATATTCCAAGTGCTGAAAGACAAAAATTTCCAACCAAGAATACTCTATCTAGCAAAGTTATCATTCAGAATTGAAGGAGAGATAGAGGTTTCCAGACAAGCAAAAGCTAAAGGAGTTCATCACCACTAAACCGGCCTTATAAGAGATGTTAAAGGCACTTTTTTAAGCTGAAAAGAAAGGGTGCTAATTAATAATATATAAAAGTATAAATCACACTGGTAAAGGTAAATATACGGTAAAGGTAGTGAATTAATTACTTATAAAGCTAATATGAAGGTTACAAGACAGAAATAGTAAAAAAATAACTGTAACTACAATATTTAAGTAAGGGATAGACAAGATAAAAAGATGTAAAATGTGACATCAGAAAACAAAATGTTGGGGGGGAGAATAAATATGTAGAGCTTTACAATGTGTTCAAACTTAAGTTGGTATCAACATAAAAATAATGTTACAAATACAAGTTGTTACACATAAGCCGCATGGTAACCAACAAGCAAAAACCTAAAGTAGATACACAAAAGATAATAAGAAAGGAACCTAAGCATATCACTAAAGTCATCAAACCACAAAGGAAGAAAGCCAAGAGGAGAAGAAATGAAGAGAGGAACCACAAAACAGCCAGAAAACAACAGAAAGGGCAATAACACATCTATCAATAATTACTTTAAATATAAGTGGAGTAATTTCTCCAATCAAAAGACAGAGGGACTGAATGGATAAAAAAACAAGACCCATCTACATGCTGCCTACAAGAGACTCACTTCAGACCTAAGCACATTCACAGATTGAAAATGAAGGGATGGGAAAAGATATTTCATGAAAATGGAAAACCATAAGAAAGCTGGAGTAGGTATACTTATATCAGACAAAATAAACTTTAAAACAAAGACTGTAATAACAGACAAAGAAGGGCATTACATAATGATGTCGATCCAACAAGAGGATATAAGATTTGTAAATATTTATGCACCCAATATAAGAGCACCTAAACATATAAAGCAAATGTTAACAGACCTAAAGGTAGAAATAAACAGCAATAAATAATATTAGGGGACTTTGATAACCCATTTACATAAATGGATAGATCATTCAGAAAGAAAACAGTAAGAAAACATCAGCCTTAAATGACAAGTTAAATCAGATGAACTTAAGGTATACATACACACATGCAAAACATTCCATCTAAAAGCAATAGAACATACATTTTTCTCAAGTGCACATGGAACATTCTCCAGGATAGATCATACGTTAGGCCACAAAACAAGTCTTAACAAATTTAAGAAGGCTGAAATCATATCAAATATTTCTTCTGACCACAATGGTATGAAAATAGAAATCAATTACACAAGAAAATTGGAATATTCACAAATATGTGGAGATTAAACAACATGCCACTGCTAACAACCTATGGGTCAATGAAAGAATCAAAAGTGAAACAGAAAAATACCTTGAGACAAATGAAAATGGAAATATTATATACGAAACTTATGGATGCAGCAGAAGTTCTAAGAGAGAAGTTCATATCAATAAATGCCTACTTCAAGAAACAAAAAAACTCAAGTACACACTTAACTTTACATCTCAAGGAACTAAAAGAACAAACTAAGCCCAAAGTTACTAGAAGGAAGGAAATAACAAATATTAGAGCAGAGCAGCAGTAAATGAAATAGAGACTAAAAGACAGTAGAAGAGATCAATGAAACTAAGAGCTGGTTCTTTGAAAAAATGAACAAAATTGATAAACTTTTAGCCAGACTTAATAAGAAAGAGCTAAAATAAATAAAATCAGAAATAAAAGAGATGTTACAACTGATAACACAGAAATATACAGGATCATAAGAGACTACTATGAACAATTATATGCCAACAAATTGGACAACCTAGAAGAAATGGATAAATTCTTAGAAACATACAAACTTCCAAGACTGAATATGAAGAAATAGAAAATCTGAACAGATTGATTATTAATAGGGAGACTGAATCAGTAATTTAAAAACTCCCTATAAACAAAAGTCCAGGACCCGACAGCTTCACTGGTAAATTCTACCAAACATTCAAAGAAGAATTAATACCAATGCTTCTCGAAGTCTTCCAAAAAACAATTCCAAAGTAATTTTACAAGGCCAGCATTACTCTGATACCAAACCAGACAAGGAAACCACAAGAAAAGAAAATTATAGGCCAATATCTCTGATGAACATATAGGCAAAAATTCTTAACAGAATATCATCAAACTGAATTCAACAATACATTAAAAGAATCATATGTCATGATCAAGTTGGATTTATTCTAGGGATACAAGGATGGTTCATATTCTGCAAATCAATCAACATGATACACTGCATTAACAAAACAGAAGATAAAAATCATATGATCATTTCAATAGATAAAGAAAACACTTAACAAAATTCAACATTCATTTATGGTTAAAAACTCTCAAAACAGTGGGAATAGAGGAAATGTAACTCAACATAATAAAGGTCATATATGACAGCTAACATCATACACAATGGTGAAAAGTCAAAAGCTTTTCCTCTAAGATCAGAAACAAGACAAGTATGCCACTCTCACCATTTTTGTTCAACATAGTATTGGAAGTCCTAGCCAAAACAAGTAGGCAAGAAAAAGAAATAAAAGGTATCCAAATTGGAAAGGAAAAAGTAAAACTGTCACTATTCGCAGATGACATAATACTATATACAGAAAACTCTAAAGACTTCACCAAAAAAACTTTTAGAACTGCTAAATGAATTCAGTCAATTTGCAAGATAAAAGATCAATATATAGATATCTGTTGTGTTTCTATACACTGATAACAATCTATTAGAAAGAGAATTTAAGAAGATAAGCCCATTTATAATTACACCAAAAAGACTAAAATACCTAGGAATAAATTTAACCAAGAAGCTGAAAGACCTGTTCACTGAAAACTATAAGGCACTGATGAAAGAAATTGAAGATACAAATAAATGGAAAGACATTCCATGCTCATGGATTGGAAGAATTAATATTGTTAAGATCCCCATACTATCCAAAGCAGTTGATAGACTCAGTGCAATCCCTATCAAAATTCCAAAATGGCAGTTTTCACAGTAATAGAACAATTCTAAAATTTGTATAGAACCACAAAAGACCCCAAATAGAGAAAACGATCTTGAGAAGGAAGAATAAAGCTGGAGGCACCATGCTTCCTAATTTCAAAGTATAATATAAAGCTATAGTGATCAAAACAGTATGATATTGGCATAAAAACAGATACCCAGATCAATGGAACAGAATAGAGAGCCCAGAAATAAACACATGCACTTATGGTCAATTAATTTATGACAAAGGAGCCAAGAACATACAATGAGGAGAGGATAGTTTCTTCAATAAGTGCTGTTGGGAAAACTGGACAGCAACATGCAAAACATGTAACTGGACCATCCATACACAAAAGTTAACTCAAAATGGATCAAGACTTGAATGTAAGAACTGAAATTATAAAACTCCTAGAAGGAAACATGAAGGTAAGCTACTTGCCACTGGTCTTGGCAATGATTTTTTGGATTTTACACCAAAAACAAAGGCAACAAAAGCAAAAATAAACAAAAGACTACATCAAACTAAAAAGCCCGTGCACAGCAAAGGAACCCATCAACAAAATAGAAAATCAACTTCCTGAATGGGGGAAAATATTTGCAAATCACAATCTGATAAAGGGTTAACATCCAAAATATATAAAGAACTCATACAACTCAAGAGCAAAAAACCAAACAACCTGATTAAAAAATGGGCAGATGACCTGAAAAGATATTTTTCCAAAGAGGAAATGCAGATGGCCAATAGGCATATGAAAAGATGCTCAACATCACTAATCATTAGGGAAATGTAAATCAAAACCGCAATGAGATATCAACTCACACCTGTTAGAATGGCTATTATCAAAATGACAAAAAATGACAAGTGTTGGTGAAGATGTGGAGAAAGGGAAACCTCATGTGTACTGTTGATGAGAATGTAATTTGGTGCAGCCACTATGGAAAACAGTATGGAGGTTCCTCAAAAAACTAAAAATAGTACAACCATAGGATGCAGCATTTCCATTTCTGGGTAATTATCTGAAGAAAACGAAAACACTAATTTGACATTTAAGACATTTAATGGACAAGTAATGTCAAGCTACTTTTACCCTTCTCCTCCTGTCTAAAGTTAAAACAAGAAGCGAGATCTCCATTTCCATAAAAACTTATAGCAGATGTATTTCCTGGGCTCAAACTACAGTTCCAGCAGTATTTACCAACCTTAATGCAAGTGAAAGGAATTTTCTATGTTTCAAAATCATTTGTGCAACTGAACTGTGCAAAAAGAAATTTCCATATTCCAAAATCTTTTAACTTCCACCTAACCTTCAATTGGAAGTGATTAATTTGCAATGGAACGACATGCCAAAAGGCAAATATCAAAGGAAGAATCTAACAAAATTCTACAAATACCTCCAAAGAGAGGAATATGCTCAATTAAAATTATATGCTTGTAGAATGATATATTAGTATTTGGCAGTACCTATCTGTGTGAAAAGATATTTTCAAAGATCATGAAATATATAAAATCTCATTACAGATCAGAACGTTTTGCATTCAATTATTATGATAGGAATACTAATTTTGAACACCAATTAAGCAAAATGTTATTTCCGAAAAAGAATTCAATTCTTCTCATTAGTATATCTGTATTACATAAAACGGTATTCAATTACTACTACATATTGAATATCATCAGTGAAAAATTTGTGGAAATTTCTTTCTCTCGTTATGTAAGTACCTATGTAATAGCCTCAATTTTGTCTGCTGACTTGCAAATTTTACTACCTGGTCCCTTACAGAGAAAGTCTGTTGATCCCTGATCTAAGTCAGTGGTTTCCAAAGCAGTTGTTCACCAAAATCCCCTGTATTAAAAAAATACAAAACTGGTTCATCTGTTAATTTTTTAGCTACACAGGTAGGCTGTCACCATTGGTCTATAGTTACTCCATCCCTGATCCCATTTATCATGAATCATCTTACAGCTGCAACCATTATTATCTTAACTTTTAACAGGGAGAAACAGGGGATTAATAGGTAGAGGATGCCTACAATTTAATAAGCAGGTCGTTGGCAAAATTGGGTAAAACCCTTAGGATTCTTGATCTCTGATTAGTTTGGTCCAATTAATTAAAATACATTTATTTTATTTTATTGACAAGGGACTCAGAAACAATTTTGTAAAACATGAGTATAAAGGTAGAAGAGTAAAATATTATTCTCCTCAGCCTAATTATAAAGGAAACATTCCCTTTATATCTTTAATGAATACTAACAACAGACCTATTAATAAATTAATTCAACAAATATTTATTGGATGCTTTTTTATATATATGCAGACACTGTTCCAGGTGCTGGGAATATAGCAGTAAACAAAACAGACCAAACTCTCTGCCTTCATGGAGCTCACATTTTAGTGGATGGAAAACTATAACATCCCTATAATACCCCTCCCAAATGGTCCAAAGATGTGAGTAAATAGCCTTAGGGTTCAAAACCTCAATTTACCGCTATAGGAGAGAGGAGGACTAGTGCAAATGTAAGATAAGTTTTTATAGCTGGTGTTAGCAAGATTAGGGAGTCCTGACCAATGACTTCAATAAAGTATAAAGTGTGAGGCTATGTCATCAAAAGAAAGTGACAGGGTTGGACATGCATGTGGGGGGGGGGATGAGTTTAAAACAATGGCCACTGTTCACTGGGTCCCCCATTTGTTCAAATTGACAAAAGCAGCTACAAAAATTCAGCATCAATTTTCTACTACCCCACTCACACTTTTTGGTGTGATATATTTTCTTCTATTTTCTACACAATCTATTCTCAGACTGAGGGTGTAAAGCTCAAACTTGGGTTAGGGTAATTAATGATGGTCCTCCTATGTTGAAGATCACTTTTATCATTCTGGAGTCTTTATTATGGTGTGGGTAAGGGATGGTTACGTTCACAGGGATCAGAACAGATTAGTAGACAAAGGAGAGATTTCTGTGGAAATCATCTTAATCTTAACATACTTACCAGTACCAAGATCCAGGTAGGGCATCAGCGTCTCCTGACACCCATCACTGACAGCCTCCTTTTTATAATGTGCCCATTTAGGGGGAACATACAATGCAATGTATTACAGTACAAAGAAAGCATTGAAGCACCTGCAGCACTGCCTGGTGCCTTTGACTCTGCAGTGGGCACAGGTTAAAGGGGAAAGAATAGTGAAGAAAGAAGGAACAGACTCTACTGCAGTCAGTAGCTGCTGATTACAAGTCAGTCACTCCTACTGCTGATTTATGAAACCATCTTCTAAAATTCCATCTTTCCTTTCAAAACACTTAGCAAATTCAAAAGAAAAAATACTTCATCTGGCTGGAAGTTTGGGTCTTTGTCTGTATAAAGGCAAAGAACTTTGACAACTTTGCTTTCAGGAATGAAAAGTTTTGCTAAAAAAAGGCTCTATGAGGGAGGAGAAAACTCACCGCTCAGCTGCTGGGCCACAGCCAGGCGGCTGGGCTTCAGGATGAACTGGCATTGCATCTCTCGGGGCAGCTGTTCCATGAGGAAGGGCTCTTGAAAGTTGGAAGGTGTGGGGGAATCCTTTGATCCCTGCGTCAGGAGTGCAGTGTCTCGAAGATGGCTCATTTTAATTCCATAGGGATATTCATGCCCTACACAGAGAAAAAAATGTAAACATAGACTTTAGGCTGATTGACACCAAGAGCATGTGTGCTACATACTGGAAGGTACTGCAGTTTGCTCCTGGGACTTTTGGTATAAAGAATCCTTTTTTTGACTTTAATGATCACCATGCACACTCTTACAGTTGGAGACCAGTGCATAATGCAGTAGCCCAACCAGAGTAGTCTTTTTTTTTTTTTTTTTTTGGAGAGGGGAGAAAAAAAAAAACCAAGGAGGAAAAAAATCTTTAAAGAATATCTTGTTTGGGAATGCACAGATTGTCTTTAAGTTGCATAGTGTTGACTTTTCCTATGTTCACATCTGAGAGTATTTAAAGTTATTCTAGTTTCTCCTTTGACTCTAACTATATCTGCAAATCTTCAGCCAATCCTTGACCTCTGATTTAAAATATTTACCTTACCTATCACACAGCATTACAAGGATCAAATAAGTAAACATTAGTAGTTAATATTATTTAAATAATAAGGGCAGAAAACTATATATTTCAAGCACCACTATTATTACTATTATTCAACACAAGATAGCTTTCTGAAAAAGACATCTTATACTGTTTACTCGTTATATAATTAGAGTTACTCAAGACTCATTAGGACTGGTTTGTTTGATTTACGCTTCCCTCCCACCACTGCCCTCTAAGGTTTTTTATTCATAGGCAATAATTGAAGGAAGACTGCAGGGTATTAGAAAAAGAGACAAGATTCAAAAAGGAATTTTCAAACTAGTAAAACTAAACCCTGGACATCTGACTGCAACATGATTTTTTGCTCTTTAGTACTCTTAAGTAATTGCATTTTTAAAATTAATCCTCACGTACCATTATGCTGTAGACTTAGTTTACGTTTTAAAGAGGGTAAATTCTCTTCTATTCCTGATTTATCACTGAATTTAATTCAGTGAACTCTTCCATTTCCTTTCCATCTGGCATAGGCATACAATGTCAATGTTCCATTAACATCAAATACTACAGCAACTTTCAGGGATTAAGGCAAAAAAAGGACTTCTATGACAGAAATAAAGCAAAATAAATTTATCAAAATAACCAATAGCTAATCTACAATTGAAGTTTGCAAGGCATGTTAAAATATGCAATGAAGAATTGTTGCTAAGTAACAATCATGTCCCGTGTCCCATGTATTTTTTTAGTGAGAGTTAGAAATGAGCTTGAAGCTGTTTAAGCCTGAGAGTTACCATCTATATAGTTTTAATTAAATTAATATATTTTATTAAAACAATTATTTTATGTACTCATTTGGTTTTTAAACACAGCTTTAATTGTTGCTCATTGACTTTTACAAAAATGACAACATTAAGAAACTGGAAATGCAGTGAATTTTGTCCCCAGCCATGTGCACAATGACTTGCTTTACTTTAAGTCTGAGAATATACATTTCATAAAAAAGTTTGGTTTTAGATTATGCAGATTATTTGAAACCTGAATTACACAGTAGTGATCTCACAGGTAAATGAAAGGGTTCCATGAGATAACTCATATGATATGCTTTGACCAATTCTGGCAGGATAGTAAGCATTTAAAAATTATTAACAGAAATCATCATCACCATCAATCATCAATGTCATCATCTCAAGATCTGCTACAGATACTGTCCCTTATTGTAATTGGTTTATTTCTGTTAACCACACTGAATGGCCTCACTGATCAAGAATATTTTTTAGCTAAATGATTTAAATAAGGTGAAGATGTAACCTATTTACCAATAATTCTTCAAAACAAATGCTGGAAAATTTGGCTAGAGAAATAGCAAAGTAGTTAGTAAAGTACTAATTGCTAAGTTAGTCAGTGAAGACTAACTAAGAATCTAAATGGTTTAATTTCATTGTCTTTATGATGGCTAGGAAAGTGCTGGGCACAGGGCAGGTGTTAAATACTCACTGATATTGATAGATTGAGGCATGATTGGATTATAGATAGTCTTCCATAGAGACAAGTAGTAGGTAGGAAAGGGAACAGGGATTTCAAAAACTAAATATGAAAAATAAATATATAGGGAAAAAGGAATACCAATACATATTGCTTTATTTTAGAAAAAAAATTTAAAAAGGTTGACAGGATAGTGCTTTTGTAAAGTTTAAAAAAAAGAAGAAAATTTACATTTCTATTCCCAACTATACCATTAGCTTCTTGAATGAAGAGATTATTTGTCTGGCAGATAGGAAATATTTGGTATTTATTAAATTAATATATGAATATTATAGAAGATTAATATTTAATATTATTGAAATTTAGGACATATGACCAATTCTCTGAGACATTTAGAATTATAATTAAAACACAATCAATCCTATCTTATATTTTCATGGAAACTTACCAATAAGTGGGTATGGTGCCTCTTCTTTGCCAGAATTGACCCATAACTGGTACTCTCTCTCAGAGCCCTTGGAGATAAAAGAATTAACAATAATTCTTTCACATTGGTAAATGAATGAGGATACTTTTTTTTTTTTTGGCAATTTTATGTTTTGCAAAAAAGAAAAACCAGGGACAATATAAATGCTTTTCAGGTTCATGGGGGTGGATATGGCCTTTGAAGATGGCAGTGCTGATTCCTACAAACCATCTCTCCCTCTCTAATCCCCAACAGAGGACTAAGGAATCCTGCCCTTTTTCCCTAGGGATGACTAGGGATCCATGAACTGCAACAGAATCAGGCCCTCACTATTATGGGTAGCCCGCAGAATATGAAATCATATATATGCCTTTTTAAAAAGTAAGCAGAAACTTCCTGGTTTTCTAAAAGGCAAATCTATCTTCTTCAGAGTCCTGCCTTCTGCTATCTGTAAACTTCTCAGAGAATATTGGACAATCTCCAATATGTCCCTGCAAAGACAACCTTGTTATCCAGAAAGCCACTACACTGCTGTGTCTGTGATGAAAAAGTAAAGTCTCAAAGGCTGATTATTAGCTTAGCTGCTTCTGAGTTGAAGAAGAATGACCAATGGGCTTTGAGGAGAGGAGATAGGTAGCTGGCACAATCCACACTGGCTTTATTTTGGGCAAGTCCAGGCCTAGGGACAGAAAGGACAAGAATTCCGTCTAGAGAATAGGCCCAGTTATGGGGAACAATGAAACTGTTCACTAGCAGAATTACAACCCAGCAATATTGAAACTCCCACTTGAAAGAAATAATACTAAATTATACAGACTTTGCTGTATCCTCTAGAAGATAAAGCAAAAATGTTTTAAATGAAATTACAACAGACTGATAATATTTAATATTCTTGCCTTTATCTTCTGATTAAAAATCAGAACCCTGACCTTATAATGGAGGGTCCTGGCTAGGAGATTACCCCTCCCAATACCCTCCCCTACTCTGTCACTTCCTTCACTATCCCCTAGTCAAAAAATTTTTATTGCAAACAGGAAGAGCAATCTAACAATGATCATTTCTTTTTTTGGTAGTGTCTGAAAACACCTTAATAATCCCTTAGAACAGTACAACCAAACAGCCTCAATTCCTAATTATACTGAACAGAAATATTTTTGGTATGAGATTGATCACTTTATCTAAAAGGAAAGCATAAATAAGAAAATGAGTCATGTCATTAATTAATCTCTTTTCCTTCCCTTAAACTACTCATTCTCTTCCAATGTATAATTATATAAGCTTAGAAATCAATGCAGAGGTGCCTGCTTTATTCAGTGCATATATATTTATTTATATCTTAAATATATTATTAAATTTCACTAAAATAAATCAGATTTATTATTCTAAATTGTGGTTGCCCTGAGTTCTTAACGGCTTATAATAGCAATGTGTAAAAGCAAACTGAAATACAGTTAAGACTATGGCATATCTTAAGTATATGTTATGTCACATCTTAGTAACACCATGTTTTCATACTTACAGAGAATCTCACTCAAGAAATGGTGTTCAAATGCTTCCTTTAGTACCATCCTTCTGAAAGTCATTCCCTTTAATACAAGTACCTACTGTGTGGTTTTTATATACTGGTAGGGAGGACATGAGAACTTTCCGATTCTTTTTCCTTACCTCATCCTCAAACATTCCAATCTTCCCTATTAATAAAATTTCAAAAACTCACCATTGCCCCATGAAACAGAAAGAAGCAGAAGCTGAAAGCAAAACTGGGGAAAATGTGGTGTCCATACTAAAAATCTTTAAATCCATGATCTAATTCAAAGCTTACTTTTAAATTTACAGATTCAATAGGAGGTACCATCTACCTTATCCTCTGGACCTGCAGCCAGTGAATATGGTTATTAGCTATATGTTCTTTATGTAAAAATTCTACTGTAGAGCAAATCCTTCAGAATTCATCATCCTAAGACAGATTGACTCTTGGGATAAGTGAATGATTAGGTAAGGAGGAAGGACCAGGAGAGGAGATAGGGAAAGAATAGTCATATAGTGACAAGTGAGAATGGGGGAAGGAGATTGAAAGGAGAATTTTATACCAGAAAAACCCCCTAACTGTATATGTATAGCATATAAAATTAAGATGCATATTATTATCTCTCTAAAATTATAGTCTAATCTTATTATGCTTTTCAGTTCACACAGGTTATAAAATGGGAGTGGAAGAAGAGCACTCAGTATTAAGCTAATATTAAGACTTTACTGTCCTAGGCAAAAGACCTATACTCTGAAAATTATAAAGCATTAATAAAAGAAACCGAACATGAGACAAATAAATGGAAAGATAACTCATGCTCATTGATTGGAAGGATTAATATTGTTAAAATGTCCATACTACCCAAAGCAACTGACATTTAATGCAATCCCTATCAAAATACCCATGACATTTTTCACAGAACTAGAACACATAATCCTAAAATTTGTATGGAACCATGAAAGACCCCAAATAGCCAAAGCATTCTTGAGAAAAAAGAACAAAGCTGGAGGTATCGTGCTCCCTGGCTTCAAATGATACTACAAAGCTAGAGTAATCAAAACAGTATGATACTGGCACAAAAACAGACACATAAATTAATGCAACAGAATAGAGAACCCAGAAATAAACCCACATGTATATGATCAATTAATCTACAACAAAGGAGGAAAAAATATACAATGCAGAAAATAAAGTCTCTTCAATAGTGGTATTGGGAAAACCAGACAGATGCACATAAAAACTGAAATTAGAATATTTCCCCTATCATGTACAAAAATAAAGTCAAAATGGATTAAAGGCCTAAATGTTAAGACTGGAAACCATAAAACTCCTAGAAGAGAACACAGGCAGAACACTTTTTGACATAAACAGTAACAATATTTTTTTGCATCTATCTCCCAAGGCAAAACAAATAAAAGCAAAAATAAAGAAATGAGACCTAATTAAAGTAAAAGATTTTACATAGCAAAGGGAGACCACTGACAAAGCAAGAAGACAACCTACAGAATGGGAGAAGATATTTGCAAATGATATGACAGACAAGGGGTTAATATCCAATATGTTTAAACAGCTCATATAACTCAATATCAAAAAAACAAACAATTCATCCCAAAATGGCAGAAGACCTGAATAGACATTTTTCCAAAGACGACTTACAGATGGCTAGCTAACAGGCACATGAAAAGATGCTTAACATTGCTAATTATCAGAGAAATGCAAATCAAAACAATAAGATATTACCTCACACCTTTAAGAATGGCTATCATCAAAACAACCACAAGTGACAAATATTTTCAAGGATGTAGATAAAAGGGAACCCTTGTACACTGTTGGTGAGAATGTAAATTGGTGCAGCCCTTGTGGAAAATAGTATGGAGGTTCCTCAAAAAACTAAAAAAAACTAAAAATAGAATTACCATAAAATCCAGCCATTCCACTCCTGGAAATATATCCAAAGAAAACAAAAACACTAATTTGAAAAGATAAACACACACCAATGTTCACAGTGGCATTACTTATAATATCCAAGATATTGAAGCAACCCAAGTGTCGATCAACAGATAAATGGATGAAGAATATGTTGTGTGTGTGTATATATATGTATAGTGGAATACTACTCAGCCATAAATAAGAATGAAAATTTTGTCATTTGCAACAACATGGATAGACTAGAGAAAGACACTGTATGTATTCATTTATATGTAGATTCTAAAAAATAAAACAAACAAACATATAACAAAACAGAAACAGACATACAGAGAACTAGTGTTACCAATGAGTTGTAGGGTAGGAGGAAGGGCAAGATAGGTGAAGGGGATTATGAGGTATAAACTACTAGGTATAAAATAAATAATATACATGGATGTAATGTATATAGCCAATATTTTATAATAACTTTATATGCAGTATAATCTATAAAAACATCAAATCACTATATTGTACACCTGAAACTATTAGGTTGGCCAAAAAGTTAGTTCAGGTTTTTCCATACGATGTTACTGAAAAAAACACACTTTTTGGCCAACCCAATAATGTTGTAATTCAACTACACTTCAATTAAAAACAAAACCCTCAAAAAGAATAAAAAACTTTACTGTCCTTATTTTCTACATTTCTGGGGACAAAATATGACTGGTATCTCTAATAATCAGCTGTCTTATGATGGAAGGGATAATATTTATAAGAATCAAATTATCAAAGTTTGTTTTTAACTAAGGATATCTAGCAGAGTAACTTACAGTTATCCCTAGCATTGGCAGTGACATGTTGATAACTTCATTTGCTGTATCTGAATTCGTTACTGTTATAGTTTTAGACTGTGGAAAAAAAAGAAATAAGAAATACAGCTATAAATGAAGAATTTTAAAACAGGTGAACAAATAATTATTGTCAAACGATTATCCATAGACAAATCCTGATTTCAAGTATTGACAGAGTAAAGCACAACTTAAGTAGAACACAAACCCTTGATAATTTACTTTCATTACATTATATATTATGCCTTTTAATAAAACATCTCTTCCTCTTAAAATAAAGAATATATGACTAAAAAATATAAGAACTTAAGCCAGAAATAAAAAGAATAAATATATTTCAGAGAGACAGGACCACCCTCCCAATCAAACAAACAAAAAAAATTAGTGAGGTTGGTCCTCTGCATCATGTCCATGACTATTTCCATTAAGCATTGTGCAGTAAAAAAGGGAGAGCATTAGATTACTTTCTATTTCTTTCTGAGTACTGTTTCACAGTGTGGGTTTTCATTTCTTTGTATGGTAAAGTCAGTTCAGGTAAAATCAGAATAAGAAATGGTTACAAAAGACATCTTTAAAAAAACCCCACTATTTATTGAGCACTTTCTGTATGTCAGGCACTGTCGCTGCTGAGATTTTCATTGTTGAAATCTGTAGAGGCCTTAAAACCAATGAGCCTAGCAAACAAATTGAAAATTTTAGAAAGCTCAATTCTGTTACCAACTCTGCCACTGAATAGGGTATCTATAATAGCACTGTGCTAAATGCTAAACTACACTGAGAAATTACTGTTTAAAAATAAAGAGTTCACAAGCAAGAGAAATGGAATTAATGAGATTCTGAGATATCTATAGAGTTCACTGAACTCTAAATAGACATTTAAATATAAGACAATGCTATGCTATCAAAAAAGAAATATTGGGAGTTTGGGACTGACATGTACACACTGCTATATTTAAAATAGATAACCAACAAGGACCTACTGTATAGCACAAGGAATTCTGCCCAATACTCTGTAATAACCTAAACGAGAAAAGAATTTGAAAAAGTATAGATACATGTATATGTACTGTGTAACTGAATCACTTTGCTGTACACCTGAAACTAACACAACATTGTTAATCAACTATACTCCAATTTAAAATTAAAAAAGAAATATTTACTATGCACATAGGGTAGGTTTTACATATTATAATTACTGGATAAATGAGCAATTAGTGCTGTGTCCCTGATAAGGCTTGAATGGCACAAATAAGTAACATAAATGGAGACAAAATGATCTAAAAATAAAGCTAAGCGAAATCTACTGATAACTCATCATTTATCTCTCCATTACAGTATTTATTCTCTATAAGCCTATTACTTGACATGACGAACTGCCTCAAGTTTGTTAACTAATTTCAAATGGTGTTCCTTATAGCTCCAAGGATTAAGCAAAAGTATCTCAGAAATGAACAGGGAAGGCTCAGTGTTTGTCTTCTACCAGAATGGCAGAGATGTTTTACATACTGGGCTTTAACTTGAGATAGAATATCATGAAAGGCTTCTGCTTTTTTCTTTTGAGTCTGAAAACCCTTTCATTTAATTTAAAGAAACACTCTATTAAGTCTTTTGTAAAGTGAAGGATCTATCCTGTAATACTAATAATCACTCCCAATGTACCTGGTTTCTAAGATAATGATTTTTCTTAATATTAGGTATATATGTTCAAAATAATAACTATAGGATGTGTTATTTTTTCCTGCATGCCTCTCAGGTAGACAAAACAAATGAATTTTAGCAGATAAGTGTTCTTTGCCTAGTAAACAAATAAAATAAAGAGACAAAACTGAGAATGTGGCTATTTTTTCCCATATTAGCAGAATTCACTAACAGGTTGTGCATAACTAGAGGCCAAGGATAAAGAATGCTTCTCATACATGAACTACTATTTGGAGGGAATCACTCTGCAAGCAGGGCTCCTTGAAAGGAGACTCTTGCCACGAAATAACTTCAGAGAGCAAAGGACAGTGTGTCATGTCATCATGGACTTTAACCAGGGTACCAGTGATAAAACAGAGCACCCAATTCAACCACATCTTGTCTTCTTTTCCAAAACCAGTCCTTTCTCAAGCACACACTTTCCATACACTGAAAGTGTTGGAAAAAATTCAAGGGTTTTTCCAAGAAAATCCTGAATGTAACCGACTGCCATAACAACTGAATCAAAGCCGGCAGAAAAACAGTGGTGCTTTTTTCCTCTTTACTTTGCTGCAGAAGATGTCCGTAGTCTCATAGCATACACATTTGAGCATTTCCCTCAGGCAGTGACATCTAGCACTCATGTCAGAACATTTGCATGACTTTTGCCCAAAACATAACTGTTTTGTACTACATATTTTTCCACACACAAAACTATTCTGTGTGATCTAGGGCTGCTATGAAGTGTGGCAAACCACAGTATCATAAAAATATTCATTTCCATTTTGTGCATCATTGATAACATCTTGGCATTATATTTCAGTCATAAAATTCCACATAATAACTAGGGCTAAACAAACTTAATTTTTATTGACCAAAATGATAAAAACCATGAGGTAGAATATGCTGATCCATTAAAAATGTTATCTCTCCCAGCTCATCCATTTATTAACCTGAGGAATTCAATACTTAAAAACTCAAAGAATGAAGAACTTTCCAAAACCCACTCTCTACTTAAGAAGTGACAAGTTGGAAAAAATTGCTTAATACTAATAGGAAATATCTCCTTGTGGAAATGTCTTTACTACAAGCCTCTGCAGCTGCTACTAAAAGGATCCAGAGAAACATTAATGCCAGAGGGAGGAAAGAGACATCTGACAGGCAATATTCTTTCCAAGTGTAAATGTTAAATACTGTAATTAATATGAATTTCTCTTGCTTCATTTTCTCTAGGGTTACTTTTCATATGAACAAAGATACACAGATACCCCAGAAAATGCACTTTCTCATAATGGTATTTCTAAATGCCTACCTTCCACAGCACATACACAGACTGTCTGTCTGTCTGCCTGCCTGTCTCTCTTTTTATCCATGGTGTTCTGCCTTATGCAGGGAGTTGGAATTTAATTTTCTGGCTTAGAAACACTTACATAGGCACAATTCCCAATGTCCTTGGCGAAGATTTTGAGGGGAATGCTCTTCGGGTAGTCCTTCTCTTTCTCTAGATTGATGTATCTAATCAAATGCAACAACAACCCAAAACAACACTGAGTCAGATGGATTTTGCCAATGGCTTATTTTTAAATCAATCTATTTTGCTAATATTTTCAATATACTTATATGCTATTTTTAAAAAGACAGATGGAGAGACTCAGCAAAGTCAGATTACATTATGGGTTGGAAGAGAATTTCTAAAAATCCTCAGGACATTAGGCATGGGCACAAAAAAGAAGAGGAGATCCATTTCAACTGAGGTTTGAGACGTACAGTCAGGTTAAGGTACCTCTGGGTGGTGTTTTATCCTCAAAGCTTCCCTACCTTCTCTGGACAGGCCCAGAATCTTAGTGATAAGTACAGGAGCATATATAATACTTTACTAGACCAAACCAAAACAATGGCCTTTTATTTCTCATTGAGCTCTCCAGTGCAGTATATATCTTGGTCGTCTCCATGCTTGGGAAGGGAGAGAAAGGAAGGACTATGGGAGTAAGAGATGAACCTCAATTGACCATTTTAGTCTGAATGCTCAAAGGTAGGGAAAATAATTGAATTTTGTGGTCCTCAGCAGAAAACCTCCATGTATGGAAGCTTAATACATGCTTTGAGGAAACTGTTAGCTCCACATGGCAGGTTGGAGACACCAAAAGAGATGGGAGAGATTGACTAATTTCTGTCTAGAATGATCTAACCAGACCTCAGTGTTCTCCTTCCTAGTAAGAAAGAAATACATGTAATGACAGAACATTATTTACAGTAAGTAGTTGCTAGTGTACAGTCTAAACAGCTTATTTTGAGGACAAATGAACAATTTCTACTAAGGCAAAGGGGGATAGTTTGGGGCACATCCTTGCAGAGAAAAATTTAATTCATTCAACTACAACTTAAAGATTAAAAACTATATATATACTGGAAAAAATACCTCTGAAGGAGAGAGAGCCATTTGTCCTTCTGTTCTGGAGAACTACAATCAAAGAAAATGGGAGACAAAATTAAACCACACAAAATACTTATTTCTAACAAATTAAGATAGTCAATCCAAATGAAATATCAATAACCTGCTGTTATTGATGTGGGTGCACACAACTGCAACCCTGGCATGATTGTGTTCTGAAGAACCCTGAAGTGAAAATGCCCATTAGGCAGAACTACACAGCTAAGTGTAGTTTTATTAAAACCTCTTGGAGAGATCCAAGACAGACCCACTTTCTTACTTTATGGCTCTTTTACAAGTGGTATCCTGATAGTGGAAATACTTGATTTGGAATCCAAACACCTTGTTTCAAAAATATATGCAAGATATATCATCATGGGCAAATCACTTAACATCACTAAGCTTCGATTTCCACATCTGTAAAACTGTGCTAATTATCTCAGAGTGTTTTTGTAGTTTTAAGTGCCATGCAAATAGAAAATATGCTTCATTTGAGATTAAAGAGGTTAAGGAGAAATCTGGCACATCGATGGAAATATCTTGGCCCAGAAACCAGTTGGTTGTCAGAAAAAGAAACACTTATTTCTCTATACATATGGCAGAACTATAATTTAGCCAATGAGTTCATAGAACTTATTCTTAATTACTATAATCCTCTGATTAAGATCAATTCATTAACAACTAAATAACAATTATTAATTTTATTGCTGAAGTCACTGCTGCATTTATATATACTACCAAATGTAAAATAGATGGCTAGTGGGAAGCAGCCGCATAGCACAGGGGGATCAGCTCTGTGCTTTGTGACCACCTAGAGGGGTGGGATAGGGAGGGTGGGAGGGAGGGTGACGCAAGAGGGAAGAGATATGGGAACATATGTATATGTATAACTGATTCACTTTGTTGTAAAGGAAAAACTAACACACCATTGTAAAACAGTTATACTCCAATGAAGATGTTAAAAAAAATATAAAAACAAAGTTTATTTCTATATGGACTTATTGCTCATTAGCTTTTAAAATCATGTTTCTAATCTTCTCAAAGAAGTTGGAAACCCTAGTTATTTTCTTGTTCCAGAAAAATATACTTAACAAATATTTGTAATTTCTTTGTAGCTTAGCAATTTTCTCCATAAGCAATCTCCCAGAATTGGTAATCAGAAAGTGCATTATATCTCTTTTGCCACTGACCAATTTTCATCTTTCACAACTCCTGACAATCTTTGATGTCTTCTCCTTTCATAAACAGAAGATTTTCTAGGTTCATTTATGTCAAATATTACATTTACTTAGCAAAAATCTGTGTTGAAAAATAGATGAGTTTTCCTTAGACCTTAAAACTTTTTTCAAAGCAATTAAAGAAAATTACCCCTTTAAACACTTAGTATTTTTTGAACTTTTAATTGACATGTAAGACACAAACTGTACAATGCTTAAATGTACTGTTTGAAGAATTTTCACAAATTGAACACACCCATGTGACTAGCACCCAGATAATGAAACAGAAAACCACCTTGGAAGGTCTCCCTGTGTTCCTTTTCAGGCACTAGTTCCCATTATACTGACTTCTAACAAAATAGAATAGTTTTGTTTGTTTGGATACTTTATATAAATGTAACCATATAGTATGTACTATTTTGTATCTGGCTTCTTTCATTCAACATTGTATTTGTGAGACAACCATATTACTGCATGTGGTTTTAGCTTGTTCATTCTCATTGCTGTATAATGTTCCATTGTTTGAATATGTAGCATACAATTACTTTAAAATAAACAAATTATGAAGTGCATCAGGTTAATTCATTGACATTGATTTGGTAATCTTCTTATATTTTCCCCATCTCCCGCTCTATGCAAGAATCCAAGACTTTTCTTTCCTTAGTAATTATTCATCTCAGGCATTTTAACAGAACTAAAAATGGAAGTACTCCAAAATCAAGGTTAGCTCTGAGTTTAATAAACACCTATGTTAAGAGCCAGGAGAAAATTCCCTCTAACTTGGGAGGAGATGGAGTCTGTTATCCCTAAGAGGTAGCTGGGAACCATATGTCACTCAGTTGAGGTGCCTAAAGAAACAGAAAGTCCCCAGAGGAAATGGTTATAAGGAGCAAGTGGGGAGGCTTGTTCCTATGCACCAAAGTTTTTACATCAGCTAAGATACCTGCAGCCCACAAGTGTCAAAGAATCTGAGCATCTCAGATGTCAAAGAACAACTCTGGGCATAGCAGAGACAATGTCAGCAGTGGCCACAAAGAGACTGAAGGTCAGACTTTTCATCTGTTTTGAAGACATCACAGAAGTCTCCCATATCCTGGTTCTACCCTAAGAAAACAGGGGTTCCGGTAAAGAAGAAAATTTAATTTCCTAAAAGCCTGGCAAAATGGGGGCTCAAGGTAGGTTTTAATTTGATCTATACATAAACAGGCTTTTGCTGCATACCCAAGTTTGCAGAATAAGATTCATACTAGGTACCTAATTTAAAATATTATTCTTCTGATTCTTCCTGTAGATAGATCTTTGTCAGATTTAAATACTTTCTGTATCTTCTAAACAACGTTCCCATCTTACTATATAGTTATCTTAAAATTAAGGTCCAGTTCCTATTTTTCTGACAGATATAGATCCTAGGTTTGTGAATCAGGGTCCAAGTAGTGATAGAGATATGACATTCCTTTCAGCCTTTTTCAAGATGTGGTATCTACCCCATTTCCAAAGGTAAAGCATGGGAAGTTCACATTTATTGGCTGCTCTTTCCCCAATCTGACTTAACTGGGAATTCCTTACAGATTCTGACAGTTGATTGTCAGTCTTAGATTTCAAAGCTATTAGTCTACATTTTTGTTTCTTTATAGATATTAGAGTGACTGGCTATGAAAGACTGCTTCTCGAGATGCTAGCCTGATAGCATTTTAAAGTAATCATGAACTAGATTTTCTTAGTATTACCTGATATATAAATGATTTCTGATGTTCTTTACTCTTTGGTAAAGATATGAGCCACTCTCATTTCACTTCAGGCTGAAAAATTTCTGTCAGCATTTATTTTTTTGTAGTACAGTTCTGCTGTTGATAAATTCTTAGAGTTTAAAAATTTTTTTGAAAGATATTTTTGCTAGATATGCTATTCTAGGTTGAAAGCTTTTTCTTTAAATGCTTTATTTTTTAACTGAAGTATAGTTGAATTACAGTATTATATTTAGGGTATACAGTACAGTGATTCAGTATTTTTATAGATTATATTACATTAAGAGTTATTATAAAATAATAATTATAACTCCCTGTTCTGTTCAATATATCCTTGTTGCTTATTTATTTTATACAGGCTAGTTTGTATCTCTTAATCCCACACCCCTAATGTGCCCCTCCCCCCTTCCTTCTCCCCACTGGTAACCATACTTTGTTTTCTGTATCTTTGAGTCTGTTTCTATTTTTCTATATCCATTCATTTGATTTACTTTCTAGATTCCACATATAAGTGATATTATACAGTATTTGTCTTTTGTTGACATACATCACTAAGCATAATATTCTCAAGGTCCATTCACATTGCTGCAGTTGGCAGAATTTCATTCTTTTTTATGTCTGAGTAATACTCTAGTGTGTGTGTGTGTGTGTGTGTGTGTGTGTGTGTGTGTGTATGTATATGTAAATATACACCACATCTTTATCCATTTGTCTGTTGATGGACACTTGTGTTGCTTCCATATCTTGGCTATTGTAAATAATGCCATTATGAACATTGGGTACATGTATCTTTTTGAATTCGTGTTTTTGTTTTTTTTTTGCATATATATCCAGGAGTGAAACTGCTGGATCCTGTGGTAGTTTTTAGTTGTTTTGAAGAACCTCCATACTGTTTTCCACAGTGGCTGCACCAATTTACATTCTCACCAACAGTGTACAAGGGTTCCCTTTTATCCACATCCTCGAAAACATTTGCCACTTGTGTTCTTGTTGATGACAACCATTCTGAAAGGTGTGAAGTGATATCTCATTATTGTTTTGATTTGCGTTTCTCAAATAATTAACAATGTTGAGCACCTTTTCATGTGCCTGCTGTAAGTCATCTTTGGAAAAATGTCTATTCAGGTCTTCTGCCTATTTTGGGATTGGGTGTTTGTTTTTTTTGATAGTGGGTTGCACGAGCTGTTTACATACTTTAGATATTATCCCCTTGTTCATCATATTTTCAAATATCTTCTCTCATTCTGTAGGTTGTCTTTTTGTTTTGTCAGTGGCCTCCTTTGCTATGCAAAAGCTCTTAGTTTAATTAGATCTCATTTCTTTATTTTTGCTTTTATTTATTTTACCTTAGGAAATAGATTCAAAAAAATATTGTTACTGTTAATGTCAGTGTTCTGCCTATGTTTTCTTCTATGAGTTTTATGGTTTCTGGTCTTGCATTTAGGCCTTTAATCCATTTTGACTTTATTTTTGTATACAGTATGAGGGGATATCCCGATCTCATTGTTTTACATGTAGATGTCCAGTTTTCCTAGTACCACTTATTGAAGAGACTTTATTTTCTCCATTGTATATTCTTGCCTCCTTTGTTGTAGATTAACTGACTGTAGGTGTGTGAGTTTATTTCTGGGCTCTCTATTGTATTCCATTGATCTATGTATCTGTTTTTGTGCCAGTATCATGCTGTTTTGATTATTGTAGCTTTGTAGTACAGTTTGAAGCCTGCTAGGGTGATACCTCCAGCTTTATCCTTTTTTCTCAAGGTTGCTTCAGCAATTTAGGGTCTTTTGTATTTCCATATGTATATTAGGATTATTTGTTCAGTTCTGTGAAAAATGTCATGGGTATTTTCATACAGATTGCAATACATCTGTAGATTGCTTTGGGCAGTATGGTCACTTTAACAATATTAATTCTTCAAATTGAAGAGCATGGGATATCTTTCCATTTCTCTGTATCATCTTCAATTTCCTTCAGTGTTTCATAGTTTTCAGTGTATAGGTCTTTCACCTCCTTGGTTAAGTTTATTCCTAGGCATTTTATTCTTTTTGATGTGATTTTAAACGGGATTGTTTTCTTGCTTTCTCTTTCTGATAGTTCAGTATTAGTGTATAGAAAAGCAACAGATTTATATATATTAAGCTCATATCTTGCAACTTTGCTGAATTCATTTATTAGTTCTAATAGTTTTGGGTGGAGACTTTAGGGTTTTCTATACATAGTACCATGTCATCAGCATAGTGACAGTTTTACTTCTTCTCTTCCACTTTGGACGTCTTTCATATCTTTTTCTTGTCTGACTGCTGTGACACAGACTTCCAATACTATGTTAAATAAAAGTGGTGAGAGTGAGCATCCTTGTCTTGTTCCTGAATTTAGAGGAACAACAGTTTTTCACCATTGAATATGATGTTAGCTCTGGGTTTGTCATAATGCTCTTTATTATGTTGAGATATGTTCCCTCTAATCCAACTTTGATGAGGGTTTTTATCATGAATGGATGTTGAATTTTGTCAAATGCTTTTTATGCATCTATTGAGATGATGATGTGATTTTTATCTTTCCATTTGTTAATGTGGTATATCATACTGATTGATTTGCAAATGCTGAAGCATCCTTGTGTCCCTGGAATAAATCCCACTTCATCATGGTGTATGATTCTTTCTATATACTGTTGGATTCCGTTTGCTAATATTTTGTTATGGATTTCTGCATGTATAGTCATCAAAGATATTGGCCTGTAATTTTCTTTTTTTGCAGTGTCTTTTCCTGGTTTCGGTATCAGGGTAATGGTGACCTCGTAGAATGAGTCTGGGAGTGCCCCCTCCTCTTCAATTTTTTGGGATAGTTTTGAGAAGGATAGGAATTAACTCTTCTTTATATATTTGGTAGAATTTTCCTGTGAAGCCATCTGGTCCTGGACTTTTGTTTGCTACTAGGTTTTTTTAAATTACAAATTCAATTTCAGTACTAGTGATCAGTCTGTTCAAATTGTCTGTTTCCTCTTGATACACTGTTAGCAGGTTGTATATTTTTAGACATTTGTCTATTTCTTCTAGGCTGCCAATTTTTTGGACAACTGTTCACAGAGTTCTTTTATGATTTTTGTATCTCTGTGGTATTAGTTGTTATTTCTCCTCTTTCACTTCTTATTTTGTTTCTTTGGGTCCTCTCCCTTTTCTTCTTGGTGAGCCTAGCTAAAGGTTTATCGATTTTGTTTATCTTTTCAAAAAACAAGCTCTTGGTTTTGTTGGTCTTTTCTATTTTTCTTTGGTCTCTATTTTATTTGTTTCCTTTCTGTTCCTTACTAGTTCCTTCCTTCTGCTGACTTTTAGCTTTCTTTGTTCCTTTCTTTCTATTCCTTTAAATGGTAGGTTAGGTTGTTTGAGATTTTTCTTGTTTCTTGAGAAAGGCCTGTATTGCTATAAGCTTCCCTCTTAGAACTGCTTTTGCTGCATCTTATAGATTTTGGAGTGTTGTGTTTCCATTTTCATTTTCCTCAAGGTATTTTCTTATTTCTTCTTTGATTTTAGCATTGTCCCATTGGCTTTTCAGTAGCATGTTGTTTAGCCTCCAAGTATTTGTGCTTTTCACATTTTTCTTTCTGTAATTGTTTTCTAGTTGTTATTGGAAAAGATGCTTGATATAATTTCTATCCTGTTAAATTTGCTGACACATGTCTTCTGGCCTCGTATGTGATCTATCCTGGAGAATGTTCCATGTACACTTGAAAAGAATGTGTATTCTGCTGGTTTCGGTTGGAGTGTGCTGTAGCTATCTATTAAGTCCACCTGGTATATTATGCCATTTAAGACCACTGTTGCCTTAATTATTTTCTATCTGGATGATCTGTCCATTGATGTAAGTGTGGTGTTAATATCCCCTACTATTATTGTATTACTGTCAGTTTCTCCCTTTATGTCTTTTAATATTTGCTTTACATGTTTAGGTGCTCCTGTATTGGGTGCATATATGTTAATGAGTATAATATCCTCTTCTTTTATTGATCCCTTTATCATAAAATAATGCCCTTTTTTTGTCTATTGTTATACCCTTTTAAAAAAATCTATTTTGTCTGCTATGAGTATTGAGAGTCCAGTTTTCTTGTCTTTTCCACTTGTATGAAATATATTTCCCCATGCCTTCACTTTCAGTTTGTGTGTGTCTTTAGCTCAGAAGTGAGTCTCTTGTAGGCAGCATATAGGTGGCCCTTGCTTTTTTTTTTTTTTTTAAATCCAATCAGCCAGATATGTCTATTGATTGGAGCATTTAGTCCATTGACACTTAAGGTAATTATAAATAGGTATGTACTTATTGCCATTTTATTACTTGTTTTCTGGTTGGTTTTTGTAGTTCTTCTCTTGTCATTTCTTCTCTTTGTTTCTTCCCTTGTGGCTTTATTATTTTCTTTAGTAGTATGACTGTGTTCTTTTTAGTTTTTGAGTATCTATGGTAGGTTTTTGATTTGTGGTGACCGTGGGGTTCATATACGTTGACCTACAACTACATCTACTTATTTTAAACTGTAGTCACTTAAGTTCAAACACATCCTAAAAGATCTATATTTTTTACTCCCCCTCCTACATTTTGTATTTTTGATGTCATATTTTACATTTTCATATTTATCCCTTAACTGTTTATTGTGGTTATAGCTACTTTCACAATTTTTTGTCTTTTTATTTTCATATTAGCTTACTTAAGTGGTTGATCCTCAGTTCTTACTATTATTTGCCTTTCCTAGTGGAATTTCCCCTTTCCTATAGATTCTTACTTATTTTCCACTTAGAGAAAACCCTTTAACATTTATTTTAGGGTAGGTTTAGTGCTGATGAATTCTTTCAGTTTTTGCTTTCTGTGAAGTCCTTTATCACTCCTAAGACTCCAAATGATAATCATGCTGGGTAGAGTATCATAGGTTGAAAGATTTTCCCTTTCAGCGCTTTGAATACATCATGTCACTCCTTCCTGTCCTGTTTGGGATCCTCTGTGCTTCCTGTACCTGGGTATCAGTTGCTCTCTTTAGGTTTGGGAAGTTTTCAGCCATAATTTCATGAAATATATTTTCAATCCCTTTCTTCCTCTCTTTTCCTTCTGGGACTCCTATAATGTGAATGTTGGTAAACTTAATGTTATCCCAGAGATCTTTTAAACTTTTCTCATTAAAAATTTTTTTTCTGTTCTGATCAGGTGATTTTTATTATTCTATCTTCCAGGTCACATAGTCTGCTATTCCTTTTATTGTGTTTTTTATTTTTGTTATTGAATTCTTCATTTCTAACTGGGTCTTTTCACATTTTCTAGATCCTTGTTAAAAATTTTCACCATGTTCATTTATCTTTCCCTAATCCAGCTAATACTTTTATTATAAATGCTTTGAATTCTTTGTCTGATACATTGTTTATTTGTTTCATTATTTATTTCTCTCAGGGGTTTTCTCTTATTTCAGTTGAGACCAGTTCCTCTGCTTTTTCATTTTGCTTAACGTTCTCTGCCTCTGTGAATTTTGGTGAAACACTTACATATGATATTCTTGAACTGGTGTACTTATGTGGGAGCATCTCTATACAGACTGTGTGTGCCTGGTGCCTTTGGTGGGAGAGCTGGATTTGATGTGGATGCAAGTCACATTTTTCCTCAGTGTGTGTTGGCAGCTATAGCCTTGGTAGTGGGTGTGGCTGGAGATGGATAGGCTAGAGCTGAAGCTATGTGTGAGGCAGGACTTCCTCTTTGCTCAGTGGGTCTCAAGTTGCTGCAGCAGAAGCCCTGAGATTCAGTCCTGAGCTGGCTCTGTTCCCATTAAGTGTGTGCTTTCAATTCTCCAAGCACTGGGACCCTTGCTCCAGAGGGGTCAGTGCTGATGCAAGGGGGCCCCGTGTTGGCTCTTGGCTTATGTTCGCCTCAGACAGATATCTGAGCTGTCTCTAATATGCTGCCTGTGCAGGAATCTGCAATTGTTTTCCTTAATCTGCTCATAGGCAGCCTTGGGTCCAAGTTCCCTTTGTCCTTCTCCCTCCCTCCTCTCCACCTCACTGGGGAGCTGTACTGCAGGGCAAGTGGGGTCCATGTGAACTCTCTCCATATATCGAGGCATGAGCAATGGTGGACTGGCTATTGTATAGAGTTCTGGGCTGCTTCTGATGCACTACTTAAGTAAGTACCAACAATGGACACTGTCACCCCACCCAGATGCCACCCCGGGACCAAGTTGCCTTTGGTGGTCCAAGCTCTGTCTTTAGTCATGGCAGCTCTTGCTCCAGTGGGGAGTTGCCACATGGAGTAAGCAGGGCTTGAGCATTCACTCTGCCAGAGCCGAGGTGCACACTGAGGTGGTCATAGGAAACTGGCAGCCACTAGAGTGATCCTTTATCGGCCCTCTCCAATCTGCTTCAGGGGCAAGCCAGCTTGTGTGTGTGTGTGTGTGTGTGTGTGTGTGTGTGTGTGTGTTTCTGGGTATGGGTGTGCAAGCAGAGTCTAAGTTTTCCACAGCCCTCCTGTTAATTCCAGCAGTCCTCCAACCAGCCAAGGGGGTTGGTCTCCCCTGTGTAGGACGCCAGGAGTGGAATGCCCAATCTGTGGCTTGAACTGCTCAATCCCCAGGGCAGGTCTCTGCCTGTGTAATCTTCCTTCTCCTCTGAGTCCCTTCCCAGTGGCAAGGTCCCAGCCTGATCACTTTTCTTCCCTTCCTACCTGATTACGTGTGGATCTTTCTTACAGCCTTGGTTGTACAGAAGTCTTTCTGACAGTTTCCAGTTAGTTTTCAGTGAGAATTATATCACACATAGATGTATTTTTGATGTGTTTGTGGAGGGAGGTAAGTTCCACATGCTCCCACTCTGCCATCTTGATCAATCTAATGAGTCTTTAAACACTTTAAAGATGTCATTTCACTGACCTCTGAAACAGCCATAATTTCTGATGAAAAAAAGTACAGTGAGGCAAATTGTTGTTCCACTATATGTAATGTGTTGTTTTTATCTGGCTGCTTTCATGATTTTCTCTTATCTTTGGTTTATAGCAGTTTGTCTATAACATGAATAGGTGAAGTTTTTTTCACATTACTCCTATTTAGGGTTCACAGAGCTTACATTTATGTCTTTCACCAAATTTGGGAGGTTTTCAAACCATTATTTATTCTGCCACATTCCCTGTCTCTCCTCTTTCTGGAATTCCTGTTACATGTATGTTATACATTTTGGTTTTCCTACAAGTCTCTGATGTATTTTTCATTAAAAAAAATCTTTCTTTTTCCTCTCTTCCTCAGAGTGGACAATTTCTATTGATATACCTTCAATTTCACTGACTCATTTCTCTTTCATTTCCATTTTGCAACTAAAGCCACAGAGGGAATTTTAAAAAAATTTAAGATACAATTTTTAGTTCTAGAATTTTCATTTGGCTTTAAAAAATATTTTCTATTTCTCTGCTGAGATTTCCTATTTTTTCATTCATTGCAATTGGCTTTTCCTTTTACCTACTGAGCATAGTTATAAGAGCTGCTTTAAAGTTCTTTTACAGTAATTCCAAAAAATAGATCATCTCAGGATTGGCTTCTATTTGTTATCTTTTTCCTTTTCAGGTTCTTCATATGTTAAAAAAATTTAGATTACATTCTAGACATTATAAATGTTGTATTTTAGAGACTCAGTTTTGTCTTATTTGCAAAATAATGATGTTTTTGTTTTAATAGACAACTAATTTTATTAGATTCAAGCTGCAAACTCTATTTCACCTGTGTTGAGCAGCACCTCAGTTCAATTCTTTTAGCCTTAGTTTCAAGCTCCTTTAAAGTCTGTTCCATGCATGTGTGGTTCAGCATTCAGCCAGAGACTTAGGCAGAGTCTAAACAAAAAATTTGGAGCTTCCTTTCTCTGATACTCTTCTTTCTGAGATTTCCTCCCTCACATTCCTGTGGCTGTGGCTGACCCAGACTCTGTACTTTGGTGTTTCAGCCCAGAAAGACTGGGTTTTCGTCAGTTTAGTTGCCCTGCACCATGATCTGACTGCAGCCTTGCCTCAGGCTAATAATGCCTTAGAAACAGAAAACTTGCCCAGTGCTAGTGCTTCCCTGATGGCACAGTGGTTAAGAATCCACCTCCCAATGCAAGGGACACAGGTTCGAGCCCTGGTCCGGGAACATCTTACTTGCCACGGAGCAACTAAGCTCGTGTGCCACAACTACTGAGCCTGTGCTCTAGAGCCCACAAGCCACAACTTACTGGGCAAGCCCACGCACCTACAGCCTGCGCTCTGCAACAACAGTAGCCCCCACTTGCCGCAACTAGAGAAAGCCCACGTGCAGCAATGAAGATCCAACATAGCCATAAATAAATAAATAATAAAAGTTTTTTTAAAAAGTTTCAATTCTTCTCCAAAATCTGCCAACTTTGGTTCACTTTCCAGAACCTTCAGGGAGTTGCTGTTTGTGTTTTGTTCAGAGATTACAGTTGTTATCTATGGAGTGGTCAGTCTGTTAAGACCTCACTCTGCTGTACCAGAGTCCGAACTCTTCAACACTACTCTTTTTAAGAGTAATCTTTTAATTTTGAAATAATTTTAGATTTTCAGAAAAGTTACAAAGATTGAGTATAGAGAATCCCTGTATACCTCACACCCAGTTTTAGTTTCCTCTAATGTTATCCTCTTACATTATCATGGCACATTTGTCAAACTAAGAAACCAATATTGGCGCATTACCATTAACTATTGACTAAACTATTGACTATTCAGATTTCACCAGTTCTTCCATTAATGTTCTTTTTCTATTCTAGGATGCATTCGAGGATTCCACATAGCATTTAGTTATTATGTCTCCTTAGTGACCTTTTTTGTGTCTTTTCCTGGTTGGTTTTTTTTTCTGACCTTGACAATTTTGAGGCTTACTGGTCAGGTAACCCCACAGAACATCCCTCAATTTGGGCTTGTCTGATATTTTTCTCAGGAGTAGACTGGGGTTATGGGTTTGGGGAAGAAATACCACAGAAGTGAATTTCTCCTCATTACATTCTATCAAAGCACAGATGATATTCACACAACATCACTAGTGATGTTAATCATTCAGTTAAAGTACTATACCTTTTGAGGAATTACAATGTATGCAAAACTTGTTTCTACATTTTCCTTTCTTCTTAAAAAAGTTTTATGGAAACTCCTTGATTAAAGACGTCATGTAGTCCCACCCTCACTTGAAATCTCTTCCTTTCAGCTCTAAACTCTAAGATTAAACAATAGGAATTGATAATATCTAGAGAAGTCTGTCATGGAAAGGAAGATATGCAGAGAATGATACAAATACATGTTTCTTCCAAATAGGTTCTTAATATCTTGTGGTAGGCCAATAGTGCATAATAGAATTTAAAGGCATGACTTTCCCTTATTAGAAGATTAACAGCTTAAAACATTTAGTTATCTGGCTTTAGGATGGTACCTGAGGAGTTTGATGGTAGTGAGAAGAGAAGAAGTAGAAAGAAAAATGTGTGCATGAAATAAAGACCAGCTCTTTTAAGTGTAAAACAAATATTGGACTTGAGGGTGCAATCGTTCAAAATCTCACGTTTGAGTTTTGGTATGCTCACTCTGAACTGAAAAGTACCAATCAGCATGTTCAGATAAGAGCACAAAGATTCTCTATTTGTACATTCTCTAACTCCATCCCAGCCAAGGAGTGAGTCTTAGGAAACTGACTTTCAATCCTTGAGTCAAAAATTTGCTTTTGATTGTCACATCTCTATAGATAGCAAATTAGAACATGATGTGCAGTTAAGGAATCACATTATTTCATGACATTAAATGTATTTCTATAATTAAAAACTAGTTTTTAAGAAATTTGGGAGTGTAAACCAGTTATTCAAGCTTAATTGGGGCATTTTATAAAATTGTTTTCAGTAAAAGGTCTCTTTCAGTGGTTTAAAAAGCCAACTTGAAAGCTCAATATACAAAGAAAATACCTAAACATGAGAGAAGGGGATGTTGGGGGGGGGTGTCCTAGAGCTCTGACCACTCTATTCCTCTTCCATTGTCTTTGAGGTGTTTCAGTAGCCCCTTTAAAAATCACAGCTCAAAACAAGGTAAATGATTCCAAGAGTTCTCAATATTTACCATTACATTTCACATATTTTAATAAAAAACTCTTTGGGAGAAACATAAGGCATACAGGTGTCTTTATTGGGGGTGTTCCAAAAGATGAGTTATTGGCTTCTGAATACAAGTGAACTTATTATGAAAAGAGAATAGATGAATCAGAATAAAATATTTTTCTTTAAAAAATTAGGGGAACAAAACTGAATTAACTTTTTTTCTCTCCATCCTAGAAATTACATAGCTGACTGTATTTCACAGTAGCTAACCCATGTGAATACAGGACAAGCTATGGTTCTCACCTGAAAGTGGCCACGAAGTTCACTGTGGGCCAGCCTAAGACAAAGGATTTCAGGGCATTGGTGTTGCCTTCTCCCACTTCATCCACACAGCTTGCCGTCCACATGTCACTTAATTTTATTTTATTTTTTATCTTAAAGTTGTTGTTATATCTAGAAAGATAAAAACCAGACAGGATTTTTTGTTATTCTGTTTCTTAAATTTTATGAGAACTTCTATACTTGTGATAAGAGGACAGTTTTCACTAATCATGGGCAAATAATGTCTTATTCATTTTTCTTACCTTCAGTGCCTACCACAGTAAATTGTAACGTTTGGCTACCTTAGCCCAAAAAGGCCATTGAAACATTTGGTGTATGGGTCCTCATGTCTGCATTTATGGCAGCAAATAGCCATAAACTGGCAACTTTATTTTTCTATACATTAAGCATTGCATTTGGATCAAAAACCTAATTTTAAACTTACTGCTGATATAAAAAATTAATTCTTTATTATTTACAACTTGCTTGCTTATTTCCAAAAATATTTGAGTGGCTGAATAAAAGATTAAACATAAACATTATTTATGAAAATATTTATAAAATTTTCACTTTATATGCACTAAAAAATATAAACTGGAATTAATTAGAGAAATTTACAATGCATTTCCAACTGAGTGGTTACGATTTTCTAGTCTTTAGAAGCAAAGGTTATTTTAAATTTCCTTTTTAAACCATTTCCCCTTATATTATGGCTAAAATGGAAAAAACTATAGCCTAAAAATAGACCCTAAACTAAGCTGAAAATAAAAAGATGCCAGGAAGTATTATATTTAAGTAGAGTTGATACAATTAGTATTTATCTCTGGGTACAGAGAAGGTGATTTACTTTTAGCTGGCAATGAAATTGCTTTTTGACAATTTCTATCTAATCCCCCTTACAACCCTGATATTGACACTATCATATCTCTTGACCTAGTTTACAGATTTAATGCTCATAATGGACCTGAGACTTAAATAGTTAGAAGGCACTGGTAAGGATAAAGAGAATGCCCAGGGAAACCTCAGTACTTCCTATCATTCAGAGCCATTTATGGAAACATTAAAAGCTAAAATTCAATCAAAGATGCTTCATATGGAAGTATCCTTAAAACTCCTCATGGAATATTTAAAGCTAAAATTCTTCAGTAGGATTTATAAAATGTAAAGGGATTTTTCAGGAATTATACATGAAGAATAATCTAGATTCAAAGCCTCATCTATGCTTCCTGTAGGGCACACAATGTAAGTACAATAGAAAAGTGCCTTGAGGCACAATGCCTTCATTCTATATTTCATTTCAGTATTTTTCACCCTATTGCTATAAATCATTTGATTTTTTAAAAAGTAAAATTCTACTTTTTTTTTCTTTTAAAAATCTTATTTCTTGATGGCAGCTATCTAGGTAATATAAAACTGAAACTATGAATCTTTTCCAAGGAAAAGTATGTTTCCATATCTGTTTTCATACATTTTGAGTTTTTTAATGCAGGCCTCTCTTTATATTAGATACTTCAAATACCATGTGGGAACTTGTACACCTATTGATTTGGAAAAAGCCATTCCAACGATTCCTTCCCTAGATCAATAAAGTACCAAGATTTCCACCTCATTACACAAAAAAACAAGGAACTGTCCAAAAGTGTAAACAGTACTTCCATTCTAATGGTCAATATTTATTGAGAACTTACCATTTGCCAGTCACTGTTAATACTTTACACATATTAAGTTTAATCCTCAAACATTTTAGAGATGAGGAAATGTTGTCACAAGGAGGTTAAGTAATTTGCCAAAAGTCAAACAGCTTAACTAGCAGAGCTAGAATCCAAACCTGAGCAGTGTTGACTCTTGAGCTTGTTTATGCTCATAACCATTATGAATCTATAAAAAGCCCTGAATATAGCCATTCTTACAAAGCACCTGGAGGTGACTTTGTATCGATGAAGTTTCCTTCAGCTTTACTATCTTAAGACTTACTTTTTCAAATCTCCTCACCTACAAGGCTTTCTGATGGGACTGTTTATTATGGAAGTAGGGGAGAAATCTCATGAACATTTATGTCCATAAAGCTAGAGGTACTAGTTTAAAAATATTTTAAACAAGTATTCCAATAAAGCTTTATATTAAGATGGATAGTATTAGGGTCACAGTGTGTATCTTCAGATTTTTCACTTTCTATTTCCAACAGTATTAGACTATTCCAATGGAAATTTAAAAGTATGAATTTCAGTGAACCGTTGAAATACACAGGGTTCTAGAGAGATTGCCCTCCATTCTAAGATGGAGATGGTCTATTAAATACATTTTGGGGTAGAGAATATGGTATATTCCACAAGTATCTGATGGTAATACTACTGGTAATGAATTAATAATCAGAACTTTTTTCCTCCTCATCTTTTTGACTTACACAGAATTCATCATTACTTCCCTGTTTAGGAAATAAAATATGAGAATAGTGATGGCTTAAGAGGGTATGAAATAACTACTTTCATTTCCTTTTAGTAAATTCCAAATAGGTGCTTTATGGCTATTAACAGAGATAATATCAGCTTCTTTCTAAATACTCTGATGCTCATAAACATTGTTTTAAAAAAATGTAAAGCCCTAATTCTATAGGAAAAATAACTTTTAATTCAGCTTTCTAATGAATATTAAAAGTGGTCCCTAAGGTTGCATCCAGCTTTAATATTTGTTCTAATTCACTATGGAAAAGAATGACAATAAACTCAAAACAATTTTAGGCAAACATTGTCAACATTCAGCATAAAATGGAGCAAATAAAATACCTTAGCCAAAGAAAGAAAGACTTTGGGCTTCCGTTGTTCTTCTTTATCTAACTCCTTTAGATGGTAGGTTAGGTTGTTTATTTGAGATTTTCCTTGTTTCCTGAGGAAGGCCTGTATTGCTATAAACTTCCCTCTCAGAACCACTCTAGCTGCATATCATAAACTCTGAAATGTTCTGTTTCCACTTTCATCTGTCTCAAGGTATTTTCTGATTTCTTCTTTGATTTTTTTCATTGACCCATTGGTTTTTTTGTAGCATGTTGTTTAGTCTCCATGTTTGTGACTTTCCCATTTTTCTTTTGTAATTGATTTCCAGTTTCATATAGTTGTGATTGGAAGATGCTTGATATATTCTATCCTGTTAAATTTGATGACACTTGTATTCTGGCCTAGTAGGTGATCCATCCTGGAGAATGTTCCATGTACAGTTGAAAAGAATGTGTATTCTGCTGGGTTTGGTTGGAGTGTGCTGTAGCTATCTATTAAGTCCACCTGGTCTATTATTCCATTTAAGACCACTGTTGCCTTAATGATTTTCTGTCTGGATGATCTGTTCATTGATGTAAGTGGGGTGCTCACATCCCTTACTATTATTGTATTATTGTCAGTTTCTCCCTTTTAACATTTTCTCTCTTTTAACATTTGCTTGATATATTTAGATGCTCCTGTACTGGGTGCATGTATGTCAATGAGTATAATATCTCTTCTTGTATTGATACCTATATCCTTACCTAATGCCCATCTTTGTCTTTTGTTATAGCCTTTGTTTTAAAGTCTACTTTATCTGATATGAGTATTGCTACTCCAGCTTTCTTGTCTTTTCCATTTGCATGAAATATCTTTTTCCATCCCCTCACTTTCACACTGTATGTCTTTAGCTGTGAAGTAAGTCTCCTGTAGGCAGTATATAGATGGATCTTGGATTTTTTAATACAATCAATGTTTTCTGATGTATTTTTTCCAATGACATTTAAAGTGATTATTGATAGGTACTCTTATAGCCATTTTATTACTGGTTTTCTGGTGTTTTTGTTTTCCTGTTTCCTTTTTTCTTATGGTTTGATTATTTTCTTTAGTGGAATGTTTGTTTGCCTTTCTTTTTAGTTTTCGTGTATCTATTGTAGGGTTTTTTTAAATTTGTTATTACCATGGGGTTCATATATATTGACGTATATCTACTTGTTTTAAACTGAAAGTCATTCAAGTTCAAACACATTCTAAAAAAATCTACATTTTTTTCTTCTTTCCCTACATTTTGTGTTTTTGATGTCCTATTTCACAAGTTCATATTTATCCCTGAACTGTTTATTTTAGTTATAGTTGATTTTTACAATTTTTGTCCTTTAGACTTCATACTGTCTTATTTAAGTCATTGATCCACAGCCTTTACTGTATATTTTCCTTTATTAGTTGTATGTTTCCTTTCCTGTTATTTGTTACTTCTTGTTGTAGCCTTTTCTTTTCTACTAAGAGAAGACTCTTTAACATGTTTTAGGGTCAAGTTAGTATTGATGAGCTCTTTTAGTTCTTCCTTGTCTAAGAAGTTCTTTAACTCTCCTTCAATTCTGAATGAAAACCTTGCTAGGCAGAGTAACCTAGGTTGTAGGTTTTTCCCTCTCAGCACTTTTAATATATCATGCCATTCTGTTCTGGCCTGCAAAGTTTCTGTAGAAAAATCAGCTGATTGCCTTATGCGGGTTTCCTTGTACATGACACTTTATTTTTTCCCTTGCTGCCTTTAGAAGTCTCTCTATCTTTAACTTTTGCCATTTTAATGTGGTATGTCTTGGTGTGGGTCTCTTTGGTTTCATCTTGTTTGGGACTCTCTATGGTTCCTGCACCTAGTTATCTGTTTCCTTCTTCAGGTTTGGGAATTTTTCAGCCATAATTTCCACAAATACCTTTTTGGCCCGTTTCTCTCTTCTCCTCTGGAACCAGTATAATACAAATGTTAGTATGCTTGATGTTGTCCTACAGTTTCTTTTTGATTAGTGATTTTCATTATTCTATCTTCTAGATCACTTATGCATTCTTTTGTATCATCTAGTCTGTTAATTCCTTCCAGAGTATTTTTCATTTCAGTTATTGTATTCTTAAGCTCTGACTGGTACTTTTTATATTTTCTAGTTCCTTGTCAAAATTCTCAGTGTTCACCTATTCTTTTTCCAACTTCAATTAGCTTTTTTATTACTTCTACTTTGAACTCTTTATCTGGTAAGTTATTTATCTGTTTCATTAGTTGTTTTTTCAGGGTTTTTTTTTCTTGTTCTTTTGTTTGAAACAAATTCCTCTTCCTTCTCATTTTGTTTAACTTTCTCTGTCTCTATGAAATTAGGTGAATACTTACCTATCCCAGTCTTGAAGCAGTGTCCTTGTGTGGGAGTATTCCTATTCAAGTATGTGTGTTTTCAGTGGCTTTGGTGGGAGAGCTGGATCTGAACTGAGCATGGGTCATATCTTCCCCCAGGGTGTGTTGGCAGCTATCACCTTGGTGAGAGGTAGGGCTGGAGACATAGGCCTAGAGCCAGAGCCAGGTGTAAACTAGAGCTTCTCCTATGTTCAGTAGCTATCACCATCCTATTTGTGGCAGGGTCAGGTCCATACTGTAGGAGCAGAAGCCCTGAGTGTCACATATGAACTGGTTCTGTTCCTCTAAGTATGCACTCTCCCATCTCCCAGCCATGGTACCTTCACCCCAGAGGGGAGTAGCGATGTAGCAAGAGGGATTTGGAGCAGGCACCTGGTGCAGCTAGGGCGCACACTGGGACGGCTCCAGCATGTCAGTCAGAGCTTCAGACAGCTCCTGATCTGCTGCCCTCTGTGAGTGCCAGCAATAAACATCCTTGCTGCATTTAACTGCAGTGCTGGGTCTGAGCTGGCTCCATCCCCTGCAAGTGCACACTTGCCTCAGCAACATTAGCCTTCATCCTAGTTGGTAACTGCACCAGAGTTAGAGGCGAGGCTGGGGTGTTCACTATTGTCAGAGCCCTGGGCAGTTTTAATCTTCTTCCTCTGCCTTGTTTTGGGAGTAAGCAAGAGTGTATCCATTTCTTCATGGGTGGAGTCTCGGTTTCTTACAGCCTTCCTGTCAGTCAGTGGTTTTCAAACCAACTAAGGGGTTGTCCTCCCAGTGCTGGCTGGGGTGCCCAATATGTGGTTCAAACCCCTCACTCCCCAGGGAGGATCTGCAAGCCCATGATATCTCCCTCCTCTTCTCTGTCCCTTCCTAGGGATGTGAGTCCTGATCTGATTGCTTCTCCTCCATTCCTTCCTGACTCCCTGTGGATCTTTCTTTACAGCCTTGGTTGCCAAAGAGTCTTTCTGCCAGTCTCCAGTTTGTTTTCAGTGAGAATTTATTTTCATGTAGATCTACTTTTGATGTGTTTTTTGGGGGAGGTGAGCTCAGCGTCCTCCTACTCCACAATCTTGATCTCCTCCCCACCCACATCTTATTTAAGCATAACTTAGGTGTGAGGGTACGAATAGTAGAAAAAAGTTTACTATTCTCTAGTAACAAAAAAATCGCTTTGATGAGATTGGATTTGTTAAACTACTCTTTTATGATGTTTCATAAACAGTGAGAATGGGGGATGGAGCAAGTTGTAACTATTGTGTTCTAGGTTGGATGATAACTGCACTGGCATTTAGTGTTGAGCGAAAAGTGAATTCTTTTGGTTACCTCTAAAGTATATTCTAAATGTGTCTGCGTCCTTCCTTTAACTGCCATTTCCCCAGATAAAGCCTTCATTATATCTCATCAGGACTACTACAATAACCTCCTGTCCAGTCTCCTTGCTTCGACTCTTTTCTGTCCTCTAATCCATTACCTATCATAGCCAGAACAATATTTTAAAAATATGTATATTATTCTCCTCCCCTAATTAAAACCAATTAGAATAAAATCCAAACTCCTATCATAGCCTTTGTGGAACCCATCCTCCAAGATGGCCCCCAATGATCACGGCTTCCTAATACTCACACTCTTGTGTAGTTCCCTTCCAATTGTACCAAGGTTGATCTGTGTGGTCAATAGCCTACATCAGAAATGATGGTATGCTACTTTCAAAATTAGGTTATAAAAGACTGAAGCTTCTATTTTAGGTGTTCTCTCCCTTTAATACTCTCTTCCTCACTCTCTTGGATCTTTCACTTTGAAGGAAACAATACCATGTTACAAGCAGCCCTGTGGAGAAACATACATGGAGAAGAACTCTGGAAAGCAGCCATTGTGGAACTGAGGCCTGCCAGGATCCACATAAGTGATATGGGAAGTTTCAAGATTCTCTCCAGTTAAGCTCTGAGATGACTATAACCCTGGCTCAACAGCTTGACTGCAACCTCATGAGGGCCCCTAAGCCAGAACCACTAGCTAAGCCATTCCCAGATTCCTGACTCAGAGAAAATGTATAAGACGTTTGTAGTCACGAACTGTTATGTTTTGGGGTAATTTGTTATACAGCAATAGATAATTAATAGATAATTAATGCAGCTCACAAAGGTCCTGATAACTTGATCCTTGTCTATTTCTCCAATCTCAATTTATATTACTCTCTTCCTGCTTATTATGCTGGCCTTCTTTTAACTCCCCCAAAGGGCCAAACTTTCCCTACCACCCTTGTACCTGTTGTTCCCTCTGCCCAGAATACCCATCTTCCTAATATCTGAATGGCTAGTTGTTTTTCATTCTTCATTGATTTTTTTTTTCCCCCTGACTATACCTACCTAACATATATCCCATATTTCACTTCACCGTATTTTCTTCACAGCATTAAGCACAATTTGTCATTTCTCCCTACACACATTAGAATGAAAGCATCAAAAAGCAGGGACTGTACCCATCACATTCTTCACTGTATCCCCTTTATTTATTCAGAGCATGGCACAGAGTGGGACTTAAGTGAACACTTGTTGAATGAATAAATAATTGAAACATCTTTTCAAAACCAAATCAAAACAAAACAAACATAAAACTCACTTCAGATATTAGTTATGGTAACAGAGGCCAGATATTCTTACAGTGAACATTGAATAGAAAGGTTCGTTACCTTTGTTGGTGGAAATGCAATTTTATTATGATAACCAGGAGAGAGTGTCCAGTATACCTACTTGATTTTGGCCACGATAAACAGATCATTAAACAGGAAAAGATGTCGCTCCTGCCTCTGCAGACCTCTTTTCAGTTCTACCCGGCCATCAATTAGCAAAGTCCTATTGGAGCACAAAAATGATGACAGAAATGCACATGTGTCCACGCTAGCAGAAGGACTTTCCCTGTAACAGATCAATCACCACAGATCTTTAGTCAAATGATCAAATATAGGATTGAGTTTCTACAAAAAATTATAGGTTAAATTTTGTCAAGAAATATAAAGCTCTATAATTTTTTTAATGCAATGCCATACTTTTCTAAGAGGCCCCTTAGTCTGTCTCCACATGGTAGTCCTTAATATTTTATTATAAAATTTTTTAAACAAAAAGCAAAATTAAAAGTTTTATAATAAATATATGTATATCCCAAACTAGATTCTTCCATTAAAATTTTACTGTACTTGCTTTATCAGATACTAATCTAACTCTCTTTCAATGAACCCATTCTATTTTTGACATTTCAGTAAAAACTGCATACAGCAGTACATTTCCCCCTAAATACTTCAACATGCATATCATGTACAATGAAATGCACAGTTCTTAGGTGTAAATTTTCGGAGTTTTGACAAATGTATTCACTTGTGTAATTTAAACCCTTATCAGGATATAGAACATTATCATCACTCCAAAAAATTTCCTCTTATCCCTTTTCAGTTGTTCTATTAATTAGATGAAGACGGCCTCTATGTATTGGCTCAAGTTGTTTATCTCTTTGTTGCAGGCTGAGATCCATTAGCTCCAAAGTCTGCTGGAACTAAACTAACATCTTTATACACCCAATTATTTAAAAAATAACCCCAAACAAGCAGATTTTTAACCATTTTATAGCTTGCCTGCTTTGTATAGTCCACAAAACTACACCCAACACCTGCTAGCCATTGATAAGACAGAGCCTTGTGGTTATAAGACCCAAGTCACTACTACCTTTGGAGCTCTCTGACCCAGACTCCCCACCGTGCTACTGAGCAACATCGTTTAGACATGTAATCTCCAGAGCCACCCACTCCAATCTCCTTCACCTCAGGAATTCCCTTGCCCTCCTCCTTTTGTGGATGGTGGTCCTTTGGCCATAAACCTAGATTGTCTCATGCTGTAAGGGACTTCCTTTCCTATGCAAACCTGTCCAAGGGTCACAGGTTTTTCAATGATCAGCCCCCAAGTCCCTCAAATTCCTTACAACAGTCAATCCCTACTCCATCAACCCCAAGGCAACCATTATTATGATTTTTTTTCCCAATGAAGACTAGTTTTGCCTATTCTAGAATTTCATATTAACAAAACCTTAGTATGTACTCTTTTTGTGTAAGATATTTCTTACTCAGCATGTTTTTGTTATGTTTATTAGTAATCCTTTCCTTTATATTGATGAACAGTATTCCACTGTATAAATATATCAGTTTGCTTATTCATTCTCCTACTGATGGACATGTGGGCTCTCTCCAATTTTTAACTATTGTGAATAAAACTGCTATTAAACTTCTATTTGTCTTTTTTATGACCTATATTTACTTTTTTCTTGGAGATATATCTCACAGTGGAACTGCTGGGTCACAGAATACGTGTTATGTTTATTTTTAGAAAAAAACTACCAGTAAGTTTTCCAAAGTGTTTGTACCAATTTATATTTTCAACAATAGTGCAGGATAATTCTAGTTATTTCACAACTGTGTCAACATGTGCATTATCAATCTTTTACATTTTGGCCATTCTAGTGGATATATAGTAGTGACTCATTAAGATTTTAATTTGCATTTCTCTGATGACTAATAATGTTGAACATTCATGTTCTTATTGGTTATTTGTCTGTCTCCAAATATTTTGCCTACTTAAAAAGATTGTGTTATGTATCTTTTTATTGAGTTGTAGGAATTTTTTAATATATCCTGGATTGATCTATCTCCTGATATACATATATACACACACATATTCACATATACACATACATACCTATACACATATACATATATATACACATACATATATATATCCTGTCAAATGTTTTGTAAATATTTTCTCTCAGTCTGTGATTTGCCTGTACATTTTCTTAAAACTTAAAAAGTTTTAAATTTTGATGAAGTCTAATTTATCATTTTTCAAATGGTATTTGTTTTCTGTGTCCTTTCTAAGAAATCTTTGCCTACCCCCAAGTCATGAAGATACTCTCCTATGTTTTCCACTAAAATCTGTATGATTTTAGTTTTCACATCTAAGTCTATGATCTATCTTAAATTAATTTTGGTTTATGGTATAAGGTAGGCACTAAGCTTCATTTTGTTTTTCTATATGAAAACCATATTGTTCCAGCACCATATGCACAAAAGGTTTTCCTTTCCTCAGTGGATTGCTTTGGTACCTTTGTTGAAAATCACATGACTGTAGACCATGGGTCTATTTCTAGGCTGTCTATTCTGTTTCACTGGCCTTTTTAAGAATTAACCTATGCCAGAACCACATTGTCTTATTATTCTATCTTTACAGTAAATCATGAAATTAGGTAGTATAAATCTACCAACTTTTTCTTTTTAAAAATTGCTTTGGATAATCTAAGTCTCCTGTATTCACATACACATTCTTGAGACTAACAAAGATGAAGAACATAGGAGAGAAAACACATTTTGGCTGGGGAAGAAGAGATGAGTGCAGCTTCAAATATACTGAGTGTGAAATTACCAGGGGACTAGGTGACATGGGGAGATAAGGCAGGCAGCCAGCACTTAAAAGAGATGTCATATTTGTTATCATACAAAGACAGTTGCATAAATAGTATTATGGGAATGACTAGAACTGCCCAAAGGGGCAAAGAATAAGAAAAAAGGCAGAAACACATCCCTGAAAAAAATGTAATCTGAAGGGGTGAAGAAAGGAGGAGAATCTGTGAACAAGATGGGGAGTAGTGAATAAAACAGCAGAAAAAGAAGAATAAAAAGCAGTGGTGGTCTGTAGTACTGAAACTGGTGACGGGGATAACAAGTTGAAGACTGAGAAGATGTCTAGGAAGAAAGTCATCAGATGTTCATTAAGACCTTCAACAAAGCAGTTCCAGGAAAACGGTGAGGGCAGAACTCAAATGGTCTAGGGTTTGAGGTGAGGAGTGAAAAGAACAGTGAAGAATTAAAGGCAGTAAATCTGGTTATTTTTCTAAGCCCTGAAGGTAGGTATCATCCCTCATTTTACAGATTTGGAAGCTGATGTTCATAGCAGTTAAAACACACTGCTATTAAGTAAAGGGGACTTACAAGTTAAGTATGTTCAAAACACTTACTTTAAAAAATTCCATGTAGGGCTTCCCTGGTGGTGCAGCGGTTGAGAATCCGCCTGCCGATGCAGGAGACACGGGTTCGTGCCCTGGTCCGGGAAGATCCCACATGCCGCGGAGCGACTGAGCCCGTGAGCCATGGCCGCTGGGCCTGCGCGTCCGGAGCCTGTGCTCCGCAATGGGAGAGGCCACAACAGTGAGAGGCCCGCATACGGCAAAAAAAAAAAAAAAAAAAAAAAATTCCATGTAACCTTTCAAAAGGAAAAGAACTTCATTCATACTGACTCAGATTCCTCCTCCACCCATGGCAATTGAGCTCAGTAGTTTAGGACTTGATGGGGGTAGGGGAGGGTGTGGGCTAATCTAAGACTTTTTCCTAAGTAGTGTGACATGGTGAGTTATTTTGGCTGCCTCAGTTTCTTCATTGTAAAGTAAGGCAGTTGGAGTAGAAGGTCTTTAAATTCCTTTTATAATTTGTATACGTGACTACCTATACTAACATGTACTCAAAAGTGGAATTAAGATTACTGATGAGAGAGGTTGGGCCAAGACAGCAGAGGAGAAAGACCTTGAGCTCATCTCTCACAAACACACCAAAATCACAACTATATGCAGAACAACCCTCCCTGAAAAAGACCAGAACCTATCAGAAAAGATCTTCTACAACTAAGGACATAAAGAAGGAACCACAACGAGATAAGCAGGAGGGGTGGACTCGTGATATAGTGAAGTTCCATACCCTAGGGTGAGTGACCCACAAATGAAAGAATAATTACATTGCAGAGGTCCTCCCACTGGAGTGAGAGCTCTGAGCCCCACATCAGGTTCCCTATCCCAGGGGTCTTGTACCAGGAAGACAAGCCCCCAGAGCATTCGACTCTGAAGGCAGCAGGGCTTAATTTCGGGAGCCCCACAGGACTGGGGGGAAATAGAGACTTCGCTCTTAAAGGGTGCACCCCAAATCTCACATGTACCAGGACCCAGGGCAAAAGCAGTAATTTGATAGAAGCCTAGGACAGACCTATCTGCTGGTCTTGGAGAGTCCCCCAGACAGGCAGGGGGTGGGTGGCTGTGGCTCACCCTGGAGAAAAAGACACTGGCGGCAACCATTCTCGGAAGCTTCTTGTACTACGTGGAAGCTGGTACTTGCAGGTGACATTGTGGGATGCTCCCTCTAGCTCATTAGTGCCAAGACATAGCCCCAACAGCTTGTAGGTGCCAGTGCTGGGATGCCTCAGGCCAAGCAACTAACTGGGTGGGGACAAAGTTCCACCCATCAGCAGACAGGCTGTCTGAAGACCTCCTGAGTCCACAGCCACCTCTAGACATGCCTCTAGACATGGCCCTGCCCACCAGAAGGCCCTGGACAGAGCTCCATTCACCACTGGGCAGGCACCATCTCTGGAAGCCCCTGGGTCCCCCACTGCCTTATAGGAAGCCTGCACTAGCCTCTAGACCAGTCTTACCCATCAGGGGGCAGACAGAAGTAAACCACTATCCTGCAGCCTATGGCACCCGCCCTGCTCACAGCAGGCCAGACCTTGCTGTGAGACCAGCTGGGCCTCAGCCCTGCCCACTAGCAGGCTGGCACAAGCTCTGAGACACCCTGGACCCCATACCCAACTGTATCAGGAAACCCTCCCCCAACCTGACACCAACTCTGGGATCCCTGGGCTCTGCAACCAGATTCCAGGACCCAGCTCTGCCTGGCAATAGTCCAGCATGAACCCCAGGACCTGGCTTCACCTACCAGTGGGTGGGCAATAGCCCTGGAGTCTTCTGGACCCTGATTCTGCAAACCAGTGAGATAGTATAAGCCCCGGGGCCCACTGGGGTTCCACAGTCAGCTACTTTGTCACCCAGTCCCAACAACCAGTGGCTGGCAGCCTCTGCACAAGGCAAGACCCTGAGCCATCCAAGCCTCCAGGCCATCTACATAGTCAGCCTGCCACAACAGAAGGATACATGCAGCACTCATAGGGGGATCTTCTAGAGCATATAGATTGGGTAATGAGAGGGCAGTGTGCTACTGGAACACATAGGACATACCCTACAAAAGGCAACTTCTCCAAGGTTAGGAATCATAACCAATCTACCAGATACATAAAAATAGAGCAACTTAGGCAAAATGAGGCAACAGAGGAAAATGTTCCAGACAAAGGAACAAGATAAAAACCGCAGGAGAAGAATTAAGTGAAGTGAAGATAGGAAATCTACATGAGAAGTTTAGGGTAGTGACTGTAAAGGTGATCAAAGAACTAGGGAATAGAATGGATGCACAGAGTGAGAAGTCAGAATTTTTTAACAAAGAGTTAGAAAATTTAAAGAACACCCAAACAGAGATGAAGAAAACAATAACTGAAATGAAAAATACACTAGAAGGAATCAACAGTAGACTTAATGATACAGAAGAATGAATCAGCAAGCTAGTAGCCAGGGTAGTGGAAATCACTGATGCTGAACAGCAAAAAGAATGAAAAGGAATAAGGACAGTTTGAGAGCTCTAGGACAACATCTAGTGCACCATATTCCCAATATTCCCAATACAGGGATCCCAGAAGGACAAGAGAGAGTGAAAAGGGCATAGAATATATTTGAAGACACGAAAACTGAAAACTTCCCTAAGTTGAGAAAAGAAACAGTCTCATACAGAATCAACCCAAAGAGGACAACCCCAAAACACACTGTAATTAAAATGGCTAAAAATAAAGATAGAATACTTATGAAAAGCAGCAAGGGAAAAGCAACAACTTACCTACAAAGGAACTCTCAGAAGGCAATCAGCTGACTTTTCAGCAGAAAATCTGCAGGCCAGAAGGAAGTGACATGATGTATTTTCAATGATGAAAGAGAAAAACCTACAACCACCAAATCTCTACCCAGCAAGGTTTTCCTTCAGATTTGGAGGAGAGATCAAAAGTTTTACAGAGAAGCAAGAGGTTAAGAGTTCAGCACCACGAAACCAACTTTATAAAAAATGTTAAAGTGATTTCTCTAAACAGAAAAGGCCATAACTAGAAATATGAAAATTATGAAAGGAAAAATCTCATTGGTAATGGCAAATATACAGTAAATGTAGTAGGCCATCCACATATAAAGCTAGTAGGAAGGTTAAAGGACAAAAGTAGTAAAATCATCTATATACACAGCAGGTAGTTAAGGGATACACAAAAGGCTGTAAAATATGATGTCACAAACAGTAAACACGGGGGGTAGGTAAAAATGCAGGGTTGTTAAACTGCTTTCAAACTTAAGAGATCAGTGACTTTAAATAATTGTGTATACACACACACACACACACATGGCTACATAAAAGCCTCACGGTAACAATAAACCAACAATCTATAATAGATATACACAAAAAAAGAAAAAGGAATCCAAACATGACACTAAAGACAGTCATCAAATCACAAGAGAAGAGAATAAAAGAAGAAAGAAAAAAAAAGACCTATAATAACAACACCCAAACAAGTAACAAAATGGTAATAAGAACATACATATCAATAATTACCTTAAATGTACATGGACTAAATTCTACAATCAAAACACAGGGTAACTGAATGGACACAAAAACCAGACCTAAATATGTGCTGCCTACAAGAGACTTGCTTCAGCTCTGAAGACATACACAGACTGAAAGTGAGGATATGAAAAAAGATTTTCCATGCAAATGGAAATCAAAAGAAAGTAATGTAAGTATTGCTACCTTATATCAGACAAAAGAGACTATACAGTAAAGACTGCTAAAGAAGGACACTACGTAACGATGAAGGGATCAATCCAAGAAGATAGAACAATTGTAAATATATATGCACCCAACATTGGAGCACCTAAGTACATAAAGCAAATGTTAATGGGCATAAAAGGAGAAATCAACAGTAACACAATAATAGGGGGCTTTGACACACCACTTATATCAATGGACAAATCATCCAGAAAGAAAATCAATACGGAAACACTAGCCTTAAATGACACATTAGAGCAGAAGAACTTAATTGATGTATGTAAAGCATTCTATCTGAAAGCAGCAGAATACATGTTCTTTTCAAGTGCACACAGAATGTTCTCCAGGATAAATCACATGCTAGGCTACAAAACAAGGCTTGGTAAATTTAAGAAAATTGAAATCAGATCAAGCATCTTTTCTGATCACAATACTATGAGACTGAAACCAAATACAAGAAAAAAAAATGCAAAAATCATAAACATGAAGAGGCTAAACAATACACTACTAAACAACCAATGGATCACTGAAGAAATCAAACAGGAAATCAAAAAATACCTAGTGAAAAATGAAAACAAAAGCACAATGATCCAAAAACTGATGGTACACAGCAAAAGCAGTTATAAGAGGGAATTTTATAGCAATACAAGCTTACCTCAGAAAACAAGAAAAATCTCAAGTAAACCATCTAACCTTACACCTAAAGGAACTAGAGCAAGAACAAACAAAGCCCAAAGTTAATAGAAGGAAAGAAATTATAAAGATCAGAGCAGAAATAAATAAAATAGAGATTTAAAAAAAATAGACAAGTTCAATGACGCTAAAAGCTGGTTCTTAGAAAACATAAACAAAATTGATAAACATTTAGTCAGACACTCAAGAAAAAAAGGGAGAGGGCCCAAATCACTAAAATCAAAAATGAAAAAAGAGAAGTTACAACTGACACCACAAAAATTCAAAGGATCACAAAAGACTACTACAAACAACTATATGCCAAAAATGCACAACCTAGAAGAAATGGACAAATTCTTAGAAAGGTAAATCTCCCAAGACTGAACTAAGAAGAAACAGAAAATCTGAACAAACCAGCTACCAGTAATTAAATTAAATCAATAACTTAAAAACTCTCAACAAACAAAAGTCCAGTACCATATGGCTTCACAGGTGAATTCTCCCAAACATTCAGAGAAAAGTTGACACCTACTGTTCTTAAAATATTCCAAAAAATTGCAGGAGAGGGAATATTCCTGGGCTCATTTTATGAGGTCAGCATCACCTTGATACCAAAACCAGACAAAGATGTCACATAAAAAAAAGGAAAATTACAGACCACTATCACTGATGAATACAGATGCAAAAACCCTCAACAAAATATTAGCAAAATAAATCCAACAACATATTAAAAGTATCATACACCAGGAACACATGGGATTTATCCCAGGGATGCAAGTAATTTTCATTATCTGTAAATCAATCAATGTGATATACATTAACAAACAAGAATAAAAACCATATGATCATCTCAATAGATGCTTTGACAAAAAGCTTTTGACAAATGCAGCATCCATTTATGACAAAAACTACTCAGAAAGTGGGCATAGAGGGAATAAACCTCAACATAATAAAGTCCACATATGACAAACCCAAAGCTAACCCCATACTGGATGGTGAAAAGCTGAAAGCATTTCCTCTAAGATCAGGAATGAGTCAGGGATGCCCACTCTTGCCACTTTTATTCAACACAGTATTGGAAGTCCTAGCCACAGCAATCAGAGAAGGAAAAGAAATAAAAGGAATCCAAATTGGAAAGGAAGAAGTAAAAACGCCACCAGAAAACTACTAGAACTAATCAATGAATTTGGTAAGGTTGCAGGATACAAAATTAATGCACAGAAATCTCTGGCATTCCTATACACTAACAATGAAAAATCAGAAAAAGAAATTAAGGAAACAATCCCATTTACCATCACAGCAAAAAGAATAAAATACCTAGGAATAAACCTACCTCAGGAGGCAAAAGACCTGTACTCTGAAAACTGTAAGACACTGAAGAAAGAAATTAAAGATGACACAGATGGAAAGATATATCATGTTCTTAGATTGAAAGAATCAGTATTGTTAAAATGACCATGCTTCCCAAGGCAATCTATAGATTCAATGCAATCCCTATCAAAACACCAAGGACATTTCTCACAGAACTAGAACAAATAATTTAAAAATTTGTATGGAAACACAAAAGGCCTTGTATAGCCAAAACAATCTTGAGAAAAAAGAAGAGAGCTGAAGGAATCATGATCCCTGACTTCAGATTATCCTACAAAGCCACAGTAATCAAAACAGTATGATACTGGCATAAAAAGATACACATAGGTGAATGGAACTGCAGAGACCATATTAATTATTAATTAACAATGTGTTGGTCAATAATAATGTATTTGGTCAATTAATCCATTACAAAGGAAGCAAGAATATACAATGGAGAAAAAACATTCTCTTCAATAAGTTGTGCTGGGAAAACTGGAAAGCTACATGTAGAAAAATGAAATTAGAACATTCTCTAACACCAATATACAAAATAAATTTAAAATGGATTAAAGACCTAAATGTAAGATTGGAAACCATAAAACTCCTAAAAGAAAACATAAGCAGAACTCTCTTTGACTTAAATTGTAGCAATAATTTTTTGGATCCATCTCCTAAAGCAAACTAAATAGAAGCAAAAATAAGCAAATGGGACCTAATTAAACTTAAAATCTTTTGCACAGCAAAGGACACCACTGACAAAACAAAAAGACATCCTACTGAATGGGAGAGACTATTTGCAAATGATATGACTGATAAAGGGGTTAATATCCAATATATATAAACAGCTCATACATCAAAAAACAAATAACCTGATTAGAAAATGGTCAGAAGACCTGAACAGACATTTCTCCAAAGAGGACACACAAACGGCCAAAAGGCACATGAAAAGATGCTCAGCATCGCTAATCATCAGGTAAATGCAAATCAAAACCACAGTGAGACATCACCTCACACCTGTCAGAATGGCTATCATCAATAAGAACACAAGTAACAAATGCTGGCGAGGATGTGGAGAAAAGGGAATCCTCATATACCATTGGTAGGAACATAAATTGGTGCGGTCACTGTAGAAAACATTATGGAGGTTTCTCAAAAAGCTAAAAATAGAACTACCATTTGACCAAGGAATTCTACTCCTGGGTATATATCCCCCCAAAAATGAAAAACACTAATTTGAAAGATACATGCACCCCAATGTTTACAGCGGCATTATTTACAATAGCCAAGATATGAAAGCAACCTAAGTGTCCATCAACAGATGAATGGATAAAGAAGATGTGGTATACATATATATACAATGGAATACTATTCAGCCATAAAAAAGAATGAAATTTTGCCATCTTCAACAACATCGAATGACTTGAAGGGTATTATGTAAATTGAAATAAATCAGACAGAGAAAGACAAATACTGTATGATATCACTTATATGCAGAATCTAAAAAATACAGCAAACTAGTGAATATAATTAAAAAGAAGCATACTCGCAGATACAAAGAACAAACTAGTGGTTACCAGTGGGGAGAGGGAAGGTGAGAATGGCAACATAGGGGTAGGGAATTAAGAGGTACATGATATTATGTATAAAATATGATATAAGGATATACTGTAAAATAAAGGAATGTAGCCAATATTTTATAATAACTGTAAGTGGATAATAACATTTAAAAATATGAATCACTATATTGTACACCTTTAATTCACATAATATTATACATCAACTATGCATCAATAGAAAATTAAAAAGAAAACAATAAGATTACTGATGAGAGGGAAACTCCGTGAAAACAACCCTATCCTAAAGTATAGTTTATAAAGGCTAAGATAAGCATACATGAAAGTGGCCTCAGGGAAACAAACCAGTGTAAAATCCAAGCAACAGTAATAACAATAATGACAAGAACTAAGAGATATTTCTTGTATTAGTCTAATTTTTAAAGGAGCTCAAAGAACAAGAATTTGTCAGGATCTCCATCAAAGTACAGGGCATAAGAGACCATGCTCTGTCATCCCAAGTATCTGGTTCACATGGCAGCTGCAATAAATGGAGATTCTGGCTTATCTATGTTTCTTGGATTTGAATAGTATGGGTCTCAGTGTCTGATCTCTCCTGGGTATACTAAAGGGCTGAGAACCACATACTATCTTGATAACTCTCTGAGGTAACACCTGAGAAATCAGCCATCCCTTCCTCTATTACAGTTGTTCTTAAAGTGTGGTTTCCCCACAAGTAGCATCAGCAACAACTAGGAACTTCTTAAAAATGCAGATTCTCAGTGCCACCTCAGACTTACTGAATCAGAAACTCTGGAGGGTTGCCTGAGCATTTTGTATTTTAACAAGCCACTTAGATGATTCTAATGCACGTTGAAGTTTGAAAACTACTGTTCTCTTCCAACTCTCTAACACTGGTTCTAACATTCTAAAATTCTACAACTGTGTTTTTAAACTAAGTATAAACAGCATTTATTTCTACTGAAGGTATAGTTAACTTTTAAGATTTGTTCCATCATTTCCTGTGTTTTTTGAGCTACAGATACCATTCCAAATAAGTGAATTCTGTTATGCTCACTAATTTCTAATTAAGCACATACTATGTATAATTTGAAGAGATGCAGAAGTGAATAACAAGGCAAATAAATCAACTGAAGTCCTTTGAAATAAAAAGGAAATGGAATTACTATGTTTAATATTATAGATTGGAATTAAACAGAGAGAAAGACCCAGATTCACCATCACAGAGAAAAATCCTTCCTATTTCAAAATCTTCTGGGGTGGGGGAAGAGGAGGAGGCATAATAGCATCTTGTATTATGTAGTGATTTTCAAATTTATAGAAAACAAGAATAAAAGTTAACTTACTCTTGTGAAAACAGAGCAAGGACAAGGCTAGCAAGCAATGAATGAATGAAGAAATGGCTAACAGAACTTTACATAGCTCTAGTTTCTTAATTGCCTGGCAGGAAAGTTGTGCAAGGGGAAAATCATTTTTTGCATTTTTGTCTTTACATATTCAATGAATAATTGCTTTCTGATTACAATGATAAACCATTAGACAGTAGTATCGTTTAACCCAGGGATCCTCAAACTATTACTCAGAGGGTCTGATAGTAAATAGTTTAGGCTTTGTAGGCCATCCATATGGTGATCTCTGTTGTCAAATATTCAACTAGCCACTGTATGGCAAAATTAGCCATAGATAATACCTAAAGGAACAGGTGTGGCTATAATCCAAAAAAACTTGGTTTATAAAAACAGGCAGCCTCTCTGGGCCAAGTTTGTTGACCCTAGTTGAAACAATGTTACTTCTAAAACATTTAAATGCTTATAAATAAAGACTAATGTGAAGTAATTAGGGAGTTAAAAAGAATTTTTTTTTTTTTTTTTTGCTTGGGGTTAGCATAGACTAAAGGTTAATTAGGTTATTTCAATAATGGTTTGTATTTTAAAGCAATTCCAAAGGATTTTAGTACATAATAATACATTTTCCATCTCAAAAAAATACTTTCAAATAAGTAGATTTGATGATGGTGTGGGGATAACTCACAATGAAGTTAAAAATCTCTCTTTTTCAGTATAGATTTATCAATGTACATGTCTACAGTCTTTCATTTCATTTTATTTTATTTTATTTTATTTTATTTTATTTATTTATTTTTTTGCGGTATGCAGGCCTCTCACTGTTGTGGCCTCTCCCATTGTGGAGCGCAGGCTCCGGATGCGCAGGCTCAGCGGCCATGGCTCATGGGCCCAGCTGCTCCGTGGCATGTGGGATCTTCCCAAACCGGGGCACGAACCCATGTCCCCTGCATCAGCAGGTGGACTCTCAACCACTGCACCACCAGGGAAGCCCTAGTCTTTCATTTTAAAGGTCTACATATAAGTATGGCAAGAGACACCTCATGATTTTAGCAAGCTAAGCGTTGGTTAAAAAAACCCCAACATTCTGACAGCACTCTACAGAAAAATAAACATCTCAGTACTCACATAATTTAAAAAGAAAAAAATCTTTTGTAGAAGGAAAAAAAACACAAACAACCTTTGTTTTCTTAAAACTAAAATCTTAATCAGTGTTTCCTACTTAAAAATGTATTTCTCAATTATGTGACTGAACTGTCTATTTTTATCCCAGGTGCAATGTAGATGTGTTTATTTTAGTCTCTTTGAGTACGGAAATGGGAAGGAGGGCAAGATGATAACCTTCTATTTAGCCTCTTAATATAGCTTGATTAGGTTTTAAAAGTTATAATTAACAAAGCTATAAAATGATCTAACAAATACAATCAGAGTCTAAGAATTAACCTGCTGCCTGCATCTTATGTATTAACATTCCATTTTCAAATAGGTTTGTGAAGCCACTTCAGAAAGGCAAAAAGGAGTTTTAGGACCTAAATCATTTTTCACTAAAACTAGATAATAGCTTTCATGAAACTGGGCCACAGTAATATCTCTTAATATTTATTACTAAGGAGATTTGTTCAAGATGGCAGAGTAGAAGGATGTGTGCTCACTCCCTCTTGCAAGACCACTGGAATCACAACTAACTGCTGAACAATCATTGACAGGAAGACACTGGAACTCACCAAAAAAGATACCCAGATCCAAACACAAAGGAGAAGCTGCAATGAGACAGTAGGAGGGGTGCAATCACAATAAAATCAAATCCCATAACCGCTGGGTGGGTGACTTATAAACTGGAGAACAATTATACCACAGAAGTCCACCCACTGGAGTGAAGGTTCTGAGCCTCACATCAGGCTTCCCAACCTGGGGGTCTGCCAATGGGAGGAGGAATTCCCAGAGAATCAGACTTTGAAGGCTAGCGGGATTTGATTGCAGGACTTCGACAGGACTGGGGGAAACAGAGACTCTACTCTCGGCGTGCACAGAAAGTAGTGTGCGCACCAGGACCTGGGGGAAGGAGCAGTGATGCCACAGGAGACTGAACCAGACCTACCTGCTAGTGCTGGAGGGTTTCCTGTAGAGGCAGGGGTGGCTGTGGCTCACCACAGGGACAAAGACACTAGCAGCAGAAGTTCTGGGAAGTACTCCTTGGCATGAATCCTCCTAGAGTCCACCATTAGCCCCACCAAAGAGCCTGTAGCCTCCAGTGCTGGGTCCCCTCAGGCCAAACAACCAACAGGGAGGGAACTCAGCCCCACCCATCAGCAGATGGCAGATTAAAGTTTTACTGAGCTCTGCCTACCAGAGCAACACCCAGCTCTACCCACCACCAGTCCCTCCCATCAGGAAGCATGCACAAGCCTCTTAGCCTCATCCAAGAGAGGGCAGACAGCAGAAGCAAGAATAACTACAATCCTGCAGCCTGTGGAACAAAAACAACATTCACAGAAAGAGAGGCAAAATGAAAAGGCAGAGGGTTATGTAATGTATGAAGGAACAAAACTCCAGAAAAACAATTAAATGAAGTGCAGATAGGCAACCTTCCAGAAAAAGGTTTCAGAATACTGATAGTGAAGATGATCCAGGACCTCAGAAAAAGAATGGAGGCAAAGATTGAGAAAATGTGAGAAATGTTTAACAAAGACCTAGAACAATTAAAGAACAAACACCTAGAATAATTAAAGAGCAAACAAACAGAGATGAATCATACAATAAATGAAATCAAAAATACACTAGAAGGAATCAATAGCAGAATAACTGAGGCAGAAGAACGGATAAGTGACCAGGAAGACAGAATGGAGGAATTCACTGCCTCTGAACAGAATAAAGAAAAAAAGAATGAAAAGAAATGAAGACAGCCTATGAGACCTCTGGGACAACATTAAACGCACTAACATTTGCGTTATAGTGGTCCCAGAAGGAGAATAGGGAGAGAAAGGACCTAAGAAAATATTTGAAGAGATTATAGTCGAAAACTTCCCTAACATGGGAAAGGAGATATCCACTGAAGCCCAGGAAGTGCAGAGAGTCCCAGGCAGGATAAACCCAAGGAGAAACAGGCTGAGACACATAGTAATCAAATTGACAAAAATTAAAGACCAAGAAAAATTACTAAAAGCAACAAGGGAAAAATGACAAATAATATACAAGGGAACTCCCATAAGGTTAATAGCTGATTTCTCAGCAGAAACTCTACAAGCCAAAACAGAGTGGCACAATACATTTAAAGTGATGAAAGGGAAGAATCAAGATTATTCTACCCAGCAAGGATCTCATTCAGTTTCGAGAGAGACATCAGAAGCTTTACAGACAAGCAAAATCTAAGAGAATTCAGCACCACAAAACCAGCTCTACAGCAAATGCTAAAGGAACTTTTTCTAAGTGGGAAACACAAGAGAAAAAAAATGATCTACAAAAATAAACCCAAAACAATTAAGAAAATGGTCATAGGAACATACAGATCGATAATTACCTTAAATGTAAATGGACCAAATGCTCCAACCAAAAGAAACAGGCTAACTGAATGGATACAAAAACATGACCCATATATATGCTGTCTATAAGAGACCCACTTTAGACCTAGGGACACATACAGACTGAAGGTGAGGGGATGGAAAAAGATATTCCATGCAAATGGAAATCAAAAGAAAGCTGGAATAGCAATACTCATATCAGATAAAATAGATTTTAAAATAAAGAATGTTACAAGAGACAAGGAAGGAAACTTACATAATGATCAAGAAATTGATCCAAGAGGAAGATATAACAATTATAAATATATAGGCACCCAACAAAGGAGCACCTGAATATATAAGGCAAATGCTAACAGCTATAAAAAAGGAAATCGACAGTGACACAATAATAGTGGGGGACTTTGACACCTCACTTACACCAATGGACAGATCATCCAGACAGAAAATTAATAAGGAAACATAAGCTTTAAAGGACACAACAGACCAGATAGATTTAATTGATATTTATAGGATATTCCAACTGAAAACAGGAGATTACACTTTTTTCTCAAGTGCACATGGAGCATTCTCCAGGATAGATCACATCTTGGGTCAAAAATAAAGCCTTGGGGCTTCCCTGGTGGCGCAGTGGTTGAGAATCCGCCTGCCGATGCAGGAGACACGGGTTTGTGCCCTGGTCCGGGAAGATCCCACATGCCGCGGAGCGGCTGGGCCCGTGAGCCATGGCCGCTGAGCCTGCGCGTCCGCAGCCTGTGCTCCGCAATGGGAGAGGCCACAACAGTGAGAGGTCCGCATACCGCAAAAATAAATAAATAAATAAATAAAATAAAGCCTTGGTAAATTAAAGAAAACTGAAATCACATCAAGCATCTTTCCCGACCATGCTGAGATTAGAAATAAATTACAGGGAAAAAACACAAACCATGGAGGCTAAACAACACATTACTTACTAAATAACCAAGAGATCACTGAAGAAATCAAAGAGAAAAATCAAAAAATACCTAGAGACAAACGACAAGAAAAACACAATGAACCAAAACCTATGGGATGCATCAAAAGCAGTTCTAAGAGGGAAATGTACAGCAATACAATCCTACCTTAAGAAACAAGAAAAATATCAAATAAACAACCTAACCTTATATCTAAAGGAACTAGAGAAAGAAGAACAAACAAAATCCAAGGTTAGTAGAAGGAAATAAATCATAAACAGAGCAGAAATAAATGAAATAGAAAAAGAAAACAATAGCAATGATCAATAAAACTAAAAGCTGGTTCTTTGAAAAGATAAACAAAATTGATGAACCTTTAGCCACTCACCAAGAAAAAGAAGAGGACTGAAATCAAGAAAATTAGAAATGCAAAAGAAGTAACAATGGACACTGCAGAAATACAAAGCATCCTAAGAGACTACTACAAGCAACTCTATGCCAATAAAATGCACAACCTGGAAGAAATGGACAAGTTCTTAGAAAGGTATAACCTTCCAAGACTAAACCAGGAAGAAATAGAAAATATGAACAGACCAATCACAAGTAATGAAATTGAAACTCTGATTAAAAATCTTCCAACAAACAAAAGTCCAGGACCAGATGGCTTCACGGGTGAATTTTATCAAACATTTAGAGAAGACCTAACACCCATTCTTCTCAAACTCTTCCAAAAAAATGGCAGAGGAAGGAAAACTCCCAAACTCATTCTACGAGGCCACCATCACCCTGATACCAAAACCAGACAAAGATATCACACACAAAAAAAATTACAGACCAATATCACTGATGAATGTATATGCCAAAATCCTCAGCAAAATACTAGCAAACAGAATCCAGCAACACATTAAAATGATCATACACCATGATCAAGTTGGATTTATCCCAAGGATGCAAGGATTCTTCAATATATGCAAATCAAACAATGTGATAAACCATATTAACAAACTGAAGAATAAAAACCATATGATCATCTCAATAGACACAGAAAAAGCTTTTGACAAAATTCAACACCCATTTATGATAAAAGCTCTCCAGAAAGTAGGCATAGAGGGAACCTACCTCAAATAATAAAGGCCATATATGACAAACCCACAGCAAACATCATTCTCAATGGTGAAAAACTGAAAGCATTTCCTCTAAGATCACAAACAAAACAAGATGTCCTCTCTCACCACTCTAATTCAACATGGTTTTGGAAGTCCTAGCCACGGCAATCAGAGAAGAGAAATAAATAAAAGGAATACAAATGGGAAAAGAAGAAGTAAAATTGTCACTGTTTGCAGATGACATGATACTATACAGAGAGAATCCTAAAGATGCTACCAGAAAACTACTAGAGCTAATCAATGAATTTGGTATAGTAGCAGGATACACAATTAATGCACAGAAATCTCTTGCATTCCTATATACTAATGATGAAAAATCTGAAAGAGAAATTAAGGAAACACTCCCATTCACCATTGCAACAAAAAGAATAAAATACCTAGGAAAAAACCTACCTAAGGAGGCAAAAGACCTGTACTTAGCAAACTATAAGACACTGATGAAAGAAATCAAAGATGACACAAACACATGGAGAGATATACCATGCTCTTAGACTGGAAGAATCAATATTGTGAAAATGACTATACTACCCAAAGCAATCTACAGATTCAATGCAATCCCTATCAAATTACCAATGGCATTTTTTACAGAACTAGAACAAAAAATCTTAAAATTTGTATGGAGACACAAAAGACCCTGAATAGCATCTACAATCTTGAGGGAAAAAAATGGAGCTGGAGGAATCAGACACCTTGACTTTAGACTACACTACAAAGCTACAGTAATCAAGACAATATGGTACTGGCATAAAAACAGAAATATAGATGAATGGAACAGGATAGAAAGCCAGAGATAAACCCATGCACCTATGGCCGACTAATCTATGATGAAGGAGGCAAGGATATACAATGGAGAAAAGACAGTCTCTTCAGTAAGTGTTGCTGGGAAAACTGGACAGCTACATGTAAAAGAATGAAATTAGAACATTCCCTAACACCATACACAAAAATAAACTAAAAATGGATTAAAGACCTAAATGTAAGGCCAAACACTATCAAACTCTTAGAGAAAAACATAGGAAGAACACTCTTTGACATAAATCACAGCAAGATCTTTTTTGACCAACCTCCTAGAGTAATGGCAATTCAAACAGAAATAAACAAATGGGGCCTAATTAAACTTAAAAGCTGTTGCACAGCAGAGGAAACTATAAACAAGATGAAAAGACAACCCTCAGAATGGGAGAAAATATTTCCAAATGAATCAGTGGACAAAGGATTAATCTCCAAAATATATAAACAGCTCATGTAGCTCAATATATAAAAAAAAAAAAAACCAATCAAAAAAATGGGCAAAAGACCTAAATAGACATTTCTCTAAAGAAGACATACAGATGGCCATGAGGCACATGTAAAGCTGCTCAATATCACTAATCATTAGAGAAATGCAAATCAAAACTACAATGAGGTATCACCTCACACAAGTTAGAATATCCATCATCAGAAAATCTATAAACAACAAATGCTGGAGAGGGTGTGGAGAAAAGGGAACCCTCTTGCACTGTTGCTGGGAATGTAAATTGATACAGCCAGTATGGAGAACAGTATGGAGGTTGCTTAAAAAACTAAAAATAGAACTACCATATGACCCAGCAATCCTACTACTGGGCATATACCCAGAGAAAACCATAATTCAAAAAGATACATGCACCCCAATGTTCACTTCAGCACTATTTACAATAGCCGGGTCATGGAAGCAACTTAAATGCCCATCAACAGACTAATGTATAAGGAAGATGTGGCACATATATACACTAGAATATTAGCCATAAAAAGGAACAAAATTGGGTCATTTGTAGAGATGTGGATGGACCTATAGAGTGTCATACAGAGTGAAGTAAGTCAGAAAGAGAAAAACAAATATCATATGTTAACGTATATATGTGGAATCCAGAAAAATGGTACAGATGAACCAGTTTTCAGGGCAGAAATAGAGACACAGATGTAGAGAACAAACATATGGACACGAAGGGGGAAAGCAGGGGGTGGTGGTAGTGGTGGTTCGAGGAATTGGGAGATTGGGATTGACATATATACACTAATATGTATAAGATAGATAACTAATAAGAACCTGCTGCATAGAAAACTAAAATAAAGAGTCTTAAAAAATATTTATTACTAAGGCTCATTGTAAAAGTGAGTCAACTTTTAGGTACAGTTTTAGAGGTAGTGTTGCTTGATCTTAAATTACAAAAGAAAATAAACTAAAATTCAGAATGATTCTTGGAAATGTCTATGTTTATAAGTGGTAATCAATTAGTGATTATCGTCACAAGTACTAGATAGGATCTTGATAACCTCAAAGCCTAGCACATGGTCACTGCTCATTCCAAATACCATCTCTTCCATGAAAATTTTCTCTCGATTGAATCCTTGATTGGTATCTCACATATCTGGCACTTACATCCTACCTCACACCTCTCAAATATCCTCATTTAACATATACTGAGTATATGATCACCATATAATAAATTACTTATTTGTCATAGTGATAAAGGTTGCCTTTGCTGGGTTGTTGCCACGCACCAGACACTGGAGATAGATGTGGTCTCTAGCCTCAAGGAGCTAGCAATGTGATAGGGGAATCAGACAGTAAACATAGTGATAAACCAGTGAGGTAAGTGCAATAAAAAAATGTAGCATATTGAGGGCACAGGGAGGAACATAAATAGGAGGTCCTATCTGAGACTGAATTGGTTAGGAAAGTTTCTTGGAGGAATTGAAGTCTTAAAGGGTGGACAGAACAATGAAGGCTGAAGGGCATTCTCTGCAGAAAGAAGAGCATGCCAAACATAATATGCATGCTGTGCTTCAGGAACTGTGGAAGTTCAGAATTGCTGGAGTGACGAAGGCCTGAAGAAGAGCAGCAGCAGACAAGGAAAGGGCCATATTAGAGATGTTTTTCCTAGCACATTTAGCCTTTATCTGAAAGCACTAAAAGATTTTAAGCAGGACACCGTATTTTGCAATATGTTGAAGAGACTAGAGGAGGGCAAGCTTAGAGGAAGGGAGATCTTTAGGAATTTATTGCAGTAATCTAAGTCAAGAAGTGTCATGGACCTGAGCTGGCAGTGAGAAAAGGATAGAAAATACAGGAAAAAACATATTCAAGAGATATTAAAAATAAAAATTGTTAAAATTTGCAAATTGATTAGCTGTGGGGGCGGGCAAATGGAGATAGAATTGACTAAGAAAAGGAATACAGATGTACTGCCCAGCCTTTATTTACTTACTTATTTTTAATTTATTTTTCATTCAACAAATGCCTGGTGAGCCTCTATATGTGTTGGTTCGGCATCGTGCTAAATGGTGAACTTATGAGATAAACAATTTAGATTTATCCTCTTCCTAACATTTATGGAATCATGAGTCTAGTTCTACTATCAGCTATCTGCTTGACATCACCCATCATTGTTGCTCTGTTCAATCTGTAACAGAGGTTGAAAACCATAACCCACAGTCATGTTTTATTTGGCCCACACAGAGGTTTCAAAAACGTGATTTTGATTTTTCAGTTCACCACATTCCCTCTCTTGCTAATTCTTTACTCTGTTTCCTGCACCTCCGAGGGACCTGAAAACATTTAAGTTGGTGATCCTTGTCCTAGTGTTACTCTTTTTTAAAATTAAAAAAATAAGCTTAATTTTAAGTTATTTTTTAAAATTATGTTAAAATACACATAAAATAAAATTTATCATTTTAACCATTTTAAAATGTATAATTCAGTGGCATTTAGTATATTCACAATGTTGTACAACTATCACGATGACCTAGTTCCTGAATATTTTCATCATCCCAAAGGAAAAGCTGTACCTATTAAACAGTCACTCCACACTCCACACTCCATCCAGTCTCTGGCAACTAGTAATCTCTTCCTGTTTCTATGGATTTGCCTATTCTGAATATTTTATACCATATAATATGTGGCCTTTCATGTCTGGTTTCTTTCACTTAGCATAATGTTTTCAAGGTTCATCAATACTGTAGCATGGATTAGTACTTCATTCCTTTTTATAAATGAATAATATTCCATTGTATGAATACACCATATTTGTTTACCCATTCATTAGTTGATGGACATTTGGGCTGTTTCCACCTTATGGCTATAGTGAATAGTTCTATTACAAAACTTCATGTGCATATTTTTGTTTGAACATTTTTTTTTCTTATGATTATATACCCAGGAGTGGAATTGTTGTATCATATGGTAATTCTATGTTTAAGTTATTGAGGAACCACCGAACAGTTTTCCACAGTGGCTGTATTATTTTACAATCCCACCAGCAATGTATAAAGGTCCTATTGTTACTTTTGATTCCTCTCTCTTTTTTTCCCCACATATAATCACATCTTTTGTTTAAGGGCATTTTAACTAAAAAAGATAATCTCCTGAGTCTAGATCCTCATAAACTCTCCTATAGTTTGTAATAAATTCCTTAACTGTATTTGCTACTTCCTGCTCTCACTTCTTCAATCTATACTACTTACTTCCTTCTATCATATTAATCTTCCTGATGTATATTATCAATGCATGCCATGTACATTGATGAGTAAGCCCAACTCATTAACCTAGCATTCAAGTTCTAGCATCTATTGTACCCTACCTGGTTATGATGCTATATCAGGTTAGAAATCTCTATATTGCCTGTGTAAAGGTAACCCTGGTGAGTCTTAGAGAATAAATTTGTCCAGAAGTAATTTAGAACAAAAAGAAATAACTACTGAAATGAAGCTACAAAAAACCACTACCAAGGAAATTCCCTGGTGGTTCAGTGGTTAGGACTCTGCACTTGCACTGCTGGGGGCACAGGTTTGATCCCTGGTCATGGAACTAAGAGCCCACAAGCTGTGTGGCCAAAAACACAAAACAAAACACTACCAACATCAAAATTCTATCTTATTCAACAATACCAATCTGTCCATTAAATATTCATGACTATCTCAAACATCTCAGACATTAAAAGCACATTTTCAGGAAATCTAGTCTAAATCAATTATCTGTCTTATTGATGGGATAGAATATGAAAAAGTACTAATACATTTCAATAGTCATCATCTAGGTAAAATCACATCCAAATTACCAAAGAAAACTGTATATGATGTGGCTGTACACAATATTTGCTATTATTTCCACTTCCAAATTAACATCGATGATTAAATGACACATCACATAGTTCATATTATACAGTCTGAATTCTGACTTGCTATTAAAACAGAACTTAGTGATAGTGATAATACCAGGATCAAAATGAACTAAGCTAGGATAAGGGCTTATAGGATACATCAATGATGGTTGGATAAACAAAGTGAGTGAGTCTAAGAAATATACAAAGAAGAACTTTTAAATTATCATCAAAATGCTGATTAGAACAGGCAGCATAAGTGATATAGTGAGAACAACAATTTTATATCAATGATGCTAATATTTAAAGAGCAAGGAAAACATAAACATTAAATAAGCAAATACAGAATAGCTAAATGGAAGGGAAGACTGAAACAAAGAGGACACTACCGTAAGTCCCCTACATATGAACTTTCAAGTTGCAAACTTTCAAAGATGCAAAAGTGTATTCTCATGTCCAATCACGTAAGTTAGTTCACACGTCCGGCGCATACTGTCACATGCGAAGTGGTTGTGCTTTTGTGTACTTTGTACAGTACTGTATAGAGTACAGCATCTTCATTTCAAGCCCAGGATGCCCAGAAGCAAGCATAAAAGCAGTGGTGATGTAGGTGGTACTGCTAATAAGAGCCAAGTGATAACAATGGAAACAAAAGTGAAAATAATTGAGAAAGTGGAGTGAGGTGAAAAGATGGTAGATGTCATTCATTCTTATAACATGCATCGTTCAACCATTGGCATGATTCTAAAGAACAAGGACAAGATCGTGGAACATGTGAAGTCTGTTTTGCTGATGATGTCGACAATAATATCGAAGAAGCGTGGAAAAGTCATGGAGGAAATGGAGAAACTTCCCAGTGTGTGGATACAGGATCAGCATCAGCGTCAATCCCGCTCAGTTTAATGCTGATTCAAGAGAAAGCTAAAAGCCTTTATGAAGACTTGAAGAAGAAACACGGCGAAGAATCAGAGGGCGCATATTTTAATGCCAGCCATGGATGGTTTCATCAATTCAAGGCTAGAGCCAACTTTCACAATGTAAAAGTAAGTGGAGAGGCAGAGAGTGTAGATACGGTAGCTGCCCAGGAATTTCCTGAAACACTTCGAGAAATTACTGATGAAGGCGCATATTTACCCGAGCAGATTTTTCATGTGGATGAGACAGGTCTGTACTGGAAGAGGATGCCACACCAGAGTTACATCAGTAAGGAGAAAAAGTTGATGCCAGGCTATAAAGCAGCAAAAGATAGGCTAACTCTGTTGTTTAGTGGCAACGCTTCTAGCGATATGAAGCTGAAGCCTCTCTTAGTTTATCATTCAGAAAACCCCAAAGCCCTTAAAAACATAGCCAAGGGCTCTCTTCCTGTTGTGTGGAAGAGTAACCCCAAAGCCTGGGTTACACAGGCCATTTTCCAGGACTGTTTTTTCCATCACTTTATCCCTGAGGTAGAGAAATACTGTTTGGAGGACATCCCATTCAACATTCTTTTGCTGCTCGACAATGCTCCGGGCCACCCCCCCATTCATGGGCGACTTTCAACCCAACGTCAAAGTAGTACATCTGCCACCAAATACTATGTCGCTCATACAACCTATGGACCAGGGAGTTATGGCAACTTTCCAGAAATATTATTTATGTCACACTTTTCGTCAGGCAGTAAAGGCAAGTGACGAGTCAAGAACAATCTTGCAACAATTTTGGAAGGCATGTGACATCTATAAGGCCATAAAAAACAGACTTTGCTTGGCATGAGGTTACGACCATCACCATGAATGGGGTTTGGAAGGACCTTTGCCCGCAGTTTGTTCATGATTTTCGTGGATTTGAGAAGGTGGATGAGGAGGCCAAAGAAGTCTTCACTAACTTAGTGACCCTCAGCGAGAAGCTGGAGCTAGATCTGCAAGAGGACGACTTCACTGAACTCCTTGCTGTGCAACACCAGGGGCATACTAATGACGACCTGATGGAATTGGAGGCCCAGAGAAAGGAGGAAGAGAAACAAGAGGAAGAAGAAGCAACTGAAGAACTGAAGAGATTCATGACACAGGAAATGGCAAGAGGATTGTCTTTATTTAAGGAGGCACTATTAGTTTTTGAGGCACAGGACCTGAACGTAGAACAGTACACAAAGGCTGCAGCAGCTGTTCAGAACACAATCCAGTGCTACTGTATCATCTGTGATGAGAAAAGAAGAGCTACTACCCAGACATCACTGGATCATTTCTTCAAGAGGGTAGATAGAACTGAATCCAGCAAAGAACCAGAACCTGTGCCATCAACGTCAGGCGTGAGTGAAACTGCAGCTTGCCCTCCGTCTCCTATTGCTGATGATCCTTCAGCTCTACCATCTCCTACCTCTTCTCCCTCCTCCAGTCAGTAACTCTTCTTGCCTGTTCACTCGATGCCAGCCCCTGGATGCCAGCTGTTGTACTGTACTACTGTACTTTTCAAGGTACTGTACTGTAAGATTAAAAGTATTTTCTTTATTTTTTGTTTGTTTTTTATGTACTATTTGTGTGAAAAGTATTATAAACCTATTACAGTACAGTCCTATATAGCAGATTGGGTTAGCTGGGTACTTAGGCTAACTTTGTTGGACTTATGTACAAACTGGACTTACAAACACGCTGTTGGAATGGAACTCGTTCATATTTGGGGGACTTACTGTAATGAACAGTTACAGTAACAGAGCAAGATCCATACACAAAGGGATATTATCTCCAAAGAAGTGAGTAAATTACATAACTTCTTCATAGCCCCGATACAGAAGTTGCTCAACAACATCTATTAGGAATTCACTTAGTACAAAACACTTGTTGAGACATTGTAAGAAAGGAGAGATCAAGGTCTTATGAGCACTATCTCTGAGAACTTAAAAAAATACATACAAATTATATAGTTAGTTATTTATACTTAGAGAAAAACCTGAGCTTTAGAACTTGAAACGTTCCAGTGAAAATGACACCTCCTCAAGAAGAATAGCTCTGTTTCATTATTGAAAGAATGAGTAGGAACAGACAGATTCCAACTAAGGATGGAGAAGCCTCCAAACCAATTTAGTCACTTGTGCAGCTTGTTGACTTAAAAATATTGTTTATCTTAATTATCAACTAAGTAAAATTGGTTTGGTTCATCTTCTTGAATCAGATAAGGATGCCAAATATATTTAACCTACTCAAGGAAACTTATGTGTAGTGATTACAATGTGATATGGTTATATGTTAGTTTGTTTACTGATTCAACAGTGAACCAACTCACCAATATGCCAACTTGGCACTCCTGTAGTTTGAGTAGTTTGGTTCAGGTAATAATTATATAATGGTATACTGGAAGGAACAAAAGGAGCATACCTGATTAAAGGTAGTTCTATCTATAATTTCTGGATCTGCTTAAGTTAAAAAATATTATTTCATAACTTCTAATTAAGAAATATACTTATGAATTATAAAGTCCTCAAGGCCGTATACTCAAGGTAGTGACTTAAGTTATCCACTACCTACAGCTCACTTACAACGAAATGTCAATATTCAAGCTGATGCATAAATGAGTTGACTCAATTAGTTGATTCATAAGTAACAGACAAGACTTAGCATTGATGGGAAACTTTATAGCTGACCCTTGAACAACATGGGTTTGAACTGTGGTGGTCCACTAATACACTGATTTTTCTCAATAGTAAACACTACAGTACTACATGACCCATGGTTGAATCCTTTAATGCAGAGGAACCACCAATATGGAGGGCCAACCATAAATTATATGTAGATTTTCAACTGCATGGAAAGTCAGTGCCCTTTAAGCCCCCTACCTTGTTCAAGGGTCACCTGTGCAATTTTACCAAACTACCTACATAATACATTTCAGAGCAAGGAAGAACAACATAATACTTACTTTAAGACATTAAAAAAAAATAATCATAGTGATGAGTTGGTTGAAGTCTCAAAAAACTCAGAGGCTTTGAAATACATTCTTAAGCACCTTCTTGGTTTTGATAAATTTACTTCAATTTAAATCATTTGGGAAATAAAAGAGAAAATAAACTTTTTAGTGGATGCTAAATATAAAGTTGAATATTAAAGGAGTTTTTTAATCCAATGTGTTGTTTTCCTATATTGAGATGGATAAACTATTTGAAGAAGTTTAACTTTTATTTTTAAAATCCCAATCATAGTACATATTTACAAATAATTTGCTCAGTCACTTACATACAAATGATTGCCAACAATGCATTAAGCACTATTCAAGGCACTGGGGACATAGCAGTCAATGAAGTAGCCAGGGGCCATGCAAAGAATTTCACCTTTTTTATTCTGAGTGAGATAAGAAGAGGTGGTGGTGGTTTGGACAGAGAAGTGACAGGATCTATATGGTGAACAGAATGGAAGGAGGCAAAAGTTGAAGCATGTAATAGATACTTGCTTAAAGAAAATTTAAAGGAAAATCACAGTTGACTAAAATTCTTTAAGTAAAAACTTTTTGAAATATACTAAGGAGAGAAATAATGGTGGTTTGGTAGCTGTGGAGGTGGTAAGAAATAGTTCTATTCTGGATATATTTCAAGGTAGAACTTAATAGGATTTGATGATAGAGTGATTTCTGGCATGAGTAATGGGGGTAGGGGTGGAGATAAGAAAATCTGTTTTAGACATACAAATTTCAAATAACAATTAGACATACAATGGAGATGTTAAAGCTATGAATGAGATCAGGTCATGTAGGGAGTTAGTATAGATAGAGAACAGGTTCAAGCACTGTGCCCTGGGACACCTCAACATTTAGAAGTTGGGAAAGGAGAAACCTAGCTGTCAGTAAATAGAGCTAAGAAGCCCAGGGAAGGATGGAGAGATAGGGGTTATCCAACATCACAAAGTTCAAGGAAGATGATTTGACCATTGGGTTTGGCATTATGGCAGTCACCAGTGACCCTGTTAAGAACAATTCTGGTGGGTATTCATGAAGAAACGATTCCAATTAGGTTTACATCAAATTTTAGGTAATTGATGATTCTGCAAGAATCATCATATAACTTGTCTAAAACCATATACAATTTTTGGGAAAAAATTGTTTAAAAGATACCAAATAAAATTGGAAACATATCCAAAGAAGTGCTAATAAAATGGTCTTAGCCATTATTCGGCAGAGGTATTACAAAGTTCTAACAGTATTCTCTCACCATAACAGATAAAAACTAAACTGAGTAGAACATAAAAGCTATCATATGTAGAGCAGATATTTTCATATATTCCAGAAAATTCTCCCCATAGTGCTAATAAAGAACCTTCCCTCTGAGGATGCAAAGTATGTTTTCTTGTGCTCAGCAGCATTTTTTATCAAACACTGGCAGTTTTTCATAAAATCAATGTTGAAGTCAAGAATCAGTTAATATGTTATAGGGAAAAGATGTCGGAACACTTTCTTTGACAGCCAGTCTACTTCAGTTTTCAAAAAGAATATGTTTTAAAAGTACATTGTACATGAAAGCCTTGAATAAACTACCAAAAAGTCCAACATGCTTTTTGTACCATCTTTGTGACTGAACAACCATCCTGTCTACCAAACTCAGTCATATATTTACATATATATGACTAAATCCTTGATAATAGGATCTAGCAGTTGTTATGGACACCAGTAATTAAGATTCCAGACAAAGGAATATGCTCTTAGGTCCCACACCACAACAAAAAATGCTTTATAAATAAGTAAATCTCTGTTGTCAGTCGCAATATTCTCATTTGTGTCTTTTAGATAAAAGTGCCCCAAACTCACTTTTTGATAAAAGTGCCCTAAATTCTGAGCTTTCCAGATAACCTGGTTGTTTGTCTTACTGTGCTAAAATTTACTTATTGTAGGTAGAATAAAAACAATAACACTTAAAACTGCTGCAGTTTGTTTTAGATAGGGCTGACAATATATCTCAAGTGCTTCAAGAAAGCCCATGCTGGGATATTTAATCCTGACATTAACTTTTTTTTTTTTTTTTTTCAATTTCATTTTTATTTTTGGCTGTGTTGGGTCTTTGTTGCTGTGCGTGGGCTTTCTCTAGTTGCGGTGAGCAGGGGCTACTCTTCGTTGGCGTGCGCAGGCTTCTCACTGTGGTGGCTTCTCTTGTTATGGAGCATGGGCTCTGGGCACACGGGCTTCAGTAGTTGTGGCACACGGCTTAGTAGTTGTGGCTTGCGGGCTCCAGAGCGTAGGCTCAGCAGTTGTGGTGCATGGGGCTTAGTTGCTCCATGGCATGTGGCATCTTCCTGGACCAGGGATCGAATCCGCATCCCCTGAACTGGCAGGAGGATTCTTAAGCACTGCGTCACCAGGGAAGTCCCCTGACATTAACTCTTGAAAGCATGAAAATCTAATACACTTTCCAATTTCAAACAAAAGTTAACCCAAGCCTTAAAATAAAAGCTTTATATGGAACATATACAACATATACTGTCAACAAATGTTGTGATATAGATTTTTAAGTTGTTAAGAGAAACAATTTTTATATTTACTGCTGTATAAGAAATTGTCTAATTTCCAATTATTAATACTTTTCACCTGGGACTGTCACCACTCGTGCAAATACCTGAATGAAATATAACACTCTTTTTACCCTGTAAAACTTTGGCATTTGTCACTGAAACAAAAAACAAAACACAAAAAATCCTGTAAGTTGACCAGGCACCATTGGTTGGCATCTAGATGTATTGAAAGTAGTGAAATTAGATGTAAAAATGATACACTATAAGGCCCCAAGGGGTATGTATCATAGAAAAGAGGTATAACTCAAATGTTAAGGGAATCTAGGAGTCAGAAAGTGTCCTTCAAAACAAGTAGGTGGTGAAGTGGGAAGAAGAAGTTAGACAAGGAGGAAGACAGGAGATCTGAAAAAGCTTCACAGAGGAGTCAGCATTTGATCTGAGTTTTTCAGAGAGTTAGGTTTAGGACCAAAGAGAAAAACTTCAGCATAAAAAGATCAGGTGATTTGCTAAAGGTCACAAAATTACTTATTAAAAGTCAGGCCTGGAACAATGGTTTCCTGATGCCTAAAAGCAAGTAGGCTTTGGATTAGGCATTAAATTTTGGACAGAAGTGGCAGTTTTGGCAGTACTTTTCATCTAGTTTTTCTCATAGTACATGATCTTTGTCTATTTTTTTGGTTGAAATTGGTCACAATGAAAACACTATTTGCTAAAAGGTCACTGAGAACAGGAAAATTTTTACAGTTTATGTTTAAATTACCTACATTACTTGATACTTTTTCTCGCTAAACAGAAATTATGTGAAACTAAAAAAAAAATCTGTATCTTGGTATATTAGCAGTATCTGACTCATAACAGGTGTTATTATTATTTGTTGACTGAAGTACTACAAATGTGCTACTTAACACTTAATTATATATTATCCTTCATGTTCTCTACTTATTTTGTATCTGTATGCCATGTTTCCCCAACTGGATGGATCTCCCAGTGAGCACTTTACACTGTGTAGCAAGGTAGGATCCATGTCTTATTTCTAATCCCTGGTTTCTAGAACTGTGCCTGGTACAGAGGACACAAATGTTTGTGGAATGAACAGCTAAACAAACAAAACAGTGTCTTTAGTTTCTTCTCCACCAACAAAAGTAAAGTGGAGAAATCACTCAATTTACCTGGATCATTCAGAAACCAAAACCAAACCCTAAAGCCACTTTTCTCTGAATTTATGTTGATACTAATACTCTTTAGCTGGAGTAGGGTAGGAGTGGGAAAGAGAGGTTCTCCTCTCCTCTGGCGGATGATTACCACAGTTCCAGTAACCTAGTGAAGCACTGCATAAAGTAACTAACTCTCCCGAGGGAAGGCAGACCCATTTGCTTATTTGTTCTTGTTCCCTACTACCTACTATATATGATTGTAGTCTCACTTTTATATCCACATCACTATATTTCTGGAATTCTTTTCCATCAATCCTCCTAAATAAAAATAAAAGACGAAGGGAGGAGAATTCCAGAAAGATGAATATTTGACTTCACGCAATTTCAGTCATAGGAGCTTCTAGTGATCAAAGCATTCCAAAAAGTGAGAAAAAGCTAAAAGGTATTAGAAAAAGCCAACTGTTTTTCTTGCCCAAATTAACAGACTCTTAACTCAGACTCGAAGACTTCGGCTGTGTGCACATGTACAAAAGCATGTGTTAAGATGCCCAGGGAGGTTTCGGAATTCTAATCCCCCATGCAAGGGCGAATCTTTTAGTTTTGCTCCTTACAAAATACAAAGCCTAGCATACACTCAACAAATGTTTACTGAATTGAAATCCAAACCGGACTAAAGAAAAACAAGAAGCATTAAAGTACTCACCAACTGGACACTAATGGGAACCATCATATTGAAATCATCATATTAAAAATCCTTTCATCATTCTCAAATTTTTTTTCTCATGATCAAATCATCAAGAGATTAATCACAATGATCATAAATTAATGCTAAGTAACAAATGTCTTAATTTATATTTTATTCAAAGTCTTTTAAAATGTTAGTAATAAACGGAATACTTATAAATAACTGCTGGTGCATGTTCAAGTGTGAAACCCACAAACTAAAAGCCAGACAAAATAAAATTCGACAGCTCAACTAAAACCAAACCACATTTTAAAGTCATTTTTCACACAGCTAAAATGACATCATTGCCTTAACAAAGCAGAAAGCATGCATTGCATCTGTGCTGGTAGAGCTGAGCAAACACACATGTGGCCCGATTTATTTCCAGACTATGAAAATTTTAGTGCACTGCTAAAGGTGCTTTCTCTGACCATACAGCACAAGTGCTAAAACAATGTTCCCTGTCATAGAGGCCTCACTGAAAGAGAGGTTACTGGGAAAGTGCTCTACTGTTTCTATCATTCCCAATAAAATTATATTGGAAATAAATTCCAGAGGTTTCTGTCTATAGGGGTTTAGAGAAGGTTTGAGAATAAATCTTTAAGCAGAACACAAATTCCAATGGAAGTTTCACCTTTCTCATTCTTCAGAAAAAGCTCCCCCAGTGACCTCAACTCTGGAGATCTATAGGGAGTGTCAATATCCCATAAAAAACAGAGTTGAACTAACTACATTTGAGCTATCTATACTCTGTTTTTTTTTTTTTTTTTTTTTTTTTTTTTTTTTTTTTTTGCGGTACTTGGGCCTCTCACTGTTGTGGCCTCTCCCGTTGAGGAGCACAGGCTCCGGAAGCACAGGCTCAGCGGCCATGGCTCACGGGCCCAGCCGCTCCGCGGCATGTGGGATCTTCCCGGACCGGGGCATGAACCCGCGTCCCCTGCGCATCGGCAGGCGGACTCGCAACCACTGCGCCACCAGAGAAGCCCCTATACTCTGTTCTTTTTAAAACCAGGAAGCTAAGTAGACAGACTTCGGAAAGAGAAGAAAACAAAAGGAGAGGTGGGGAGCAAGCCGCCTTCTCTTCTAGAACCAGAGCTTAAAGTGCCCCAAATATTAAGAACAAAATCAGGGTCCCGCCCTCCATGAGGACAATGGGTTTTGTCTGTTTTATTCACTGCTGTGTTCCTAGCAGTGCTTGTCCACTGGAAACTCAATGAATATTTGCTGAATGAATTATGATGATGAATGTCTATTTTGTTATGGTCTTGTAAAGCCCCTTATAGACAATCATGGGTCTTCTCTGAAGGTGGCAGATACTGTCAAGGCTAGTGACATGGGAAGAGGTAGGTCTCTGAAGTGGATGAAAATTCCTGACCCTGACTTCTAACTCTTTGATCTGGTGCCTTATAAAAACATGGAGCTCCTTGGGGTTGGCACTGAGATGACCAGGAGAAAGGGAGGAAAGAAAAAGTTCTAATTTAGAAATGATATTTTCTAATGCTATGTTATTTCCCTTAGGGCCCAGCATTTCTCTGATTATCTTCCATGGGACGTTACAGGTGTCCAGCTCAGGGAGGCCTGCCCTGCTATCCTACCTAGTCACTCTCTAATTGCCCTATTTTTTTTTCCCCCATACTAGGTACTAATTTCCAATACCCTCATTTGTTTGTGTGTTTTGCTATCCACGTCTCCCCACTAGAATGTACATTCCATGAAAGCAAGGATCTTATAACTATATAACCAAATGCCTAGGAAAGTGCCTGACACATAGTTGTGTCACTTAAATATTTCTGGAATATATTAATAGTTACCAAGCATTGTTCTAAGAGGTGAATGAGACAAACAAAATACCTATCCCTACTAGAGCTTATGTTCTGTGAAGATCAGGAAAAAGGAACCTAAGGGAAATATGAAATTGAAGAGGTTTCTTTACTTCCCTATTTTCTAGAGCTTTTACTATGCTGTATGTACAGTGAAAACTGAAGAAGAACATTTCTTCCCCTCAGTTGAACACCTGACAGCAGAAACGTTTCCCATTTACATTGGACACAGATTGAGAAATGAATTCCTGTGTCTTGCTTAGGTAATCCCATTTAGTCTGCCCTTGCTGTGATGCTGGCACTAAAGGAAGACTTCTACATGTACAAATGGCTCAGAATCTTAAACTGCTAATGTGATGATAGTAGTGATAAGTAGAAAAAGATCCTCAATGGTTTTTGCAAGTAAAGGGTTAAGGCACTGAATTGAGAGTCCCAGCCATCCCTCCCTGCCTGGATATTCCCCTTTGACTACCAATGTAGAAGGATTTAGGTTTAGTTATTCAGCTTAAGAGTTTCCGAGTTTCTTTATTAATTTTGTCAAACTCTTGGCCATTTGTATCTTCAAGTATTTTTTCTGCCCCATTTTCCTCTCTCTTCTTATGGGACCAGTTACATGTATGTTAGGCTGTTTGGTATTATTCCTCAACTCCTGGATGCTTCACATGTGTTCTCTTTGTGTTTCACTTTGGAAAATTTCTATTAATCCATCTTCAGGTTTACTGATTCTTTCTTCAGCTATGTCAAGTCTGTGGATAAACTTGTTGAAAAATTCCTCACTTTTGACATCACATGTTTATCTTCAAGATTTCCTCTTGACTCTTTTTCAGTTTCCAACTCCTTGTTAAAATTTCCCATCTGTTCATGGATGTTGTCCACCTTTTCTACTAGATCTTTACATATTAATCACAGTTGTTTTAAATATCCCTATCTGATAGTTCCAACACCTGGTTCATCTCTAAGTCCAGTTGACTGCTTTATCTTTCAATAGTGGCTTTTTTTCTTGCTACTTAATGTGTTGTAAAATTTTTGATTGAATACTGGACATTTTAACAGAAGAACAATAGAGACTGAGGAATCTAGTTTTCTCATGGAAATAAATGGACATGCCTCTTCTTCTGTTAGGCCATTAGCATGGGAGGTTGGGTCAGTTTAGTCAGTCATTGAGCTGGGTTTGCGTTTTGTTGTTGCTATCTTTAAACTCAGTGTACCACAGGCTTCAGATTCTTCCAGTGATGGACTGCTATTGCCTTGTGCTTAGTGTGAGGCCTGGAATACTGGAGCGTTTTTCTCAGTGTTCCTGCTCCATTGTCATCTTTTAGCAGTCCCTGAATGCCTGCAGTTTGTGGTGGGGGCGGGGTGGGGGTGGGGTTCTTTCCAGCTCTTGTTCTTGTCCTAGCAGTAGACTCCTATTGCTTGTTACTCAGCATCAGGCTCTTGGTAAGAGCATGCATGATTCTCAGTCCTTCTGATTTGTCTCAATTTTAGGTGGAAAGTCTATGCACCCAGGCCTCTGAGGTAGGGTCTTCTCATATTCCTGCCCCTCCTCAATCCCTATAGCAGCCAAATTCTGCCTTGAATCTGTGATAGCTCTTGAACAATTTTCCAGCTTCTCCCTCAGTGACAGCAGACCTTTGGTTTGTATTGGTGCAGAATCCTGGGATCAAGAGGTTTTTCTGCCTTTTCCATATGGGTAGATGATCCAGAAGCAGTGGATATCTGCTTGAGTCCCATAGGTGAGGAAGAAGTTCAATCTAAGAGGCAGATGGGTTTTGCTTATATCCCTCCCCAGGAACCAATGGAATTTCACCTGGTCCCTGAGGGTGAGAGGGTTTTCTATCTTTTCCTTGGTGGCTTAAGGCTTTTGCTTAATATGAAAAGAGGTTCTGAGGAAGAAGGCAGTATTTCATACCCGTCTCCTAGAGGCAACCAAGTAACTTTTGTATGCCTGTGCTACTAAGGTGGGCTCTTTTCCATCTCCTGACCCACCTCTAATCTTCCTTGTGAGAAAACTAGTGGAGGCTCAAGAAAAAGAGCCTACAAGTGAATGTTAACTCCCTCTGTGTTCTTTAAACTGATACTTTAGCCCAAACTTGGCCTTTAAGAAATGCATTAAACTTTTAGTAGATTTCTTCTTATCCACTTTGATGATGGTCAATATCTTCATCTTACCTTCTTTTAAAGGTGAAACACTTTGTGAGTCCTATATCTTTTCAGAGGGACTTGTCACTCTTTGGAATTTAGTTCACTTGGTTGTCTTACAAACTCAGTTCACTAATGGGTTCAAGAAAAGTTATAATTATGAAGATTATATGGTTTTTACTCATTGTTATAATGGGAATGATAGTCTCCTCAGGATTTATTTTATTAAGGAAAGCAGCATTTACCAGCCATGTAATAGTTTTTCAACTTTTGGTCCTCAAAGATGTGAGTTAAATCTTCTTTTTTTGTGTTAAGTCCATCACAGTTCTAAATTTCTAAGATTTTTAGGATATCATAGAAGGGAACTATAAATGTAGGCTGGAGCAATGGGAAAAAGAGTAACAAATTAAATTTGGCTGTGAGGTAGTCACTGGCCATTGAGAGAGATGATAAGATATAATTATATTACAATGCATGTTGAGAGAGATACAACATAGCTTAAATGAAAAATCATGATGGGATTTTAGTGTGAGGAGTAAGGGAGCTTGGAGAAGGAAGATAGGAAAATCTGGCCAGGAAAGGTGTCAAAAAGCACAAATTCAACTGAGCCCTGAAGTAGTTATCTAAGTGGGGAAGCAGAAGGGAAATATATTTAAGGCAAAGAGAGGTAAATAAACCATAGAAGTGTTTAGGGCTGAAGGTGTGGGGAGGGAGCGCTAAGAGATGAGGATTAAGAGCATAAACTCTGGAGTCAGACAGACCTGAGTTTGAAACCGGGTCTGCTTGCTTCAAGACTATGTGGCTTTGGCCAGTTAGTCAAGCCCTTTAAACTGTATTTTACCAGTCTGTCAAATGGAAGTATTAATGCTTACCTCTCAGAGTAGTTGTGAAGATTAAATGAGATAATCCACCTAAGGCACTAGCTAAGCACAACTGGAATACATGTGCTCAATACATAATGGCTATTACTACTAGTAGCAGTGGTTCCCCATCACAGCAGAGGCACCAACATCCTCTGCAGCAATACTCATTTGGGACTTCTGCAGAAACCTTAAGAAGCCTAAACAGTCACTTGCTTTAGGAAAACAACTGTCTCCCTGTAGCCTTTGTATAATCCTCTTCTTCCTTAAGACACTACAGTTCCTATCTCCTCCTTGGCATAAAAACTAGAAAACATATTTAAAAGTAGCTCAAGCAGAGAGTCCCTCCTACTGGAGACATCTAGTAACAATTTATACCTGGCAATAGGAAGAATTACTAACTTCGTCTGTTTCACGGTTCCTATGTAGGAGGAAAAGCAGATTAAAAAAAAGTATGTGCTGAAAAAACATTCTTACTTACAGGGCAGAGTTAAACTCTTGTTCACGTAATACAATACAGTGAAACATGGATATTGCTCAGTAATGACTCCATTTCTGTCAGAGGACTCAGGTTTGGCCCATGTCTACAACATTCTACGCTCAGGTTGTTGCTATTTATTGTTTGTTTTTGTTTTGGGCTACCAGAGTCTGCAGAAACTTTCTCCAGACATTCAGTAATCCTGAAGAGGCCTGGAAACTACCCTTCTAGTATTGCTTAAGGATTAACTATGTTACCTGAATTTCACTCCCTGGGCTAAGCTACTTGGCTATGGCTTAATTACTTCTGAGAATAACTTCATCTAGAGAATAACCTCAAATTTTACCCTGTATCTGAATCACATTTAGGACTTGTTAAAATGTAGTATGCCAGGCTCTAGTCCTGGAATTTTTGATTCAATAAGGGTTAGGGCCCTTTTTTCAGTATTTCTAACATATTCCCAAGTGATTCCCAAGAGCAGACTTTGTGGACCACTGTCCTCAGAGGTTTTTGTTTTCACAGAGCAGTATACCTTCTAGTTACCTGAGGTATGTGTTAGAAGACACCACTGTTGCCGGCTTATAGAGAGAACTGTGAGAATGAGAGAAAAATGAATAAATAATAACAGGGAGTGGGAAGGGCTAAAAAGAAAGAGCAATGAACTATTCTTCCATACGTTTTTGAAAGGGGTTGAATCCTGAGGCTTAACTTGGGGGCAAGTGGAGAGTGCCCGCAGGTCAGCCTGTTTTCATATTATAATATCTTCATTAGCTGGTGGGAGCACAGAGCCAATTTATCCACACCCATCAACAGTAGCTCTACCCTACTTCTCTACTTTCTACACCAGTGGGGAGTAGATAGTCTCAGAACACAGTCTCTAAGAAGAATTATCCTGATCTTTCCCTCTCAGAATTAAAAGAGGTTACCCACATTTCTAGGTGCCTATTTTCAATGCCTTAGAAAACAAGCAGCACTTCTGCTATTCTCTATTCATAAAGAATAACCCGTGCTTGATTATAATGGTCTCTTTTTTATCAACTCTCTTATTTTGAAGGTCAGATATGAGAGAAAAATTGAGGCTAGAGTGGGGACAGTGAACACCTGGGCCCTAGCCCTAGTTCTAACCCTCCCTTGCTTTGTAATCTTAGGCATTCAATCTCTCTTACCTTAAGGTTCCTTGTTCATAAAATAAAAAGAATGGTGGAAAGATCTATATGATTATTTTAGAAAAGTCTTTCCAATTCTCCATGATTTTTAAGATTCCACACTTCTTTACTAGTACAAAAAGAGGAATATCTGTATCTGAAATGAAGAAATACAATAAAGGAACTTTAGATTCTACTTGAATTTACAATTACCCTTTAAATTTGCATAACTCAATACAGTAGCTTCTGTCCACAGATAGAACACTTCCACTACTGAAAGAACAGTATTTATCAGCATTGCTTTAGAGGTCTAACCATAAAAGAGTAAACGATTCTCTTTCCTTTTCCACTGAAGCTTATTTTTCTCCCTCCCCCCTCTACTACCTCACCCCCACCAATAAAACTGTCTGGAATCATTTAAATATTTGTCTTAACCTTAATTTTATGTTATAGTTGTTAACAACAACTATGCATCAGATATATGTAACTCAACAACAAAATTCTATTTCTAGAATAGAAAATGATTTTTGCCAAGGAATGAGTTCTTGAGTAGTATAATAGCCTCTAGAAATCTTTAAAATACTATAGCTTCTCATTTACCTAGAATAGTTTAAGTATGATTCTGTTTTTAAGCTATGGAATTCTGTCTAAAATGTCAGGTAGTTGAAGCATAGCTACCAAACTCGATAGCTTATCCCTTGTATTCCTGTGTTCCTACCTGTATTTTCAAGAGACCTCCTTTTTACACTATGTATAAATGCTCCCATTCTTTCTATAAGCAGTACTGTCAACAACAAGGGCTCTGGAGTCAGACATACCTGAACTGAAATACCAGCTTTGTCATTTACTAGTTGTGTACCTTAACGTTTAAACTCTAGGAACTTAAACTTTTCTCACCTATTAAAATGGGGATAATTAAGAGCACTTATTTCATGGCACTGTGAAAGTTAAAATGAATAAATGTATTTAAAAGCACTTAGCAGATAACAAACACACAAAAAAGTTAGCTACTAATGTTAAAGATCACAGGAAATTAAATTCTTGCCCCCAAAACAGGATATCTGGTAGGTGTCAAAGTATCAACTCACATATTACTTTCTAATTGCAAAGGGAAAAAACACCTTTATAAAGGATATCAGATCACCTTAGCCAAGTATGACAACTTGACATTATGTACATCCTGAAGTGATGCAATATGAAATACACTGTATTATCTAAGAAGCATTCTTGCAAACAATGATTACTTGAATATAGTCAAGCAATTAGATACAACTTCCAGTTTACAGGAAATATAGGAGAAATAAAGGAACACATTAAATGACAAACAAAGAAACCAGAAAAATCCAGAATGTGGGCTGTAGTGGCCAGCCCCTAAGTTGGTGCACCATGATAACTGCCTATTGTTATTCATACCCTATATCCCCTCCCCCCGTATTAGTGTTAGTCCTTATGACCAAGAGAATATGGCAGAAGTGACAGAATGTCACTTCCAAGATTAGATTATAAGAATACTCTAGCTTTCATCTTGGTCAGTTTCTCTGTGTGTGTCTTTCTCTTGGATGGGGCAAGTTAGCTGACATGTTGTTAGCAACTCTATAGAGAGATCCACATGCCAAAAACCTGAGGCCTCCTGCTAAGAGCCACATGAGTGAGTGTTACTGTTAGTGGATCCTCCAGCATCAGTCAAGACATCAGATGACTGCAGCACCAGTTGACATCTTGACTGCAACGTTATGAGAATATCTGTGCCAGACCCATCCAGCTAAATTGCTTCTAAATTTCTCATTTTCAGAAACTGTGTGAAATAATAAATGTTAGTTGTTTTAAGCTTCTAAGTTTGGGATAGTTTGTTATATAGACATAGATAACTAATATGTCAGCTCTTCTACAGACATATCCAGAATTTAGGACTAGTTTCTTAAAAAAATAAAGGACTAACGATTAAAAACAAAAGTTGTAGGGACTGTTCTATATTACAAGAGACTAAGGAGACATAACAACCAAATGAAATTGTAAACCTTGATTTAAATCCTGATTTTAAAAATGACAGCTATTAAAAAATGTAGGGACTATTAGGACAATTTGAATATAAACGTGTTAGATGATATTAAGAAAATTTTAAATTTCTTAGATGTGATAATGGTTTTCTTGTCTAGAGGAATGCTCTATTTTTAGGAGTTTTATATGAAGTATTCTGTGAAAGCACTATGCCTGTACTCTAATTTCAAATGTTTCAGATTATAGCTATGGAAATATCTAGATGAATACAGATGAAACAAATAGGGCAAATGTCAACAATTACATATAAAGTATAGGTAGTGAATATGTGTATGATTCTATAACTGTATTTTAAAATTTTTCCTAATTAAAATGCTGGAAAACTATTTAATGTTACCCCCACCCCCACCAGATTAGCATTATCTCTGTCATTAGATTAAAAAATTTCAGCCCAGTGAAAACTGAGTCCAAATTTCTACACTACAGATTGCTGATATTCAGTTCAGAAGTTTGCACAATTCTGAAACAAATATATCAGAGGGCCATTGTTAAAACAGTAGTTCCACTTAAAAGTTATCCTATTTAACCAGTGTTTGTGGGAGGTTAAAAAAAAAAAGTTGATACTGATTCCTTTGTCTTCTTTTCTTGTTTTCATCTTATTTTCTTCTTCATAAAAAGCAGACAATTACTAAGTCCAAGAGGAATGAGTCCACTTCAGTATCCAGGTGCACAAACATAACCATAAGCTCATTTTTATGTAATAAATAAAAAACATGTTTATCCAAAACACTGGGGGAAAAACGCAGTGGGGGAAAAAGAACAGCAGGAAGGACAAGGAATTCACGTTCTGAAGTTAATTGAAAAAGGTCCTTTAAAACCAATGAGTTAATGTGAAAGCTTAGTAAAATTTTACTTCTTACTGTAATACTGATATTGAAATATTGTCTGGGTGTAATTTCTCAATTTAAGAAAAATTCAGTGACACTCTCACCATCAACACATCCAAATTATACTTTTAAAAAACTGACATAGCTGAAACAATAATTCAGCATTTATTTTTATGTAAAGAATATTTTATATTTCTACATTGCACTGATGAGTTTTTGTTTTGTCATGCATTTCTGATTATGTTTTCAGAGCAGAGTAAATATTTCAAAATTTAGTTTACATTTATTTAGAATGGTATATAATTTAAAATATAAGTTTTACTTCACACCAATAGAAATTTATATTAAAAGTACTCTGATACATCTTATCAACATAATCTGTTAGTGAGGCTATGGCAGAGACAGAAACTCTTCTACATCAGTGGTGAAAATGGAAATGGCACAACTTTACAAAGGGAAAAATGTGTCAATATCTAGCAAAATTATATACAGTAATCCCACTTCTGATAAGTACAAGTTTATCACTGGAGTATCAATTACAGCAAAGAGTAAAAACAAAGTAATCATACATTTATCAGTAAGGGACTGGCTGAATAAACCATGGCATATGTAAGCAATGGATTACCAGGAAACTGTAGAAAGGGAAGAAAAATATCTCTATATACTAGTATGAAGTGACCACACAGATATAGTGTTATATAAAAAAAGTGGGGTGGAAAGTATATATTATTGTTTAAGAGGATATATACATACATATTCATATCTGCTTATATAAAAATCTGAATGTTTTAAAAGTTACCAATGGTAAAGGGAAGAAAATAACCAAGGTTGAGGAGACAGAAACAGAAAGTAAGCTTCTTTCAATATATCTTGTTTTAAAAGAGATTCAACTTGTATTACATAAATATTTACATAACTGTACAAATTTTATTAAAAAATTTTACAAAACTATAAACTATAAAATTTTAAAGTATAAACTATAAAACGTTTATAAAAGTGTATAGTTTTTAAATACTATAAAACTATAAAAGGAAAATCAAAACAAATTAGCCAAAATAATCACATAGAGAAAAACTATTCCAAGTGACTTTAAAAAACAATAATATTACTGTACATCACTACTGGGATATGCCATAGAGATAAAGATAATTGCTTAAAATAATCCAACTATTTCCAGTAATCATATTGAGGGTAGTAGTGTTGATGTTATTCTGAAACAGTTGTGTATATATTGTAAGATAATGTAATTATATGATATTCCATTTCATATTCTCAGAGTCACTGAAAGTGGTATTCTCAGCATGAAAGGAAACATAGATATCAACATAGACTAGGTTAAGTAAAACACCTGTAGTCCTGAATCTGAGTTGGAAATAAATTTCTATTCAGTTATGACATATTTTGTCTCTAAATAAGGTATATTCTCTTTATGATATCCACTAGAAAAGACCTAGAAATGATGACCAACCTACTAGCAGTGAATGCCCTTAGTGCTTAGATTATAGTCTTGGAGAAATACCTGGTTCCAGTTCTGAGGAAGGAAGTACTTAAGTCAAACCAAGAACATCTTGTCATAACTAAAAATTATACATTTAAGTCACCCATATATCAAATAATAAATCAAAAAGGAAATTAGAAAGTGTTTTCAAGTGAAAAGAAAAACACTACATACCAGAATTCGTGGTTTGCCACTAAAGTAGCACTTGAGAGATTTATGCTATTCAATGCCTATATTAGAAAAAGAAGAAAGACTTTAACACAACTGCTTAAGAAACTTGAGAAAAACAAGAGCAAATTAAATCCAAAATAAGCAGAAGAAAGGTAATACTCAAGACCAAAGTAGGTATCATTGAAACAGAAAACAGAAAAGCAACAGGAGAAATTAATGAAACCAAAAGCTGGTTCTTTGAGAATACTGATAAAAATTGTTAAACCTTTGCTACACTGACCAAAAATAAAACAGAAAAGACACTAATATTCCTATTATATAGTGCACTAGTATTAGAATTACTAGTATAAGAAATTCAAGAGGAAATACCACTACAGACTCTACAAGAATATAAGGGGAATACTATGAAAAATAATATGGCTATACATCTGACAACTTAGTTGAAATGGAAAAAAGCCCTGAACTACATAATCTACCACAGTTTACTAAAAAGAAATAAATAAATGAATAGTCCTATTAAAGAAACTGAATATATAGTTAAAGCCTTCCCATAAAACAAACAAACAAAACAAAACAAAACTCCAGGCCCAGACAGCTTCAGAGGTGAATTCTACCAAAATTTAAGAAAGAAAGAATACTAATCCTACACAAACTCTTCCAGAAAACTGAAGGGGAGAAACTTCCCAACTCATTCATAGAGACTAGCATTACCCTGATACCTGAGCCACATAAAGACATTACAAGTAAAGAAAACTACAGACCAGTAGTTTTAGGATATTATATTATTATATTATGCAAAGGTTATTACATCACGACAAAGTGGGATTTATCCTAAGAATGCAGAGTTGCTTTAACATTTTAAAATCATTCAATACAATTCACATATTAACAAACTAAAAACAAAAAAAAATCATATGATCATTACAATAGATGGTGAAAAGGCATTTGACAAAATTCAATACTCATTCACAATAAAAAGTCAGCAATCTAGGAACAGAAGATAATTTCCTCTCTCCTCTTATTATCAGGAATAAGACAAAGATGTCCACCATCACTACTTCTCTTCAACATTGTACTGCAGGTTTTGGCCAGAGAAATCATGGAAGAAAAGGAAATAAAAGGCATCTAGATTAGAAGGAAGAAGTACAACTATCTTATTCATAGACAACATGATAGTCTATGTAGAAAGTTCAACAGAATCAACAAAAACCTACTAAAACTAATAAGTGAGTTTAGCAAGGCTGCAGAATAGACAATGTACAATCTACAAAAATCAGTTGTATTTCTACACACAGGCAACAAACCCTTGAAAAAATAAAAAATACTGTTTACAAATAGCATTAAAATATGAAATATTAGGGGCAAATATGACAAAATATGTAAAATACTAGTACACTGAAAACTATAAAACACTGCTGATAGATATTACAGAAAGTGTAAATAAATGTAGAAATATATCTGGTTCATGTATTGGAAGATTCAATATTGTTAAGATATCAATTCCATTCTAATTGATCTCTATAGACCCAGTACAATACCATTTAAAATCCTAATAGATAAGTTGCAGAAATCATACAGAGTATGTTTTCTAATTATGACAGAATTAAATGAGGATCAATAACAGAAAGTCCTGAAATATTTGGAAATTAAACAACACTAAACAATAACCATGGATATAAGAAGAAATCATAGGGAAATTAGAAAAACATTTTGAACTAAATGAGAATGAAAACACAACATATCTAAATTTGTGGAATGCAGCTAAACCAGTGCGTAGAAAAAATTTCTCATTTTAGAAAAGACGAAAGATTTAAAATCAATAATCCGAGCTTCCATTTTAAGAAGTTAGGAAAAGAACAAATAAAATCAAAAATAAGTGAAAGGAAGAAAATAACAAAGAGCAGAAGTCATCAAAACAGATTTCTGTTCCCAATCAGCCTAGAATAATTTAAACAAACAAAAAAAAAAGAGAGAGAAGAGAAGGGAAGAGAAGAGAAAAGATAAAGAAAAAAGGAATCAACCACTTCAGATGCTGGACAACAGGAACACAGAACAGTGATTCCCTAAGAGAAGAGATACAAATGAGGTGAGCCCTGAGATTGTCCCAGATTACTGCCTAGAGAGAGATTCCACTCCACAGTACAGAGAAGAAGAAGCCAAATACAGCCCAGCTTGAGGAGATGGAGTTGAGAATTCAAAGAGGCCAGAGTGGCTAGAATTCAGAGTACCAATGAGGAAAGAGCTGTCCATAGACAGAGCTTAGAGATCTGCAAAGGGTTTCATCTGAGAACTGATCAGTGTGTATGTGTGAGGAAATGACCCGGGACTGGGGAAATAATCACCAGGAAAAGGCAGGTAGAACAATACCCTGAATTCAGAGGGGTGCAAACAGTTTGTGTTTCCAACAGCCAAAATGGAGAAACCTCATTATGTTAATAACCTTATGTTAATAAGGGGTATTGAGTGAAAAATGATATGATTATTTATGTAGAAAATCCTAATCAATCTACCAAAAAATACTACTAGAACTAATACTGAATTTAATAAGGTTGCTAGATACAATCTCTCTCTCATATATGTGTATATATATATATATATGATATTTTTTATATATTAGCAATGACAATTGGAAGTTGAAATTTAAAAACTGTAACACTTACAATACCATCAAACAATATAAAATACCTAGGGATAAATTTGACAAAATATGTGCAAGATACTGAAAATTGTAAAATATTGTTGAGGGAAATAAAAGCAGATGAAATAAATGAACAGATACCATGTTCATGGATGGGGAGAGTCAATATTGCTAAAACATCTATCTTACCCACAGTGATGTCAATGAAATGCAGTCATCATTAAATTCCCAGCAGTGTTACTGAAGAAACTGTTAAGCTGATTTAAAAATTTATATGGAAGCTTATAGGACATAATACCAAAACAATTTTGAAACATAAGAAAAAAAGTTGAAGGATTTGCACAACCTGATTTAAAAACATATCTTAAAGCTACAATAAGACAGTGTGATACTATCATGAGAACAGAACAGAATCCAGAAGTAGGCACACATTTACATAACCAAATGATTATTTGACACTGGTGCAAAGACTGTTAAATGAGGAAAGAATAATCTTTTCAAAACTGGTGCCGGAACAACTGGTTGGCCATATACAATAAAAATGAACATCAACCCTGATCTCATCTGACATACAAAAATTAACTCAAAATGGATCACAGCCCTAAATGTAAAATCTAAAACTATAAAAATTCTAAAATAATACATAGGAGGAAATCTTGACCATGGATTTAAAAAGAAAATATCTTAATAGAACACAGAACACACAAATGTATAAAAGGAAAAAAATGATAATTTCATCAAAATTTAAAACTTTGCTCTTTGAAAGACAGTGTTATTATAATGAAAAGGCAAGCTACATACCAGGAGAGGATATTCACAAAACATATGCTCAAAAAGGAACTTATATCTAGAACTGCACTGCCAAGAGGATTTTCTGAGATTATGGAACTATGCACTGTCCAACAGGTAGCTATTATTCATATATGACTAAATGAGCACTTGAAATGTGGCTAGTGTGACTAGGGAACCAAATTTATAGTACTGAATATTTAATTTTAATTAATTTAAATGTAAATTCCCACTGTTTACTGACTAACATACTAAGCAGTACAGATCTGGAATTTATAAAGAATACATAAAACTCAACAATGAGGACAAACAACCCAATACAAAATGAACAAGAGATTTGAATGGACGCTTTACCAAAGATAATACATGGATGCCAAATAAGCCCATGAAAAGACACACATATTTATTAGTAACCAGAGAAATACAAATTAAAACTACAGAGATATGACACACATACAAAAACAGCTGAACATTTAAAAACTGACTACACTAAATGTTGGTGAAAATGTGGAGCAATGACAACTTTCATAACCTAGTGGAAATATAAAATGGTAAAATCACTTTGGAAAACAATTCAGCAGTCTCTTAATATGCCTACCATACAATCAAGCTATTCTACTTCTTGATACTTAGCAAGAAATAAAAAACTATGAAATACAAGTACACGTAAACATTTGTACATGAATGTATAAAGCAGCTTTATTTTTCATCACAAGACTGGAAAAAACCCTACCCGCAGGTAAAAGGAATATATAAATTGTGGTATACCCACATACCACAATATTAGTACAATACTAGTCAGCAATAAAAATGGAACATATTATTTATATACAATTCTGAGAAATGCCAACTAACCTAATAGTGACATCCAGTATTGATAGATCACTGATTGCCTGAGGACAGGTTGGTAGGGTAGCAGGAAAGAATGAATTACAAAGGCACACAAGGAAACTATTTTTTTTTTTTTTTTTTTTTTTGCGGTACATGGGCCTCTCACTGTTGTGGCCTCTCCCATTGCGGAGCACAAGCTGCGGACGCGCAGGCTCAGCAGCCATGGCTCACGGGCCTAGCTGCTCCACGGCATGTGGCATCTTCCCGGACCGGGGCACGAACCCGTGTCCCCTGCATCGGCAGGCGGACTCTCAACCACTGTGCCACCAGGGAAGCCCTACGAGGAAACTTTTGAAGGGTATGGAACTGTTCGTTATCTTGATTGTAGTGATGGTTTAATGGGTGAACTGCACACTTTAAATTTGGGTACCTTACTGTACATAATTTTACTCCAATAAATCTTTAAAAACAAAAACAAAAGCAAAAATATCAGTGAAATAGAAAGTGAACATACAACAGAGAAAAGCAATAAAACCAAAAGCTGATTTTTTGAAAAGATAATAAAATTGATGTGCTTCTAGCTAGATTAATCTAAGAAAAAAAAGAATCTAGAAATTACAAATACCAAGAATTAAAGAAAAATATCATTACAGTACTTACAGACATTAAAAACATAAAAGAATATTACGTATAACTTTGTTGTGATTAAGGTGACAACTAGGATGAAACGGGCACATTCCTTGAAAGAAACAAATCATCAAAACTGACTCAAAAAGGAATAAAATATGCAAATAGTTCTACATCTATTTAAAAAATTAAAATCATAATTTAAAACCTAAAAAGAAGACTCAAATGCTAGGTAACTTTACTAGTAAATTCTACGCTAAGCAGTCTAGAAAGAAATAATGACATTCCTTTACATGCCCTCTCAAAGAAGGAGGTAACACTTCTTAACTCATTTTATGAGGTCACCATCACCTTGATGCCCAAACTAGACAGGAAAACTGCAGACCCTATCCCTCATGCATATGGACTGAAAATATTTTATAAACCCATAACCCCTTTCTAACTACAAGAAAATATCAGACAAACCCAAACTGAAGAACATTCTACAAAATACCTCAAAATTATCTACCAATACTCCTCAAAATTGTCAAGGTCATCAAAATCAAGAAAAGTCTGAGAAACTGTCACATTCTAGAGGAGCCTAAGGAGATATAATGACTAAATCTAATATGGTATCTGGGATGAAATCCTAGAATAGAAAATGGACATTAATTAAAAACTAAGTAAATCTGATTATGTATGGCCTTTAGTTAATAACAATGTATTAATAATGACTCATTATTTGTGACAAATGCACTGTAGTATTGTAAGATGTTAAGAATAGGGTATACCAATTGGAGGATATGCTGAAATGCTGTCATGTTTTTATAACTTTTCTGTAAATCTAAAGATATTCTAAAATTAAAAGTTCATTTAAAAAAAATCAATGTAGTCCACCTTATTAAGACTAAAAGAAGAAAATCATAATATATGATCATTTCAAAGTTGCAGGAAAAGCATTTGACAAAATTCAACACTCATTTATGATAAAACACTCAAAAACTGGGAATTAAAGGGACCTTCCTCCATTTAATAAAGGACATCTACAAAAAGACCCTGTAGCTAGCTAATATCAAAGTTAATGATGAAAGACTTAGTATTCTCCTAACTAAGAAGAGGAACAAAAGAGTAAGTCTGCTCTCACCACTTCTGTTCAACAATATATCAGAGGTTTTAGCCCATACATTAGGGCAAGAAAAGGAAATTTTTTAAAAAATCAAACAGATTGGAATGGAAGAAGTAAAAATATCTTTATTCACATAGGAAATGAATGTGTATGCAGAATATCCTGAGAAATTAAAGCTAATAGAATCTTTTAAAAAAGCTAATAGAACTAATAAGTAAATTTATAAAATCAAGGGATTAAAGGTCAATAAACAAAAACTCAACTGTATTTCTATATATTATCAATGACCAAATGGAACATGTAATAAATAGAGTTAAAATATCAATAAAAACATAAAAGACCTGTTAGAAAGCTCAGGAATCAAGATACTATAATACTGGTAAGGAAAGACATATAGATTGATGCAACAAAATTAAGTCTAAGTAGACTTACACATATATGGCAAATTGATTTTTGACAAAGGTTCCAGAATGAAAACATATGTCCTTTTTCTCAACCCAACTGGCAAAAGAAACTCTCTTCAATCATTGGTATGGCAACAACTGGATATCCATTAGGAAAAATAATAAACCTCTACCCTTATATACTATATACAAAAATTAAATTCAACTTGATCACAGACCGAAGAGAAGAGAACATAGGATACTATCTTTGAGACTTTCAAGTATTCAAATATTTCTTAGATAAGACACACAATGTATAAACCAAGAAAAAACTTGATAAAATTAGACTTCATCATAAAAAATTTCTTGCTCTTCAAAAAGTAATGTTAAGAAAATGAAAAGACAGATTTAGAGGAAATATTTTCACCATATATATTTGACAAAACACTTAACCAGAATATATAAAGAACTCCTTCAACTCCCTAGGTTTATAAATAAAGAAATGAGCAAAAGATTTAAACAGATCAGTTCACAAAGAAAAATATATGAATAGGCAATAATTACATGAAATGATACAAGACATTATTAGTCTTCAGGAAAATGCAAATGTAAACCATAATGAGATACCAACAACATACCCACTAGAAAGACCAAAGATATTTTTAACTGTCATTTACTAAGTTTTGGGAAAGATGTGAGCAACTCAAACTCTCATACATTACTGACAGGTATGTAAAATGGTACAACCACTATAGAAAACAGTCTGGCAATTTAAAGTTAGACAAACACTATATGATTCAGTAATTCAACTCTTAGGTATTTACCCAACAGAGTGTAAACATATGACCACATAAAGACCTACACACAAATGTTCATGGAAGCGTTCTTCATAATAGCTCCAAACTGCAAACAACTCAACTGTCCATCAACACGAGTGAATAAGCTAACTGTGGTATATCCATACAATGGAATACTACTTGACAAGAAAATGGAACAAACTTCTAATAAATGTAACAATGATGAATCTCAAAAACATTTCACTTAGCTAAAGAATACAGATCCAAAAGAAATAAATAGGACAAAACAGAGATATTTCCACTTGATAAAAGGTACAATATACCAAAAAGATATAACTACCCTGAGCTTTACGGACCTCACAATACCGGTTCAAAGTACATAAAGCACAAAACTAATAGAATAACAAGAAGAAATTTATAAGTTCACAACTGAAGTGGGAAACATTTCACCCCTCTTTTAGGAAGTGACAGAAAATGAGGACAAAATATTAGGAAAGTATTGATGATTTACATAACTGGTAACATACTTTTCAACATACATGTAAAACTCCTAAAAATCTATGTGTCAAATCATAAAGAAAATTTAAAAATCAAATACCATACAACCATATTCTCTGGTATAGGCCATAAACAAGTTAACATTAAAAATTAGAGTCCAAATGAAAACAAAAACAAGTAATACAAAATAAAATATATAGCATTTCAACATCCTGCTTTACACTAGAAAATATCCAACATTAAGTAAAAAAAGAATAACATAATTTATAATTTTTACAAATTTATAAATTTGTAATTTATAGGAATTTTTAGCCTCTGTGAGTTAGATAAAAATCAATGTTTGCTAAGTGGCAGAATAATTGCGGAATCTCTGATCTGCCACACCAGACAGAACCTAATGGTTACAATGAGATTATAATACTTACAATGAAGTTTATAAACTTAGCTTCTAGAAATGTTCTTTATATATCTTATGAGATAGGGAATTCTAAAAACTGAATCGCTTTTATTGAGGCAGTCTAATATATTGGGTAAGGTCATGAATTTTAAAGTCAGAGAGAAGTAGATTTAAATTTAAACTCCATTACTTAATAGTAGTGAGATCTAACGTAAATTATTTTAAACTTCTAAGATTAAATATCCTTATTTGTAAAATGAAAAGAATTACCCCAAAACGTATGCATAAAATACTTAACTAAAAACTTGGTACTGGTAAGCACTCAGTTTAAATTATACCTTTTATCAGTATTGTTAATACTAACACTTTGTCATACACCTCAAAATTTACCATGTTTGAAACCATCTATCCAGTATTCAAAAGCTAGAAACTTCATTCTTAACTCCTTTCACTTCCTTACATCCAAATCTTATTGATTCTCATTCCTAAATGTCTCTAAAAATTTCCCCTTCACTATATAAGTAAGTACTCCATTATCATTTACCTGAATTATTTTCAACTGTCCCTTAAATAGTCTCTCTAACTGCCTTGCCCATCTCTCTCTTCCAATCAATTCTTTGATAGCGCTTTCTTTCAAAAACACAAGTTAAATCACATAATTGACTGATTTTTTAATAATATTTCCCAACTACCGAGAAATCTAAAGTCTTCATCCTGACAAAGGTTGTTCCCAGTCTGATCTTTATTTACTGTCTGATCCTTCTTTACTAGTCCCATCTCCACTCCTTTCTAGAAACTTTGAGCTCTAACTTATCATTGCTACAATATTGTGTCACCCGTTTCCTATGCTAAAGAACTCCTATTCATCCATTAAAACTCAGCATATAATGTATCACTTCTTTGAAGCCTTCTTTCATGCCTTAAGGCAGCTGCTTTGTTTTCCTCTTTCTACTTCAATGTTTACATATATAAGACAAATATGGTAAGTACGGAATGTTTCTACCATATAAAGCATTATTTATGATCATGTTGATGATTCAGTCATAAAATATATAAAATTTGAAGTCAAATGACAGAAAAAGGTGTCAAGGTTGATATCTAGGAATGCAGACCAAAATTTTATTTGTACCTCTCTGCATTTTCTAAATTTTCTAAAATACACGTATATTAACTTTATAATTATTTAAAAATGTGTTTGTAGAAAATAAACAAAAAAGCAGCTATTCTAGAAAACCATAATTATCAAAAAAGTTAGGATTATTAAATGTCCTAAATTAATGTTAATTTATAGAGTATGCAGCAAAGAAACCTGCCACAGGACCATTTTGGATTCACCTCACAGAAATTATTTTTTTCCAAAAACTGAAGGGTTAGTCTCAATGGGAAAAAAGACTAAGCCAAAGTTATATAGATACAAAATGAATTAGACAACTGAAACTTGGTTGATCTTCCAGATGTTTTAGGCTCAAGTGCTTTGCGAGCCTTGGAAGCTACAAATTAATGCTACAATCCTGTATTTTGCTTTGCATATGCACACATAATATTAAGAATACTGAACTCTTACAATTCATTAATAAAGAGACAAATAACCCAATTAAAAATGTTCTAAGTTTTAAATGGAAAATTCCTACCAAAAAGATATGCAAATGGAAAATAAACACATGAAAGATGCTCAATGTCATAAGGGAAATGAAAATGAAAACCTCTTCACACTCACCAAGATGGCTATAGGTAAAAAGATGGAAAACAAGGACTGGTAAGGATGTGGAGAAGTCAGAACCATCATATACTGCTGGTAGGAATGGTGCAGTTGCCTTGGAAAATATTTGGCTCCTCCAAAAGCTAAACATAGAGTTATCATATGATGCAACAATTCCACTCCTGGATATATGCAAGAAAAATGAAACATAAAAACTTGCACATGAATGTTTACAGCAGCATTATTCATAATGGCCAACAGGTGAGAATAAACCAAATTTCCATCGACTGATGACCAAATAAACAAAACTGTTGTATCTATCCATATAATGAAATATTAACAACAAAGAAAAGTAATGAAGTATTGATATAAACTACAACATAGATGAACTGTGAAAATATCATGCTAATTGAAAGAAGCCAGTTACAAAAGACCACATAGTGCATGACTGCATTTATATGAAATGTCCAGAAGAGGCAAAGCTATAGAGACAGAAAGGAAGTCAGCAGCTGCTTAAAGCTAGAGATAGGGAAAGAAGGGACATGGGAGAGAATGAAGAACAACAGCTAATGGCTATGGGGTTTCTTTCAGGAGGGATGAAAGTGCTTTAAAAGTTGTGATGGCTGCATAACTCTGGGAATATACTAAAAACCACTGAACTGTACACTTTTAATGGGTGAATTAAATGGTATGAACTGTATCTCAATAAAGCTGTTTAAAGAAAGAATGTTAACTGGCCCCTTTTCCAACAAATTACATGATCTGGGGAATAAGCGTTTTCATTTATAAATGGGAAGAGTATCTGCTTCCATCTTTCCACTTCTAGCAGTAAGAATACATAAAAGATATATAGGAGAAGCGTTCTAGAAAGCTAGTTTCATGACTTGAAGACGACTGTATTGATTACCACTTGCTACATAACAAATGACCCCAAAACATAGCCACTTAAAAACAACAAACATTTATTATCCCACACAGTTTCTAGGGGTCAAGAACCAGGGAGTAGCTCAGCTGGGTGAGTCTGGCTCAGGTTTCTTACGAGGTTGCAGTCAAGCTAGGGCTGCAATCTCTGAAGACTTGACTGGGTTTTGAAAATCTACTTGCAAGGTTATTCACGGGGCTGTTGGTTGGAAGCTTCAGTTCTGCCCATTATAGGCCTCTCTGTAGACGGCTACTTAGGACATTGCTTCCCCCAGAGAAAATGATTACAGAGATGGAGAAAGTGTGAGAGCAATCAAGACAGAAGCTTGGTCTTTTATAACCTAATCTGAGAAGTGATAAATCATCATTTTTGCAATATCCTATTGGTTACGGAGATCAGATACAATGTGTGTGGGAGGACTGGACAAGTATGTGAATTCCAGGAGGTAGGAGTCATTGGGGCCATTATGGAGACTGGCTACCAAAATGACATTATGACAATAAACTGACCAAAGATCCCAAATAAGCATTTGCTTGACCTCTGCACTAAAAGAGGATAAGGAGGATACTCATTTCTTAGTAGTGTGACAGACACACACTTGGAGATCTTTTAAGAGTTGTGATAAAAGGGTTTGTAAGAAGCATTCATACCATTTTCCATTCTCCTTGTGACTGAGTTATGGTTAGCCTAAAGAAACACAAAATTGTACAGTTGGGGGCTGGTGAAGAAAGTATATAAAGGATTTAGTCAACTGCACCCTCCCCCTTCTCCCACCACTGACAGGTAAGGAAAGAGTCCTGGTTGAAGAAAGGCTAGGTGACTCCACCAGGGTCATTAGTGATAGAGCAGAAACTAGAATCCATTCCCTGTGTCTTCTCATTACACCAGGAGCTATGCATCAGAGAATCAATGGCAGTGACTCATTATACAGCTGAGATGTTAAACATGTGAGCATTAAATCAACAAACATTAAACTGCTGGTCACTCCAGAATTGGCATTTCTTTGTGTAGCTTTTCGATGCTGGCTGTGTCAATTTCTCAGGCAGCAGTGGACTCTTATCCTTCTTTCTACTCCAACTGAGAGTTTACTTACTTAGCTAGGGGAAGAATCACTCATTCAGCTCAGCTAATATTTATAGAATATCTGTTCTATACCTAGCACTAAATATGCAGATATAAGAGCAGAAAACATGGTCCCTTCACTCAAAATGCAGGTAGTCAAGTAGAAGAAAAAGCTATAACTGGAACACTAAGAGAATTAGACATTATGTGACATGGCAGCACAAGGATTTATATATTTTTAATAATTTTATTTAACAAAAAAACTTATATAATGCTTAAAATGTGCCAGATATATTACAATTTTAACTCCTTTAATCCCCTATGAGGTTATCCCCATTTTATAGATGGGAAAAGTGAGGCCTGAAGAGGTTATGAAACTTGCCAAAGTTCTCATGCTTGGTAATAAGGAGGGCCAGATTCAAACCCAGGAAGAATGGCTCCATAGTCCATACTTTCTTAACCATAATAGTATGAAGGTTCTCAATAATACTAAAAATTATTCTTCTGCTTTTTTAAAGGTTTTGAAGGAAAGTCAATCATGAAATTCCAAAGCTCCTCTGAGAAATCTTTCAAGATGTACAGGGTAAGGCAGTATTTAGACCAATATAGTAAGGATGTCTTAGGACAGCCTGCTAACCCCGTGGAGAGGGGTGAGGAAAATTGAATAAACATTCACTAATGAGACAGTGCTTTCCTGGTGCCAAAATGAAAGATAAAACTGAATCATAACTGCAATTAACAAATTAGGTTATAGTTGGAATAAAGAAATTAAACGGATGTACTGTTCTGCAAGTGCAGAAATAAATTAATTTGACCCTGTCAAAGTTCACTAGAATGTGGAGACACTTACATCTTCTAAAGATGTCCTCCCAGAATCATACGATAGGAAAATAGCATACTACACCAGGAACAGATGTATTTGATCATTTTTAAAGAATACGAAAAGTAGTTTGAAGAGAATAAAGTGATATGTGGGCCTGGGAAACCTTTTGTTTAACAAAGGAATGAATTCCATTTTGGTAAGAATTTGCCACTTTACAAAGCAATTGCCGCCATCTCTTTCCTTTACATCTGATTTTTACTTTGGAAAATGTTCCTTGCAAGGAAAGAAGGGACTCTGTAGACTGCTGGTAATCTTCGTGTATTAAATTTCTACTTGGTGGTCTGCTCATCACACACCTTGAATCATCTACAGGTCCTAAAACCTCAGAACACATTGTCCAAAACTGTAGGAATAGGCTTACAGCCAACTGGCATGTAATACAAGGCAGCGCAATGAATAGTATTGTTTATTTTTTTTTTTAATAGTGTTTTTTTCTTTAAAAAAAACCTGAATACAGGTTTTTATCTAAGGTAATATAACAGTATAGTTTATTGTAATTTTGAAAAGGTTTTTTTTTTTTGCGGTACGCGGGCCTCTCACTGCTGTGGTCTTTCCTGTCGTGGAGCACAGGATCTGGACGCGCAGGCTCAGCGGCCATGGCTCACGGGCCCAGCCGCTCCGCGGCATGTGGGATCTTCCCGGACCGGGGCACGAACCTGCGTCCCCTGCATTGGCAGGCAGACTCTCAACCACTGCGCCACCAGGGAAGCCCTGAAAAGGTCTTAAAGATTTTTTTAAATTCCTCTAAAATTTAAAATTTTATTTAAAAGGTTTATATCAAAAACTTGTATCTAGGTACAGAAGGTTTATAGAATTCCAAAGGAAAGTCTAGTAACTTCCCTTTTAAATTGACTTTTCCTTTAAATTCTATCAAACAGTTACCATAACTATCTTAGAGTCTCAGCATGAGGGTGGCCTTTGTGAGATCATTCAGTTATTTCAATGACCATATCGGTCAAGTTTACACTTATCACAGGTAGAAGCAGGTTTTCATTCTCTTATGAAAGTAGATTTGACCACAGTCCTCAGTAAACTACTCCAGAGTATAAATGTTCTCCTTGCATTTGAAAGTATGGCAAGTTATCATCCACTTTAGACTAATTAGATGTTAGATGCTAACATGACAGAGAAAAAGGAAATGGAATGATGAGGAATTTGCAGAACACTATCTGGGACATTCTGAGTAGGACGATGTTAGCATGTAGATGAGTGAGTGCGTGCGTGCTTGTGTGTGTGTGTGTGTGTGTGTGTGTGTGTGTGTGTGTGTGTGTGTGTGTGTGTGTGTGTGTGTATGTGTAGAGTCATACATAACAGGAGTGAACTGACCAAAAGAAAGAAGTCAGTTAGCAAACAGCTGCTTTCCTAGTCTTGAATGGCTTCTGCTTTGGCTCTCTCACCCTAGTATCCTTACTCCAAGCTAGCTAATTCTATATGTGTCTCATCTGGATTCATACCTTTGGCACATATGACGCTCCTGGAGCCCCTTCATCTCAAGTGGCCAAGCAAAGCAGGTCAATCCTCCATGTCTCAAGCCCTTATTTCCCAGAATCATCCTAGGTATACTTTGAACTTTTGCCTAGGGAGACCTCAAGAATTGTCAGGGTCTACCAGGAATAAATCCCAAATATTCTGAGCTAATCTTGCTTCAGGCCAGGCCTAGAAATATAGTTATCTTACTAAAATGAATTTAATACTAGAGTCTAGCTGGCTTCCAGATTGCATCTTTCATCTTTTAAAATTTTCCATCTATTATGGTCCTCAAAGAGTCTCTTTACCAGGATAATATGAACTTCTATTTCTTTATTAATGCTTCTACGACTACTACTACTACTACTGCTACTACTACTACTACTACTATTACCACTACAACAACAACACAGCCTTCAACTATAAAAGCACTGATTATGTGCTAGAGACTACATTAAAAGCTTTACATATATAATAACCATTTAGTCTTTCTTACAACCTTATGAGGTAGGGTTTATTATTATCCCTGGTTTAAAACCTACCCAAGATCACATGACTGGTAAGGGGCAGTATTGGGATTCAAACCTGGCAGTTTGGCTCCAGAATCCATGCTCTTAGATATTATATCATATTCCTTTTATTTATGTAATGCAAAGAATATTCCATCAAGATCAGAGATCTGGATTTCCATTCCTATCTCTAATGTTAATCAATTGTGTGACCTAGGGCAAGTCTTTGACTCAATTTCTACTATATAATGAGCCAGGCTCAATGATTCGTTTCTAGTCATACAATGCTGTGATAATAAAGTAGGTGCTTTTCATTAACAAATGGTACTGGATAATTCAGGAGGTTTAAAGCTTGAAAATGAAATATATCTAAGGGAAGGAAAGAGGCAACTAATAATACTAAGTCAATCTTTTAAACATCTTCACTTATTTTCTCATTTCATATTCTATGAAAGCATTAGATTCATATTTTACAGAGGAAGACCCTGAGACTCAGAGATTAGGTAATTTATCTGAGGTCACACAGAAAATCAGGATGGAGAGCCAGCATTTGAATGCAGCCAAAGCCCAAGCACTTCCTGCTGCACCACACTTCCTTGGCATTGCCTTTCTCTCCTCTCAGCAGCAATAAGCAGAGATTGAAAACGTAATATATGTAAAGTACCTACTACAAAGTCTTTCAAGCAGCACACACACAATAAATTGATTTGGAGGTAAGGATGGAGATGGGTGAATACTAACTTGAAAGTGCTAACACTGTGCTAACTTAAAACTAAAGTGGGTATATTTTTGTGTATTTTTCTACAAGGTGGGCTGAATACCACATCAAAACAAGTGAATTTCTGGAAGAAAAGTTTGTATGACTTGAATTTATCCTTAAGTAAACGATGAAGAAGTACCACAAGAATGCCACTATATGTGGCATTTACAGACCACATACATGAGTTCTTGTGGTATTCTGCTGCATGAAATAACTTCCTAACAATAACTCAGAATCATTTTGTAAAAGTAATCTTCCTTTTTCCCTAGCCAGAATCTCACAAATAATATGAATGAAAAAGGAAGGTCTTTTATGTATTGGCTACTCAAAGGAGGGCAGGAGAATCAGCAACTACTGTGCTAACTTATTAAATTCCTATTGTAGTTTGGAAATGGAGTCACTTGCTCATTCACCGATTCATCCAACAAATAATAATTGAACACCAGATATTATTTATAAGGCATTATTTTATTAACAAATGTCAGGGACATTAAAGGGAACATGACATAAACTGTAATGCCAGTGCAGTGGGATGAGTGCTGTGGTTCAAGATATACAAGGTTCTATAGGAGCACAAATGTTATTTACAAAGGCCTAGAGGAGTTCCTGAAGGAAGTGACATTTGAGACAATGCTAGACAGTATACTGTGTTTAGGAAACTGCAAGTAATTAAGAATGATTTAGAATTCAGAGTAAGTGTAGGAAGTATTGAATTTCAACAAATCATAATTATATAGCTATAGAACTAGAAGTAGAAGGGTTTAACAAATAATAACTTCAATACTCTTATTTTACTTTTAAGGAAACTAAGCCCTCTAATACAGGTGCCCAGAGTCTTACCAGGAGGATGGCTACTGCATGAGGTGAGGTCATCCTTAAACACAGAACTGAACACTATTGTGTTTGAGAGTAAAAACAGCTGAGTACAGCCATGTTGGAAAACCACTAACCTTCTTAGTGTGAAAGATACGTTTCATCTGCTATACCAGCTAACATAATAATTACTTAGAGGAATCACCTCCAGCTGATCAATAGTGTCCAGATAACCCCCCCAAAGGTTAAAATCTCTAAGTTGCCCCTTCCTTATGAACTCGATGGGTTGAACAAAGAATTTGGGAGATAAAACTGTGTTTAACACACAAACACATTTAAGTCACTGCTTAACCTATTTCCTCCTCTTTTAAACCTAGCTCTTGTTAATTAAATTCAATAAAAATTGAGATGCAACAGCTGTTAAAGGAAAGGATTCCATTAAATCCTCTGTGGATGTTTGCTAAACTTTGGACAAAAGCTTTAACACTACAAGTCATTAATTACTAAAAAACACCTTAACTAGGGGATAACAGTAGAAATAACGTTCTACTGCAAAGCCAAAATCAAATATAGGTTTAACTCAAGAAATATGAAATGCTATGATGGCTTTGTTTAACTCAAGAAATATGCAATGCTAATAAATAAAACACCCAATTTCTTTGCTGTCTGTCCACACACTGTGTACAGATCTTTTATAGGTTAGCTCCCATGATATTACATGCAAAGAGATAGTAAAGATTCTTTTTAGGTACTTGAGTTTTGTTGCATAAAGTTCTACTTCAAATAGGTGTGCACAGCTTAGACTTCAGAAATCTTCCTTGTTTCCTGGGTATAAATTATGGAAAAGCAAAATTCAAATTATGAAAATTTGAGTTATTTTTAACAACTTTGAAAAAAGAAGTGATTTACTTTATAAAACAATTCACTACAAAGCTTCTTTAAAATAGCAAGTTCATTAACTGATAGATGTAACTTTTAACTTTTTAACTTTTTAAAAAAAACTGCAAGACTTGAAAATGCAAAGAACTAATTTATCTATATTAAAATGAGAATTTAAACATTACAGAAAGCAAATAAAAATTCTAATCACAGGGCTTCCCTGGTGGCGCAGTGGTTGAGAGTCAGCCTGCCGATGCAGGGGACACGGGTTCGTGCCCCGGTCCAGGAAGATGCCACATGCCGCGCAGCGGCTGGGCCCGTGAGCCATGGCCGCTGAGCCTGTGCGTCCGGAGCCTGTGCTCCACAACGGGAGAGGCCACAACAGTGAGAGGCCACAAAAAAAAAAAAAAAAAAAAATTCTAATCACACTTGCATAGACAAGGTTTACAAGGACATACAAATGATTAACCATGGTTACCCTTGGGGATGGAGAGGGGGACTTTGCTTTTGGTTTTATAATGTCCACACTGTTTTATAAGAAATATATATTATAATTCTGTACTTCCTTAAAATTTTGGTTCAGTATTCCCTTTTTAAAAGCATTCTTTTATGAAAGGATTCTTTTGTAGCCAGTCATAGTGGTTCTCTACCAAGAGTGTATCAGAATCAACTATGAAGAGTTTCTGAAAAATATGTAGATGCCTGGGTCCCCCTGCAGAATACTGACTTTAAAAGATTCAGAAACCACCAGACTAGATGATCTTTAAGGTTCATTCCAATCCTGAGATTACACTACTTACAAATATTTTGTACACATTCAACACCCAATAGCTTTTTTTTGGTATACACATTAACCACCCAATACTACATAGCATAAAAGCATTATTTCTAAAAGATAGGTGAAAGTCCTATTCCCCTGCCCTATGCACTCACACTACTGACCTGGAGAAACTCACAGGAAATAAACTGAAGATTAAAACATCTATCTTCAACTTAAATATACTTTTTTCCTTTTTTATTTTGCCAAAAACCCATCATATTTCCCTATTTCTGAGGCAGGAATTTGGGAAACTGACTCTAATGTAAGCACCAATTATTGCAGAGGTGATGGGGAGGCAGGAGTGGGGAAGGACATGGTTGTAAATTATCATATTGGTTCTCTAACTCAACCCCAGTAAGTCAGGTAGGTGTTAGCTTTTTCCCTAACCTGGCACTTAATCTCTATCAGTCATTCTCAATCCTAGATCCAATGTCCCTTTTTTATATACAGGACAAATGCATATACATTTATTCCAATTCCTCCTTTTCTGTCCTGAAACAAAATTCACAGATATTTAACAGAATTTCAAAAGTGTCAATAAAATACCCGGATAGTAATATAAAGGGAAATGAAAGTAATTAATAATAAATTATGTATTTCAATATGTATATGCTCATTCATGACTATATTAAAAGACACTGAAGTAGTCAGATGCTTACACCTACTTATAATGAATATATTTAGATTTAAGATAAGTAGGATGATAAGAAACTACTCCATGCTACAAGTACGAGAAAATGAAGTAAAGCCAAGTGATTTTCTGAAATGATTCCAAACAATACGAAGTGCAATTGTCTCTTGGTATGCAAGGTAGCTACATTTCTGGAAACTTTAGTGCTTATTAAATTTACATAAAAGAATATAAAATACTTTGTATATAAAACATAGTTATAGGGCTTCCCTGGTGGCGCAGTGGTTGAGAGTCTGCCTCCCGATGCAGGAGACACGGGTTCGTGCCCCAGTCCGGGAAGATCCCACATGCTGCGGAGCGGCTGGGCCCGTGAGCCATGGCCGCTGAGCCTGCGCGTCCGGAGCCTGTGCTCCGCAACGGGAGAGGCCACAACAGTGAGAGGCCCAAGTACAGCAAAAAACAAAAAAACAGCAAAAAAAACATAGTTATAGGCACAGATAATTATATAAAGTTTTTTTCCCCCTCTTCACAAGTATTCCATACATGGGATATTCAAAAACTATGCAGGAGCCACAAAACTGTTGTTTAGGATGTCCTGTGCATTATGTGATGTCTAGTATCTCTGGCGACTGCCCCCTAAATCATTTTGCTTCACAAAATTCCAAAATGCCCCCTGGAGGTTAGTACCACCCTGTTGAGAACCAATGGTCTATATGAACTTTCAGTGCCTACATGCATACTGTTGTAAATCCTCATCCTGGGTTAGCGGGTAAGTGGGCCACTATTTGATCCCTGATATGGGGCTAAAGCTTCTCTGATATAAATAAGGGCTACTTTTAATTAACAAGCTTAACACATGTTCATCCCAGGAACTTCCAATAAAAAAATTTTACCTAAAACTGTTTACCTGTTTTTTAAAAAGTGAATAATAAAGCTATTTTTACATATACAGTAGAATTAAAGACAATTCTGCCTCCTCTGTCTACCTCCCCTAAAAAATAATTTCTCCTGAGTTTTCTAGGTAATCAAGGTCAAACTATGAAGATATAACCATTCTTTTCTTATCCACATGAATGCAAAGATATACTAATGTAAAAACAATCTAAGTCATTTATATATGGCACTGAAGTATATTACTGTATTATTCATTTGGCAGAAGAATATCTTCCTAATTAAATTTTGATGAGGCATCTATTAAAAGTAATTTACATTTTCTGATCAACCCAGTGACTAAAGCTTGTGTCATTTGTGGGCAGCTGGGGGAGCTGCCTGATTCTGAGAACTTGCTGAGTACTAAGAGGGGAGGGACTTAAGTATTTTGAAAGTTTCACTCTTTGGGGTTTGGCTATATAATTTATTTTGGACACTGAAAAAAAATTCCATGTCTTCACATAGATTTTATGTTAAATTAGCACACCATTCATAGAAATATCAGATATACCCTTACTTTTAAAAAAGTGATAAGGACTTCACTTTACATGAAAGGATTCACATATTAGAGGAAAATCATCACAGGTTTCCTTTGATAAAATGCCTCTGAGTTAAAATGCCATTAAAAATTATTGAATAAATTAATGATTGAATAGCCATTCAATTTCTAAGTATTATGAAAGACTCTCTTAAGATGTCCACAGCCTGTTTTTCCACTTTAAATTTCACTAATTAATCTAACCAATAATGCCTAAAAGAAATCAACACTCAATTTTTTAATAATCTTAATCTGGCTATCTTTCTTCATATCTAAAATTGGTAAAAACTTGCCTTTTACCCATACACAGGCATCACCTTATGATAAAAAGTAAGCAAAAGTTTGTGCACAACCAAACATGTATAGTGGTTAAAATAACTTATCTTTAGTATACTGATTTCTAAATGTTTCCATAAATAAACCTTAACAATGTGTGGAACATGCATGTTTGTGTACCATGTGATGTAAGATTCACTTCTGAATCAGTTTTAAAGCAATTGATCACCAGCTCTTAAAAGGCTTTAAGTTTTACATAAAGAATAGGCCTTACTAAATAAACTCAGAAGTCATATTTTCTATTATTTAACAGAGAATTCTGGTCTTGATAAAAAGCAAACAAACGCCACAGGTAAAAGAAATGAAACACATACCAAATGTGTAATACAAAGCTTTTCACTTACTTGGTACTAGGTCGTTTTTGCAGGGCTTTATCCAGGATAAGAGATGGAGCACTCCTCCTCCTTTCTGCTAGTGTTTTCATTTTCTGTAGAGGAAAAAAGATCACAATGAAGAACACATGGCTTGTAAAGCAAGTAAATGCCAATTTTCAATCCAACTCAGCAAGATTTGTATTGCCTATCCTTACCTATCAAGGAGTTTGCAATCTTATTCTGGAAATAAATAATAACATCTAAACTAAGATAGTAAGTGTCAAAAAGTGGTACAGGCAGTAAGTATTTTTTATGGTCAGAGAACAAGGTGGTTAAATGGTGACTAGAGTATTTGGGAAAACAGCTCATAACCATTATCATCAACTGCAGCTTTACTGCTTATTATGTGCCAGGCACTATGCCAAAGGCAGGACTGGATTATCTAATTTATACTCTAAAATGTCATCAGAGTAGGTTCTACTAGATCTATTTCATTGGTAGGATAGGCCCCAAACTGGGCTTCAGAGACAGACAGAATTTGAAGAGATCAAGTAAACGGAGAAGATAAGTAGCTAAAGCACAAGATGGAGGCTAGATTTCTTACATATTTAATAGACATTTAAATTTAAATATTTACACATTGGGGAATCTGTTTTTCCAAGGAGATTTTTTTTTTTTTTTGCTGTAACTTAAAAAACAAAAAAGAATTTCTTTTTCTTTTCTAAGTGGTATATAAATATAGGATTAATTGGATAATTCAGGTACTCTGTTCTACAGGACCTAAAATTTGTGGTGAGGTTTTATTCAACTTGAATTAACCCGATAATTACTCTCTAAATTTTCATTCTTACAGATTTATCACCTCTAGATAGAGGCAGAGGAACTGCCACTGGATATAAATGTGAAAATTTACAATACAGTCACAAATAGCCATGAGTGAAGTTCAGGCTATGTCACCAAAGCATTCTTCCTGCTCTACCCTCTCACCCTTTCCTATCCAGAAGTCTCACCCACTGCCTGAGGGCCTAAGCCAGCCATGCTTGGGACTGGATGCTGCTCTAAAAAAACACACATAAAACCAAGTGGCTCAGTATCAGTATCTCATTACATGATTCATAAAGGAACTGCTTCTTAATAAAACCTAGATCATCCTAAGGAAGAGAAGAAAAATTATCTAGTGAGAAGGATACTAGACTTCTTTGCACAATTCGCACAATTCTTTTCCCCCAATTTCACCATGCCCCCATGGATCTCTCCCGTTATTGTTGTCAGCAGTGCCATGGCCTCAGTGTTGCTGCTCCCTCCATTAATCTTTTGGTTCACACGTGAAAACTAAATGCCCAGACCTCCTCAGTATACCTCAGACAGCAACAGAAAAAATTATGTAAAACATTAATAAAGAACAGGAAACAAATGGGTAAGAAATATAGAACACCATACTTCTCAATCAGGAGTTATTAACCATGAATCAGTTTCAGGGCAGGTTAAATTGTATAAAATTTTTTACATGATAGTATTTGGTGCCTTCCTTCTGAAGAGAAAGCCCACAGTTTTCATCAGATTCCCAGAAGAATCTGTAATCCCTTCGAACTCCAGTGATTTTGATACACTACTTTATATATTATAGCTTGTAAGCCCTATCCTACTGTTTCCCATTAGTCACATCTCCTGGGGACCCAACTCTCAGGAATCTAACATCCTGAGGCCAGTGTGAATGTAGAGGTTGCAAGGTGAAGGGAAATCTAGGAGACAAGTATTTGTATTGCAAAGTCCAGAGGCCTGTTCCCATATGAAGAGTCTCAATTCTGGAAGATTAGGTTGATTTTACTTAGAAAGGTGGCAGTTTGTTCCTATGCAGATTTTCTGCAGGATTCTGTTTCACCTTCAGGTCCCGGTTTGATTTCTACTCCTTATCCTGAATCCCTTTACTCAGGATCTATTTACTATGCTTTGAACTTTGAAATGCGCCCAATCCTTTAAGCTTGACCTGGGCCCCTTACCCTCGATCCGTTTGGACCTTGAGGGTCTGCCTTGCCTACCTGAGCAGGGACCACATTCCTGGACCTATCTCAGCAGTCTTACTTCTGCTGCTCCTAATACTCTGACACTACTCTCAGCAGATCCAAGTGCCTAAACAAGATCTTCATTAACATATGATTTCTAATTCCGAGCTCCTTGGCTTTCGGGTTTACAAAGAATTTGGAAAGGATTCAAAAGACAGCCATAAAAATGATTTAAAAATGTGGAAAAAAAGAAAGAGCCCTAAGACAAGTTAAAATGATCTTAAATTCTTCATTTGGAAACAGTAAATCTCCAAAGTAATACAGTTATAATACAGAGGATAGCAAGGGTCTTCCAAAGATAAGGTGAAAAGAAATGCAGCTATACTATAGACTGAGAATCCAGGTTAATCCCTTAAGATATTTATAAAAGCTGTGAATGAAATTATGAACATAACTTCAAGGGGTTCAGAAACCCCCCATGGATTCTTGAGGGATCCATGGAATCCAAATTTGAAACCTTCCTATACAAGGAATCTTTCTGAGAGTGACATCTGTTAAACATGAGAATGGATAATCAAAGAAGAGTGACAAATTTTCTTCTGTAAAGGTTCTTTTAAAATAGTAGTTTTTCATGGAGACCTAATGTAGAGTACCATTTGTATATATTTGTATATAGTAATTAGATTGTGTTTTCTTAGTTATAAAATTGGCAGATGGGCCTCCCTGGTAGCGCAGTGGTTGAGAGTCCACCTGACGATGCAGGGGACACGGGTTCGTGCCCCGGTCCAGGAAGATCCCACATGCCGTGGAGCAGCTGGGCCCGTGGGCCATGGCCGCTGAGCCTGCGTGTCCGGAGCCTGTGCTCTACAATGGGAGAGGCCACAACAGAGAGAGGCCCGCATATCACAAAAAAAAAAAAAAAAAAAAAAAATTGGCAGATGTGTGCGAAGTCAAATGCTGAGTGTATCTACGTCATCTAGTAGACTCATATTCAGAGAATGCAATCAGACTACAGGCAAAATATTATTTTTATTTGAGGTCCTATTGTGTGTACTGAGACTTACTCTACTACTAATGAGACATGCAGCCTAAGGCAATTCAGACACCCCTCTGGGCCTTCATTTCTGTATCTAGAAAATGAGAAAATTTGGACTACATAGTCTCTTAGGTTCCTTCTACTTCTGATATTCTCATGTTAACTGTCTACCAAAGATTCACCGTGGATATGCTAGAAAATAAACATTATATACAAAATGAATTTAGAATTCATAGGATTCATTTCTCTTGTAAGTAATAAAAAGTCTTAAGAGTTATCAATATAAGGGGAGCCTAGGTATTAATTCATTCAAAATTCATATCTCTTTCTTTTGCTCAAAAGTATAGCAAAACAAAGAACCAATGGTGACTTCAAAAAAATTCACGTATCTATCAAAGAATCTGTTCTCAGGCAATAAAGACTTGGATTTTCTTTTTGTTTATAACAACTGTGTGAAATACAATACATGGAAATAGAAGGAGACTATTGATTCCTTTCTAAATGTACAATACTACAAACTTGTCAGGACAGACTGAGGCTATACTTATATTGTACCAGCACCAACAAATTTCCCAGGTGTTCAGTGACAGGGAAAACTATGATCGTTTGCCTCACAGGAAACAGAAAATAGGTTTAAAACAGTGTAGGTTTCTTTGTTAGCTTAAAAATCATAATCCACAGTGTGGTTTTTCAGAATGCCCAAGTGCTTGATGTCTATATTGAGATTACCTCATAAACATTGGATGCCATCCTGAAACTGAGTAATTTTTTAAAAGTAATCTTCTAAATTGACAAACTAAACATTAGGGGAAAAAACTGCATTAATCTTTTAGAAATGACTTTCTTGACTTTGTCCCATTTGCCAAGGTTTAAGCACTAAAGAGAAATTAGATGTTTGGTTTTCTAAGCTGTCTCCTCTGCAGCTATATTCAGTATCAGAGGCGAAAAAGCTATTCTGCCAAAGAGTAAATGAATGGAGATCATAAGTAAAGATGAGACCCAAATGCCTATACTTCATTTTTCTTTCATGTTTCAATAATAACACAAAACTGTAGCAACTTTACCAGCTAACCTGCAAGGTGCTTTCCACTTCAATTCTTTTTTTAATCAGTTGTATGAACTAAATGTTGAATTCTCTGTGTTCCTAACTTGCTTCACAGCTATGCCTCAGTTATAGCATTTCAGATTATATTATAATTATCTTTCTGCCCCTTTCTAGAGAGCAAGGACTACATCTTATTTCCAAACTTTCTCCCGTCTTTCAACAACTATTGAAATTCTACTCTGTAGCAGACCTATCTTTGCATTCCTAGAGCCTAGTACAATACCTGGTACAAACTATATACTCAACAGATGAAGGTTTTAAGTGAATTTAAAAATCCACTCATCATCCACATCTACACTACTGCGCCCAAACACACACACAGAAACATAAACAAACTTACTTAAAGGGGTTCTGCTGGAATGCTGTCACTAAGGAAATATAAGCATTTGTTATGGAGCTGGATGGTAGAATCATACTTGTACATTGCAAACTACATCTTTTGACATAGTGTTGACATTTACATTACCACTGAGTTTCATGGTAAACATTTGTCTGATGATTCTTTTAACTTGTTGGCAAGTTAATTCCTTGCCAACAAATGGTGCTGGGACAAGTGGATATCCACATGCAAAAGAATGAATTTGGACTCCTATCTCACACCATATACAAAAATTAACTCAAAATGGATCAACGATCTAAAAGAGCTGAAACTATAAAAATTTTAGAAGAAAACACAGGCATAAATATCTGTGGATTAGGCAATGGTTTCTTAGATATGACCAAAAGCACAAACAACAACAAAAAAAAAACACAGATAAATTGGACATCATCAAGGTTAAAACTTCTGTGCTTCAATGGACACTATTAAGGAAGTGAAAAGAAAACCCACAGAATGGGAGAACAGTTTTGCAAATCATATATATGATAAGGGATTTGTATCCAGAATATTTAAATTTAAGGAACTGTTACAATTCAACAAAGACAAGTAAGCTAATCTAAAAATGGGCGAAGGATCTGAAAAGCACATGAAAAGGTGCTCAACATCATTAGCCATCAGGGAAATGCAAATCAAAACTCTGAAATACCACTTTATACTCATCAGGATGGGGACAATAAAAAAGACAAACAAATAACAAGCGTGAGGATGTGGATAAATTGAACTGTTATTCACTGCTAGTGGGAATGTAAAATGGTGCTGTCACTTTGCAAAACAGTTTGTAAGTTCTGCAAATGGCTAAACATAGAGTTACCATATGATCCTGCAATTCCTCTTGGGTATATAACCAAGAGAAAGGAAAATACATGTCCACACAAAAACATGTATGTTAATGTTCACAGCAACATTATTCATAATAGTCAAAAAGTGGAAACAACCCCAATGTCCATCAACTGATGAATGCATAAACAAAATGTGGTACATCCATAAAATAGAATATTACTTGCCAATAAAAGAAAAGAAGCAATGAAATGTGCAACAACATGGATGAATCTTGAAAACATCATGCTAATTAAAAGAAGTCAGTCCCAAAGGGCCACATATTATATGACTCCATTTAAATGAAATATCCAGAATAAACAAATCTATAGGAACTTAAAATAGATTAGTGCTTGCCTGGTATTTGGGGAATGAGGGAATTGGAATGTAATGGCTAACGGGTGCAGTGTTTCTTTTTGTGGTAATGAAAATGTTCTAAAATTGTGGAAATGAATGCACAATTCTAGGAATATACTAAAAACCACTGAATCCACTTTTAAGTGGATAAATTGTACATAAATTATATCTCAACAAGGCTGTTAAAATGAAAAAAACAAAACCAACAGCAACAAAAATTAACTACCAAACTACTAAACCCTGGGCTCTAGCCCAGCAAACTGGTTCATAGCCAGAAGCTATAATTTTCCTTACTCATATAACAATCATCTGAAGTATATTTATATTAAACTGGAAATTACTTATTTGTTTTTTGTCCAACATGTTTTTGTACAAAATATCTGAGTGGCTCTCCATTTGAATTCCTCAGAGATCTGAGGAATATGCCCACCTGCCTATTGTGGTTTGCCACTATTCCTTCCCTATTCCTCCAGTGCCCTACTCAGTATTTCCAATAGCTGTGTATTAAATCAATGAATTAACACTACCAATACCTGAGAGTTTAAGGTGGTAATGCAAGTGTGCCTATGTAGGAAAATAAAACGGTAAGCAGGTTATTGAAGAAAAAAGTTTTGTTCTTTTATTTTCAACAACGCATAAAACACTGTTTATATTAAAAACCTATATGTAGGGCTTCTCTGGTGGTGCAGTGGTTAAGAATCCACCTGCCAATGCAGGGGGACACAGGTTCCAGCCCTGGTCTGGGAAGATCCCACATGCCGCAGAGCAACTAAGCTCGTGCGTCACAACTACTGAGCCTGTGCTCTAGAGCCTGCGTGCCACAACTACTGAAGCCCATGAGCCTATAGCCTGTGCTCTGCAACAAGAGAAGCCACCGCAGTGAGAAGCCCACAAACCACAACAAAGAGTAGCCCCCGCTCGCCACAACTAGAGAAAGCCCGCGTGCAGCAACGAAGACCCAACACAGCCAAAAATAAATTAATTAATTTAAAAAAAATTTTAAAAAGAAACCTATATGTAGTCTCTCACTGGAATTTTAACTTCATGTCAACCAGGAGATACAGAGCTATTTTTGGAACCTCTAAATCACTCTGAATCTGGTCATTCTCAGTTCTCATAGAGATTTAAAGGAAAAAAAAGCCTATCTAAAGAAAGGACCAGGATGAAAGAGTTAAGTCAGATGAACTACAATTTTTCATACTTTGCTTTGTTCCAGTCACTTTATGAAGAAAAAATTCAAGCATTTCAGTTGAATTTAAGTCAAATGTACTAAAGTCACTTTCAAACGTTCAAAATTAGCATAACGTTAACATAAGGACTTTGAGGAAAGTTTTTAAGAACTCTAAACTTTCAAAGATAGAAAAAAATGTTTAATCAAATTTACAAATTACCTTACTCAAATTTGACTCTTAATCCTTTGTGGCTAATCTGTACAATTTAGTGAGCAATGAACTATTTTCCTTCTTGTCTTCCCTACATGTCTGCAGCATTTATTTGCAGAGACATATCTCAAAGACATTGGCCCTGCAAGGGAACAAGGAAGTTATTTTTACCCTTGGCCCTTGCTTCTATGTCCTATTAACACAAGGTTTTGACCACTGGATGAGCTGAAGCTTCCCACTATTGTCACTTTTGTTTGTGATGAGTGTGATCTTCTATTTACTCATAATCTCCCCAGCCAGAATCAGTTTGAGCATTTAATTAAAACAAATGTCATCATAGCCAAGACTATTATACGGGGATATAATTTCTTTCTGAAATTAAGAAAGAAATGTTTCTTTCCCCTTTCTGTGAGACAAGAACTTTGAAATAAAATAAACCTGAGAATCTATGTAATGTAGAAGAATCGGCACTGGGCTAGGAGACATTGGACCTAAATTCTGGATCCTGGTTCTATCACTTCTCAGAGTTCTCTGTAAAATGACATGACTGTTTGAACTACCACAAAGAATCAAAAAAGATTATATATGTGAAAGTCCTTTGATAGGGAAAGCACCATGATAGTATAACATACAGAGTAATGCTTTAGAGTGCATAAGTACTGTATGTAATAAATATGATAGTAGAACTCCCCTTCTACATTATTATTTGTTCCTCTGTCTCTATCCTACTCATGCAGACTTCTGGAGTACCAACCACTATGGGCCTTCAAGTTGGCTGGACTTTCTTCTTTGGCAAAGCTACCAGTTTCAACCTCCTGTCATGATTACTTTTAGTAGCACCCTGGAGTAGGCAAGGTTGATCACCAATGGTGTCTCCCTAATATTCCCTTACAGGTCAGGGCTTCACTAAATTTTTCACACCATAGTCCATACGAAGTGCTATTATTTCTACATCCATGGCACACTGTGACAAAGGGGTTCTCTGGTTCCCCAGTGCCCAACCACTTGCATGAAGGCTAAGAGGCTTGAATGTATCAGACATTGTTGGAAAACTCTGCAACCTCTCACTTTCCTCCTGCAGAGGGGAGGAGTACAGTGATCAAATCCAAAAACCATAATGGTAAAAACCAGAGTGTATCAAATAAGAATAAAAAACAGGCCAAGATCGGACCAGATTCAGATATACTATAACCTCATAATGCCTACTGTGGAATCTGAGGTTCCAGATGGTGAATGTAGGGGTAGAAGAGGAAATACAGACACTCTCCTAGGTATAAATTAGGACGAAGGTAAACAGGGAAAGCAAAAGGCCACAGAGCAGCTGGGTTTTCCAGATCTTTGAAATATGAGCTGATGTGGGCATATATACATTCCATTTTCAGAGTCCACACACAAGTGACCAGACATCCAGAAACAGGCCTTACCTTTCAGTTGTGCCATGTGACAGCTGTCTGTCAAAATTAGGTCAAGGCTGTTCAGCACAGCAGTGACATACTGATAGAGCTATTTCTGTTGTCAGTTGGATGTTTCTAATCTAAACTTGTCCTGGATAAAGAAAATCAGACTGAAACAAAATTATAAAATAAACTGGCTATGTTGCCTACAAGCCCCATTATTGGTGGCTGACAAAAGGAAGTTTCCTCTGATCCCTTTCCAGCCTCCCACATTGTGGCTAAGTCTTCCATAAGTAAACAAAAGCTAAACATCACCCCATCCTAGGGTGATGTTTAACTGCTGCTGTGGCTACTAACGATTGAGCATTCAAGTTGAAGGCTTTCTGCACACATTAGAACCTTAGAGTCTCTGTGATTTAGAACACTTGCTATACCAACAGAACAGGAAAGCAAACTTTCACGTCAGTGAAAGTTTATTTTAAAGGTAGTCTGGGGACTTCCCTGGTGGCCAGTGGTAAAGAATCCACCTTACAGTGCAGGGGCCATGGGCTCCATCCCTGGTCAGGGAACAAAGATCCCACATGCCATGGAGCAACTAAGCCCATACGCCTCAACTAGAGCCCGCATGCCACAAACTAAAGAGCCCACGTGATCTGGAGTCCGCATGCCACAACTAAAGAGAAGACCGTACACTGCAACAAAAGATCCCACACGTCTCAAAGAAGATCCCGTGTGCCGCAACTAAGACCCAACGCAGTCAAAAGTAAATTAATTAAATAAATAAATAATAAATAAATCTTAAAAATAATACTAAAGGTAGTCAGCAGCTCAGGCTACTTACTATACCAAAATAACACAGATTGGATGATTTAAATGACACAAACTTATTTCTCATGGTTCTGGAGGCTAGGAAGTCCAAGGTCAAGGTGTTAGCAGATTTAGCTCTTGGTGACGGCCCTCTTCCTGCTTTGCAGACAGCTGCCTTTTTGTTGTACCCTCACATGGGGTACACAGAGAGCAAGCTTTCTGGTCTCTTATAAGGGCAGTAATCCCATCATAGGGATTCTGCCTTCATGACCTCTTCTAAGCTAATTATTTCCCCTATCTCCAAATACAGTTGACCCTTGAAGGACACAGATCTGAACTGTGCAGGTCCACTTACATATGAATTCTTTTTCAATAAATACATACTATAGTACTAAACCATATGAGGTTGAACATGTGGATGCAGAACCACGGATAGAGAGTGCCCACTGTAAAGTTCTAAGTGGATTTTTGACTGCGTGGAGGGTCAGCACCCCTAACCCCCACACTGTTCAAGGGTCAACTGTATTATCATACTGGGGGTTACAGCCTCAAAATCTGAGTTTCAGGAGGACACAAACATTCAGCCTGTAACAGAGGTTTTTGCCAAATACTCTGGAGACTGAGGGGTATGAGTCATGAAACTCCATCAAATCACAATAATAAAATGTACATATATGTCCTCAAAGCACTGTGTATATGAGTGTATGTACATATAAGTTTGTAAACACACACATATCTAACCTTGATATTATATACCTATTTATTTTTGTGACACTGTATAGTTTATAACATGTTTTAGCAGCAATTTAAATTGAAGTCCAGCATATTTTCAGCTACTGATACCTTCTAAGAAGGCAAGTTTTATAATCACAGATGTTTGTTAAGTTGTATGTGGTCCTATAAGGTACAAGACATCTTTACTTTGAAAAGAAGAACCACCAAATCCTGGATGGCAGAATAAGAACAGTGAAAGAATTCAGACACGCAAATTACTGAAGTTCAAGTTTTCACTTTCTGAAGATGCTATCAGCTGTCTCACTTCTCCCACTCTACTGAATATGTTCCACCTTGTACCCCGCAGACCTTTCACCAAACCCTAAATCAGAAGAATGGTGAAGGGAAAGAGTTATAGATTGCTTCACAACAAACTTCATTTCAGAACCAAAAAGTAACTGCACCATTTAGGTATCTGTGACTTGTGAATTTTCAGTCTATAAGTTACAACTCTCTATTTAACTTGGAAGACTCAATATTCAAAATTAATAATTACTTTTTACACAAATGTATAAAAAATGTGTAAAAATAAAGTATCTTTAACTTTCATTTCATAAAAAGCAACATATTCTGTTCTAATATATGAATGTCAGAGTCACAAAAATTAATTTTTCTTTTGTTATGTTAAAATGCACTGCTGTGTTCACATTTTAAGTGAAGATAACTATGGAAGCAAGTTTTTTCCTACACTCAAGATTCATGATACCAAAATGTTTACTGAATTGAGAGTTTCAGCTGGGTTTCTCACACACAATTTTCCATGGTGGAAACAACTGAGGCATAGGATTCTGTGTACCCACACATAACTTTGAAATATATTTCTATGAGTTTGGAGAATATGCCAAGTTTTCCAACAGCAAGCAGGACTGAGACATCAATGTGGAAAGCAGGCCTGGCTAAAGAGCTCCTGAAATATGAGTGCCTTATATAAAACATCTGAAAATGACAGATGACAGATACCAAGGCATAAAGATCACAAATTTCCAAAGAAATTATAGCAATGATTGTGTCACGGATTGTCACTATTAGTCAATATTTACTGTGATGGTTAATTTTATGTGTCAACTTGACTGTCCATGGCATGCTCAGATTATACATTATTTCTGGGTGTGTCTGTGAGAGCATTTCCAGATGAAATCAGCATTTGAATTGGTGGACTCAGTAAAGTAAGTTGTCCTCCCCAATGTGGGTGGGCATCATTCAATCCCTTGAGGACCTTTACAGAACAAAAAGTGGAGGAAGGAGGAATTTGCCCTTTTTGCCTCCCTCACTGTCCAGATGGAACATCTCATTTCTTCCTGTCCTCAGGAAAAGATGGTGGTAAATTACACCACCGACTTTTCTGCAGATGGCAATCATGGGACTCCTACTAGTCTGTTTTTCTGGAGAACCCTGACTAACACATTTACCTAATGGCAGCACTGAACATAATATTCTGTGGTACACGGAGAAGGTAGAGACTCTGCTCCCTGAAGAACAAAATTATCTCTCAGGAGAAAAACTTCTCAAATATGGCTTGTTCAACTGCTTATATAAAATTCAAATCTACTCTCCCCTACATCTTATGTTATAAACAATAAAAAATGCATCTATAATCTAGTTGGAAAGAGAAATAGAGTTGGAAGATCTGGGTTCAAATTCCAGCTCTGCTGCTTACTACATGCAGCCTTGGCAGGGCTGCGTTCCTTCCTCTCTAAGAGTACATTAATAATGCCTACTCCATATATTATAATCAATGTGTATTATGTATACTTAGGCATTTACTTAAAGAAGTTTTTGAAAAATTTCCTTTACTTTTCTGTATATTATAAACAGTAAACTCTTATCTTTTTCCTCAAGTTTCTACCTTACAATATTTGATATTTATGACATTCAAGGGTGACTGCTTTGATGGTTAGTGTTATGGGCCAAATACTTGCTCCCCCCCAAATTCATATGTTGAAGCCCTAACCCCAATGTAATGGTATTAAGAAGTGGGGTCTATGGGAGGTGATTAGGCTTAGATGAGGTCATGAGAATGGGGCCTCTATGACAAGGTTAGTGCCTTTATGAGAAGAAACCAAAGATATCTAACTCCAACACCATCTCTCTCACTACCTCTCCCTCCCCTTCTTCCCCCTCACCTCCTTCACTCTTTCTTCTCACTCTGTCTCTCATGTGAGGACACAGCAAGAACTGGAAGCCAAGAAGAGGGCTCTCACCAGGAATTGAACTGGCTGGCACCCGGATCATGGGAATTCATAGCCTCTACAACTGCAGGAAATAAATGTCCTTTGTTTAAGCCACCAGCTTATGGTATTTTGTTACAGCAACCCGAGCTGAATAAGACAAATAGCATTCACTCATTTGCATGTAAATGTTCTTGTATTAAATCCAATGAAATAAAACTTTTTTTATTGCTTTACAGGTATCACCTGGTAAAAATTCCTAATGGCTTCTGTACTTTTTTCGAAAGTGTTTTTATATTCTTTCTTCTTTTGACCCATAAAAGACAACCTTGTGAGATATACAGGATATGGATTATTACCCCCATTTTACAAACAAAGAAACAAAGTACAGCCAGAAGTTCAGAGGTCACACCGGTGATAACAGGCTCTTTCTGATCTAATTCAGTTTTTGATAATTCTAGACTGCTCTCAGCCAAAACAATCTCATGTACCTGATTTTATGCCACTCACTTTGTGAATAACATCAGGAAAGTATTCAGTAGGATACTGGCTTAACCATGAGCATAATATTTTTTTCAGTATTAAAGAATAAAACCAAGTCTTACACACAAAGATGCTTCATTCAAACCCCAATTGCAAGACACACACATGGCTTAAAGTTGGCTCTCAGGGGTGTTGTACCATAAACTGCTATAAACAGATTTGGACCCAGAGAATGTAGAAAGAAAAGCCAGAATGAAGTGTATAATAGTAGCTGTTACATTTTTAAATGTTGGAGCTATTTTAAAATTCTTTTGCTTTGACTGATTTTCTGTGCCTGTAAGTCTCTCTTCCGTCCCCAACACCTATCTTATTTAAAGACTTTTCAATTAGTACGTGAAACCAAAGGGTCGGGGGCTTGAAAATGACACAAATCATCCCTAACTGAAATTATTCTAATATGTGCTGCCATTTCATTTCACAAAAACTGTTCTGCCCAAATGTGGATATGCTCAAGGATATGTTATCCAGAGAATTATCCAGAATTCTATCCATAATGCATTATCCAAAGCAACAAATTGGACACTGTAAATAAAGAGCAGTTCTCTCACTGCAGAAAGTTCTAGTCAACAGCCATGCTCTAGAGGTCAGCAAACAGCACCAGGGATTCACCTCCTGTTTTTCTAAATAAAGTTTTATTGGAACATAGCTGTGCCCATTCATTTACATATTGTCTATGGCTGCTTTAGTACTACAATTGCATAGTGGGTAGCTGCAACAGACACACCTTACGGTCTACTAACCTAAATTATTCACTAGCTGGCTCTCTAAGAAAAGGTTTACTGATCTTACTCTAAATCATAAACTCTGAACACAGGGGCATATCTGTCTCTGTTCACTGCTGTACGTAACCCAGCTTATATTTAATGAATATCTAATATGTAGCACTGTCCTTGGCACTGAGGCAGCTGCCTTGAACAATACAGATAATGTCCCTATTCTCATGGTTTTCACAATCTGGTGAGAAGTTCAGGTAACACAACAAGGAAGTAAATAATAATATATAAGGCAAGGCTGAATGCTAAAATGAGAATAAAACAGAAGGTACAGAACATGACTGAAAGGCAACTTCCACTTAGGTAGTCAGGACAGGCCTCTGGGAGAACCTAAGATCAGAACAATTAGAAAGAATCAACACTGCAAAGATGTGTGGCAAAAAAAAAAAAAAAAAAAAAAAAAAGACAAAGAGAATAGCAACACCAAAGCCTCAGAACAGAATGAATGTGATGACTTAATGTGTGAAAAGGAAGGCCCATGTGGCTGGAGAATATACAAACAAAGCAGAAAAGGCAGATGAGGGGAATGAAGTAGGGAGGGCTAAGTACAGGAGTCTGAATTTTATTCTAAATATGATGGAAAGCCACCACAAGATTTTAAGCAGTGAGGAACATGATCAACTTAAATTTTTAAAGATCATTCCGATGCTTCTAAATGGAGACTGGGTCAGGGAAAAGCAAAAAAGGTGTTAGACAAGTTAGGAAATTTCTGCAAATGTTCAAGTGAGAGATGGTGGTGGTCTGGCTTCGACTACAATGGCAGCAGTGGAGACGAAAGCGGAGAAATTCAAGATATGTTTTGAAGTGATATTCAACTGGCCTTTCTGATGGTTGTTGTAGACTGAGGAAATAAATGCCAGTAGTTGAAAACAAATTCTAGATTTTTAGCTTGAACAATTGGAACATAGTAGTGTGAATTACAGACATGGTGGGGAAGTACAAACAATAAGAGCTATCACTTATTGAGTGCTAGTATATATTAATATTCACTCAATTTCACATTTAATTTTCCTAACTATCTTGAGGACTTAGGTATTATTGTTATTTTTCATTTCACAAATAGGAAACTGTAAAAATTCTGGGGTGGGATAGGGAGGGTGGGAGGGAGACTCAAGAGGGAGGAGATATGGAGATATATGTATATGTATAGCTGATTCACTCTGTTATAAAGCAGAAACTAACACACCATTGTAAAGCAATTATACTCCAATAAAGATGTTAAAAAAAAATTCTGACCATTCAGTGAGAAACACATTTTACATCCCTACTCAAAATGCACATATATATAAATGAAACAGAGAAAAAAGTTACACAAAGCAGTCTTTACCCTTACCACTGTGCCAATATTTTCTGTTCTATTTCATTTTTTAAAATGTTGATTGTAACTGGCAGTTTAAACAACACTGATCCAAGTCTTAGTAATTAACAGTACAACCATATAGTAGACTTTTTAAGAAATAAGTCTCATGACTCACTAGGACTACCAAGCACTAAGAAAGGCAAGATGAAACATAAAAGATCAATCTGTTGAGTATTGGGGATACAAAAAGATTGTGGTCCGTGAGAGTGTAATGGCATTGATTCTGTGAGCTACAATTTGGAAATATTCTTTTATTATTATTATTATTTTCTATTGCTATGGAGGTCTGAAATCAAACAGATATGCCTACTAACATTTAAAACAGGCAGAGATGCACTTTTCTGGAAAAAAATATTAAAAGCAAAATAAAACAGTTCTTCAACCTCACTCTTGCCCTAAAGGGAGTAAAAAGCTGTAGAAAGACCAGAGTGGCAAAATTGTAAAAGGAAAAGACTAGATTGGTAATGTGACAAATCATTACGTTTTATAATGAAGGACAGCATCTTAAGGACAATGGCTTAAGATGCACAGCTACCCTTCATTTATTGGACAAGTACTTCTTGATTGATCAAGGTACTCTCATGCTTTCTCGCTTAATTACCGTTAGTAAAAAAGGATGAGATCTGTTCTGGAATACAAATACTTTATTTCCCCCAATTCCTTAAGTTTACAGGAATAAAAACTGCTTTAAAACCTATGTTAATTACTGAACATTCATATGGCACTAACCTACTAAATCCTCTCCCTCCCTCCCACCCCCCCCCCGCATATCTGAAGGGGAAAAGCGACAAGGACAAACCGCAGCCTCCATACATCAAAGGCTGAACCAGCACTACAGGCGATACAACATCAAGTTCACTGACACTCCTAGATGGCTCCGCGACACGGTCAAGGTCCTTGGGAGCTCACACACACTTCTGTACTCTGCACCGACCTCACCACCCTTTCACTGACCTCTAGCCAACCCAGGATCCTGTTGGGAAGAGTCATGAAAGGCAGTAAGACAATCAGGGGAGCCTGCCTAGCCCCTTAATGTTCCAATGATACAAATGCAATGCTTAAGACATTTCTTAAGGATGAGTTAGGTTATCCCTCTAATCCCAGTTTTTCTCCACAGAATCTGTAAGGGCACCACCAGGACACAGAGGAAAAAACAGCCAAATATCAGGTTTTGGGGGAGGGGAGGAGCGAGAGTAGACACGGCTAGAAACACCCAAATCAATTCCTCCGAGAGCCGAGCAGCAGAGGCCGGCAGCTCGCGGCCACGTGCACTTGCTGAGGGAACCGTTCCAAAGAAACCTGACCCCGTCGGAATCGGCACGCCACTCGGCGGCCGTGTTTATCCGAAAGGAACGCTACAAGTTGTTGCCCGCATCCCTCCTCCCAGCTTTGTCAGGGGCCACGCGCGCCGCCCGCACGCCCACACCGACACCCGACCCCTCTCCAGCCCCGCCGAGCCTCGAGGACCAGGGGACAAGCGTAGGGTGAAGGCCCCTCCGCCGCAGCCCACCCACCCCACCCAGCCCAATTCCAAGCCGAACCGGCCCTCCGCGTCCCCGGGCGTCGACCGGGAGTCGTTCTGTGGGGCGCAGGCACCTCTTCCCGGCCACCCCCAGCAAAATATCGCGAAGAGGCCGCGTCCAGGTGAGGGGCTGAGCCCCGCAGGCGCCGCAGCCCGGCCGCCTACCTTCCTCAGCGCGGTAGCCGCACTCGGGCGGACGCCGCTGCCCTGACGACCTCGGAGCTGACCCCGTCAAGGGACGGTGACCTCAGGGAACCCCGGGGCCGGGCATCCAGAGGGGCCGGGAAGGGCGATGCCCCAAACCCGGGCCGCGCGCCCCGCCTGAGGGATGAGGGGGGCGCGGGTCCCGCGGCGGATGGAGACGGGGAGGGAGGCTGCCGGGTCCGCTCCGAGAGCGATTGAGACTCTAGACACGAAAAACCCGGGGTGACGGGGTGACTTGGGAGACGGGAAGGCGGGAATGGCCTCGGACGAATGACGCGGGTCTCGAGTGTTAAATCCCTGCGGCGTCCGGCCCGCGCGGCGGTAGCGGGCGCCGGGCCCCGCTCGGCGTCCTCACCTTCTTGGTTCCGGGGGCGCCCGCGATCCGAGACACTCCTGTCAGTGAAGAGGAGCGCCCCGGCTGCCCCCCTAGAGTCTCCTGCTGGGGGGACATCGCTTCCATGAAGAGGACTTTCAAGCAAATCACAGCCCAGGAGGAGGCTACGCGGGCATGTCCGTGGGACTGCGGCCGGACGGGCGAGGACGCGCGGAGCCGAGGCGGGCGCCGAGCTCAGGCGGCGAACCGGGCTCCGGGTGCGAGCCGCGCGCCTCCCGTCGGGGCCATGTACCGCCGCCCGCGCTCCGCACCGCAGCTGCAGGCGATTGCGGCGGCGACCGCCCGTCAGCGCCGCGGCCGCCCCGCCTCGGGCCCGCCCCTCAGCGCCAGGCGCCCCGCGCTGGGCCCTGCCCCGCCCGCCCTCCTCCGGCCTCGGCCCTCCCCGCGCCGGTCCGTCCCGAGGCGCGCCCTTCTAGATATATATTAGAGCACGGGCGCCCAACCGACCTTCTCAGTCTGCGCCTCCGAGTAGGGCCAGCCCGAAGGAGCTCGCCGGCCGGTGTCACGAACGCAGGCCTCTAGCGTGGATGCGCGCCTCTCCCGCTGCCCAGCCCACTCGCACCCGACCCCATCCCTTCCCGCGCCGCGCCCGTGGGGAAGGCGCCCCGTTAGCGCGTGGAGCGGCGCAGCTGTGGCGACCTCAGCCTGAACAGAGGAGTGGCAGCGATTCCTGCCTAGCTCTCGGCCGACCGCCGAGGGGTCCCCCGCCCCCGCCCCTTCCCAGCCCGGGAGGCCGGAGACGGAGTCTGCCGAGGGCCGCGGCCGCGCACATGGGAAGCCCGCGGCGCCGCCTGACCTGTCGTGCGGTCCCGCACGTTAGCCTGCCCGCGGTGGCTCTGCAGCCGCCCGGCAGCAGCCCCCACGCAGTTTGCACGGGCGGTTTCTCTGCGAGCTGCAGAGACCCGGGCATTCCAGACGTGCAAGCGCAATTAAGGAAAATGCGGCAGAGAGAGGACTCTGAAATTTGGCTTAGGTATTGAGAAGGCTACAATATGTGGAAGTGTTTATCAGATATCTGCGCTGAGAGCATAACTTCCTGTCAGCCCAAATAGTGGCAAAATTTTTAAAGGCTAAAGAATAATCAGAGGGAGGGGATTTGGAGCCAACCTGGGCTGAGTTGAGTATTGCCTCACTGCAGGACTGGCTGACTGGGGCGGATGATTCGGTAGGTGGCATTCTTCCCCTGGAGTCAGGACTCCATAGGGCGGATTAGTGATGAAGGACACCGCTCTATGATACTAGCTTGTGGAAGAGGTTTGTTTGTTTTTCTGGTAAGAAATAACAGATTGAGGCTCCTGCTGGGTTGGGCTGTTATCAGGTCAGGTTGTAGAAGAATAGGGTTCTGGCCAGCTCTGTTCCAAGCAGAAGTTGCTGTCCAAAACACACCCACACACTACCACCACCACCAAACCCCGGAATTGTTTATTGTGGAAGTAGTGGGGAGAAAATATTCCAGCTCAGTTTAAGCCTCGTCCATATCACATTGTTTAAAGGAGGCTTACACAGGCTTTGTAAATCATGCATGCACATATATATATATATATAATTTTATAAATCATACACACACACACGTTTTCAGGGTGACTCTGCTGCTTAGATCCATGTTCAGAGACAGGACTTTGCACTCACCCTAGAGTTTTTCATGAATTTTACACTGCAGAGGGCTTTGCAGCTCTTTTTATTCCTTGTTGAAATAATGCTATCGTGATTCCCATCATGAATGGATGATTTGTCTTCTTGCTCTGCTTCATTTTTTAATTTCAATAATTTTTCAAGAATATTTCATGTAATTTACTGTAATTTGTGTTTAAGGTTTATTATCTTTGTCTTCCAGAGAGCAAGACTCCTTATTGTTGTTCATCCCAAGTGCCTAGACCAGTGTCTGGCACAATAAATATTTGTTGACTCAATGAATGAATGACATGCAAAAAGGATATGAGATAGATCCAGAAGGGCCAGTCTAGAGTTGGTTATTTCAGAGCCTCGTGTGTTAACAGCTGTTTCTTTTTGAGATAAATACCTCATGCTTCAAATCAAAGTATTATTTATACTGCATACATGGAAAACCCACTCACTTCTTAATTTCTAAGTGCTTTTATTTCAAAATCCATTAGTTCTGATTTGCATAGAAAACCGTCCTACCCCTCTCCTATAAGGAGTTTTGAGGGAGGTCTCACTTCCTAAATAAAACTGAGTTTGCTCAGATTAATATGATTACCAGTGTAATGATTTAAGAACACAAATCAGATCACATCACTCCTCTGCTTAAAACCTTCTTTGGCTTCTTCTGTCTATGGAATAAATTTCAAATGCTATAGTACAAATGTCAGTACAGTCTGACACCCTTGTCCTCACTTCTTTATTTTCTCATTTCTTACCCCTTTTCACCTCTCACCCTTTTCTCCCTCTCGTTGAACTATTTGCACTTCAAGAACTTGTCTTGACCTCTCACATCTTCATGGCTTTGAACCTGCTGTTTCCATTGCCTGGGAAATTTTCCTTCTATATTTTCTAACCTACTACTTTATACTTACTTATCTAGTGCAGGGTGCATAGTAAATACCCAATAAATATTTGTTCAGGAAATAAATCTTCAACACTTACGTTAATAATTAAATCAGGGAAATATTCCTGACTTTATTACTCTTTACCTAGCTACCTCCACACACCAATCACACACACAGGGTTAAGTGCACCTTCTGTAGTAGTAACAGACAACATTTATTGAGTGCTTACTTTTTTATTGAGTGCTTACTTCATATCAGACACTATTCTAAGCATTTTACACATACTAATTTACTTAAATCTTCATAATAATCCTACAGGGTAGATTTCCTCACACCTTACTTTCCAAATTGGAAAACCAAGCCACAGAGATGTTAAATAACTTGTTAAACAGCTGTTAAGTAGTGAAGCCAAGCTTGGAACCTGGGGAGTCTGCTCCAGAACCAGTGTTCTTAACCACTTGGCTGTACTGTCTCTCCTGTGTGCGTTTTCTTCTCTTTATAGCATGTATTACACTATACTATTATTATCTGTTTTACTTGCCTGTAAGCTCCTTGAAGTTGAATGTTATATTTACTTGTCTTCTTTATGCCAGGCACAGAATATACTTTCAATGATTTTTTTTTTCAATGACTTACCTTTGAAGGAATGAATAAATGAAGTATTAGAAACAACCATCTTCATTATGCTGTACAGTAATAATGAAGGTGCTCTGATAGGGAAGAAACAGTCCTATCAGTCCAACAGGCTAGTCCTGTCATCCCTTAGATAGTAAAAACCATTTTCCTTGCACTGGGAATGTTATGTTGTAGAAAAGGGTGATGCCAAAAAACAAAAGTGATGACAAGGCAGTTGAAGGAGTGTGATGACCATGTCTGACACAAGCAGGATGTATCCAGAAGATTTTGAAACAAACTATTAAGCAAATTACTGAGAATAGCAACATTTAACAGCTGGGAAATACCAATAGCAGACCTTTAACAGGAACCAATCTAAGAATGAAACCAAAATGTTTTGCCAACCATTAGATTGAATAACAGTGAATAAGGTTAGCTGTAAAGGGAAATGTCTGTGCAAGGTGTTCATTCAATGTATATTTATTGTGTGCCTGCTATGTGCCAGACACCGTGCCAGGTGCTTGGAATATGGTCGAGTCCACAGGCATAGTCCTTGCAAGCCCCAAAATGCACACAAGAATCGTTGGCAGTGCTATCCAAATATCCTAGAGCCGAGCTGCAAACAGATGGCCCACAGAGTGAATTCAGGCATGTTTTTCAACGTATACACTCTTTTTTTCAAACTTTTTGCCAACCTTAAAAATCAAGATAGTTTACATAAAAATCTCTGTCCTCTTGAAAAAAATCAGAAAATATTAGCAACACTCAGCTCAATTTCTGCAAGGCAACAATCAGCTAAAACTGAGTTGCAGCTGTTATTACATTTCATGCTCACAACAACCCTATGATTGTCCTGTCACAACTGTCCCTAATGCTGGGGAACCACTAACAGGTAAGGCAATGGAAAATGAAAAACTGGCAAGAGAGGGAGAGAACAGGGCAGAGAAAAATGAGAAACACTGTGTGTGTGTGTGTGTGTGTGTGTGTGTGTGTGTGTGTGTGTGTGTGTGTGTGTTTAAAGCCAAAGTAATAATAGGTTTTCAACAAGAGAAACGATTGACTGTGTCTAATGTTGAAAGAGATCAAGCCCTCTCCGAGGTAACTAGGAGCCTTGATAGAAGAGAGCTTTTGACTTTACTTAATTATCAAGATCAGATGTGGGGCTTTCTTTATTATCCTTGTTTAGAATCTCAAAAGGGTCTGTTTCCTTACAGAACATAATCCCAGTTCTAAGAGTGGAAGCTTATGAAGTGGAAGACATGGGAGTTACGGAAGGGAGGAAGGAAGAGATAGAGGATGTTAGGAGTTCAGGCTAGAAAAAGAGCTAGGGACCAGACCGTGAAGGACCTTAGATTCTATGCTAAAAATTTGGTTATTTCCTAGGGAAAGTGGTAGAAAGGGACCTGGCATCTGTTGAATCCCTGCCATGTGTTAGGTATACCTTACATACATTATCTCATTTAACCTTGACCATCACCAAAGATGTGGGTATTATTATACTCACTTTAAATATGAAGATGAGGCTCAGAGAATTGTTAAGCAATTTTCTGAAGTTACACAAACAAAAAGTGATGGAGTTAGGATTTGAACCCAGATCTGATTGAATCCAAAGGCCATATGCTTATGATGTGAACAGTATTGTAATATTATTAACAATAAATGCCATTCATTGAGAGTTAGCTTTGTAGAAATATGGATTAGGTAGCCAACCACTATGGTAAGCGTTTTACGCACTATCAAAATATTCGAAACAAAACTAAGGGCTTTATACCCACCATACAAATGAAGAGCCTGATACTCACAGATATCAAGCTACTTGTCAAAGATTATATAGCTATTGAGTCCAAGAGCCAGAATCAAACCCAGGACCCCCAAACCTATGTTCTTAACCACTACACTTAATGGTATTGTCTTAGTCTTGTTCCTTATGAATGAAGAGCATCATACGTTGTGTTGCATCCATTTCATGTGAGATAAAACTAGATATGACCCTAAACCCTTCTGCTTCGTCCATGGTAAGCTTGCTTGCTGCTCAGAGGCTTAACTTAATCATTTTAAAAAATGTATTTTACAAAGCAACTTGATATTTTAATAAATAGCAAAAAAAGGAAAAAAAAGGTGTTTTCCGTTGAAGTTTAGGTTGCTCTGTAAGCCAGACTAAGTTAATTAACTAATGATCATTTATTGTCTACCACATGCCTCGTGCTCCTGCCCATCCTTCAAAGGTAAGCACAATCTGTGACACTTCTCTCCCCCACAAATCACTTTGGGTTTAAAAATTTTTTTTCTCTTTGTTTTCCCTAGGCATTTCAATCGACTGAATGTTTTTTAGCTGTCTACATGTTTATGTTATAATCCTCTCCAGAGATTTGTGGAAACTAGCTCTTTTAATTATACTCCTGTTTCTCTGCTAGATCTGCTGCACAGTTGTTTATTGTCTTGCTGATATGGTAGAGTTAGGGAGCTCAGTAGATTCAGGAAGCTGTGCAAGATTGCTTGACTAATAAGTGGTGGAACAGCATTCTAGTCCATTTGTTACTCTCAAAACTGTGAGACTTAAATTCTTAACCTTAAATCCTATTTTAATTATAAATGAGGGCTTCCCTGGTGGCGCAGTGGTTGAGAGTCCGCCTGCCGATGCAGGGGACGCGGGTCCGTGCCCCGGTCCGGGAAGATTCCCACACGCCGCGGAGCGGCTGGGCCCGTGAGCCATGGCCACTGAGCCTGCGCGTCCGGAGCCTGTGCTCCGCAACGGGAGAGGCCACAACAGTGAGAGGCCCGCGTACCGCAAAAAAAAAAAAAAAAAAAAAAAAAAATTATAAATGAAAATCACCTGTTGCATACTTGAAATATAAAAATAACAGAAAATGGTACTGGTAATTAACAAAAATATGGCTTATTTTTAAATAGTGCTTATGTCAAATAAAAAGAACTTAGAGATGAACATTCTGAAAAAAATTTTACTTTAAAGCATATTTTTCAAAGCATCTTATGTGCAACACTAGTCCCTTAAGATGCTTTTAGGGAAAAAAGGGTCCATAGTGAAGGGTTTCATTGGAAATACTGCTAATGTGTATTAGCACTTACTACGGTCCCTTCCCCCCAACATTCATTTTTCTTCACTGACAACTTTTGGAGAAGGGAATCCGTATGAACTGCCTCCACTTTTTCATTGCCTTCCTTGTAAATATGAGATACCTTCCATGATTTCCCAATGATCAAATGCAAATAACTTCTATAATCAATTCAAGGATAACTCTTGGTAGCCTATGACTGGCCACTCTTCTCTTGGCAGCTATGACACTGTACTTCTCATTCATTCATTCATTCATTTCACAAATCTACATCAATTACCCAGTTGTGCTTGCTACCATCTTAAGCACTGATGGTACAAAATGAACAATTTAGACATGCTTTCTACTCTCCTGAAGCTTACATTCCAATTGCTCTCCTATTTCTCTGAATTCTCTAAGTCACCTTCACTGGATCCTCTTTTCCTACTCATATGTTTAATATATGCATCTCCCAAGCCCCTATCATTTCTCTTTTTCCAACATACACTTGTACATGCAGGCTCTCTTTCTCTTTCTCTCCCCGCCCCCCCCGTTGAAGTGTCATGACTTTTGATCCCACAAATGACTTTTGATCCCACAAATGTTTGTCAAATAAGTGAATTTATGATTTTCCTAATACTGGATATAATTATAGCACTTATACTGTTATTTTTATTCAAAATGTAGATTGTTATATTACCCACAAATGGAATGAGGAGGAGGTTTTTTTTCCCCCATGATAAATAGTTCTGTGTTGAGTGAGGGAAAGGCAGAAGTGGATTTCAGAGGACTGTATCATACATAGGAAAAAGACAATGTAAGCAATTAGCAAATAGTTATTGAGAACTATTCAATTTCCTATTAAGAAGTTATTAGGAAGATGGCAGGTTAAAATTTTACCATAGAACTTCTCTCCCAAAGCATATCACAAAATGAGCAAAAATGGCTTTTAAAAAAATTACCAACTGTCACCAAAGAAGAAAAGGAGCATAACCTAAGCTTGCGGTTCTTAAGCTTGGGTCTCAAGCATTGAAACCACCTTGAGAGCTTTTTATAATTGTATTTGGATTTCATCTCCAAAGAGTCTAATTTAACTGGTCTGGGGTGCAGCCTGAATGTCAGAATTTTTTAAAGCTCCATAGCTGCATCCAAGGTTAGAAAACATTGAACTAAGTAAACATTTCAAAACCTGGTTATTGAGGGGGTGAAAAAGATTCTGGAGAGTAGTAAAAAAGAGTAGTAGGGCTGTATTTCTTACCTCACTACAAATCCTAGAGGATGAACTTCTAAACTGCCCAAATAGAACACTCCCTAGTATCACTAAAGCTAGATAGAAACAAAATGGGTAAGTATCCTTATTTTTTCTCCCTTCCTTCTGATGGTTGATTAGCAGGAACTATTGCTGGAGAGAAATAGGTGATAATGCCTCTTCCTTATGGCCACAGAGGCTCCATAACTGCAGTTCAAGAAATGATCTAAAGCTTAAAGGTCTTCCCTCACTGGAATGGCCTCCACCCCAACTAGAAGCAGAGAATCCTAATACAGAATATAAAACAAAATCTCAAAAGAGATAAGAGAATGAACAAGATGAAACAAATGACTTGACAACAATGCAAAAATACTACAGCACAACATGAAATCATGAATTAGATGCAAAAGATAGAGTCCAACCTAAATGAAAATATAAAGTAAATGAACAGAAAATTCATAAATGCTGCATTCTATAGAACAACTTAATATGAACCTGTATTCAATGAACAAGAACTCAAAGATGAAAAGAGAGGTTGCGTGCTTAAGAAAAGAAAATGACCGAAACCAATGTCATTACAGAAAAATTAAATAAATTTGAGACAAATTTAATTTTAAGATCAAAAGAGCACACTCTGTTCTTGGTAAATTTAAAATAAAATGCTTAACACAAAGATATATTCTTATTAAAGTATTCAACTTCAAGTTTCCACTATCATGCAAGTTCCATGAAGGCATGATGTTTTGTTCACTGTTATAATACCAGTGCTTGGAACCCAGTCTGGGAAGTTGTAGTTGCCCAGTAAATATTTGTTGAATGAATGAAAGGATGAAGAAAAATTTCTTCACTTCTTCAGGAATAAAAAGCAAATTATTGAATTTCTGGTTTTGCTTATAAGGAGCTTAGGAGTTACCACTAGCTCTTAACAAGTAAAAAGCTGAATGGACTGAAAAGTAAACCACCTTCTTAGATCCATAGGAAGGGAGGACACAAGGCAAATGGCTGCCCCCAAGATTGAGAGGTAGGCAGGCAAATACAGGCAGGGAGCCACAGCTTACTGGAGCAAAGACTCACAAGCAGAAACTTGCCACTGGAACCAGTGCCAGTGTAGGAAAACCTGAACTGTAATTGATTAATTGCTGGAGGGTCAATGCGGATAACTCTGAAAATTAAAAACTCTAGGGATCTCAGACATAGGAGGTGTCCCACATATTGTGATATTTACTTCCAGGAGCTCAATCAGGTTCCCATACTAAGTATTGGAGTGAAATCCCTGAGGATTTCCACCAGGGAGAAGGGAAAAGGAATCATTTTGAAATATGCCAGAGCATTCTGTTCTTCTTAATAAGGCCTGCCCTCAGGGAAAACTAGTTAACCAGAGTCTAGCCTGGTGGAGTATTATCACAGCTTAAGTGACCTGGGAAAGTAAATACGCAATTCCAGCCAACTCTAGCCATCCTATTCTACGTAAGTGGGGAGAAAAGAAAAAAAAAAAAAACCTGAGGAATGCTTGTGAAGTTCACAGACCTAATCATAGGACTATAGAACACTTCCCCTCCCACACACCTCACCATCACATTACTAAAGGCCTACTTACAGCAGTTCCTTTTACCCAGTACACCATGTCTGGCTATCAAGATAGAGTTACTAGGCATAACAAAAGGCAAAAAACCCAGTTGGAAGAGCCAGAGCAAGCATCAGATCCAGACAAGGCAGGGATGTTGGAATTATCAGACCAGGAATTTGAAACAACTATGACTAATATAGTAAGGGCTCTAATGATAAAGTAGACAGCATGTAGGAACAGATGGGCAATGTAAGCAGAGAGGTAGGTAATCCCAAGAAAGAACCAAAAAGAAATGCTAGAGATAAAAACACTCTCCAAAGCAGGCTCACTAGTAGGCTGGATGATGCTGGGGAAAAAAACCTCTATACTAGGTGATATATCAATAGAATCCTTAAAAACTGAAAAGGAAAGAAAACAAAGGCTGAAAAAAAAGAACAGAATATCCAAGGACTGTGGAACAACTACAAAAGGTGTAACAAACATATAATGTGAGTACCAGACGGAGAAGACAAAGAGGAATAAAAGAAATATTTGAAAAAATAATAACTGAGAATTTTCCCAAATTAATGTCAAACACCAAACCAGGAATCCAGGAAGCTTGAGAAGACCAAGCAGAATAAATGCCAACAAATGACACCTACGCATATTATTTTCAAATTATAGAAAATGAATGATGAAGAAAAAAATCCTGGAAGAAGCCAGAGGAAGAAAACTTACTTATAGATGAGCAAAGATAACAATTACATCTGACTTCTCAGAAACTATGCTAATAAGAGAGTGGAGGGAAATATTTAAAGTGTTGAGAGAAAAAAATAGCTGACAACCTAGAATCCTGTACCCTGAAAAAGTTATCATTCAAAAGAGAAGGAGAAATAAAAACTTTCTCAGAGAAACAAAAATTGAGGAAATGTGTTGCCAGTAGACCTGCCATGTATGAAAAGTTAAAAGAAGTTCTTTAGAGACAGGGAAAATAATATAGATCAGAAATTCAGTTCTACATTTTAAAAAAGAAAGAACATCAAAGAAGGAATAAGTGAAGATAAAATAAAAACTTTTTTCTTATTCTTTATTGGTCTAACAGATAAGTTTATTAAAAATAATAATAGTAATAATGTATTTGGTTATGTATGCTTATGAATATGTCATACATATGCTTATGTATGCTTATATATAAGAGAAATAAATGACAGGAACAGGAATTAAGAATATTTTCTTACTATAAGGTACTCACTACCTGTGAAGTGGTATAGTGTTATTTGAATGTGGATTTGGATTAGTTATAAAAGTATATTGCAAATTCTAGGGCAAGCACTAAGAACAGTTTTTTAAAAAATATAACTGATGTGCTAAGAGGAGAGAGAAAATGTGAACATAAAAAATGGTCAATTAAAACTACAAGAAGCAGAAAAAGAATGGAAGACAAAAATAGGAACAAAGAATAAGGGCAACAAATGCAACACAATAACAATGATAGTAGAGTTTAATCCAACTATATCAGCAATCACTTTAGATGTCAGTGGTCTAAATGCACCAATAAAAAACAGATTTTCAGAGTGGATCAAAAAACATGACCCAACTATACGTTATTTGCAAGAAACCTACTTTAAATATAAAGATACACATAGATTAAAAGTAAAGGGATGGAGAAAAATATACCATGCTAACACTAATCAAAATAAAGTAGGAGAAGCTATATTAATTTCAGACAGAGCAGACTTCAAAGTAAGGACAGTTATTATGGATAAAGAGGGCATTACATATGATAAAAGACTCAATTCCCCAAGAAGACCAATTATTACAATTGTTACAATTATTAACATGTAAGTGCCAAACAACAGAGTGTCAGACTATGTGAGGCAAAAACTTCAAGGAGAAATAGATGAATTCATTATTCACAGTTAGAGACTTCAACACTTCTCTCTCCCTTTCTGTCTCAGAAAGGGATAGATCCAGCATGCAGAAAATCAGTATGGACATAGATGACCTCAACAACAGCATCAATCAACTGGATATAATTTTCTTCTATAGACTACTTTCCCCAACAACAGCACATTACACATTTTTCTCAAGCTCATATGGAATAATCACCAAGACAGACCACATTCTTGGCTGTAAAACACACCTTAACAAACTAGGAATAGAGAGGGAATTTCTTCATTTGATAAAGACTATCTATAAAAAACCTACAGCTAACTTCATACTTAGTGATGAGAAACCCAAAGCTTTTCCACTAAGATCAGGTATAAGGCACTTCTTGTCCCTTCTCACCACTCCTTTTCAACGTCATACTGGAATTTCTTGCTAATTCAATAAGGCAAGAAAAGGAAATAAAAAGTATACAGATTGGGAAGGAAAACAGAAAACTGTCTTATTTGCAGATGACCTGATCATCTATGTAGAACATCAAAAGAATCAATAAAATAACTCCTTGACCTAATAAGTGACATAGCAAGGTTGCAGGATACAAAGTTAATATACAAAAGTCAGTTGCTTTCATATGTACCAATAATGAACAAGTGGAATTTGAAATTAAAAACAGAATAACATTTACATTAGCACCCCAGAAATGAAATACTTAGGTATAAATCTAACAAAATATATGCAAGGGGCTTCCCTGGTGGCACAGTGGTTGAGAGTCCGCCTGCCGATGCAGGGGACACGGGTTCGTGCCCCGGTCCAGGAGGATCCCACGTGCCGCGGAGCGGCTGGGCCCGTGACCCATGGCCGCTGAGTGTGCTCTGCAACGGGAGAAGCCACAACAGTGAGAGGCCCGCATATCGCAAAAAAAAAAAAAAAAAAAAAAAAAAAAAAAAAAAAAAAAAAACCTAAATAAATGGAGGGATTTCCATGATCATGGATAGGAAGACAATATTTTTAAGACATCAGTTATCCCCCAGCTTGATCTATGGGTTCAATGTAATCCCAATCAAAATCCCAGCAGTTTATTGTATAGATATCAATAAATTTATAAAGTTTATATGGAGAGGCAAAAACCTAGAATAGCCAACACAATATTTGAAGAAGAACAAAGTTGGAGGACTGATGCTACTCGACTTCAGGACTTACCATAAAAATACAGTAATTAAGACAGTGTGGTATTAGTGAAAGAATATACAACTAGATCAGTGAAACAGAATAGAGAGCCCAGAAATAGACCCCCCCCATAAATATAGCTAAATTGTCTTTGGAAAAGGGGCAAAGACCATATGATGGATCAAAGTTAGTCTCTTCAATAAATGGTACTGGAGGGCTTCCCTGGTGGCGCAGTGGTTGAGAGTCCGCCTGCCGATGCAGGGGTCACGGGTTCGTGCCCTGGTCCGGGAAGATCCCACATGCCGCGGAGCAACTAAGCCCGTGAGCCATGGCCGCTGGGCCTGCGCGTCCGGAGCCTGTGCTCCGCGACGGGAGAGGCCACAGCAGTGAGAGGCCCGCATACCGCAAAAAAAAAATAAATAAATAAAATAAATAAATGGTACTGGAACAACTGAACATCCATATGCAAAAAAACAAAAACAAAAAGAAACCTAAACACAGACCTTACACCCTTCACAAATATTAACTCAAAGTGGATTATAGACATAAATGTAAAATGCAAAACTATAAGGAGAAAACCTAGGTGGTGATGTCTTTTTAGATACAACACCAAAGACATAAATGATAGAAGAAATAATTAATAAATTAAAAACTTCTGCACTGCAAAAAACAGTATCAAGAGAATTATAAATACAAGCCACAGATTGGTAGAAAATATTCACAAAAGACACATCTGATCAAGAAATGTCATCCAAAATACAGAAAACTCAAAACTCAACAATAAGAAAACAGACAACCTGATTGAAAATTGGGCCAAAGCTCTTAATAGACACCTCACTAAAAAAGATATACAGATAGCAAATAAGTGTAAGAAAAGCATGAGAAAAGATGCTCCACGTGATATGTCATCAGTGAAATATAAATTATTTATGTTGTTATAAATAAAACAACAACAGTGAGATACCACTACCCACCTATTAGAATGGCCAAAATCCAGAACAGTGACAAAACCAAATGCTGGTGAGGCTGTGCAACAACAGCAACTCTCATTCACTGCTAGTGGTACATCCACTTTGGAAGACAGTTGGGCCGTTTCTTATAAAAGTCTTACCATAATATAGAAATTTTTTATTATTTTTTAATCTTTACATTGTCAATATTTAACCATGCTCATTTCTTGTCCTGTTTCCATACTCCATAATTAATTCATATTGGTTTTATACTTAAATTGACTCAATACTTACCCAGCAGTCTTTTACTATAATTTCTCTCTATCTATATTTCTATATATAATTTCTATATTCCTGAATTCTTTATTTTGATTCATTTCTTAAATGGCTAGATTTATTTGTCAAAATATTCTTTCAGTAATGCTGTGTTTTCCAAACTGTTTGAGAATGTCTGTTTTCTGCCTTTATATCATAATGCCATTTTGGCTAGATACATTTCTTGACACTCTGTGGAGAAGTATGAAGCCAGCCTCAATCAACCCTTTCCCCTTGTAGGTAATTTTCTTTTTTATTAAGATGACTTTTTGGAGCAGTCTTAGGTTTGCAATAAAACATGGTAAAACATACTCTTACCATATGATCCAGTAATTGTGCTCTTTGGTATTTATCCAAAGGAGTTGAAAACTTATGTCCACACAAAAACTTGTACATTGATGTTTACAGCAGCTTTATTCATAATTTCTAAAACTTGGAAGCCACCAGGATGTCCTTCAGTAGGTGAATGGATAACTAAACTGTAGTATATCAGACAATGGAATAGCATTCAGTACTAAAAAGAAATGAGCTATCAAGCCATGAAAAGACATGGAGGAACTTAAATGCATATTACTAAGTGAAAGAAGCCACACTGAGAAGGCTACATACCATATGATACCAACTATATGACATTCTGGAAAAGACAAAACTATGGAGACAATAGAAAGATCAGTGGTTGCCAGTGGTGGGGGAAGAGAGATGAATAGGCAGAGCACAGAGGAATTTCAGGGCAGTGAAAATACTCTGTGTGATATTATAAAGATGGATATATGTCATTATGCATTTGTCCAAACTTTTTAAATGTACAACACAAAGAGTGAACCCTTAAGTAACTGGATTTTGTGTGATTACAATTGTCAATGTAGGTTCATCCTTGGTAAAAAAAAATGTACCATTCTGGTGAGTGATGTCGATAAAGGGGAAGACTATACATTTGTTGGGACAGAGGGTATATGGGAAATCTGTATACCTTCCTCTCAGTTTTATTGCAAACCTAAAACTGCTCCAAAAAGTCATCTTAATAAAAAAGAAAATTACCTACAAGGGGAAAGGGTTGATTGAGGCTGGCTTCATACTTCTCCACAGAGTGTCAAGAAATGTATCTAGCCAAAATGGCATTATGATATAAAGGCAGAAAACAGACATTCTCAAACAGTTTGGAAAACACAGCATTACTGAAAGAATATTTTGACAAATAAATCTAGCCATTTAAGAAATGAATCAAAATAAAGAATTCAGGAATATAGAAATTATAGTAAAAGACTGCTGGGTAAGTATTGAGTCAATTTAAGTATAAAACCAATATGAATTAATTATGGAGTATGGAAACAGGACAAGAAATGAGCATGGTTAAATATTGACAATGTAAAGATTAAAAAATAATAAAAAATTTTTGAGAGATCAAAGGAAGAGACTAGGAAAGAAGACCATTAATGTCTTTTAAAGCATGGCATCAATGAATATTAACTAAAATTGATAATTATAGGTTTTTTAAAAATGACAGGTCATTAATATTTTATAGTCTCTCTTTGTCTCCCTCAATCCCTACAATTCCTTCAATTTATTTAAATGTTTTTTTAAATAAAGTTCAAGGGAAATAGAATTTAATTATTTTTCTATCCATCCATCCATCTATCCATTAACATATTCATGAATTCATCCATCTATCTTTAGTAGGAAATATCTTGAATTATTTTCTTCTAATATTAATAACAGTAATTTATGGGTAGTATGGTTTAAAGTGATTTTAAAACTTTAGTTTTCTAGATTTCTTGATCCTTTTTAATTAGCATGTATTATTTTTACAAAAACAATAGAGCAACTTTTGTTTAAAATGAAAAAAATTTAGAAGCTAATTTGCTAAGATGTTAACAGTAATTAATTCTGGGTGCAGGAATCTTTTCATTTTTTTCTTGTACTTACTCTATATATATTTTTTGTTTCTAAAAAGCATAAACAACATATTTTAAAAATAAAACACCTTTAGAAATTCGTTTAATCAACAGAACATTGGTAAACAGGCACATTTACTAAGTTTCACTTTCAGAATGAAATTTAAGATGAATTTTTCCCTAGATTTCTAAATTTTAATAGTGGGGAGCTTGATAGAAGTTAAGTTATTAGAATGTTTAATAAGAATAATTGCAAGAAAGAAAGTTACATTTGGGAACTAAAGGTAAGGAAAAAGAGAATGACCATTTCTTGAATGTGTACTATATGCTTGGTACTGGACTAAGTCCTTACATGATCTCATTCTCATTCATGATCTCATTAAGCCTACATGATCTCATTCAGTCTTTACAATAAACCTATGAGAAATGCACTATTATTATTCCTGTTTTTAAAAATGAGGAGTTTGAGGTCCTACAACATTAAATCACTTGCCAGGATTGTGTGAGCCAGGAATCTAACCCAGGTGTATAACTTCAAAGCCCTTTATATTCATTCTTTCATTTAATTATAATGATTCTGTGGATGATGTTTTCCCCTCAGATAAGAAAACTGAAGTATTAAAAGGTGAGGGCTTCCCTGGTGGAGCAGTGGTTGAGAGTCCGCCTGCCGATGCAGGGGGCACGGGTTCGTGCCCTGGTCTAGGAGGATCCCACATGCCACAGAGCAGCTTGGCCCGTGAGCCGTGGGTGCTGAGACTGCGCGTCTGGAGCCTGTACTCCACAACGGGAGAGGCCACAACAGCGAGAGGCCTGCGAACCTCAAAAAAAAAATAAAAAATAAAAGGTGAAATAATTTTCCCAACATATGATAGGGCTGGGATTCAATTCAGACCTATATGATTCCATCATTCATGGACTTTCCAGTGTATCAACCTTTAATATCGTGTGTGTGTGTGTGTGTTTAATAATAATTTGATTTTATTTCCATCCATTCTCCTCCCCTATTCATCTTTTCTTGGAAAACATGCTATACAGAAATAGATAGCATGATTGATTCCTAAGGCTTTCACTTAACCCTATTTTATGATGTAGTAAACATGCCCTAGTCAATTTTCATTCAAGATCAGTATTGAGGAAATGCCTAAGTGTCCATCATCGGATGAATGGATAAAGATGTGGCACATATATACAATGGAATATTACTCAGGCCATAAAAAGAAATGAAATTGAGTTATTTGTAGTGAGGTAGATGGACCTAGAGTCTGTCATACAGAGTGAAATAAGTCAGAAAGAGAAAAACAAATACCATATGCTAACACATATATATAGAATCTAAGAAAAAAAAAAGGTCATGAAGAACGTAGGGGTAAGATGGGAATAAAGACACAGACCTACTAGAGAATGGACTTGAGGATATGGGGAGGGGGAAGGGTAAGCTGTGACAAAGTGAGAGAGTGGCATGGACATATATACACTACCAAACGTAAAATAGATAGCTAGTGGGAAGCAGCCGCATAGCACAGGGAGATCAGCTTGGTGGTTTGTGACCACCTAGAGGGGGTGGGATAGGGAGGGTGGGAGGGAGACGCAAGAGGGAGGATATATGGGGATATATGTATATGTATAGCTGATTCACTTTGTTATAAAGCAGAAACTAACACACCACTGTAAAGCAATTATACTCCAATAAAGATGTTAAAAACAAAACAAAACAAAACAAAACTCAAAGAACTGCACAACAAAAAGTGAAAAAAAATATCAGAATTGAACTTTGTGACAAGAGAGCTTTGGTTCTAGGTGTGCTTCAGAAACCAAAGAAATTGGAGAAGGGCAGAGAGTGGTGATATTCTCACAAGATAACTAAACACTGCTATTCTATTTACTTCCTTAGTAATTTTTCCTGTGGGAAATAAAACAAACCTAATAAGCTCTGGTTTCTCTGCCTGTTCAGATACCTCTTTATTTGTCCTTTCTTTTGTTTTTGAGAAAAATATATATATTTTAAGATTTAGAATAAAAGATTCCAGTTACTAGCCAGATCAGGAGACATTTTATAGTATGATTCTATCAAGCAGTAGCCAAATCCTTGCATTTGTGAATTAGAAAATAGAAAACTTTGGAGGAGTGATTACTTTGGGACTGGTTATATGTACAGAAGTATATAATACAGACAGTCAAATTGCTTCAGGGATGAGCAAATCAATGAATGTAGATTTTATTTTTGTATAAGAGACCAACATATCAGTTATGACTATGCTCTGATTTTATTTTACTGTTATGAACCCACATTCTGAGGTAATGGGCCATGGAAAGAAATTCCCACCATGATTTGAACTGAGTCTTTAGTTTCTCGGAGGGCATAATATGCCCTGTAAGAATTTTAAAGTCATAGATGAAAAAAATTCTTTGATGCTCTTCTAAAATTTTAAAAACAAGACTTTTTTTTTAAAAAAGTTCTTCTTCAGGCAAATAGTTAATTTTAGATTATCCAGTAATGGACCTGAGCATAGCTAATCCCAAACCACAATAAGCCAAAAAGAATGTATTCATTTTGTTTGGAAATACTAGTATAGGTTTTTTGGTGGTCGTTGTTAATTGTACCATATTTAGGCTAATGTTAAAACTGATTTGATTTCCTAAAATAGTAAATGTTGCCTGGTTGATTCAGGGAGACAACTGGTCTGGGATTATAGCTTTGCAGCTATTTGTTGTTCCTGGGTAAGGATCACTTAAATAGCAATCAACCTTGAATCTGTTTACTTCATTCTTTTTATACCTGGGTTAGGATAGCAAAACCATTTTATGAAATGGCCATTTGAAGGGAGATTTTATAGTTGATTTTAAGTATGAATCCTAAAAACTGTTTGAAAACAATCAAGAAGACCTGCAATGTTTATTCCAGGGAAGAACAAGTAGCTAGTGCATACAAATATTTTTAAATCTCCACAAGCATATTTACATTATTTTTTGTAGTCACTGTACATTCCTGGCATTCTCATGTACATTATGATACCCAATAACTTGACCACCTAGCATTTTATTTAAACTGAAAACGTATTTATCCTTAAAAATAGAAATTAAAAAGACACCTAAGATGGGTGAAGGGCATCAAAGGTACAAACTTCTAGTTATAAAATAAATAAGTCCAGGGGATGTAATGTACAACATGGCAACTATAGTTAATAGTACTGTAATGTATATTTAAAAGTTGCTAAGAGATTACATCTTAAGTATCTCATCATAAAAAAACTGTAACTGTGTGTGGTGATGGCTGTTAACTGGACTTACTGTGGTGATCATTTTGCAGTATACACATATATGGAATCATGTTGTACACCTGAAAGTAATGTAATATTATATGTCAATTATATCTCAATTAAAAAAACAGATATTAATTATATCTTAATTTTTAAAGTTTATGAATTTGCTGCTGGTACTTTCCTTTAGGAATCATTAGCACAAAGCATGGAATTAAGCAGAGAAACTCCACTTGGAATCAAGCATCTAAATTTGCTTCCTGGCTCCACTTCCCAACTGAGTAAACACAGGCAAATTACTTAACTGCTCTGCACTTCGATTCAGATATATTTAACACTTACCTCAAGGGTTTGCTGGCTTGGCATATATGAGATGTAGGTAAAACCATGTTGAATAATGTAAAGCACAACACAGGTGGTATTTACTGTTATCTTCGGTTTAATACAGACATGAATTTCCCTGAACCTTAGCTCTAGGGTGGGAGCCTCAAGTTAATTTTGCAGTTTCTTGACTAAGTCTTGTGATAGGCACTGGCTATGGTCTGAGAGGAGAGGGTGGGGTGGGAAGGAGAGAAATGATCTTCTTTTCATCTTTCCTAAGCCATGAAAAAAGGCCTTACAAAATAAGAGAGTATGCAAATAAGAGTGAAACAATAGGAATTCACTCTCCTGTAAATTAAACTTGAGAAGACTTTTCTCTCTTCTGTGAGCTAATCATTAAGGCACTGAAAGATTTGTCCATAGTTCCAGTGATAAAATACTTCAATGTTAAATTACTGAATGACACCATAACTCAAAGAACAGAGAGGGAAGAGGAGAGCAATGAGAAAAGAAATGCTTATGTTGACATATAGAAATCCTTTAGTAATCAGCAAGGAATGGAATGAAATAAAGTATACATGAATGTTTAATGGAGTTTTTAGCAAATTAAATTTTGCATAAATATGCTTAAACATGTGGCATTGCTAAGGGCTAGCCCCATCAGATCAGGTGAGACAGTCTTTTGTTTGCATACCCTGCGTGGCAAGGAAGAGAGAAATACACATTCATTTTCAAGGAACATAGTATGTGTGAGTTAGAGCAGTAATATATCTTCTGCTAAGTCTTTTGGTTAGGAAGAAACATTAGGCACCATCTACACTGAATCCATGGGCAAGGTAAGAAAATAATGCTTTCTAGAAAGAAAAGACCAAGTGAAGAAAGCTTCATTGTATCACAGACTGTGTTGCTATAGGCATACTGTTGCTCTGTAGGGAGATATTAAAAGGGAACAAGATAAAATTACAGCAGATACTGCACTTTTTTGTTATCTTGACAAGAACAGCAGCAGGACTTAGCTTAACCAAATGTTAACACTCTTCCCAAATGCTAATGAAATACAAGTAGAAAAATTGGGGGGGATTCCCAATTTAAGTATTTTTATTGGCTGGTGCTTTACACATTTATCATGTGTCTTGTTTACACAGGCACCAACACAGAATTGGAGACACATGTCCCCCCACCTACACAATCACGTTCCCTGAATTGTCATAATCATCTTGCTGCCTTTCAAGTATCCAGATCTATGTTTAGGAAAGAAGGACTTGGGGGTGGAGAGAGAGAGTAGGAAAGGAGGAATGGGGAAGGAGGGAGGGGGGGAAGGAGAAAGAAAAGGAGGGAAGGAAAGGAAAGGAAAAATAAAAGATCTTGTGTGCAAACAAGCATTAGTTTGCCAAATCTTTAAGAAGTATGTGAAGGACCTACCTATGATTGGAGGATAGAAAAAGATTAGGCCTAACTGCATTCATTAGAAATAGCCTACGGTGGAGAAGAAACACACCCAAGAACTCTACATTCTCCTCTGTAGTACACTGCAAATTGATTAGAATATCCTTTCTAACTACTGCTGCTGCCTTTCCTAAGGAAGGAAATCTATTGCAGATGAATCGTTTAGTGACTTAAAAGATAATGTGAGAGAGGAGCTCTGAATAATTAAATGTAAAAAACAGTGTTTTCTCAAACCAAGAAAGTAATTTATAACAGGATAGGCTGACTTGATCAAGTTTTCTTATAGTCTTTTTCTTATAGACTGATATGGTTTGTATGCCTCTGATAGTTCTCTGCAAAATAAAGACATTCTACTTTGACTTCAGAGAAATATTTTTATGTATCTCTCCATTGAAGATACAGTCTCGTATGTCAAAGATTTTCCTATTTATTTTACGAATCTCTCCACCTGGTAGATACAATTATGTTCCATCCCGTTTTATTTTTTGAAAGAAAAAATGTTATAAAGATTGATCATTTCTTAAAGCATTCCTGCTGGAGGAATTCCATACCTCAAGTCTGGAGGTAGGAACAATTAAGAGGAGAAACCTCTAGCATTCTGCTGTCCTTCCAGTTGTGGTCTAGTGAAGTTCACCCTCATCACTTACAGGCTGTTAAAAGAACAAAATTCAACAGAGTAAATTTGAAGATCTACTTGGCTTTATTCAACTTTTCATGAACTAGGCAGCATCCCATCTAGTAACTAGCAGGGCACTCTGAGGAAGGCACTAAAAGAAGGAAGCCAAGGAAGACTTAGCAAAAGAAAAGAAAGGGTTATTTGGGGGTCAGGTCATTTTCTTTTGTGGGGGAAGGGAACAAGGGTTTTATCATGCAGTTTACTTAGTGTGGATCAGGAAGTTTCAGGTTGATTGTTTTAAAGGTCACATTTCTGAGAAGGGTTGAAACTGCAATTAAATCTTGATTTGCTGTGGGTAGGGAGCAAATGACTTCATTTTGGACGTTAATTTCTTTTTAAAAAAATTTATTTTATTTATTTATTTTTGGCTGCATTGGGTCTTTGTTGCTACATGCAGGCTTTCTCTAGTTGTGGTGAGCAGGGGCCACTCTTCGTTGCGGTGCGCGGGCTTCTCGTTGCAGTGGCGTCTCTTTTGGGGAGCACGGGCTCTAGGCGCGTAGGCTTCAGTAGTTGTGGCGCTCAGTTAAGATGACTTAGTTGCTCCACGGCACGTGGGATCTTCCCGGAACAGGGCTCGAACCCGTGTCCCCTGCATTGGCAGGTGGATTCTTAACCACTGTGCCACCAGGGAAGCCCCGAAGCCCCGTTAATTTCTTTTTAACGAGGTCTTGTGTAGGAAAAAATCTTTTCACAAGGATGGCTGAGGAGCTGTCCCTACTCACTCAATGGTTTCCATTAAATGTATTAAAGTTACAGCATTTCCTTCAGGTATACACTCAAATGCAACAGGTCTAGGTGGACGCTTCCTCATTCCCCATTACATTGGCTCCTCTTCTTTTCTCTCAGTTTTACTACCTTTCTGTCAACCCCCAAAAGTAAAAACATGACTCCTACCTTTTCCCCAATCTCCATGTTAAATCAGTAATGAATGCTCAAACATTCATCTTCTTCTAACCTCAGTGAGTGCGCGCCCGTGCATGCACACGCACACACATGCACACACGCGCGTGCACGCACACACACACACACACACACACACACACTCTTCTTCTCAGGCCTTTATTGCTTGGATTCTTACAAGCTGGTCTTCATACCTCCATTCTCTTCATGTAAAACCATCCTACAGATCCTGTGATTTGTGTGTAGGAGGGTTATCAGAAAGTACTCACAGAAACATCTGTGAGGGAATAAAGGAAGCAGGATTGGGCAGATGGAAATGTAAAATTGCAACGTAGTTGCAACAGAGGCCTTAACCAATTCCACATGCAACTCTGAAGGGCTGGACCTTCAGAGATATCCACAATTGAGGCAAGTGGGCTGGGCCCTTGTACAGAGAACTGTCATTAGAGGTGGGCTGCCTGTGGAGACGTAGGCATAATCTTGGGCAAAGTAGCTCTCTTTAGCCACCATGCCCTCCTCAGGCTATGGCTGTAGCATTTGTCCATTTACCATCAAAACTGTGCATAAGAATACCAAAAAATCCCCCAATTGGTCACCTGGGGTCCCAAATAGACTGCATACTGGCCCAGAGAATGGCACTTGCAGGGTATTGTCTCTGAAAGCTCTCAGTTGGTGATACTGTTTGAGGCCTTGTGGGCAGGAAAGGCAAACCCTACCTGGAATATGTGGCACTTCTAGTCAAGATGAATTGTTGCCCCTTACAGAGTGGAGGGAATCCACTGTAATAAATCTGCTAAGAGGCTAATTCATCTCTTCAAGAGATAGTGCTGTAACAGGGACTCAGCATGGTTTTCTGTTGTTGGCAGGGGGGACATTTGGCAGTGGTAGTAACTGAATCAACCCTGGTGATTGGGAGCCTGTGCAATTGGGCCCATGAGTATCCTCTGTGGCTTTTCTTTACACAAACCAATTGTACTAGCACTTATTTTTCCAGTGGCAAAGGTAGGCTGACATCAAATGGCTAGGCCATTTTTTGTACTTGTGGGTTAAGTGCCTCTTCTGTGGGTATATGCTCTCTGGTGGCGATAACATGTGACACAAAGATCTTTACTGTTTGTACTCTCTCCCATTTTGTCTGTCCACGTGCCTCCTCCCCAAACTTGTACACAATCTCCCAATCTTTCTCCTTCATGCCCCTGTCGAGTCAATCATCACCGCCATGGGTTTATATTCTTTCCTTGGCCTACTGCTCTTTTCATACAAAGTGGATGACCAGTACACTATCCAAAGATTCCCCATCACTAGCTTGCTTACATTCTTTGCTTATTCTTATGCTTAACTCCAGATATACCCTTCTATCTTAAGATGGATTGATGCTGGGAAAGGCCAGTCTTGGTAGGTCTGACAGAATGATGGACTGTTCTGGCCTCATAGTCACCTGATGTTTCACAGTCAAATCTCCATCTCTACTGGGGCTCCGTATATATTGGGATACATATATTGTGGTATGTTTGTTGAATGGTGTATAATTTTCTGTTATAGATGGCATGACCCTAGGATCTACTTGTGATTCTCCTATGGCTGCCTTCCATAAATTCCACAGTGTCTTTTCCCACCAGAGGTACAGTAGGGTCTGCTGGGTTGTATGAGTCATATGGCCTGAGTGGCAAGTCTACTGACACCACAGCCTGGACCTGTGCAGGACATGTCCTTGCTCCAGGTCTCACTCAAAGCTGGCCGCATGGGTCACTCAGTAAATGGGCAGAGTAGTATTTCCAGTTGGGGAATATGCTGACTCCAGAATTCAGTAAAGGAATTTTGTGTTTCTTTTTTCATGGTCAGAGGGACAAGATGTAATAATTTGTACTTTACTTTGATAGGATATCTTAGGCTCCCCCACTAGTTTCCTGAATATTTCACTGATCTGGCAGGTCTTGCATCTTTAGAGTGCACATATCTTACCAAGGCCTCCAACGTACTTGCCAAGGTTCTTTCTTATTTTGTTCAATTAATGTGATCTCTTCTGCCCACTGAGATATTCTTCAGAGTGTCTAGATGGTCTAGGTTCCTTTGGATTATATTAAAACAGACAGCAGGATAGTTAACATCCCTGGGACACGACTATAACTTTATACTGATGTTTGTCCCACATGAATGTAAATTGCTTCTAGCCCTCCTTCCAGATAGGGTAAAAAACAAAAACCAACACCATATTCCTCAGATTAGTAGCCTTATACCAAGTACCCAAGGCCATGGTATTCTGTTTTAGCTATATCTGGCACAACAGCTGCAATTGGGCCTACTACTTGGTTGATTTTGCATTATCCCACTTTCATTCTGTGGGAACCATCTAATTTTTGTAGGACCCAGACTAGTGAATTAATGGAGATTCAATGTGGACACCATTTCTTTATCCTTCAGGATTTTTAAGTTGGCAATCTTCTCTTTCATTCCTGGGAAGCAATTTTATATTCTCACCTGGGAAATTTCAGAGGCTTCCACTTGGCCTTCTCTAGTGTCATAGTTCTTGCTTCATGGACCAAGAAACCAATGTTGAGGAGATGACCATGGATCAAGTAGATGCACTCTGAGTCAAACCTGTTTGTTATCTGGACCCCATAAGCCTCAATCTAAAAAACATGTCAAGGATGGGTAATCAGGCTGTTAGACCTGATTATCCATTCATGATTTGTTTAGATTTACAAAATTAAACAATATCTTTATTGGTTGTCCATTTATATTGCCCATAGGGGTGCCATGTTCTATTAACCTAGTAGTTTTCAAGTTGTGATTTCAAACTACCAGCATCAGTATCAAAAGAGAGCTTATTTACAATGCAGTTTATCAAGTTCCACCTCAGACCTACTGAATCAGAAATCTGGAGGGTGAGGTCCAGTAAGTTGTGTTTTAGAAACTCTCCAGATGATTTTGGTGCATGCTCAAGTTTGAGAATAATTATACTAACGATTACCTTAGCTCTCTTTGAGCCAGGTCTCTCTGGCATCCACGCAAAGTTGTTTTTTTTTTTTTTTTTTAACACGCTTATTGGAATATAACTGCTTTACAATGGTATGTTAGTTTCTGCTTTATAACAAAGTGAATCAGCTATACATATACATATATCCCCATATCTCCTCCCTCTTGCGTCTCCCTCCCATCCTCCCTATCCCACCCCTCTAGGTGGTCATAAAGCACCGAGCTGATCTCCCTGTGCTATGTGGCTGCTTCCCACTAGCTATCTATTTTACGTTTGGTAGTGTATATATGTCCATGCCACTCTCTCACTTCATCCCAACTTACCCTTCCCACTCACCATGTCCTCAAGTCCATTCTCTATATCTGTGTCTTTATTCCTGTCCTACCCTTAGGTTCTTCAGAACCATTTTTTTCCTTAAATTCCATATATATGTGTTAGCATACAGTATTTGTTTTCTCTTTCTGACTTACTTCACTCTGTATGACAGTCTCTAAGTCCAACCACCTCACTACAAATTACTCAATTTCATTTCTTTTTATGGCTGAGTAATATTCCATTGTATATATGTGACACATCTTCTTTATCCATTCATCTGTTGATGGACACTTAGGTTGTTCCATGTCCTGGCTATTGTAAATAGAGCTGCAATGAACATTGTGGTACACGACTCTTTTTTTTTAAAATTAATTAATTAATTTATTTATTTTTGGCTGTGTTGGGTCTTTGTTTCTGTGTGAGGGCTTTCTCTAGTTGCAGCAAACGGGGAATCGCAGTGCATGGGCCTCTCACTATTGCGGCCTCTCTTGTTGTGGAGCACAGGCGCCAGACGTGCAGGCTGAGTAGTTGTGGCCCACAGGCCCAGTTGCTCCGCAGCATGTGGGATCTTCCCAGACCAGGGCTTCAACCTGTGTCCTCTGCACTGGCAGGCAGATTCTCAACCACTGCACCACAAGGGAAGTCCCATGACTCTTTTTGAAATACGGTTTTCTCAGGATATATGTCCAATACTGGGATTGCTGAGTTGTATGGTAGTTCTATTTTTAGTTTTTCAAGGAACCTCCATACTGTTCTTCATAGTGAGTGTATCAATTTACATTCCCACCAACACTGCAAGAGGTTGCCCTTTTCTCCACACCCTCTCTAGCATTTATTGTTTGTAGATTTTTAAATAATGGCCATTCTGACTGATGTGAGGTGATACCTCATTGTAGTTTTGATTTGCATTTCTCTAATGATTAGTGATGCTGAGTATCCTTTCATGTGTTTGTTGGCAATTTGTATGTCTTCTTTGGAGAAATGTCTATTTAGGTCTTCTGCCCATTTTTGGACTGGGTTGTTTGTTTATTTGATATTGAGCTGCCTGAGCGGCCTGTGTATTTTAGAGATTAATCCTTTGTCAGTTGCTTCATTAGCAAATATTTTCTCCCATACTGAGGATTGTTTTTTCATCTTGTTTACGGTTTCCTTTGCTGTGCAAAAGCTTTAAAGTTTCATTAGGTCCCATTTGTTAATTTTTGTTTTTATTTCCATTTCTCTAGGAGGTGGGTCAAAAAGGATCTTTTTGTGATGCATGTCATAGAGTGTTCTGCCTATGTTTTCCTCTAAGAGTTTTATAGTGTCTGGACTTACATTTAAGTCTTTAATCCATATTGAGTTTATTTTTCTGCATGGTGTTAGGGAGCGTTCTAATTCCATTCTTTTAAATGTAGCTGTCCAGTTTTCCCAGTACCACTTATTGAAGAGTCTGTCTTTTCTCCATTGTATGTTCTTGCCTCCTTTATCAAAAATAAGGTGACCATATGTGCGTGGGTTTATCTCTGGGCTTTCTATCCTGTTCCATTGATCCGTATTTCTGTTTTTGTTCCTTACCATACTGTCTTGATTACTGTACCTTTGTAGTATACTCTGAAGTCAGGGAGCCTGATTCCTCCAGCTCTGTTTTTCTTTCTCAAGATTGCTTTGGCTATTTGGGTCTTTTGTGTTTCCATACACATTGTGAAATTTTTTGTTCTAATTCTGTGAAAAATGCCATTGGTAGTTTGATAGGGGTTACATTGAATCTGTAGATTGCTTTGGTAGTATTTCACAATATTGATTCTTCCAATCCAAGAACATGGTATATCTCTCCATCTGTTTATATCATCTTTAATTTCTTTCATCAGTGTCTTACAGTTTTCTGCATACAGGTCTTTTGTTTCCTTAGGTAGGTTTGTTTCCTAGGTATTTTATTCTTTTTGTTGCAGTGGTAAATGGGAGTGTTTCCTTAATTTCTCTTTCAGATTTTTCATCATTAGTATATAGGAATGCAAGAGATTTCTGTGCATTAATTGTGTATCCTGCAACTATACCAAATTCATTGATTAGCTCTAGTAGTTTTCTGGTAGCATCTTTAGGATTCTCTATGTATAGTATCATGTCATCTGCATGCGAACAGTGACAGCTTTACTTCTTCTTTTCCGATTTGGATTCCTTTTATTTTCTTCTCTGATTTCTATGGCTAAAACTTCCAAAACTATGTTGAATAATAGTCGTGAGAATGGGCAACCTTGTCTTGTTCCTGATCTTTGTGGAAATGGTTTCAATTTTTCACCATTGAGAATGATGTTGGCTGTGGGTTTGTCATATATGGCCTTTATTTTGTTGAGGAAAGTTCCCTCTATGCCTACTTTCTGGAGGGTTTTTATCATAAATGGGTATTGAATTTTTTGAAAGATTTTTCTGCATCTATTGAGAGGATCATATGGTTTTTCTCCTTCAATTTGTTAATATGGTTTATCACATTGATTGATTTGCATATATTGAAGAATTCCTGCATCCCTGGGATAAACCCCACTTGATCATGGTGTATGATGCTTTTAATATGTTGTTGTTTGATAGTATTTTGTTGAGGATTTTTGCAGCTATGTTCATCAGTGATATTGGCCTGTAGTTTAGTTTCTTTGTGACATCTTTGTCTGGTTGTGGTATCAGGATGATGGTGGCCTTGTAGAATGAGTTTGGGAGTGTTCCTCCCTCTACTATATTTTGGAAGAGTTTGAGAAGGATAGGTGTTAGTTATTCTCTAAATGTTTGATAGAATTTGCCTGTAAAGCCATCTGATCCTGGGCTTTTGTTTGTTGGAAGATTTTAAATCACAGTCTCAATTTCAGTGCTTGTGATTGGTCTGTTTATATTTTCTATTTCTTCCTGTTCAGTCTAGGAAGGTTGTGCTTTTCTAAGAATTTGTCCATTTCTTTGTGGTTGTTCATTTTATTGGTGTAGAGTTGCTTGTAGTAATCTCTCATGATCATTTGTATTCCTGCAGTGTCAGTTGTTATTTCTCCTTTTTCATTTCTAATTCTATTGATTTGAGTCTTCTCCCTTTTTTTCTTGATGGGTCTCACTATTGGTTTATCAATGTTGTTTATCTCCTCAAAGTACCAGCTTTTACTTTTATCGATCTTTGCTATTGTTTCCTTCATTTCTTTTTCATTTATTTCTGATCTGATCTTTTTTATTTCTTTCCTTCTCCTAACTTTGGGGTTCTTTTGTTCTTCTTTCTCTAATTGTTTTATGTGTAAAATTAGGTTGTTTATTTGAGATGTTTCTTGAGGTAAGATTTTATTGCTATAAACTTCCCTCTTAGAACTGCTTTTGCTGCATCCCATAGATTTTGGGTCATCGTGTTTTCATTGTCATTTGTTTCTAAGTGTTTTTTGATTTCCTCTTTGATTTCTTAAGTGATCTCTTGGTTATTTAGTAGTGTGTTGTTTAGCCTCCATGTGTTTGTATTTTTTACAGATTTTTTCCTGTTATTTATATCTATTCTCAGAGCATTGTGGTCGGAATAGATACCTGATATGATTTCAATTTTCTTACGTTTGCCAAGGCTTGATTTGTGACCCAAGGTATTACCTATCCTGGAGAATACTAGCTGTGGTGCACTGGCCCCCTTCAGGCTGTCTTCATGCAGCCAACCCCAGTCTTCTCCCTGTGTTCTGACCTCTGAAGTCCGAGCCTCAGCTCCCAGCCCCCACCCACCCCAGTGGGTGAGCAGACAAGCCTCTCTGGCTGGTGAGTGCTGGTTGGCTCCAATCCTCTGTGCAGGGATCTCTGTGCTTTGCCCTCTGCACCCTTGTTCCTGTGCTCTCCTCTGTGGCTCTGAGCTTCACCCCCCACCACCCAACGTCTCCTTCAGTAAAAGGGCTTCCTGGTGTGTGGAAACTTTTCCTCCTTCACAGCTCTCTCCCAGAGGTGCAGGTCCTGTCCCTAGTCTTTAGTCTGTTTTTTCTTTTTTCTTTTGCCCTACCCAGGTATGTGGAGATTTTCTTGCCTTTTGGGATGTCTGAGGTCTTCTGCCTGCATTTAGTAGGTGCTCTGTTGGAGTTGTTCCACATGAAGAAGTATTTCTGATGTATTTGTGGGGAGGATGGTAATCTCCACGTTTTACTCCTCTGCCATCTTGAAGGTCTCCTCCCACTCTCATCTTTTGAGTTGTGTGAGTTATTTTTATATTTTGGATATTAACCCCTTATTGATACATCATTTGCAAATATCTTCTCCCATGCAGTGGGAAGATTTTTTGTTTTGTTGATACTTTCCTTTGCTGTACATGAGCTTTTCAGTTTGATGTAGTCCCATTTGTCTATTTTTTCTTTTGTTTCCTTTGCCTAAGGAGACGTATGCAGAAAATATTGCTAAGATCCATGTCAAAGAGCTTACTGCCTGTTTTTTTCTAAAAATTTTCTAGTTTGGGATCTTACATTTAAGTCTCTAATCCATTTTGAGTTTATTTTTATATATGGTGTGAGAAAGTAGTCCAGTTTGAGTCTTCTGCATGTAGCTGTCCAGTTTTCCCAACAGCACTTATTGAAGAGGCTGTCTTTTCCCCATTTTAATTCTTGCCTCCTTTGTCCTAGGTTAATTGACCATGTAAGTGTGGGTTTATTTCTGGGATCTCTATTTAGTTTCATTGATCTATGTGTCTGTTTGGGGGCCAGTGCCATACTGTTTTGATTGCTGTAGCTTTATAGTATAAGTTGAAATCAGCAAGTGTGATACTTCAGTCTTTGTTCTTTTTTATCAAGATTGCTTTGGCTATTCTGGGTTGCCTGTGGTTCCATATAAATTTTAGGACTATTGGTTCTAGTTCTGTGAAAAATGTCATCAGTATTTTGATAGGGATTGCATTGAATCTATAGATTGCCTTGGGTAGTATGGTCATTTTAACAATATTACTTCCTCCAGTTCGTGAGCATGTTATATCTTTCCATCTGTTTGTATCATTTTCAATTTCTTTCATCAGTGTGTTTTACTTTTCTGAGTACAGATTTTTTACCTCCTTGGTTAGATTTATTCATAGGTATTTTATACATTTTGATGCAATTGTAATAGGATTGTTTTCTTAATTTTTATTTCTGATAGTTTGTTGAAACAAAAACAGATTTAGGTATATTAATTTTGTATCCTGCAACTTTATTGAATTCATTGATGACTTCTAATATTTTTTGGTGGTGTCTTTAGGATTTTCTATGTATAGTATCATGTCGTCTACAAACAGTGATGATTTTTTTACTTTTTCCTTTCCAATTTGGGTTCCTTTTGTTTCTTTTTCTTGTCTTGTTGCTGTGGCTAGGACTTCCAATACTATGATGAATAAAAGTGGTGGGAGTTACCATCTTTGTCTTGTTTCAGATCTACAAACAGTGATGATTTTTTTACTTTTTCCTTTCCAATTTGGGTTCCTTTTGTTTCTTTTTCTTGTCTTGTTGCTGTGGCTAGGACTTCCAATACTATGATGAATAAAAGTGGTGGGAGTTACCATCCTTGTCTTGTTTCAGATCTCAGAGGAAATGTTTTCAGCTTTTCACCATTGAGCATGATGTTGGCTGTAGGTTTGCCATATATAGCCTTTATTACATTGAAAGTTTATATCTGTATACCCACTTTGTTAAGAATTTTTATTATAAATGGATGTTGAATTTTATCAAAACCTTTTTCTGGATCTATTGAGATGATTATATGATTTTTGTTCTTCAGTTGTTAATGTGGTGTATCACATTGATTTATTTGTGAATATTGAAATATTCTTGCATCACTGACATTTATCAAACTTCATCATGGTGTATGATCCTTTTAATGTATTGTTGAATTTATTTGCTAAAATTTTGTTGAGAATTTTTGCATCAATATTCATCAGTTATATTGGCTTGTAATTTTTTTTCATTGTGTGTTTGTCTGGTGTTTGTATCAGAATGATGCTGGCTTGGTAGAATGAATTTGGAAGCATAACTTCCTCTTCAACTTTTTGGTATAGTTTAAGAAGGATACACATTAACTCTTCTTTAAATGTTTGGTAGAATTCACCTATGAATTAATCTCATTTTACACTTTTTTTTAGGATTTTTTTGACTACTGATTCAATTTCATTATTAGTAAACAATCTGTTTATGTTTTCTGTTTCTTCCCAATTCTGTCTTGGAAGAGTGTACATTTCTAGGAATTTATCCATTTCTTCTAGACTGTCCTATGTTGACACATTTTTTTTTTTTGTAGTAATCTCTTGTGATCTTTTGTAGTAATCTCTTGTGATCTTTTGTATATCTGTGGTGTTGTAACTTCTCCTCTTTCATTTCTGATTTTATTTATTTGGGCCCTCTCTCTTCTTTTTCCTTGATGAGTCTGGCTAATGGTTTATCAATTTTGATTGTCTTCAAAGAACCAACTCTTGAACCAGTTTCATTGATCTTTTCTATTTTTTTGTCTCTATTTCATTTGTTTCTGTTCCAATCTTTATTATTTCTTTTCTTTTATTAACAATGGATTTTGTTTGTTCTTTATTTTCTAATTACTTTAGTTGTAAGGTTAGACTGCTTATTTGAGATGTTTCTTGTTTCCTGTGGTAGGCTTTTATCATTATAATCTTTCCTCCCAGGACAGCTTTGTTGCATCCCATATCTTTTGAATCATTGTGTTTTCATTTTGTTTTGTCTCCAAGTATTTTTTTATTTCTTCTTCAACTTTTTCAGTGATCCATTCGTTGTGTGGTAGCATATTGCTTAGCCTGTACATGTTTGTATTTTTTGTAGTTTCTTTTCTTGTCCTTGATGTAGTCTCATACAGTGGTGGTTGGAAAAGATGCTTTATATGATTTCAGTCTTCTTAAATTTATTAGGACTTGTTGTGTGGCCTAGGATGTGATCTATCCTGGAGAATGTTGCAAGTGCTTTTGAAAAGAATGTCCATTCTGCTACTTTTGGATGGAATGTTCTGTAGATATCTATTAGGTCCACTGACCTATTGTGTCACTTAAGACCACATTGCCTGAGAGGTGGAGTCAAGATGGTGGTATGGGAAGACGTGGAGTTAGCATCTCCCCAGAACTGGGGCAACTGCCAGACGCTGGTGGGGAACTCTGATGCCCAAGGAGATGGGAGAAACCCCAAAGTGAACTGGTAGCACATAGGGGGACTGAGGGGGGGAAAGTGGAGGACAGACAAGATTGGCACCCCTGAGCCCAGGGAGATCAGGAGAGGCAGGGGGGAGGGACTCTCCAAGAAGACCGGAAGAGGAGCGGAGGGCGATTGCCTGGCCCACACTGGCCAGGGAGCCTGCTGAGCTCCCAAGACAGTGGCTCCCTTCCAAAGCCCCATCCAGGCCACGTGGGTCCTGGGGGCATAGGAGGGAAGCTGGGGAGATCAGGAGAGGCAGGGGGGAGGACCCATCCAGGAGGAGCAGGAGAGGAGCCGAGGGCGATTGCTCTGCCCACTTGGGTATAGGAGCCTACTAAGCTCCCAGGCTGGCCCCCTGCCCTCCAGAGCCCCCTCCAGGCTGCATAGGTCCTTGCAGGCATAGGAGGTAGGTTGGGGAGATCAGGAGAGGCAGGTGGGAGGGACCTTCCCAGATAAGAGGAGCAGGAGAGGAGAGAAGAGCATTTACCCCACTCACTTGAGCCCAGGAAGCCTTCTATATTCCCAAGTGAGGTCCCCTGCCCTCTGAGACCAGGGGTTGGGGGCACACCTGGGCCCCTTCTGTTCCTTGAGCCTAAGCCCCACCCTCCACAGCCCCCAGGGCCTTTTCCAGCCCTGTGAGTTCTGAGCATTGGCTCCGCCCACTGCCCAAACATCACCCTTGCTTAGGCCCCACCATCCACAACCAAGGCCTTTACCCCCTTTTTTTTTTCTTTTCCCTCCTCCTCTTTTTTTACTGTTGTGGTACTGATGTACCTTCCATTTGATGATTCATCTTATTTTTATTTTTATATTCTTCCTAACATATCTGTAAGTTTCCTAGTCTAATTTTATTTTTTACTTTGTTATTGTTCTTTTTTCTTTTTTTTCTTTTTTGCTGCCTGAGATGGCTTGTGAGATGTTAGTTCATGAACCTGGGGTCGGGCTGAAGCTCCTGTAGTGGGAGATACAAGTCCGAACCACTGGACTAACAGAGGACCTCAGACCCCAGGGAATATTCATCGGAGTGAGGTCTCACAGAGTTCCTTATCTCAGCACCAAGACTCAGCTCTACCCAATAGGCTACAAAACTCATATGTTGGAGGCCTCAGGCCAAACAACCAGTAAAACAGGAACACAATCCCAATCATAAAAAAAGAAAAAAATAATGACATGGCAAAAAGAAAATCTCACTGATGAAGGAGCAAGGTAAAAACCTACAAGACCAAATAAATGAAGAGGGAATAGGCAATCTACCTGAGAAAGAATTCAGAGTAATGATAGTAAAGATGATCCAGAATCTCAGAAATAGAATGGAGGCATGGATTGAGCAAATACAAGAAATGTTTAACAAACATCTAGAAGAAGTAAAGAACAAACAGAGGTGAACAACACAATAACTGAAATGAAATTCAATAGAATGAATCAATAACAGAATAACAGAGGCAGAAGAATGAATAAGTGAGCTGGAAGGCAAAATGGTGGAAATAACTGCCGAGGAGCAGAATAAAGAAAAAAGAATGAAAAGAATTGAAGACAACCTCAAAGACCTCTGAAACAACACTAAATGCACCAACAGCCAAATTTTAGGGCTCCCAGAAGAAGAAGATAAAAAGAAAGGGTCTGAGAAAATATTTGAAGATATTACAGTCAAAAACTTCCCTAACATGGGAAAGGAAACAGTCACCCAAGCCCAGGAAGCACAGAGTCCCATACAGGATAAACCCCAGGAGGAACACACCAAGACACATATTAATCAAGCTAACAAAAATTAAATTCAGAGAAAAAATATTAAAAGCAGCAAGGGAAAAACAAAAAATAACATACAAAGGAATCCCCATAAGGTTATCAGCTGATTTTTCAGTACAAACTCTTCAAGCAATAAGGGAGTGGCAGGATATACTTAAAGTGATGAAAGAGAAAAACCTATAATCAAAATTACTCTACCCAGCAAAGATCTCATTCATATTTGATGGAGAAGACAAAAGATTTTCAGACAAGCAAAAACTAAGAGAATTCTGCATGACCAAACCAGCTTTACAACAAAAGCTAAAGAAACTTCTCTAAGTGGGAAACACAAGAGAAGAAAAGATCCACAAAAACAAACCCAAAACAATTAAGAAAATAGTAATAGGAACATACATATTGATAATAAACTTGAATGTAAATGGATTAAATGCCCCAACCAAAAGACCCAGACTGACTGCACGGATACAAAAACAAGAGCCATATATATGTTTCTACAAGAGACCCACTTCAGACCTAGGGACACACACAGACTGAAAGTGAAGGGATGGAGAAAGATGTTCCATGCAAATGGAAATCACAAGAAAGCTGGAGTAGCAATACTTGTATCAGACAAAATAGACTTTAAAGTAAAGACTTTTACAAGAGATAAGGAGGGGCACTACATAATAATCAAAGGATCAATCCATGAAGAAGATATAACAATTATAAATGTTTATGCACCCAACATAGGAACACCTCAGTACATAAGGCAAATGCTAACAACCATGAAAGGAGAAATCGACAATAACACAATAATAGTAGAGTACTTTAACACCCCACTTACACCAATGGACAGATCATCCAAACCGAAAATCTATTCTCCAGGATAGATCACATCTTGGGACACAAATCAAGCCTAGGAAAATTTAAGAAAATTGAAATCATATGAAGCATCATTTCTGACCACAACACTATGAGACTAGAAATCAATTACAGGAAAAAAACTGTAAAAAACACAAATACATGGAGGCTAAATGGTGTGCTACTAAATAACCAAGAAATCACTAAAGAAATCAATGAAGAAATTAAAAAATACATAGAAACAAATGACAATGAAAACATGACCACTCAAAACCTATGGGACACAGCAAAAGCAGTTCTAAGGTGGAAGTTACTAGCAATACAATCTCACCTCAAGAAACAAGAAAAATCTCAAATAAACAATCTAACCTTACACTTAAAACCACTAGAGAAAGATGAACAAAGAAAGCCCTAAGTCAGTAGAAGGAAAGAAATCATAAATATCAGAGCAGAAATAAATGAAATAGAAATGAAGAAGACAATAGCAAAGATCAATAAAATTAAAAGCTGGTTCTTTGAGAACATAAACAAAATTGATAAACCCTTAGCAAGACTCATCAAGAAAAAAAGGGAAAGGATGCAAATCAATAAAATTAGAAATGAAAAAGGAGAAATCACAACTGACACTGCAGAAATACAAAAGATTTTAAGAGACTACTACAAACAACTATATGCCAATAAAATGGACAACCACAAAGAGATGGACAAATTCTTGGAAAGGTACAATTTTCCAAGACTGAATGAGGAAGAATTAGAAAATATAAACAGACCTATCACAAGTAATGAAATTGAAACTGTAATTAAAAATCTTCCAACAGGGCTTCCCTGGTGGTGCAGTGGTTGAGGGTCCGCCTGCCGATGCAGGGGACACAGGTTCGTGCCCCGGTCCGGGAAGATCCCACATGCCGCGAAGCGGCTAGGCCCATGAGCCATGGCCGCTGAGCCTGCACGTCCGGAGCCTGTGCTCCACAACGGGAGAGGCCGCAACAGTGAGAGGCCCGCGTACCGCAAAAAAAAAAAAAAAAAAAAAAAAAAAAAAAAAAAAAAAAAAAAAAAATCTTCCAACAAACAAAAATCCAGGACAAGATGGCTTCACAGGTGAATTCTATCAAAGATTCAGAGAAGAGCTAACACTGATCCTTCTCAAAATCTTCCAAAAAATTGCAGATGGAGAAACACTCCCTAATTCATTCTACAAAGTTACCATCACCCTGATACCAAAACCAGAAAAAGGTATGACAAAAAATGAAAACTATAGACCAATATCACTGATGAACATATATGCAAAAATCCTGAACAAAATATTAGCAAACAGAATCCAACAGCACATTAAAAGGGTCATACACCATGATCAAGTGGGATTTATCCAGGGATGCAAGGATTCCTGAATATACACAAATCAATCAATGTGCCACGCCACATTAACAAATTAAGGAATAAAAACCATATGATCATCTCAATAGATGCAGAAAAACTTTTGACAAAATTCAACACCGATTTATGATAAAAACTCTCCAGAAAATGGACATAGAAGCAACCTACCTCAATATAATAAAGTCCATATATGACAAACCCACAGCAAGCATCATACTCAATGGTGAAAAAACTGAAAGCATTTTCACTAAGATCAGGAACAAGACAAGGATGTCCACTCTTGCCACTCTTATTTAACATAGTTTTGGAAGTCCTAGCCACAACAATCAGAAAAGTAAAAGAAATAAAAGTAATACAAATTGGAAAAGAAGTAAAACTGTCACTGTTTGCCGATGACATGATACTATACATAGAAAATCCTAAAGATGCCACCAGAAAACTAATAGAACTAATCAATGAATTTGGTAAGGTTTCAGGGTACAAAATTAATGCACAGAAATCTCTGGCATTCCTATACACCACCAACAAAAAATCAGAAAGAGAAATTAAGGAAACACTCCCATTTACCAATGCAACAAAAAGAATACAATATCTAGGAATAAACCTACCTAAGGAGGAGAAAGACTTGTACTCTGAAAACTATAAAACACTGATGAAAATAATCAAAGATGACATAAGTAGGTGGAGAAATATGCCATGTTCTTAGATTGGAAGAACAAATATTGTGAAAATGACTATACTACCCAAAGCCATCTACAGATTCAATGAAATCCCTATCAAACTACCAATGGCATTTTTCACAGAATTAGAATAAAATAAATTTGCAGTTCACATGGAAACACAAAAGACCCTGAATAGCTAAAGCAATCTTGAGAAACAAAAACGGAATTGGAGGAATCAGGTTCCCTGACTTCAAACTATACCACAAAGCTACAGTAATCAAGACAGTATGGTACTGGCAGAAAAACAGAAATCTAGATCAATGGTACAGGATTGACTTCCCAGAGATAAACTCATGCACATATGGGCACCTATTTTATGACAAAGGAGGCAGAACATATGATGGAGAAAAGACAGCCTCTTCAATAAGTGGTGCTGGGAAAACTGGACAGCTACATGTAAAAAAATGAAATTAGAACACTACCTAGTGGGAAGCAGCCGCATAGCACAGGGAGATCAGCTTGGTGCTTTGTGACCACCTAGTGGGGTGGGATAGAGAGGGAGGGAGATGCAAAAGGGAAGAGATATAGGGATATATGAATATGTATAACTGATTCACGTTGTTATAAAGCAGAAACTAACACACCATTGTAAAGCAATTATGCTCCAATAAAGACGTTTAAAAAAAAGAGAGAACACTACCTAATACCACACACGAAAATAAATTCCAAATGGATTAAAGACTTAAATGTGAGACCAGTCACTAAAAATGCTTCGAGCAAAACATAGGAAAAACACTGTTTGCCTTAAACCATAGCAAGATATTTTTTGACCCACCTCCTAGAGTAACAGAAATAAAGACAAAAAATAAACAAATGGGACTTAATTAAACTTAAAAGCTTTTGCACAGCAAAGAAAACCATAAACAAGATGAAAAGACATCCCTCAGAATGGGAGAAGATATTTGCAAATGAAACAGCAAAGGATTAATCTCCAAAATATACAAAAAGCTCATGGAGCTCAATATCAAAAAAACCAAACAATCCAGTTAAAAAATGGAAGATCTAAATACACATTTCACCAAGGAAGACATACAGATGGCCACGAGACACATGAAAAGATGCCCAACATCACTAATTATTAGAGAAATGAAAATCAAAACTACAATGAGGTATCACCTCACGCCAGTCAGAATGGCCATTATTAAATAATCTAAAAACTATAAATGCTGGAAAGGGTGTGGTGAAAAGGGAACCCCCCTGCACGGTTAGTGAGAATGTAAATTAATACAACCACTATGGAAAACAGTATGGAGGTTCCTTAAAAAACTAAAAATAGAACTACCATATGACCCAGCAATCCCAGTACTGGGCATATACCCTGAGAAAACCATAATTCAAAAAGTGACATGTACCACAATGTTCATTGCAGCACTGTTTACAATAGCCAGAATGTGGAACCAACCCAAATGTCCATCGACAGATGAATAGATAAAGAAGATACGGCACATATATACAATGGAATATTACTCAGCCATAGAAAGAAATGAAATTGAGTTATTTGTAGTGAGGTTGATGGACCTAGAGTCTGTCATACAGAGTGAAGTAGTCATATAGAGAACAACAAATACCGTATGCTAATGCATATATATGGAATCTAAAAAAAAATGGTACTGATGAGGTGAGTCTTTTGTAGGCAACATATATATGAGTCTTGATTTTTAAATCCATTTAACCACTCTATGTCTTTTGGTTGGAGCATTTAGTCCATTTAAAGTTAAAGCAATTATTAACAGGTATGTACTTATGCCATTTTGTTCATTGTTTTGGAGTTGTTTTGTAGTTCTTTTTTCTTTCTTCTTCATTTGCTTTCTTCCCTGTGATTTGATGACTATCTTTAGTGTTATGTTTGCATTTAATTTTCATTTTGTTTGTATCTGTTATACATTTTTGGTTTGTTGTTATGAACCTTTATACATTATTGTTTTAAGTTGATAATCTCTTAAGTTTGAATGCATTTTTACTCGCCCCACCACATTTAATATTTCTGATATCACATTTTATGTTTTTGTTTTGTGCATCCCTTAACTACTTATTGTGGATAGAGATGATTTTACTACTTTTGTGTTTTAACCTTTCTAAGTGGTTTATACATGGTTGATCTACCATGTTTACTACATGTTTGCTTTTACCCCTTAGATTTTTCCTTTCATAATTTTCATATTTTCTAGTCATGGCCTTTTTTTAAAAAAATTTTTAATGCTTAAAGAAGTCCCTTTAACATTTTTTGTAAAGCCAGTTTAGTGCTACTGAACTCTTTTAGCTTTTGCTTGTCTGTGAAACTCTTTATCTCTCCTTCAAATCTTAATGATAGCATTGCCAAGTAGAGTATTCTCGATTGTAGGTTTTCCCCTTCATCATTTTAAATTTATCATACCACTCACTTCTGTCCTGCCAATTTTCTGATGGAAAGTCAGCTAAGTATCTTATGGGAGTTCTATGTTCTTACCTAGTTGCTTTTCTCTTGATGGTTTTAAGATTCTCTCTTTATTTTTAATTTTTGACATTTTAATTGTAATGTGTCTTGGTGTGGACGTCTTTGGTTTCCTCTTGTTTGGGACTCTCTGTGCTTCCTGAACCTGAATTTCTCTTTCCTTTCCCAGATTGGGAAGTTTCCAGCTATTATTTCTTCAAATAATTTATCTGTCCCTTTCTATCTATGTTTTTCTTCTGTGACCTCTATAATGGGGATGTTAGCATGCTCGATGTTGTCCCAGAGGTCTCTTAAACTATCTTTGTTTAAAATTCTTATTTCTTTTTTCTGTTCAGCTCAGGTGATTTCCGCTACCATGTTTTCCAGTTTTCTGTGTTTCTCTGTATCACCCAATTTACTCCTGATTCTTTCTAGTGTATTTTTATTTCAGTTATTATACTCTTTAGTTCCTTTAAGTTCTTCTTTATAATTTCTAACTCTTTGTTAAACTTCTCTCTGTATTCATCCATTCTTCTCATGAGTTCATTGAGCATCTTTATAATCATTACCTTGAACTCTTTATCAGATAGATTTCTTGTCTCCATTCCACTTAGTTCTTCTTCTGGGGTTTTGTCTTATTCCTTAATTTGAAACATATTTCTCTCTCCCACCACATTTAGTCTAATTCTCTCTGTTTATACCTATGTAATAGGTAGGTCAGTTACATTTCCTGATTTTGGAGAAGTGGCCTTATGTAGAAGACATTCTATAGAGCTCAGCAGCACACTCGTCTCCGGTTACCAGAGCTATATGCTCCAGGGCTGCCCCCCTCTGGGGGGCCCTTGTTGTTGTGTGGCTGACCACTATGGGCCTGCTGGTATGTAGGGCTGGCCCCTGGTCTGGTTAGTTGCTAGGCCTTGCCTTGTGCAATGGCTGCTGGCCTGCTGGTGGGTTGGCCTGAGTCTCTGTGGGGCTGGCTGCTTGGCCTGGGGCTTCCAGTGCCTGGTTCCAGCCCACTAGTTTGAAAGGCTGGGTCCCTGCATGACTGCCTACTCTGCCTGGAGGGGTCCCAGGACTGATGCCTGTTCACTGGTGGGTGGGTAAGCTCCTGGTGCTACTAGGCTAGAGAAGGAACTCCAAAATGATGCTTGACAGCACTAGAATGTCCTCATGGTAGAACAACCTTCCCAAATTGGCTACCACCAGTATCTCTATTCCCAGGGTGTATCCCAGTGGCCTCTTGCCTCTCCAGGAGGGTCTCCAAGATCTGCAAGTGGGTCTGGCCCAGGTTCCTTTCCAATTATTGCCTCTGAACTTGGACTTGGAACATGAGAGATTTTGCATGCACACTTTAAGTGCAGAGTCTCTGTTTCTAGAGCCCTCTGACTCTCCCACACCTAGGCCCTGCTGGCTTTCAGAACCAGACGTTTTGGGGGCTTGTCTTCCCAGTGCAGGACCTCTAAGCTGGAGAGCCTAATGTGGAGCTCAGACTCCTTGCCCCTTGGGGAGAAACTTTGTGATTGTGATTATTTTCCCTTTTGTGAGTTAGCTATCTTGGAGTGTGGGTCTTGACCATTCTGCATCTCTGCCCCTCCTACCCATCTCACTGTGGTTCCTTCTTTATATCTTTAATTGTAGAAAATCTTTTCTGCTAGTCTTCAGTTCATTATTATACATAGTTGAAATTTTTGTGTGGCTATGGGAGATGGTGAGCTCAGGGTCTTCCTACTCTGCCATTTTGCCCACACCCTTCCAGGAAAAGTTTTAAATGTTCATGAATTTTGTTGTGGTTAGTGCTTTTGCATTTTGTCTATGAACTCTGTCTATATCAAGGTCACAAAGATAATCTCCTATGTTTTCTTCTAGAAGTTCTGTAGTTTCTAATTTGATCTTTCTCAAATTAATTTTGGGTATGATGTAAGAGAGAGAAGTAGAGGTTGTGTGCATGTGGTATTTAAAAATATGATTATCCAATTGTGTCAAAGACCTTCCACATTTAAATTGCATTGATATATTTGATAAAAATCAATTGATTATATATATGTATATATAGATACAAATGTATATTTATACATATATATGTATATCTATATATACATATATATGTGTATCTATATATAGGCTTATTTTTAGGTTCTTTAATTTGTTACATTGATCTATTTGTCATCTTTACGCCGGTTGAATACTGTCTTCATTACTCTTTATAAAGTAAGTTTTGAAATCCTGTAGATAAGCCTTCCAATTTTGTTCATTTTCAAGATTGTTTTGGCTTTTCTAAGTCCTTTTTATTTCCATAAAATTTTAGAATTAGCTTCCCATTTTCTAAAAATATAAAAAAATTTAAAAGACCTTCTTGGATTTTAATTCAGATGGCATTGAGCCTATAAATCAGTTAAGGACACTAGAATTAATCTTTTAATACATAATCTCAACTCTTTCAATCCATGAGCATGGGGTATCTTTACCTTTATTTAGGTCTTATTTAACTTTCTCAGAACATTTTAGTATCTTTTCTTCTATAAGTCTCGTACATATTTTGTTAAATTTATCTCTAAACATTTCATATTTTTGTGCTATTTTAAATGGAATAATTTTTAATTTTAAAAAAATGATTGTTGCTAGTATACAGAAATGCAATTAATTTTTGTATTTTTACCTTGTGTATTGTGACCCTCTTAAACTTACTTATCAGTTTTGGAATTTATTTTGTAGATTTCTTTGGATTGTCTATATAAGTCAATCATTTGTGAATTAAAACAGTTATATTCCTTCATTTCCAATATTTATGCCTTTTAAAAATTTTTATTGAGTATTTCACTTGCTAGATCTCCAAAATAACATTGAATAAAAGTGATGACAGTAAACATTATTTTCTTCTCTCTGGTTAGGAAAGGGTTCAGTATTTCACCATTTAGTATGATGTTATTTGTAGTTTTTTTGAAAGATGCCCCTATCAGATTGAGAAAATGTCTTTCTATTCTTAGTTTGATGAGAGTTTTATTTTTATATCATAAATGGATATTGAATTTTATCAAATCCTTTTAAAAAATCTTTTGAGATGATCACATAACTTTCTCCTTTATTCTTTAATGTAATAAGTTACAGTTATTGTTTCTCCCAATAGTGAACTGGTCTTGTTTTCCTAGAATAAATCCCACTTCATCATTTATTATCTTATTACTACTAAATTTTGTTTTTATTGAAATTCAGTATTCCTATCCATTATGTTAGTAGACAACAAACCACAATAATATTATTGATGCTTGTGATATAGTCACCAGTAAAAATGAGATGTTTTCATATTTTATTACAATTAATACAGATATCTTGAATATAGTTTATACTCACTACTGCATGGTATTATATATCATGGTTACTATACTTTCTGCTATATCATATTACTCAATGAGTTAAAGAAGTAGTACCTCTTATTATAATATCATAAATCTATTTTCTTGTATTTGATAACTGTGTTTCAGCACAATGTATTTATTTTATAATAGTCTGTATTTTACTTATACATTTTAAAACATTTTCCTATGAAGGGGTCCCTAGGCTTTATCAGACTGCCAGAGGTGTTTACGGCACCGAAATTTAAGAATCTTTGGACTAGAGCTAAAAAATTCAGTCTTTATCTTAAAACATATAGAACTGGATGGGATCACCTAGAGAGTGTAGACAGAGAGGGTTAGGGAGTGGAGTACACAGCCCCATATATTCTCAATGTTTAAAATTTGATAGAAGTAGAGGATCTTACCAGGGGAAAAATCAAGTGACTGTGATATGAAAGATGTGTAGGAAAAGAGGTTCAGTAACACATCCAATGCTACTGAGAGGCCACAAAAGATGAAAATGGAGAATTGAGACGCTGACCAGGTTAGGTCACTGATGAGTAGCAGGAACAAAAGCACAATTAGAGGAGGTCAAGAAGTGAATGAGAGTCAGGTTAAGTAGAGAAAGGAGCATAGATAACTCTTTTGAGTAGTTTTGCTGCTAAGGGAAGCTGAGAAACAATGGAGCTAGAGAAATGTGGAATCAAGGGAGTCCAGTTTGTTTTTTTAAGACAGGAGACGTTAATTAAGTCATGTTTGTATGTCAATGAGAATGATCCATTAGAAAGGGAGAATTTTATGTAGAAGGGAAAAGATCGAAGGTGTAAGGAGTTCGGAAGAAGGATCATTAGGCAACGAGATGGTTCTTTTTCTACTGGATTTATATTTTTCTATGAAGTATGAGGTAAGATCCTTAGGTATAAGAAGGAAGAGGAGGAGAAATTAAAGATTTGAAGAGAGAAGGTTTGAAATAGATGCCTGAGGGAGTAGAAAGTTAATTTTCAGGATAAGTGATTTATTTAACCATCGGGTCTTATGACACTTGCTAAATAACTCTTATTAGGTATTAGGGCTGTCTTCAGCCACTCTTGTCAAGATAAATGTTATAAATTAGTTTTATAGGCAAAACACAGTCCTGGAATCCTTTCTAGTCTTTCCCATGTTAAGGATTGTGTGACTGTTTAGGGGCGAGCACAGAGGGCAGGACTGTACCACAGCTAATGATAAATAGCCCTCTTCTAATCCTACAAAGTCAGAATCTGTAGGCAAGTGCTTTGTCATCCAGATTATTTAAAGATACTAGAAAGTTTCAAATGCTTAACACTAGTTTAGTTTCACAAGAAATCTTTAAACCGACTTCCATCATACTCCCTTTGTACCACTTACCCATATGTTGGTTACTTAATCCTTTGGCAGAAGTTTCCATTCATATCTGGCTATTTGATATCAGCCAGTTTCAGTGTGTGGATCATCACTCCCATGTAATGGACTGAAATGTCATGAACACTGGCTTTTGGCAGTTCTAAATTAACAAGAAGATGAAAGGAACATTTGATTATTGAGCCAATTTTTTTCTTTTTTTAATGCATCTTGCTTGTTAGAAGTGATGGGAAGGGAAATACTGGAAAAGCACATGACGACTTAATGATGTTTTGGGAAAAAAAGTCAGTCTGTTTTCAGCAGCAGTTCTTCCATGGAATGGCTGATTAGGCTTTGGTTGGTCCCACCTAAGTTTTATTTTTGGAAAACAAAATTAACCTAACAGCTGTGGCTTATTGCACTCAGCAAGGGCATCTACTTTATCAAGGGGCCTGTTATCTCAGGCCCCCATATGCTTCCATCCCTAGTCCATCCTTATGAAATGCAATCTCCTGGTGACAAAGGGGCCTGAGTTTAATGTCATGAGAGAGTTTCCAAAAAAATCGATCACAGGCCTGAAACCTTTGGGAACTGGATTCTAACTCTTTCACTTTATATATTTGCTCTCTCTTCCAATTTCAAGTCACCTACAATTTTTTTTTGTTGGTGGTGTCTGTGTATTTTAGTCACCTATACATTAGGAGATAGTACTGAAGAAATGCCCCAGGACTGCTCCCTCAGTATACTGAGGTCCTTTGCAGCAAGAATCATGAGAGCCTGAGGTCTACCATGGTTTTGACACTATGGCCATGTCTTCCTTTTAGAAAATTTAATAGGTATCATTAGAAATATTTACCTAACAATTATAGTGTATATATGGTTGGTTCTTATTATTCTTGGTAGTTGTGTTCTGTAAAGTTCCAGCAACACTTAATTAGTGAATACTGAATCATTGGTACTAGGAGAAATACAAGGTTCTTTTTCTTTAAAAAAAAATTATTTTATTGACGTATAGTTGGGTTAGTTTCAGGTACACAGCAAGGTGATTCAGTTATACCTATATGTACATTATTTTTTTCATATCCTTTTCCATTGTGGTGTATTACAAGATATTGAATATAGTTCCCTGTGCTATACAGTAAGACCTTGTTGTTTATCCATTCTTATTTTTTTTGAATTTTTGAATTTTATTTATTTTTTTATACAGTTGGTTCTTTTTAGTCATCAATTTTATACACATCAATGTATACATGTCAATCCCAATTGCCCAATTCACCACACCACCACCCTCACTGCCCACTGCTTTCCCCCCTTGGTGTCCATACATTTGTTCTCTACATCTGTGTCTCAATTTCTGCCCTGCAAACCAGTTCATCTGTACAATTTTTCTAGGTTCCACATATATGCATTAATATACGATATTTGTTTTTCTCTTTCTGACTTACTTCACTCTGTATGACAGTCTTTAGATCCAACCATATCTCAACAAATGACCCAATTTTGGTCCTTTTTATGGCTGAGTAATATTCCATTGTATATATGTACCACTACTTCTTTATCCATTCGTCTGTTGATGGACATTTAGGTTGCTTCCATGACCTGGCTATTGTAAATAGCACTGCAATTAACATTGGGGTGCATGTGTGTTTTTGAATTATGGTTTTCTCTGGGTATATGCCCAGTAGTGGGATTGCTTGATCATATGGTAATTCTATTTTTAGTTTTTTAAGGAACCTCCATACTGTTCTCCATAGTGGCTGTATCAATTTACATTCCCACCAACAGTGCAAGAGGGTTCCCTTTTCTCCACACCCTCTCCAGCATTTGTTGTTTGTAGATTTTTTGATGATTCCCATTCTAACTGGTGTGAAGTAATAACTCATTGTAGTTTTGACTTGCGTTTCTCTAATAATTAGTGATGTTGAGCAGCATTTCATGTGCTTCTTGGCCTTCTGTATGCCTTCTTTGGAGAAATGTCAATTTAGGTCTTCTGTCCATTTCTGGATTGGGTTGTTTGTTTTTTAAATATTGAGATGAATGAGCTGTTTATGTATTTTGGAGATTAATTCTTTGTCCGTTGATTTGTTTGCAAATATTTTCTCTCATTCTGAGGGCTGTCTTTTCATTTTGTTTATGGTTTCCTTTGCTGTGCAAAAGCTTATAAATTTCATTAGGTCCCATTTGTTTATTTTTGGTTTTATTTCCATTACTCTAGGAAGTGGATCAAAAAAGATGTTGCTGTGATTTATGTCATAGAGTGTTCTTCCTATGTTTTCCTCTAAGAGTTTTATAGTGTCTGGTCTTATATTTAGGTCTCTAATACATTTTGAGTTTATTTTTGTGTATGGTGTTAGGGAGTGTTCTGGTTTAATTTTTTACATGTAGCTGTCCAGTTTTTCCAGCACCACTTATTGAGGAGACTATCTTTTCTCCATTGTATATCCTTGCCTCCTTTGTTATAGATTATTTGACCATAGGTGTGTGGGTTTATCTCTGGGCTTTCTACCTTTTTCCATTGATCTATATTTCTGTTTTTGTGCCAGTACCATATTTTCTTGATTACTGTAGCTTTGTAGTATAGTCTGAAGCCAGGGAGTCTGATTCCTACAGTTTCAGTTTTTTCCCTCAAGATTGCTTTGGCTATTCGGGATCTTTTGTGTCTCCATACAAATTTTAAGATTTTTTCTTCTAGTTCTGTACAAAATGCCATTGGTAATTTGATAGGGATTGCATTGAATCTGTAGATTGCTTTGGGTAGGATAGCCATTTTCACAATATTGATTCTTCCAATCCAGGAACATGGTATATCTCTCCATCTGTTGGTATCATCTTTAATTTCTTTCATCAGTGTCTTATAGTTTTCTGCATACAGGTATTTTGTCTCCCTAGGTAGGTTTATTCCTAGGTATTTTATTATTTTTGTTGCAGTGGTAAATGGTGGTGTTTCCTTAATTTCTCTTTCAGATTTTTCATCATTAGTATATAGAAATGCAAGAGATTTCTGTGCATTAATTTTGTATCCTGCTATGTTACCAAATTCATTGATTAACTCTAGTAGTTTTCTGGTGGCAACTTTAGGATTCTCTATGTATAGTATCATGTCATCTGCAAACAGTGACAGTTTTTCTTCTTCTTTTCCAATTTGTATTCGTTTTATTTCTTTTTCTTCCTTGATTGCCATGGCTAGGACTTCCTAAACTATGTTGAATAATAGTTGTGAGAGTGGACATCCTTGTCTTTTTTGTGATCTTAGAGGAAACGGTTTCAGTTTTTCACCATTGAGAATGATGTTTGCTGTGGGTTTGTCGTATATGGCCTTTATTATTTGAGGTAGGTTCCCTCTATGCCCACTCTCTGGAGTGTTTTTTTCATAAATCGGTGTTGAATTTTGTCAAAAGCTTTTTCTGCATCTATTGAGATGATCATATGGTTTTTATTCTTCAATTTGTTAATGTGGTGAATCACACTATTGATTTGCGTATATTGAAGAATCCTTGCATCCCTGGGATAAATCCCACTTGATCATGGTGTATGATCCTTTTAATATGTTGTTGGTTTCTGTTTGCTAGTGTTATGTTGAGGAGTTTTGCATCTATATTCAACAGTGATATTGGTCTGTAATTTTCTTTTTTTGTAGTATCTTTTTCTGGTTTTGGTATCAGGGTGATGGTGGCCTCATAGAATGATTTTGGGAGTGTTCCTTCCTCTGAAATATTTTGGAAGCATTTGAGAAGGATGGGTGTTAGCTCTTCTCTAAATGTTTTATAAAATTCACCTGTGAAGCCATCTGGTCCTGGACTTTTGTTTGTTGGAAGATTTTTAATCACAGTTTCAATTACATTACTTGTGATTGGTCTGTTCGTATTTTCTATTTCTTCCTGGTTCAGTCTTGGAAGGTTATACCTTCCTAAGAATTTGTCCATTTCTTCCAGGTTGTCCATTTTATTGGCATAGAGTTGCATGTAGTAGTCTCTTAGGATGTTTTGTATTTCTGCAGTGTCTGCTGTAACTTCTCCTTTTTCATATCTAATTTTATTTATTTGAGTCCTCTCCCTCTTTTTTTTTTGATGAGTCTGGCTAATGGTTTATCAATTTTGTTTATTTTCTCAAAGAACCAGCTTTTAGTTTTATTGATCTTTGCTATTTTTTATTTGTTTCTATTTCATTTATTTCTGTTCTCATCTTTATGATTTCTTTCCTCTGCTAACTTTGGGTTTTGTTTGTTCTTCTTTCTCTAGTTCCTTTAGGTATAAGGTTAGATTGTTTATTTGAGATTTTTCTTGCTTCTTGAGGTAGGATTGTGTAGCTATAAACTTCCCTGTTAGAACTGCTTTTGCTGCATCCCATAGGTTTTGGATTGTCATCTTTTCATTGTCATTTGTCTGTAGGTATTTTTTGATTTCCTCTTTGATTTCTTCAGTGATCTCTTGGTTATTTAGTAACGTATTTTTTAGCCTCCATGTGTTTGTGTTTCTTACATTCTTTTCCCTTTAATTCATTTCTAATCTCATAGCGTTGTGGTAAGAAAACATGCTTGATATGATTTCAATTTTCTTAAATTTACTGAGGCTTGATTTGTGACCCAGGATGTGATCTATCTCAGAGAATGTTCCACGCACACTTGAGAAGAAAGTGTAATCTGCTGTTTTTGGATGGAATGTCCTATAAATATCAATTAACTCTATCTGGTCCATGGTGTCATATAAAGCTTGTGTTTCCTTCTTAAGTTTCTGTTTGGATGATCTGTCCATTGGTGTAAGTGAGGTGTTAATGTCCCCCATTATTACTGTGTTAATGTCAATTTCCTCTTTTATAGCTGTTAACAGTTGCCTTATGTATTGAGGTGCTCCTTTTTGGGTGTATATATATTTATAATTGTTGTATCTTCTTCTTGGATTGATCCATTGATCACTATGTAGTGTCCTTCATTATCTCTTGTAACATTCTTTATTTTAAAGTCTATTTTATCTGATATGAGTATTGCTACTCCAGCTTTCTTTTGATTTCCATTTGTATGGAATATCTTTTTCCATCCCCTCACCTTCAGTCTGTATCTGTCCCTAGGTCTGAAGTGGGTCTCCTGTAGACAGCATATATATGGGTCTTGTTTTTGTATCCATTCAACGAGCCTGTGTCTTTTGGTTGGAGCATTTAAATCATTCATGTTTAAGGTAATTATTGATATGTATATTCTTATTACCATTTTCTTAATTGTTTTGGGTTTGTTTTTGCAGGCCTTTTCTTCTCTTGTGTTTCCCACTTAGAGAAGTTCCTTTAGCATTTGTTGTAGAGCTGGTTTGGTGGTGCTGAATTCTCTTAGCTTTTGCTTGTCTGTAAAGCTTTTGATTTCTCCATTGAATCTGAATGAGATCCTTGCTGGGTAGAGTAATCTTGGTTGTAGATTATTCCCTTTCATCACTTTACGTATATCATGCCACTCCCTTCTGGCTTGTAGAGTTTCTGCTGAGAAATCAGCTGTTAACCTTATGGGAGTTCCCTTCTATGTTATTTGTTGTTTATCCCTTGCTGCTTTCAATAATTTTTCTTTGTCTTTAATTTTTGCCAGTTTGATTACTATGTGTCTCAGTGTGTTTCTCCTTGTGTTTATCCTGTATGGGACTCTCTGCACTTCCTGGACTTGGGTGCCTGTTTCTTTTTCCATGTTAGGGAATTTTTCAACTATAATCTCTTCAAATATTTTCTCAGGTCCTTTCTCTCTCTCTTCTCTTTCTGGGACCCCTATAATTCAAATGTTGTTGCATTTAATGTTGTCCCAGAGGTCTCTTAGGCTGTCTTCATTTCTTTTCATTCTTTTTTCTTTATTCTATTCCACAGCAGTGAATTCCAGCATTCTGTTTCTCCAGGTCACTTATCCATTCTTCTGCTTCAGTTATTCTGCTATTGATTCTTTTTAGTGTAGTTTTCATTTCAGTTATTATATTGTTCATCTCTGTTTGTTTGTTCTTTAATTATTCTAGGTCTTTGTTCAACATTTCTTGCATCTTCTCGATCTTTGCCTCCATTCTTTTTCCAGGGTCCTGGATCATCTTCACTATCATTATTCTGATTCTTTTCCTGAAATGTTGCCTATCTCTGCTTCATTTAGTTGTTTTTCTGAGGTTTTATCTTGTTCCTTCATCTGGTACATAGCCCTCTGCCTTTTAATCTTGTCTATCTTTCTATGAATGTAGTTTTCATTCCACAGGCTGAAGGATTGTAGTTCTTCATGCTTCTGCTGTCAGCTCTCTGGTGGATGAGGCTATCTATGAGGCTTCAATGGTTAAGTTCTGAGAACCTCAGATCATGACATTTTCTTCTACTGATTAATAATACAGAGCCTTGTTTTATGTGTGTTTCTGTTTAAAGATACCTTATTTAATATACACCTTGAACTTAATGGCAAAAGCACTATAACTTTCACCTTAACAAAGCTTATCTTACACACATGTTTTCTCCTTAAAGCACATCACAGCTTTCTTGCCCTTAGGAACACCAGACAACCCTTTAGCACTATGCTTGGAGGCTTGTTTTAGATAGAAAAATCACCACCAAAGAGTACTAAAATGCAAAAATGTGACACTAAGTAGACAGTGAAAAGACAATTAGACTATGGGAGCTGAAATATGAAGGCAGAGTGTCACCTAGTTTGACCTCAATTGGGAGCATACACATTGTGCAATTGAAAGTTTTCACTGCTCTGTTCATGTTCATAAATGGCTGTGAAAGCACCATAGTTATTGATCTCGGCATTACAAGTACATTTTAGTGAGTAGGTGAATTCACAACTGCAGAATCTGCAAATAAGGAGGATGAACTATGTTTTTTTCAAGCAGATATGGAGCATTTACAGATATTGACCACACTTTAGGCAAAACAAAAGCAAAAAACAAAACCCCTCAACTATCAAAGGATCAATATCATACAGATTATATCATGTGTCTACAATGTAATTAAAGTACAAACTAATGTTACCTCCCAAAAACTTATCAAACACTTAGAACTGAATAATAATAAAAATAACATAATTTAAAATGTGTGGGATATAGCTAAAATAAGGGGCATAGAGAATTTTATAGCTTTAAATACTTCATTAAAAAAAAGTGAAATTGGATGTGCTAAGGGTAAATCTTGTGTTAGAAAAGGAACAACAGAGCTAATCTAAAGAAAGTAAAAGTAATAAGATAATAAAAGTAGAGTCTAGAAAAACAGAGCATAAATATATAATAATTTAGATTAATGTAACCAAAAATTAATAAACATGCCTCTGCTGAAACTGATCATGAAGAAAAGGTAAAACAAACAAAATCTGTGGAATAAAAAGTGGTTATAATACAATATAGCAGACTTAGTGAAAGAATAATATATTTACATTTTGCCCATAAAATTTAAACATATACAAAATGACCATATTCCTCAAGGAGAAATAGAAAACCTAAATAGTCCTATAATTAAAAAAAAAATTCTATCAGTAATCAACCACCTCCCTTGATTGAAGACATCTTACCAGATGATTTTATTAGTTCTACAAAACTCTAAAGAACAGATGATTTCAGTTTTATACAAAGCCTTCAAAATAATAGAAAAAAAGAGAAAAATTCCCAAGTCATTTAATAATATTAAATAACCTTGATATCAAATTTGGACAAAGAGAATAAATTAAAAATAAACAAAATGCCAATCCACTTTCTTTCCCCTTTAGAAAACTAGAATGTTACTTACCTTTGTTTACTATGTCTTTTAAGACCTCTTCTCTACTTCTCTTAGAGCTCACTGGTATGAACACAATGATTTTGCTTGCAAGATTTCTGAGTTCCATGGCTTTAATCCCTGGCTGAGGAACTTGAACTGTTTGGGAGCAGCCAGATGATTTCTTAGAATCTCTGCATCTACCTCGTCCATTTTATTCTATCTTTCTCATCATGGAGATAATTTTCATTGAAAGGGCAGAAGTAAAACCGAAATTAAGCTCTATTTTCTCTTTGTTATCCATGAACATTACACTATCTTTCTTAAGTTAATATCTAAAATTAATATTATTAATAACCCATAACTTAATAGATTCCAAAGTGTGATCACATACTTGGCCTGGAATTACTGCAATTTAGCAAAGGAATATCCTGGATAAAATTTGAACCCAGGGCTTCCCTGGTGGCGCAGTGGTTGAGAATCCACCTGCCAATGCAGGGGACACAGGTTCGTGCCCCAGTCCGGGAAGATCCCACATGCTGCGGAGTAGCTGGGCCTGTGAGCCATGGCCGCTGAGCCTGCGCGTCCGGAGCCTGTGCTCTGCAATGGGAGAGGCCACAGCAGTGAGAGGCCCATGTACAAAAAACAAAAACAAAAAACAAAAAACTTGAACCCAAACCAAATAGAATAGATGGTTTCATTCATTTATTCGACAACTATTTATTGATCATCAGTTATATGTCAGGAATTATACTAGGCCCTATGGACACAGAGTTTTGTGTTCCTAACCTGGAGGAGCTCACAATTTAGGAGCTAGGAAGTGGGTGGGATGGGGAAAAACATAACCTGAATGTTAACACAGTAGCTAAAATTTACAGTTGGTTGTATATAAAAAAGGTGATTAATAACTAGGTACTAACATGAAGGGAATTATTTCATGGTGCCAATGGGCTGTGTCCATGTCTGTCCTCTTCCAGAAACCTAGTGAAGCTGTGGAAGGCATGCTCATCAAATCTACAGATAACACAAACCTGGGAGGAAGACTTAGGGCAGAGATGACGCTTAGATTTAAAGCACTCCTAACAAGTCAAAACAATAGGCTTAAAGCAGATAAAATGTAATACAGAAAACAATTATGTATGTAAAATTTTTGATTGCATAGTACAGGAAGGAAAAGACTTGAATAAGCAATACTTCATATGACAAAATCCAGAAGTTTCAGTTGACCGCAAGCTCAGTTTTAACTGGTAAAAAGTTAATGCATTTTATGCTACATTAGTAAAAGTAAAATATGAAGATATGCTTGTGCATGCAGCTAATTTAGCAAATATCAAGCTATATTAAAATTATTTGCTTAGTGTTCCTCCCAATAGATTGTGAAATCCTTGAGTATAGGGTTTGTAAATTGTTTATTTACATATTCCCAAGATGTAGCTCAGTTCTTGGAATATAGTGTATATTCAGGAAACAACTGTCAAATGACTAATGAATAATAATTTTGTGTAGAGGCTGCTCTAAGCTTGTTAATGTAATTAACTCACTTATCCTCTCAATATACCTATTGAGGAAAGTACTATTACTATTTTCATTTTATAGATGAGGAAACTGGGTCCTCAATATGTGGTTTATGAAATAAGGGGCACAGAAAAGCAAAATACACAAAATCTTTCAAAATCTAAATATTGAAAATAGTTTCCAATTTCTCTCTTCAAGACTTTTTAAAAACACAAATAACTTGTCAAAGGTGACACATCTATAAGTGGCAGAGCTGAGAGTTGAACCCCTGAAGTCAAGCTCTTAAGCTTAGGTTCTTATCCACTTTGCTTTACTGTAGTGTTTACATAGCAATATGCTATTGGATTGCATGGCTCAGAGCATCAAAAGGTTCAAATGCCAATGGAGACACTTTTCCTTTGCTTCTTCCCTTTCTTCTTCTCTCCCTCCCTCTCTCTCTTTTCCTTCCTTACACTTTTATAAAAGGAAAAGAAAGGATTTAAATTGGTTTATAAAAATAAATGTAACAAAATGGAAAAAAAGGGAAAAGTTTCAGTGAAGGGAAAATTAAGATAGGTAAATAAGATGGAGTCATAGTAAGGTTAGTACACAGAACACACATATTGAGGTCCTATGTCCATGAAATTCTTTGTGACTGCTAAGTCCATACTTATAGCTCCCTTCTCTCATCTTTGATTGCATTTTTTGTTTACATGATGCATTTGGCATTTTATCATAGACTTCTGATAATTTTATGTATATAATCTGTTTTCCCTATCTGTGAGTTCCACATCCCTGGATTCAACCAACCGTGGGTCAAAAATCACAGATATAAAGTGCTGATCGTACTACGCTATTTTATAAAAGGGGCTTGAGCATCTGTGGATTTTGGTATTCGAGGGGAGTCCTGGAACCAATTCCTGCAGATACTGAGGGACAACTTTACAGCTTTTATCCCCTCAGTAAGGTTGTACACTTACTGAGGTAGGGACCTTGTCATATTATCCTCCATATTCATTTCGCCACTAACATGATGCTAATTTCATAATAGATTCTGTGTAAACACCTATTATATTGAAAGGACTTTCAATTATTGAGGGTTAATCCATATCTACTTCTGACCTTTTCCCAAATCGTTGTTTCTTCTCTTTGTCTTTCTGTCTTCCTGGAACTCCAGGAAGAATTAACCATTCTTCTTCAGTGCTTCTGCAAAGAACAATTTTCTTTATATTGTATTTCTCCTCTAATACATTACCTACTACTTATATGTCTATTGTCCCCTATAGGCTGTGAATTGTTTGTGGACATTATTTATGCTCATATTCCACTATGAGTTCAATTCCTAGTAGAAATTCAGATTCAGTAAATAAACATGGTAAGGAGTAAAGAAGAAAGGGAGAGGGGAAGAATTTTTTTCCTTTTGCCATTTGATTACTGATCATCACCAGAAGGATGTTAGGAGAAAAAACTTAGGTGACAAAACTTTGTATGGTATGGGCATGGGTCACAATACACCCTGTTGTGCATGGTAGGCCTAGCCCAATCCAGTGAAGGATGGATCTGGCATGTACAGAGAGTCCTGTGCCCTGGGACTAGAGATCTGGAGCAGGAATCCTTTATCACACATACAGATGACCTTTACCTAATCTTGGCTTTCCCTCTCTGTACCTTTTACTTGGCCCAGCCTCTCCTAACCTCTCTGTACCACCTTTTCCTGTTCAGACCGATTCCCAGTCTTTCAATAGAAGGAGACCAGTCATGGGGCAACCAAGTTAAAACCTAGTCTCCCATGAAACACTGAAGATGGAGGGGTTTAAAGAGGACATTATGGCGGAAAATCCAGCTCTAATTGGCAAAAATGAGGTAGTTCAATAGGTTATATGCTCCAAATAGTTGTTCCCTCTGGTGATACAGCAACAAAAAGTATTCCTGCTGTGCAGACCTGGAGCTGCTGCTGACTTATCCCTGAGATTGCTCACGTACCTGAGAACACAGTGTAGGAATGAGGGCCTTAGATTAAAATACACAAAAATACAAAACCAGAATATTTATATTATTTTTTTAAAAAGTTAAAATGCACAAGATATGTCATTCGCACACAGCTAGTGCAGTTGGCATCGTGGAGAAAGTGGGTCCCAAGGTATAGTCATCCAAGGGAGCCAATAAATAAAATTGTATTGGCCCAGAATGAAGTGGGAGTGAGCTTAGAAGCAGCAGGTCTGCAGCTGTTCCCTCAACAACCCCTTTTGCCTATCATCACAACCCACTGCTTGGGACAGTTCTCAGCACTCTATCCCAGGAGGGGATTATGAGTAGACAAGATGCTGAAAACCCTGCCTTACCTCTGAGATATTTCCTCCCACAGAAGGTAGTGGCTTGTGGGTTGGGTCCATCAATCCGGTCTCATGCTTAATCTTTTCACTCTAGCATGGGAAATATTATTCCCTATCTTTCTTTATGAGTAAAACAACTTCCCTCTCCAGGCCACTTTCAAAAGCTGGAGATTCTGGGGTTGGAGACTCAGATAAAGCATGTAGGGAGGGTTACCCCACAAAGCCCTCGGGTATATTTGGATAGAGTATAATTGGAGCTCCTTTGCCTCACCCCTTCCCACCAAGAGGGAAGAGGGGGTGACGCTGTGGACCCTGGCCTGAGATATATGGCAGTGCCAGCTGCCCCTACCCACCCTGTCCCCACTTTCTCCACTCTGCCAATTGATGCCTGTTCCTCAAAACTTTCTGATCACAGAAGGATAGCTCCCACCCACTGTGGCTCAATTCTGGGCCTCTGGGAGCATGGCAGGGCTATGGATCTCTTCTTCCTCTTCCAGAAAGTAGGCTGGCCTTCTCTGTGAGCTGGGAGCTTGCTGGGCCTTCAGTGGACAAGAGGTTACGATATGGTTGATGCTCTGGCAGAAGTGGCACTTCTTGGGCTGGGTGGCTGTTTGCATTCTTTGGCATGATGGTCTAGACCTCCACAGTTGTAGCACCTGTCTCCTTTTGATCTGCGTTTCTGCATGTTCTTCCCTTTGGGCCGCCTCTCGCTCCCAATACAGAACACCCCACCAGGCTGGTGACTCGGAGAGATTCAGGCCCTTGGCGGACTTCTTAAAGGTGAACTCCATGGCCTTACCGTCCTTCAGGCTCCGGAAGCCCTCCATGTGCAGCTTACTCTGGTGCACAAAGACATCCACCGGGGGTCGAGTGGACCCCCGCGCGGGCGGTCATGGGCAGGAAGCCGAATCCCACGCGGAAGTTGAACCTCTTACAGACGCCGGCTCCGTACAGCAGCTGCGGCTCCACGGGCGCCCTAGCCGCATCCTCCTGCGGCTCCTCAGGCGACTCGGCGCCGCCACCTGCAAACTGCTGGTTTGACCCAGAGCCCATGGTAGTCGGCTGAGCCCACGGTCCCGGGTCCCAGGCCGGCCGGCTGTTGGTCCCAGAGAAGTCTGGAGGCAGAAAGAGTCTTATTTTATTTTTTATTTTTATTTTTTGCTTTACTCGGTCCTCTCACTGCTGTGGCCTCTCCCGCTGCGGAGCACAGGCTCCGGACGCGCAGGCTCAGCGGCCATGGCTCACGGGCCCAGCCGCTCCGCGGCATGTGGGATCCTCCTGGACCGGGGCACGAACCCGTGTCCCCTGCATCGGCAGGCGGACTCTCAACCACTGCGCCACCAGGGAAGCCCCCAGAAAGAGTCTTAATGAGGGGAAATAGTTGAAATTACTTGCTATAATGAGATTTTGCTTTTTTACACCCCCTTTCAATGAATAGCCTTGTAAGTAAGAGTCTGGAACCTTCATATCTGGGTTCGGATGCTGCCACTACTACCGCATAGCTATATAACCTTGCACAAGGCATTTATTTCTCTGCACCCCAGACTCATTATGTATAGTATTGGGTTACTAAAAATAACCTATCTCACAGGGTCCTAGTATGAATTCACTAAATAGGTATGACAGAAATAATTTAGAATGGTTCTTGGCACATAGAAAGTACTATAGAAGTGTTTGCTGTTATTGTGACCCCTGTTTTTGAAAGATAGAATTTCTTGCATTGCAAAGTTTGGAATGCCAGATACTACTACAGCATCAACTTTCCTTTTAGAAGAACTGGAAACACTCCAGGACTCACTTTTAGCCAGGGTGCTCTGCACTTCCTGAAGTGATGCTGGCCACAAAAGTAATGCTCATACAAGATAATGAAGTACCACATGATTGCAAAGTCAAGAATATCTAACCCCTAAAAACACCAAAAGGAAATTGGTTTAGATTTGTCCTATGCTTGAGAGCATAATTGGTATGAGGCAGGCAAAGATCCAATTAATGGGTGGCCCAGGCAATGGAGAGGAGATCGTGGGGATGGGAGGATGGCCCCACAGAACACCCGGACTCAGCTATGACATTCCTGACAGCTGCACACAGGAGCTGGCTCCAGGACCTGAATCCAAGTTTACAAATTCTTTAAGTTAAAAGTGATGGAACAGGGCTTCCCTGGTGGCGCAGTGGTTGAGAATCCGCCTGCCGATGCAGGGGTCACGGGTTCGTGCCCTGGTCCGGGAAGATCCCACATGCCGCGGAGCAACTAAGCCCGTGAGCCATGGCCGCTGGGCCTGCGCGTCCGGAGCCTGTGCTCCGCAACGGGAGAGGCCACAGCAGTGAGAGGCCCGCATACAGCAAAAAAAAAAAAAAAAAAAAAAAAAAAAAAAGTGATGGAACAGAGGCAACTGAACCCATGCTACACTTTTATTCATATAATAGCAACTTAACTCAGTAAAGTCGTTTGAAGTTTACAAATACTCTTTCCAATATAAAATCTCATTGATTCACCAGTGAAAGATAGAGGGCATATATCTTCGCTAAAAAATTCATAATGTAAAAATAAGTATTAAGAGGATGATACAAATTTACTTATCATCCCCAAAGTCATTTCCAATCTTTCACCTCTTATCCAATGGATACAGTTTTTCTTAGAGAAAACATCCTGGGTCTAGAAGTTGAGAAACAAATTAGGAAAAGTGGAACCATTGAAAGGGTCATCTCAGTTAGGTAAGAAAAATAGTAACAGCACCATAAGCATGGCTCCAATGTTTGGATTTGAGTCTACTCCCTCAGCCTGTACAGAAAGTCATGGCAGACACAGCTCCTACAATGCTATGGTTTGCTGCTTCAACCCCACCCCAAACTCTGATTGAATCCATTCCAGACTCCCCCTTGCCCAAGCTGCTCAGCACTGCCTACTGCTCAGTGAAGATACTCCCAGTCGGAAGTGGTAGTTGAGGGGCAAATAAGATAGCAAGTTCAATTCAACTCAACTTAAATGAATTAAATTCAGTTAAATGTGTATTTATTGAACTCCTTATAATACAAATTATATAAATGTGCTAATTCATATAAATGAACTAGGTTCAGGATTAGGGATATAAGAAATGAATATAAGGTACTATTTCTACCTTCAAAGAGCTCCTAATTTAATGAGTTAGACATATGTAAAAGTATTAAGAGCCAAACTGCAGGGTGCCTTTTAAGAGATATAAATATAATAAAATGGGCTATGAGGGCACAGAAAAAAAGTGCTTATTTCTAATGGGGCAAGACAAGTGCCCTGTGATATAGTATCTCATTTAATCCTGTGAACTCATTTAGGTGGAAACTATCCCCATTTGAGAGATAGAGTAACTGAGCCTGAAACAGGCTGCCTAAAGTTATGCCGGAAGTAAGTGAGTGAACTTAGACTTGAACTCAGGTCTTCTGAAGCTAAAAGCTTGTGTTCTGTTCCTCACATCTTGCTGACAGTGTTGATCTGATTGGGGACCTGTAAATTTCCATTGTAGGGTCCCTGAAACCCTATACATTCCGTGGGAAGGCAATGCCTTGTCCATACAGGGGTCTGAGCCTACCCTGATATTACTTACAGTGGGAATTACAACATTTTGGTGGACTTGTGCACCTGGATTACAATAAAGGCAATATTAGGGAGATATAAATCCATAATTGCAATACACTCAATAAGAAAGAGGCACAGAGTCTCAGAAATCAGTCCAGGAATAGGTTCTGCTCCCTGCTCTCACGTGATGCTTCTCTATCTGCAGCCCCTGTTGCAGGCCCCAGCACTGTGGCAGGTCCGTGAAGTGGTTTTCTCAGGGAGAACAAATGAGTGCTGCTGAACCGAGTGCCTGATGCAGAACCATCATTCTATAGGCTTTTTATTTGCAGCGCTCACCTTAGGAAGTTAATGCTTCTAAGTGATGCCTAGGCAAACTGCCAGTTGTTTTTGCTTAACATTAATACGTGTTTCTGATTTGGTTACTATGGTTACAGACACTTCCAGTGTTGGCTTTCACTCAAATCAGAGGTCCCATCTTTTATACATCGTGAATGTTGCACTCTGACCCAGCATTCCAATCTGGTCCCATCCAAACAGGGACCCATAACTTCATGTTGTAGCCTTCAAGGGCAGGGAGTTAGGTAAGGGGGCCTTAGTTTTTTAAAATGTTTTATGATATACTTTTATAATTAAGTGAAATGCTACCTTCTGAAAGGAAAACAGGATATTTTTTCCTAATAGGAGCCTGGGATCCACTTCAGGTGAGGGCCATTTACCTCAAATGGTACACATTTTACCTCCACGGGGAAAATTAGTTTTCTTTGCAATACTCCTCCAAAGTCATCAGAATTCAACAGAATTACTCTCCTTCATCACTACATAGTGGGGGATCCCCAATAACATGACTGGTTGCAACTTTGTCTATCATCACCCAAGGCAGAATCGCCACCGGCCCGTGAAATTACTTCCCCCGATAGCAAGATGACCTTTATAACTGCCAGCCTCCAGAAAAGTGCCTGGGGAAGCCTTAGCCCATTCTTCTGATCAGATGCCTAGCTGCCTCTGCCTTTGATACATTAATCATTCAGCGGGTGCCAGCCCTGATGCTGTGAGATTTAAAGCAAGCATGTGCTTTACACATCTGCAGTTACCTTTCTGCTCAAGCTACTCAGACAGGGGTTGGAGGTTGTTGGGAAGGCTGATAATGTACTCCCTGTCCCCTTTTCAAACTGCCCTTGACATTCATTTTTTACTAATTTAATCTGCATACAAGTCTTAGGCAGGGGAGGTGAGGGATCCACTTAGAACGACTGGTCCTAGGCCCCATTGCCAACATTTTGGTCACAATAAAAAGATGCTCTTTCTCATTATACATATTATTTTGATTCATCACTGTTTGCAGTGGCTTCGTTTTGTTCTTGCAGGAAAGGATTATGGAAAATACTTTTACTCTGGGTCTTTAAAATAGGAACCCTTTCTTCTGCTCCCCTAAAACCCAGGCAGCAGGCAGCTCTGGCATTCCCCCAGAGCAAATAATGACTCGGTATTTCAATATTCATTCTGAACACTATCTATTCCCCTGGGCAGTCAGGCACATGGTCCTCTGGAAATCAAGCAGCAATAAAATCCAGTTTAAGCTGGTCAAGGTTAAGACATTTCAGAGAACGTGTGCTTGTTTTTTTCTACAAGTATAAATCTGACCACACTACTGTCTGTAGCTTCTCCTCAAGGATAGCAAGTACAGCTGCTGTAGCCAGGAAGGGATCTGCCTTAAGAAAAAGGGCTCAAATTAATTATTTGCTTGCTTGATAACCAAAACGTTCCCCAGAGCCAAAGTCACAGTAAGGATACCTAATGAGGAAAGAATAGGTAACAATTCTTACTTGCCTGCAGCCTGATTTCAGTTGGGGAAAGTTTAATTTAGTCCTCGTGTGGGTGGGCATGTGCAAATTTGCAGAAAAACTAGCATTAACTGTTTATTTACTTGTCCTTTTGGAATTTGGCTTGCAGCCTGGCAGCCAGTCACTGGCCAACACTTAGCAAAAGTGAGGAGTAAGGAAAGTTTATTTTAGACAACCCTACTGCCTCCTTCTGCTCCTTCTTTCCACATCTGTGGCATCCCTTCTCCCAGATGCCTCGAGCTATTATGTTCACTCTGTCTCTCAAAATTTGCTCTGGAAAGAATCAGAATAACTCATTTGTTCTAAGTTATGAGACATCATCCCTTTGGGACAATAATGTCTTTTTTATTCAGCAGTATTAGCAAATGAGGCATTCTACAAAAATACAATTCCAGATTAATGAAGATTATACTTTTAAGTGCCAATTAAAAATTAATTGGCTTGGATAGCTACATTTTAAAATGCATTATGTGTATCACTATCTTCATATGCTAAGGGTATTAAAAATAATAATTGACCAATTGTGTAGCATTTTACATACTACAAAGTGTTTTCACTTACATTTTCCCATTGATTTTGACATTTTTTAAAGGAAGATATTAGGTTCATGTTTGTAGTATATGAATCATTGTTTCAAGTACAAGTTGCTATACTATAATTCATACCACAATGTAATGCAATGATATCTTTCATGAGTGTATATCATTTGCCCCTTCCCAGGGTCCCCGTGTTTTTGCAGTTCTTTCTGGGTCTTTGTGCTTGCCACCTCTGTAGAGTCAGCTCCTATTTCTCATTGCTGGAGAACCAGTATCCAGCAATTTTGACCATCCATCCTGGTTTACTATTTCTCCTTCAACTAACTGCTTCTATGAATTAACTTATTAAAATAGTGTCTTAGAGCTTCCCTGGTGGCGCAGTGGTTGAGAATCCTCCTGCCGATGCAGGGGACATGGGTTCGTGCCCTGGTTCGGGAAGATCCCACGTGCCGCGCAGCGGCTGGGCCCGTGAGCCATGGCCGCTGAGCCTGTGCGTCCGGAGCCTGTGCTCCGCAACAGGAGAGGCCACAACAATGAAAGGCCCGCGTACCACAAAAAAACAAAACAAAAAAATAGTGTCTTAAAGTAAGACCAAACAAAGCTATCCATTTGTTTCAGTGTGGCTTTGAGAATGACTTTATTTCCAAGACATAAAGCTTTAAAAGTCTCCTCTCTGACTGCATTTTCTCAGACCATGACCCTTTTCTGGTTTTTAGTATGCTTTCATACCCAGACTGGACCTTGTTGTGAGCCAAGCCCACAATACTTTTATTTTATTTTATTTTATTTATTTATTTTTGGCTATGTTGAGTCTTCATTGCTGTGCATGGACTCTTCTCTAGTTGCAGTGAGCTGGGACTACTCCTCGTTGCAATGAGCGGGCTTCTTATTGCAGTGGCCTCTCTTGTTGCGGAGCACAGGCTCAAGGCACGCGGGCTTCAGTAGTTGTGGCTCGCGGGCTCCAGAGTGCAGGCTTAGCAGTTGTGGCTCATGCGCTTCAGTTGCTCTGTGGCATGTGGGATCCTCCCGGACCAGGGCTCGAACCCGTGTCCCCTGCATTGGCATGTGGATTCTTAACCACTATGCCACCAGGGAAGTCCCACAATACTTTAATTAGGATCCCCCAATTGCTTCACTTCTGAGCAAGCCCAACCATCAGCTTCCTCTGATCCTGCCCCCAGGCTGCTAAACATTCCTAGGGAAATTCAGGGGCCCATGTTGAATAGTACATTATTATTTTAAAAATTTTGTAAAAGTAATACATTATATATAGAAATGTAGAAGATGAATTTTGAGATGGTCTCTTCTCCAGTAAAGGAAATAAATCACTCAACACCTATGTTCCTGAACACTATCTTCGTTGGGCAGTTTGGTGTATTTCTCTTCAATCCTTTTTTTGTGTGTATATGTGCTCATACATGTGTGTTTGTGTGCATTTAGATAATACTTTTAATTTTGCATTCTTCTTTTTCCACATATGTTTATATCATTGGCATGTTCCCTTGTTATTGTATAGTTTTTCTACCCATCATATTTAATGATTGCATAATATTTTGTCAAGTAGTTATAAATATTTTCAGTGTAAATCATGTCTCCATTATTAGATGTTTACCTTCTCTATTATGGTTTGTGACATTGTAAATAACACTGCAAAAACCTTTTTTTATTTGTACATTTTCTCTAATTAGGATTATTTCCTTATTAGCTCCTCGAGTTAGAATTTCTGATCAAATGGCAAGAACTTTTAAAAAACTTGAAGTCTCTAGAAACGTACATCTTTCCTTCACTTAAATTTTTATCTTTTCCTATTTAATATGCTCACTAATTGATCATTTATCTTGTGTCTACTTTGTGTCAGGGAATAGAGAGACCAAGAGGAAGAAAACATGGTCCCTGCCCTCAAGGGATCCTCAGTTCAAAGTTATCCCATGATTGGTTCCACAATGAAGTATTTACGTGGTGGTGACACAAGGAGAGAATGGCTAACTTGACAGAGGAGACCAGATGTTTGCCTTAAATTTTAAAGAATGAGCAGAAATTCACCAAACAAAGGCACAGACCCTGAAGAAGAATGTTGTGCTCAGAAAACTACAAGCACTTCATTTTCATTTGAATACAGTGGGGGAACCACTAAAATAAGAACACCTGATATAATGTATTGCAAGCTAGGTATTGAGTACTTGCTAAATGTTTTGTAGACATCATCTCCATCAGTCTTCACAACAACCTGTGAGATAGGTATTATCAGCCCCATTTTACAGATGAGGATTACTTAGTCACTGAATATTGATAGGCAGCAGAAGTGTATCTGAACCCAGGTCCACCTGACTGCATAGCCAGAGGCCCTATTCGTTATGTTTTAGTACCAGGTAGATTATAATGCCTGCTAAAGAGTATGGCTATTTTTTTTTCAGTGCAGCGGGACTGATTATTCCCTCTTCTGTACTCTTGTCAGACCTGTACATATTTCTATTACAGCATTCATTATACTTATTTCTAGGGTCTGTTTGCAAGTATGTCTTCTCCATTAACCTGAGATTCTCAAGTGTAAAAGTTGTCTCTTATTTATATTTATCTTCTCAATGACTAACTCAGGCTCTAGCAAAGTGCAGAGATGAAATCAGTGTGAATGAATGAATTATTGGATAAATTTGTGAATTTGTAAGCCAGCCTGCAACAGGCCCTTTCTGTCTTGCAATTTCCAGTCATTTACATTTTTAGGAATTATCTGTTGTTGTTAAACACAACCATTATTAAAAAACAAATTATATAAACATATAATTAAATACATTATATTAAAAGCACAGGTAGCACATTGTCAAAATTCATAATTTCTTAATTATTTTACTATTACCTATGCCCTTGCGTTTATTTCATATATTGCCTCTGAATGGTGGAAATAGTCTCTAAAAGTGAGCTTCCTTCCAACTCTGCCTTCACATTGGTATCTTACAATTGCCTGTAGTGCTGACCCTTTCTTTTCTCTTTTTTTTTTTTTTAACATCTTTGTTGGAGTATAATTGCTTAACAATTGTGTGTTAGTTTCTGCTTTCACTTTCTTCTCTTTTGAAATTCCTCCTTAGCTTTTGTGGTATTCATTGTTCTGATTTCCCTGTTTCTCTGACTATTTCTCTTTCCTTTGCTTGTTCCTCTCTGTCTTCCTGTCTTTTAGAAGTTCTTTCATTAGTTCTCTTAAATTCTCTTATTTTTTATTTCACCTACTTCCAAAGTGTCAATTTCTATCTCTGTAGAAACGACTTTCTCATTTATATCTCCAATACTAGCTTCTCTTTTTGGCTCCAAAATGCATATCTTATTTCCAAACACCTGCTGGGTATCCTGATCTAGATATTCTAGAATAATTCTTGAACCACCGTGCCCATCGCATGCCTGAGACCAGCCCCCCACACCCTTGTGGCCATTCTGACTTCCATGATCAAGTTGATGTTGACTTCTTCATTTTATTTAGTTACCTAGGCATGGATACTTAGTGTCATCTTTGTTTCCTTCCCCTCAATCCCCCTGACATTTTCCTTAAAATCTTCATCTGATAGTAGTCTTCCTTATGTTCTCTTTTCTACTGAATATTGTATAGATGAGATAGCATGACCACATTTTGCCTTGTATTGCAGTTATTTATGCACTTGTCTTATATTTCTTAGATAACAAGTCTTTTAAAAGGCCAGAACTAATTTTAGAGTTCTTGGTATTCCTTAGAGCATCTAGTAATATTATACATAGTAAATGCCTTATCTATATTCATTGAACTTAATTGAGTGACAGCCTGAGGGAGCTCTCTTATGATTAAATTGTATGGATTTTATGAATATATTTTGGTGTCTTAAAGGCTTCCTTTGACTAATTTCAAGTTCTTGGCTAGGGCTTGCATAATTGAGAGGACAGATAAATAACTTCAAAGTAAGAATTTGAAAGCAGTAAGCTGAATAATGGCCCCCAAAGATGTTGACCTCCTAATTCTCAGAACCTATGAATATGTTATCTTACATGGCAGAAGAAACTTTACAGATGTTATGTAAATGATCTTGAAATGGGGAGATTATCCTGGATTTTCCAATTGGGGTGTGTCCCATGTAATCACAAGGGTCCTTAGAAGGGGGAAGCAGGTGGGTCAGAGTCAGAGAAGGAGATATGATGACAGAAGCAGAAGTTGGAGTAATGTGGAGCCAGGATCCAAAGAACGCAGGGATCTTCTAGAATGTGCAAAACACAAGGAAATGGATTCTCCCTGAAGCCTCCAGAAGAAACACAGCTTGGCTGATGCCTTGATTTTGGGCTTTTGACCTCTAGACTGATTTTGGAATTTTGATCTCTAGAACTATAAGGTAATAAAGTTGTGTAGTCTTAAGTCTCTATGTTTATGATAACTTGTTATAGTAGCAATAGGAAATTAATACAAGGGATCTTGCTGGAATGTACATTTTAATTTGAGACAAAGCTAAGGAATCAATTCTTAATTGTGGAATTTCAAGTATATCTGTAAGCTGGTTGGAGGGAGTAGGTTTTGGCCAATACATCCATAGATTATAAGACTGGTTGGCCGCATGACAAGGAATTACTAGAAAGGCCTCAGGGGCAGAAAGTGTTCATGTGTACACATGATATTCTGATCAGGAAACAACACATCATAACCCCAGGAGTCAAATTAGCCTTCAGAGAATGAGAAATCAGAGAGCTAGAGGCTTCCCAGAAAGTACTCTTTTTATTAGAGATGAAGATAGTAGAGACTAAAGTGTGAAGTTAGGCCTTTGTCACAATTACCTCATGGCTGCACTGAGACCAGAATCCAAGTTGCTTTAGTTCTAGTTCAGTGTTCTTTCCTCTCCACTTCACTTTAACCACCCATATATTCAAACCACTGTTGAAAAATATCACCTTTCATTCTTTAGCAAGATTTTGGCTAATGTGATCATATATATTAGTTACCTATTATTGTGTAACAAATTACCCCCAAACCTAGTGACTTAGAACACATTGATTATTTCTCGCTACCATACGACCCTGCAATCCCACTACTGGGCATATACCCTGAGAAAACCATAATTCAAAAAGAGTCATGTACCAAAATGTTCATTGCAGCTCTATTTACAATAGCCAGGACATGGAAGCAACCTAAGTGTCCAGCAACAGATGAATGGCTAAAGAATATGTGGCACATATATACAATGGAATATTACTCAGCCATAAAAAGAAATGAAACTGAGTTATTTATAATGAGGTGGATAGACCTGGAGTCTGTCATACGGAGTGAAGTAAGTCAGAAGGAGAAAAACAAATACTGTATGCTAAAACATATATATGGATCTAAGAAAAAAAAATGTCATGAAGAGATTAGTGGTAGGACGGGAATAAAACACAGACCTCTAGAGCATGGACTTGAGGATATGGGGAGGGGGAAGGGTAATCCGTGACAAAGTGAGAGAGTGGCATGGATATATATACACTACCAAATGTAAAATAGATAGCTAGTGGGAAGCTGCCGCATAGCACAGGTAGATCACCTCTGTGCTTTGTGACCACCTAGAGGGGTAGGATAGGGAGGGTGGGAGGGAGGGAGATGCAAGAGGGAAGAGATATGGGAACATATGTATATATATAACTGATTCACTTTGTTGTAAAGCAGAAACTAACACACCATTGTAAAACAGTTATACTCCAATAAAGATGTTAAAAAAAAGATAACCACAATGCCACTATTATATGTAAATAATAATTCCTTAATATCAAATATCCAGTGTTCAGATTTCCATGATTATCTTATGCATTTTTTTAATATTTTGCCCAAATAAAGTTTATACACTGCAAAAAAAAAAGAACACATTGATTATTTCTCACAGTTTCTGTCAGTCAGAAACTCAGAGGCATCTTGACTGATCATTTCTGGCTCATGGTCTCTCAGGTTGCAATCAGGATGGTGAGTGAATGGGGCTGGAGTAACCACTTCCACGGTTGAAGTTGGTGTTGGCTATTGGTGTGAGGCCTCTGTTTTCTCCATGTGAGTCTCTCCATAGGGCTTCTTGAGTATTCTCATAACATGGTGGCAGGTTTCCCCCAGATCATGAAATATAAGAGAGAAAGAGGTTGAAGCCTTCCTTTTTATGATCTAGACTCAGAACTCATATAACATCACTTCCATTGTATGTGATTTATTAGAAGTGATTCACTAAGTCTGGCACACATTCAAGGGGAGGAGGATTAGATTCTACCTTTTGAAGGAAGAGTGTTAAAGAATTTTTGGACATATTTTAAAACCACCACATCATGCCTTGAACCTCATAAATTCTTTGCAAAAGATATTATTATTCTTACCCCCATTTTAAAAAGTAGGAAAGTGAGGTTTAGAGACTTTAAGAGATTTGCCAAATCTAGTCTTTGTGCCTCCAAAACTAATGCTCTGTTTTATCCTCCACTTTCACTTTTTATTTTCCAATACTGGTGTCCTTATGGCACAAACACATGAAGAATATAAAATATGTCCCCCTTTTTCCTACATACTTTTGTGGCTCATTAAAAAGAAGCATAAATTAAAATGAAGTGTTTTCTCTGAACATACACTTTCACCTTCAATTTATTTCCCACCCTCACTTCATCTTGTTCTCCTGCCCTGCAATGAACAGATGCTGCAGTAAGATGGCCATGCAGAGTGTTCTATGGCTGTCAATTACCGGGGTGACAAGGAGCGTGATTATTAACAGGGTGCACAAGCTTCCTTCCTCCAAAGCACAGATATGCTCCATGAGAAGTAGATGTTGTGTCATTTTAATCCATATGGTTAGCTGTCTCTCCTTAAAGTTCGGTGACTCTATCCAGGGTAAAGAAAGAAAAAGCAATGTATATTGATCCTCTGATATGTCCCAGATATGGTGCTTTATATACTGGTGAGCTCCTTGAGGGTGAGACTTATTGACCTTTGTCTCTTCTTTCTCTTCTCCCAAATTCTAAACAGTGTCGTTCCATGGAGCTTGATTTTTACATTTCTTCCCTTATCCATCTATACTAACTTTTGGATGAGCTCGTGGCTTTAAATGCCCTCTGTATCCCAATAGCTCCCAAATTTATGTCATCAGCCTGGATCTCTCCTCAGCACTGAACACTCACATATCCAGACACCTACTAGACATCTCTGCTTGGTGTCTTAAACCCAACCTGTACAAGACTGAACTTCTGACTTCCTTTCTCTTTAAACCTTTTCCTTACCAATCATAGTGAATGATGCTAATATTCATCCAATTGCTCAGACCAAAAGTCTTGGGAGTTCTTTTTGACTTTTCTGAAGTCCTCTCATACCCACATCCAATGCATCAGAAAATTCTATTAATTTTATCTTCAAAATTATATATCAAATCCAGTGACTTCTCATCACCTCTATCACTACCGCCCAGTCCTAGTCATCATTCTTCTCCTAACCTGTCCTAACTTTTCCTTCTTCCATTCTCATCTGTCTTCCTCCAGTCTAGTCCCATGCAACAGTCAGAGTGATCCTTTGAAAATATAAATCCATATCTCATTACTCCCTTGGTCAAAATCCTCTAGTCGCTCCCCAAAACACTCAGAACTTCTTTCCAGTGTCTCCAAGGCCCAACACACTCTGGCCCTTTCCCACCTATCTGAGCCCTTTTCCTGCCACACTCATCCTTGCTCACTTTGCCTCAACCACAGGGCAGTCTAGCTTTTCCTTGAACATGCCAAGCACACCCCCACCCCAGGGCTTTACAAATCCTCACACTTCTGCTGGAATGCTCTTCCACCAGACAGCCACTTGGCTTTCTCCTTTACTTCATTCAACTTCTGCTAAATGTTACCTTCTCAGAGAGGTCTTCCTTAGTCACTCTATTTAGAACTTACTCTCCCCCTACCTTCCCATCAGTCTCTGCCCACTTATTCTGCTCTGTTTTTCTTTATAGCACCGATTAATTGTGCTGTAAACATATTATACATAAATATTGGGTTAAGTGTGATTTGTGCTTATGTCCTTTGGTACAACATAAGCTGGAGCTTTGTTTTATTCACTAGGCTAATAGTAGGTGCTCAGTCAACATTTTCTGAATGAATGAATGAATAAATTAATCTTTGTATCCTGCATCTAATCTCAAATCTGTAGTGTAAAACCTGCTCAATAATATTTACTTGAATTATTTTGCTTAATGCTCCTAACTAACTTCAGATGTAAATAATTTTCTCACTTTACAGAAACATTATGTAATTTGCCTAAGGGCACTCAGCTGAGCAGAAATTTGATTCCTGATCTCTGCATTTTAGAGCTTCTGCATTTCCACTTCCTCCTAGGGTTTCCATTTCCTATGCTGCCTACCAGGTCTTGGGATGGCTCAGATGACAATGAAAAGACTCCTCTACATTGTGTTCACATGAGAAAGCCAAGGAGAACTCAGGTGGATGGGATCTGGGTCTCCATAGTAACCCAAAGAGACACTTGGCAAATTCCAAGTACCAAGGCTTCTGATCGATGAGAGCAATAGCATTCTTGTCATTTCCTCCTCAAAGAGCTGTTCTAGAGTGCATCCTAAGAGTTTTTCCTGTACCTGGGCAATCAACAACACACTCCAAAGCTGTGGTCTGAGGCCAAGTCTAGATGGCCTTAGAGCCCACATTCCACTGTGGTTCTCTTCAGATCTCAGGAGGAGAGATGGTGGAAAGACAGGGTACATATTAAATGACACTCTGCATACCTTAGGAAGCTGTGGGTGGGAGTGACGGTAGGAAACATCAGTGAGCAAAATCAATTACTTTTCCACAAGTCTTCATGTCAATAAGCCTTGCAAATAAGGCTATTTAGTGTAATTATCATGTACTTTGTAGCTATTGCTTCCAAGACTGCCCAATCTAAAAGGCTATCTTCTCCATGAAGCCAAATTCAGTTACTCCAGCTCAAACTAATCATTTTATCACTTGCCATTGGGTTTTATATTTTGTCCTTCAATAATAGAGTTCTTTGATACTGTTCTTGATTCTTTAATGGGCACATAGCTTGGCTCCCTAACAGGATTGCCAGCTCCTTGAGAGCAGGGACCACAGCATATATTCCTCTGTTGTCCTCACAAAGCTCTTTCCTTCTCCTCTCTTGTTTACTATAATCTACATATAAGCTCATCTCCATGGAGATTCCTGAAGTAATCCAAGCCAAGGTAGAGAGTATTTTAGGCGACTTCCTACCCCACTCTCCTACATCCCATCTCAACCAGGTTTTATATTCTAGAATTCACTGTGCTACATCGACCCATTGACCGATATGCCTGGAGGGAGCTCTGGTTACTTGCCCACCTAACCATAGTCTTCCCTGAAGGCCTCCTACATCAGGTAGGAGATCCAATTCTCTTACTTACTGACCTTGTAACTCCTGGCGAGTCATTTGACCTCTTCCAGTCTCCGTTTTCTCTATCTCTGAGGGCTGTTTGTGAAAATTAATTGAGGCAGAATGTATTAAGAAACTTTAAAAAATATACATTTTCTTACTATATTTTTAGATATTTATAAGGTAATAACAATAACCAAGATTAATAAGATAGTTAGATGTGGTAATAAAATGGAGATTTTATTTTGTACAAAGCTAGCTGACTCATCTGGGCATTATAACCATAACTTTAAAAGAAAGAAAGCTATCTCAGTGTGGATTTTTCTCTGGAAGTAATTCCAAAGACCAGGATTCAAGTGCAAATACTATATCCCATGAAATACCAGCAGGGGAAAAAGGAATTTATAAAGAAAAGGGAAGGCAGGGAAGAAGAGGTGTGTTATTTCACCAGCTACCAAAGTGGACACATGAAGCTTATTCCCATGAGAAAACTCCAGGAAAATTATAAAGCACATGCCTTGGAATTATCCCACTCGAGAGGTGAAGGAGCAGGGGGTATTAATGCACTCATTCCCATCACTCATTGCTTGCAGACTGGTGGGGGTGAGAAATTTAATTCCTGGTACTTCTAGCCTGCCTTATAGAGGTGTCTGGGGGTGGTGGTGGGAGCTATAGTGCAGCCTTCTGGAAAAACCCACAGGCACATAACTGGCTAAAATATTGTGATCTATAATAAAAAACACATATTTGGTCTTTGTCACTGTTTCTCGCACAGACATCCTAAAACCATTGGAATTTCTTAAATGATGAGAGTGAAAAAGGTAAGACAACTTTAAGATTTTTTTAAGTTAATGCGGTGACTTTTGGAAAGTACCTAGCTAACATAGGGGTGGAGGCTGGCCACCACGGGAGCCAAGTGTGTGATTAGAGGGTTGGAACTTTTAGTCCCACTCCCCTGACCTCCAGGAAGGAGAGAGGGGCTGAAGTTGAAATCAATTGCCAATGGTTGATGATTTATTTATTCAATCATGACTATGTAATGAAACCCCCATAAAAAACCTAAAATGGTTGGGTTTTGGAGAGCTTCTGGGTTGGTGAACACTGGATATTCATGGAGAGTGTGTGCCCCTTCCCACATATCTTGCCCGGTGCATCTCTTCCATCTGGCTATTCCTGAGTTATACACTCTTATAATAAACTGGTGATCTAGTAAGTAAAATGATTTTCTGAGTTTTATGAACAGCTCTATTAAATCAATCGAACTCAAGGAAGGGGGTCATTGGAACCTTCGATCTATAGTCAGTCAGTCAGAAGCATGGGTAACCACCTGGATTTGCTATTGGCGTCTGAAGTGGGGCTGGAGGGACAGTCTTGAAGGACTGAGCCCTTAACCTGTGGGATCTGATGCTGTCTCCTGGTAGATAGTGTCAGAATTGGGTTGTAGGCTACCCAGCTAGTGTCTGAGAATTGTCTGGTATAGTGGGAAACATTTCCCCCAAGTGAATAAATTAGGCATCATACTTTTATATGCATTATTTAATTATATCTGGGTTTCATAATAACTTTATGAGTTATTTATGAGAAAGTATTATTATTATTATAAGCCAAATTCTACAGATGAGAAGCCTGGCACTAAGTTATGAGTTAGAATGTCTTGTTTAAAAGGCAGAAAATAAAGAATTAATTCTTTTGATCTGAAATGCGTTGTCACAGAAAACTTATAATGGTAAAAGCTAATATGGATAATATAAGGATAAAGATAATATAAGGATAATAAAGGATAATATAGTCAACAATGCCTGGAAATCAGAAGCAAAATTCCTTTTCTTTAGTAAAGGGCATTTAATATAAACTTAAAAAAAAGGGTTATGGGTGCGTCAATTGTTCTTAAATTGTTTTCGTAAAACTTTTGCCATGTTTCCAGCATTTTTATGGAGGCTTAAGAGGAAAAAATTACTCTGTGAACATTTTTTTCTTAATAAGGCAAATAAATAAATAAAGATGAAACTCTGTGTATGCCTCTGAAACCCAGATAAGGGTTCCTTTGTAACTCTCACCAATATAGAAAAATCTATTTAAATTTTCTCACTTCCCCTTTCCTTTCAAACATGATCCAGTTAGCCTTGGCTCCCACCTCCTCCTTCCCCAATTATAAAACCAAACAGAATGTTTGTACTGAAGGACAAGTCTGTGCAGTGACTCAGAGGAAACAAGTGTTTATAAACCATGTTTCACTAAAGCCTCGGCACAAACATGGCTGTTGACCAATTCCAGATTGGATGGGGTGAAACTCAGTAGTGTAGCCCTCGCAAAGCAGAGTGTTGGAGGAGTCTAGCAGGAAACAAGACCTGGGCTGCAGGAGGCCTTGAGGCAACACCACACCTTGGAGATCTTTCATCTCCAAAGGTCAAAACAAAAATTGCTTAAAACTAAGTCAGACAAATAAATGTTTGGGCTTTGCTGGAATGGCGTATTCTCTTTGAATTTTCAGTATAGTTTGCCCTGGCTGCAGCTTCCTTGCTGGTGAATCTCTATTTCACTGTGTCCACGAGCTGTGTTCTTTACATAATATCTTGCCCTAGGGCCTACACTGACCATATCTGCCTGGAATTCAAAAGGTTGCAAGGATAGTTTGGTTTATCTCTGAAGTCAGTCAGATCTAGTTTTGACCCTCAATTCTCTGCTTTATACTTTCATTTGACAAATATTTACCAAAGACTTTTTTTGTGCCAAGCATGGTTTTAAGTGCTGAGAATGAGTGAGCCAGCAGGATAGACAAAGCCCCTATTCCCCTGGTCTTCCATTCTAATTGGAATAAACAGGAAAAAAAAAAAAAAGAAAATGAGAACACAGATTATTTCACAGTGATGGCAGTAATGTCATGAAAATACAGTAAGTCCCCTGCATACGAACAAGTTCTGTTCCAAGAGTGTGTTCGTAAGTCCAATTTGTTTGTAAGTCCAACAAGGTTAGTCTAGGTACACAGCTAACACAATCAGCTATATAGTACTGTAGTGTAATAGGTTTATATTACTTTTCACACAAATAATACATAAAAAACAAACACACACAAAAAAGAAAACATTTTTAATCTTACAGTACAGTACCTTGAAAAACACAGTAATACAGTACAACAGCTGCCATCCAGGGGCTCGCATTGAGTGAACAGGCCAGAGTTACTGACTGGAGAAGGGAAGGGATGTGGGAGATGGTAGGGTAAGGAGTCTTAGCAATTGGAGATGGAGGGCAAACTGCAATTTCACTCACTCCTGACATTGATGGCACAGGTTCTGGTTCCCTGCTGGATTCAATTCCATCCACCCTCTTGAAGAAATGACCCAGTGATGTCTGGGTAGTAGCTCTTTTTTTCTCATCCTGGATGACACGGTAGCACTAGATTGTGTTCTGAACAGCTGCTGTAACCTTTGTGTACCATTCTACGTTCAGGTCCTGTGCCTTAAAAACTAACAGTGCCTCCTCAAATAAAGAAAATTCCCTTACCTTTTCCTGAATCGTGAACCTCTTCGGTTCTTCAGTTACTTCTTCTTCCTCTTGTCTCTCTTCATCCTTTCTCTGGGCCTCCAATTCCATCAGGTCTTCATTAGTAAGCTCCTGGTGTTGCACAGCAAGGAGTTCAGTGAAGTCGTCCTCTTGCAGATCTAGCTCCAGCTTCTCACTGAGGGTCACTAAGTTAGTGAAGACTTCTTTGGCCTCCTCATCCACCTTCTCAAATCCATGAAAATCGTGAACAAACTGCGGGCAAAGGTTCTTCCAAACCTCATTTGTGGTGATGGCCGTAACCTCACACCAAGCAAAGGCAATGTTCTTTATGGCCACGTAGATGCTATAGTCCTTCCAAAATTGTCGCAAGATTGTTCCTGGTTCATCACTCGCCTTTACTGCCTGACGAAAAGTATGATGTAAAATAATATTTCTTGATTTCCTGGCCCATAGGTTGGATGAGCGACATAGTATTCGTTGGCAGATGCACTACTTTGACTTTGGGATGAAAGTCATCCATGAATATGGGGTGGCCTGGAGCACTGTCGAGCAGCATGTCGAGCAGCAAAAGAATGTTGAATGGGACGTCCTCCTCCAAGCAGTATTTCTCTACCTCAGGGATAAAGTGATGGAAAAAACAGTCCTGGAAAATGGCCCGTGTAACCCAGGCTTTGGGGTTACTCTTCCACACAACAGGAAGAGAGCCCTTGGCTATGTTTTTAAGGGCTTTTGGGTTTTCTGAATGATGAACTAAGAGAGGCTTCAGCTTCATATCGCTAGAAGTATTGCCACTAAACAACAGAGTTAGCCTATCCTTTGCTGCTTTATAGCCTGGCATCAACTTTTCCTCCTTACTGATGTAACTCTGGTGTGGCATCCTCTCCCAGTACAGTCTTGTCTCATCCACATGAAAAATCTGCTCGGGTAAATATGCGCCTTCATCAGTAATTTCTCGAAGTGTTTCAGGAAATTCCTGGGCAGCTACTGTATCTGCACTCGCTGCCTCTCCACTTACTTTTACATTGTGAAAGTTGGCTCTAGCCTTGAGTTGATGAAACCAGCCATGGCTGGCATAAAATATGCGTCCTCTGATTCTTCGCCGTGTTTCTTCTTCAAGTCTTCATAAAGTCTTTTAGCTTTCTCTTGAATCAGAATTAAACTGAGAGGGATTGACGCTGATGCTGATCCTGTATCCACACACTGGGAAGTTTCTCCATTTCCTCCATCACATTTCCACGTTTCTTTGATATTATTGTCGACATCATCGGCACATCAGACTTCACATGTTCCATGATCTTGTCCTTGTTCTTTAGAATCGGGCTGATGGTTGAACGATTCATGTTATGAGAATGAGCAATGTCTACCATCTTTTCACCTCACTCCATTCTCTCAATTATTTTCACTTTTGTTGCCATCGTTATCATTTGGAGCTTCTTAGCAGTACCAGCTACATCACCGCTGCTTTTATGCTTGCTTCCAGACATCCTGGGCTTGAAATAAGGATACTGCACTACTGTACTCTATACAGTACAGTACAGTACAGTACACAAAAGCACAACCACTTGTAGAGGATGCATGCACGTGACAGTATATGCCAGACGTGTGAACTAACGTGACTGGGCATTCAAACACACTTTTGCATCTTTGAAACTTTGCAACTTGAAGGGTCATATATAGGGGACTTACTGTAAATCAGGGAGCTTGAATGGGCAATGAGGGAAGCCCTATGCAAGATGGTGAGGAGGAGGCTCCTATGAAGAAGTGATATTTAAGCTGAGACCTGAATGACATGAAGGACCCTTGAGGATAAGAGCACTCCCAGCACAGGCACACAAGGTCCTAAGAGAGGAATAACCTTGGACCATTTGAAGAACAAAAAAGCCCATGAGGCTGGAGCATTGAGAGTGAGGGAGAGGAAGATGAGGTAAGTTGGAGAGTATGGCAGATGAAAGATGAACACCCATTCGTTGAGACACCTCTCACAGAGAGGTGGGTCTATTTCCCCTCCACTTGAATCTGGAGTGGCCTCCAACTGTTTGTGTTGAACCCCAGCTTGTGGCAGAAATGATGCTGGGTAAGTTCTGAGCCTAGACTTTAGGATGGCTGACACCTCCATCTTAGTCCTTCTGTGGCTCCAAACTGACATGTAAGAAGGCTGACCACCTGCTAGAGAGACCACCTGGAGAGGCCCTGAGAATAATTACATGAAGAGGATGGGGCCAAACCTTCCAGCTGCTGTCCCTGCCAAGGTGTCAGACAAATGAGGGAAACCATCTCAGATCAGCTTAGTTGCCAGCTGAATACCACTGAGTGACTCCAGTAGATGCCTGATGAGACAGAAGAACCATCTGGCTGAGCCTTGCCCAATCCTGACATACTAAATCATGAGATATAATTCAATGGTGGTTGTTTTAAACCACTAAATTTTAGGGTAATTTGTGTTTCAGCAAATGATATCTAGAACAGAGAGACAGGTTGAAGCCAGGTTACTTTGATCCTTAGCCAAGATAAAGAGTTTGGCTTAAGATGGATGAGGTACCACAGGAGGGTTTAAGCAAGAGGTGTAGGAACTACATTTTAAAACTTCCTTTGACTGATATTTGTTTCTGGTTTCCTAGTTCTTTTCCTCGTACAAGTAACTGAACTCTGCCTTGGTCTCTTTAACTGTAAAATAAGAATAATATTAGTGCCTACATCATTGGATTATTTGAGGATAAAATAATATAAAATCATTAACAAGAGTGCCCAGCACCTGGTTAAGTGTTCATAGAATGATACCTGCAATTGTTACTGTTTTGCTGGCTCAGCTTCAGAATTGAGAAGACTCTAGCCACACTTAAATTCCTCTCAACAAGTTCAGGAAGCCCTGAGGAGAACTGTATTATTCACATTCCAGTGGGTGCCTCTCATATGTACCAGAAATGTCCAGCAAAGCTGCCATTTTGTATTCTCCACAGCCTCCTCTCCTCCTCTGATATTGGTCCCGTGGATCCTTGGAAATAGCAAGCCACATTAGCCTGACTGGATAGCGGACCAGGCATTTGCAGTCCTCTTCTGTGGCTGCTTTGTCTCCTCCTGCATGGGATGTACCAGGATGCTACCTCTTAGGCTGTCAGTTGGTGGACTCGGGCCATCATCACGCTCAAGTGGGGTAAACAGCCTCGCTCCTCCCCCTTGGAGAAGAAACTGCCAAAAGAGTGATTCCTTGATCTCCTGGATTTCTACAGAATTTTCAATAATGAAAGTATATTATATTATGTTGTGTTATGTTATCTATTTCAGTAATGCCTATTATAAGGTGACTTAGTCCAACCACAAGTAGACTGTGAACAAGCTCACTTGCTGATAAGCTCTCTACTTGGCATCTGCCACCCTTCCCCTTGTGCAGCCTCTGCTTCCCTTGTTTGTGCATTAGGTCAGTTTTTCTCAAGCCTGTGTTGGAAAACATCAGTTCAATTCTTCAGACATGCCCCATAAAAAAAAAAGTGTTCTTGGTTAAATGACTGCTCCTTTCCACCTTTCCATTTCAGAGACTTGCAGTGCACATCTCCATACTAAGACCATGAGACACACTCCAGAAAGAAACACTGTTTCACTTGGCTTAATCCAGTATTTCATAAACCTATTTAATCATAAAAGTGTTTTATTTTCTCCTACGAAGAAATGTTTGAGAGATGCTACATTTAGTTCCTTCCCCACTTCCACAGACTATAAGCTTTCTTTTATTTACTTTTTACCCTGAATCTTTCAATTATAATAAATAATACCAGAATTTTTAATTCTTCTGGGTGTTAGTTTTGTTGCATAGTGAATAGACTGCCTGGGTTTGAGTCCTGAATCCATTACTAATAGCTACATAACTTTGGACAAATTACCGTTATGTAAAATGAAGGTAATAATACCATCTTCCTCTCAATAGGGCTGCTGTGATGATTAAATGATCTCATGAACAGAAAGTGAGTTCCACACTTTCTGCTCACTAATGTTAGCTGCTATTGCTATAATTATATTATGTTACATTACATTATATTATTATTACTACTACTATTATTATTTTTAAAAAGCAGTCAACAGCTAGGGTCTATAAGTATTTCTTTTATATAAAGATTTGTCCAGCTTTATCTGAAGTAAGTCATCCTGTTCTTTTCTGAATCAGCACTGCTCTATAGTGTTTGACTTTAGGACAGGTCTATACAGGTAGCGTATTGATATCACTGATATTAATATGAGAAACGTGTTAACTAAACGCTTTTTTTCCTCCACCTCCTGTATAACACTTCAGCCATTACACAACAAATATCTCCAAAAGAAAGGTTATTGGAGAGGTGTAAGCCTCGTGTTAGCCAACCTCTTATTCTAAGTACTCAAGAGTTCTCTAGTTCAGCAGTTCTTACTTTGTTTAGGAGAGCCATGCATGGTGCGGTAAGAATCCGCATTGATCCCATTTCTAAATGAGGCCTTCAAGGCATACGGAAATTTTATTTTTATATTTCTGCCATTGGAAGCAAAAAGACACAGCCTAGTTATCAGGGTAGAGGAAATCCTGATTAGGACCTCTCCAGGGTCAGCAGTCCCTGTTAGGCTTCTTCTGTGGTGGCAGTCAGAGCCAGCCTCGAAGAACGGGAGCAGCAGCCCTCTGATTCCAGTCTCCAGGGAGCGGGTACAAGCAGCATTTTTTTGACTTCATGAGAGAAAGTTAAGGCCAGTGTTTTCTTTTTGAAGTAGAGAAGATCAGGGTTGAATTGAATACAGATAGAGTACAGTTTATCATAAATTGAAGTTTAGTGATAAAAGAAACATGTTCCATAGTTTCCCTTGATCTTGCTCTATATGGCAGTCTTCTTTAAATTATATGTATATTATCAACAGCAAAAAGCAGGTTAGATGCTCTGCTCAGCTTCCTGTGCCTTGCCAATGCAGGCAGCTGCCCCAACAGGAAGGATTCTATATACGGGAAAATATTCAATAAGGCTATCCTTGAAAACTTGAACTTACATTAATGGTGACTGTACTTAGTACAATCATTTAATAATCAGCTTTATTGACTTTGAAGCCTCCTGATTTAGAAGCAATAAGCTTTCAGGCGCATCTTTTGACTAATGTAAAGATGGAAGTGATTTTATAATGCAAAGCACAAGCCTCCTTACAGAACTGTTACTGTTATTATTGTTATCATTATTTTTTTGGCTGGCTTTCTTGCTTGCATTCTCTCCATCCTTGCACAGAACATGATTTTCTTATGACTGGGAAGAGCAGGAGTCTTCAGTGGGTCATTTAACACCCAGAGGGCAGGGCTGTGCCCACCTTGTTCCCACTGTATCTCCAAGGCTGATATCACTCTGCTCTGGCACTGAAGATTGCTTTTCAAAAAGTCAAAAATCAATTTTGAGTCTTTTTAAAGAACAACTCTTTCTAGAATCCAAAATATGATGCAAATATGAAAAGATGTCTTCTTTCCTATCAATTGCAGTCTACTTCAAGACAATTTCATATGTTGCCAAAAGCAAGAAGACAAGTATCTCTTAAATGCAATGCAGACAAATTGCCTACTGCTATTTAATGAAAAGGAAACAAAATTGATCTTACTTTGTACTTTTACAAAAATAAAAATATTTTTAAACCCTCAGGCCAGAAAACTTCCCTAGAGTAATACTGGATGATGGCTTCACATTTTTTTCTTTACAAAAATATCAATACCACGTCTCTAATATATGGGTTTTATCTTCTTTTATGCAAAATCAAACCATAAAATAATTGTTAGCATGTATAATATACATAGTCATGTTTTGCAGGAGTTCTCAAAAACTTGTTCTCTAAGATATATCTCAAAGTGAATAAAAATAAAGTTGTAAAAATATTTCTATTGGCAATATATTTTTTCCCTGCTGTTTCACTGAACCAAAAGAGTGAGAGAAAAGATTCACTGGGAATGCATTTGTTAGTAATTTACACATACAGTATCTTGGAATATTTTTCCTGCAAATGACTTTATATTGGAGATGAATCTTCCTACAGCTTCTAATTCAAACCATGTGTTCTGGGTTTAATATCAGGATCATTCCCAACTATCTGGCTTGAAGGACAAGAAAGGACAAAGAGCTCTTTAATAACAATATATAATTATAAAAGAAGAACCCAAACCAAGAGAAAGATGTTGCCATAAACTTCAATGTCTATGAAATTGGCATTCAGCTTATTTCTATGAGTATCTATGAATTCAGCTTAAAAGGTTCTCTGTTTTATCATTACTGGCATCCAAAACACAAGCCACACATCAGCTTTCAAGATTAAGTCTTGCTCTCCTCTTCTTGGTGGTGGTGGTGGTGGTGGTGGTGGTGTGTGTGTGTGTGTGTGTGTGTTCTTTCCAAATTAGTCACTCTTGCTTTGTAAAATACAAAACATAGGATTTATGGGAAAATGGCAAAGTTTGTGGGAAATCATACTGGTTACCATATACCATAGTCTTGTTAATTTGAAGCAATTTTCTGTGCATATTTTTCTATTCCCCACCCTCTCATCTGGAAAGCATACATGAGCCTTCCTTAAAAATATGCCAGCAAATATGCCATTCATTTACTGAATCCCCGTTGTGGACCCAGCACTGTCATGGGCTCTGTGAGACATCTTGGCACTCAAAGAACTCATGGTCTACTTGGGGTTAGTGGATTTATAAGGAAGAACACTGGTGAATGAAGTGACTTTGTGCAAAATCATGTGCCTAGACAGAAGGCAAATGTTAAATGTTAAAAGGTGTGCTTTCCTGTTTCTATGTCCTCACTCATATCTTTCCATCCACCTGGAATACCATCTTCTTCTTTTAGAAACTCTACCCGTTCTTTAAAAACTGGCCCAATGGCAATCTGTAGGAAGTGTTTCCTTATTACTCTAAATCAGAACTGGTCTCTCTCAGCACTATAGTCCTACACCATTTTTCCCCTAGTACTAATCCTAAGGGAGTTATCACATGCAGGTTCATATTGTAGTTATTCATGTACATGAGCAAAAAAAAGTCCCCTTCAGTTCCTGAGGGCCAAAATTAGGTCTTTTGAATCTTTGCATGCTCCACGGCATGTAGAACCATTTCATCCATTCATTGAATGAGTGCTCTATATACATTTATTGAATGGATGACTGAATGATCAAATGATTGAATCACAGGTTTTTATACAAAAACTCCAAGGATATTTGTGTTGTATATAATAGTTTACCAAGACCTTTCCCATACATTATCTTTCTTAATTCTCTAAGGTAGTTATTATCATCATCACCTTACAAACTAGTGAACCAAGGATCAGAGAAGTCAAGTAACTTGTTTAACCACATACAGCAAGTGAATGGCAGAGTTGGCACTCAAACTCAGGTCTTTTGGCTCCAACTCTAGTGCTCTTTCTATTCCTTTATTCTATTTTCTATAGTAATTCATTCTCTATTCACTGCAGTGTTTATTTAAATGCATTTAAAAATTTTTAAACTGTAGACTGTAAGCAGTTTGAGGAAAGATTATTGAGATTATTAGTACTCTTAAAGAACTAATGCAACACCTCATTTTTATACATTTTCATGAATCTGATGCTAGTTGAAGAAACAGTGCTACTAATGTTTCATCAGATGTTAAACATCTAAGGTTGGGGCCTCTTAAGGTGATAAGGCCCCTTTCTCTCTCTCCAGGAAGCAGTTGTTTGGTCCTTTTTTATCTTATGTCATAGGTATGTCTTTCAAGTATCAAACTGATGTCCCTGAATTAAAATGCCCCAATATTTAATACATCAGTTAATTTTGTTATAAATAAGGCTTGCTATTACAGCTTTTCTATAGTATATCATAGTTCTCTAGCACTCATCAGAACAATGGATACTTGTACATGCCTTACAGTTCAAGTTTTGGGTCCTCTTATAGCCAACTGGCTGCAAAGTAATAATATCTATCTGATAAAAAAATGTTCTGGTAGAGTGACAAGTGGCTTAACTTGGAGTCAGAAGACATGAGTCAACTATCCTTTCTTCCATTTAAACTAACTGTGAGATGCTAGGTAAATCCTTAATATGTATGGGTCTTAATTTCTTCATCTGTGAAATGAAGAGATTAAAAAGTCTGATCTCCAGCTGTAACATTCTAGGATTCATTTGGTCTTTTGTTCAACAAGAAAGCCATATGCTTTTTTGTTATAGGGAGATTAATTTTATACAATTAAAACATCTCTTCCATTGATTAGTATGTGAAATTAAAGAAGTTTCTTAAGCTCTCCCTTGGCTTACTCACTTGTAAGGTACAAAGAGTAATAACTGCTGTACAGGATTTTTAAAAGACAGTTTATGAGAAAGACCTTTATACATTTCAATATACTGTACACATATCTTTGGACCTTGGCTACTCAAACATAAAATACCAAGGATGACATAATTCTCGTTATGCTTCTTGTACCAGTTTTTAATTATTTATTATTACATAAATATTGATAAATACACAATAATATATATATAAAACTATATGTAAATTTTGAAGCGTATAATAGAAATGAACATCTACAAACCCACTATCTAGCCTAAGTGCTAGAACATTCTCAACATAAATGAAACCAAACAATGTTTTTCTCTGATTCAGCCCCCTGCTTTCTCATTCGAATTTGTGTTTTTAACTTTTAAAAATATTTTTACCACATATGTATGTATCCCTGAACAGCATATTGTTAAGTTTTGCTTGTTTTTTGGTTCTATAAAAATGACATCATACTGTATGTAACCTGAGATGTCCTGTTTTCCCCACTTAATATTATATTTTTATTATTAAAATTATAATTTTAATATATTAATATTACTAGCTTACCACATTAATCACAATATTATATATTAATTAGATGTAATTTTTATATTAACATATAAATCACTTATAATTGTTATAATTACACAATTTATAGATTTATATATGTTAATTTTACATATAATTTATATATCAATATAATATATATATTTATATTATAATTAATATAAAATTATGATATTATAATTTACATATAATTTCTATTACTATATGACTATATAAATATAAATTATATGTAAATTATAATAACATTGTATAGTAATTATAATATAAATATTGTAGCTTAGAGATAGATAACTCATTTTTGCTATTGTATACTATTACACTCTGTGAATATGCCACACATTATCCATTTTCATGAAAATGAACATTTGGGTTGTTTGCAGTAGTTTTACTATTAAAACCATAAAATCAAAGTGAACACAAGCCTTATGAGGAGACATATTCTCCTGGTGCACATGAATAAGAATTTGTCCCCCTTCTACCCATGCTTAATTTTTCTCCTGAATATTTATCACTATTTAACATTGTTCACACACACATATATCTTGATAATTACCTGGATTCACAACTGGAATGTAAGATTCTATTTTATCAACGCCATATCCCCAGTTCCGAGAAAAGAGCATCTTGCAAGGGCTCAGAAAATATTTGTTGAACAAACGAATTAATGAATGAATAGATGAATAGGGTTTTGTTGCTTGTTTGTTAAGTAAATCATCCTGTTTGGATTTCCTACTGATACAGAAATCAGCATGGAATATTAGAAGGACACCGAGCACACTCTTCTGGGTTCTGATCCCAGATCTGCCACTAACTTTGGGCAAGTTGCTCAATCTTTCTGATTCTGAGTATCAATATTTATAGAAAGGAAATAGTAATAATCTCTGGGCACTGTACAAATGTTTTATAAACCCTGACTTGATAAATATATACTAGTTGTCATTCCTTATAGAAAAAAATCCCACATATTTTTATGGAGACAAAAAAAATGAGCACAAGATCAAATTATTTGTTCTGTATTAAGAATTTCTGCAGTTGGGTAGGAAGCCAGAAAGGAAATAACAGGCTGGAGAGAATGAGAGAACTGAGTTCTGGGGGCCTAATCTGATACACTTCCTATGCTGGATGTGGGGCAATCAAGTTTTTGCTGCAAAATCAAGCTATTTTTAACTTCAAGAAAGCATAAAGACTTCTTTTTAAGTAGGGCAACCAAGATAGTGTGTTACCCTTTTCAATCAGCCTGCCTAAATGAAATGTTCTTCTTTTGTGTCAAAATATGAAGTGTTATATATAGTTGGGCACTAAGAAGGGATGAAGTCTTCTAAGGGTAAATCCTTTAAAAGTCCTGGATAAAGTAACTGTAGCAGAAACATCCATTTATATTGAATTAAGTTTCTATACTCTAGAGAAATGAGGTTTAAAAATTCTTTTTTCTTCTATTCTTGTCTCACATCGACAGGCAAAGGCAGAGGTGATGATGTCTGGGGAAGCTTTTCATCCACCTGGATCCAGGGCAGCATAATGGAAAAGACCCCTGGATTTGGAGTTAGTTCGACCCTGTGCTGCCCAAAGTTAGTGTTGGCCTCTGTTTCATCATCTGTAAAGTGGAGTTAATAACAATATTGTCCCACTCTGGTGGTGTAAGAATTAAGTATGATAATGTGAGTGAAAGCCATTTGTGAACTGTAAAGTACAATGTTTATGTTATGAGATCTGAGTTCTGAGATCTATTGTCTTGAGACTGAAACCCAAGGCAAAGATGTGTATTTGTGTTATGAGAACTAGACAAAAATTGAAGGAAAATTTTAATTTTGCCCTCTTCCTGTTGCCGTCACCTTTTATTAGATGTTCCTTCTTCCTTCCTCACCTTATCTTTCCCACGGGTTCCCAGCACTTGTGCTCAGCCACTGCTGAGGGTCTCCTGCACCCAGACCTGGAACCATATGCCCCTGTGCCCTACATGTCCATCCTGTGCCCCCTCCCTTTAGGTTTGGCTCTGCCCTCTCCTTCTTAAAATAATACCAAGGTCTAGCAGAGTGGGAAACAAAAAGATTATTTGGCTTCCTGTTCACTAAGAGCCCAAGTGCTCAGTTTTGCTGTGATCTCTGCGTGAGGTTTATATAGTGACAGAGAACCACTGACAAGACTGAGGAAGAAAAGGTCCACTGGGAAGCTTTAGCTTGTCTACAACTTGCCCAAAGGTGTTTTGACACTTTTACGTATAACAGGAACCTCTGGATAAAGCACAGGCCTCTCTCAACCTTTGACAAGGTCTGGGTGACACAGTTAATATGAGATCATTGTTAATAGATGCTCATGGAGTAGTGTTTATGGTTTAAATTCCATGTTTCATAGCCATAGTGAGAATTTAAATGGATTGGTTAGGAGAAGAAACTTAGTAAATTCCTAAGGGAAAAAAAAAGTTGTTTAAAATATTTTTAAAAATTACATGTGGATTACTATGCATGGATTGGAGCTAAAACTGAAAACCCGCTCTTATAATTCTCTCTTATTGTCTCAGTTTCTCTCTACATTCTTCTTCATTCCCTTCTCTATTCTTTCCAGGTGAAATCCTGGAGGAACTTAGCTTGCCTGGCTTAGCTCACCATTACTACCCTGTGGGAGGCTCTTGAATTAATCCATCTAGTGAGTTTCTTCTGGCCCACCCCACCTACTCTTGATTTAATCAGCAGCAAGTACTTTGCAGAGAACAGCCTGGCTCTGACTCCTCAGGCAGGGCTGAGGGTCTGCAGGTTTCCAGTAGAAGAGAAACATGACTGACAGATTCAGGACACTTGTCAGGGTTGTATGAGCACGAGGGAGGGAAATTGCTTTGAGCAGATCCCTGTCTTAGCTTTAGAAGCTTCCCCCCGCCGCCCACCAAGTCTCAAAGTTGCACACCCCTTTCATCCTCCCACCTCTACTTCGAACAAGATTGGTTCTGTAGATGAGACACAAATCTCTCTCTCTCTTTTACATATATAATTCAGTTTCTCAAATACTCCGAAAAGGAGTAGGCAAAGAGTTCTGGTCTTGGGGGTGGGGTGGGAAGGCTCTTTCCTTAAGAGCAAAGCAACTCAAAGGATTTCACTTAAGACTGTTAGAATTTGAGGACAGTGTTGAATTTCATTTCCCATTTCAAATCCCAGATCCCATTCTTCCACTTAACCAGCTATGAGACCTTGAGAAAGTTATTTCATCTGTATAATGGGCACATTGCTAATGTTTACCTCCACACTTTTATAAGGATTAAATCAGGTAACACACGCAAAGTGCATAAGCCAGTTCCTGGCACTTAGCAAGTCTTCAATATATTTTAGTTAGATTTTTATTGCTATTGCTTGATTACTTTATTAACTCTCCAATCATGCCATTTAATCAACATTTATTGAGAGCTTGCTCTGTGTGAGATATTTTACTAAGGTATTAGATTGGCCAAAAAGTTCATTCAGTTTTAAATAAAAATAAAAGACATTTTTCATTTTCACCAAGAACTTTACCAAATAACGTATTCATTAACTGAACGAACTTTTTGGCCAACCCAATATTTAAGGCACCCCAAAATAATTGAAAAATTTCAAAATTAAAAGTTTTAATCATATGACTTACACTGCTAAATTTTTTATCAGTCTTTCTTCACAAATGCAGAATTGTATAATATCAGTGAGTTTTGGTATTGCTTTAAGTTATAGACTAAAGAAACTTTCTTAAACGTTCATGATAGTGAATCTGTGTAATTGAGATGAAATTACTTGAAAATAAATTTCTAAATAATGTAAAAGTTTATCATATTTAAATAGACTGGGAAATTATGCCACAAGAGACATGGTCAAGCTTCAGAGAGCATACACTGCTTAAAAATTTTGAAGCTGTGTAATTTTTATGACATTTCTTCTCAAAATAAACATTTCTTTTCCTTAAGTGAAAAATTCTTTGCTAACTCATATCCTCCCCAAACTCTTCTTGCCCTGCAAAAACTTATCAGTGTGTGCACAGGATGGGAAAAAAAAAAAAAAAGCTAAGGAAGTAGTTTTCAGTTTCAAGTTTCCAAAGGGTTATTATAAATAACAACCAGTGCGTTTGAACAATGGTGTTTTCTAGTTAATTAAATTTTTGCTTACTTGGGAATTAACTCAAATACCCTTTTCATTTTGATCCATTTAAAAATTCACTATAAGATGGTGAATATAGGTGAATCTTTCTTAAGATAATTTGGGGTGCTTGGTCATAAGCAAGAATGTCAATTCTCATGTAGGCATTCAAGAAACGTTTGTTGACTGTACTAAACTGTAGCTGTACAGGGTACAGAGGAACAGCCAGGAGATGTGTTAATTCCAGGACATGCTCTATGGACTTTCAAACACTTTTACAGCAACCCACAGTAAAAAAATACATTTTATATTGCAACTCATTACCAAACACACACACACGTATCCATATAAATAATTGAAAGAAAAATTTTGCAAAACTAAGCTGCAATGCATTCTGATTGCTTTTATCCTATTCTATTCTATTTCCTTTTTAACAAATAATGTTATCTTTGACCTACTAAATTAATTTCATGACCTATCAGTGGACTATGGCATATAGTTTTAAAAATCCTGTTTTGAAAAACAAGTATCTTATATCAACATGTTTTGTTGTCATTTGCATAAGTTACTGAAATATAGAATACAGGAAAAAAAGTTTTTCTACTTATCTTCTTTAACCTTAGAAAAATGGAACCAAGTTTCTTGGTTAACACTGTCTTTTAAATTTGGATTAAATAAATTAGCTTTTTGGTTCCTGTTGCTTAAACAACATCCTATTCCTGAAGATCTGACCTTAAAAAAATTGCTAAATTTGACTTACCAAAATACCCAAACATGAGATAATTAATGAAAACCTTTGAAAAATAAGAAATTCTCAAAGACTGTAGCAAAATTATAACTTTAAATTGCCTTACATGAAATTAAGATCTAAAAATAATCCAAAAAGCACCTCATCAAGCCAATGAATAACTTGAACAAGTTCTAGAATCCTTTCTTCTGTGGATTATTCATTTTTGCTTTTTATTGACATCAGGGATTATTTCTGTAGTATCCTAGTATGTTTCCTGGCTGTGGGGTATGCAGTGTACATGTTCTTTGAAACAATTTCTTAACACGAAGAAATTAGTATGTCAGATCCTTAAGTTTTGGAGAAATTAAAACCTCATATGAAGATAAAAATAGCTGCTTCCATTTTCTTAGGCTCTTTGATTAAGAACTCAATTTGTCATGAGTGGGGATGAAGCTGGTGGGGAGAACAGAGGTGTTTTTTTAACATCTTTATTGGAGTATAATTGCTTTACAGTGGTGTGTTAGTTTCTGCTTTATAACAAAGTGAATTAGCTATACATATACATATATCCCTATATCTCCTCCCTCTTGCGTCTCCCTCCCACCTTCCCTATCCCACCCCTCTATGTGGTCACAAACCACCAAGCTGATTTCCCTGTGCTATGCGGCTGCTTCCCACTAGCTATCTATTTACCGTTTGGTAGTGTATATATGTCCATGCCACTTTCTCACTTCGTCCCAGCTTACCCTTCCCCCACCCTGTGTCCTCAGTGCATTATCTACATCTGCATCTTTATTCCTATCCTGTCCCTAGGTTCTTCAGAAGCTTTTTTTTTCTTTTTCTTTTTTTTTTTTAGATTCCATATATATGTGTTAGCATATGGTATTTCTTTTTCTTTCTGACTTACTGCACTCTGTATGACAGACTCTGGGTCCATCCACCTCACTACAAATAACTCAATTACATTTCTTTTTATGGCTGAGTAATATTCCATTGTATATATGTGCCACATCTTCTTTACCCATTCATCTGTTGATGGACACTTAGGTTACTTCCATGTCTGGCTATTGTACATAGAGCTGCAATGAACATTGTGGTACATGTCTCTTTTTGAATTATGGTTTTCTCAAAGTATATGCCCAGTAGTGGGATTGCTGGGTCGAGTGGTAGTTCTATTTTTAGTTTTTTAAGGAACCCTGCATACTGTTCTCCATAGTGGCCGTGTCAATTTACATTCCCACCAACAGTGCAAGAGAGTTCCCTTTTCTCCACACACTCTCCAGCATTTATTGTTGTAGATTTTTTGATGATGGCCATTCTGACTGGCATGAGGTGATACCTCATTGTAGTTTTGATTTGCATTTCTCTAATGATTAGTGATGTTGAGCATCCTTTCATGCATTTGTTGGCAATCTGCATATCTTCCTTGGAGAAATGTCTATTTAGGTCTTCTGCCCATTTTTGGATTGGGTTGATTGTTTTTTTTGTTATTGAGCTGCATGAGCTGCTTGTAAATTTTGGAGATCAATCCTTTGTAAGTTGCTTTGTTTGCAAAGATTTTCTCCCATTCTGAGGGTTGCCTTTTCATCTTATTTATGGTTTCCTTTGCTGTGCAAAAGCTTTTAAGTTTCATTAGGTCCCATTTGTTTATTTTTGTTTTTGTTTCCATTTCTCTAGGAGATGTGTCAAAAAGGATCTTGCTGTGATTTATATCATAGAGTGTTCTGCCTATGTTTTCCTCTAAGAGTTTTGTAGTGTCTGGTGTTACATTTAGGTCTTTAATCCCTATCAAACTGCCAATGGCATTTTTCACAGAACTAGAACAAAAAATTTCACAATTTGTATGGAAACACTAAGACCCTGAATAGCCAAAGCAATCTTGAGAAAGAAAAACAGAGGTGGAGGAATCAGGCTCCCAGGCTTCAGACTATACTATAAAACTACAGTAATAAAGACAGTATGGTACTGGCACAAAAGCAGAAATATAGATCAATGGAAAAGGATAGAAAGCACAGAAATAAACCCATGCACATATGGTCACCTTAGTTTTGATAAAGGAGGTGAGACTATACAGTGGAGAAAAGACAGCCTCTTCTATCAGTGGTTCTGGGAAAACTGGACAGCTACATGTCAAAGAATGAAATTAGAACACTCCCTAACACCATACACAAAAACAAACTCAAAATGGATTAAAGACAGAGGTGGTTTTTAAAAGCAATGATTTGGCTAGTTGTCAAGTTCAGGAGTGTTCTATCAAGTAAATAAGCTACCAGTTATTTATTGAGTGCTTGCAAGATTTTTAGCCAGTCACATGCTTCTTAAATTATTAAATATTATGCTGTCTTGGTATGCATTGCAAAACCTCAAATTTCTTTTCCTGCAGCTGCCATGTGGCTCTTTATATAGCCCAAGTGGCCAGTGTTGTGCAACCAAGTCTGAACACTCCAGACGCAGTGTGTTTCTGGTGCCAGAGGAAGTGGCGGGGCTGATCTAAAGGCTTGTGGGAAGTAAATATTCAGTCCACATTTATTCCCAGGCCTGAGTCAAAAGGACTGTGTGATTTAAGGAATTACCCCAATTGTGCTTCCCTATTTCCAGAGAGTAAAACCACAGGGCAGTGTGGGCTAATATGTTTGCACCTGTCTGGTGTCTGTGCCATTGTTCCTGTCACCCTGAGTCACAGGGCATTAATGACTGTCTTGTGGGCTGCAACAATGTAGGGAGGGGTCAATAGCTCTAGGGCTGAAGTGGGTTGATTCCCATTCAAATTTCAGTTGTGCCATGCTGGCTCTGTAACTCTGGACATGCTCCTTGAGTCCTGCAAGCACTAGTTTCCTTATCTATAAAACGGGAATAATAATACCATCAAGTAAAGTTGTTGAGAAGAGTAAAGAAAATTGTTAAAGGAGCTAAACATAGTACAGTAAGTCCCCTATATACGAACAAGTTCTGTTCCGAGAGCATGTTTGTAAGTCCAATTTGTTCTTAAATTCAACAAAGTTAGTCTAGGTACCTAACTAACACAATTGGGTATGTAGTACTGTACTGTAATAGGTTTATAATACTTTTCACACAAATAATACATAAAAAACAAACACTAAAAATAAAGAAAACATTTTTTAATCTTACAGTACAGTACCTTGAAAAGTACAGTAGTTCACGCCAGACACGTGAACTAACTTGAGTGATTGGATATGCAAATGCACATTCACATCTTTGAAAGTTCACAACTTGAAGGTTCATATGTAGAGGACTTACTGTAAATGCTTATTATGTGCCAGGCACTGTTCTGAGCACTTTTTTGCATTACACATATGAAGTCAACTAATTATTATTATTATTACTGTGTATATTAATACACTTGTTTTTTTATTTAAAATGTTTTTATTTATTTTATTTTTTATTGAAGTATAGTTGATTTACTGTGTTGGGTTAGTTTCAGGTGTACAGCAAAGTGATTAAGTTATACATATATATATATATATCCATTATTTTTCAGATTCTGTTCCCTTACAGTTTATGACAAAATATTGAGTACAGTTCCCTGTGCTATACAGTAGGCCCTTGTTGGTTATCTATTTTATATATAGTAGTGTGTATATGTTAATCTCAAACTCCTAATTTATCCCTCCCCCACCTTACCCCTTTGGTAACCATAAGTTTGTTTTCTATGTCTATGGGTCTGTTTCCACTTTGTATATAAGTTCATTTGTATCATTTTTTAAAGATTCCATATATAAGCAATGTCATATGATATTTGTCTTTCTCCATCTGGCTTACTTCACTTAGTCTGATCATCTCTGGGTCCATCCATGTTGCTGCAAATGGCATTGATTTCATTCTATTTTATGGCTGAGTAATATTCCATTGTATATGTGTGCCACATCTTCTTTATCCATTCATCTGTCGATGGACACTTAGGTTGCTTCAATGTCTTGGTTATTGTAAAATAGTGCTGCAATGAACATTGGGGTACATGTATCTTTGCAAATTATGGTTTTCTCCAGGTATATGCCCATGAGTGGGATTGCAGGATCATATATTAGCTCTATTTTTAGTTTTTTAAGGAACTTCCATACTGTTCAATTAATTATTTTTACATTAAACATATAAGCTCAGTTAATTCTCAAGGCAACCCTAGGGGTAAGTGTTATCATCATTTTCATTTTCCAGAGGAGACAGATTGATTTGTATAAGATGATACAAGTAGGAAGTGGGAGAGCAGGGATTCGAATACAGGAACATAAAACTGTTTAAAAATGATTCTGCTGCATACAAAATTTATTCAATGGATTGTTAACAAACTTTCCTCACTGCCAGCTGGGTATGAAGCTCTGTGTTAAGTGATATGGGAAAGCAAAAATAAGACGTTGTCACATATAATAAGGAAGAAAAATTTACTGGCTTCCCTATAATGGGGAGAAGTTTATGGAGATTGCTATAGGAATTTGGTGGATGGGCAGGGCCTGGGAGTTAGTGGTGTTGGCTGAGGGTGAGGTAGAATGAAGGGCAAAGTCAAAGATGGTGCTGAGATGTCAAGCTTGGGATATCAGGAGAATGGTGATTCCATGAACAGCATGCGGGGGATCCAGAGGAGCTGGGGTGGGGGTGGGGGTGGGGGTGGATATAATACAGGCAGTGTTAGTTGTCAAACTGAACCTGCAATGAACATATTTGTTACTCATTAATTCACTCCACTAAAATTTAACCAGCATCTATTTTGTGTCATGGGCTCTTAGGCAGGCTCTGAGGTCCTCCCCATCCCAGTGTTCACATTTATGGTGAATTTAGAAGGGAAAAACATTAAATCAATTAGTCTTTTAGGTGTTATCTTCTCTCTCAATTTTATTTACTAACTTCTGTCTTTACTGACTCCTAAAATTAATCGTATGATGTGGGGCAGGAGTATAAACGGAGGTCTGGCTACTACAAATGTTTTAATTTCTAAGTTATAAATCAGGAAAACAAATTATTAAATAAAAGATGTGCTATCTTCCTACTTTGACAAGAATACTCCCTATGCACTTGGAAGTCCAGGTTCGGGTTTACAATTGTGAGTTGTCTTGGAGTTCTGCACTGGAACAATGCAGTTTGGAAAGAGAGCATGGTTCTGTGGTCCATCTTCCTCCCTGCCCCAGGCCACTCAGTAAAGAACCTCAGGAGCAGGTGTGGGACAGCTTGCCTGTGTGTTTCAGCTTTGTTCACCTCCCACACACCAGCAGCCACTTCTTGTCCATCCTCTGGGCCTAACCCAGTTTGCTCTCAGGAGGACTGATGCAAGAAAGAGGCTGCAATTGGTCCCAGAAGCAGAATTGAGGCCATTGTATAGTGAATTCTAGAGTTCCAAGACCTGAGGCATTGTCTGGTGGTGGGGACACAGGCTCCTGGTGGACATGTCCTCTTGCTCTGTGCATCTTTTGTCCAGTGGAGAGGAGTGAATGGAGGGGGGCCAGAATACAGCCTCTAAAGTACGGAGCCCAGGGCAGGACCCCACTTGCCTTGTGTCTAGGAGTACTACTGACCAACTGGAATCTTGTTATTTGTGTCTTTACATTTCTCCACTGAACAGCACATATGTGTTCCTATAAGGTCAGTGTGATCCCTGATCTACCTTTTAATACCTGTCATAAACTGAAGTTTTCAAATATTTATTTTCATAGACCTTGCCAAAAAAATAAAAAGAAGAAGAAGAAAAGGCAAAAAGGCATTCAGGATGCTGGTCTTAATGAGGGCAGCTGTAATAAAAGTTCTCAGGCATTTAACAATCAAACTAAATCAAGGCAGATGCTATTCACTTTGCTGTAAATTCTGCAGACATTGTCTCTTCACATAAATCCAGGGAAGCTCTTTGCATTACTGCAATTTTTAGTTTACTGCAATTTATTTCTCTCATTCCTCCTAATAATTAATTTCCTATATTTGTAGTTTGTTTTCATTTCTTAGAGTTGCATCACAGCACCCCATCATTTGCTGTGGATCTCAGTCTGAAAGTCGGAAAATACCAGGTTTTTTAAAAAAAAATGTTACCAATGAGGATTCTGCTAATTCAGTTCAGTTCCATGCCCTTTGCCCTCTACACCAGGCATGTGTTTGCCCCTAGAAAGATCTAAATGAATAGGACCTGGTTACTACCCTTAAAGAGCTCACAGACTTGTGCTTTAGACAGACATATAAGCATGTCTATTATAATAAAACACAATAAATGTTACTACAGGGGGCCATGTGAGGAGAGAGGACTGCAAAGCTGACACTCAGACCTCCAAGAGTCTGAGATTTCCCCGAGGAGCTGGCATTTCAGCTGTGTCTTATAAATGAGTAGACACGTGACAATTATTAGTATCCATTTTCCTTTTGAATTATTTATTTTTTCTACTTATATACAATTCATGAGATGTCTGGATTTTCTATGCCATTGCCACAGAATTTAGATTTTTCTATGTTTTCTTATTGTTCAGCCCAGTATCTCACATATGGGACAGAGTTTTGGGTATTAGTGTCATTGTTATCATATGTAAAAGAGGAACTAATGCTACATGCTTAATAGAGTTGTTTTGAGGATTCAAAGAAATAATGTGTCTGAATACTCAGCACTGGTCCTGTGTGTGAGTTAGAATTGTGTTTGGTCACAGGTCATAGAACTCAAACTCTCATGGCTTAATCAAGTCAGGGGTTGTTTTCCTGGGGATGTCCTGAGGGGAGCAGTGCAGGGCTGGTGTAGGGACTGTATATAGGACAGTGCCAATGTCCCAGGCTCCTGGAACTATCTATTCTGCCTTTCTTAGCGTACAGTTTTCTTTTTTATGTTTGTTGAGTCATGATTGCAAGATGGCCACTCCACCTCCATCCTCACATCCAGTTCAGGAAGAAGGAAGAAGGAAGGAAGAATGAAAGGGTAGTTCCTTTATCAGGAAAGCAAAAACTCTCCCAGAAATCTCTGTCAGACTTCTTTATGTATCCTAGGCCAGAATTTTTCTTGTGGCCTCCTATGACTGTAAGGGAATCTGAGAGGGCAAATATTTCAGTTGGGCATTTTGGCATCAGAAGCAATATTGGGGTTCTCATAGTAAAGAGAAGGAGCACAGATATTGTGTAAGCAGCCAGCAGCCTCTGCAACAGGCAGCACACAATAAACACTCAATAGTTGCTATTATCATGAGAAGGCACTAAGTAAACGTTTGCTCTGTTGGACTGAAGCTTCTCCACACTGCCTTTCTTGCCCAAGTCACCATCATCTCTTGCTACAGCGAGAGCCTCCTCACTGATCTCTCTACCTCCATTCTTGCCTCTTTATAATCCATTTCTCACCAGGAGTCAAGGGGATCTTTTGAAAATGTAAGTTGACCTAAATGTAAGAGCTAAAACCACAAAACTCCTAAAAGAAAACATAGGGTAAAAGCCTCATGCTATTGGATTTGTTAAAGATTTCTTGAATATGAATGAAAACATAGGCAACAAAAGAAAATAAATAGACAAATTAGACTACATTTAAGTTAAAAATGGTGCATCAAAGGACATAATCAACAGACTGAAAAGGCAATTGCAAAATGGGAGAAAATAATTGCAAATAATATATCTGATAAGGGGGTCCATATCCAGAATATATAAAGACCTCCTGAAACTCAACAAAAACAAAGCAAACAACCCAATTAAAAATGAGCAGAGGGTTCCCCTGAAGTATCCCAGAGTTAGCTGGAGGTCAAAAGAACCTCATTAAGAATTTGATATTTGGAAAGTTTGCCAAAAATATAAAACCGAGGAGCTTCAAGATGGCGGAAGAGTAAGACGCGGAGATCTCCTTCCTCCTCAAAGAGACATCAGAAATACATCTACACGTGGAACTTCTCCTATAGAACACCCACCGAACGCTGGCAGAAGACCTCAGACTTCCCAAAAGGCAAGAAACTCCCCACGTACCTGGGTAGGGCAAAAGAAAAAAAGAATAAACAGAGACAAAAGAATAGGGATGGGACCTGCACCAGTGGGAGGGAACCGTGAAGGAGGAAAGGTTCCCACACACTAGAAGCCCCTTCGCGGGCGGAGACTGCGGGTGGAGACTGCGGGTGGCGGAGGGGGAAGCTTCGGAGCCGCGGAGGAGAGCGCAGCAACAGGGTGCGGAGGGCAAAGCGGAGAGATTCCCGCACAGAGGATCGGTGCCGACCGGCACTCACCAGCCCGAGAGGCTTGTCTGCTCACTGGTCGGGGTGGGCAGGGGCCGGGAGCTGAGGCTCGGGCTTCAGTCGGATCCCAGGGGAAAGTCTGGAGTTGGCAGAGTGAAAACAGCCTGAAGGTGTTAGTGCACCACGGCTAGCCGGGAGGGAGTCCGGTTGAAGTCTGGAGCTGCCAAAGAGGCAAGAGACCTTTTCTTTTCTTCCCTCTTTGCTTCCTGGGGCGCGAGGAGAAAGGATTAAGCGCACCACTTAAAGGAGCTCCAGAAACGGACGTGGAGCTGCTGAAGAGACAGGAGACTTTTTCTTGCCTCTTTGCTTCCTCGGGCGCGAGGAGAGGGGATTAAGGGCACCTCGTAAAGGAGCTCCAGAAACGGCGCGAGACGCGGCTGTCGGCACGGACAGTAGAGACGGGTGTGGGACGCTAGGGTTGCTGCTGCCACCACCAAGAGGCCTGTGTACGAGCACAGGTCACTCTCCACACCGCCCCTTCCGGAGCCCGTGCAGCCCGCCAGTGCCGGGGTCCCGGGACCCAGGGACAGCTTCCCCAGGAGAACCTGCGGTGCGCCTCGGGCCGGTGCAGCGTCACGCCGGCCTCTGCCACCGCGGACTCGCCACGCATCCGTGCCCCTCCGTCCCCCGGGCCTGTGCCAGAGCCCCCGAATCAGCTGCTCCTTTAACCCCGTCCTGTCTGAGCGAAGGGCAGACGCCCTCGGACGACCTACGCACAGAGGCGGGGCCAAGTCCAAAGCTGAACCCCAGGAGCTGTGTGAACAAAGAGGAGAGGGGGAGGTCTCTCCCAGCAGCCTCAGGAGCAGCGGGTTAAAGCTCCACAATCAACTTGAAGTGCCCTGCATCTGTGGAAAACCTGAATAGACAACGAATCATCCCAAGTTGAGGAGGTGGACTTTGGGAGCAAGATATACTATTATTTTCTCCTTTTTTCTTTTTGTGAGTGTGTATGTGTGTGCTGCTGTGCAAGATTTTGTCTGTATAGGTTTGCTTTCACCATTTGTCCTAGGGTTAGGCTGACCCGTTTTCCTTTGTTTTTTTTATTAGAAATTTTTCTTCTTAATAATTATATTTTATTTTAGTAGCTATACTTTATCCTACTTTATTTTGTCTTCTCCCTTTCTTTCTTCCTTTCTTCCTTCCTTTCTTCCCTCCTTCCCTCCTTTCTTCCTTCCTTCCTCCCTTCTTTCCTCCTTTCCTTCCTCCCTTCCTTCCTCCCTTTCTTCCTCTCCTCCTTCCTTTCTTGCTTCCTTCCTTCATTTCTTCCTTCCTTCATTTCTTCCTTCCTTCCTTCCCTCCCTCCCTCCCTCCTTCCTTCCTTCCTTCCTTCCTTTTCTTTCCTTTCTATTTTTTCTCCCTTTTATTTTGAGCCATGTGGATTAAAGGCTCTTGGTGCTCCAGCCAGGCACCAGGACTGTGTCTGTGACGTGGGAGAACCAACCTCAGGACACTGGTCCACAAGAGACCTCCCAGCTACACACAATATCAAACAGTGAAAATCTCCCAGAGATCTCCATCTCAAAACCAAGACCCAGCTTCACCCAAGGACCAGCAACGAACAGTGCTGGACACCCTATCCCCAACACAGAGCAAGATGGGTCTACAGCCCCATCCATTAGCAGAGAGGCTGCCTAAAATCATAATAAGGCTACCAATATGCCCAAACACACCAGCAGATGTAGACCTGCCCATCAGAAAGACAAGATCCAGCCTCATCCACCAGAACACAGGCACGAGTCCCCCCAACCAGGAAACCTACTCAACCCACTGAACCAACCTTAGCCACTGGGGACAGCCACCAAAAACAATGGGAACTACAAACGTGCAGCCTGCAAAAAGGAGACCCCAAACACAGTAAGATAATCAAAATGAGAAGACAGAAAAACACACAGCAGATGAAGGAGCAAGATAAAAACACACCAGACCTAACAAATGAAGAGGAAATAGGCAGTCTACCTGAAAAAGAATCCAGAATAATGATAGTAAAGATGATTCAAAATCTTGGAAATAGAATAGACAAATTGCAAGAAACAGTTAACAAGGACCTAGAAGAAATAAAGAGGAAGCAAGTAACGATGAGCAACACAATAAATGAAATGAAAAATACTCTAGATGAGATCAATAGCAGAATAACTGAGGCAGAAGAACGGATAAGTGACCTGGAAGATAAAATAGTGGAAATAACTACTGCAGAGCAGAATAAAGGAAAAAGAATGAAAAGAACTGAGGACAGTTTCAGAGACCTCTGGACAACATTAAACACACCAACATTCGAATTATAGGGGTCCCAGAAGAAGAAGAGAAAAAGAAAGGGACTGAGAAAATATTTGAAGAGATTATAGTGGAAAACTCCCTAATATAGGAAAGGAAATAGTCAATCAACTCCAGGAAGCACGGAGAGTCCCATACAGGATAAACCCAAGGATAAACATGCCAAGACACATAATAATCAAACTGTCAAAAATTAAATACAAAGAAAACATATTAAAAGCAGCAAGGGAAAAACAACAAATAACACACAAGGGAATCCCCGTAAGGTTAACATCTGATCTTTCAGCAGAAACTCTACAAGCCAGAAGGGAGTGGCAGGACATATTTAAAGTGATGAAGGAAAAAAACCCTACAACCAAGTTTACTCTACCCAGCAAGGATCTCATTCAGATTTGATGGAGAAATTAAAACCTTTACAGACAAGCAAAAGCTGAGAGAGTTCAACACCACCAAATCAGCTCTACAACAAATGCTAAAGGAATTTCTCTAGGCAAGAAACACAAGAGAAGGAAAAGACCTACAAGAACAACCCAAAACAATTAAGTAAATGGTAATAGGAACATACATATCGATAATTACCTTAAATGTAAATGCTCCCACCAAAAGACACAGACTGGCTGAATGGATACAAAAACAAGACCCATATATATGCTGTGTACAAGAGACCTACTTCAGACCTAGGGACACATACAGACTGAAAGTAAGGGGATGGAAAAAGATATTCCATGCAACTGGAAATCAGAAGAAAGCTGGGGTAGCAATTCTCATATCAGACAAAATGACTTTAAAATAAAAACTATTACAAGAGACAAAGAAGGACACTACATAATGATCAAGGGATCGATCCATGAAGAAGATATAACAATTGTAAATATTTATGCACCCAACATAGGATCACCTCAATACATAAGGCAAATACTAACAGCCATAAAAGGGGAAATCGACAGTAACACAATCATAGTAGGGGACTTTAACACCCCACTTTCAACTAAAGGACAGATCATCCAAAATGAAAATAAATAAGGAAACACAAGTTTTAAATGACACATTACACAAGATGGACTTAATTGATATTTATAGGGCATTCCATCCAAAACGAACAGAATACACATTTTTCTCAAGTGCTCATGGAACATTCTCCAGGATCGATCATATCTTGGGTCACAAATCTAGCCTTGGCAAATTTAAGAAAATTGAAATCATATCAAGTATCTTTTCCAACCACAACACTATGAGACTAGATATCAATTACAGGAAAAGATCTGTAAAAAATACAAACACATGGAGGCTAAACAATACACTACTTAATAACGAAGTGATCACTGAAGAAATCAAGGAGAAAATCAAAAAATACTTAGAAACAAATGACAATGGATACACGACGACCCAAAATCTATGGGATGCAGCAAAAGCAGTTCTAAGAGGGAAGTTTTTAGCAATAAAATCTTACCTCAAGAAACAAGAAACATCTCAAATAAACAACCTAATTTTACACATAAAACAATTAGAGAAAGAAGAACAAAAGAACCCCAAATTTAGCAGAAGGAAAGAAATCAAAAAGATCATATCAGAAATAAATGAAAAAGAAATGAAGGAAACAATAGCAAGGATCGATAAAACTAAAAGCTGGTTCTTTGAGGAGATAAACAACATTGATAAACCAATAGCAAGACCCATCAAGAAAAAAGGGAGAAGACTCAAATCAATAGAATTAGAAATGAAAAAGGAGAGAAGTAACAACTGACACTGCAGAAATACAAAAGATTATTAGAGATTACTACAAGCAACTGTATGCCAATAAAATGGACAACCTGGAAGAAATGGACAAAGTCTTAGAAATGCACAACCTGCCAAGACTGAACCAGGAAGAAATAGAAAATATAAACAGACCAATCACAAGCACTGAAATTGAAACTGTGATTAAAAATTTTCCAACAAACAAAAGCCCAGGACCGGATGGCTTCACAGGTGAATCCTATCAAACATTTAGAGGAGAGCTAACACCTATCTTTCTCAAACTCTTCCAAAAGATAGCAGAGGGAGGAACACTCCCAAACTCATTCTATGAGGCCACCATCACCCTGATACCAAAACCAGATGAAGATGTCACAAAGAAAGAAAACTACAGGCCAATATCACTGATGAACATAGATGCATAAATCCTCAACAAAATACTAGCAAACAGAATCCAACAGCACATTAAAAGGATCATACACCATGATCAAGTGAAGTTTATTCCAGGAATGCAAGGATTCTTCAATATACGCAAATCAATCAATGTGATACACCATATCAACAAACTGAAGGAGAAAAACCATATGATCATCTCAATACATGCAGAGAAAGCTTTTGACAAAATTCAACACCGATTTATGATAAAAACCCTGCAGAAAGTAGGCATACAGGGAGCTTTCCTCAACATAGTAAAGGACATATATGACAAACCCACAGCCAGCATTGTTCTCAATGGTGAAAAACTAATACCATTTCCACTAAGATCAGGAACAAGACAAGGTTGCCCACTCTCACCAGTCTTATTCAACATAGTTTTGGAAGTTCCAGCCACAGCAATCAGAGAAAATAAAGAAATAAAAGGAATCCAAATAGGAAAAGAAGAAGTAAAGCTGTCACTGTTTGCAGATGACATGATACTATACATAGAGAATCCTAAGGATGCTACTAGAAAACTACTAGAGCTAATGAATGAATTTGGTAAAGTAGCAGGATACAAAATTAATGCACAGAAATCTCTGGCATTCTTATACACTAATGATGAAAAATCTGAGAGTGAAATTAAGAAAACACTCCCATTTACCATTGCAACAAAAAGAATAAAATATCTATGAGTAAACCTACTTAAGGAGACAAAAGACTTGTATGCAGAAAACTATATGACACTGATGAAAGAAATTAAAGATGATACAAATAGGTGGAGAAATATACCATGTTCTTGGATTGGAAGAATCAACATTGTGAAAATGACTCTACTACCCAAAGCAATCTACAGATTCAAATTTCACAATTTGTATGGAAACACAAAAGACCCCGAATAGCCAAAGCAATGTTGAGAATGAAAAATGGAGCTGGAGGTATCAGGCTCCCTGACTTCAGACTATACTACAAGGCTACAGTAATCTAGACAATATGGTACTGGCACAAAAACAGAAATATAGATAGTTGGAATAGTATAGAAAGCCCAGAGATAAACCCACACACATATGGTCACCTTATCTTTGATGAAGGAGGGAAGGATATACAGTGGAGAAAAGACAGCCTCTTCAATAAGTGGTGCTGGGAAAACTGGACAGCTACTTGTAAAAGCATGAAATTAGAACACTCCCTAACACCACACACAAAAATAAACTCAAAATGGATTAGAGACCTAAATGTAAGGCCAGACACTCTCAAACTCTTAGAGGAAAACATAGGCAGAACACTGTATGACATAAATCACAGCAAAATCCCTTTTGACCCACCTCCTAGAGAAATGGAAATAAAAACAAAAATAAACAAATGGGACATCATGAAACTTAAAAGCTTTTGCACAGCAAAGGATACCATAAACAAGACCAAAAGACAACCCTCAGAATGGGAGAAAATATTTGCAAATGAAGCAACTGACAAAGGATTAATCTCCAAAATTTATAAGCAACTCATACAGCTCAATAACAAAAAAACAAACAACCCAATCCAAAAATGGGCAGAAGAACTAAATAGACATTTTTCCAAAGAAGATATACAGATTGCCAATAAACACATGAAAGAATGCTCAACATCATTAATCATTAGAGAAATGCAAATCAAAACTACAATGAGATATCATCTCACAAGGAGCAGATTGGCCATCATCAAAAACTCTAGATACAGTAAATGCTGGAGAGCGTGTGGAGGTAAGGGAACCCTCTTGTACTGCTGGTGGGAATGTAAATTGATACAGCCACTATGGAGAACAGTTTGGGGGTTCCTTAAAAAACTACAAATAGAACTACCATCGACCCAGCAATCCCACTACTGTGCATATACCCTGAGAAAACTATAATTCAAAAAGAGTCATGTACCAAAATGTTCATTGCAGCTCTATTTATGATAGCCAGGACATGGAAGCAACCTAAGTGTCCATTAACAGATGAATGGATAAAGAAGATGTGGCACATATATACAATGGAATATTACTCAGCCATAAAAAGAAATGAAACTGAGGTATTTGTAATGAGGTGGATAGAACTGGAGTCCGTCATACAGAGTGACATAAGTCAGAAGGAGAAAAACAAATACTGTATGCTAACACAAATATATGGACTCTAAGAAAAAAAAATGTCATGAAGAGATTAGTGGTAGGACAGGAATAAAACACAGACCTACTAGAGCATGGACTTGAGGATATGGGAAGGGGGAAGAGTAAGCTATGATGAAGTGAGAGAGTGGCAGGGACATATATACACTACCAAATGTAAATTAGATAGCTAGTGGGAAGTTGCCGCATAGCACAGGTAGATCACCTCTGTGCTTTGTGACCACCCAGAGGGGTGGGATAAGGAGGGTGGGAGAGAGCATGACACAAGAGGGAGGAGATATGGGGATATATGTATATGTATAGCTAATTCAGTTTGTTGTAAAGGAAAAACTAAGACACTATTGTATAACAGTTATACTCCAATAAAGATTTTTAAAATAATAATAAAATAAAATAAAAATGAGCAAAGGATTTGAAAAGACATTTCTCTAAGGATGATATACAAATGGAGAAGAAGAGCATAAGAAGATGCTCAATTTGACTAATCATTAGGGAAATGCAAATGAAAGCAACAATGAGATACTGCCGTACATACATTAGGACAGATGTAAAAAAATATAACAAAAAAAAAAAAGAAAATAACAACTGTTGATAAGGTTGTGGAGAAATTGGAACACTTATGCACTGTCGGTGGGAATGTAAAATGGTGCAGCCACTGTGGTAAATAGTACAGCAGACCTCAAAAAATTAAAAATAGAATTACCTATGATTCAGCAATTCCACATCTGAGTATATATCCAAAAGAACTGAAAACAGGGTTTTGAAGAGATATTCACACACCCATCTTCATAGCAGAATTATTCACAATGGCTAAAAGTTGGAAGCAACTCAGATATCCATAGACAGATGAATGTATAAACAAAATGTGGTATATACATACAATGGAATATTATTCAGCCTTAAAAAGGAGGAAAGTTCTTACATATGCTACAACATGAATGAAACTTGAGGATGTTATGATAAGTGAAATAAGTCAGTCACAAAAAGATAAATACTGTACAATTCTACTTATATGAGGTATTTAGAACAGTCAAATTCATAGAGACAAAAAGTAGAATAGTTGTTGCCAGGGGCTGGAGGAGAGGGAAATGAGGAATTGTTTAATGGGTATAAAATTTCAGTTTTGCAAGGTGAAAAAGTTCTGGAGATTGGTTGCACAACAATGTTAATATACTTACCTTTAATGAATTGTACACTCAAAAATTAAGATGGTAAATTTTATGCTATATGTATTTTACCATAATGAAAAAAAAGTGTCCGATCACATCTTTCTTGTGTACCATCTTCTGGTAGCTTTTCATTGCACCAGAGTAAAATCCAAATGACCTCTCATGACCTATAGGTCCCACTGGTTTGTCAACTGCCTACCTCCCCGACCTCATGTGATAGCAATCTCCTTGCTCATTATTTTCCACTGTCACTGATCTCGTATATTAAACCTACTAAACTCATTCCTGCTGTAAAGCTTTTGCTGCTTTTTTCTTTGTTTGGAACATCCTTCTCTAATTTCACACAGTTGGGTCCTTCTTATCATTCAGATCTAAGCTCAAATATTTAATCTTCAAAGAGGAAAGAGATCCTTGCCTAACCCTGTCTAATAGTGCCCTTGCCACACCTTAGTCACCATCTATCATATATTGCCTAGTTTAATTTATTTAGAGCCCTTTTCACTCTGTGAAATTATATAATTTGTTTATTACCTGTCTCCTTCAGCAGAATCTAAGCTGGATGAGAGCAGAGACTTTGTCTGGTTTGCTACTGTATTCTCAAGGTTGACACATATAGGAATTTAACAAATATCAAACAAATAATTGAATCCAGCAAATATTTATTGGGTTTTCATTAAGTTCCAGGCAATGTACTGGGCACCAAGCATAAACAAACATTGTGTGATCAACTTCATAATGATATATCAGTAGGCTATAGCCTTTCACAAGACTGGAGTTTTAAGGGCCACCACCTACTGAGGACCTGCCTTAGAGGGAGAACAGCGTTGAGTGATGTAGCGTGGCCCTGATGACTCAGTTAAGTACTGTATCAAGCATCACCTGAGGTTAACACAGGTGAAGCCTATAAATTCCCTTGTGTGTTTAAATCAGTTTAAGCTTGATTTTTGTCCCTTGCAAACCAAAGAGTCTTGGCCCATCAATACATAACAGAGTAGCAAAGAGCCATAGACACTTCATGCATTGTCCATGGATCACATGTACACATGTAAGAAGACAGAGACAATTTTGTCTTCTAGTTCCTCTTAGGAAGGACACAGCATTTATTTAAGAGGGAGAGAACTGAGACAGATGGGTATAAATGAAACTTCTCCACATGTGAAAGGGAAGAATCTCCTTATTAACCCAGTGGGAGAAGAAGAAGGAAGAAGGAAGAAGAAAGGAGGAAAGAGGTGATATTGGAGGCACGAGATGCAAAATTAACTCAACCTCATAATCTTCAAATCATTGGTAAAGTTATTAAACTCACAAAATGCTTGGGTGCAGGTGGATTTGTGGGGGGAACAGGGGTGGAGGTGGGATGTCGTCCAAAGGCTGGGCTTTGTGCCTGGATGGACATGCTGTGGAATTGACGCAGTAGAATGGGGAGGCAGAGAATGTCCCAGAAGTCACAGAAAATGTGGGGGAGGTTCCAGACTCTTCTTAGGCTGTGGATTTGGGCTCAGGCCATGTTGGTACAGATCTCACAGGGGCAAGGGGCTCAAGATGATATCTGGTCTATACACATATATTTTCTTCTACTAAAATAAATATATTCTCAAGTACACTACATTTCATTCATGTCTCAATATGAATAAATAGTTATTTATATGTACATTATAGACTTTTGGCTTTATATGTAATTTTTTAACTTAAATTTTACACAGAACTTTTCTTCTGAAGCTTCTCAGGCTATTTTAGAAATTTCAGTGTATTTTATATATTTCAACCTATTTTAGAAGCTGCATCCTTATGTTCTATAATTGTCACAGAGATGTTATGATTATACCACTTCTAATGTTTTCAGAGGAAATTGTTTTCCTTCTAAAAATATGTTCCAGTGTCAGAACCTGATATAGACATCTGAGTCAATGGTCAGTGTCAACTCCAGAAAGAAATGTTATGAATTTCTAACATATTGTATAATCCAACCTTTCTGAAATGACTTATGCTGTTTTAAAAGAAAGAAGTAACCACAGTGCATGCTCTGCTCCGTGGTTTGTCACCGACATGGATCAGAAGACAGACACTGGCCGGATCTTGGACACGGGACCGAGTCAAAGAGGACCTGGGTACAGTTTCTGTCTCCTTGCGGAGTGGCTCACGGACCTCGGGCTGGAGGACACAGTAGTTAAGGATGCCGGTTGTAGCAGCTTCTCATCCTTATTATTCAGTCCTTTGGTGCCACAAAGCATGAAAAGATGGAGGAAATATGTTTTCCACGGAGGTGGTAGAGAGCACTTTGGTTCAGTCCTAGTTTCCTCCACTTTAGGCCTCATTTTCCTCTTTAAACCTCAGTTTCTTCATCTGTAAAATAGTGCTACAGTCATGGCTCCAGAAGCCTACACAGAATACCAAAATGCATGGATGCTCTAGTCCCTTATCTAAAATGGTATAGTATTGCCTGCCCTCTGAATCCGTGGGTTCTGCATCCGCAATTCAACCAACCACGGATGGAAATTTCAGTTGGTTGAATTTGCGAATGCGAAAACCCTGGATAAGGAGGGCTTAACTCTACCCTGTAGAGTTGTAAGGATTAAATACTAATAAAGCATTTAGTATTTAGTACTTAAGGGCCTCTCAGTAAGGAAATCTATTACATGTTATTAGTATTACGGTCAGTGCATCAGTGATATTATTCATTGGTGTGAAAAGGCAAATATATGGAAATAATGAGAGGTTACAGTAAAAACAAACAAGATGTTGCAGAGTTGTCTATGCAAAACTACTCACATTATATAGATGATTCTATGTAAATGTTTTCAGTTTTGTCTCATTGCTACAACTATAGTCTAGTAGGTAAAATGAAAATTATTTGAAAAATCAAATCTTCAAAATTAGTTAAGCTCTAAGAAATCATGATATTGTTATGTTAACATAATAATTTTATGTACCACTGTTCCCCACTTCTCCCCTGCTCTCCCCCCGCCCCCCAATTTATTCTTTCTGCTTCATGGAAGGCAGTATATAATGTCATATTGATGGTATGGGCTTTAGGGAGACCAAAGTTAAAACACAGGCAATTGCTAAACTTTCTGGATCTTTTTCCTCATTAAAATGTGATATTCCAGGACTTCTCTGGTGACAGTGGTTAAGAATCCTCCTGCCAATGCAGGGGACACGGGTTCAAGCACTGGTCCGGGAAGATCCCACATGCCGCAGAGCAACTAAGCCCATGTGCCACAGCCACTGAGCCTGCGCTCTAGATCCTGTGAGCCACAACTACTGAGCTCACATGCCACAACTGCTGAAGCCCACACGCCTAGAGGCCCTGCTCCACAACAAGAAAAACCACCACAATGAAAAGCCTGCACACTGCAGAGAAGAGTAGCCCCTGCCTGTCACAGCTAGAGAAAGCCCGCACGCAGCAACAAAGACCCAACATGGCCAAAAATATAATAAATAAAATAAATAAATTTATTTTTAAAAATGGGTTACTCCAACTCAACTACTCAGTGTTGTAGGAATTTAGTAAGAAAATGCCTCAAGTTCTTATCGAAGGATCTACTATGTGCAAAGTAGTTAATAAATGGTTGTTTTATTAATTATTGAAATTTTTTGCTGCATGCTAATGAGTGGCAACATTCTAGCCTTTCAGATGGATTATTGAATAATGTACTCAAACATCTTGAAAGTATTGCTGTTATCAAGATGCAGCTTATAAATAGTACAGATGTTCACAAATTGGGCATTGGTTAGATCAGCATTTCTCAAAACATGGTCCAGAGATTGCTGAGAGTATCTTTATGGGGGTCCTCAAGATACTTTCACAGGATGTGGATGATCAAATTCTCTTCTTAATAATACTAACATTTGTTCTTTATCCTCTCATTTTCTTATGATTTTTCTGGAGGCTATATGACATGTTATATCACAAGAGATTGAATGGAGAAGCAGATACAGGAAATTAGCTGTCTTAAGTGAAAATTTAGAGATATTTGCAAAAATGTAAAATGATTTCACTCTCCCCACTAAATTTTTTGAAATACAGTTATTTTCATAAAATGTTATGTTAACATGTAATTTGTTTATTATAGATATTTTTAATGAATGAATAAAATATTTTAAAATTTCTCAGTTAATTTCTGTTATGTAAATTACAACTGGTACTATTCTCTAATAGGATCATTTGTCTTTGTTTTATCAGCAAGACAAGATTGTGTGGTTCTTCAAGGCAGAGACCAATACTTAAGATTCTTTTGCAACAATTATAGTACCTGACAGGGAGTTCAATATTTTGTAGGCACTAAATAAACACTTGAAAGATGTAAATGTTGCATCTCTCTTTCAGAAAAATTATCCCATTAATTCATTCCCATTCCATGTTAAAACCTTGAAATTTCTGCATTATTGTGTCATGAGGCAGGTCTAGAAGGAGCTAGAGAATTCTTAATATCAAAATATTGAGTTATTCCTGTAGTTTAAAAAAACAAAAATAAGCTTCTACAATCAAATATAGATATGTATGACTTAAAAACAAAACAAAACAAAACTTTCTCACTGATTCATTAGCTGACAGATTTCACACTCTGTGGTGTTAACTGCCTTATTTATGTCTATTTTTCCATTTGAAACAGAAGTACTAAAGAGAATGCAAGGCAAGACTGAGGATATCCTGAAGGATTATTGATTTTCTATATCAACTCCCATGCTCTGATGACTCCTAGAAGAGAGGGGAGTGAGACAGAAACCTACTGAGGGCTCAAGTTTATATAATTGTTAGCTGGTCAGGAGGCTGCTGGAGTATCACTGACAGGTGAAGCCCATGCTCTGACAGGGCAGTGGCAGTGGAGATGAGAGTTAGGGCTAGTTTCCAAAGCTGGATTCAGGTTTTTGGCTGAGCAACAGAATTTGATGATGGCTGGGTATGAGGGTGGAGGAACAGTTGAGAGCGAAGCACAGATTTCTAAGCTTGGGAGACAGGAGATTGGAAATGCCATCAGCAGAGTCAGCGACAGAAAGAGCAGGTTGAAGCCTGGTGAGGAAGTGACATAATGGACTCAGGTAAGGACAACTCTTGAGCGTTCAGTCTGGGACTCTTGTGCTGCTTAACTTCTTAGACTTTCTTCACCATCAATGGATATTATTCTCCTGCAGACTTGCCTCCACGCTGCTCCCTGAGGGTGGAGAATCTCTCTGATTCCAGCTTCCCTTGATTTTATTTACATGTTCTGAGTGTCTACTTTCTCCGTCTTTTAAGACCCTGTTAGAAAGATTCCAAATTACTCCCAGCTTCTTCCTATGACACTTTCTTGGAAATCGTATTAAATCATCCATTTGTCCAATTTAGTATATGAACTGAGTGTCCTCTATTTCCATCTATATTCAAAGATTTTAGATTGTGCTTAGATTATGAGCTCCTTGAATACAGGAAAACTGCCTTTTCTGACAGTTGGTGACAACCAGTGTAAAAGTGTTGAAAGCAAATGAAACCATATTCCAAATCAGGGGAACACTGCACTGATTTTCAGAACCTGGAGAATGGGAATAAACTCTATTTTGTAATGGCTAGAACCCCAGACTGAGTCTCAAAATAATCTGATTTATTGCAGTGGCTCCACCCCCGATTAGCTGTGTAAATCACTTAATCTCTCCAGGCCTCAATTCACTCAATTATAAAATTAAGTGTCAAGATAATCATATAAAGCAAGGTGATGTTAATAATAATCATCATAGTAATATGTATTGATTATTTACTATACCACAGGCACTGTGCTAGACATATACATTATCTCACTTTCTCATCAGCAATCCTTTGAAGTAAGTACTGTTTTCACTTCCACTTTACAGATGAGAAAACTGAGGCTCAGTGCCCAGGTTCACAAGCTAGTAAGTGTTGCATCTGAATTCGAATGTGGATCTATCAAACTTCCAAGTCTTTGCCCTCATCCACTAAACCACTGCTTTTCTAGGTCCCTACTACTTCTTTCTGCATTTTCCAATTTGAAACAACCAAAAATTATAATGAACAGGATCATGGTGATTCCTTCCCCCCTTGCCAAAATCAAACTGCTGAAGAGCCAAACAGTCTGAAAAAAAAAAACTGAATTAGGCCAATTCTTGACTTTAGTTAATCCTCCAGCATGTTGGGAACCCAGCCTTGTACTGAGGAAAGATGGGCACTGTCCACATTCCTGTTAGCACTGTGGAGGAGGATGGGGAATTGAGAGGGTGTTTTTCAGGTTCCCTGTGGTGGTGAGCCGCCACTGTCCCTACCTCCAGTTAGAGCTCCTGATTCATACAGAAAAAAGTGTTGTGGACATGATGCAGACATCACAGTGCTGGTGTGAAGCATAGGTGGGTGCGTTGGTGACTGAGGACTATTGCCCTGCAAACCTTCCCAAAGTGAGTTTAAGCTAGTGGATGTTGGTAAATGATAATTACTACTGCAGAGGAGTCTAACCTCTGTGTCAAAGCAATAAGTTTGGAAAACTACACCCCTCTTCCCCAAATTAATTCAAGTTCCTGAGCGCCTCCTAGGGGCCTCCTAGGGGCCACTCAGAGTGGTGGGTATTGGGGAGAGGAAGCTGAACAAGACATCAAGTGTGCCCTCAGGAGCTGTGGGGGAGGGGACAGACACGTCACACATACCGTGCACTGAGCACCCTGCTGAGGGAAGCACAGTGCACTGAGAGCACAGAATAGGCTGAGCCCAAAAATAGTTTCAAGGAGGAGTTAAGCTTACAGATGAAGATCCCTAAATAGAGGCCTAGAGTTCACTTTTCAGACACTCATCGCTGAACTAGATTGTAAACCAGCAGAGCAATTTGGGTTTTTTTTGGATTTATTTATTTTTTAACATCTTTATTGGAGTATAATTGCTTTACAATGGTGTGTTAGTTGCTGCTGTACAACAAAATGAATCAGCTATACATATACATATATCCCCGTATCCCTTCCCTCTTGCGTCTCCCTCCCACCCTCCCTATCCCACCCCTCTAGGTGGTCACAAAGCACTGAGCTGATCTCCCTGTGCTATGCGGCTGCTTCCCACTAGCTATCTATTTTACATTTGGTAGTGTATACATGTCCATGCCACTCTCTCACTTCGTCCCAGCTTACCCTTCCCACTCCCCGTGTCCTCAGTCCATTCTCTACATCTGCACCTTTATTCCTGTCCTGCCCCTAGGTTCTTCAGAACCGTTTTTGTTTGTTTGTTTAGATTCCATATATATGTGTTACCATACGGTATTTGTTTTTCTCTTTCTGACTTACTTCACTCTGTATGACAGTCTCTAGGTCCATCCACCTCACTATAAATAACTCAGTTTCATTTCTTTTTATGGCTGAGTAATATTCCATTGTATATACATGCCACACCTTCTTTATCCATTCATTTGTCAATGGACAATTAGGTTGCTTCCATGTCCTGGCTATTGTAAATAGAGCTGTAATGAGCATTGTGGTTTATGACTCTTTTTGAATTATGGTTTTCTGAGTATATGCTCAGTAGTGGGATTGCTGGGTTGTATGGTAGTTCTATTTTTAGTATATAAGGAACCTCCATACTGTCCTCCATAGTGGCTGTATCCATTTACTTTCCCACTAACAGTGCAAGAGGGTTCCCTTTTCTCCACACACTCTCCAGCATTAATTGTTTGTAGATTTTTTGATGATGGCCATTCTGACTGGTGTGAGGTAGTATCTCCTTATAGTTTTGATTTGCATTTCTCTAATGATTAGTGAAGTTGAGCATTCTTTCATGTGTTTGTTGGCAATCTGTATATCTTCTTTGGAGAAATGTCTATTTAGGTCTTCTGCCCATTTTTGGATTGGGTTTTTTGTTTTCTTGATATTGAGCTGTATGAGCTGCTTGTATATTTTGGAGATTAATCCTTTGTCAGTTGCTTCATTTGCAAATATTTTCTCCAATTCTGAAGGTTGTCTTTTGGTCTTGTTTATGGTTTCCTTTGCTGTGCAAAAGGTTTTAAGTTTCATTAGGTCCCATTTGTTTATTTTTGTTTTTATTTCCATTTCTCTAGGAGGTGGGTCAAAAAGGATCTTGCTGTGATGTATGTCATAGAGTGTTTTGCCTATGTTTTCCTCTAAGAGTTTGATAGTGTCTGGCCTTAACATTTAGGTCTTTAATCCATTTTGAGTTTATTTTTGTGTGTGGTGATAGGGAGTGAGTGTTCTAATTTCATTCTTTTACATCTAGCTGTCCAGTTTTCCCAGCACCACTTATTGAAGAGGCTGTCTTTTCTCCATTGTATATTCTTTTCTCCTTTATCAAAGATAAGGTGACCAGATGTGTGTGGGTTTATCTCTGGGCTTTCTATTCTGTTCCATTAATCTATATTTCTATTTTTTCCAGTACAGCAATTTTTATGCTGCTCTATAAAAGAGAGGTTGATGGATGGACAGAGGTAGCTTGGAAATGAAAAATATACCATCAAACCAGAGCAGACCCTCTAGGGTCTTATGAGTATCTGTTGAAGACTGTCTATTAAGAACCATGTATTTTCAGAAATTAGGTCATGAACATGTATGACAAGACCTTCGTCATAAATGACAAGACAAGACTTTTGATATAACAAGACTGTAGAAATGGAATTCACCATTGTACTACCTTGGACCTTTTATTCTATCTGCTATAAGGTATACCAAGTCTAAGACAGTTGCAGGTAAGCCTGATGGCTCCCCTCTGCAAATCAAACAGGGACCTAGGCTAATGAGATTCCACCATCTTTAATACGTAGTGTCCAATGTTGTCTTGGGCATGGACCTCTGGCCAGGGTGAGGAGAAAGAGCATGGAGGATCTTATATAAGAGGATTTTATAGGATAGGCTGACCAGGAAGTGGTAAAAATCACCTCTGGTCACATTTAGTCTCAGGGCTACTACTAAGTGGCCAAGAGCATCTGGAAAAGGCAATCCAACTGCGAGCCCAGGAAGAAGAAATGGTTCAGTGAACAGCAAATAGTTTGTACCAGAACAATGAATGGGGTTTGGCAGACTAAGCCATAGTGTCTTTTGAAGATTCACCTGGAAAGAAGAAGAATTTGAAAGGAAGCGAACAAGACAATAACCTCGATTGATGGTTTAGGTTCTCCTCCACCTCTCCCAGGGAATAAGGCTGAGTCACAAAGCAACAAACATCTCCACATTTTGCAAGTGGATTTTGTAGACTGAAATCTGCAGGAAATCTGTATGTCTATATGCAATTTATACCTCTGGTGTAACCTATGCATACTTTATAGTATATTCTGATTATTATATTTCTTATGACATCATGTTCAAATGTCACCCATCTCTTAATGATAATAACAATAAGTTGCTAGTACTGGAGTCTAATTGAGTCTTGTCAACAAAATTATCAAGTAGCTACTATTATTTTAAGAATTTTGCAGATGAGGATATTGAGGCTTAGAGTGGTTGACTTATGAGCAGTTATATAAATCAGTAAATGTTACTGTCCTGCTTAAAAATTTAGTGGCCTCCCATTGAGATTAGAATAATTTAACCTCCTTACTTAGGCCTTCATGTCCTTTTTAATTTGGCCCAACTTATTTCTCTTTTTTCTTCCCCTCCTTCACTATGCTGTAATCTCGGGGGCCTTCTTTTTGTTTCAAACCCCAAATTAGTCTTTTCTTAGAGCCTCTGGACTTTCTATTTCCCTGGTCGCAGGTGCTCAAATGTCTAGATAGTTTTTGTCAATCAGGTTGCAGATAAAATCTCATCTCTTAGAAGAGGCCTTTCCTGGCCATCCTATTTAAATTAGTATTTTCCTCCTCAGAGTCATTCTCTGTCTCCTTTCCCTGTATCAACTTCTTCATGGAGCTTGGCATTCTCTGGAGTTATTTTACTAATGCACCCTATTTGTAGTTTCCCCCTCTAGGTTGTAAACTCTGCAAGAGCGATGTCCATGGCTGTTTTGCTCTTGGCTGTGCTCCCAGAGTCTAGAACAGTATGCAGCACAGAAGACAGAGTAAATTTTGTTAAGTGAATGAATAAAAGAGTAACTTGACCCAAGTTACAAGATTAGCAAGAGCTTCTATTCAAACTTAGTTCTTTCTGATACAAAAAGCAGCTTGTAACCATCTACTATTATGTCCAGTAGACACTCAGAAACACTGTTGATTGGACCCAACAGCAATGTTCCCAGAAACAAAAGACAAGGACTTGATAGATCTCAATTCGCATTAGTGACCTCAGGTCAGGATACCCCATTGCATACTCTGTCATTTGTGACAGGCTCCACAACCCTCCAAGTCTGAGCTTCCCTGTCTATAAAAAGCGATAAAATACCACTTATAGTTTTTGAGAGACTTAAATGAGATAAGCATATGAAAACTTCATTGAAGACTCTCAAACATGATATGAATGTTTGTTTTTGTCAGAAAGAAAAAGAAAAATACACATTTTCTTCCTCAGTCCTTTCTGTGCAGTGGTTTTTTCAAATTTTTTTCTTCCAATTTTATTGAGATATAATTGACATACAGCACTGTGTAAGTTTAAGGTGTACAGCATAATGATTTGACTTATACACATCATGAAATGATGACCACAATAAGTTAAGTGAACATCCATCATCTCATGAATACAAAAATTAAAGAAATAGAAAAAAGTTTTTTCTTTGTGATGAGAACTCTTAGGGTTTACTCTCTGAACAAATTTCATACATAGCATTAATTATATTTATCATGTTGTACATGATATCTCTAGTACTTATCTTTTAACTGGAAGTTTGTACCTTTTGACCACCTTCACCCAATTTCCCCTTCCCCCACCCCCTGTCTCTGGTGACCATAAATCTGATCTATTTCTCTATGAGTATGTTTGTTTGTTTGCTCTTGAAGTATAATTAACCTACAATACTATATTAACTCCTTTTACACTACATAGAGATTTGATATTTCTATATATTTTATTTTATTATTATTTTTTTTTTTTGGTACATGGGCCTCTCACTGTTGTGGCCTCTCCCATTGTGGAGCACAGGCTCTGGATGCACAGGCTCAGAGGCCATGGCTCACAGGCCCAGCCGCTCTGTGGCATGTGGGATCTTCCCTGACCAGGGCACGAACCCGTGTCCCCTGCATCGGCAGGCAGATTCTCAACCACTGTGCCACCAGGGAAGCCCTGATATTTCTATATATTTTAAAATGATCACCATAGTAGGTCTAGTTACCATCTGTCACCATACAAAGGTATTACATAATTAAAATATTACATAGTTATTGACTATATTCCCCACACTGTACATTTCATCCCTGTGAATTGCTTATATTGTAACTGAAAGTTTGTATCTCTTTATCTCCCTCATCTCTTTCCTACCCTCAAACTTCTCCCCTCTGGCAATCACCTATTTGTACTCTGTATCTATGACTTTGTTACTGTTAATTGCATTTATTCATTTGTCTTATTTTTCAGATTCCACATATAAGTGAAATGATACAGTATTTGTCTTTCTCTGTCTGACTTACTTCACTTAGCGTAATACCCTCTAGGTCCATCCATGTTGTTGCAAATGACAATTTGATTCTTTTATATGGCTGAGTAATATTCCAATATATATCACATTTTCTTTATCCATTTATCTATTGATGGGGATTTAGGTTGCTTTCATATCTTGGCTATTTTAAATAATGCTTCTATGAATGATGGGGTGTACATATCTTTTCAAATTAGTGTTTGTGTTTTCTTTTGAAAAATACCCAGGAGTGGAATTGCTGGATCATACAGTAGTTCTATGTTTAATTTTTTTGAGGAATCCCATACTGTTTTCCAGAGTGACTGCACCAATTTACCAGTTTCCACCAACAGTGCACAAAACGTCCCTTTTCTTTACATCCTTGCCAATACTTACTATTTGTTGTCTTTTTGATAATCACCAATCTGACAGGTGTGAGGTGATATCTCATTGTGGCTTTAGTTCCCATTTCTCTGATGATTAGTGATGTTGAGCATCTTTTCATGTACCTGTTGGCCATTGGTATGTCTTCTTTGGAAAAATGTCTATTCAGGTCTTCTGCCATTATTTAATCAGGTTGTTTTCCTAATTTTGAGTTGTATGAGTTAGTTTTATATTTTAGATATTAACCCCTTATTGATACATCATTTACAAATATCTTCTCCCATGCAGTAGGTAGCCTTTTCATTTTGTTGGTAGTTTCCTTTGTTGTACACAAGCTTTTTAGTTTGATGTAGTCCCATTTATCTATTTTTTTCTTTTGTTTCCTTTGCATAAGGAGACATATCCAAAAAATACTGCTAATATCCATGTCATAGAGCTTACTGCCTATGTTTTCTCCTAGAATTTTTATGGTTTTAGGTCTTACATTTAAGTGTCTAATCCATTTTGAGTTTATTTTTTGTATATGGTGTGAGAAAGCAGTCATTTTGATTCTTTTGCATGTAACTGTCCAGTTTTCCCAATACCACTATTGAAGAGGCTGTTTTTTCCTTATTGTACATTCTTGCCTCCTTTGTCATAGATTAATTGACCATGTAAGTGTGGGTTTATTTCTGGGCTCTCTATTCAGTTTCATTGATCTATGAGTCTGTTTGGGGGCCAGTACCATACTGTTTTGATTAGTGTAGTTTTATAGTATAGGTTGAAATCCGTGTGATGCTTCCAGTTTTGTTCTTTTGTTTGTTTGTTTGTTTTATTTTATTTTTCCCCAGCTTTGTTCTTTTATCTCAAGATTGCTTTGGCTATTTGGGGTCACCTGTGGTTCCATATAAATTTTAGCTCTGTGAAAAATGTCATCAGTATTTTGATAGGGATTGCACTGAATCTGTAGATTGCCTTGGGTAGTATGGTGATTTTAGCACTATTAATTCTTCCAATTCATGAGCACAGTATATCTTTCCATCTGCTTGTGTCATTTCCAATTTCTTTCATCAGTGTCTTATAGTTTTCCAAGTTCAGGCCTTTTCCATTCTTAGTTAGATTTATTTCCAAATATTTTATTCTTTTTGATGTGATTATAAATGGGATTGTTTTCTTAATTTCTTTTTCTGATAGTTCATTGTTAGTGCACAGAAATGCAAGATATCTCTGTATGTTAATTTTGTGTCTTGAAACTTTACAAAATTCATTGATTAGTTCTAGTTATTTTCTGGTGGCATCTTAACGATTTTCTCTGTATAGTATCATGTCATCTGCAGGCAGTGATAATTTTACTTCCTTCCTTCCAATTTGAATTCCTTTTATTTCTTTTTCTTGTGTGATTGTTGTGGCTAGGACTTCCAATACGATGTTGAATAAAAGTGGTGCAAGCGGGTGTCCTTGTCTTGTTCCTGATCTTAGAGGAAATGCTTTCAGCTTTTCACCGTTGAGTTTGATGTTTGCTATGGGTTTGTCATATATGTGCTTTATTATGTTATGTTCCCTTTATACTCACCTTGTTGAGAGTTTTTATCATACATAGATGTTGAATTTTGTCAAAAGCTTTTTCTGTATCTATTACCCTGATCATGCTTTCTATTCTTCAATTTGTTAAAGGGAGCTGGGTGCTGGAATGAGGGGTTTGGCATGCAGACCCAGGGAGAGGACAGCTCTTGACTGTGAAAAGACAGCCTGAAGGGACAGGAGCAAGGGACGCCACAACTGGGAAGGTCTATGGAAAAAGCCTGAGACACCATAGCATCATAGCTGAGTGGCATGCAAGGGGCGGAGCTGCCATTATTAAACCCTTCCCAACCTGCCAGCTTCTTCTGCCCTGGCGGGCATTGGGAAGGGCTCCCACCTGAGCAGGCCCACCCACCCCTCAGGCCAGGGTCACCTCCTCCTGTGTAGGCTCCAGGGACCTGAGTGCTGCCCACCCCAAAACCTCCTTGGAAATCAGCCCTGAGTGCCTCTGCCTGGGACAAGAATCCACCGAAGCCGGCAGGGTCAGAAGGCTAAAGCATGTGGTTGGAAAAGCAAACCCAGGGAGAGAAATGCAGTTGGCTGTGCGGATACAATAGAAGGGACGGGAATGGAGGGACGTGAGGCCAGGAAAGCCCCTAGTGGAAGTGGGGTCTGCCTAGAAAGTGAGGCACCATTGTTGAGAGATGTGCAGGGGCGGGCTAACAGTATTCCCATACACCAGCTCCTGCCACTGCAGGTACTGGGAATACTCAAGTGTGCTCCAAGCAGCTGCATGCTTTTGCTCCCACTCATCTGGGCAAGGATCAGATGCCTGAGGTCAGCACACACGCAGAGGTGGGGTTAAAACCAAAACTGAGTCCGAAGCGTGGTGCAACTAAGGAAGAGAGACACAAATCTTTCTATGCAGCAGCACAAGCTGTGAATTAAATCCTCAAGATCAGCTGAGTAAACCCTGTATTTGTGGAATACCTGAATACACAAGTGTTTCAACATCTGAGACCAGTCTAGCCTTCACAGCACAGGACTTTGTGGGCAAATACACACAGGAATAGGGCCAGATCAGAGGCTGAGCTGGCCCCACAGTGTCCACAGCAGGTCCAGAGACCTACCTAGAGGTGTATATTTGTTTTATTCACTTTGTTGTTGTTGTTGTTGATGTTGTTTGTGTGCCCCCATATCTGCTTTATTTTTCATTCTTTGTTTTCATTAGTATAATCCTTATCAATTGTTCTCATATTAGAATTCTCCTGTTTGGTTGTCTGGTCCCTTGGTTTTTTTTTTTTTGTTGTTGTTGTTGTTGTTTTTTTTTTTCTGTGTGTGTTGTATGGCTGTTGCTGCTGTTTGTTTGCTGCTGTTCTTGCTATTTGCCATGAGCTTTGTTTGTCTGCTTTGTTTTGTTTTTTGTTTCTTTGTTTTGTCTTTCTTTTTTCTTTTCTTTTCTCTATTTTTTATTGGGCCACACTATGTGGCTTGTGGGCTCTTGGCTCCCCAACCAGGGGTCGGGCCTGGGTCTCCAGGGTGGAAACATAGACTCCAGGATACTGGAACACCAGAGAATTCCAGGACCCAGGGAATATTAATCAGAGTGTGTGTTCCTGAGGGTATCTATATCAACACCAACACCCAGCCCCACACAACTGCCTGCAGGCTCCAGTGCTAAACACCTCAAGCCAAACAACCAGAAGATAGGAATGCAGCCCCACCCATCAGTAGACAGGCTGCCTAAAATCATACTAAACTCACAGACACCTCAAAACACACCACTTGATGCAGCCCTGCCCATCAGGGGGAAAAGTCTCAACTCCACCCAACAGAGCACAGGCACCAGGCTCTCCCACCAGGAAGCCCACACAAGCCCCTGGACCAAGCTCATTCATCAGGGGGCAGTCAACAGAAACAAGAGAAATTATGACTCTGCAGCCTGTGGAAAGAAAACCATAAACACAGTAGGTTAGACAAAATGAAATGACAGAGAAATACCCTGCAAACAAAGGAGCAAGGTAAAATCACACAAGACCAAATAAATGGAGGAAATAGGCAAGCTATCTGAAAGAGAATTCAGAGTAATGATTATAAAGATGATCTAGGAAATATAATGGAGAAAATACAAGAAAATATTAACAAGGACCTAGAAGAACTAAATAACAATCAGTGATGAACAACACAATAACTGAAATGAAAAATACACAAGAAGAAATCACCAGCAGAATGACTGAGGCAGAAGAACAAATAAGTGAGCTGGAAGATAGAATGGTGGAAATAACTGCCAAGGAACAGAATAAAGAAAAAAGAATGAAAAGAATTGGGGACAGTCTCAGAGACCTCTGGGACAACATCAAATGCACCAACATTTGAATTATAGGGGTCCCAGAAGAAGAACAGAAAGGGAAAGGGCCTGAGAAAATACTTGAAGAGATTATAGTCAAAAACTTCCCTAACATGGGAAAAGAAATAGTCAGTCAAGTCCAGGAAGCACAGAGAGTTCCATACAGGATAAACCCAAGGAGAAACAAGTCAAGACACATATTAATCAAACTAATAAAAAGTAAATACAAAGAAAAAAATATTAAAAGCAGCAAGGGAAAAGCAACAAATAACCTACAAGGGAATCCCCATAAGGTGATCAGCTGATTTTTCAGCAGAAACGTTGCAGGTCAGAAGGGGATGGCAGGACATATTTAAAGTGATGAAAGGGGAAAAACCGACTGCCAAGATTACTCTACCCAGTGAGGATCTCATTCAGAATCAATGGAGAAATCCAAAGCTTTACAGACAAGCAAGAGCTAAGAGACTTTAGCATCACAAAACCAGCATTATGACAAATGCTAAAGGAACCTCTCTAGGTGGGAAACACAAGAAAAGAAAAAGACCTACAAGAACAAACCCAAAACAATTAAGAAAATGGTAATAGGAACATACATATCTATAACTACCTTAAATGTAATTGAACTAAATGCTCCAACCAAAAGACACAGAGTACCTAAATGGACACAAAAACAAGACCCGTATATACGCTGTCTACAAGAGAGCCACTTCAGACCTAGGGACACATACAGACTGAAAGTGAGAGGATGGAAAAAGATATTCCATGTAAATGGGAATCAAAAGAAAGCTGGGTAGCAATACTCATATCAGACAACATAAACTTTAAAATAAAGACTATTACAAGAGACAAGGAAGGACACTACATAATGATCAAGGGATTAATCCAAGAAGAAGATATAACAATTGTGAATATCTATGCACCCAACATAGGAGCACCTCAATACATAAGGCAAATGATAACAGCCATAAAAGGAGAAATCGACAGTAACAAAATAATAGTGGGGGACCACCAAATAGAACCCAACTACACATTAAAAGTGTCAAACACCATGATCAACATGATCAAGTGAGATTTATTCTAGGAATGTAAGGATTCTTCAATATATACAAATCAATCAGTGTGATACAACATATTAATAAATTAAAGAATAAAAACCATATGATCATCTCAATAGATGCAGAAAGAGCTTTCAACAAAATTCAACACCCATTTATGATAAAAAAAAGCTCCAGAAAATGGGCATAGAAGGTACCTACCTCAACATAATAAAGGCCGTATATGACAAACCCACAGCAAACATTATTCTCAATGGTGAAAAACTGAAAACATTTCCTCTAAGATCAGGAACAAGACAAGGGTGTCCACTCTTGCCACCTCTCTTCAACATAGTTTTGGAAGTCCTACCATGGCAATCAGAGAAGAAAAAGAAATAAAAGGAATACAAATTGGAAAAGAAGTAGTAAAATTGTCACTATTTGCAGATGACATGGTACTGTACATAGAAAATCTTAAAGATGCCACCACAAAACTACTAGAGCTAAGCAGTGAATTTGGTAAAGTTGCAAGATACAAAATTAATATGCAAAAATCTCTTGCATTTCTATATACTAACAACAAAAGGGTAGAAAGAGAAATTAAGGAAACAATCCCATTTACCACGGAAACAAAAAGAATAAAATACCTAGGAACAAACCTACCTAATGAGGGAAAATACCTGTACTCAGAAAACTATAAAACACTGGTGAAAGAAATCAAAGATGACAAAAACAGATGGAGAGATATACCATGTTCTTGGATTGGAAGAATCAATATTGTGTAAATGACTATACTACCCAAAGCAATCTACAGATTCAATGCAATCCATATCAAATTACCAATGGCATTTTTCACAGAAGTAGAACACAGAATTTTACAATTTGTATGGAAACACAAAAGACTCCTAATAGCCAAAGCAATCTTGAGAAGGAAAAACGAAGCTGGAGGAATCAGGCTCCCTGACTTCAGACTATACTACAAAGCTACAGTAATCAAGAAAGTATGGTACTGGCACAAAAAAAGAAATATAGATCAATAGAACAGGAGAGAAAGCCCAGAGATAAACCCGTGTACCTATGGTAACCTAATCTATGACAAAGGAGGCAAAATATACAGTGGAGAAAAGACAGCCTCTTCTATAAGTAGTGCTGGGAAAACTGGACAGCTACATGTAAAAGAATTAAATCAGGACACTCCCTAACACCATACACAAAAATAAACTCAAAATGGATTAAAGACCTAAATGTAAGGCCAGACAACATAAAACTCTTTGAGAAAAACATAGGCAGAACACTCTTTGACATAAACCACAGCAACATATTTTTTGCCCCACCTCCTAGAATAATGGAAATTCAAACAAAAATAAACAAATGGGACCTAACTAAACTTAAAAGCTTTTGCACAGCAAAGGAGACCATAAACAAGATGAAAAGACAACCCTCAGAATGGGAGAAAATATTTGCAAACGAAGCAACTGACAAAGGATTAATTTCCAAAATATACAAGCAACTCATACAGCTCAGTATCTGAAAAACAAACAACCCAATCCAAAAATGGGCAGAAGACTTAAATAGACATTTTTCCAAAGAAGACATACTGATGGACAAGAAGCACATGAAAAGATGCTCAACATCACTAATTATTAGAGAAATGAAAATCAAAACTACAATGAGGTGTAACCTCACACCAGTTAGGATGGCCATCATCAAAAAATCTACAAACAATAAATGTGTTTGGAGAGGGTGTGGAGTAAAGGGAACCCTCATAAACTGTTGATGGGAATGTAAATTGATACAACCACTATGGAAAACAGTATGGAGTTTCCTTAAAAAAATAAAAATAGAGCTACCATATAACCAGCAATCCCACTAATGGACATATACCCAGAGAAAACCATAATTCAAAAAAAAATATGCACCCCAATGTTCACAGTAGCACTCCTTACAACAGTCAGGACATGGAATTAACTTAAATGTCCATCGACAGAGGAATGGATAAAGAAGGTGTGGTACATATATACAATAGAATATTACTCAGCCATAAAAATGAATGAAATTGGGTCATTTGTAGAGATGTGGGTGGACCTATAGAGTGTCATACAGAGTGAAGTAAGTCAGAAAGAGAAAAGCAAATATCAAATAACACATATGTGGAAGCTAGAAAAGTGGTATAGATGATCTTAGTTACAAAGCAGAAATAGAGACACAGATGTAGAGAACAAATATATGGATACCAACGAGGAAAGGATGGGGTGGGAGGAATTGAGAGACTAAGATTGACACATATACATTATTGATACTATGTATAAAATGGACAACTGATGGGAACATGCTGCATAGCACAGGAAACTTGCCTAGTACACTGTGGTAACCTAAATGGGAGGGAAGTCCAAAAGGGAGGGGATATCTGTATGTGTATAGCTGATTCATTTTGTTCTGCAGTGGAGGCTAACACAAAATTGTAAAGCAACCATACTCCAATAAAAATTGATTAAAAAAAAGATAATGGAAGAAAAAAGCAACATTTTTGATATACTATGCTTTTTTATTTCAAGAAAGGTGTAAACGCAACTGAAACCCAGAAAAAGATTTGTGCAGTGTATGGAGGAGGTGTTGTGCCTGAACGAGTGTCAAAAGTGGTTTGTGAAGTTTTGTGCTGAGGATTTCTTGCTGGACAATGCTCCGTGGTCCAGTAGACCAGTTAAAGTCAATAACGATCAAATTGAGATATTAATTGAGAACAATCAAAGTTATACCAGGCAGGAGATAGCCAACATACTCAAAATATCCAAATCAAGTGTTGAAAATCACTTGCACCAGCTTGGTTATGTTAATCGCTGTGATGTTTGGGTTCCACATAAGTTAAGAGAAAAAAATGTTCTTGATGGCATTTCCACATGCAGTTCTCTACTGAAATGTAATGAAAACATCTGTTTTTAAAGCACATTGTTATGGGCGATGAAAAGTGGATACTGTACAATAATGTGGAATGGAAGATATCATGGGGCAAGGGAAATGAACCACCAACAACCACACCAAAGGCCGGTCATCATCCAAAGAATGTGATGTTGTGTATATGGTGGGATTGAAAGGGAGTCTTCCATTAGGAGCTCCTTCCAGAAAACCAAACAATTAATTCCAACAAGTACTGCTCCCGATTGGACCAAATGAAAGTAGCACTTGATGAAAAGCATCTAGAAGTAGTCAACAGAAAATGCATAGGCTTCCATCAGGATAATACAAGACCACATGTTTCTTTGATGGCCAGGCAAAAACTGTTGTTACATCTTCCCTGGGAAGCTCTGATTCACCCACCATATTCACCAGACATTGCACCTTCATATTTCCTTTTATTTTGGTCTTTAAAAGATTCTCTTAATGGAAAAAATTTCAGTTCTCTGGAAGACTGTAAAAGGCACCTGGAACAGTTCTTTGCTTAAAAAGATTAAGTTTTGGAAGACTTCAGGATGGAATCATGAAGTTGCCTGAAAAATGCCAGAAGGTAGTGGAACCAAAGGGTGAATACGTTGTTCAATAAAGTTCTTGGCGAAAATGAAAAATGTGTCTTTTATTTTTACTTGAAAACCAAAGGAACATTTTGGCCAACCCAAGTTGATACAATTGTTATACCTTCTTCTTGGATTGATCACTTTATCATTATGTAATATTCTGTGGAGTGTTTTTATGTGGTATGGAAGATGTGTTGGTTAGAGAAGAGGAGCAGGTGAGAAGGGAAACACTGAATTTTATATGAGTTGCCTTAGACAATGCTATGCCAGGCCTGTGTTCTGAGAATGAGGCCTGAATACTGTCTTGTAACAGCAGTCACTTTAGCAGATACTGGGACAGAATAAACCACATGTGCTTAAATTTATTCTTCACTTCCAGTTTCTGGGGATAAATCTGCCCAAGTGAAAATTAGTTTCTCTAGGAACTTGACCCCACTAGTGATTCATTCCATAGTTCAGAGGCCTCCAAGTTCCAGAGTACAGACACAATTACCCCCAGTAGGGACATGCAATGGGGAGTGTAGATAATTGTGTTTTGTGACTCCAGGTTTTAGTTTACCACCACACAGCTTAAAATGAGTTTGTAATAGCAATGGCGTTCAGGGGTGGGAGGGTTTTTTCCAGGTTTCTCTAGTGATTATTTGAAGACTTTAGTATATGAATTATTTTTGCTACTCCATTACAAGTTCAAGAATACACAAGCAAGTTGAATAACATATGCCTTAAATAAATGCTTAACATGTTTTCCTGTGTGTTGAGGAGGAGTGGGTACAGTCCTTAGTGATCTTGTCCAATTCCTCACTTTATAATGGACACAATGAAGTGCTTGTCTAAGCTCAGATAGCTCTTTTGTGGCAGAGTCAGAACTAAAACTCAAGTCCTCTGACTCTCAATATATGTTCAGCTATGTATATGGCTGCAATATATGTTCAACTATGTATATGCAATATACATATATGTTCAACTATGTATATGGTGGAAAGGTGTCATTCTTTTGAGCTCTGAACTTATTCCCTTATGTCTCATGTCACATGCTACTCTTCAGTTTAACACTAACTCCAGTTGAAAGTATCTAGAGCTGTGTCTTGTAGGCCCCTTTTCCCAATTCATTGCAGGTGCAGAGCTTTCCTTGCAGAAATGTTCAGAAGTCTTTTGGAGCTGCTAAAGTGCTGGAAATCTTGGAATGTAAGTAGAAAATATTAAGTCTCTCCCTAGATGTGCTTTTTAGTTGAATGAGGCCATGACATTTAAAAAAATGTCTTCATATTTTTTATAACCTTTCATTAATAGAATTTCTAAATTATTTGCTAAGTAGACTCTTTCTTTGCTCCCTCATGAATCAAGAGGCTAATAATTTTCTTAATTAAAAAAGTTTAGCCATTGTAAAATACACATAACATGAAATTTACCACCTTAACCATTTAAAGCATATGGTTCAAAAGTGTTAAGTATATTCACACTGTTGTGTAATCAATCTCCAGAATTTTTTTATCTTGCAAAACAAACTCTATACTCATTAAACAACAACTCCCCATTTCCCCCTCTCAGTAGCCCTTGGCAACCACTATACTACTTTCTGCCTCCATGAATTTGACTACTCTAGGTACCTCATATAAGTGGAATTATACAGTATTAATTATACAGTATTTGACTTTTTGTGACTGGCTTATTTCACTTAGCATAATTACCTCAAGGTCTGTCCATGTTGTAGCATGTGTCAGAATTTCCTTCCTAAGATTGAATAATATTCTACTATCTGTATATACCACATTTTGTCTATCCATTCATCTGTCAATGGACACTTGGGTTGCTTTCACCTTTTGGCTATTGTGAATGATGCTTCTGTAAACATGGAGGTATAAATATCTCTTCAAAGCTCTGCTTCGAATTCTCTTCACTGTATATTTGGAAGTGGAATTGCTGGATCATAGGTAATTCTATTTTTATTTCTTTTTGAGAAACTGCTCTACTTTTTCTACATGGGCTGCACCACTTTACATTCTCACCAACTGTGCACAAGGTTCCAATTTTTATACATCCTCACCAACACTTTTTATTTGTTTTGAAAGTAGTAGTTATAATGAGCATGGGGTTATCTCTTTGTGATTTTATCATTTTTCCCTAATGATTAGTTCGAACATTTTGTCATATGCTTTTTGGCCATTTGTATATCATATTTGGAGAAACATCTATTCAAGTCCTCTGCCCATTTTAAAATCTGGTTATTTATTTTTTATGTCGACTTGTCCTTTATACATTCTGGATATTAAGATATCAGATACGTGATTTGCAAATCATATGTTAGGCATATGATTTGCAAATGTTTTCTCCCATTCTGTAGGTTGCCGTTTCACTTGTTGATTGTGTCCTTTGAGGCACAGAAATTTAAATTTTGGTGTAGTCCAATTTATCTTTTTTTTTTCCTTTTGTTGGCTACGCTTTTGGTGTAACATCCAAGAAATCATTGTCAGATCCAGTTAAGCTTTCCCCCTATGTTTTCTTCTAGGAGTTTATAGTTTTAGCTCTTACATTTAAGTCTTTGACCAATTTTGAGTCAACTTTTGTATATGGTATAAGGTAAGGGTCTAACTTCATTCTTTTGGACGTGGATATCCCATTTTCCCAAAACCATTTGTTGAAGAGAGTGCCTTTTCCCCATTGAACTTTTCCCCTTGTGGAAAAGCATTTGACCATATATATGAGGGTTTTTTCTGGGCTCTTTATTCCATTGGGCTATATGTCTGTCTTACGCCAGTACCACAACGTTTTGACTACTTCATCTTTGTAATAAATTTTGAAATCAGGAAGTGTGAGACCTCCAACTTTGCTCTCCTTTTTCAAGATTTTTTGCTCTTCAGTGTTTGTTGAGATTCAACATGAATTTTAAGACGGATTTTTCTATTTCTGCAAAAAATGCTTTGGGGATTTTGATAGAGATTGTATTAAACCTGTAAACTGCTTTGCGTAATATTGATATCTTAAAAATATTGTCTTCCAATCCATGAACATGGGTTGTCTTTCCATTTATTTGTGTCTTCCTTAATTTCTTGCAGCAGTATTTTGTAGTTTTCAGTGTACAATTGTTTTGCTCCCTTGGTTATATGTGTTCCTAGGTATTTTATTCTTTTTTGTGCTATTGTAAATTGAACTGTTCTCTTTTTGGATCGCTCATTATTAGTGTATAGAAATGCAACTTATTTTTGTATGTTGATTTTGTGTCTTGCAATTTAGTCAATTTGTTTATTAGTTATAATGCTATTTTTGTGGAATCTTTTGGGTTTTCTACATATAAGATCATGTGGTCTCCAAATAGAGATCATTTTGTTTCTTCCTTTCCAATTTGCATGCCTTTTATTTATTTTTCCCTTGCCTAATTGCTCTGCCTAGAAATTCCAGCCCTATGATGAATAGAAGAGGTGAAACTAGGCATCCTTCTTACTGAATAAAAAACTATCTATGTCAAAGGGAATAGGAGCATATAGCAAACTGATTTCAAAGGAAAATACTGAAGCAGATAAAAGTCAGACAGAGGATTTCCATAGGGATATTCTTAGACTCTTGGGTTGCTTTTCATTCTCCCTCTTGCTCCAACAGGGACAGTGACCTAGGCCACAATCACATTAGACAAATATTCCTGGATAAACAGATGCTAATCTAGGCATTGAAGATTTAGGGAACAAGATGGCAAGGCCCATCTTTCAGGGTGATTACAGTCTTGTTTGGGTATATGTGTGTGTGAGGAATAAACTATAATCAAATAAAGAAGAAAAATTTGAAAGTGATAAATCCTATAGAGAACATACAGCAGGGTTTTTAGATAGGTAGTGACTAGGAGATAGTTAAAGCATCTTATCTGAAGACGTGACACTTGAGCAACCTTGGTGTAAATGAGGGGAAGCATGCAGCCATGTGAAGACCTGGGAGCGGTGCTCTAGACAGAGGAATCATCAGTGCGTGAGTCTGTGACAGGAACAAGTTTGGCCTGCTCAAGCAAGAGAAAGAAGGCCAGGGAAGATGGGGAAGAGAGAGCAAAGACACAGTCACAGGAAATGAAGTCAGAGAGGTTGGCTTGGAGATGATCATTCAGGGCTTTGTAACTCAAGATGAGAATTTATTTTTAGAGTGACGAATAAGCGATTTGATCTACATTTTAAGGACATTCAGACTTATCATTGTGCTGCTATATAAAGACTGGGTATGAGGATAATGGGCTGTACACATTTTGTTCTCAAGTCATCTTTACCTCGCACAGGGTTTGTCACCCACTGATCACAGCAAATCCCGAGACCAGACAGAGGCTTTCCTTTTATTCTCATATCAGGTGCCAGTCCAGCTGTCTAGGGCTATAGGGATGGTTAGGGGAGAAGAGTGTGTACAGAGAAGGTGAAGAGGGAAAGCCAGAGCTGGATTTTCAGACGTTGGGACTTTAGCTGGAGGTGAAAGTATAGTTGACACCATCAGTACCTCATCCATATACCCTCAGTCTGTACCACCAGGACCATTCCAAGGGCATCATGGACTTTTCTATGTTTTCTATGTCCATGATTCTGTTTCTGTTTTGTAGACAAGTTCATTTATGTCATATTTTAGATTCTACATATAAGGGATACCATATGGTATTTATCTTTCTTTTTCTAACTCCACTTTGTATGATAATCTCTAGTTGCATGGAGCCTGTATTTTGAATATGAAAGAATAGAGTCAGAGAATTCTACTATGTAGCCTCTCTCTATGTTTTGGTGAAGATTTAAGCAGCTATAAAATATATCATTTTCTGGGTTCTCTTCGTTCTCTGTGGTGGTACCACTACTCACCTTCATACTAAATAGAGGGCACTAAAATATTCATCCTCAGAGATGGATCTGCAAGGGCTTTGCTCCTCTAAGGTCGAGACACTGAAGCTTGGAGGAACTGTCCACCAACACTGGTAGTGTACTTCTTCCTGGATAGTTTCCTATGAAATCTTGGAAGAATATATCTTAACCCAACTGTTCACTGATTTTTTAAACTTTCTTACAATTTGCTGATTGTGTAAGCCAGCAATTGAATAATCCCATACAGAGAGCTCATTCTGTTCTTTGAATGGCTACATCCATATACTTAGCCAATATCTATGCCCCTATAATGTCTTCTCAATTGCTTCTGTTTATTCCCTGTACCCTGCTCAAACAGGTATGCTGGAATGTTAGCCTATTTTATTATGTGACATTTAAACAACACTGAAAGCTTCTCTTCCTGGCATAGTGATGTATGAAACAAACAACCCATCCACACAAATTGTGTAAATAGTAACTTCCTGGCCAGATCGAAAAACTCGAGAAGCCAAACAAAAAACAGAAACAAACGAAAAAAACGCCACAAAACCAAAAATACCACCTCAAAATCAACACAAGAATGTGTTTCTTTCGCTGCAAATATTTCAGCAGGGCTTATTTCCTATCCAAGGAAAATGTCGGGGAACCCTATATTCAATCCAAAAACCATGCATGGTAAGCACCAAGCAGAGGGGTTAATGAAGCCAGGGAGAGAAAGAAAAGTCCCCCGTGGGAAGTAATTATGCTGAATTGCCTGCTCCCTTTGGATCAATGGTGCAAGCAGAAGGAGAGGTACCCTTCGTGACAGAGACACCAGGTCCCATGTCTTTTAAGACCAAACAAGTTCTCTCTCACATTAGTAGGGGTAAAAGCATATGTTTGGTGAGAAATAATGAGCTATACTCAATACAGAACATCCTATATATTTGCACCTAAGAATGGCTGTCTAAATGCTGAATGTACATTAATAATAACCATTAAAACAAAAAAGTACAGAAATATAGACAATGGATACCCATATGTTAAATGTAGTTCAAGAAGATTATATTTTTTTTCTGCTGCATTTTTTAAAACAATGTAGCCCCTTAGAACTAGCGGGGAAACATTTACATAATAACACCAGTTCTTAAATTAATCTTTGACCCAATACAGCTGTTCTCAGGATATGCTAATAACTAGCTTTTACTAAAGCACCTGTGAGCTAATATCCTTGTACCATCCCATTTAATCCTTGGCCCTTAAGGTAATATAATACTTTCCTCATTTTTTAGATGTGGAAACTAAACGTTTATGAAGTTAAGCAAATTGTTCAAATTCACACAGTCAGCAAATGGCAGAATCAGGCTTTGAGCTCAGGTGAAGTGACTTGGAGTTCAGGCCTGGGAGGTCACTGCTCCACACCCAGTTGTTGAGTGAATGAGGGGGACCAACAGGGAGGAAAGCAAAATGAGGCAGTGGACACTGTGTCTCTCCTAAGGGAAAACTTGCCTCTGAAGTTGCATCTGAGATGAAGCTGGAAGGACAAATAGAAAGATAAAAAAATCAAGTGGCAGTGGGGAGCTGGAAGGCAAACAAAGGCACTCTATGATACATCCACACGGACAGAGTAAGGCAGACAAAGGCGCTCTATGATACATCCACAAGGACAGAGTACCATGTGAGGATGAGGGTGAAGAGGAGTGACATGACACATGGTACTTTCCAGGATGGTTGCAACAATGTCTCTTACCCTACATGCTCTTCTACAGCCTTGACACCCCCCAATCACCAGGTGAAGTCTAATCTCCTCACTTGTAACCGACATAAAGTCATGGAAGTGACAGTGAGTGCTTTCTGTTCCTAGGTCACAAACGGTAAACAATGCTCCTGCATTGTTAGCTGGGACTTCCGCCTTTGGAGTCCTGAGCTCCATGGAAGAAGTCCAATGGCCCTGAGCTTACCATGCTGTGAGAAAGTCTGGGTCACATGGACAAGCCATGTGTAGGTACTCTGGCAGACAAGCCCAGATGAGGCCCCAGCCAACGGACTCATGACCTCATCACAGACACCAACCTCTAGACATAAGAGTGGAGAAACTTCCAGATGATCCCAATCTCCAGCTGTTAACTCCCTTCAGCCTTTAAGTCTACCCAGCTGAGTCCCCAGCCATCGTGCAGCAGAAACAACTGTCTTTGTAGAGTCCTGAGTTCCTGACCCAAACAATAGTTGTTTTATGCCGCTCAGTTCTGGGATGACTTGTTATGTAGCTATAGTAACTGGAGTAGGTGGTTGTATTGTGCAAGCGGTTGACTAACCATGTCTGGAGTTCAGAAGAGAGATCTGAGCTGGAAATTTACTCCCCGGAGTTTTCTACATGGTAGATGATAGCTGAGGCCTTAAGAAGATATGAGGTAATCCAGAGGAGTGTGTACAATTAAACTAGAAGAGGGTTAAGAATGTAACCCTGGGATAGATCAACATTGAAGAGGCAGAAAATGGGCAAGGAACAAAAAGAGACCAAGAAGGAGGCATCAGAAGAAGGAGTAAAACCAGGAGAGAAGATTATTAAGGAGAGCAAAGGATGAGACCGTTTCATGAACTACAAAGAGATCAACACCCTTAGATGCTGCAGAGAGAGCCCTGGAAACGTGACCATGGACTTAACAATAAACGGATGACATTGTCTAGAGTAGTTTCAGAGAGAAGTGAGGTTGAAGGGCAGACTGGGGTGTGGTGAAGTGAACACCTTGAAGAGTCAGAGCTTAATAAATCTTTGTTGAATAAATGAATCTGAGGTGATGAAATAGAGACAAACTGGTTACAGATGGAAGAAGTGAGAAATAACTGGCAAAAAGTGAACCTCCAGGGAGTCTTGGTGAGAGGGAGGGGAGAAGAGGTTTTTTAGTTTGGGTGTGAAGCTTCAGCCTCCTGCTCTCCCAGCAGCTGGGGTGACTTGTGTGGAGCCGAGTGCAAACACCCCAAGGTGGACAGAGTGTCCCTAAAGTCCCAGCCTGGGGCTCTTCCCACCACAGCCCAGCACTGTCTGGATGTCAGTGACACGGGTGATGCCAACACTTCCCAGAACATGCAAGTCTTTTGTTTAACAAGAGGGTGGGGATTGGGGGAAGGAGAGAGCAGACAGCCAACTATAAAGCAGATCACAAACTGTGGGCTAAGATACAAGTGCCAGGGAAGAAGTTTAGAACATCTATTCTGACAGCATCTTCTTTCTGCCAAAAGCCTATATCACTTTGTAATTCAGATTTGTTCCCCCAATCACCCAATCCAGCCCAAACGTGCCACTTCCTGTGTGAGTGGGGTCAGGAAAAGGGAGAAAAGAGGCAGGATAATCTTTCAGACAACTTTATTCGGATTTTTCACTTACAATCAGCTTTAAAACCAAAGAGTTTTCACTGAATTTACAGTTTTTATTTTATATTGTCAATTTAAGCTGGTTTTGAGGTAAGTTTGCCTGCCACAGATTTATTTTTCTTTTTTTTTCTTTTTTTAGTATACTTTATTTTTGGAGAAGTTTTAGCCACAGCGGTATTAAGCAGAAGGTACAGAGATTTCCCTTAGAACCCTTGCCACCATTCATACATAGCCTCCACCATTATCAACATTCCCCACCAGATACAATGTACAACATTTGATGAAATTGATGAGCCTACATTGGTGCATCATTATCACCCAGAATCCATAGTTTACATTAGGGTTCACTCTTGGTGTTGTACATTGGATCTGCCACAGATTTCTGACAAATGTTTTAGGGATGAGTTATGCCAACAACCTTATGTTTATTAAGTAGGGAGAATCTTTGTCTAAATATACATGGTAATACAGTATTAAAGGGATAGTATTTTAATTCAGCTGCCATTCAGTTTCACTGATTCTCTGTCGGGCTTAGGTCTATTCAGGGCTGGAGAAATTCTAGGTCAATGGAAAATTATGAAAGCTTGAAGCAAGTTAGCCAAGTGAGGGAATTATGGATCTTTGCCAAATCATGTGCCTAAAAAGCCGACTTAGACTAACCAGGACAGAAAAATCTTTTAAAAATTGGTCGTTAAAATACTCTTGTCTTACATTTGCTTGCCAAATACTGCAGGGGAATAGATTTCTCCAGGCTCTTATATTCTGAAGCAGCTTCTTATGAGAAACAGTTCGAATCTCTATTAATATCAAATAATCAGTTTGTTCTAAAGAAGAATCAGCTTCTGAGTATTTTCTATGCCCTGGGACCTTGTTTGCAGATGAATGCCTGAAACTGATGTCCTCTTATCAAGCCAAGTAAAGAAGCTGTCAACAACGAGCCATTTCTCCTGCCGAATTGTCATGAGACACAAATGTTTCCAAATTTGCCTTTCCCCATCTCCCCAAATTTGTTATTAACCAAAAGAAGACAAAATTACTCCAGAACATTTTTTTCATCCTTAATAGGTATTAGTGTTCTAAAACCCTATTTCTTCCCATATGGTCAATAGCTTCATTTAAGAAGAGTGTTCAAGTTACAGTCTGGGAGTCATCCGAGTGGCTTCATCTGCAGACATGTTGGGTTCCAGAATGGGCTCTGTAAGGTGGACACCCAGTGAGATAGACCCCATCTGTGTCTGCAGCAGTAAGCTTTTAGGAGCATGCCCACAGAGGACTTTCTTCCTTCTTCTGTCCTTGTGATAGTTAATTTTATGGGTCAACTTGACTCGGCCATGGGATGCCGAGATTTTCTGTTAAACATTATTCTGAGGTATGTCTGACAGAGTGTTTCTGGATGAGATTAGCATTTGAGTCTAGCCTGAGTAATCAGATGGACCTTCTCAATGTGGATGGGCCTCATTCAATCCATTGAAGGCCTGAGTAGAACAAAAGGCTAAGCAAGAGAGGATTCACTCTCTCTTGTCTGAAGGTCTTCAAGCTGGAACATCATCTTCTACTGCCTTTGGACTGAGACTCAAACTGGAACTTATTCCATCAGCTCTCCTGGTTCCCAGGCCTTTGGACTGCAGACTGTGGGACTTCTCAGCCTCCACAGTTATGTGAGCCAATTCCTTAAAACAAACAAACAAACAAACAAACAAACAAACAAATAGGTAAGTTAACAAATAAATATCTCCTATTAGTTTTGTTTCTCTGGCTCTTGTCATGTCCTTCCCAGTCCAGTTCAGGCTGCAACAAAAGATGGGAATCCTAGCAAAGCCATGGTGTCTGCAACCATGCCTGTGACCCAGCGTTTCACTCACAGTGGGGTCCTCTTTCCTAGCACTGAGTGGAGGCTTCATTCCTGTCGCTCAGATGGTTAAAATGGTAGGGGCCATCACATGGTAACATGATTATCCCCCATCCTCCCTCCTATCTTTCTTGGGTTGTTTGATGTGAAAACTCATTTATAGGGAGCTCCCTATAAATGTTTAGAGAAAATGAAAGTATAGAGCAGATGACCAACAAATTGTTCTTCAAAGTACTTTTAAATTCTTGACCATCTGGGTTTGATTGTCTCGCTTGCCAATTATTTAGAATCTTTAGTGCTAACCTCTCTAGCTGCTCACCTGCTTGCAGGTTATTTCAGAACTAATGTGCACCTCAACTTGAAGAGAGTCATGGGATATGGGAAAGAATGAACGTAGAAGTGATTTGTCTCTACTGCTTTTCTTCTTTCTGGTTTGATGGGAGTGAGATCCAGGTTTAGAGATTATGCGTGGGTTTTCTGGTGACTTTTACTGGGGAAAAAACAATGGGATATGCCCCGCCTCAAAAAGCTCATTTTCCATTCCTATGCTGTCACAATTTAGGAGGCATGCATGTCATGCATGTTTGTTAAAATGGTAGTTCTGCATATCCAAGAAGGGCTTGTAAAGAGGTGGTGTGTCTTCAAAAGAAGGATACATTTTAAAATTATGATTCAGACATTCAAATGCTTGCTTAAAATTTATTTGGGACAAATGAAATATTTCCACAAGAAAATTTAAATAGACTTTGTAATAATGATCAGATTGACAGATGGTGCAGTAGAAAGAAAAGTGAGGAAGTAGGAGGATTGGACAGTTGTCTTAACTGTGGTACATGCTTACCTTAGATCTTGGACACATCACTTCACCTCTCTGGTCTCCAACTGTCATGATGTCACATGAATAAAATGAGATGCGTGGTTTTCAAACTGGATGCCATGGCGCCATGCTGTCTGCAGAGGCGAGGAGAACCTGAATGGCGGTTCGGGTCCCAGCTTCAACTAGAGAAGCTCCATTTTGTTCAATTCCATGTACATGTGGAGCCTTCATGCAATGTTTCATTTGAAAAAAAGTTTCCATAGCTAAAAAACTTACAAACCTTTGCTAGATGATCTCTGAGGTTCCTTTCAGTGTTGAAATTTTGTGTTATTATTTCAGTGCTCTTCACTCTGATTTGTCCATGGAGTGAGGATATGTATTTGTTTGTTCATTCATTTACCATGCTTTGTCTGTTCATTCACTCATTCTGCTCCCAACTTTATCTCCTCTTTAGAAATCACCATTGCATGGGGCTTCCCTGGTGACGCAGTGGTTGAGAATCCGCCTGCAGATGCAGGGGACGCGGGTTCGTGCCCCGGTCCGGGAGGATCCCACATGCCGCGGAGCAGCTGGGCCCGTGAGCCGTGGCCGCTGAGCCTGCACGTCCGGAGCCTGTGCTCCGCAACGAGAGAGACCACAACAGTGAAAGGCCCGCGTACCACAAAAAAAAAAAAAAAAAAGAAGAAGAAATCGCCATTGCAACTTTAAAAGTTCCTGTAAGAAACAAATGGTTAAATAGATCATAATTTTTTTCTTTGTGGTCTTTCTGCCCCATTTACTTCCTTAACTGTTTGATTTTATTTTGGAGTTTTCTGAGTTCCCAGAGTAGATATTATTTTATTCAGAGAAAACATACCAAAGATTTCCAAGTCAAAGGTAAATGATTTGATTTTTTTTCTTACCATTTGGTATGCTTTTTTGCCCAAATGAGAGACAATTCACTGAAACTTCATCTGTTGAACCGAAAATTACATTTTGTATGTATTGTCTCACTGGAGATAACTAAGCATCCTTATAAGCTTTCTCTTCTCCAGGTGGAGTTAATCAAAGTGCTGGGTGTTGCTAAAAGGCAGAAATCTAAATCTTCTCGTCTGACTTTTTGTGTGTGTGCGTGTGTGCATGTGTGTGGTGTGTGTGTGTGTGTGTGTGTGTGTGTCTAAAAAATAGCTTATGAAGGTTTAATGAATACAGATCCTTAATCCTTGGTGTCTCGACCACTCTTCATTCTATTGGAGTTTGTTTCTTTTAATGAGTGTACAGTCTGCTAAAAAAATGAGCCTTATTTTAATGTCATAAGCCAGGTCTGTGTTTTCAAAGGGTGTTTTGAGGCTGTACTGGCAAATGACACTGCTACATAAAAACTAAGAGTTAGCCTTTTTATTATTGTTTTTGGTATTTTTTAAAAAGTATCCGAGGAGAAGCTCATAAGGAAAATCATTAAACTCTGTTTTCTGGTCCTTTAAAAGATTATCATTTTTATATCTAAGATTCTATAATTCTGCCCTCACTAACCAGGACACAAAGTGGGAAAGATCCCCTTATCCATAAGTAGTGAATTACCTTCTATCTGTTTTCTGTAAATTTTTTTTATAACTCTTAGGCCAAATCTCCATGATGAAAGTCATATAACAGGGACTTAGTCAAGCATGGCCGTTAATTTACCCATTCATGTTGGTGAACTTCTCACTTTCCAATCTCACAGCCATGTCCATTGTCATCAGAAACAGCAGAGAGCAAAGCTTTATTGTAAAGGCCACTCATCAGCAAAATCAGTTTAAGGGAAGGCATTCCCATGTTGTATCTAGCTCTCCCATCTCTCTCTCTCTCTCTCTCTCTCTCTCTCTCTCTCTCTCATCTATATATTTATCAGTCATCTCTATCACTCATCTATCTCTCTCATCTATCCACTACTCTATATCTATCATTGATCTATTATCTCCCCCATCTCTCTCTGTCATTTCTAGCTATCTATCATCTATCTATCCTTCTATTATCCGTCATCTATATATCTCTTCACTCTGCTGTGAGCTCCAGGCATACAGGGACTGTGTATACTCATCTCCATGTGTCCCACAGCACTTAACCAGGAAATCAGACAATTTTCCTAGGAATCTCTACCATCTATCCACTTCCCCTCCTTTGGGAATTTTGCTAGTGTTTGAACAGCAACTGGAACCAGATTGAGAGAAGTTTGGATTTTAGTAGAATTATCCGGAGAGTCTTGCTTCCTGGAATCTGGACCATATGGCTGTATAAAAGTTCCAACTTCTATTAAGCTAAAGTAAAACAAAACAAAACAAATAAACAATCTCTGAATAGAAGGTTGGTTCACTTTGGCTTAAGAGAGATCGATGACTACCAAAAAAATTAGACCAGTGAATACTGAAGAAAAAAAGACAACAGACAAATTCAAAAAATCTTACTCCAAGAGAAGAGAAGCACCCCTCCATCCCCTGCCCTGACAGTGGAACCAGAGGGTTCTCAGAAGTTTGGACTGTGAAGTCATGACGTCTATTACTGTGAATAGGTTTCTCATTGAATTTACTGCTTTTTCAATATTGTCCTTTAAATTTTGGCCCCAGTGGACTAAACTGACTATCCATTTGACTAAATTTTTTTACTGAGCCCAAACCTGACTTTTAATGTCTAGGGATTCCTCCTTATGCAATGGGAGAATGGACCTGGTAAAGACCTTCCTGGGGTCACCAGTTTTATTTAGCTTTAAGCAAAAGGAAAAAGCCTTTCAGCAGGCACTTCTTCCATGACACAACACTCTCATTTCCCCATGTTGTGTACACTCTCTGCCTTCTGCTCTAAAGGATTAGTCTCTTTCAAGACTCCCCTCATAGGCTGCCTACTGGTGCTCCACTGGCCTCAGAATAAAGTCCAGCTCCTTCACAGAATGTTTCAGGTTCCTCACTGCAGGGCGCAACCTACCTTCCAGCCTTATTTCCCCCTTCCTACATTCATATTCCAAAGAGAAGAGCTAATTATTCCCCCAAGGCTCTTACTCCTTGCTTACTTCACATCACCTCCGTACATTTCCACGCCACACACCATGTGTCTTTGCCATATTGTTCATCCTGCTGGATAATGTCCGCTTTCCTATCTCTGTATTTCTAGATCCTACCTTTTCTTTGAGACCCAGCCAGAGTACTTCTCCATGAAGCCTTCCCTGAGCCCCAGGCTCACACTAACTCACCCATCTGCCTGTGAGCTGTAAGTTCTCTTCCTCATCTGGAGTCTGTTACTCATGGAAGTGTGTTATCTTTCGGAGCTCGTTCCTGTTTGTACCACCCCAACCTCCACCAGGTGCATTCTCTGCCTCTCTCTATCTTGTTCCACGCTCTGGGATGCTGATCCTTAAACACTTTGTCAGCTGGCTCTTTTGTTTGCCAGCTTCCATTTGGTGTCAGCCAATGGGATACAGCGGCAGGAAGATCAGGTTGGGGAGGAGGGCCTTTCCTTCCCTCAACCTGTTTAGCACCATATCTCTGCCAGTAGCTGCCTCCTTCCAAGATCACAGCTTCTGTCAAGCTACCTTTCTTCTAATCCGCAGCTCTCATCAGATTCCAGCTACATTCTTTCCTCCCCTTGCTCCTTTAGCCATAGAACCAGTAATGGCTTACTGCTGTCACCACAGCCTGGATGTCTCAACAGCTCTTGTTTATTTCTGTAACATACTCATACCTCTGTATGTAGTCCTTTCATAAGTACTTTCATATGCACCATCCAGAATGAGTTGTGTTTTCCACTGGGACCCTGACTGATAAACTCCCTTATCAGATATCTGCCTGGAAGGTATTATTTGCATGGCACAGGGAAGGGCTAGGGAGTGAGACTTTTGAGTTGAGGTCTGCCTGTTACTAGTGTGGAATATTGGACACTCCCTTCACCAATCTTTCCTCCAGTTTCATAGTGTGTGAAATGACAATCTTGAAAGTTTGTTTTGGGGATCAAATGAGATCGTATATAGGAAAGCACTTTTTATGTCTTTGAACAGGATTTAATGTTGTTATGATTCATCTTTTAATCCTTCACAATGTAGTAAGTACTTAATAAATGAGCTGCTACATGTAGACCTGTTGGATGAATGGATGGAAAAGACTATCTTTTATGTATTTCTCCGAGTCAGCTATCCAGAGGTGTAGGAAGCAGAGGATCCACTTATGAAGGATTTGCAGTAATAGAAGACCAACCTCTATGACACACAGTCAGCAGAGGCCCTAAAAGGGAGGGGGGGCAGTTTTCACCAAGATCTATTTTGTTCAAGTATTCTACAACAATACTAAGTTTTAATCTACCAAGAAAGTGTTGCAAAGATCCATTTTGAACTTAACGGTGGGGAAGTTATGGAAAGGAAAAGAACACTGAATGTTGACTTGGGACCTGGGATGAAACCAACCTGGCTGTGGAGAAGCCTTAGCCTTAACCAAATCTTGGGTTCATTAGGGAAACTCTGAGGCTTACCACAGACACCTCTTAGCTACCCTGCCCTAGTTTTGGAGTCACCAGCATCCCTAGCTGCTTTCATCTGAAAAGATCACATGCACTTTTCTCCATGAGTGTGCAAAACAAACTTTGGAAAGCTAGTACCAGAGCTTCACTGTGTTTAAAATAGGTATTTGAGGACCATGGTGAACATGTGAGGGTGAATGTCAGTTATCCTCAGTGAGTTTTTGTCAGAATACAGGGTGCATTAAGTTGAATCGTGATCCCAAAGAGATATGTCCATGTCCTAATACCCAGGTGGTCTACATGTTATCCTATTTGGAAAAAGAATATTTGTGGATGTATTTATGTTAAGGATCTCAAGGTGAGATCGTTCTGGATTACCTAAGTGGGCCCTCAGTCCAATGACAAGTGTCCTAATAAGAGACAGAAGAAAACTAACACATAAAGAGGAGGAGGCACGTAGGCAAAGATTGAAAGCCAAAGAATGCCAACAGCCACCCAAAGTTGGAAGAGGTGAGAAAGATTTTTCCCCAGAGCTTCCAGAGGGACTGGATCCTGCTGACACCTTGATTTTGGACTTCTGGTCTCCAGAACTTGAGACAATAAAGTTTTGTGGTTTTGAGCCACCAAGTTTATGGTAATTTGTTTGTAGCTGTAGGGAACTAATATGCAGGGTAAGCAACATTTGCAAAAATCCCAGAGGAAAATCCACTATAGGTCGTTGTCCTCAGTGAAGCTAGGTGTACTGGAACAACTTGGACCATGAAAAGTGACCGTGTGACCTCCTCAAGGGCTCCAGAAACTAAAGACCATTACTGTCTCTCTCAATCGTTTGGGCAAACAGGAAAATAGAAATCAGCCTAATTCTCTCAGAGCAGAAGAGTATCAAAATTGTGCAGAGGGTGCTGGGAATGGAGAATATACCCAACCTCACTGCCAGAGGTGTTGGGAGAAATAACAATCCTGTCATTTTGGTAAAGGTGGCTTAAGCCACCTATTTGAATATGTTTGTTGTAAAATAAATAGGCTTGGGAACTAAATGGCCCTGCTAAAAAGAGCTGGAACTGCTGAGAAATGCCTGAGGTGAGGGGACCAAATCAAGCATCCGTGGAAAAATGCTACAAAAAACTCAGGGAAGTGCTATTCAAGGGCAGGATGTTTTAAAATAGTGCCTCATAAGAGCTAGGGCCAGGTGGACTTGGCAATTTATCATTTGTGTGGAAAAAATCCCAAACACATTCCATGTGAACATCTTTATGAAGGTGTTCTGTGGCTTGGAATCACTGTTTCTGTGCAGCATTTCTTACTTCCAGTGGAAAGCTGGGAAACTGTCCATCACTAACACCTCCTCAGTCTCCCTCTCACAAACCACAGATAATGCCTAAGGGAATTTATTCCATTTCCTCCTACAATAATGTACCTTTAGAAAACCTCAAATGTTCCTTTGATTGAATAACAATGCTCTGTGACAAATCTTCTGCATCAGCCCAAGTCTCTTCTATTAAGACTTCTCAGTATCAATGGATTCATGAACAGAAGACTTTACCTTCTTCCTTTCCTTCTCTTCAAAATTCCTGGTCTTCTGACTTCATAATCACAACATTGTTTTGGATTTAAGCACACCGAACAAAAATTACAACTTCTAAGGGATATGGAAAGTGGGGTCAGTAAGTCTATTCCACTTGTAAGGGACTAGACCAGGTGAGGCCCCAGAGGCCAAGACTGGTTTTAAATACAGTGGGGTCACCCAGAGTGGATCTGAGTGAAACTCTGCCTGTTTCTGAGAGGAATGGAAGATTGACAGCCAGAAAAGATATTTCAGGCATTTGATCTGAAAGCTTAGAGCAGAGCAAGTGTTCAGGGGCCACGTGAAGGCTTGGGAAGGCTAGGAGCTTTAGGCAAGCTGTAAATGGGGTATCCAGGACTCCATTTTATTTGGTGCTAGCCATGTGGCACTGGTAGGTCAGCTCACCTTAAATGAGCAAAGTCGGGCTAAATGAAGACAAAATTTGGCAGTTGTTCTATTCTGTGCGTGTCCAAGCCCACCCAGTGAGAAGTTATGCTTGTTTCTTAACTCATTAGAGCACCTACTATATCAAAGACTGATTAAATAACATTAATTAATTAACTTTTAAATGTTAGACAATAAATGATGCCTGGTTTGGGAACTAAGATAATTGAATTCACTTTAATTCTTTGAGAATTAATAATTCGTGTGATAAAATTCAGTTATGGACATACAATTAATCAGAATTACCTAAGTCATACCATTTACTTTTCAGGCCAGATCATAGGTGCCCGTTGATTGTTATTTTCACAACAGTACCCTTTAAAGTTCTTCTCGTTTCACTTTTTACATTGTTTCCTTTTAAATTCTTACGTGTCTAAATAATGGTCAATGAGTCTGAGCTGATTTTTAAAAAGAGCAAAGTCTCTCTCAAACCCCCGGACAAAAATGCTTTGTGTAACACTGAAGGATTCCCTTACTATTGCTAATGCTACCTTTGCCATGTTCTGACCATAATTTTCAGGGTAACTTTGAAATGTGATAAGCTCTGACATATCAGAAAAGTAAAAAACCAAGAGACATCTCATCTACCCAGCCTAAGCCCCACAAGGTTGCCCTGAAGACACTGAGCATGCCTAGATCCAGATGGGGATGTATAATGGGAACTGCCGGTGAGGCCAGGAATTAATAGATCAAGCAGCAAAGAGAAGGCAGCTAAGTGAAATGATGCATGACATCTAGCAGAGAGAAGGCTGCAGCTGGGGTGCAGTGAAGCACTGCACCATTACTGCTGGAAGCCACTGAACAGACGGCAGCTAATAATACAAAGCAATGTTGGATCACATTTACTTCTAAACCCTGAATTGTACCACAAGCACAAACAAAAGACAAACACGAAACCCCATTCCGGGGTTGGGATAGGAGGTTAACATTTGAAGTACAGGACTATCTTAGGAAAATAAATTTAATGAAAAAGAAGCATTCTGGAGCTTAGTTATACTTGACAGGATTTCACAAAGACTTACCTACAGCAAAAAGCAACTAGATATCCCTCCAGGTTTTGTATTCCAGGAGTCTCAATGCTCTGGATTTGAGTTAGCTACTAAGTCTGGAGAAATCTGTTTAGTAGCAGACCCATCACTTGGGAGGAGAGGCCCTCATAGCACTCATTAGAATATTGGCAGAGATAGTGGCTCCTTTGTGAGTAGTGGAAACCATGTGGTATTACAACATTTAAAAAAAAAAGTTCAATAAGCATCACTGAATACCCACCAGACACTGGGCTCGGCACTGGGGGCATAACTGTGAGTGAGACATGGTCTCCACTTTTGAGGAGCTTGCAGACTGGAGCAGGAGACAGACAGAACAGGATTATATGGAGTATGTGTACCTCCCTATATGTGTATGTACCTCCCTATATGTATACGTACCTGTATATAGGAGTATATGTACCTCCTTAAGAGGAGGTACAGTGTGGATTAAAAAAGTAAGAAAGCAGACCCCTTCAACTACATTCCTGGGTTTGTATCTTGGCTTTTTCACTTTTTAATGTGAGTTACTTAACTTCTTTGAACCTCAGTATCCTCATCTGTGAAGTGGTATAGTAATAATACCTCATAAGTTGGTGAAGAAGATGAATGAGTTAAAACATGTAAAGCACCCTGAACACTGCCTGACATAGAGTGAGCATGTAAGTGTTAGTCTGATGGAAATAACAGAACGTTGTGGAAATACACAGAAGGAGCAGGGTATTTGTCACACGGGAGGCAGAGGGGGCTTCCTCTTGGAAAGTGACATCTTGGAGGGGAGCCAACAGAAGTAGGGGTCAGTGAGTGGGCGGGACATTTGGAGGCTGAGGAAAGGGGGATACGTGCGCGTGCAAAGGCTGAAGCAGGAGTGTGCTGGCACACGTCGCCTCCAATAATTTAATGTTCTCATGCTGCCTGATTCATTTGGCAAGAAAAACAGGTTCACAAGTTTGCTGCCTTTACCAGATGACATATTACCGCTTCTCCAATCCCTCCTCTGTGAAATTATCTCTGACAGATTCAGTTAGCTGCTCTCCTTGCTGTGTTTCCATACTCCTTGATAACACCAGTCACATGACAATGTGATTTGTTTACTTGTCTGTCTCCCCAACATGGCTGTGAGACCCAGGATGGCTTCTTTGGCATACACCCTCGTATTCCCAACATCTGGAATAAGATCTGATTTTTAATGAGCGCTCAGGGAAAATGTATTGAATAAATGATAAAGCTTTGTGAAGCAACAGGGAGTCACTCCAAGGTTCCACTTTTCCTAATTTTGTAGTCCTTCATCAGAACTGAATCTTAATTTATCCACTTCTACATGTTCTATGCTTTTCAGATAAAACGTTTAATCACTGCATTATTCCAGGTGCAAACCTATGGGCATGATTTTTCCCTCCTAAATTAAGCAACTGTGACCAGGATGGGATAAGACCCTTTCAGATGTTTGAGTGGGAGGATTGGAGTCAGGGAAGACTGGCTGTCACTGCATATGTGGATATGCTGAGATCTGGCCCCAAAGGCCATGGTCCTAGAGGATGCTTTGTGCTCCACAGAATATACAAGAATTATGGTTCATTTATCTATTCAAAAAACATTTATTGACTATGCACTCTGTGCCAGGCCCTGAGGAGACAGCATGTACAATACATACAAGGGATCTCTCTTTATGGGGTTTACATCATCAGGAGGAGAGACAGACAATAAACACATATGGAGATATGATCATTCCAGATAGTGACAACTGCTCTGAGGCACATGATGCAGGGAAATGACATAGAGAATATTAGGCCAGGGAAGCCCTTAGCTGGGGAGGTCAGGAAAAGTTTCTCTGTGGAGGTGACACTTCAGTTGAGATGGAATGCGGAGAAGGATCCAGCCATATGAAGACCTCGGCAGGAGGAGACATTCAGGCAGAAGTTAGTGACACAACAAGGACCAGCTCTGTGGTTTCCCTATTCCTGCAAGACTCACCAGTCACACCAGAAACTCATGGATGACATAGGGCCTCTGTGTGACAGCTCAGGAGGCATCATGCACATTGCATTCTGATGCTTCTTTCTCCTTTCAATAGGGTATCAGACTAAATAGTCTGAGACAGGAATGGCTGTCTTGTTGGGGGACAGAAAAGAAGGCTTTTGTGGCTGGAGCAGAGCAAACAAAGGAAGAGCAGTTTGGTTTGGTTGTTATTGTTAGGCCATAGCAGCAGAATAAAAATAGCTACCATCGCTAGGCTGATTCCTCCAAATGCATGATCTTATTTAAAGTGAGTACTACTAAGTCCTCCTTTTGTAGATGAGGACACTGAAGCTTAACAGGCTTAAGTCATCAACCCAAGGTCACACAGCTACCAAGTCGTAGAGTCAAGTCCATATGTGTGTCTCCTCCAGAACCCAGACTCTTAAGCGTTACGTTGTGCTCTGCTTTTGAGAGGGACTCCACATAGGAGCCAAAGCACCAACTACTCAACATCCAGAGCTTGGACAGACAAGTGAAAACCACATGAGATCTGGTTGCTTCATTTTCCTCTTTGCCCTTTCTGGAAGAGGAAGAGTGAGCAAGCTCTGGTTTTTCCAGTCTCTTTTCCTTGTCAAAGGAAGGAAAGTGTCTCCCAAGACCTGCAGTAACAAGATAAGAAGTAGAGCTTAGGGAGCAAAAATAAGACCATAAAGCAGCTGCTGAAAGAGTCCTAGAAACAGTGAGAGTCCTGACTTGCCATTTTCATTCAGAGCTTCTGGAAGTTCTTTTCTTTTTTTAGGACGTTCCCTTAAGCTAATCATTTCAGCCTTGATGTATTAGGATGAGTCAGGGTGGATAACACTTACTGACTTTTGATTTCATTTCACTAGCGGTATCACATACATTTTTACTATCTCTGAACTCTGTTAGGAGTGGCTACACTGACATCAGCTAAAGAACACTTCATTCACCTAGGAAAGTATGCTCAGAGAGAATATGAAATTCTCTAGATACATATATAATTCTGCACAGTGAAATTCACAGAATGTCACTTAACTAAAAGCCATGGTCTGATGGGAAAGAATCGTCACCAGTTTTTTAAAAATTTATGTATAGTTGATGTATAATATTATATAAGTTACAGGTGTACAGTATAGAGATATACAATTTTTTTTTGTCAATCCCAAACTCCCTAACTATCCCTTCCCCCCATCTTTCATCTGACTATTTAAAGAGCTGACTATTCTCTATCTCATTTAAGTCATTCCTTCTTAAGGATTATGTAGGATCTTATCTCTAGAGCCATGGTTCTCCTCAACCCCCAAGCTTTCTTTTTACTTTCAGAGAGCTTTGATTAGGAGAAAAGACCCCGTTCTAGTCTCTGAGAGCTCATGGACTACACACCAAGACCTAACCTCATAGCAGAAGGATCCAGACAGCTCTGGAAGGACCTGGAGCAGGAAGACTCCAAGAAGCTGCCTTGATAGAGCTTGATAATTATCCATCCATATTAAACCTCTGACCACAGGAAAGGGTTTTAGGCAATCAATAGGCTGCCAAACTCTTCCCTTGACTTAAGAGAATAAAGGCATTCTGCTGGTGGCCCTCTTTCCTGTAGTTCTTTTGCCTATAATACAGAGGAAAGCAAACTTCAAACAGCCTGAGCCTGTGTGAGAGAACTTTATCAGGAGAAAATGCCATAGAATGTGCTTCTTCTCTTCCAACGTTTCAAATCACTAATCGTCACGTTTTAATTAAAGGTCTTGCCTGTATAACATGCCAGAGCTACAGAGTGCTAAAATACAGAGATGAAGACTTGCACACCTTTAAAATGCATATATAATATTTAATTTAAAATACTCTAATTCTAGATATATATTCTACTCTAATTCTAGATATATGTGTGTATATATATATATAAAACTGAATCACTGTGCTGTACACTTGAAACTAACATAACATCATAAATCAACTTTACTTCAATAAACAAAGTATTTTTTCACATGCTAACAGTATTTAATATACAATTTAAATGTGTGTATTTCTATGCAATTAATGATTTTATATTCATTTAAATTGCATAGAACTAATAATAATTCATAATGACTTAGGTTTCCTTCTTGTTGCAGTGCACACACCCCTTATAACAATGTGATTTTTTGAATATACCTTTGAAATTAACAAATGAAAAAATAATCTAATTCTAGAGCAAATTTAAAATTTTATTCATTTATTTTTATTGAGTTGTAATTGACATATAACATTATAAACATTATATTACTTTCAGGTATACAACATGATGATTGAATATTTGTACATATTGCAAAATGATCACCACAATAAGTCTGGTTAGCATTCATCACCATACATACTTAAAATTTTTATTTTAATTCAAGATAGATATCATTGCTTACACAATTAAACTTATTTACCTAGAAATTTTTTCTACCTTTAAATATTGATTGATTTGAATGATTTATTTCCTATTTATGTATCACATTTTACCCATTTCCCCTAGAATACCTCAAATGTAACAGAAAATTCTCAAAAGAAAAGAAACATTAATAATGAGCCCACATGCTAGAGTAATATGCTTTCTAAAACTGAAAAAATTGGATACATGATCTGAAAATAGGTTACATTTATACTTATGTAAATTAACCTTTAGTTTTTATAGTTTTCATGCTACTCTGTGGTGTGGGATGATTAATGAATCCATTTTATGGATGAGAATTCAGAGGCCTGGTGGATTATGTAATTTGCTCCAAATCTCACAGCCAGTAAGTGGTAGATTCAGGATTTCAAAGGAGACAATCTGGCTCCAGAATCTGAGCTGGTAGCCACCGTATTAAGTGATTTATCAATGTCAAGCTTCCTCTTTCTGCTCTACCACTAAATATTTGAAATTGTGCTTCTCCCAGAATATCTGGAGTGTATTGCCACTCCACTGAAATACTTAAAGTTATCTACTATTATAAATTGGCTGCTCTTTATTTTGTTTAAAAGATTTATACTACAAGGACTTCCCTGGTGGTCCAGTGGTTAAGACTCCGTGCTTCCACTGCAAGGGGCACGGGTTCGATCCCTAGTCAGAGAACTAAGATCCTATATGCCGTTTGGTGTGGCTAAAATAATAAATAAATAGAAAATATTACAAAAGTAATACACACTGTATACAAAAATTCAAATAATACAAGTGTGTTAAAAATAAAAAGTAAAGATTGTAAGTTTGGGATTGACATGTACACACTGCTATATTTAAAATAGATAACCAACAAGGACCTACTGTATAGCACAAGGAACTCTGCTCAATATTCTGTAATAACCCAAATGGGAAGAGAATTTGAAAAAGAATAGATACATGTATATATATAACTGAATCACTTTGCTGCACACCTTAAACTAACACAACATTGTTAACCATCTATGTTCCGATATAAAATAAAACTTAAAAAAAAAGTAAAAAACCATAGCCTGATTTTTAAAGGACTCTCATTTTACAGGTGGTGAATTTGCTTGTTTGTCTATGTCTTGGAATTTATTCCCAGTGATTATCTGATAACCTATTCCCCTTCAGCTGCTCCTTCTCACCTGCCCTTTCTGTACTGGACTGCTCTCTGCAGACACTCCCAGGTTCCCTGCTGATGCTGTGACTAAACATGGTCTCTTTCTCACCCTCATCTTGAAAGTTCCTGAAAACTGAAGACCACATGTGTGTTCTATACACACTTGCATGTTTCCTCACCACGTGAGACAAAAAACAATCTGGGGGGCACATATGATAAGACTACATCCAAGGAGTATCAGCCATATCTAGCTGGAGGGAATTTGCTCAAGTTTTGATGAATTAGCTGGGAAGTTTTGATATTTTAGAACTGGAAGACACCTCATAGGTAATCTAATCCAAACTATTATTTTACAGATGAGGAAACAGAGACTCAAAGCAATGCAGAGGATAGAAAACATCCTCTGGCATTAGACAGATAAAAGTTTGAATCCTGGCTCTGCATGCAACTAGCTGGCTGTGCAATCTTGTCAATTTCCCTAACCTTTCTGAATGTCAGTTTCCTTTTCTTTAAAATTTCAAGGATTATTACACTTTACTCCACTGCCACTGTCATCATTCTTTCTAATATAAACCACCACAATCCCTTGCCAAGTTTCTGAATAGCCTCCTGACTTTTACTCCTTATAATTTGTTCTCCATTCAACACCCAAGGTGAAGTTTCATAAAACATAAATCAGATCATGTCACACTTAGTCCTTCAAAGACTTTTCATTGGTTTCAGAATAAAATCCTACAAAACCTTACATGAGTTGACCCCTGCCTTTCCTGGATTCACATCTCTTCTTGGCTCCCCTCCAGCCATACACAAGTCCTTTCTCTTCCTGCAAAATTTGTTCTGGGGTTGAGGGATTTGCATTAGCTCTTCCTGTGTCTGCGGACCTGACTGCCTTGTTCTTCCCTGGATAGTTCCGTCTTATTCTTCAGGTCCAAATAACCCCCATCCATGGTCAGCCTCTTGGATAAACGTACATATTAACCTTTATATATCACATTACCCTTTAAATTTTTTATAGCATTTATCATTATCTGCAATTATCTTCTTTTTTAAAAAATGTGTTTACCTTAAATTATCTGTATGTCTTCCCAAAATACAAGATCTTTATGGACAAGACCCTTATTTTACCAGAACAGCATCTGATGCACAGGAGCACTTCTCAAATGATAAATATTTTTATTTGTAACAATACTAGGGCACATAATCTTTTCATGTGAAATCATGGAGGTAGGTACTTGTTCTCATGGGACTTCCTTTGGGTTAGCAGTCAAATTTTAGGCTTTTTATATCTTCCTGGGACTGGGTGGGCCAGAGTGGGGGTAAGGAGGTGAAAATGCTGGACTAGGGTCAGAAGATAGAGGAAAGAGGTCTGGAAGAAGTCAGTGGGTATAGCCAGGGCCAAGGGGGTCAGTGTTAGCAATGGCAAGTACTGCCAGGGTCTGAGTACGAATTTTGGTCAAATCCCACCCCCAGGTTACTCCTACCCCTGACTGTACCTCAGGGGTTTAGGAGTTAAATATACAGAGTCTAGGACAAGGAATACTTTCTATTACTGTCTTGGGCTTTCCGTTAGCAGGTGCTTTTTTTTTTTTTTTTTTTTTTGATGTGGGCCATTTTTAAAGTCTTTTCTTGAATTTGTTACAATATTGCTTCTATTCCATGTTTTGGGTTTTTGGCCACGAGGCATGTGGGATCATAGCTCCTTGACCAGAGATTGAGCCCGTACCTCCTGCACTGAAAGGCAAAGTCCCAACCACTGGACCACCAGGGAAGTCACTGACAGGTGCTTTTGACTTTGACAGATGCTTAGGAAGCCTAAGCATCTGTTTCAGGAGACTTTTAGACCCTGAAACTCCATCACCAAACCAACCACGAGGCGTTTCAAGAGGTATGAATTCAAAGGACAGATCCAAAAATAGCATGTTCACAGAATACAAGAGGTTTTGAACTCTGCTCTACACTCTGCAATCTCTACCTTCTAGCACTTTGGTGGCCCAATTTCAAAACCTTGCCCAATCCTGAACTCTTCCTGCTTAAAGAATGTCTCAGAAGGTGCTCAGCAAAAGCAGGGAGAACTGCTCAGTCCCAAGCAAAGGCCTGCAATCCAGGGTCCAGAGGTTGGTAGCAGGGAGTTGCCCAATGAGCAAGAGGCAAACTAGCAAAACACTTTCAGGTTTCATAGTGATCCTTCAGGGTTGGATGCTTCTTTCTCCATCCGGTTTTATTGAAATATAATTGACATATAACATTGCATAAACTTAAGGTGTACAGGACTTCCCTGGTGGCTCAGTGGTTGAGAGTCCACCTGCCGATGCAGGGGACGTGGGTTCATGCCCCAGTCTGGGAGGATCCCACGTGCTGCGGAGCAGCTAGGCCCATGAGCCACGGTCGCTGAGCCTGTGCATCCAGAGCCTGTGCTCCACAGTGGGAGGGGCCACAGTGGTGGGAGCCCCGCGTACCACAAAAAAAAAAAAAAACCCACTTAAGGTGTACAGTATAATGATTTGATATATGTATTTATTTTGAAGTGATTGCCATATTTAGTTATTTATTTTGAAGTGATTGCCATAATTTAGTTCACATTCATCACCTCACAGTTACAAGTTCTTTTTTCCTCATGAGGAGAACTTTTAAGAGTACTCTTGAGGAGGAGCTTCAAGATGGCGGAAGAGTAAGACATGGAGATCACCTTCCTCCCCACAAATACATCAGAAATACATCTACATGTGGAACAACTCCTACAGAACACCTACTGAACGCTGGCAGAAGACCTCAGACTTCCCAAATGGCAAGAAACTCCCCACGTACCTGGGCAGGGCAAAAGAAAAAAGAATAAACAGAGACAAAAGAATAGGGATGGGACCTGCACCACTGGGAGGGAGCTGTGAAGGAGGAAAGGTTTCCACACACTAGAAGCCCCTTCATGGGCAGAGACTGCGGGTGGCAGAGGGGGGAGCTTCAGGGCCGCGGAGGAGAGCACAGTAACGGGTGCGGAGGGCAAAGCGGAGAGATTCCTTCACACAGGATCAGTGTCGACAGGCACTTACCAGCCGAGAGGCTTGTCTGCTCACCCGCCGAGATGGGCGGGGGCTGGGAGCTGAGGCTCGGGCTTTGGTCGGATCCCAGGGAGACGACTGGGGTTGGCTGCACGAACACAGCCTGAAGGGGTTAGTGCACCACGGCTAGCCGGGAGGGAGTCCTGGAAAATGTCCGGACCTGCCGAAGAGGCAAGAGGCTTTTTCTTACCTCTTTGCTTCCTGGGGCACGAGGAGAGGGGATTAAGCGCACCGCTTAAAGGAACTCCAGAGACGGGCACGAGCCACTGCTAACGTTGTGCGGATCCCAGAGACGGGTATGGGACGCTAAGGCTGCTGCTGCTGCCACCAAGAAGCCAGTGTGCAAGCACAGGTCACTATCCACACCTCCCCTCCTGGGAGCCTGTGCAGCCTGCCACTGCCAGGGTCCTGTGATCCGGGGACAACTTCCCCGGGAGAATGCACAGCGCACCTCAGGCCGGTGCAATGTCACACTGGCCTCTGCCACCACAGGCTTGCCCCTCATCCATACCCCTCCCTCCCCCTGGCCTGAGGGAGCCAGAGCCCCTGAATCAGCTGCTCCTTTAACCCCATCCTGAGTGAAGAACAGACACCCTCAGGTGACCTACACACAGAGGCAGGACCCAATACAAAGCTGAACAAAGAAGAGAAAGGGAAATTTCTCCCAGTAGCCTCAGGAGCAGTGGATTAAATCTCCACAATCAGCTTGATGTACCCTTCATCTGTGGAATACCTGAATAGACAATGAATCATCCCAAATTGAGGAGGTGGACTTTGGGAGCAACAATATATATATATATTTTTTTCCCCTTTTTCTCTTTTTGTGAGTGTGTATGTGTAGGCTTCTGTGTGTGAATTGGTCTGCATAGCTTTGCTTTTACCATTTGTCCTAGGGTTCTGTCTGTCCTTTTTATCTGTTTTTTTTTTTTTTTTTTTTTTTTTTTTAGTATAGTTTTAGCCCTTGTTATCATTGGTGGATTTGTGTTTTGGTTTGGTTGCTCTCTTCTTTCTTTCTTTCTTTTTTTAATTACTTAAAATTTTTTTTAAAAGAATTATTTTTTATTTTAATTACTTTATTTTATTTTGTTTTATCTTCTTCTTTCTTTCCTTCTTTCTTTCTTTTTTTCCTTCCTTTTATTCTGAGTGATGTGGATGACAGGCTCTTGGTGCTCCAGCCAGGTGTCAGGGCTGTGTCTCTGAGGTGGGAGAACCAACCTCAGGACACTGGTCCACAAGAGACCTCCCAGCTCCACATAATATCAAATGGCAGAAATCACCCAGAGATCTCCATCTCAATTCCAAGACCCAGCTCACCTCAACAACCAGCAAACTACAGTGCTGGACACCCTATGCCAAACAACTAGCAAGACAGGAACACAGCCCCATCCATTAGCACAGAGGCTGCTAAAATCATAATAAGGCCACAGACACCCCAAATCACACCACCAGATGTGGACCTGCCCACCAGAAAGACAAAATCCAGCCTCATCCACCAGAACACAGGCACTAGTTCCCGCCACCAGGAAGCATACACAACCCACTGAACTAACCTTAGCCACTGGGCACAGAAACCAAAAACAACAGGAACTATGAACCAGCAGCCTGCGAAAAGGAGACCTGAAACACAGTAAGTTAAGCAAAATGAGAAGACAGAAAAACACACAGCAGATGAAGGAGCAAGGCAATAACCCACCAGACATAACAAATGAAGAGGAAATACACAGTCTACCTGAAAAAGAATTCACAGTAATGATAGTAAGGAAGATCAAAAATCTTGGAAACAGAATGGAGAAAATAAAAAGCATTTAACAAGGACCTAGAAGAGCTAAAGAGCAAACAAACAGTGTTGAACAACACAATAAATTAAATTAAAAATTCTCTAGAAGGGATCAATAGCAGAATAACTGAGGCAGAAGAACGGATAAGTGACCTGGAAGATAAAATAGTGGAAATAACGACTGCAGAGCAGAATAAAGAAAAAAAGAATGAAAAGAATTGAGGCCAGTCTCAGAGACCTCTGGGACAACATTAAATGCACCAACATTCAAATTATAGGGGTCCCAGAATAAGAAGAGTTAAAAAAAGGAACTGAGAAAATATTTCAAGAGATTATAGTTGAAAACTTCCCTAATATGGAAAAAGAAATAGTTAAACAAGTCCAGGAAGCACAGAGTCCCATACAGGATAAATCAAAGGAGAAACACATCAAGACAAAAATTAATCAAGCTCAAAAATTAAATACAAAGAAAAAAATATTAAAAGCAGCAAGGGAAAAACAACAAATAACACACAAGGGAATCCCCATAAGGTTAACAGCTGATCTTTCAGCAGAAACTCTGCAAGTCAGAAGGGAGTGGCAGGACATATTTAAAGTGATGAAGGAGAAAAACCTACAACGAAGATTACCCTACACAGCAAGGATCTCATCCAGATTTGACAGAAAAATTAAAACCCTTACAGACATGCAAAAGTTAAGAGAATTCAACACCACCAAGCCAGCTTTAAAACAAATGCTAAAGGAACTACTCTGGGCAGGAAACACAAGAGAAGGAAAAGACCTACGATAACAAACCCAAAACAATTAAGAAAATGGTAATAGGAACATACATATCGATAATTACCTTAAATGTAAATGGATTACATGCTCCAACCAACAGACGTAGACTGGCTGAATGGTTACAGAAACAAGACCCATATATATGCTGTATACAAGAGACCCACTTCAGACTGAGGGACACATACAGGTTGAAAGTGAGGGGATGGAAAAAGATATTCCATGCAAGTGGAAATCAAAAGAAAGCTGGAGTAGTAATTCTCATATCAGAAAAAATAGACTTTAAAATGAAGACTATTACAAGAGATAAAGAAGCACACTACATAATGATCAAGGGATGAATCCATGAAGAAGATATAACAATTGTAAATATTTATGCACCCAACATAGGAGCACCTCAATACGTAGGACAAATACTAACAATCATAAAAGGGGAAATCGACAGGAACACAATCATAGTAGGGGACGTTAACACCCCACTTTCACCAAAGGACAGATCATCCAAAATGAAAATAAATAAGAAAACACAAACTTTAAATGACACATTAAACAAGACAGACTTAATTGATATTTATAGGACAGTCCATCCAAAAACAACAGAATACACATTCTTGTCAAGTACTCATGGAACATTCTCCAGGATAGATCATATCTTGGGTCACAAATCTAGCCTTGGTAAATTTAAGAAAATTGAAATCATATCAAGTATCTTTTCCAACCACAACACTAGGGGACTAGATATCAATTACAGGAAAAAAATCTATAACAAATACAAACACATGGAGGCTAAACAGTGTACTTCTTAATAACCAAGAGATCCCTGAAGAAATCCAAGAGGAAATAAAAAATACCTAGAAACAAATGACAGTGAAAACACAATGACCCAAAACCTATGGGATGCAGCAAAAGCAGTTCTAAGAGAGAAGTTTATAGCAATAAAATCCTACCTTAAGAAATAAGAAACATCTCAAATAAACAACCTAAACTTACACCTAAAGCAATTAGAGAAAGAAGAACAAAAAACCCCCAAAGTCAGCAGAAGGAAAGAAATCATAAAGATCAGATCAGAAATAAATGAAAATGAAATGAAGGAAACAATAGCAAAGATCAATAAAATTAAAAGCTGGTTCTTTGGGAAGATAAACAAAATTGATAAACCATTAGCCAGACTCATCAAGAAAAAAAGGTAGAAGACTCAAATCAATGGAATTAGACATGAAAAAGGAGAAGTAACAACTGACACTGCAGAAATGCAAAGGATGATGAGAGATTGCTACAAGCAACTCTATGCCAGTAAAATGGAAAACCTGGAAGAAATGGACAAATTCTTAGAAATGCACAACCTTCTGAGACTGAACCAGGAAGAAATAGAAAATATGAACAGACCAATCACAAGCACTGAAATTGAAAAGTTGATTAAAAATCTTCAAACAAACAAAAGCCCAGGATCAGATGGCTTCACAGGTGATGTCTAGCAAACATTTAGAGAAGAGCTAACATCTATCTTTCTCAAACTCTTCCAAAAAATAGCAGAGGTAGGAACACTCCCAAACTCATTCTACAAGGCCACCATCACCCTGATACCAAAATCAGACAAAGATGTCATAAAGAAAGAAAACTACAGGCCAGTATCACTGATGAACATAGATGCAAAAATCCTCAACAAAATACTAACAAACAGAATCCAATAGCACATTAAAAGGATCATACATCATGATCAAGTGGGGTTTATCCCAGGAATGCAAGGATTCTTCAATATATGCAAATCAATCAACGTGATACACCATATCAACAAACTGAAGGAGAAAAACCATATGATCATCTCAATAGATGCAGAGAAAGCTTTGGACAAAATTCAACACCCATTTATGATAAATACCCTCCAGAATGTAGGCATAGAGGGAACTTTCCTCAACATAATAAAGGCCATATGTGACAAGCCAACATTGTCCTCAGTGACGAAAAACTGAAACCATTTTCACGAAGATCAGGAACTAGACAGGGTTGCCCACTCTCACCACTGTTAATCAACATAGTTATGGAAGTTTTAGCCACAGCAATCAGAGAGGAAAAAGAAATAGAAGGAATCCAAACCAGAAAAGAAGAAGTAAAGCTGTCACTGTTTGCAGATGACATGATACTATACATAGAGAATCCTAAAGATGTTACCAGAAAACTACTAGAGCTAATCAATGAATTTGGTAAAGTAGCAGGATACAAAATTAATGCACAGAAAGCTCTGGCATTCCTATATATGAATGATGAAAAATATGAAAGTGAAATTAAGAAAACACTCCCATGTACCATTGCAACAAAAAGAATAAAATATCTTGGAATAAACCTACCTAAGAGACTAAAGATCTGTATGCAGAAAATTATAAAAAACTGATCAAAGAAATTAAAGATGATACAAATAGATGGAGAGATATACCATGTTCTTGGATTGGAAGAATCAAGATTGTGAAAGTGACTATACGACCCAAAGCAATCTACAGATTGAATGCAATCCCTATCAAACTACCACTGGCATTTTTCACAGAACTAGAACAAAAAATTTCACAATTTGTCTGGAAACACAAAAGATCCCAGATAGCCAAAGCAATCTTGAGGAAGAAAAATGGCGTTGGAGGAATCTGGCTCCCTGACTTCAGACTTTACTACAAAGCCACGGTAATCAAGGCAGTATGATACTGGCACAAAAACAGAAATATAGATCAATGGAACAGGATAGAAAGCCTAGAGATAAACCTATGCACATATGGTCACCTTATCTTTGATAAAGGAGCAGGAATATATAGTGGAGAAAAGACAGCCTCTTTAATCAAAGGTGCTGGGAAGACTGGACTGGTACATGTAAAAGTATGACATTAGAACACTCCCTAACACCATACACAAAAATAAACTCAAAATGGGTTAAAGACCTAAATGTAAGGCCAGACACTATCAAACTCTTAGAGGAAAACATAGCCAGAACACTCTATGACACAAATCACAGCAAGATCCTTTTTGACCCACCTCCTAGAGAAATGGAAATAACAACAAAATAAACAAATGGGATTGAATGAAACTTCAAAGCTATTGCACAGCAAAGGAAACCATAAACAAGACGAAAAGATAACCCTCAGAATGAGAGAAAATATTTGCAAATGAAGCAACTGACAAAGGATTAATCCCCTAAATTTACAAGCATCTCGTGTAGCTCAATATAAAAAAAATAACCCAATCCAAAAATGAGCAGAAGACCTAAATAGACATTTCTCCAAAGAAGATATGCAGATTGCCAACAAATACATGAAAGGATGCTCAACATCACTAATCATTAGAGAAATGCAAATCAAAACTACAATGAGGTATCACCTCATGCCAGTCAGAATGGCCATCATCAAAAAATCTACAACAATAAATGCTGGAGAGTGTGTGGAGAAAAGGGAACTCTCTTGCACTGTTGGTGGGAATGTAAATTGACACGGCCACTATGGAGAACAGTATGCAGGGTTCCTTAAAAAACTAAAAATAGAACTACTACTCGACCCAGCAATCCCACTACTGGGCATATACTTTGAGAAAACCATAATTCAAAAAGAGACATGTACCACAATGTTCATTGCAGCTCTATGTACAATAGCCAGACATGGAACAACCTAAGTGTCCATTGACAGATGAACAGATAAAGAAGATGTGGCACATGTATACAACGTAATATTACTCAGCCATAAAAAGAAATGAAATTGAGTTATTTGTAGTGAGGTGGATGGACCTAGAGTCTGTCATACAGAGTGAAGTAAGTCAGAAAGACAAAAACAAATACCTTATGCTAACACATGTGCATGGAATCTAAATTTTAAAAAAAGAAAATTGTTTTGAAGAACCTAGGCACAGGACAGGAATAAAGACACAGGCATAGAGAATGTACTTGAAGACATGGGGAGGGGGAAGGGTATTTGGGTCAAAGTGAGAGAGTGGCATGGACTTATATATACTACCAAATGTAAAATAGATAGCTAGTGGGAAGCAGTCGCATAGCACAGGGAGATCAGCTCAGTGCTTTGTGACCACCTAGAAGGGTGGCATATGGAGGGTGGCAGGGAGACGCAAGAGGGAGGAGATATGGGGTTGTATGTATATGTATAGCTGATTCACTTTGTTATAAAGCAGAAACTAACACACCATTGTAAAGCAATTTTACTCCAATGAAAATGTTAAAAAAAAAAAGAGTACTCTTAGCAGTTTTCAAGTATGCAATACAGTATTATTACCTAGGTGTCACCCTGTTTTACCTTACATCCCAGAACTTACCTTATAACTAGAAGTTTATACCTTTTGAACAGCTTCCTATTTTGCCCACCCACCACCCCCTGCCTATGGCAACCACCAAGCTGTTCTCTGTATTTATGAGTTCAGTGGATATTTTTAAAAGATTCCACATATAAGTGAGATGATGTGGTATTTGTCTTTCTCTGTCTGATTTATTTCACTTAGTATAATGCCCTTCAGGTCCATCCATGTTGTTGCAAATGGTAGTATTTCCTTCTTTTTAATGGCTGAATAGAATCACATTCTATATATTTATATATGCATTTTCTTTACCCATTCATCTGTTGACGGACACATAGGTTGTTTCTGTATCTCAACTAATGCTGCAAAGAATATGGAGATGCAGATATCTCTTTGGGATAGTAATTTTGTTTCCTTCAGATATATAAGCAGAATTGGAATTGCTGGATTTTGTGATAGTTCTATTTTTAATTTTTGGAGGAACTTCCATACCATTTTCCATAATGGATGTACCAGTTTACATTCCCACCAACAGCATACAAGGGTTCCCTTTTCTCCACATTCTTACAAGCATTTGTTATTTCTTATCTTTTTGCTGACAAATTTATCTCACTAACCTTAATAACTAAACCTGTTTCCTGTGCTCTTTATGATCAGTAAAGAGGTAACCTCAGAACTTTTTCTGGGTCTTGTATTTATTATTTCTGATCAGCAGCACATAGGGCAAAGGCTTCTCTCCTCCTTCCTACCCCACCTCGCTTTATCTTAATTATCCCCACCGTATTCAATCAGCTGCGTTTTGAGAAGAGAGTGAGAGAAGGGACCGTTGGGTGTGGAGCAGGAATTACCATATTCTACTTTCAAGTACAGATGAGGCCAATACCACTAACCGTACAGCCTCCAAGGGCATACTGTCTGTCCATCTTAGGTCTTAGATGCTTAGATCTTCCTGCATCCATCAGGATCATGATTCAGCAGGGCAATTGGAATTGAGACTCTCAGGACTGGGGTGATGTTGGGAGTAGCAGCGGTGAGGGTAGAAGATGGGTGGTGGTGGTGCAGGGACCAGAGCAGCCTTAGGTAATGAGAAGGTAAAAGAAGGCCAGAGCCCCACTTGAATTTCATGACCTATCTCTCTGCTCCCTTCTGTCTGTTCTTTTGGGGGCAAAGTCCTCCCATGGCAGGTCTGTGGAACTTCTCCAATTAGATGCAGAAAGCCATTTCAAAACCTTAACTTTTCTTATCCCCTCAGGTCTGGCCAGAACGTTTCCACCACCATTACTCAAGAGAACATCCTCCTGATACCATGCCTTGCCTCCTAGGTCTCTTTTACTCCTTTGATCTTCCTCTCCCAAATCCTGTTGGCAAATATCAGCAGATCCTTCTTGAGCTTTGCTTTGACCTCTTGGGAAAAGCTTATTTGAATCACCAGTTCCCTTTCTGACTTTCTTTCTCCCAAAAAAAAGACTTCATTTGGAATAAAATCATACAGAATAAACCCCAAATTATTACAATCTCATCCCTTCCTATCTCTATCCTCAAATATCCCAGGGCATGTTCACTTGCTGTTTTCTCAGCCTGGAGGGCTCTTGTTCATACTTTTCACATGGGAGGCTACTCAAAGGTCACCTTCTCATAAGAGTCTTCACTGACTACAATCTCAAATGGTCTCCTTTGTTATTTTCTCTCTGTTTATCCTTCATAGTATTTCTCTTACTGGATAATTTAAAATATACACTATATCTACTTGTTTAATATCATATGCACCAAGAGGGCAAGAATCACGTAAGGTCTGTGCCGCTCTGTCTACGCAGTGCCCAGTACAGGACCCTGCACTTGCTGGGTGCTCAGTAAACACTGGGAAGCAGCACAGCAGAATGGTTAAGGATATAAACTCTGGAAATAGATTTGAGTTGAAATCCTGCTTTTATAACTCACTGTGTGACTTAGGACAAGTTAATTAACCAATCTGTGCCTCGATTCTCCCAACAATACTATAGGACTATAATATTTAACTCATAGTACTATTGTGAGCATACATAAAGTGTTTAGTATAATGCCTGGCAAGTTATAAGTGTCCATGAATGTTAAATACTGTTGGGATGTCTGGGTTCAGAGTCTTAGCAAGGACTGTGACAAATTAGCATGGAGTACAAGGAGCAACAATTGCTTAGTTACTGAACTTTTCCAATCACAGAGTGTTGAAAAACCTCGGAGATAACTTTCTAGATTAGGGAAGTAAGGAGCAGAAATATTAATGTGTTTGAGTGTTTGGCAAACATTTATCACAGGCTTTATACGTGTGCCAGGTGCTATGCTGCTCAGTGTATGCTGTAAGTCATAAGCGACTTTGTGGGGTTGGGAGGCAGACATACGAGTCACCTACAGTGATTATTATGGAACACAATAAAAACAAATGCACACACACAGCGTTCAGTGGCAACACTGAGGATGAAGCAGCTGGCAGTATTTGGGACAAGAGAAGAGAGGTGCTTAGGGGAGAATTCACCCATAGCCTCCTTTTTAAGTGGAATCCAGGCCAGGTGGAGAAGAGGAGGCATGGAAACATGTCAGCCCAGCTGAAGGGGAGAGGACTGTCAGCAAGTGACTTCTGCTGTAACCCTAGATCTACCACTTTCTGTCTTGGTCCCCATGGTTTGTGAAGACGTGTCAGTAACCTCTCACTATGCTATCCTGAGCTCTGAATTGTTCTTGATTCTCTCTTCTCTCCCTTGAAAGGTAACTAACTGTCCTGAGTCTCAATCTTTCGGTGCCCTAGTTGTTGCTAGAGGAAAACATAAGCCAATGGGTTATCAAAATGTCTAGAAAACATAAATAATCCAGACTGTTACCCCTACACCTCACACACACACAGAATGCCCAAGCCTTTGGAAAGCCGAAAGATGAGGCACTAAGGAAAGGGATTCTCTTGATCATGTTATGCTAGTAAGAAGAGATGTTTTAATAGGCAGCCTTATTTTTGTTTCTCTATTGACAAAAACAAGCTCTTAACAGGAGTTATAATGACAGCCAACCCTTTTTGAACACTACATACTAAGTACTCTAATAGTCAAATAGTCACAAGGACTTTTTTTGTGGTAGGTCTCCTTATTCACACTTTACAACAAATCAGAGGCTCAGAGAAGTTAACTCAACTCACACAGCTATTAAGTGGCCAAACCAGGGTTTTAATCCAGCTCATTTGGCTCCAGGGTCACTTGCCCGGCTCTTGTGGAACACACCAGCAATACTTTCTCCCAGGCTGGACCATAAGTACTCAAATGCTTCTGCTCTTAAGTAAACGTTTGTGGTTAAGAGCAAACATAGTTTTAGTAGCATCTTCAATTTCGGGAGAACTGATAGAAGGAATTGGGAGCTTCATCTCAAGGCCAATCCGATTTTCCACATCTAAAATCCAAACAGGCTTGATGTTTCTAAAACCATATAAGGGTATTTTCGATGTACTCTGAGTGTTTCCATTTAACTTAATGTCGTCTTCTGGTTTCAGAGGAAATTATTCCCGAATAACCTCAACATGAGAGTTCTCTTGCCTTTCCGGTGAGAATGCTTAAATTGGTCTTAGGTCACCTTGGAATTATGTCACTTCTCAACTACTTAAACGTGACGCTTCAATACAATCTCTTTGGTCCTGTTTCATTTCTTTTCACCTGAATAATGTTGACCTAACTTATTCATCTCTAAGATGAGAAATAAGACAAGTAAAAATCACTCTATATTTTATCAGCTTTCCCCCACACTTATTGTACGGCAAAAATCACATTCTGCAAATCTCATTTCCTCACTAGTTTTTTTTTTTTTTTTTTTTTTTTTTAAACAGGAGGTTGGGGGAGAGGCATTTTTCAAAATTGTGAAAGTCAAGGGACCTCTGTATTATTTTTGCAACTTCCTGTAAATCTCTAATTGTTTCCAGATAATTTTTCAATTTTGAAATACACACAGAGAAGAGTATATTAAAGAATATTTATGGTTGAAAGGGAACACCTTTGTGAACACAGTCCACCTGCACCAGTTAAAAAACATTATGAATCCAGTGCCTTGAAAGCCCACCTCCCATCATGCCATGTGTCCCTTCCCAGTTACATCTTCTTGTCTCTTATCTGGAGGTACCACCTTCCTGACTTTTATGTTTACTATATTCTTTTTTTCTTTATTGGCTTACAACAGATATTTGTATCTCTGAACAATTTTGTATGTTTATTAGTTTATATCAATGGGATTATTCTGCATTGTGTGAATTTTTCTAGGATTTTAAAATTCAATATTATATTCCCCACTCCTTCATCTTATTTATATTATTTATTTATTTATTTTTACTGTATGATATTTCAGTATATGGCTATACTACAGTTTATCCAATCTATTCATGATTAACACTTGGGTTGTTCTCATTTCAGTGAACAAATGGTACTTTAAAATTCTTGTATGTATTTTTGAATGCATACACACAACAGTTTCTCTAGCATATATAACTAGGAGTAGAATTAGTGGACATAACATAAACTCATATTCAACTTTACTAGGTGATTCCAAACAGAAATGCAAAGAAGTCATACCAATTACTGTCCCACCAGTAGTATATGAGAGTCCCCATTGCTCTACAGCCTCACAAATACTTGATATTGTCAAACTTATTTTTTACCCTTTCTTATGCATAGGTAATGATGTCTTATTTTTGTCCTAAAGTTCATTTATCTGGTTGCTAACAAAATGGAGCATCTTTTAAATAATATATTGGATATTTGAATTTCTCTTTTATTAATTGAGTGTTCAAGTCTATCACCCACGTTTCTATTGTGTTATTTTTGCCCCGTTCTTAACGATTTGAAGGGTTTCTTTTTATATATCTTGAATATTAGCACATGCTTGTTATATGTGTTACAAATAATTTCTCTCAGTTTGTAGCTTACCTTTCACTCTCTTTAGGGTGTCTTTTAAAGAAAGATATTAATGTTACTAAATTTTCTAATCTTATCCTGTTTGTCCTTTTATATCTTATTTAAGGAATCCTTCAAACCTGAGGTCATGAAAATATTTCCCTGTATTATCTTCTCAAAAGTTTATAATTTTGTTTTTCATGGGTATATCTTTAATCCACTTGAGATTGGTTTTTGTTGACGATGGGAAGTAAGAGTCAAGTTTCATTTTTCACCTGTGGGGAACGAATTGTCCCCGTACATTTCTTTGAAAAGTTGGAAAGTCCACCCTGTCATTGCTTTGAGCTCTGTCATAGGTTAAGTGTGTATCCATGTGTGGGTCTGATTCTGGGCTCTTGATTGTGTTCCATCAGTCTTTGTCTATCTCCTCTGTACCAATTCAACACTGTCTTAATTACTGTGACTTTATAACACATCTCGGTATCTAGGATGACAAGTTCCTCAGCTTTTGTTTACCTTTGAAAGACTTGCCTTTCATGATCTTTTGAAACTATCAAGTTCTATTTAAACTGTTTTAGAAGAATTGAAGGATTTTTGATTATTGAGTTTTGTAATTCTTGAATTTGGTCTCTCTGTCCATTTACTTGAGAATTCCTTAGTGTCTGCAATAGACAGGATAGGCCAGGTTATGCTGTGGTTATGGACAATCTCAAAAGTTCAGTGGCTTAACATAACGTTGGATTCTTATAAATAAAGAAATGTCCATTGGGGTTAGCTGGAGATCTACTCTGTGTCTTCCTTGCTCAGCAGCCCAGGCTGATGAAGCATCACTATCTGGACCATTGCTGGTTGACGGGGAAGTGAGAAAGAAAGATAGCTGAATAACTCTCACGTATTAGGACTGATTTTAAGTCAAGTGTGTTTTTAAAAACCATGTGATAATTACAATACAGTTATTGAGAACAACTTTGTTTATGGAGAACTCACTGTGTGTCTGGAATAGTACTAAGTGTATTGCAGGCATTATCTCATTTGTCTATGCAGTGTACTAACTTATGTCCACTTTATAGATGAGGAGACTAAGGATAAATGACTTGTTCGAGGCTATGAAACTACTAAGTACCAAAGCCAGAAATCAACCTAGTCCTATTTGGCTGTCAAAATCTTGACCTTAACATCTGCATCACCTTGTTTCTGTCACACATCAGCTCACATACTACAAACAAAGGAGGATCCCATTCCATGGATGGCTGAATTTCAACTCTTAACCTTTAAAGATTTGGACAGAATTTCCTAGTTTACAGGTAATTGCTTTTTGTTTCTTTAAGCCTTAACTTTGGACTCAATTTTGACCAGAACTTAAAAGTGAAGCACCTAGTAGCAGGCAGGACTGGTTAGTTTGAGAGCCAGACAGCTCATGAGCAATACCAATCTATTTGGCAGACTCCGAAGAATTAACTATAGCAGTAGCAAACAGTCTGAGCCTTTCAGTCAGTCTGAAAATCAGTTCATTCATCAACTGACAACATTGAGTTTGAGGAGTTCTTTTAAAAAGAAAGAAAGAATTGGTACCTGCATAATCTGTATGCTCTTTTTCCTTAAAACAGTTATTGTATTAGAATTGTTCTCTATCTCTCCCATATTTGCTATGTAGGCTTTATCTACTGAGTCTGATCATCAGGGAGGAAAGTAATGATTCTGAATGCTGTCCCCTCTTTCTAAGAAGCGAGAGTGACTTGATCCTAGTAGGAGATGATTTATTAGCTCGATTCTCAAAAGAGGCCTCTGAGACAAACCCCCTACCCACCCCAGGATGAAGTCTTCTAATTTTTGGTGAGGGTCACATATGGAGACTCAATCATCTTATCTTCCCTGATATCCCTCAGCTGCTTTCCATGAGAAGTGGTTGTTGCAGAGATTGTGAGACAGGGCAGTGGTGGGGCTGAACTGGGAGGGGCTGTAGGAAGTAAATAGTAACATAATTCTTACATACCTGGGCTAGAGATATTGCATTGTGTATTCTCTGAATGTTGGTGGGAATCATGAGACCAATAAGATACTTGAAGATTCTTTTTGCCAGATTGGTGCCTGTATTCTCTATATTATTCCATAATCCCAAGTCATAGCCCTCACAGCTTGTGTGTGTGTGTGTGTGTGTGTGTGTGTGTATGGTGTGTGTGTGTGTAGGGGAGAGGGGGACAGGGAGGGAGAAAACAAGGTCCTGTGATAGTAAATGAATGGATTTGAATATCATTTCAACCAAGCAAGGTATCTTTAATTAGCCTTTGTAGTACATAGGTTTTTATGCAGATGCTAATTAGAGATGATCTAAGAACAAGGGTCAAGACTAGTGATGCCTCTGAAATGTATCTCTCCAAATCCTGCTCCTCAGAAGAGTCATTGGGTATTTGGTGGCTCATATTGGTAAAAGAATATGTGTTCCTATGGGTGGCAGTGTCGATCTGGGTAGCTCTGGGCTCAAGGACATCTGAAAGGATGTCAGCTTCATCTTCTGACATCAAGATGGAAGTTGTTCTTGAAGATGTTCTACTCTAAAGGCAAGTCAGATAGGCATGCTCATTATATAAGGCAATACTAGCAATGGCATTATCTTCCTCATCCTTCCATTCTGGACCTGTGTCTTAACATATGATATACATATCATTAGTGGTAATGCCTTTCTGAGCTCCCTTGGCCCTAATTTTACCCTTTTGAAACCCTCTTACCTGTTCAAAGTAGTTAAATTGTGCATTCCTTTTGATTAGTGAGTCAGAATTTGCATGAGATAAAGCTAGAGAGCTAAACTGGGTCTGAATCTTAGAAGGCCTTCAATGGACCACTCAAAAGTCATCGCAGGTTCTGGAGAAAGGGGCAATTGATTGTAGTGTACCTTAGGAAGCTTAATTTCGCATAGACACAAGACAAAATTGGAGATAGAGAGCCCAGATATGATGCTATTATAATAACCTAGGAAAAAGATACAAAGGGCTTAAACTGGAGCAATGGAAAGAAAAGCATACACGTGGGCAATATTAAGAAACACAACAGGCAGAACTTGTGAAATGAATGTATTTGACCTGGCATTTACTTTCCTCTTTATTTCTTCCCAATGAATTCCCAGTTTTGTTCAGGAATGCACCTCTCCTCCACTTGTTCTGGGCTAAAGAGGGAAGGAAATTGACTCCATCCCAAGCGCCAGTGGGTGGATCTTGGTTAGCCTGTAACACAGTACTATTCATCCCACACCCTTCGACAGGGATTGGTTTAGAAGTGGATATGTTTCCAGTTCTAGCCAGAGTGATGTGAAGTAAGCTGTCCTGGGGCTTTGGAAAATGTTTCATTTACTCTTAAGAAGGAAATACTATTAGACATGTTCCCTTTCTTTCTCTGGATGTTGTATCTGAATCTGTGGGTAGTGATCTTGTAACCAGGCAAAGCCAAGGGGATTCAGAGAAGTGAGGATGGAGTCACCTGATCTATGAAATTCTTGTCACATGAGATAACACATTTCCTAATTGCTAGTGCTAACTGGAGTCAGGATTTTCTGTGACTGGCAGCTGAAGTCATCTTGATGTAATAAGAGAGATGAGAAGTTTAAAGTGACTCTAAGCTTTCAGCCTGGGGGATTGGAAGAGTGATGAATTTTTCCGGTGGAGGAAAATGACTGGACTTTAAGAATCTGACTGAGCTGGGTGTAAATTCCAGTTTCACAACTTGCTATATGACTCTGGAGAAACTGTTTAACTTCTCTTAGCATGTTTTTCCTTTTCCAGAAGTATAATAATAATACATATCCTTACAGGGTTAATGTGAAGACTTAGTAAGATAATACATATGAAGTGCTTGCCACTAGTAGTAAGTTTGGTTTCCTGCTTCCCCAATTCCTTATCTGTCACATGGTTCCAGAAAAGTAGTTTCTTCCTAAGCCTAACCTACTATTGTCATGGATCCCAACCCTTAGCACAATGCCTACACACAACAAGTGTTGAATAAAATTTAAACTGAGATGAACCCCAAGTTAGGGAGCACAGAAGGATGAAGTCCATGGTTTTATGTTGGGAGGGGATTGGTGGGCTAAATTAGGAGTAAGGCTGAGCATAGTTTTGTAAATGCTTAGTTTAATAGCATGATGGAATGTCAGATGGGTTAATCAGCAGACAGTTTTAAATGGGAGAAATTGAGTCAAACATCTGTTTGACCACAGCACCATATTTGAGTGGTTTTAATATTAATTTTAAGTGGTATTGGGAGGAATGAAGGAAGGGGCCATAAGAGTACTAAATCTCACATTTTGGGGTTAGTACAATAAGGGATTAAGAGAGTTAGGATTTGAGTTCTAATAACCTCTAAATCTGTCAACTTAATGAGAAGCAAATTAATTGTTTAACATCTTGTAAAAAAAAAAGTAATTTAATGTTCTCATTAAATTGGATGGGTGGTTTTGGTATCACACAGAACCAACTTTAGTTACCCCTGTTCTGACAGAAGCCCAGTTACCAGGGTTTGTATAACACGTGGCAGGCAGAGATCTGGGTAACAGAAGAGAGGCTCACCATGTAACCATAAGGTGGGACCTCTGAGAGGTTTGAATTCATGTTTGTGGTTAAAGCCCTCATGTTCAGGCTTTTCATGGCCTCTCTCAGTGCCTGGAGGAGCCACAGTAGATATGTTATACAGTCAGTGCAACTGCAATAAATACAACTTGACCTCATTTGCTCATCGCTTGGGTGTAGAATTTCAGATGTAGAAGGACAGATTGAATACTAAAACAAATTAAATGACAATTTTGGATATTGTAATCATATTTCCTGGTTACAAGGGCTTGGGTGGTATTTCTGCCAACTGAATGATTCTCATTTGAAAAACACAGATGCATGTTGGCAGGTCCTGTGCTATCCCAAACACACTGTTAGAAACTCAAATATAGTTATTTAAATTACCGGATAAAAGCATGAGTTCTTACCCAGTTCGGTTGTTGTAAATGCCTACAAGATCAGAGTGACTGGCCCAGACCTTGGATCACAATTTTTTTGGACATAGGTGAGAGGGGAGTTTTGGTAGTAAAATTGGGAAGCTGGGGCCGAAGTGTTGTCACTTCTTCATATTGCTCTCCTAATTTCTGTAGTGATGAGAAAAGAGATGTTGGATAACTTGCTTCTATCATGGGATGGGGCCTGCATGTCTTCACAAAATCATGGCAAGTACCCAAGCAATCCTCTCCTTGCAGAGGCCAAAAACCCTCTCTCTCTCAGTGTGAACTGTAGCTATCATCTATCACTGTGATTTACATGGATTATCTCATCTAATCCTGAAAGAGCCCTGGAAGGAGAGATGTGGTTATCACCATGTTGCAGGTGAGGAAACAAAGGTGAAGAGACATTAAGTACTTTGCCCAGCATGACATGGCTAATTTAAGTGGCAAAATGGAGACTTGAACCTCAATCTAGGTTTCTCAGATTCCAAAGCCAATGTTCTTAACCCTGGATTATATTGTCCTAAGCCCAGTGAGTGTGGAGTGTTGTAAAACTGAGGATGCCAGTAATGCCAGGGCCTTTGGGAATTTTGAAGTGCTGGAAGACAGATATTTGGAATGGGGCCATGTGGCTTCATGAGTGATGGAGCTGTAGTCACAGGGTTAGCTTAATAAAAAGATTGCCTTTCATCCTTCACACAGGGATAATGAAATAATAGGGACTATGAAAACTCATCACCTGCTTGGCAAAAATCCCTACAGAGTTAGCCAGATGAAACCTTAGGTGACTTGGAGTTCAACAAGGTTCACTACACCATCGGAACCTGTATCTAGCACAGGCTAACTCTCCATACAGCCCCACTCATACTTAGGACCGAATGTATTTTCCTTTCCAACACCTGCTTTTCCTATCATCAGGCACAGTGTTGGATTTTATTCCTACCTAGACCACAATAGAGAATATTTGTTTCTCCCTTTCTGACAATGAATGGTTTCTTTTTGCTCATTCTCAAAGTATAAGAAGAGATCTTGCAGGGACACTTTAATCATCCTAGATGGAGTTCTTTTGCCTTGCACTCAAGTAAAAGAGATTCTATCATTTTCTTTGGTCTTCTGTGCTCTGGTCAACAGGAATTCATCCTGAGTTCCAACCTAAGTGTGTTTTCCTATGATTTAAGCTCTTTCCCTCTAATTCTTCTTGCATTATTATTTGGAAACTGGCTACATGGAAGAGGCGGTGGCTGGAGGATTTGTGGATATACTGAGTCCTGACTCAAGCTCAGCTTTGTAGAAGTTCACAGCTGCTCTGCTTATTAAAGAGAATATATTCCTTGTATGTCTATTTTTATATCCTCGGAGCACTAGGAAGCCTTCTTTGGAAGGGAGGTGATCTCTCTCAAGAGACTGAGCAACTTGGAAAATAATAGGGGCTTTCAAGCATTTCAGGTGCCTAGAAATTGCTCTTTTAGAAGCAGGCTCTTGCTTTCGAAACAGTTAATTGAATAGCGTTTACATTCATAACACTACAAGAAATCATCCAACCCCATGTGCAGTTGTGACAGCTGGAAAGGATTTTTCAGTCATCTCCGTGCATCAGACCCTATGGAACCTTTGCTGCCCCCCTCTTTCTCCCTGAAAGCCTATGAAATACATTTTCTTCTGCTGACACTGCAGCATGAACTTTCCATAGCAACTTATTCCCACACCACCTGTTAATAATGCCAAGAGTAATGTATTTAACTCCCTGCATACTGTGCCAAAATGTTTACACATTTCAGCTTATTTCAGACTTTAAAGACCAGACATAAATCCTAAGCTAGCTGTGTCCTTTCCAAACATTCAGGGAGTTGGTTGCAACATTTTTGTGGGTAGAATTGGGCAGATTTTCCCCAAGTATCTTGTAATAAAAAGTAGGATACTCCTTTTGGACTTCTTTGATAACTGTTTAGGGGTCCTCAAAACGGAACGGTTTTGCAGAATGTGATCAACTATGAGTGCATCATTTTTTTTTAAATTTTACCCATTTTTAAAATTGAAGTATAGTTAATTTAAAATGTGTTAGTTTCAGGTGATGAATGTATCTTTTCAGTTAAATTTCACTTTTATTGGCAATGCCCTTAAAACCAGAACTAAAACTTCTAAACTAAAAATTTGTTAATATAAATATCTGAAGATTTTTATAATTCATCATCTGGATTTCTAAGAATACAAACTACATTTGTTTGTAATTCATTGCTTATTACTTTAGTTTATTACTGTTTTTATGAGAATTCTCTACTGTACAGATAAAAATCTACATTTTACTGCTGCCAAACCTGACATATAGTAGGAAGTGATCTACCTAAGGTCACAAAACTAGTAGGTGATGGAGCTGCGATATACCCTCTGATGTGTTTGCTTCTGAAGCCAGAACTCTTTACACTGCACCTAAACTTTCTAAAATGGTTTTCTAGAAACATTACGTGAGGAGATATTAATAGGCGTGTCTCAAAAAGGTTGTTCTGTGTTTGTTACCTTAGGAAATTTGATAGTCTATTCTTCTCCTGGAAATTCACAATATACAAGCATACTAAAGGCTCTGAGAAGTCCTGCAATGAAGAAACCTGCTTATTTCTGTGCAACCCAGCTGTTTCCAAACTTACTTGAGCCTGGAGTACTTTTCCTTCAGCACATCTATTAACACTCAGAGACTCATGGTCTGTGGAGCTCAGGCAAAGGAGACATTGAACTTTGCCAGCCTGCTTCCTAGCCACCCTGAATGTCCCAAGGGCCAGCTCTCCTTTCCTTTTCACTTGGTTTCCAATTGCCTCTGAAGCGCCTCTTGAAGAAGATATATAGAAAGCCATTCTATCTCCCCTTAGCCATTCCTTATTTGTTCTCACAGGGCTTCTCCCTCTTTGGAATACTTTAATCTGACTTCCTAAATGGGATAGTTTCTCTGCCTTTCTGCAAATTTCAAAACAAATAACAAATAAGGCATGGATTGATCAAAGCTCAGATGGTTTATTCAGATCTCCAGAGAGTCAAACATCATATTTTCATCTGAAAACCTCAACTCAGTCCAGCAGAACTCTCTGCTTGAGCAAACATTTTCATGGGACCTCACATAGTGACAAAGCCAAATGAATCGGTCAGTTCCTTCAGAAAGCCTTTGATATCATGCACACATGGTCTAAATCTAAAATGACATCACTCCTGGGTAAAGGGCCCAATGAGTGAAGAATCAGTAATTCCCAAGAGTGTGAATAACAAGTTTCATGAGAGACTATTGTTCACCAAATACCCAGCACTTAAAACAGAAAACCTTGCTTACAATCAACCTAAATATTTGAAAACTCTTAAATTATAATTAGAATGTTCAGTTTTCTTCCAAATCCTTAACATTGTGTAGATAGAGCCAGGAATTTTGAATCATTGACTAATTTATTCCTTTCTGTTCTACAACTCCTCCAGTTCACATTGTACTAATCTGGTGCTTTATATTATGTGGACAATCTTATTATTGTTAGTTGGCTCCATGCCAGGGACCTTTAGCTATAAATATTAAGTATCTTTTTATGGGCAAATGAGTAGAATGGAAACTAAGCAAAACCAAGAAGGAATAGCCATGGTCTTCCTGAAAGAATTTTGAAAGTAAAAGCACAAGTTACTCGTTTAGTTTTCTTGATCTTTTCACTGTTATCCATCTAAGCCATCATGTTTCTTTTTCAAGACAACCTATAACAAGATTTGAAAGTGAAAACTCTTAAACCACGGTTTGGAGTATGCAGCATAGAAAATCTGATGGAAACTGTAAACCCCATGTCATAAGAGCAATTTAAAAGCATTCAGGGGAAAAATGACCTGGCAAAGTAAGATATCAATGAATGGATCTAGAGACACAGATGAAAATGTCAAAAACTTGCAGCTAAGGATAAAATAAATTAAATAAAATGTTACTCCTCTGGACTGGATTTTTTTCTAGGTCAACCACTACTGAGTCATTAAGGAAAACGAGAGTCCAGGAGCTCCTGATTGCCTGTGACAGGCCTCTATTCCCCAGATGGAGTCAGTGTGTTGCCCTTGCCAACAGCACTGACTCAGCCACCTCTGCAGGGCGTGGCCACCAGCTCTGAAGTACAGAGGAGCAGAATCTGGTTGCATCTGCTTGTGTTCCTGGTCAGCTTGCATTTTCGACCTTAGAGTGAAGGGATATGATTTAAATGTGGACATTTCTTAAAGTTCAGTTAAACCAGAGCATTTGTAAAAGGCCAAACACTTCAGAGCAATGATGGTTTTCTTATACCAAGAACAAAATTAAATGTTGTCTATTGGCTGGACTATGGAAAAAAATGATCCAAGTCACATAATGTGCTATTAGCATAACTACATGCTATGATAATCACCATGATCATCTCACCATCAGGGTTGTAATGACTGCAGAGTAATGATGAGGTTGTGCCATGCTAGCCATACTCTTTGGGCTGATCAGGATGATCATCCGTGTGATAAAGCGCATTGTTGAATTTGCCTTCGTTGGATACACCTGCATTTGCCCACTCTTTGGAGAGAGCACCATCTGTGAATACAATTTTCCTTTAAATGGGAGTTTGTCTTACTTTTTGATGCACAATTTGCAGAAGTCTGCTGTCACAGAATCCCAGAGCCAGCAAGGTCCCTGAGGGTCACCGAGGCTGCATGTACATGCTGCACACAAACAGGGTCAGCACGGTCACATCTGGCCATTGCAGTTCATTTATACAGCTGGGATACAGAAACATCAGTTTCACCATGCATGCTGTGCCAAGCTCCCCACAGAGCCCTGGCCTCAAGGACATGTAAAGGGCTCCATCCACAGCACTGGACTCTACACTCTCAGGCTGCTCATGAGTGGACCAGGTGACACTGTGTGTTATTATTTGGGAGGAATCAGCATTTGCGCCCCCCAAATCTCCCCATCTGCTGGCACTTTGACTGAATTTCCAACCACTAGAGTCACTCCTTTGTCTTAATGCAGTGGTTCGCTATTTTTTTTTTCCTTTAGTACAAAGAACCCCCTTTTTTAAAAAATTGGAGTAAAATTGCTTTACAATGTTGTGTTAGTTTCTGCTGTACAATGAAGTGAATCAGCTATATGTATACCTATATCCCCTCCCCCCTGGACCTTCCTCCCACCACCCCCCATCCCAACCATCTAGGTCATGACAGAGCATAGATCTGAGCTCCCTGTTGTATATAGCAGGTTCCCTCTAGCTGTCTATTTTACACATGGTAGTATATTTATGTCAAACCTAATATCCCAATTCATCCCACCCTCCCCTTCTCCCTCTGTGTCCACATGTTTGTTTTCTACATCTATGTCTCTATTCCTGCCCTGCAAATAGGTTCATCTGTACCATTTTTCTAGATTCCACATATATGTGTTAATATACGATATTTGTTTTTCTCTTTCTGACTTACTTCACTCTGTATGACAGACTTTAGGTCCATCCATGTCTCTACAAATGACCCAGTTTTGTTCCTTTTTATGGCTGAGTAATATTCCACTGTATATATGTACCACATCTTCTCTATCCATTCACCTAGTGTTGGACATTTAGGTTGTTTCCATGTCCTGGCTATTGTAAATAGGGCTGCAATAAATATTGGGGTACATGTGTCCTTTTGAATTACAGTTTTCTCAGGGGATATGTCCAGTAGTGGGATTGCTGGGTTATATGGTAGTTCTATTTTTAGTTTTATAAGCAACCTCCATACTATTTTCCATAAGGTGGTATCAATTTACATTCCCACCAACAGTGCAAAAGGGTTCCCTTTTCTCCACACCCTCTCCAGCATTTATTGTTTGTAGATTTTTTGATGATGGCCATTCTGACCGGTGTGAGGTGATACCTCACTATAGTTTTGATTTGCGTTTCCCTAATAATTAGTGATGTTGAGCATCCTTTCATGTGTTTGTTTGCAATCTGTATATCTTCTTTGGAGAAATGTCTATTTAGGTCTTCCACCCATTTTTGGATTGGGTTGTTTTTTTTTTTTGATATTGAGCTGCATGAGCTGCTTGTAAATTTTGGAGATTAATCCTTTGTCAGTTGTTTCATTTGCAAATATTTTCTCCCATTCTGAGAGTTGTATTTTTGTCTTGTTTATGGTCTCCTTTGCTGTGCAAAAGCTTTTAAGTTTCATTAAGTCCCATTTGTTATTTTTTGTTTTTATTTCTATTTCTCTAGGAGGTGGGTCAAAAAGGTCTTCCTGTGATGTACGTCATAGAGTGTCTGCCTATGTTTTCCTCTAGGAATTTTATATTGTCTGGTCTTACATTTAGGCCTTTAATCCATTTGGAGTTTATTTTTGTGTATGGTGTTAGGTAGTGTTCTAATTTCATTTTTTGCATGTAGCTGTCCAGTTTACCTAGCACCACTTATTGAAGAAACTGTCTTTTCTCCATTGTATATTCTTGCCTCCTTGTTATAGATTAGGTGACCATATGTGTGAGTTTATCTCTGGAATTTCTATCCTGTTCCATTGATCTATATTTCTGATTTTGTGCCAGTACCATACTGTTTTGATTACTATAGCTTTGTAGTATAGTCTTGGGATCTTTTGTGTTTCCATACAAATTGTAAAATTTTTGTCCTAATTCTGTGAAGAATGCCATTCATAGTTTGATAGTTTGATACACTGAACCTGTAGACTGCTTTGAGTAGTATAGTCATTTTCACAATATTGATTCTTACAATCCAAGAACATGGTATATCTCTCCATCTGTTTATGTCATTTTTGATTTCTTTCATCAGTGTTTTATAGTTTTCTCAGGACAGGTCTTTTCCCTCATTAGGTAGGTTTATTCCTATGTATTTTATTATTTTTTTGCAATGGTAATTGGGATTGTTTCCTTAATTTCTCTTTCTGCCCTTTAGTTGTTAGTATACAGGAATGCCAGTGGTTTCTGTGTATTTTGTATCCTGCAACCTTACCAAATTCATCAATTAGTTTCAGTAGTTTTCTGGTGGCATCTTTAGGATTTTCTATGTATAGTATTGTGTCATCTGCAAACAGTGACAGTTTTACTTCTTTTACAATTTGTATTCCTTTTCTTTATTTTTCTTCTCTGATTGCCATGGCTACACCTTCCAAAACTATGTTGAATAAGAGTGGCAAGAGTGGACATCCTTGTCTTATTCCTGATCTCAGTGGAAATGCTTTCAGTTTTTCACCATTGAGTATGATGTTTGCTGTGGGTTTGTCATATATTATGTTGAGGTAGGTTCTCTCTATGCCCATTTTCTGGAGAGTTTTTATCATAGATGGGTGTTGAATTTTGTCAAAAGTTTTTTTGTATCTATCGAGGTGATCATATGGTTTTTATTCTTCAGTTTGTTAATATGGTGTATCACATTGATTGATTTGTGTATATTGAAGAATTATTGCATTCCTGGGATAAATCCCATTTGATCATGGGGTATGATCCTTTTAATGTGCAGTTGGATTCTGTTTGCTAGTATTTTGTTGAGGATTTTTGCATCTATGTTCATCAGTGATATAGGTCTGTACTTTTCTTTTTTTGTGTGATATCTTTATCTGGTTTGGGTATCAGTGTGGTGGTGGCTTCATAGAAAAAATTTGGGAGTGTTCTTCCCTCTGCAATTTTTTTTGGAAGAGTTTGAGAAAGATTGGTGTCAGCTCTTCTCTAAATGTTTGATAGAATTCTCCTGTGAAGCCATCTGGTGCTGGACTTTTGTTTGTTGGAAGATTTTAAATTACAGTTTCAATTTCATTACTTGTGATAGATCTGTTTATATTTTCTAATTCTTCCTGGTTCAGTCTTGGAAAATTGTACCTTTCCAAGAATTTGTGCATTTCTTTGTGGTTGTTCATTTTATGGGCATATAGTTGTTTGTAGTAGTCTCTTATAATCCTTTGTATTTCTGCAGTGTTAGTTGTGATTTCTCCTTTTTTATTTCTAATTTCAATGATTTGCATCCTCTGACTTTTTTTTTGATGAGTCTGGTGAATGGCTTATCAATTGTGTTTATCTTCTCAAATAACCAACTTCTAGTTTTTTTTTTTAATCTTTGCTATTGTTTTCTTTGTTTCTATTTCATTTATTTCTGCTCTCAACTTTATGATTTCTTTCCTTCTACTGACTTTGGGGGTTTTTGTTCTTCTTTCTCTAGTTCCTTTAGATGTAAGGTTAAATTGTTTATTTGAGATTTTTCTTATTTCTTGAGGTGAGATTGTATTGCTATAAACTTTCCTCTTAGATCTGCTTTTGCTGCATCCCATAGGTTTTGGGTGGTCGTGTGTTCATTGTCATTTGTTTCTATGTATCTTCTAATTTCTTCTTTGGTTTCTTCAGTGATCTCTTGGTTATTTAGTAGCACACTGTTTAGCCTCCATATATTTGTGTTTTTTACAGTTTTTTTCCTGCAATTGATTTCCAATCTCATAGCGTTGTGGTCAGAAAAGATGTTTGATATGGTTTCAATTCTCTTCAATTTATCAAGGCTTGACTTATAACCCAAGATGTTATATATCCTGGAGAATGCTCTGTGAGCACTTGAGAACCAAGTGTACTCTGCCACTTTCAGGTGGAATGTCTTATAAAAATCAATTAAATCTATCTGGTTTACTGTGTCATTTAAAGCTTTTGTTTCCTTATTTGTTTTCTGTCTGGATGATCTATCCATTTGTGTAAGTGAGGTGTTAGAGTCCCCTATTATTATTGTGTTATTGTTGATTTCCCCTTTTATGGTTGTTAGCATTTGTCTTATGTATTGAGGTGCTCCTATTTGGGGGTGCATAAATATATATAATTGTTATATCTTCCTCTTGGATTGATCCCTTGATCATTATGTAGTGTCCTTCCTTATCTCTTGTAACAGTCTTTATTTTAAAGTCTATTTTATCTGATATGAGTATTGCTACTCCAGCTTTCTTGTGATTTCCATTTGCATGTGATATATTTTTCCATCCCTTCACTTTCAGTCTGTATGTGTACCCAGGTCTGAAGTGGGTCTCTCGTAGAAAATATATATATAGGTCTTTTGTTTTTGTATCCATTCAGCCAGGCTGTGTCTTTTGGTTGCGGCATTTAATCTATTTACATTCAAGGGTATTATTGATATATATGTTCATATTACCATTTTCTTAATTGCTTTGGGTTTGTTTTGTGGTCTTTTTCTTATCTTGTGTTTCCCACCAGAGAAGTTCCTTTAGCATTTGTTGTAAAGTTGGTTTGGTGGTGCTGAATTCTGTTAGTTTTGCTTGTCTGGAAAGCTTTTGATTTCTCAGTCAAATCTGAATGAGATCCTTGCTGGTTAGAGTAATCTTGGTTGTAGGTTTTTCTCTTTCTTCACTTTAAGTATATCCTGCCACTCTCTTCTGGCCTGCTGAGTTTCTGCTGAAAAATCAGCTGATAACCTTATGGGGATTCCTTTGTGTGTTAGTTTTTGCTTTTCCCTTGCTGCTTTTAATATTTTTGTTTGTATTTAATTTTTCATAGTTTGATTAATATGTGTCTTGGTGTTCCTCTTACGGTTTACCCTGTATGGGACTCTCTGTGCTTCCTGGACTTGGGTGACTACTTCCTTTCCCATGTTAGGGAAGTTTTCCACTATAATCTCCTCAAATATTTTCTCAGACTCTTCCTTTTTCTCTTCTTCTGGGACCCTTATAATTTGAATGTTGGTGCATTTAGTGTTGTTCCAGAGGTCTTTGAGGTTGTCTTCATTTTTTTTTCATTCTCTTTCCTTTATTCTGCTCCTCAGCAGTTATTTTCAACATTCTGTCTTCCAGCTCACTTATTCGTTCTTCTGCCTCAGTTATTCTGTTATTGATTCCTTCTATTGTATTTTTCATTTCTGGTATTGTGTTGTTCATCTTTGTTTGTTTGTTCTTTAGTTCTTCTAGATCTTTGTTAAACATTTCTTATATTTTCTCAATCCATGCCTCCATTCTATTTCCGAGATTCTGGATCATCTTTACTATCATTACTCTGAATTCTTTTTCAGGTAGGTTGCCTATTTCCTCTTCATTTATTTAGTTTCTTATGTTTTTACTTTTCTCCTTTATCTGTGATATATATTTTTGTCATCTCATTTTTTTTTTTTTCTGATGGGTGGGTTGTGTTCCTGTCTTACTTACTGTTTGGCCTGAGGTTTCCAGCACTGGAGTTTGTAGGCTGTTGGTAAGAGCTGTGTCTTTGTTCCAAGATGAGGACCTCTGCGAGACCTCACACTGATGACTATTTCCTGGGGTCTGAGGTTCTCTGTTAGTCCAGTGGTTCAGATTTGGAGCTCCCACCACAGGGGCTCTAACCCAACCCCCAGCTCATGAATCAAGATCCTGCAAGCTCTGCAGGGCAGCAAAAAAAATAAAAAGAAAGAAAGAATGAGAAAAGGTGCAGAAGAATAACAAAGAGTAAAAAATAAAATAAGATTAGAAAATGAACAGATATGTTAGAAAGAAAAAAATTAAAATATAGATGAAACAACAACTGGAAGGTAAAACAGAACCACAGTAGTAAAAAAGAGGAGGAAAAAAAAAAAGCCAGAAAAGGCCTTGGCTGTGGGTGGTGGGGCTCAGGCAGGGGTGGGCTTTAGGGTGTTGGCAGTACCTTTGTTTAGGACTCACAGGGCTGAAAAAGGACCTGGGGGAGGTGGGGGTGGAACTTAGTTTCATCTCAGCAGGATGGGCCCAGGAGTGCCTCTGGCCTTGGAGGGCAGAGGACCAGGTCCAGGACCTCAGCAGGCTCTCTGGGCCTGAGTAAGTGAGGGAAACACTAGGTGTGTTCCCCCCTGATCCTCTGATCCCAGAGGGCCCCTTCCATCTGCCTCTCCTCTTCTCCCCCACCGCCTCCCTCCTATGTCCTTAGGACCAACATGGCCTGAAGGGGGCCTGAGAGGGTGGAGGACCCGTGCTGGAAACCCCACAGGCCTTCCCTGCTTAATTGGCTCACCCCTAGGTATGCTCACCCCTGATCCTCTGAGCCCCTGAGGGTTCCTCCAGGCGTGGGAATCCTTCCCCCCTCCCAGCCACCCCTCAGGGGTGCCAGTCCTGTCTTCCCTCCACTTCTTCTCCCCCCTCACTCCCCCCACATCCTACCCAGTAGCTCTGGGGTTCCTCCCATCTCCCTGGGCATTGAGGTCCCCCACCAGCATCCAGCAGGCACCCTAGTTGTTTGGAGACATGAACCCTGCATCTTCCCCTGCTGCCATCTTGACTCCACCTCCCAAAGAATGCTTTTTAACATCAAAACCTTTTACAGATTTTGCACATAAGCATTATATTTTTAGTTTCTGGTGACTGAAAAAAGACACAAAACAAAAACTACTAAAATCTCAGTGGTGCTTTTGCATGGTTTCATATTTAATAAATTATAGTAACAGCTTAAATTAGTTGAAAAATAGTCACCCATATCTCAATGAGCTATATTATTTATTAAGTTCAGAGACAATGCTTTGTAATCATGTGGATTCATGGACCTCTCAGTCTCCATCCTTACTCTCTACTCCCCTACTCCATGTACTCCATGCTTTATCACCAAGATTTATGGCCCATTGAAGGGAGCCACTGAGTTTACCAGCATTTTATAAGCCTGTGTTCTCTGGACATTATTTCATATGGTTCAAAATAAGTGTGCAAAGAAAAAAGAGGTTCAGAAAAATCCTGGGTTATACAAAGTCAAATAGTTCTCTTCACTGCAGGCCTTCTCAGAGTCTTAATCACTGACATGCATTTTTGAATCACTAAGATTCCAGAATTCACTTCTTGAACCATGGAACATTTTTGTAGGCACAGTTGTTTTGGGTTAAAATACTGTATCCATAAGATCTCTGTTGAAAATAAACATATAACCTGTGAGAGGAAGTCTAGTAAGACTTTTGCCTCCAGGAGGATATTACCAAGATTGGCTCCTAAGAGAAAGTGTTGAGTTGCCAGTGGGAAGGACTTGAAGGAATAGCTTCCTGGACATCTTGCCTCTAAGGAACATGAGACATGTGAAAGCATAGCTTCTTGTCTCAGGTGACACTTAAGGCTATACTTATTTTCTTATTAAATTTCTCCCTCTCTTATAATAAAAACCTCAGAGGCCAAGAGAGCCAATGTCTCAGAGTCCATCAGAAAATCAGGTAGCACAGTGAATGGAAACATTCTGGTAATACAGGGATAGATGTTCTCTAGATGTTATATAAAAATATTGTATGTAGAACTTCTGTCTTTAGGCTGGACACTGGTTTTGCTTGTTTCTTTTGTGTGGCACTCAAGGTCCACTTCAGTGACAGAGTGAAGAGGCCTTGCTCCATTATAGCCTGTGTCATGGGTAGATGCATGCTAGCTAGAGGCTGCCTTCTGCTACTCCCCCTTTTGCCTTCTGATGCCCCTAAGCCTGAACTCTCCTCTGATTATCCACCTTCCCTCATCATCCCCGACATATGCTGAGCTCCAAATTGTACCTATTAGAGCTTAATACTCTTTACACTTAAGATTTGATTTCCTGTTGAAATTCTGACCTTCCTGGAAAAGATAAAAAATGTATTATACTTTAGAAACCTCAGTGTGACACTGAAAACAGGATTGATGAGGTTGGAGGAGTATGTAGAAAGGTGAAGGTGTTTGGATACTGGGGAAAGGCCCACTGGAGCCACCCAAGAGGGTGTCTCTTGATAGAGGTACAAGGGACCCTGAGAAAGCTCATTTTGCCCCTTAAGTGGCCAGCTAAACAGCCAAATTTCTGTGGTAAAACAAAGCACAGGCCATACGTGCTTGCAGGCACAGCTAAACTAATGTGAGGGAGAAAATAGGAGCAATTACTTAGAAATTTTAAAGCCTCAAGCAATTCTTCCTCAATCAAGTGAATACATCAAGTTAGAGTGGTTTTGGACTGAGGTTACTAGCAGAATGGTTTCAATTTGTCATTCTCCTTTCATGTGGAGACACCACTAATGAGTACATCTTTGCCACTCACTTATCTCGGTGGAGACATAATTTTGTTTTATAGCCCTTTCACATGACATTATTTTGATCAGTTAATAATTTATCAAGTATCTCTAGCCAAATATGAAAACAAATGTGCCCCATAACACATCACTATGTCTCTTTTGAACCATTCAAAAGGACAGGCATAAAGTCAAATTACAAAACATCTGTGCTTCTTCATTATCTTATTATAATGTGATTTTAGCTTTCTATGCAATTAGAATGGAATTCATCCCAATTAAAAGGTTTGAACCAATATCGTGCTCCTATTAAGGTGTTAAAACATTCATTCTGTCAAATAGGGAAAGAAATTGATCCCCTTTGAGATTTTCTCCATTAAACTAGTTTCCTAATTACTACATGCTATTTAAATAGCTTTGACTTCACTTCTTATCTCAAATGATACAGTTCAATTAGCCTGTAAAAAATTTTAGGTCTCCAGTGATAAATCTCACAATAAATCCAATCTATATCAGAGGACACAGATACCTATTAAAATATTCTTGGTAACTCCCACATTCCCTTTTTTTCTCCTTATGCTCCCAAAATCAATTCCATCTATTCTCTGAATATAAACTATTATAATCAATATTAACAGCAGTGCCAACAATACTTTATTAAGCATCTATTATTTTATTTAGCTATTTTAATGAGTCCAGAGATATAGATATAGATATTATCCACATTTTACATATGGGAAAATGAGATTGAGAAGTGATTAGAAAGCTTTTCCACTTACTTAGTCAGTGTCTGAAATTTGATTTAAACCCAGGCCTTCATCACTAAAGTTAATGTTCTTAACCACAGGGCTTATCCTAATCTTTGTTGGCCCTTTAAACAAAACTCATTTAATATGATTGTCCTTTTCTTTAGTTAATTAAACAACTAATGTAAGGTTAAAGTATAATTGTTCTTTTCTTCTTACTTTGTATGTTATGAGTTTTAAAAAAATATACACAAAACTAGAGGAAATAGTATAATGGATCCCCATAAACACACTATGGCAAATGATCCCATATATATGTGTATATATATGTATGTATATACATATATACGTGTATATGTACACACATATATGTGTATACATGTATATATATACACATATATACATGTATATATACACGTATATATGTATATACATACATACATATATATAGCTCATTTAATTTATCTCTACTTATTTCTTAGGAGTAATTAAGGGCAAATTCCAGCTGTCATATCATGACATCCATGAATATTTCAGTATGTATCTCTATCTGGAGACATTTTCTAATGCAGTCACCGTGACATTGTCATACCAAAAAAGGTTATTATCTAACAGAGTTTATATGAGTTGGGGTCCTGGTAGGAAACAGATGGCATATTCAAAAGAGGTAATTGAAGAGGTTTTAATACAGAGACTATTTGTATAAATTTGTAGCCAGAATTAAAGAAAATCAGCAAGGGATGCAGTCCCTGAAGGCCAGCAATAATGAAATGCTGTTATCACCTGTAGGGCTGAAGAAACAAGGGGAAGAAGCATCCTGGAACTTGGAGAGAAAGCTTGATGGAAGGGAAGGAGATGAGGAAGAAACATTTTACTCACTATCTTTTCACCCTCAGAGGTTCTCCAGGTGCCTCTCATTGGCCAGATCCAATCAGAATTCAGAGGAAAAGGGATCCCAAATAATTAATGCAGGGTTGGCAATTTTTTTTCTGTAAAGGGCCAGAAAGTTATTTTTGGCTGTATGTGGGCTACAGCCAGTCTCTGTTCCATATTGTTGTTTTCTCTATATAACCCTTTATTCCTCAAGTTTGTTGAGATACAATTAATAAGTCAAATTGTAAGATATTTAAAATGTACAATGTGACCATCACCCCATGTATTTATCTTTCTCTCTCCATGTGTGTGAGAACATTGAAGTTCTGCTCTCTTTAGCAAATATCAAGTAGACAATACAGTGTTATCAACTATAGTCACCATGTTATTCATTAGATCCTCAGGCCTTAGTCATCTCATAACTGAAAGTTTGTACCCTTTTACCAACCCCTTCTTATTTCCTCCATTCTCCAGCTCCTGGCAACCACCCTTCTACTCTCTGTTTCTAAGAGTTCTTTTTTTTTTTTTTAAGATTCAACATATAAGTGATACCATACAGTATTTGTTTTTATTTGTTTGGTTTATTTCACTTAGCAAAATGCCTTCCAGCTTCATCCATGTTGTCACAAAGGACAGGATTTCCTTCTTTTTGTTAAAGCTGAATAAAGCTACCATTCAATCCACTTCAAATGTCTTTTTGTGATTTATTTTGTGATGATTCCTCGATTAATAGAAAAAACAGTGTTTTTGAAGACTGTTTTTAATGTATCACAAATAATAATGTTGCATATAGAGGAGCACTGATCGACATTTTCCTTTATATAAATAACAAACATAGGGTTTCCCTGGTGGCGCAGTGGTTGAGAGTCCACCTGCCAATGCAGGGGACACGGGTTCGTGCCCCAGTCCAGGAAGATCCCACATGCTGCCAAGTGGCTGGGCCCGTGAGCCATGGCAGCTGAGCCTGCATGTCCAGAGCCTGTGCTCTGCGACGGGAGAGGCCACAACAGTGAGGGGCCCGCGTACCGCCAAAAAAATATATATATATAAATAAATAAAAATAACAAACATAGTAAAAGTTTACTAGTGACCTAAGAAATATATCAAATCAATGGTAATAAATAACCACAACCTAAGAAAAAATGTTTACGAGTGCAATTATTTTGTTTCCTACCACTCTTTGGTTCTATATTTGTATTTGTTGGGGGACGGAAGAAGGAAGTAGGATTGGAGTTAAAAAATAAAATAATGAATCAAAGCATTTTACTCCCAGTTGATAATAAGAACTTGAATTGGCTTGTTACATCTTCAAGGATTCACTTCTACTGTCTATTGTAAATTTCCTATCCCAATGGTGTCCCACCACTTTTATATAATAATAGAATGGCTTATCCATTCTGTAACAGCACAAAAGAGTTGGAAGATACAGAAGCACTAGATGCATTTTCTCTATATCTTTTGGAACAGAAAAAGTAGAGAAAATGTTAAATTTTTTGTTTGAAATCCTTATGCCTCTGTTTCAAAGAATCACCAATTCAAAGAGAGAAAAATCTTTATTATATTAAAAGCATTCAGGCAAAGAGACACTTTATGTTGTCAAAACCTGAATTTCATCACTCAGTATCATCATAGTGACTGCAGTGTGGGCTCCTGTGTCCTTTTGATGGCTTTCTTCCCGCCTGCCAGAGCAATACTTCTCAGACTCATCTTATACATTTCCTGCCCAACCTCTGAAATCAACAATTTCTCCCAGCAACTCTTGTTCCCGTTAGGATGAAATGATAACTAAAAATAGAACTACCATATGATCTAGCAATCTCACTACTGGGCATATACTCTGAGAAAACCGTAATTCAAAAAGAGACATATACCACAATGTTCATTGCAGCACTATTGACAATAGCCAGGACATGGAAGCAACCTAAGTGTCTAACAACACATGAATGGATAAAAAAGATGCAGCACATACATACAATGGGATATTACTCAGCCATAAAAAGAAAAGAAATTGAGTTATTTGTAATGAGGTGGATGGACCTAGAGTCTGCCATACAGAGTTAAGTAAGTCAGAAAGAGAAAAACAAATACCGTACGCTAATGCATATATATGGAATCTAAAAACCGGTACTGATGAACCTAGTGGCAGGGCAGGAATAAAGACGCAGACATAGAGAATGGACTTGAGGACACAGGGGAGAAGGCGAAGTTGGGGCAAAGTGAGAGTAGCACTGACATATATACACTACCAAATTTAAAATTGATGAATATTGGGAAGCAGCAGCATAGCACGGGGAGTTCAGATCGTTGCTTTGCAATGACCTAGGGGGTGGGATAGGGAGGGTAGGAGGGAGGCTCTAGAGGGAGGGGATATGGGGATATATGTAGGCATATGGCTGATTCACTTTGTTGTGCAACAGAAACTAAACACAGCATTGTGAAGCAATTATACTCTAATAAAGATGTTTAAAAAAAAAGACTACAATATCGGTGCGAGGGATGTTTACTCTCGTGTTGTCACTGTTTCTAAGCTTTATTTCCCTTAAAAGTAAGGTGTCCATTGTTTATTTTCCATAATACTGAGTGAATTTACATCTCAGTTGGCCAGGCAGAGTCTGAGTTTATGTCTATTCACTCAGCACAATTATTAATGGTGCCCCTTAAGAGTATCCTTGTTTGGATAAGTTATATGACCATCCTACTTATAAGTAGCTTAATCTATTTTTAGTGCCAAAAGGATGTTACCAAAAGTCCTTTAGTTTCACTAAAATATGCCTTGGTGTTGATGCCTGGGTCAATTTTCTCAAATACATGGTGTCCTCTTTCAATACACAGGCTTCTTTTATTTCAGGAAAGCTATCTTGTTTTATAGTTTGTAGGAATTGTTCTCTGCCATTGCTTTGGATTTTCCTTTGGGGATTCTAACCACACATTAGTTTCTTTGTTCATATTCTATATCTATTGTTTTCTTTTTTATAGTCTTATTTTTCTTTCTTTTTTGATTTCTTTATTTTCTCCCTTCTGTCCTCTTTTTCTCTTATTTCCCACTCTCTCTGTTGTCTTGTTTCTCATGTTTCTTTTGGTTTAGTCTTCATTCTAAAATGGTTTTCTTTTTCTTTATTTTAACAATTTTTTTCCTGAACCCTGACAGAATTTTTCATATCCTTCTGGCTTTTACTCATCTAATCTCTGAGATTTTACTTCTAGGTTATGCTAATTTTTCATAGCTCCTGTACTTCTTATTTTTATCTTAGCTTTCTTTTAATGTTAAGCTGTAGTTTTCATCAGCTTTGTGGTTTTATTTGGGGGGGGCAGGTAATGCCTTTAATAATGATTATTTTTCTCCTTTTTTTTTTCATACAATGTCCTTACATGGGGTTTAATTGAAATCCTTTTCATTTTCTCTTGTTAATTTGAGATGCCACTTTTATTTTTTTAGGAGATTCCTGTGGAGTCAGGTCAGGGTGGTTTTCCTAGAGGAATGGTTCTAAGGCTCCCTCCTCTGCTGTTACCTGGACATATTGAAAATTACAGCCCAATAGTTCAACTGTCCTGCTTCCTTTGGACTCTCTTCTTTCCAAAGTTGAATCTTCTCTCCATTTTTCACCATTGTTTCTACAGTGCTCATTTCTTTTCTCTATAGCCATAGTACATTTTTTTCTTTCCCTCAGAGTAAGTCTCTCATTCCAGAGGGGAAGATCTTGTTTGATATTTGAGCCTCGTGAGGGTGTAGGCTGCCTTGGACCTTCTGATTTTCTCGTGCTTAGTACGTCTTTTTTGACTCATCTGCTCACTAAAGTCTGGGTGGCTTTCCTCCAGTTTTACCAACTGCTTTTTTCCACGTTTTCTTGCTGAGGATTCCACTCAGGGTGTGGTTCTCTCTTGTTGGGAGTGAACGTTTGATGCAGTTTCTGCCCTTCAAGTCTCTTAAGGCCATTGGAATTCTCTTTTCTCCTCTTCCACCACCTCCACAGGCCATAACCCCACACGTGTCCTGAGCAGATTCTGCTGTGGATGGTGGTTTGGCATTAACCACGTACACTCTGGGGCCCAGTGGAATTCCTTGTCATCTCATTTTGTTGAAGATGCTGCCTTTTTATTTTTGACTTGCTAGTCTAGTTTATCTACCCATTTTCTTTTGTTTCATGAGAAGCTCTAGGGATATTTAAATAGTATGCTGCCAAAATGATTTTGTTCTGACTGGAAATTTGAGATCACTTAAAACAACTGACCTGACATAGTTAAGTTTGGAAGCATAGAAAATAAGACAGGACCTCAAAGAATTCAACCCTGTGCTGCATGGGGAAAAATTCATCCTGAATCAGGAATTCGCTTTCCACACCAGGAATGATTGTCTGCAGCTGCCATCAGTGCTTTAGGCAAAACAGCAAGGAGGCCAGTGTGTACTCTGGCTGCCTTCTTCTTACCTCATTCACCTCTGCATCTGGGCCAGTGGGAACCGGAGCTGTGTCTTCTGAGCCCCACTGATGTGGGGCTTTATGGGGCAGACCCTAGGGGGTGCAGGCCATGTGCTCAGTTAGGTCAAGTCAGGCTCAGTGAGAACAGGTAGAGCTGGAGGAAGGCAGAGGGCTACCACGTGTGAGCCCAGGTCTGGGCCAAGGAGGCCACAGGCAGGGCCAGAAATGGCTTTTGAAGGGCTAAAGAAGCGGGTGCCCAAGGTCAGAGCAGCAGAAGGGCCCGTGACAAGCAGCTGTCCAGGCTGAGGCCACTCAGGCTCCCGTTTGGTCTTGGGCTTGCCTGCTAGGTCTGCTGCATTTAAAATGTTGCTCAGCAGGGCTATATTCTTGGACAACACTGGGAAACACAATGGATCATCTCTCTACCTGGAACCTTAAAAACTGATCTTAAGTTTTGTCCCTGTCAAAGGAGCTGCTGTTCTCATTATAATATTTATTGCAATATAATAATTATCTCACACATAGCACTATTATGATTTCAAAATTCCCATGCTCAGTATCTGAGGGCAGATGAAAACCATTCAAAACAAATACTCTTAACTACCTTCTCCTTTCCTCAAAAGGGCTCCGGGCTTCCCTGATGGCGCAGTGGTTGAGAATCCGCCTGCCGATGCAGGGGACACGGGTTCGTGCCCCGGTCCGGGAAGATCCCACATGCCGCGGAGCGGCTGGGCCCGTGAGCCATGGCCGCTGAGCCTGTGCGTCCGGAGCCTGTGCCCCGCAATGGGAGAGGCCACAACAGTGAGAGGCCCGCGTACCACAAAAAAAAAAAAAAAAAAAAAAAAAAAAAAAAAAAAAGGCTCCATCTCTGCATAATCTTCATCCCTGCTGGGTCAGAGAGAAAAAAGGGTCTCCTTCCCACCAAGGCTAAAAACTTCAAGTGTTCTGCAGAAAAAAATGTCCAGGAGATGTTCAATGGAAAAACAACAAACATTTCTACCATTTACTAAATGCAAATAATAAATTTGCTAAGCCCCAGGCATGAACTTCACTCATGTTATCTAATTTTCACAAAAAGTTGTATGGTTGGGAGTATCAGTTAAGGTTTAGTTGTGGGTAACATAAACCACGCTTATTGTTTTAAGTAAGAGGGATTTAAAACGAGGAATTAGGCAATGACAAAATCATAGGGGTGATAGAGGAGCAGGCTCGAAGCTAGTCCTTCAGAAATGACTCCCAGAAAACACACAGAACTGACTGTCCACCAAGGAACTGCCGAGTCTGCCACAGTCAGGGACCTGCTCTGGGAACTGCTGTCTTCAGGATGCTTCTCATCGGCTGTCATCCTAGGATCAGGAAGCTGCTGCTCTAGGAATACACTGCCTTAACTGTGACCCAGGGATCAGGCCAGCTGCCAAATCCACACCACCAAAGCAGATGCCATAGATACGCCTTTCCTTCTCCTAAAAGGGAGCCAGGGAGATGCAGTGTTTGGCTTTGCTGCTTCAGTCATACAGACAGGCACACTAGGAAGGCTGTGGTTCCCATTCACAGATGAGGAAAAGGAACAGAACTTTGGCTGGAAGAACTACTCATCTGACAAGAACTGGAAGAGCCAGGATTCAATCCAGATCCAGTGCATGTTCTCAACCACCTCACTCTTCTGCCTGCCTAACAAGGGAACTGCGGTCAAACAGGTGTGAGAAAGGCTCCTTATAAACATGACCGGGACTTTCTCATCAACAAAAATCTTTTCCTGACTATGCCACCTAATAATTTATCAATTATTGGTTCTACCCCATTTTTTTCTTGCCCATAAACTTCTCAAACATAGGAGGAATCTTCTAGTACCTTGTAACTTATGAAAACGACTGCCTCAGCTTTCAGTCTGCTGTACATGAACAGATTCATACTTTGAATTATACTGGGCTGTTTCCAAAGGTGGCAGATTATATTGCTTCAATTTGCCAGGGGAAAGTAGTTATTTCCATTAGTAAAAATTAAGTTAGACTTAACACAGATTAAAGTGGAAGTACTGGTTCCTTCTGTAATTGGGACTCAGAAAGTCTAATGTATGTCAAAATGCTCCCAGGCATTCATTCATTCACTTCTTCACTTGTTCACTGGGCAAATATTTATTGAGTGTTTACTACGTGCCAGGAAGACAGTGGTGTATAATAAATAAGCACTGTCTCTGTTCTCATGGTACTTACAGTCTAGAGGTAAGGACCTACTTTAAATCACTTTGTTACTGAATCATTTTCATCTTGCCTGATGCACAGCAAGCCAAAAGTCTGAGACACCAAAGTCTGCAGCAAAAAGATTGTTTATTCACAAAATAGCCAAGCAAGGAGAAGAGGCAAATATGCCTCAAATCTACCTCTCCCGAGGCCAGGGGCGCAGGCTATTTATGGGATAAAGAATAGAGAAGCAGGCAGGTCTCAGGCATGGGGAGCATGGGAAAGGTGATTGGGAAAAGGTGTGAAAATCATGGCTCTGCACAGGTGTAATTAAGCTGTAGGTCTCTGTGCTTACAAAAGGTCAACACTCACTCATGCCCAGTTGAGGGGTCAGTGGTCCTATCCAGTCCTAGCTAGCTTAGCTCCAACTAGATGCAGCTGACTCCAAGTTTCTAGGAAACAACTCAGGCAAACATTGTTTAGGCTATATACCATTTGGAAGACATGTAAGTCTTAAAAAGACCTTGATTAGTGAAGGCAGGAGAAATGGATTGACTAATTACCCACAGTTTCAGCTCTGTGAAAAGGGTTCATATAGGAGAATAGTGTGATGGGAGGAACAGCAGAAGGGCGAGCACATGCCTTCCTGGAGGAGTTTCATCTAAGTGGAGACCTGAAGAGTGTATAGAGGTTAGCAAGGCAAAAAGGGAAGAGGTGAGTGTTCTGGTCAGAATGAGGCTGCAATGCCAAAGTCCTGTAAAGGAAGGAGAGAGGATGAATTTGAGATAGTGAGTGAGGAGCAGAGTGGTTGGGACATGGAGCCGAGAGGAGAGTGGACCAATGTGAGCTGTACAGATGGGCAGGAGGACATCCTGTATAGACTTGCAGGTTGATTTAACAGACGGAGATCCCTTCACTTCATTCAGTGTGGTCATTTGAAGTTGCTACTGATTGAGCCAGGTGGAAACACATGCTGAAATAGTGAGGAATGGTCGACAGGCTCATATTAGTAAAAAGAAGCAGATACTATTGAAACATGCATGCAATGAAAGATCTTTTTGTATTATGTATATTGTACTTCTGTAGCATAGATATAAGATTTTACAAACACACACTCTTTGCAAAACTATGTTTCTAATGTTTAATGAATATTCAGAGCAACAACATAGAAACTTATCTTCTTTGAAAAAAGCACTCATATTTTTCAGTATTCCAAAAATCAGGCCTCCATTGTTCAATTGTAGGTGAGAGCAATTTCCATTTTAAATAATTAAAATTTTGTCTTTCATATTTGTTTGATTCCCTATATTATTCATGTAAGGTGGTTTATTTCATAACATTTTGTTTTTCAAATATGAATATTGTAATGGTAATATTTAACTAATACTTTCAGAGAAATAAAGGCAATGTTTCTCATTCCCCAAAGTTTTGAGTTTCAGGATATTCTAGTGGTGAAGGTGTTAGTGACTGGGAATGTGGTAGAAGCTGTCCCAATTGTAGACAGTGGGACAGCTGAAAGGAGACTAGCAGGCAGGTGGCAGCCCCACCAGGCAGCAGCCAGGCAGCCATGGAGGTGCAAAGCCTGTGGTCATGTGGGAGCCCTGGTCCATAAATGATGAAACCCTGAGATCACTTCTTTGATTATCTGGCTCCTAACAGTATGGACATGACACCAGAGCAGGTTAGGAGACTTTCAGGTCTATAATAAATTTACTTCCACATGGGTAAGAATGAATGACAGTTGAGTGGCAGGCAGGGTCAACACACAGCAAAACCATGCTGTCTGGGAAGTTTGCTTTCGTGGTCTGTCTCTGTCTTCCAGGATTTGGGTGAATTCCTGCTGCTCTCTCTTCTGTCCCAAGTCACCATTCTCTCAAAATGTATATTATGACCTCCTACAAGGGCCAAACTCTCTGCTAGGTATTGGACCAATAACAGTTCATTAACTCATTTGACAATGATTTATTGAATAGCAATATGTGCCAGGTAATGTCCTGGTGACTGGTAAACAAGACAGACAAGGATTCTGCATTCATGGAGTTGACATGCTGATGGAGAGGACTGAAAATGAGCTCACCCACAATGAATATTTGAGAGTAATTTAGAAAAGTGCTAAACAGAGTATTCAAAATTGGGTGATATAATAGTAACATGGTGGCTACTTTAGTTTGGATGGTAGTTAAGTCTTGCTAGAGGGGGGGACCTGTGCTGAGATTTGAATGGCAAGAAAAGTAAGTCCTATGAAGATCAGGGAGAGGAGAATTCCAAACAGGGGGACAGCTTGTATGAAGGGTCTGTATCAGAAATGATTTTGGTGTGTTCCATGAAAAGGCAAGTTCTCATAGCTGGAGCACGGTGAAGGGGAGAGCAGTGTAAGAATGGTTGGAGAGGTGGAGAGAGATGTTTGGGCTTCATAGGCAAGGGTAAGATGCTTGAGTTTTCTAAGTGCATTGGAAAACCATTGGTGATTTTTTTCAAAATGATCTATCTATCTTCCCTTTCTTTATCTATATACCTCTCTCTTTCTCTCATCTATCTATCATTTCCTTAGAAAATATAACTGCTCTGTTTTCTGTTGAACATATGATATGTTACTGTAGATATCGTTCTGCACCTTGCTTGTTTCACTTAATTATATACTTTGGAAATCTAACACACTGGGGCTTTTTAAACAGGGAAATGACATAATATGATTTATGTTTAAAAAATATGACTTTGGCAGCATGGTATGTGTCAGTTTGTTCATGCTGCTATAACAAAATACAATAGATGGGTGGCTTAAGCAACGTATATTTATTTCTCACAGTTCTGGAGACTGGGAAGTTCAAGAGCAAGGTGCTGGCAGACATGGTGTCTGGTTTATATATGGCCTTCTCCTCACTGTGGCCTCATATGCGGGAGGGGTGAGGGAGCTCTCTAGGGTCTCTGTTATAAGGGCATTAATCCCTTTCATGAGGACCCCATCTCATGACCTAAGCATGCCCCAAAGGCCCCATCTCCAAATACCATCACATGGAGATTTAGGTTTCAGTGTGTGAATTGTGGAGGGACACAAACACTTGGTCCACTGCAGTATGGGAGTAGAATTATGGAATGTGGGGAATGGTGGGACCTTGCCTTCAGGAAGTCACAGTGTTTCTCTTCTCAGCATGTTCATTCATGGTGTCAGTGTGGTTGCCTGTGCACTTGCCATTGGTCTCCCACATGGAACTGTGAGACCCCTGGGGACCAACCCAAGGTCTGTCTTGTTCATCTAACAAGGTACCTGACATTGTTGGATGGATGGATGAACAAGGCTAGGTAGTTTTGTTAATAAATTACCTTACTCCAAATAGCATGACTTTCTTCCCATGGTTAGTCAGTGTTTGTGATGAAAAGTCCAGTGTGAGATATCTTAGGGAGACATCTTTGTGTGACAACAAAATGAAGACTAATGATTAGAGAGTTTTGTATCATCTCTTTGGTATGATGGACAGCGATCAGAGTGGTGAAGGGCCCAGAAACGAATTCATATAAAATGACTAAGAATATGAAGGGGGTTGATGTTGGAGAAGAAAAGACTCAGGGGAACATGACAGCTGCCTTCAAATATGTAAGGAACTGTCACATGTAAGGAAGAGTGTGCTTGTTTTATATCACTCCAGGGAATGAGGCAAGAGCATGCAATGTCCATCTCAAACAAAGAAAAACAATTTTCTCCAGCTACCCAGTAATAGTATAGGTTCCCTTGTGAGATAATGAGCACAGGTCCCCAGAGATATTCTAACAGAAATTAGATAATAATTTGTCAGTAATGCTGCAAAAGTGACTCCTGGATTTTATATAATGATAACAACAGCTACCATTGATTTAGCACTTACCCTGAGCCAGACACTCCACCAAGGGCTTTATAAACGCTATCCATTTAATGTTCATAACAACACTATGTGGTAGGAATCATCTATGTTTAGATGGAGAACCTCAGTCTTAGAGAAGTGAAGTGATTTTCACAAGGGCATACAATTAGTACGTGGAGTCAGGAATGGATCCAGGTCTCTCTGACTCCAAAGCCTTTGTCCTTCACCATACTGGGCTCAGACACGCCCTGAAGATTGCTAAAATGTGGCCTCTTTTTCAGTCCTTTTCAGGGTTAGGTCACAGCATTTCATTCTACTCCATCACAGAGGAGAAATGGTATTCAAAGCCAGGGACATTTACTGGCCATTGTTGTTGGGTGTTCAAAGTTAGATATAGTGGGAAGAGGCCTTCTGTTTCTTCTATGAAGCTGAATGGAGAGAGTTCTGGGACAGCACTTCCTTAGAGAAGCTCCCATCATTTCTCTATCACTTTGGCTTCCTCTAGTCCTGTAAGATAGGTCCTAGGTTGGCGTCTACCAGTTCTGCCTGAGAGGACCAGCACTGTCTATTTCCTTTAGGGATCTTCAGGAGGGACAACTGGTCGACAGCAGGATTCAGATACTCCTGAGCCTCTAGTCCTAAATCATCCTGATCTTATTCCAAAATGCTCAGCATATCCTGCACCCCCTGACAGTTGAGTCTCTTCCCATTCCAAGAGTTTGATACTCTAATACTCTTGGGGTATAAGATGTCTTCAGCCAAGGATGTAGAAAAGGAAAATGACAGTGTTATGGATTGCATGTTTGTGTTCTCCTCAAATTCCTAGGTGCAGTCCTATCCCTAAATGTGATGGTATTTGGAGATGTGGCCTTTGGAAGCTAATTAGGTTTAGATGAGGTCATGAGGGTGGAGTCCCTATAATGGGGTTAGTGTCCTTCCAACAAATATGTAATGAATGCCTTCCAATTATCCTAGACAGTGCTAAGTGCTACATTCATAATGCAGATTAAAAATATCTTTAGATATTTTGATTTTAGTTATCAAGCATTGAGTAAGCAGAAGATAAAAAGGTTTCCACTACTCAGTGATTTGTTCAACATGTATCCAGTAAGTTTGAAACATTTTCTGGAACATCCAGAAGAGATTATTCTGTTTTCTCCAATAGCAGCTATTTTTAAATAGACAATTGTTACTTCTCTCTTTCTTTTTCTATCTCTTGGATGCTTTAGAATGTGCACAAGTCAGCAAAACTTGGGTTGCTTTTCTTTCCTATTCTCAGAGAGCTTTTATGCTAGAGGGCAGGGCCTGGCATTCCGGGGCTGGGGTTTCTGAGTTAGCATATGTTTCTTCAGCTGGTCCTGTCACTGTGAGCCCCGAGCAGCAGAGTGCCTGGCCGCCGGAATAAAGTGTCAACTGTGTTTTAGCTGTTATCATATTTCCCATGTTCACGTAGACTAATAAATGGAGAGAGTCTTTCAACCAGCATGGTGGGCGAATTGTGAAAACAAGAACATATGAGATGAAGGAAGTAAGGATGCTTCTACTCTGTGAATCTGTATTTACTGAGAGCCAAGACCTCATAGACAAGGAAACAGGTCTGTTGTGGAATTGACAGTCCTGCAGAGGAGGAAAGCCATGAACATATCATGTCATGTAAGAATACTAGGAGGGAACGATGGAGGAAAAAGTAAGGGCATATTACTCCATTTGGTCTCCTAACACTTCTGGGAGGATCTGGAATAGGATGGGGATTTTTATGGCAGAGTTGTATTAATAAGTTTGATAATCACACAACAACAATAACCTGACAGCTGTTACATATAACTTCCCAGCTTTTGGAGGATTTATTGCCACGATCAGGGGGTGGCAGATCTAGAAAGCCCATTTACTCTCATGTCTGTCACTGAGGTATGCTTTCTGAGGTCCTGAGATTTATCTTCTGCCTGGAAACTCATAAGCCACTCAGAGTTGGCCTTCTGTCTCAGCTACTTGTTACAGGTCACACTGTCTGCTCAAAAATTCCACAGGTCATGCGTTGAATATACATCATCCATAAGCCGAGAGTGTGCAAAAATGGAGTTTTTATGATCCTTTCTGATCATATCGCTGAACATCTCTATCAGGCCTTCACTTCATGAACCATAAAGTACCTGCAATTTCTCATTTAAGTGAGCTGATAATATCCCCCCATCCACCCCACGGCCCACTCCCCACCTCCCCACCCCTGGCCCAGCCAAAGTCAGTTCAAATATCATTCTTGTCATTTGTAACTGAATGACACCTAATATGGTCTTCCTGATTTTAATTTTCTGGCCCATCTTCTATTACAAGGTTGTCAGTGTTTTCTTTTTAAACCATAAATGTAACAATATCATGGCCTGGCTTAAACCAATCTGCAGGTTTTTTGGTAACTACTGAATAAAGTCCAGACTTCCTTAGGTGTTATATAAAATCGGTTATTATCTGGTTTCAGATGATTCACCTCTTGCCACTTCCTTCCACCTCTCTTAAATTCTAATTTAAATGACCCTGTACACTTTCGTTTTGAAAAGTTATATTTCATTGTTTTCCAAACTCGTCTGTTTCAACATGCTATTATGTTCTTTCACTTGAATAGCTTGTTTTAGCCTCTAGTTTGTAATTTTATGTTATGAGCAAAATAACACAAAATAACACTTCAGTAGGAGTGCGTTTCTCTGTGCAAGTCCTATACTCTATACTAGGTTGTAGAGGCTTCTTCAAAATGGTTTTATGTTAGCTTCTTCCAGTGTTTTATGGGATCCATGAGCCTAGGACCAGATTTTATTTTAGCCTCTTTGCTTAGGGTTCTTGCACAGTGGAGATAAGGGCAAGTTTGTGCTTCATCTATTCATGAAGCCAGAGTTGGGGTTCTTAATCTCAGGGGTGCTTCTTTTCTGCCCCTATACTGTCTTGGATGGGCAGAAAGTTTCCTTTCTTCTTCCCAGAGGCTGGTGGCTGTAGTTTTATCAGTTTCCTTTTCACAGTCAGGGCAGCTCTCTGAGGCTCCGGTTTTATACAGGAGTTCTGCTCAAGTGTCCTCTCCCTTGGGTGGCCCAGATCATGTTTTGTGTCCCTTCACAGGCATTAAAGCCCTAAACCTCAGGGTCTCAAGCCAGTGCACTTACCTGATACTCCCAGGCTAGAGCAATGTGAGAGCTTCTTAAATCTCCAGCTCTGAGCTCCTTTATTAATGGCTCATGGAATTCCTTTTCTTTTTCTTTTAAGCATGGCTGTTTCTTTGAAATTTTTTTCTGGAGTTTGTATATTTAACTAATATTTTAATTTATTTGTAGCTGGAGGAGCATTCTCTCATATAGCACTTTCTACCTTATTCTATATTTTAGCAGGTGACATTGCTCACCAGCTTTCCTAATGTATCATTTGTACTATTCATTCATTCCACAAACATTTTTTCCTTGTGTATTTTGTGCTAGGCACTGTTGTAGGTGCTTGGGATACAGCAATGAAAAATATCAGAAAAACATTCCTGATCTCATGAATCTTACTTTCAGAGAGAAGGAAACAGAGATATATGAAGTAGAACTACATAGGTTAATATGAATGGATCTCAAAAACACAAATGTATAAAAAAGTAAGCTTCAAAATAATACGTACAGTACCATATCCATTTTGTAAGGTCAAATATGTGTAACCCAGTATTATTTATGGATACATCATAGCCAGTAAACTAAAACTATGCAGAGTAAGGAGAACCACCATATTCAGAAAGTGGTTACCTCTGGAAGGAAGGGAGGCTACACCCAGTAAGGACAACACAAGAAACATTACCTGCCTCCCTAATGCTTTAGGTCTTTTTTTTTTTCTTTAAATTACATATGTGAAGCAAAAGTGGCAAAATGTTAAGATTTAATAAAATTGGGTTGTGTTTATACCTATGGTTATGATAATATGTTCTGCATTTTCTGTATGATTGAAATAATTCATAATAACTTGAAAATGCTAAGTGGTTTTTAAGTGAGACTTAAGAAATAATAGTAATAACGGACCTAGAGATTGTCATACTGAATGAAGTAAGTCAGACAGAGAAAGACAAATATCATATGATATCACTTTTATGTGGAATCTGAAAATAAATTGTACAAATGAACTTATTTATGAAACAGAAATAGAGTCACAGATGTAGAAAACAAACTTATGGTTACTGGGCGCAGGTGGAGGGATAAATTGGGAGGTTGAGATTGACATATACACATTACTATATATAAAATAGATAACTAACAAGGACCTGCTGTATAGCACAGGGAACTCTACTCAATAGTCTGTAATGGCCTATATGGGAAAAGAATCTTAAAAAAGAGTGGATATATGTATATGTATAACTGATTCACTTTGCTGTACACCTGAAACTATCACAACATTGTAAATCAACTATACTCCAATAAAAATTATTTTAAAAAATGAATTATATAGTGTGTTAGAAGATGGAAGTTATATGGAAAAAAAACAAGAGAAAATATAAGGCAGGGTAAGGTATGTCAAGAGGGTTTGGGGTGGGGATAGTTTGAAGTATGGTGGTCTGGGTAGTGTCCATTGAGAAGGCACTTTTGAGGTAATTGAGAGAAAATTTGAGTGAAGACTTAAAGGAGATGACCTCCTTCTTATCCAAGATATCATTTGCTCTGCTGGAACCAAGGTGGTAGACCTAGGAGAATCCGTGTGAGTGTGTCATACCATGAGAACTGGCAGGACTTGGCAATGAAGAAAGGGGGACCGTCTGAATAGAGTGTATGTCAGGTGCGTGATGGATGTGGCCACCATTCACTGAGACAGATGTCAGGAGACAATCAAGTTCTAGGGGAAAGATAATGAGGCATTAAGTTCTTTAGGGGAAGCAAAATTTATCCTGGAAGTTAGAGCAAAAGAAAATTCCTCTATGTGTTCTTCAGGTAAGGAACAAATAGTTATGTGTGGGACATATCTTCAGTCATATTTTTCCAATCAAATAGTTTTTTTTTTTTTAATGAACTATCCTTCGTGTAACTTGAAAATATAATAGAAAATGAATATCTGTGAAAGTAATTTTGCAGCAGTCGAAAACCATGTCATTAAAGTAATTAGCCTTCAACTACCTCTCTTGGTCTAGGGATAAATTCTAGAGTACTGAGGTTTTAGACCCAGGTGTATAGAGTAATTTCAATTATGCCAGTTAATACTGCTTCCATTTCCTCCCCATCACACAACTCCCTACCTAGTTCTCTCTCCAGAGCCTCAAGGGACTAAGTATAATCCATCTTCACATAGCAGATAGATCTCAGAAGTCCCCGAAGTCTTTTCTTCTGTGTAAATGACACTGGTTCTTTAAACTGTTCTTCATATGAGCCATAGTGGGTTTTTTTAGAACTACCCCCATCCCCACCATACTAGCTACCTTTTTGTGAAGCTATTTCATTGTGTCACTGTCTGTTTTAAATCCCCAGATGTGGTTTAACAGCACAAAATACAGTGATCCTATATTAATGCAGACCAAGATTATACTGATGTTTCAATTATCATCAACCTATAATTTTCACATGGACAACTACCATGCCTGGTTTCTACCATCCTATTAACAATGGAAATGTTAGAGCCATGAATAGACCCTTTCACCCACTACTAGACACATCCAAACATTCTTTGAATGTAGTTGTTCAATAAGCAATGCATATTCCAAACCTCACTATCATCTAGGTCACATTTGCATCTTGTTTGCAAAGAATGTTAAAGAATTTATCAAATGTTTCCTTGCAGTTATGTCACCCTTAGTATATTAGAATATTTTTCATAAAGCAAATAGAACAGTTTTATGAGACTCGTTCTTGGTAATCCATGTTGACTTCATGTAAAAATCCTTGCTTTTCTTTTTCTCTAAAGGTTCACATATCACATACTTTAAAATCAAGTCTAGAAGTTGATGCAAACTGATGTCATATTTAATGATCTATGGTTTCTGGAATTTATTTATTGCCTCTTTAAATTCAGAAATAAATGTTTTCCAAGTTTCAACACTATCCATTACCACTGGTGTAGGAGAAAGGGCAATGCATTGGCATCCAAGGAACCAGAATCTTAACCTGGTTTGCTCCTAGGTAGCTGTGTAACTTTGAGCAAGTTGCTTGACTCATTTGTAAAAATTAGGGGTTTGAACTATAACCACTGAGTGCTTCTTGTTTAGTTTCTTTAATATGTTTATCCTTTTGACAATAAACTACTTATATTCTTCTGATTTTCATGTATAAGTCTTAGGGTGAATTGCTTCCTCTTGTTAATAATAGATGTGCCACCCTACAGAGTAGTTCATCATCCAGGTTGATTTGTTCCTTTTGTTCTTTCCTTAAAAAAAATATCTTTCTTGAAATGTAATTCACAGACCATAAAATTCATCCATGTAAATTGTACCATTCAATGTTTTTTGGCATATTCACAGAATTGTACAACAATTACCACAATCTAAGTTTAGGATATTTTCAATCCTTCCTCTTAAATGGACTTGAGCATAAGCTCAACCAGGGATCTGCATATGCTAGAGTAACAGACTAAAATCCAGGGCTCAAAACCTTCTTTTGATTATTTCTCCTATTCCTAGGTCATGTTAGCTCACTCAGAAGAACAGCTTGGGGGTGGTTTAAGGTGATGACTTAGGAAGAGCCTGAGCTTACCTCCTCCAGTGAACACAACAAACATATAGCTACATATGGATCGATTCCTTCTGAAAAGAATCTGAGAACTAGCTGAACACCTGCCCCCCAAAAAGGATAAAAAAACCACATCAAGATGGGTAGGAGAGACAGAGAAATGCTGTCACCAAAAACCCCACTCCCAGTCTGGAGGCACACATAGATAGGGATCTCATAAGATGGGTGCTCCCAGAGGAAAGAGGGGTTTGTGCCCCACATCAGGCACACCAGCTCCTGGGATCTACACAGAAGAGAGGAGTCCCCGAGATGCTTGGCTTAGACAAATCAGTAAAGTTTATGTCAAAGGATCCCAAAGTGATATAGGAAACTGAGACTCTTCTTTTGAAGGTCTCATTTGTGATCTCACTTACCCTAAGACCCAGAGAAGTAATAGCAGTTTGAAAAGTGCCAAGACTGTATGTGAAGGAGAGTCATTTGAGAATCTAAAAGCATCATCTGGAGGAGTGAGGGATGGTGGAAATGCTCCCTAGAGACAGAGGGACTGACAGATGCCACTATTGTACTCCCCATCTAACCTGCCAGCATGAGTGTGCAAGCTTGGATGTGGGGATGAGCAACCTTGGCACTATCCTACCGTCTTGCTGAAGACTGAGAGCTCTGGCAGTTTCAGCACTCCCCCACTCCCAGCTGGGGTGGGAATGCATGGATGTGCACAGCATTCTCATAGCTAAAGTCTGTGAGTGTGGGGAGGAGATTATGACACTACCCATGCCCTGGCTGGGGCTGGCAAGTACAAGCAGTCATGGTGCTATCCTTCTCCCAGCCTAAAGACAACTTGACACTCCCTGGTCCCCTGGCTGGGGCTGGCAAGCATGAGCAGTCAGATAATTCTTCTGCTCCTGGCCTAAAGCCAATGGGCACACAGATGAGGCACTCTCCTGCTGTATGGCTGAAGCCTGCAGGCACAAGAAGTGAAGTCATTTTCTTGCTGCCTTTCTGAAGTGAGAGAGCAGGTCCTGTCCCCTATACTCTCCAGCTATCTAGGTAAATCCAGCAGGCACAAGTGATCCACACAGGGACACCCCTGGATCGCTTGGCCCTAGTGGCCAAAGGACTGGTGTTCCTGAGGTTCACAGAACTGTAACAATCAGCAAGACAGTGTTTGGCAGCCCCCCACCCCAGGGCATGGCACAGAGATCAGACTGAAACATAACCCCAGTTTCCTGTGAAAAAGGCCTATTTCCTTAACCTGGAACTTCATCCTGAGGGACAGGCTTTAGGTTTCCCACATGTCTTGGAAGCTAATGAGGAGCTTCCAGGGAATGAAAACAGGGAGACACCATCCTAGCACACCCTCTTGGCCTCACTACAGCTTGAAAATACTCTCCAGAAAGGAGTTTATTTACGCATCAGGGGCCCCAATTTATGCAACTGTCATCCAGGGAACACCTCCAGATCTGGTCAGGAGCCCAGCAGAGATTACAATTGCTGATCCACAGGACCATATATATCTGCATACTTTTAAAGCTGGCTGCTGCCTGAGTGTCAGGCTTCCAATCAGCCTGAAGCTAGGTGCTAAATGAGATTTCTGCCCTGGAATGCTGACAGGTCTCAATACAGCCTCAACAAGAGGGGCATATTGAGAATAAATTAGATTCTAGAGACAACCAAGAGCTATGGTAGGGTTGAACAAGAAAAATCATCACTTGCTCGAGGCCACTCTTTCAAGAGTGAAAGAGGAAGCAGTTTTGCTTAATAAATAGAAACAAACACAGATAGCCAAGCAAGGTAAGGAAACAGAAATATGTTCCAAATTAAAGAACAAGACAAAATCTCAGAAAAAGACCTTAATAAAACAGAGATAAGATATCTACCTGATAAAGAATTAAAGGTAATGGTCATAATGATGCTTACCAAACTAGAGAGAAGAATGGATGAATACAATGAGAACTCCAACAAAGAACTGGAAAATATAAGAAATAAACAATGAGGGCTGAAGAATACAATAATTGAAATAAAAGATATACCAGAGGGAATCAACAGCAGATTAGAAGATACAGAAGAACAGATCAGAGATCTGGAAGACAAGATAGTGGAAATCACACAATCAGAATTACAAAAAGAAAAAAAGAATTTTAAAAAGTTACAAGAGTTTACGGGATTTCTTGGACAACATTAAGCATACTAACGTTTACATTATAGGGACCCTAGAAGATGAAAAAATAGAGAAAGGGGCAGAAAACTTATTTGAAGAAATAATGACTGAAAACTTCCCTAACCTGAAGAAGGAAACATACACCCAGGTCCAAAGCAGAGAGAATTCCATAGAAGATGAACCCAAAGAGATCCACAAGAAGACACATTACAATTAAAATGTTGAAAGTTAAATATAAAAAGAAAATTTTAAAAGCAGCAAGAGAAAAACAACTTAGTTATGTATAATACTATCACCAGATTTTTCAGCAGAAACTTTGTAGGCCAGAAGGGATGGCATGATATATTCAAAGTGCTGAAAGGTAAAAAACTTACAAGTAAGAATTCTCTATCTGGATGTAACACTGATGAACATAGATGCAAAAATCCTCAAAAAATACTAGCAAACAGAATCCAACAGCACATTAAAAGGATCATACACCATGATCAAGTGGGGTTTATTCCAGGAATGCAAGGATTCTTCAATATATGCAAATCAATCAACATGATACACCATATCAACAAACTGAAGGAGAAAAACCATATGACCATCTCAATAGATGCAGAGAAAGCTTTTGACAAATATGATAAAAACCCTGCAGAAAGTAGGCATAGAAGGAACTTTCCTCAACATAATAAAGGACATATACGACAAACCCACAGCCAACATTGTCCTCAATGGTGAAAAACTGAAACCATTTCCACTAAGATCAGGAACAAGGCAAGGTTGCCCACTCTCACCACTCTTATTCAACATAGTTTTGGAAGTTCTAGCCACAGCAATCAGAGAAATTAAATAAATAAAAGGAATCCAAATCAGAAAAGCAAAGGTAAAGCTGTCACTGTTTGCAGATGACATGATACGATACATAGAGAATCCTAAAGATGCTACCAGAAAACTACTAGAGCTAATACATGAATTTCGTAAAGTAGAAAGATACAAAATTAATGCACAGAAATCTCTGGCATTCTTATACACTAATGATGAAAAATCTGAGAGTGAAATTAAGAAAACACTCCTATTTACCACTGCAACAAAAACAATAAAATAGCTAGGAATAAACCTACCTAAGGAGATAAAAGACCTGTATGCAGAAAATTATAAGACATTGATGAAAGAAATTAAAGATGATACAAATAGATGGAGAAATATACCATGTTCTTCGATTGGAAGAATCAACATTGTGAAAATGACTCTACTACCTAAAGCAATCTACACATTCAATGCAATCCCTATCAAACTACCACTGGCATTTTTCACAGAACTGGAACAAACAATTTCACAATTTGTATGGAAACACAAAAGACCTCGAATAGCCAAAGCAATCTTGAGAAAGAAAAACTGAGCTGGAGGAATCAGGCTCCCTGACTTCAGACTATACTACAAAGCTACAATAATCAAGACAGTATGGTACTGGCACAAAAACAGAAATATAGATCAATGGAACAGGATAGAAAGCCCAGGGATAAACCCACACACATTCAGTCACCTTATCTTTGATAAAGGAGGCAAGAATATACAGTGGAGAAAAGACAGCCTCTTCAATAAGTGGTGCTGGGAAAACTGGACAGCTACCTGTAAAAGTATGACATTAGAACACTCCCTAACACCATACACAAAAATGAACTCAAAATGGGTTAAAGACCTAAATGTAAGGCCAGACACTATCAAACTCTTAGAGGAAAACATAGGCAGAACACTCTGACATAAATCACAGCAAGATCCTTTTTGACCCATCTCCTAGAGAAATGGAAAGAAAAACAAAAATAAACAAATGGGACATCATGAAACTTAAAAGCTTTTGCACAGCAAAGGATACCATAAACAAGACCAAAAGACAACCCTCAGAATGGGAGAAAATATTTGCAAATGAAGCAACTGACAAAGGATTAATCTCCAAAATTTATAAGCAACTCATACAGCTCAATAACAAAAAAACAAACAACCCAATCCAAAAATGGGCAGAAGAACTAAACAGACATTTCTCCAAAGAAGATATACAGATTGGCAACAAACACATGAAAGAATGCTCAATATCATTAATCATTAGAGAAATGCAAATCAAAACTACAATGAGAGGGCTTCCCTGGTGGCGCAGTGGTTGAGAGTCCGCCTGCTGATGCGGGGGACGCGGGTTTGTGCCCCGGTCTGGGAGGATCCCATGTGCCGCGGAGCGGCTGGGCCCGTGAGCCATGGCCGCTGGGCCTGCGCGTCCGGAGCCTGCGCTCTGCAGGGGGAGGGGCCGCGACAGTGAGAGGACCGCGTACCACAAAAAAAAAAAAAAAAAAAAAAACTACAATGAGATATCATCTCACACCAGTCAGAAAGGCCTTCATCAAAAACTCTAGAAACAATAAATGCTGGAGAGGGTTTGGAGAAAATGGAACACTCTTGCACTGTTGGTGGGAATGTAAATTGATACAGCCATTATGGAGAACAGTATTGAGTTTTCTTAAAAAACTAAAAATAGGACTTCCATATGACCCAGAAATTCCACTACTGGGCATGTACCCTGAGAAAACCGTAATTCAAAAGAGTGATGTACTGAAATGTTCATTGCAACTCTATTTACAATAGCCAGAACATGGAAGCAACCTAAGTGTCTGTCAGCGGATGAATGGATAAAGAAGATGTGGCACATATATACAATGGAGTATTACTCAGCAATAAAAAGAAAAGAAATTGATTTATTTGTAGTGAGGTGGATGGACCTAGAGTCTGTCATACAGAGTGAAGTAAGTCAGAAAGAGATAAAGAAATACCGTATGCTAACACATATATATGGAATCTAAAAAAAAAAAAGGTCATGAAGAACCTAGGGGTAAGCTGGGAATAAAGACACAGACCTACTAGAGCATGGACTTGAGGATATGGGGAAGGGGAAGGGTAAGCTGTGACAAAGTGAGAGAGTGGCATGGACATATATACACTACCAAAAGTAAAATACATAGCTTGTGGGAAGTAGCCGCATAGCACAGGGAGATCAGCTAGGTGGTTTGTGACCACGTAGAGGGGTGGGATACGGAGAGTGGGAGGGAGGGAGATGCAAGAAGGAAGAGATATGGGAACATATATATATGTATAATTGATTCACTTTGTTATAAAGCAGAAAGTATCTCACCATTATAAAACAATTATACTCCAATAAAGGTGTTAAAAAAAAGAAAATCAGTGAGAAAACATAGGTCTTAAATGACACATTACACTAGACAGACTTAATAGATATATATAGAACATTCTATCCCCAAACAACAAAGAATTCTTTTCAAATGCACATGGATAATTCTCCAGCATAGATCACCAGTTAGGCCACAAAACAAGCCTCAATAAATTTAATAATATTGAAATCATATCAAGCATCTCTTGATCACGATGGTATGAAACTAGAAATTAATTACAATAAGAAAACCAGAAAAAACACAAACACGTGGAGACTAAGCAATATGCTACTAAACAATCAATGGGTTAGCAAAGAAATCAAAGAGGAAATTTAAAAATACCTTGAGACAAATGAAAATGGAAACACAATAATTCAAAATGAATGGGACCCAGCAAAAGCAGTTCTGAGAGGAAAGTTCATAGTGATACTGGCCTACCTCAGGAAACAAGGAAAATCTCAACAATCTAACTTTACATCAAAAGGAACTAAATAAACAACAAACAAAATCCAAAGCTTGTAGAAAGAAGAAAATAATAAAATCAGAAATAGAAAATAGTGAAGATCAGAAATGAAGTAGAGACAAAAGAAAGAAAAAAAATCAATGAAACTAAGAACTAGTTCTTTGAAAAGATTAACAAAATTGATAAACCTCTAACCAGACTCATGAAGATAAAAAAAAAGAGAGGGCCCAAATAAATAAACATAAATGAAAGAGCAGAAATTACAACCAACACCAAAGAAATACAAAAAACCACGAGAGATCACTATAAATAATTATATGCCAACAAATTTGACAACCTAGCAGAAATGGATAAATTCCTAGAAACACACAATCTTCCAAGACTGAATCATAAAGAAATAGAAAATCTGAATAGACTGATTACTAGTAATGAATCATTAATAATTTAAAAATCTCCCATCAAACACTAATAAGGGACTAAATGGCATCACAGTTGAATTCTACCAAACACTTAAGGAAGAGTTAATACCTATCCTTCTGAAATTATTCCAAAAAAATTGAGAACTAAATTCTTCCAAACTCATTTTACCAGGCCAGGATTATCTTGATACCAAACCCAGACAAAGATACCACAAGAAAAGAGGAAATAACAAACCAGTATCCCTGAAGAACATAGATGCAAATATCATTGACAAAATATTAACAAACTTAATTTAATAGTACATTTAAAGGGTCATACACCATGATAAGGGGGATTTATTCAGGGATTCAAGAACAGTTCAACATCTGCAAAATCAATCAATGTGACACTCCACATTAACAAAAAAAGGGTAATAGTATGATCATCTCAGTAGATGCAGAAAAAAACATTTGACGCAATTTGACATCCATTTATAATAAAAACTCTCAAAGTTTGGGAGCAGCAATGGAGAAATAACTAGTTACATGTAAGCAAAACACCCTTAAGACTATCAGTGGAGTTTTGGGAAGAAATATATTAAAAACCATATATGACAAACACACAGCTAACATCATACTCAGTTGTGAAAAGCTGAAAGCTTTTCTTCTAAGATCAGAAACAAGACAAGGATGCCCACTCTCATCACTTTTACTCAACATAGTGTTGGAAGTCCTAGCTACAGAAAAATGGCAAGAAAAAGAAATAAAAGGCATTCAAATTGAAAAAGAAGTCAAATCATCACTGTTTTCAGATAACATGATATATATATAGAAAACATCCCTAAGGACCACCAAAAATGATTAGAATAAGTGAATTCAATAAAGTTGCAGACAAACACATGAAAGAATGCTCGCATCATTAATCATTAGAGAAATGCAAATCAAAACTACAATGAGATATCATCATCTCACACCGGTCAAATTGGCCATCATGAAAAACTCTAGAAACAATAAATGCTGGAGAGGGTGTGGAGAAAAGGGAACCCTCTTGCACTGCTGGTGGGAATGTAAATTGATACAGCCACTATAGAGAACAGTATGGAAGTTCCTTAAAAAACTACAAATAGAACTACCATACGACCCCAAAATCCCACTACTGGGCATGTACCATGAGAAAACCATAATTCAAAAAGTCATGTACCAAAATGTTCATTGTAGCTCTATTTACTATAGCCAGGACATGGAAGCAACCTAAGTGTCCATCAACAGATGAATGGATAAAGAAGATGTGGCACATATATACAATGAAATATTACTCAGCCATAAAAAGAAATGAAACTGAGTTATTTGTAATGAGGTGAATAGACCTGGAGTCTGTCATACAGAGTGAAGTAAGTCAGAAGGAGAAAAACAAATACCATATGCTAACCATATATATGGAATCTAAGAAAAAAAATGGTCATGAAGAGATTAGTGATAGGACGGGAATAAAACACAGACATACTAGAACATGGACTTGAGGATATGTGGAAGGGGAAGGGTAAGCTGTGATGAAGTGAGAGAGTGGCAGGGACATATATACAGTACCAAATGTAAATTAGATAGCTAGTGGGAAGCTGCTGCATAGCACAGGGAGATCACCTCTGTGCTTTGTGACCACCTAGAGGGGTGGGATTGGGAGGGTGGGAGGGAGGGTAATGCAAGAGGGAAGAGATATGAGAACATATGTATATGTATAACTGATTCACTTTGTTGTAAAGGAGAAACTAACACACTATTGTAAAACAGTTACACTCCAATAAAGATGTTAAAAAAATAAATAAATAAAGTTGCAGGATACAAAATTAATATACAAAAATTGTATTTCTGTACACTAATAACAAGCTATCAGAAAGAGAAATTAAGCAAACAATTCTATTTACAATCACATCAAAAAGAATTAAATACATAGGAATAAATTTTTAACCAAGAAGGTGAAAGACCTGTACTCTGAAAACTATAAGCTATTGATGAAAGAAACTGAAGATGACACAAATAATTGGAAAGATACACTGTGCTTATAGAATAGAAGAATTAATATTGTTAAAATGTCCATATTTTCCAAAACAATCTAAAGATTCATTGTAATCCTTACCAAAACACCAATGGCATTTTTCACAGAACTAAAATAGATAATCCGAAAATTTGAGTGGAACCACAATAGGCCCTACAAAACAATTGTAGCCAAGACAATCTTAAGAAAGAACAAAGGTGGAAGTATCACATGCCTTAATTTCAAACTATACTACAAAGCTATAGTAAGTAATCAAAACTGTATAGTACTGGCCAAAAACAGACACATAGATAAATGGAACAAATAGACAGCCCAGAAATAAACCCATGGATATATGGTCAATTAAATTATGAATAAGGAGGCAAGAAAATACAATAAAGAAAGGTAGTCTCTTTGATAAATGGTGTTTGGAAAACTGGACAGGTACATACAAAAGAATGAAACTGTACCACTATCTTACACCATATACAAGAATAAATTCAAAATGGATTAAAGCTTGAATGTAAGACATGAAACCATAAAACTCCTAGAAGAAAATATAAGTAGTAAACTCTCTGACATTAGTCTAAGTGTTGCCTTTTAGGATCCATCTCCTCAGGCAAGGGTAACAAAAGCAAAAATAAACAAGTGGGAGTATGTTGAATTAAAAAAAAAACTTTTGCACAGTGAAGGAAACATCAAAAAGAAAAAAAAAATGTAACCTATTGAATGAGAAAAGATATTTGCAAATCATATATCTGATAAGGGATTAATATTTAAAATATATAAAGAACTTAGACTACTTAATATAAAAAAAAAACCCCAACCAGACAATTTGATTAAAAAATGGGCAGAGGACCTGAATAGACATTCTTCCAAATAAGATGTACAGTTGGCCAACAGGCACATGAAAAGTTGCTCAACATCACTAATAATCAGGAAAATGTAAACCACAACCACAATGAGATATCACCTCACACCTGTCAGAATGGCAGTTATCAAAAAGACAACAAATAAGTGTTGGCAAGGATGTGGAGAAAAGGGAAACCTAGGACACTGTTGGTGGGAATATAAATCAGTGCAGCCACTATGGAAAACAGTATGGGGTTTCCTTAATAAATTAAAAATAGGACTACCATACAGTCCAGCAATTCAACTTCTGACTATCCAAAGAGAATGAAAACACTAATTTGAAAGGAATATGCACTCCTATGTTCATGGCAACATTATTTACAATAGCTAAGATATGGAAGTAGTCTACATGTCCATCAATAGATGAATGGATAATGAAGATGTTATACACACACACAGAGTAATAAAATAAATAGGTCATGGGGTGTAAGTTACAGCATATGGAAATATTTAATAATATTTTAATAACTCTGACAGTGACAGATGGTAACAAGACCTATTGTGACTATTTCAAAATATATAATATAAATACTGAATCACTATGAAGTGGTCCGGAAACCAATATGATATTTTATGTCAATTGTACTTCAATTTAAAAAAAAAAGCACAGTTGGTACTCAGAACAGCACCAACTGGCTTAGTAGGAATGAAAGCTTTTGGAAATGCCCATAGATCTTTTTCACAGTCCACTACATGCTTATTCACTATATTTTCCCAGAGTGGTAGAAATTACATGACTGTTGCAGTAGACTAAAGAAATGCAGAATGCAGGTACTTTCCTGCATTCTTTAATCAAAACACAATTAAGTCCCTTAATTCATGAACAAGTATTTCTCAAAGCTAGTATGTGCCAGGTTCTGGAGACTGAAGGTTCTAGAGATTTGGGGGTGAATAAGACAGGCAAAGTTCAGCTGCTGTAGCACTTACAGTCTAATTGGAGGAGAGAAACAGGAAGACATGATTAATATTATATAATTTCAGGTAGAGATAAGCACTGTGAAGGAAGTTAAATGGGGTGATGTAATCTAGTGACTGAGGGACATGGGATTACAGCAATCAGCAACATTTCCATAGCCCTCATTCCAGACAGTCTTCACAGCCCCTCTAAGACATGGAAATGGCACGTGTTATAATCCCCATTTGAGAGATGAGAAGCTGAGGTGCAGTTGAGTGACTCCAGAAAGTCTTATATAGTGATTCAGGTCTGGTTGTCTGACTCCAAACCAACATGTTTTCTACCATGTCATTCAGGAAATGGAAATGGTTGTACAAATTATGGTGTGTCTCTCCCATGAAATATCATGTCATCATTATAAATGATAATTATGGAGACTGGTGATTATGATATAACATTAGGGAAAATGCAAAATACAAAATTACATGTATACCATGTAAAAATAAGAATGACTATGTTTACAAAGACTGGAAAGTGACATACAAAAATGAGCACAGATTTGTATTAGGAGTGTTTCTTATCTTGGTTTCCTAAATTTTAATTAAAATGAATTTGTATCCAAAATAAAGTTGACACTGAATTAAAATTATTTTGACAATTCAACTGTAGCACATACTAGTAAATAGTAGTTCCCATAAAGATTATATATATTCATATATATATTCACCATAAAATTTGCAGGAGTAACAAAAACATCTGTTGAAAATGAAGTTCATAGCAGGCAAAGGGCCCATCCTCAAAAACTAGAGTTTACGAAAGGCCAGCCTCCTAATGGAGAAATCACTTGTCACAAAGGAAACTCTGGAGAGCTATATTCCACCTTGCAAACAAATAAATACGACTGGGCCTGTCTGTGCCCAGAATACACCCATCTCTTTAGGGACACATAGGCTATTCAGGGTGTGCGGAAACCACCAGAGAGAGTGGATAGTGCAGTGGCCTAAGGCTAGTCACAAAGAGGTGCTGTCACGCCCCCCACACTGAAGCGCCAGGAGCCACAGGAGAGGTGGAGAGGGCTGACCTGCAGGAGATGTGACCTGGGCCCTCCCAGGGTGGAGGAGCTGAGGGATTAAATCACTTCCCTGCCAGCGTCCACTCTCTGACCAATGTTCTCTGATGGCTGAACTCAGCAGGAAGCCAGAGTGCAAGGGTGCTCTTTGGTGTGATCCTTGCTGGTTGATCTTCCAGGGCACAGAGAAGGGTGGAGAGTGGATTTGCAGGGGCAACAGGAAGCCATCCAGTGCATGAGGAAGTAGGGGAAGTTTCATCCTGGCCCCTCCTTTCTTTACAAACTCCCCTCCCTCCTTTGGAACCCAATTCCTATTAGTTCCTACCACTAGGACTTGGAGTGGGGCAGAAGGAAAAGCAAGGGCAACAAAAGGCTAGAGTCCAATACTCAAAGATCAAGTCTCTGAACACTTTATGATGTAAGGGACTGAACCTCTCTGAATCTGTGGCTTTTGTGTGTTAGTAAAGAGCACAGGCTCTGGAATGAGACTTATTTGAGTTGAAATCTTGCCTCTGCAACTTATTATATGATTCTATGCCACATTTTTATCCCTCCTTCATTTATTGTTCAATTCCATTTAAGAACAAAGTGCTTGAAGAGTACTCAATAAGTGTTAGCAATTTCTTTCTGTAAATGGGTCTTATCATACCTATTTCTTAGTGCTGTTATGAGAATTAAACAAGATAAAACATATGGAACATAGGTTTCCTTCTTTCATGTCCATTAAGCAAATGATGATGGAGTCAGCCACTGTCCTCGGCACTAAGATGCCAGTTTGTGACCCTGGAACTCACATCCAATGGGGGCTTTTGGATGATAAGCAAACAACCAAATCCACGAGCAAGGTAATGTCAAGTGGTGACAGGTACCGTGAAGCAAATAGAACAGGCATCTGGGTTAGAGAGTGATAGTGGACATTTGGGTAAGGGAACTACTTAGTGTGGTCAGGGAGGTCTGCCTGGAGGGAGAATTTGAGCAGAGATGTTAATGACAAGAAAGATTCTAGCATGGGAAGATGGGGGGAATGTAGTGGAAGGATCTAGGCTGAGGGAACAGAAGTTCCCAGTCTCTAACACAGAAGTGAGCTTAGTGTATTCAAAGGACTGGGAGAAGGCCAGAGTGTTCAGAGCCTGGCAAGGGATGAGGCTGGAGAGGTGGGTAGGGGGTGCAATTGTAGGGCGGTAAGTAAAGCCTTGTCAGGATGCAAATCTGTTCCTTAATCTTGCTTAGATGCTGTCCAGGTGAGTGTGGAGATTAAGGTGGTACAAGAGGCATCTAGCAATGTACTGAGAAGAGAGTCATCCTGAGGGCTGAGGCAATAAGGGAAATGCTTCCCAAGAAGGGACCACTGGAGCCTGTGTTTGTCAGTCAGAGAGGCATCACCAGAAAAGGCGTCTGAGGAGCAGGTTGCCTTTGGATTAAACCTGGCCAGCAAAATAAGTTCCTCAGTCCAATATCTTTCCTGTAGGTCAGATACCCAAAAGCAACATGCTTATTCTCCAAGGCAACCGCAGATGCTTACGGGTCCTTATCATCCCTCTCCCACCGAAGAGAGAGGGTCAGACATTTGAAAATAGAAAACAAGGTCAAAAACCTCCATTTGGCTAGTGAATAGTGACATCTCACAAACATTTCTAAAACCCCCAAGTGTAGAACTGGCTCATTTTCATAAACTCTGCTTCAGATGCTGTTTCTCCTGTCTGGGTAACCAGGCTGAGTACCCGTGAGAACCTACAGAATGACAGAATCTGTGATCTTCGTGGAGCAAATATCCTATGACTTTAGATGAAATATTTTTAGCCTGTTAGTCTCAATTTGTATATTTGAATGGATTGCTCACTGCACAAAATGTTTCATTCCAACTCCAGCTCAGTGGGTCGCTGAGGTGAAAGTGTTCATGATTAATTCTGTTCATAAACACACTGGAAAAAAGAAGAAAAGGCCCTGGTGTATATCAGCGTTTTAAATGCTGTGACTGTGATTCAATTTAATTATTATTTCCTCTCCATGGCTTTGAATTGAAGGGTTTCAAAATCGGGAGTTGCTCTCATAAATGTAATTACTTTCCCCTGGTAAATGAGGATGCGTTCAGAAATGAAGGGCTCCCAGGTGGAGGCAACGTGAGGGGAGAGAGAGCAAAGAGCAGAAGAGGCCCCCAGGGCACTGGCTTATAGGCCTGGTCCTGTGACTGCCAATCTGCTAAATTCTTCCTCAACACCTCCATCGCTTTACTCTTAAAAATAGGACAGATAATCTTTAAAACATTTTCTAGCACTAAACAGTTATGTTATACAATTCTGGCAACCTTATTCAGAGGTTGTCACTCACCCAGAATCCTAAGTCTGGCAGAGTTCTGGAATGCTAGAAGGAGAGGTGATTTGGTGTGTTCTCTACGTATTGACTGTGACCTTGGGGAAAAGAATGAACCTCCCTGAGCTGCGCCTTCCCACCTGAACAATATGAATCATTGTCCACTGCCCTGGCTGCCTCTCAGAACTGCTGTGAGGATCGGAAATCAAAAGAAGTAATGAATGCAAAACAGCTCAGCTAAGAACACTCCAGAGAGATAGGGATGTTGAGTGTCCAGATGGGAGTGTGAAGTTAGGGCTGGGGTGGAGGTGAGTTCACGAGGATGTGAGGCAAAGTAGCAAACACTGCCCTCCCTGCCGAGGCCTCCAGTGCCTGACCCACTGTTCCCAGCATTGCCCAGCATGACTACCTACGTGGTCCAGAGCAGAGCAGGCTCAGCTCTGCATCGCTGTGCACAGGGAAGGTGGTAGACATGTGGGCCCAGGGGAGGCGGCATGGCCAAAACATGCGTGTGCCCTGACAGCCACACAGAAGACTCACAGTAGCTCCTTCATGAGGATGTGAGTTGTCTGTATGGCCTACAAACATCTGGGACCCTTACATTCTGTCTTCAGGGCCAGTTATATTATTTGTTAGACTTCTACCTCCACTTGATAATCTTCTCCTTTACTTCCAGGTATATCCTGGTGAGATCAGGTTAACAAACATCAAAGGCACCCTGTAGGTGAAAATCTCACCAGATCAAGAAGAAATGTGAAGGATGTTTGCAAAGAGAAATAGGTTCTCATTCCTTCCAGCCAGTTCACATCTCTTCTTCTAGTTAAGAGGAGTTCTCTGCTATGTATGTCAGTCTTTTGTGGTTTAATATGAGGGTATACTGTGTTTCCTTTGGAAACATGGCATACTCTTGTAAGCTAGAGTAGGGGATCTCCTCTACTCCTTATTCTCTTGGGTCTGGACCACTGGGACTCTAGGCTAGCTTGAGAGCTTTCCCCAGAGCAGCGCTGAGACTTAACTGTCCTTCCTCACAGGGAAATTCTCCTTCTCTGCTCACTCTGGAGATTGGGGTGTTATTTGTTGTGGGAGGTGATGAGTGCTTTGTGCTCTCTGATCCATGTCTCTACCTCACTATTGAGCACTTTCCTGAATCAAAATCTCATCTCCCATCAGGATGGAGACTGGGTGGCAAGAATAAAGAAGCAGGTGTGGACCATTCTCTAATTGTCATCTATGATCATTATCATCGGGGCAGACACTATTGATTACCTATTCAGTCTGTGGTCCTTGTTTCTTTGCAGGCAGAGCCCTGATTTTGTCCTGATATCCACCTTCCTCAGGGCAGCCATGTGCCCAGGGAAGGGTGTCCTTTCTCCAGCTCAAGGATAACTCCTGAGTTGGGAAAGCTGATTTTGGTGTTCCATTCTTCCTGTCAGTGATTGGTTTATGTATGATATATAACCCAGTCTTGGCTAATAGGATAAGGGGTGGGGGAACTCCTGGGAAAGGTTTTCCTTGTTCTTCTGTTGGATTTTGTAATGTCTACACATGCTCTCTGGAACTGCAGCAGCCATCTTGTGACCACCAAGAGAACTGGCCCAAGGACAGAGCTGATATGCTGAGAATAGCAGAACAGAAAGATGAAACAAACTTGGATCTGTAGGGTTGCAATCAAGCCCCTGAAATACCCAAACCTGAAGCCATACTACCTTGGGATTTCTTGATTTTTAAAGCTAAGAAAGTGAGAGTTTTCTTTCATTTGAAGCCAAAGGAACTGGATTTATACAGAAATTAGCACCAAGACAGGTTGTACATAACAACAGAGAAAAGGGGGATGTGGGAAATGTTACTGGGGCCAAAGGCAGTGTACTAGGTGTTAGATGGTGGGACTTGAGTGGATCACGGCACAGAGTGGCAAAAGAGTTAATTAAATTATCAGCTGTGGCCACCTGAAAGGGAGTGTTCATTGAAGACAAGGTTTAGGACAACCAAGTGACAGCTAGTATACAACTTTATAGAAAGCTCAAAAGAAATCATGTTCTATAGGCCAGGATGATTGTTTCTGTTTGAGCTGGACAACTTTAAGAGGGAGAATGTCAAGTTCAAATTTCTAATTCAGGTGCTGGTCAAAAATCATGAATTATCTAAGTCTAATTATTTATGGTTGAAAGACTAAAACCAAACACCAAGTTTGATCCTGCAGATTGCTGAATTACAAGGTCACTTATATCACTGTTATACTGGGTCTCATGTGAAAGTGAGGGCATGCATTAGCAAGAGGTGAGCTCTCAGCAAAAGAGAGACCTATGGGAAGAGTTGGATGATGCATTAGTCTGGGTTCCCCATAGAAGTATAGATATATAGATAGAAAGAAACAGAGACAGAGAAAGAGAGAACAAAGATTGATTTATTATAAGGAATTGGCTTACATGATTATGGAGGCTGAGAAGTCCTAAGGTCTGCAATCAACAAGCTGGAGGTCCAGGAGAGCCAACGGTTCCAGCCTAAGTTCTAGTCTGACTAAGGCAGGAGAAGACAAATGTCCCAGCTCAAAGACAGGCAGAGAGAGTGAATTCTCCCATACTGAGCCTTTTTATTCTATTCAGGCCTTCAGCAGATTGTTGAGGCCCACCCACATTAGGGAGGGAAATCTGCTTTACTCAATCTCCCAATTAAAATGTTAATGTCATCCAGAAACACTCACAGACACACTACAGAATAATGTCTGACCAAATAACTCAGCACCCTGTGGCTCAGTCAAGTTGATACATAAAGTTAACTATCATAGATGATGTAGAGTCCTCTAAGCCCTCAATTTCCTCTGACCCTTCCTCGTTCTGCAAAGCAGCCCTTTCTGTCTCTGATGAAGCTGTTTTTTTCCTTACAACAGGTTTTGCAATGACCTAGCAAGGAGCCAACTCTCCTCTTTCCCAATCATACCAATGTCTCCCCCCGCTGCGAGGTTCTATATCTAGGGACATATCTCAGAGTGTATCAGTGAGCCAATTACAAAGTTAAACCCAGGAGGAGATTATTTCCACACCAAATGGAATTGTAAGAACTTGCTAATTATCTCAGAAAAATATAATAAAGATCAATGGGAAGGAATTCTGAACAAGATCAAGGAAAGAGGAACATAATTCTAAACGAGACTGAATTTGTTAATATGCATGAAACCAACCAGAGAGTCTGAATTCAATATGTTGGCTCAGTGTATTCTACCTATTTCCATAGTGGTATAAAACCTAGACACAACAGTGGGCCATGCTACATGAAAATAAGTTGCCAGAAGTTCTTTGTTATATGGGGAAGAAGGAATTCAAAGACTGAGGACACAGCAAGGTTAGAATGGATTTATCCAGAAAGGCTTACAAACCCACACCCTAACTACATGTCCCCTGAGATGACCAGAAAACACTCCCTTCACCAAGGCATTCTACATTGATTAGGGGGGCACTTGCATCTTTTAAAAGCAGCGACCGACAGACTGTTTTCTGTAGGCCAAGGATGCTGGCTTCTATTTTCCCTGTGATGTTCAAAGTGAACTTTATACTGACACTTAAGTAGGAAGAAATATAGCAAGCAGTAGAGAGATTAGAGACTGATGTAGACACTGGGAAAAAAGGACGAGAGCTGATTAGAAATATGTAGAATATTAGAATTGTTAGAAATAATGTACCGACAACTGGGAGCCTGGTTGATGTTGGAAGTTATGCAATTGTAGTGTTGTGTGTGTGTGTGTGCTTTCCTAGTAGTAGCCAGCAACCTAGTTATAGGAGGTGAGAAGGAAAGTAGTTAGATTTATCTGTGGTTGAGATAAATCTATGTATAAGAAAGTGACAAGAGGATAAGGCAGTTAATGGCATTAAAAGAGTTCAAGTCTTTGTTTATGGGGAATAGGCTAAACTAGGAGGAGAGAAACTGGGAGAGGAATGTCAGGAGGAAGTAGAAGAATGAAAACACATATCTCGATGAGGCTGAAAATTGAAGATTAGATGAGATAATAGAATGGCAGAGACTGGCTAGTTTTTTACCAAACACATTTCTTTTTCCTTCTAGACCACAGGTAGATTATTTTTTCCTGTCTTTCTTGCGAGCGTGTGTCTGAGTTCTGGTCAGTGGACTAGGGATAGAAGTGTTGTACTCTAATTCTAGGCCTGATCCATAAAAATTTCCACATGCCATCTGCTATGCCCTTTCCCTTTTGTCAGCCTGTACATTACCTGTTGAAGATGGTGAAGGCACAGGATGGAAGGAACCTGCATCCTTAAATTGCTGCTTGAATGAGATCTGCCCATTAATCAGGAGCACCCACCTTGGACTCTAAGAGGGTAAGAAATAAATTTATATTGTTGTAAAACGGTGACATTTTGTGTTTTATTTGTTAGAGCAGCTAGTGTTTCCTAACTAATATAGCTGGTTTTTTTAATGGTGGGAAAATTGTGATTCTCAATTAGGATATTTCAGAGGTGATACAGTTCCTGTTGATAACAAGGTCCAGAGAGTAGCCATTTAGCTGAAGTGGAGAGGAGACGAATATTGATGGAAGGAAGAGATTGAAAACCTAGGAAGTCAATGTGTTGGATGGTAACATAGATATTAGTGTCATACAGGTTATGATAGGATCAATGGAGAAGCGCAGACTGTGAATCAGAATAATCTGACAGAAGCCAGCGTTTATTGGGTGCTGAACATTTTGCCTTCATTATCTCCTTTAGTCCTTATAACCACTGAATGTGGTACGTGTTACTATTAGCCTCTTTCATAAACAGGGAACTTGAGCCTTAGAGAGGTTAAGTAACTTGCACAAGGTTTCCCAGCTTGAACTTGAACTCGATCTATTTGATTTCGAAGTCCATACTCTTAAGTACTACATTAAAGTTTACCTGAACAACATGGATTTAAGCAGAAAAAAAAATGCATCTATATCATAGACTGAGATGTTTCAAAACATTAGAACAAAAATCTTTGGGTCAAATATTGATGTCAAGAATACTAAATAATGTTAATAGATTAATTTCTATACATTTATATCTACATTGGTGCAGACCCCAGAGTCTAGGTCATAAGACTCTCTGATAGTTGCCTCTGTGGTTTTGTGAAGTCTCTTCAGTATTTTACTAAAGACTCTTCATTGGATATCTTTGAATAACCACATCATCTAGTCATCTGAGCCTCACTACACTAAGGAGTGAGCAGGTCAGAGAGATGAAGTAACTCACACCAAGCCCCAATCAAAAAAGTCAGGTCTCATGGCACAGGGAGATCAGCTAGGTGGTTTGTGACCACCCAGAGGGGTGGGATAGGGAGGGTGGGAGGGAGGGAGACGCAAGAGGGAAGAGATATGGGAACATATGTATATGTATAACTGATACACTTTGTTGTAAAGCAGAAACTAACACACCATTGTAAAGCAATTATACTCCAATAAAGATGTTAAAAAAAAAAAAAAGTCAGGTCTCCGATTCCAGCTCTGTACTTTTTCTCTTTGTGAGCTACATCCAAGGTTTCCATTTTTAAAAATAATCTATGAATTTTTTTCTTAAAATCAAAATGAATTCAGAAGACCAATATGTGCAATGGATAAAAACAATTTTGATATTATCCTCTACACTTGTTTATAGGCCCATAATATTTCATAATAGTAAAAGTGTAGATGAGCAAGGTGAGAGGCATGCATGCTTACTCCTACCTTCTTCCTATAGCAGCTCTAGAGACCCCCATCCCCCAAATCCCCCAGAGTTCTGCAGAGCACAGTTGGCAATAAATGTGGTTTTATATTTTCTAGTGACCAATGCAAAGAGAGAAACATGACTTTTTTGCAACAGTAGCAGCACCAATGGAGTAAAACCAATCCATTGATCAAAAGAAGCACAGTAGAAGGCTATTCTGAATATTCTGAATCCTAGTCCTTTAGAAATATACATATATATATACACACACACATACATAAACATATACACAGAAAAATGCATGTAAATATACATATATAATGTTTATAGATAAATATTTGTTTATTTTTAACCCAGAACTTATATTCTAAAGTGTATATTCTAGAGAAAATATTTTATATGCATTATAAGAATGTCAAAAGCATTGTTGTTCTCAGTAACTCCTAAAAGGAAATTACATATCTATGACTCATAGAAAGGATAAATAAATTGTGCTACTTTGACACATGAATATAATATACAGCAATGAAAATGAACAAACTACAGCTATATTCAGGAACATGAATGAATCTTACATAATGAACAAAATGTACAGACACAAAAGAACATATATTGTGATTCTACATACACACACACACACACACACACACACACACAGAGATAGAGAGATTAAGAACTATATTGCTGAGAAATGCATAGCCATGTTTAAAACTATAAAGGAAAACAAGGAAGCAATTACAATAAGAGTTAAGATAACAGTTATCATCCAGGGGGCAGGGAGAGGACCAAGAAGGAAGGAAGGAGTTGGGGGGTGCTTGACCTGGATGGGGCTTCACAATGCTATGTATTTGTAAAACTGTACTATTTTCTGCACTTTTCAATATATTATACTTCCCAATTAAAAATTTGGGGGAGGCACACACACACACATACACCCCTGTTCTGAGAGAGAGAAATCTTTGGTGGATTTTCCTGCAGAAGATACTGTGTAATGAATATCAGATACTCATCAATATCACCTTCATATTAAACACAGCATGTTCTTTCTTGAGGCTACTTCTTATACCAGTTCTGCTGGCTCCACACCAAAGGATACACTAGTGGTTTGTTTGGTTTAAGTTAAGATAAAATTTCACAGAACCTAGAGAGAGGGAGTTGCTAGATTAATTCTTCAGAGGAATTATCTTTCTTACGTGAGCTTTTGAAATGTTTCCTTACAGCAATTTCAAGATGAGCTCTCCTGATAAGCTTCTGGGGTGGGCCTGTTCTCAGGTGCTAGGCATGAAAGAGGATCAGCCTCCTCTTGCGAAAATTGAGGCATCCTAATAAAACATCTGGCAGAATGGAAGGCCATTTCCAGTTATGATTGAAGAGAGCTGAGAAAGTACATGAAACCAGGGTCAGGATTTCATTCAGAAAGCCATTTTGTGTCTGCTGCAATTCATAGAAAAATTGAAAGTTAAGACTCCTCAATTCTTTACCATAAAGCAAGGCTATGGTTATTGGAGCCTAGAGAAAAACACCCATAAAAAGACTAGATTTGATAAATTTAGCTTCCTGGGATACTCTTCAAGACAAAGTAAATGTAACATCTATCTAAATACAAGTTATGAGTTCTGTTGGCATCTTCCTAAAATGATAACTTTGGTTTGATCTAAAGCCTCTCTTAATGGTGACAATCAAAGATTGTTCAGATGTCTATGAACATAACTGGTAGTTCATGATGACAAAGCCATTTCATCAGCATCTGCGAGAACTGATAACTGTTTCTTGTTAAAGGTGTATGTGCATCCAGCTCTCCCCCGCAAAAAAATCAAATTTTAATGGACAAGTTAGAAAGAAGGTGGAACCAGAGTATATCTTTCTTTTATCCTGCTAAAAATTATTTGACCTGTCAAATGAATTTTCCTTCCATCTATCAGTCTCAAAGTTGTAGATTGGCATAACTTCATTATGCATATCAATCACCAGGAGTATTAATAGCCAATACTGTGTGGTGAATACATGCAACTTCGTGCATAACTGAGTCCTAGATACACAGCCAAAGGTCATTAAAACGTCTCTCCACACAGAGTATAAACTACAAAGTATCTCAGGCTTCTGCAGTGGTAGCCAAGACTAAGTCCATTTTCCTGAAGAGCACAGCCATTGTCCTTCTTTAATTTAAAAACTTCTCCTTCATCTAAGTCCACCAGGAAGTTTTATCTGAATCCCTTATTTGCTTCAACTTTTCTCCTCTGTCTACTCAAGAGTATAAAGGAAGGGCCAGGAAGCCAAAACTGGTCAAAACCCCTGGTTCCAGTACTTCTCTATTTAACTGTAGTTCCCAGGTCTCATTTCCATTAGTGTTTGAGCCTTTGGCCTATACTCCAGTTACTGGCATCTATTTCATACCCTCCTTCTTGTCATCACGAGTACAGACACTTTTCTGCTTTCCTAAACTGGGGCCTCCACCTCAACTAATATTTGCACTTCCTCCAGGTCCTAACACTTCACCTATGCTCCCAAGGCTAGCCTGGGCCCTGTGGTTACCCACACCAGGCAGGCGACTCCCATTCCACCCCATCAGGGGAGCATAATCATACATATCTAGGGTAGCACTTATCACGGTGTTGTAAATATTTGCTCTTTGCACTTTTAGTAGACCATGAGCTTCCATATTCATCTTTGATTCTTCTAGCACAATCCATGATGCAGAGGATCAAGTAAAATTTTGTAAACAGTCCTGGTCACTAAGGGAAGAAGCTATGAAGAAGTTCATTTATATCATCTTTACACGCTATTTGTTCACTTATCTCATCAGTTAGCAGGGAAGGCCATTCAGGTTGACTTTTCACTTACTTATTAATATTAAGTGATTATTGTATACAGAGTTCTTAGTACAATATAGGAAATGCATTAATTTTTCTGCCTTTTGCTCATTTTCTATTGACTCCAGTCTCAATTGGGCTGAAGAAGAAAAAAAATAGAATAAAACCCTCTTTGTTTGTGTGTGTGTGCACACGTGGTCTGTGCACTAAGAGTATGCTCTATCTAACCTTCCTCCCTGAGGTCCCTTCCCTGGCCCCAGCCCCTTGCTCTGGTCCCTAACCCCCAGCCCTCTACCATCTACCTCCAACCACCTTCTCTTCAAGCCAAAGGAGACTCAATCTTTAGATGGGAGACTGGAAAAGATGACCTTTAAGGGTCCTCCCAACCAGGAGATTTTTCTAAGTCCATGAATAAGTAATTTTTACCTAATTTTTCAGAGGAGCTTAAAACTACTTCCTCCTTTACAGCAGTCATTGATAATAAAGGTTTTGGCGCTTGAGTAACACTTTCCTTAGAAGTATCTTGTCCTCAAAACTGCTGTATCGTTTTTTTTGTTTGTTTGTTTTTGTTTTTGCGGTACGCGGGCCTCTCACTGTTGTGGCCTCTCCCGTTGCGGAGCACAGGCTCCGGACGTGCAGACTCAGTGGCCATGGCTCACGGGCCCAGCCGCTCCACGGCATCTTCCCGGACCGGGGCACGAACTCGTGTCGCCTGTATCGGCAGGCTGACTCTCAACCACTGCGTCACCAGGGAAGCCCCCAAACTTCTATATCTTAAAGATACACTTACAAAGCCATGGTTATATTGCAATGATATCTTTGGGGGAAAAAAACAAAAAATGAAGTTAAAGGGTTTAGAGTATGCATGGTGATTTGACTTTTTAATCATTATAAGTTATTTACTAGTCATTAGTCTTCTATATAGGTGATCAGTCTCTTGGGACAAAGGCAGGATGAAAAGGAATTTCAAATTCACTATCTTGTTCACTTTTCTGTTTTCTATTCTCAGTGCCATGCTTAGCACAGTGTGGGCATGAGGCAAACCTTTGCTGATAGGTATATGAGTTTTGACATCAGGGATACGATACCTAATTAGTCAGCTAGGGAATACCACCTCTTGCTAACTTGAATTATTGAATTAATGGTGGTTATAAGAGCAGGGACTTTGGAAGGAAATACCAGCCAATAATATGTTTGGCACACATAGACAATAGCCTATGAATAAGATTATCCTTATGAGAAATGTTACTTCTGAAGCCAAATTAGGGACATGGGTTAATCAGGAATTTTTGAGCTGCTTTCATATGCAAGATGAAACTTGCACAAGAACTTTCTCTTCCTACCATTGTACAGGAAAATGTATTTATGTGTCTACCTATACCATCTGCATTTCCCCCCCATTACAATAGAGGAGTCATCCCCTCTTCCTATCAAAATCCAGCCCCTTCACCTATGGTTTTCATTTGCCCCAGCTTCTCAAGAAATGCATATTATTATAACGTATATTAAATTGTTGTTCTCTTTTAAACATGTTCAGATAGTTCCCATTTACAAAAACAAAATAAAACTTTCTCTACCTTATGATCTCCCTAATGTACTTTAATTTTGCAGCCCAATTTCTGAAAAGAGTCCTCAATACTTGGTGTTCTTACTCCACCTCTGTCTTCAGCATAATCTGACTTCTGACTCCATCACATCAACAAACAGCTCCCATAAAGGTCACCATTGACCTCTCTGTGATTATCCCCAATGGATGTTTTCAGTCCTTACCTATTACCTCTCAGCATCATTCAGCACTGATGACAACCCCTTCCCTTTCCTCTTCACTTTTGCAACTCAACATTTTCCTGATTTTCCACGGATCTCCTGTTCACTCCTTTTTTATCTCCTTTACAGCTTCCTCCTACTCCATCCACCAGGCCATTAAGTATTAAAATTCTCAACTCTTCATTCTAGAAGTGCCTCATTTTCTGCTCTGTGTTTTCTATCTAGGCCAGTGTTTTTTTTTTTTTTTTTTTACATCTGAGCTAACTTAGCATTATTATTATTTTTTTAACATCTTTATTGGAGTATAATTGCTTTACAATGGTGTGTTAGTTTCTGCTTTACAACAAAGTGAATCAGTTATACATATACATATGTTGCCATACATCTTCCTACCTCCCACCCTCCCTATCCCATCCCTCTAGGTGGTCAAAAACGACCTAGCTGATCTCCCTATGCCATGTGGTTGCTTCACACTAGCTATCCACCCTACGTTTGGTAGTGTATATATGTCCATGCCACTCTCTCACTTCGTCACAGTTTACCCTTACCCCTCCCCATATCCTCAAGTCCATGCTCTATAGGTCTGTATTTTATGCCCATCCTACTCCTAGTCTCTTCATGACATTTTTTTTCTTAGATTCCATATATATGTGTTAGCATACAGTATTTGTTTTTCTCCTTCTGACTTACTTCACTCTGTATGACAAACCCCAGGTCTATCCACCTCACTACAAATAACTCAGTTTCATTTCTTTTTATGGCTGAGTAATATTCCATTGTATATATGTGCCACATCTTCTTTATCCATTCAACTGCTGATGGACACTTAGATTGCTTCTATGTCCTGGCTATAGTAAATAGAGCTGCAATGAACATTTAGGTACATGACTCTTTTTGAATTATGGTTTTCTCAGGGTATATGCCCAGTAGTGGGATTGCTGGGTCATATGGTAGTTCTATTTGTAGTTTTCTAAGGAACCTCCATACTGTTCTCCATAGTGGCTGTATCCATTTACATTCCCACCAGCAGTGCAAGAGTGTTCCCTTTTCTCCACACCCTCTCCAGCATTTATTGTTTCTAGATTTTTTGATGATGGCCATTATGACTGGTATGAGATGATATCTCATTGTAGTTTTGATTTGCAGTTTTCTAATGGTTAATGATGTTGAGCATTCTATCATGTGTTTGTTGGCAATTTGTATATCTTCTTTGGAGAAATATCTGTTTAGGTCTTCTGTGCATTTTTGGATTGGGTTGTTTGTTTTTTTGTTATTGAGCTGTATGAGTTGCTTATAAATTTTGGAGATTAATCCTTTGTCAGTTGCTTCATTTGCAAATATTTTCTCCCATTCTGAGGGTTGTCTTTTGGTCTTGTTTATGGTATCCTTTGCTGTGCAAAAGCTTTTAAGTTTCATTAGGTCCCATTTGTTTATTTTTGTTTTTCTTTCCATTTCTCTGGGAGGTGGGTGAAAAAGGACCTTGCTGTGGTTTATGTCATAGAGTGTTCTGTCTATGCTTTCCTCTAATAGTTTGATGGTGTCTGGCCTTACATGAAGGTCTTTAAGCCATTTTGAGTTTATTTTTGTGTATGGTGTTAGGGAGTGTTCTCATTTCATACTTATACATGTACCTGTCCAGTTTTCCAAGCACCACTTATTGGAGAGGCTGTCTTTTCTCCACTGTATATCCTTCCCTCCTTTATCATAGATAAGGTGACCATATGTGTGTGGGTTTATCTCTGGGCTTTCTATCCTTTTCCATTGAGCTATATTTCTGTTTTTGTGCCAGTACCATACTGTCTTGATTACTGTAGCTTTGTAGTATAGTCTGAAGTCAGGGAGACTGATTCCTCTAGCTCCATTTTTCGTTCCCAAGATTGCTTTGGCTATTCCAGGTCTTTTGTGTTTCCATACAAATTGTGAAATTTTTTCTTCTAGTTCTGTAAAAAAATGCCAGCGGTAGTTTCATAGGGATTGCATTGAATGTGTAGATTGCTTTGGATAATAGAGTCATTTTCAGAATGTTGATTCTTCCAATCCAAGAACATGGTATATCTCTCCATCTATTTGTATCATCTTTAATTTCTTTCATCAGTGTCTTATAATTTTTTGCATACAGGTCTTTTGTTTCCTTAGGTAGGTTTATTCCTAGATATTTTATTCTTTTTGTTGCAATGGTAAATGGGGTTTTTTTCTTAATTTCACTCTCAGATTTTTCATCATTAGTGTATAAGAATGCCAGAGATTTCTGTGCATTAATTTTGTATCCTGTTACTTTACCAAATTCATTCATTAGCTCTAGTAGTTTTCTGGTAGCATCCTTAGGATTCTCTATGTATAGTATCATGTCACCTGCAAACAGTGAAAGCTTTACTTCTTCTTTTCCTGTTTGGATTCCTTTTATTTCTTTTTCTTCTCTGATTGCTGTGGCTAGAACTTCCAATACTAGGTTGAATAAGAGTGGTGAGAGTGGGCAACCTTGTCTTCTTCCTGATCTTAGTGGAAATGGTTTCAGTTTGTCACCATTGAGAACGATGCTAGCTGTGGATTTGTCATATATGGCCTTTATTATGTTGAGGAAAGTTCCCTGTATGCCTACTTTCTGCAGGGTTTTTATCATAACTGGGTGTTGATTTTGTCGAAAGCTTTCTCTGCATCTGTTGAGAGGATCATTGGTTTTTCTCCTTCAGTTTGTTGATATGGTGTATCACATTGATTGATTTGTGTATATGAAGAAACCTTGCAATCCTGGAATAAATCCCACTTGATCATGGTGTATGATCCTTTTAATGTGCTGTTGGATTCTGTTTCCTAGAATTTTGTTGAGGATATTTGCATCGATGTTCATCAATTATATTGGCTTGTAGTTTTCTTTCTTTTTGACGTCTTTGTCTGGTTTTGGTATCACGGTGATGGTGGCCTCATAGAATGAGTTTGGGAGTGCTCCTCCCTCTGCTATCTTTTGAAAGAATTTGAGAAGGATACGTGTTAGCTCTTCTCTAAATGTTTGATAGAATTTTCCTGTGAAGCCATCTGGTTCTGGCCTTTTGTTTGTTGGAAGATTTTGAATCAGTTTCAATTTCAGTGCTTGTGATTGGTCTGTTCATATTTTCTATTTCTTCCTGGTTCAGTCTCGGCATGTTGTGCATTTCTAAGAATTTGTCCATTTCTTCCAGGTTGTCCATTTTATTGGCATACAGTTGCTTGTAGTAATCTCTAATAATCTTTTGTATTTCTGCAGTGTTCATTGTTAATTCTCCTTTTTCATTTTAAATTCTATTGATTTGCGTCTTCTCCCTTTTTTTCTTGATGAGTCTGGCTAATGGTTTGTCAATTTTGTTTATCTTCTCAGACAACCAGCTTTTAGTTTTATTGATCTTTGTTATCGTTTCCTTCATTTCTTTTTCATTTATTTCTGATCTGATCTTTATGATTTCTTTCCTTCTGCTAAATTTGGGGCTTTTTTGTTCTTCTTTCTCTAATTGCTTTAGGTGCAAGGTTAGGTAGTTTATTTGAGATGTTTCCTGTTTATTAAGGTATGATTGTATTGCTATAAACTTCCCTCTTAGAACTGCTTTGGCTGCATCTCATAGGTTTTGGGTCTTCGAGTCTCCATTGTCATTTGTTTCTAAGTATTTTTTTGATTTCCTCTTTGATTTCTTCAGTGATCACTTCGTTATTAAGTAGTGTATTGTTTAGCCTCCATGTGTTTGTATTTTTTACAGATCTTTTCCTGTAATTGATATCTAGTCTCATAGTGTTGTGGTTGGAAAAGATACTTGATATGATTTCAATTTTCTTAAATTTACCAGGGCTAGATTTGTGACCCAAGATAAGATCTATCCTAGAGAATGTTCCATGAGCACTTGAGAAAAATGTGTATTCTGTTGTTTTTGGATGGAATGTCCTATAAATATCAATTAAGTCCGTCTTGTGTAATGTATCATTTAAAGCTTGTGTTTCCTTATTTATTTTCATTTTGGATGATCTGTCCATTGGTGAAAGTGGGGTGTCAAAGTCCCCTACTATGATTGTGTTACTGTAGATTTCTCCTTTTATGGCTGTTAGTATTTGCCTTATGTATTGAGCTGCTCCTCTGTTGGGTGAATAAATATTTACAATTGTTATATCTTCTTCATGGATCGACCCTCGATCATTATGTAGTGTCCTTCTTTGTCTCTTGTAATAGTCTTTATTTTAAAGTCTATTCTGTCTGATATGAGAATTGCTAATCCAGCTTTCTTCTGATTTCCTTTTGCATGGAATATATTTTTCCATCCCCTCACTCTCAGTCTGTTTGTGTCCCTAGGTCTGAAGTGGTTCTCTTGTAGACAGCATATATATGGGTCTTGTTTTTGTATCCATTCAGCCAGTCTGTGTCTTTTGGTGGGAGCATTTAATCCATTTACATTTAAGGTGATTATTGATATGTATGTTCTTATTACCATTTACTTAATTGTTTTGAGTTTGTTCTTGTAGGTCTTTTCCTTCTCTCATGTTTCTTGGCTAGAGAAGTTCCTTTAGCGTTTGTTGTAAAGCTGGTTTGGTGGTGCTGAACTCTCTCAGCTTTTGCTTGTCTGTAAAGGTTTTAATTTCTCCATCAAATCTGAATGAGATCCTTGCTGGGTAGAGTAATCTTGGCTGTAAGTTTTTCTCCTTCAACACTTTAAATATGTCCTGCCTCTCCCTTCTGGCTTGCAGAGTTTCTGCTGAAAATTCAGTTGTTAACGTTATGGGAATTCCCTTGTGTGTTTTTTGTTGTTTTTCCCTTGCTGCTTTTAATATGATTTCTTTGTATTTAATTTTTGATAGTTTGGTTAATATGTATCTTGTCATTTTCTCCTTGGATTTATCCTGTATGGGACACTCTGTGCTTCCTGGACTTGATTAACTATTTCCTTTCCCATATTAGGCAAGTTTTCAACTATTATCTCTTCAAATATTTTCTCAGTCTCTTTCTTTTTCTCTTCTTCTGGGACCCCTATAATTTGAATGTTGGTGCGTTTAATGTTGTCCCAGAGGTCTCTGAGACTGTCCTCATTTCTTTTCATTCTTTTCTCTTTATTCTGCTCTGCAGTCATTATTTCCACTATTTTGTCTTCCAGGTCACTTATCTGTTCTTCCGCCTCAGTTATTCTGCTATTTACCCCATCTAGAGCATTTTAAATTTCATTTATTGTGTTGTTCATTGTTGCTTGCTTCCTCTTTAGTTCTTCTAAGTCCTTGTTAAATGTTTTTCGCATTTTGTCTATTTTTTTCCAAGATTTTGGATCATCTTTACTATCATTATTCTGGATTCTTTTTCAGGTAGACTGCTTATTTCCTTTACATTTTTTAGGTCTGGTGGATTTTTAGCTTGCTCCTTCATCTGCTGTGTGTTTTTCTGTCTTCTCATTTTGCTTATCTTATTGTGTTGGGGTGTCCTTTTTTCAGGCTGCAGGATCGTAGTTCCCATTGTTTTTCATGTCTGTCCCCAGTGGCTAAGGTTGGTTCAGTGCATTGAGTAGGTTTCCTGGTTGAGGGAACTATTGCCTGTGTTCTGGTAGATGAGGCTGGATCTTGTCCTTCTGGTGGGCAGGTCCACGTCTGGTGGTGGGTTTTGGGGTGTCTGTGGCCTTATTATGATTTTAGGCAACCTCTCTGCTAATGGATGGGGCTGTGGTCCTGTCTTGCTAGTTGTTTGGCATAGGGTGTTCAGCACTGTAGCTTGCTGGTCGTTGAGTGAAGCTGGGTGTTGGTGTTGAGATGCAGATCTCTGGGAAATTTTCACAATTTGATATTGCATGGAGCTGGGAGGTCTCTTGTGGACCAGTGTTTTGAAGTTGGTTCTCCCACCTCAGTGACACAGCGCTAACACCTGGCTGGAGCACCAAGAGTCTTTAATCAACATGGCTCAGAATAAAAGGGAGAAAAAATAGAAAGGAAAGAAATAAAAGAAGGAAGGAAGGAAGGAAGGATGGAAGGAAGAAAGGAAGGAGGGAAGGAAGAAAGGAAAGAAGGAAGGAAGGTAGAAAGGAAAAAAGAATGAAATAAAGAAGATAAAATAAAGTAGGATAAAATAAAGTTATTAATATAAAAAATAATTATTAAGAAAAAAATTTTTAAGTAAAACAAACAAACAAACAAACAAAAAAATGGGACAGTCAGAACCCTAGGACAAATGGTGAAAGTAAATCTACACAGACAAAATCTCACACAGCAGCACACACATACACACTCACAAAAAGAAAAAGGGGGAAAATAATAGTATATCTTGCTCCCAAAGTCCACCTCCTCAACTTGGGATGATTCGCTGTCTATTCAGGTTTTCCACAGATGCAGTGCACTTCAAGTTGATTGTGGAGCTTTAATCCGCTGCTCCTGAGGCTGCTGGGAGAGACCTCCCCCTTTCCTCTTTGTTCACACAGCTCCTGGGGTTCAGCTTTGGGCTTGGCCCCGCCTCCACGTGTAGGTCGTCTGAGGGCGTCTGCCCTTCGCTCAGACAGGACGGGGTTAAAGGAGCAGCTGATTCGGGGGCTCTGGAACAGGCCGGGTGGAGGGAGGAGTAAGGATGCACGGCAAGCCTACGGCAGCCCGAGGTGCACTGTGCATTCTCCCAGGAAAGTTATCCCTGGATCACGGGAACCTGGCAGTGGCGGGCTTCACAGGCTCCTGGGAGGGGAGGGTGGACAGTGACCTGTGCTTGCACACAGGCTTCTTGGTGGTGGCAGCAGCAACCCTTGCGTCTCATTTCCGTCTCTGGTGTCCGTGCCAATAGTCACAGACCGTGCCTGTTTTGGGAGCTCCTTTAAGCGACACTCTTAATCTCCTCTCCTTGCACACCAGGAAACAAAGAGGGAAGAAAAAGTCCCTTGTCTCTTTGGCAGCTCCAGATTTCTCCTGCACTCCCTCCCGGCTAGCCATGGTGCACTAACCCCTTCAGGCTGTGTTCACACTGCCAACCCCTGTCCTCTCCCTGGGCTCTGACCACCAAAGCCCGAGCCTCAGCTCCCAGTCCCCCGCCCATCCCAGCGAGTGAACAGACAAGCCTCTCGGGCTGGTGAGTTCAGGTCTGCACCAATCCTCTGTGCAGGAATCTCTCCACTTTGCCCTCCGCACCCTGTGTATGTGCTCTCCTCTGGGGCTCTAAAGCTTCCCCGCTCTGCCACCCGCAGCCTCCGCCCCTGAAGGGGCTTCTAGTGTGTGGAAACATTTCCTCCTTCACAACTCCCTCCCACTGGTGCAGGTCCCATCCCTATTCTTTTGTCTCTGTTTTTTCTTTTTTTCTTTTGCCCTACCCAGGTATGTGGGGCAGTTTCTTGCCTTTTGAGAGGTCTGAGGTCTTCTGCCAGCATTCGGTGGGTGTTCTATAGGAGAAGTTCCATGTGTAGATATATTTCTGATGTATCTGTGGGGAGGAAGGTGATCTCCGTGTCTTGCTCTTCCACCATCTTCTGGTACCTCTTCCACCATTTTCTGGTACCCAGTGGTTCTTAAATGTGGCTGCCTCTGGGGAAACACATGGGGAGCCTTAAAAATATAGATTGTAGGGTCAAACCTTTAATATTTTTATTTAATTAAGTTTGGGGACAGCCTGGCTATTGGGATTTTTTAAAGCCTCCCAGAGGATTCTTCTTTTTTTTTTTTTTTTTTTTTTTTTTTTTTACATCTTTATTGGAATGTAACTGTTTTACAATGGTGTGTTAGTTTCTGCTTTACAACAAAGTGAATCAGTTATACATATAAATATGTTCCCATATCTCTTCCCTCTTGCATCTCCCTCCCTCACTATCTCATCCCTTTAGGTGGGCACAAAGCACCAAGCTGATCTCCCTGTGCTATGTGGCTGCTTCCCACTAGCTATCTATTTTACATTTGGTAGTGTATGACACTCTCTCACTTCATCACAGCTTACACTTCCCCCTCCCCATATCCTCAAGTCCATGCTCTAGTAGGTCTGTGTTTTATTTCTGTCCTACCCATAGTCTCTTTATGACATTTTTTTTTCTTTTAGATTCCATATATATGTGTTAGCATACAGTATTTGTTTTTCTCCTTCTGACTTACTTCACTCTGTATGACAGACTCCAGGTCTACCCACCTCATTACAAATAACTCAGTTTCATTTCTTTTTATGGCTGAGTAATATTCCATTGTATATATGTGCCACATCTTCTTTATCCATTCATCTGTTGATGGACACTTAGGTTGTTTCCATGTCCTTGCTATTGTAAATAGAGCTGCAATGAACATTTTGGTACATGACTCTTTTTGAATCTTGGTTTTCTCAGGGTATAAGCCCAGTAGTGGGATTGTGGGGTCGTATGGTATTTCTATTTGTAGTTTTTTAAGGAACCTCCATACTGTTCTCCATAGTGGCTGTATCCATTTTCATTCCCACAAACAGTGCAAGAGTGTTCCCTTTTCTCCACACCCTCTCCAGCATTTATTGTTTGTAGATTTTTTGATGATGGCCATTATGACTGGTATGAGATGATATCTCATTGTAGTTTTGATTTGCATTTCTCTAATGATTAATGATGTTGAGCATTCTTTCATGTGTTTGTTGGCAATCTGTATATCTTCTTTGGACAAATGTCTGTTTAGTTCTTCTGCCCATTTCTGGATTGGGTTGTTTGTTTTTTTGTTATTGAGCTGCCTGAGTTGCGTATAAATTTTGGAGATGAATCCTTTGTCAGTTGCTTCATTTGCAAATATTTTCTCCCATTCTGAGGGTTGTCTTTTGGTCTTGTTTATGGTATCCTTTGCTGTGCAAAAGCTTTTAAGTTTCATTAGGTCCCATTTGTTTATTTTTGGTTTCCTTTCCATTTCTCTAGGAGATGGGTCAAAAAGGATCTTGCTGTGATTTATGTCATAGAGTGTTCTGCCTATGTTTTCCTCTAAGAGTTTGATAGTGTCTGGCCTTACATTTAGGTCTTTAACCCATTTTGAGTTCATTTTTGTGTATGGTGTTAGGGAGTGTTCTAATGTCATACTTTTACAGGTAGCTGTCCAGTTTTCCCAGCACCACTTATTGAAGAGGCTGTCTTTTCTCCACTGTATATCCTTCCCTCCTTTATCAAAGATAAGGTGACCATATGTGTGTGGGTTTATCTCTGGGCTTTCTATCCTGTTCCATTGATCTATATTTCTGTTTTTGTGCCAGTATCATACTGTCTTGATTACTGTGGCCTTGTAGTATAGTCTGAAGTCAGGGAGCCTGATTCCTCCAGGAATCATTTTTTGTTCTCAAGATTGCTTTGGCTATTTGGGGCTCCCAGAGGGTTCTAAAGTGAAGCCTGAGTGGAGAATCACATCTCTTGGTTTATTTCATCCCCACCCCCCATGGCTTTAATAATGACCTTGATTCAGATGACTCAAGAATATTTATTTCCGTCCCAGAAAACTTCTTTAGGTCCCTGACCCATAGAATCCACTGTTTGACATTTTCATTTGGGTGCCTCAAAGGAACGTTCCCTCCTTCCCAGTCTCACTGCACATCACACTGCCCGTTGCCTTCACACTGATCTTTCCATGCTGCAAACTTTCTCCTACTCTAGGGCCTTTGTATATCTAGTTTCCTCTGCCTGCACTATTCATACTCTTCTTTATCTAGCTAACTCTTACTATTCCTACAGTTCTTAGTTCTCAGGCCATTGCCTCTTCCTCCAGCAAGCCTTTCCTTTCTCCCCAGATATCTCTCATGAGACAATGTACCATTCTTTCAAAGCACTAATCACAATTATAATTTTAACTTTATTTGCATGGTTATTCGTTTAAATTTATCTCCCTTACTTGGCTGAAACATCACATATTACTTTTTGTTTGTTATTTTTACCATATTTTGTAAAATCTAAGATGCTTGTTATAACATGCATTATTATTTTATGTATTATTAAAAAAGAAAAATCACTGATATGTAAAACGGCCATGTATTTTAAGAAAAATACGGATTTTAGATCTTACAAAGTAAAAAACTGTAATGTATAAATGAAACACCATGTTATTGGAGCATCACACCATGATTAGTCCACAATAGACACTTAAATATTTCTTTAAAAAGTAAAGAAGAATTCGTGGGAGTGGAGCTTCTAGTATGTTTCAAAGGTTTATGGAGATAATAGGAAAGAATATTTGAAATTTGGGGAATCTAGTTCTTGGATGCAGTGATTGCTCAGAGGCAACTCATAATCCAAGAATGCATTTTTAAAATAGACTTTATTTTTGAGAGCAACTCTATATTCATAACACAAATGAGCAGAAAGAAGAGAAAGTTTCCATATACCCCCTGCTCCCACACATGGATATAACACCTTCCACTAGAGTGATGCATTTGTTACGATCGATGGACCTGCATTGACACATTGTCATCACCCAAGGTCCTACATTATGGTGCACTCTTGGTGCTGTATATTCTATAGGTTTTGACAAATGTATATTAACATGTATCTTCCTTTGTAGTATCATACAGAAGAGTTTTCCTGCCCTAAAAATTCTCTGTGTTTTGCCTATTTATTTCTCCCTCCTCCCTAATCTCTGGTAACCACTAAGCTATTTACTGTCTCCATAATTTTGCCTTTTGCAGAATGATGTATAGTTGGAATCATACAGTATGCAGTCTTTTCAGATTGGCCTCTTTGACTTAGTCATATGCACTTAAGTTTCCTGCATGTCTTTTCATGGCTTGATAGCTCATCTCTTTTTAGCTCTGAGAAATATTCCATTGTGTGGATACACCACAGTTTGTCCATTCATCTGCTGATGGTCATTTTGTGTGCTTCCAACTTTTGGCAATTAAGAATAAAACTGGTATAAACTTTGGTGTGCAAGCTTTAGCGTGCACATAAGTTTTTAACTCCTTTGGGTACATACCAAGGAGTGTGATTGCTGGATCATATGGTAAGAGTATATTTAGTTTTGTAAGACACTACCAAACTTTCAAAGTGGGTGTACCATTTTGCATTCCTATAGCAATTAATGAGTTCCTGTTGCTTCACATCCTCATCAGCATTTGATGCTGTCAGTGTTTTGAATTTGGCTATTCTAACCACTGTGTAGGGGTATCTCATTGTTTTAATTTGCATTTCTCTGGTGACACATGTTATTGAGCATATTTTCATATGCTTGTTGGCCATGTTTATATCTTCTTTGGTAAGGTGTGTGTTTAGATCTTTTGCCTATTTTTTAATTGGTTTGTTCATGTTTTAATTTTATTTTTTGTGTTCTTTGTATATTTTGGGTAACAGTCTTTTGTAAGATTTGTCTTTTGCAAATATTTTCTCCCAGTCTGTGGCTTGTCTTATTCTCTTGAGATGGCACATTTTTATTTTTTTGCCTCCTTATTCAAGATCTTCAGGTGTACTTTCCTTTTTTTTTTTTTTTTTTTTTTGGTGGTACGCGGGCCTCTCACCGCTGTGGTCTCCCCCGTTGTGGAGCACAGGCTCCGGACACACAGGCCCAGCGGCCACGGCTCACGGGCCCAGCCGCTCCGCGGCACGTGGGATCCTCCCGGACCGGGGCACGAACCCGCGTCCCCTGCATCGGCAGGCGGACTCCCAACCACTGCGCCACCAGGGAAGCCCCAGGTGTACTTTCTGAAGGCTGCTTGAGAGAAGTGTTATCCTTGCTTTTCATTCAGGATTTCCAAGAGGAGAAACTCCCTATTAGTTGTTTATTTGTGTCCAAGTGTTCCTTTCCCACTTGTAAAATGTAGGCCAATTCTCAATTTTGCATTCAGATTTAAGTAAGGAAGAGGCATCTTTCATCTCTGGGTCAGGAAGGGTAACCCCTCAAAGGAAGTAATTTGATACAAATGACAGTGGCCCAGGAACTCAAATCAAAATAATGTCCAACACTTCCCCAAAAGTCCTTGCATATTCGCTCAGGAAGCAGCACATTTCCAAATGCTCTGGCCAGGACTGACTGATGTCTTAAAACAGACCACCTCTGAGCTATGATTCCTTCAACTTTTACACCCCAGGCCTCTCCTGCTCAGTTTCCCTGTAATAGCAGCCTTCTTGGTTAACGTTATTACCATTTATTTCCTTTTAATTTCGAACTATAACTTAGCAGAAATTGGAAGGAAAGGAGATTTGAGGTCACCTCTATTTTAGAACAAATGATACCTTGTTCTTAACAAGGTACAAGTCAACTAGAAGTCATTTTTCAAAAGATAAAAGGCAATTCTGTCCTCTCAGAGACGTTGAGAAAAAAAAAGATCTGTGAGTTAATATTGTTCCTCTGGAGAGGATCAGGGAAGAACTAAGTAGTGTGTAGGATGAGGAAGTGAGATACTTCTGGGTGAACTCTTCTGTGTTATTTCATTAGTCTAGTTGAAGTGAATTACCAGAATATTGTGCATTCACCTATTAAAATATAAAAATAAAAGTGAAGTACTAGGTCAACTATGTTTTGGACTTATATATTTTTTTTTTTTTTTTTTTTTTTTCCTTTAATGGCCCATGCTGATCCTTTCTACATAGAGGACAACAAAATGAAAGTTTCCTCTAGGGTCATTGGTGAATTGACCACATGGATAAAAAAAAAGCCCATGTTACTCTTTTTATACAATAAATAGTACATATAATGAGCTTTGAGGTGAACAAATGAGTACCTTCTAAACACAGATGGTGGTTTCTGACTTACCATAGTTCATCTCACGATTTTTCCATTTTATGATGGTGCAAAAGTGATAAACATTCAATAGAAACCATGCTTCAAATTTTGAATTTTCTAATTTTCCTGGGCAGTAGTATGTGGTGTGATCCTCTCTTATGCTGGGAGCAGCAGCAGCGAGCCACAGCTCCCAGTCAGCCACGTGATCACCACAGGAAGCAACCAATACACCTACAGTCATTCTGGATCTCTACACCATTCTGTTTTTTCACTTTCAGTACAATATTCAATAAATTACATGAGATATTTAACTGTAGGCTAATGTAAGTGCTCTCAGCATGTTTAAGGTAGGCTAGGCTAAGCTATGATACTCATTGGATTAGATGTAGTAAATGCATTTTTGACTTACGATATTTTCAGTTTATGATGGGTTTATCAGGAAGTAACCCCATTGTAAGTTAAGAAGATCTGTAACTGATTACTGTGTTTTAAAATTTTTCTCCTTCCCCCTCCCTCCCTCCGTCCTTCCCTCCCTCCTTTCTTTCCTTCTTTCCTTCCTTCCTTCCTTCCTTCCTTCCTTCCTTCCTTCCTTCCTTCCTTCCTTCCTTCCTTCCTTCTTTCCTTCCTTCCTTCCTTCTCTCTTTTCCTTTTTGGCCTAGAACATTATGACTTCATGTGCATATTTGGTGGGTTTCCTTTCAAATATAAAGAGAAGTATGATTTTCAAGAGCCGTTTTTAGACATTTCAAACATGCAGAAAAAGCAAAATCAAAAGGTAGAGACTTGAGACAGCAGGTGGGAGGACAGCACAATTTAAGCAAGCTTCCCAGGTGCTTCATTTTAAATAAATTGTGAATAATTCTGCTTTATCTCTACTTCTTTCCTCTATCTGCTCTGAGAGAAAGAAGTTGGGCTGATCAGTGGGGGTTTTTCTCCTCCACTAATATTCAGTTATTCACTTAATTTTTTTTAAATCACACTTAATTTTTTGGTGGGAGTAGGGAGTAAGTCATAGAAATTAAAGCTCCTTTTTCCTCATGTATTGTCCTGTAACTGCAGGGCACTTAGTACTTGCAAAGCTCCTCATCAAAGCCCTTGCTGCAGATGTCTGACTTCCCACCTGCATCAGTCCTGGGAGCTAGGTTATGCTGTGGAAACCAACAAGCCCAATCCTCAATGTCTTGATGCAGCTATGTTAGTTTATTGCTTATGGTCTATACCCATCCCAGACCACAAATGTGAATTGGTTATCATAGACACTCAGGACTAGTCCAACAGAGACTCCTTCACAACACCTGTTTTCATGATAATAAAGATGAGGAAAGGTCTGAGAGCATAGCTGTCATGACCATTCCCCTTTGTTGGTCAAAGCAAGTCATGGGAATAAGTTTGAATTTGTTGGGGTGGGGAGTTATAAACATCCCCAGAGAGGGGCAGGAAAATATATGTGAAAAACCATGTCATCCTTCATGACAACTTACAAGTAAGGAATCTGAAGCTCAGAGAGACTAAGACACTGGTTTAGTTGCCTGGATAACTAGAAGGGAGGTGGTGTCTTCTGATCTCAGTGTTGGGTATCAGGGACTCTAAGTACCTGACCTATATTTATTGACTTCTTCCTTCTGGAAGATGCAGGGGACATTACCTGGTTCTTGAGTATCATTTATATCTTGTGGTTTATCAAACCCTTTCATTTCAAATTTAAAATCTTAAATTTTCTTAGACTCTCAGAGGCACATAGCGGTCGTGTGGGTATTTGGCTTAATGGGGACTATGCATGTGACTCCAGTGTTACGTAATTGAGTAGGCAACTGTCTAGTCTAATTTCAGAGAACTGACAAGCCTCCATGAACACTCCCCTACCCCTGATCCTTGATGCCTGAAACTCCCCTAATAGCTACTATTATTAATAGCTTTAATAAATTGAGGTGCTTAGGTGTAAGAAATTGTCCTAAGTGCTTTACTTTTACAATCTCACTTAATCCTACAAAGTGAGGAACATTAGTCCCGCATTTAACAGACCAGAAGTTCCTGGTTCTTTAACTTTCTCAAAGTTGTACAGTGAGTGAGAGGTTAAACACTGTTCTTTCTGACTGCCAAACCTATGCTTTTGACTTCTGTGGTTTACTGCTTCCCCAAACAGGAACAAGACGTTATGTTCCACAATCATGTAGATTTCAAAGCAGATACTCCTGGGAGAGGCGCAAGGCCTTGGTACAGCACAAATGAAGCTCGACGGAGGACAGTCCAATTTTTAAAGGGAAGATTGGGGGAAGGCTAGGGGAGGAATGATGAGTGGTAGGAGGCGGAAAGAAGTTCCCTGTATCAATTTCCTATCAAAGTAACAAAGTACCACAGACTGGGTGGCTTACACAACAGAAGTATATTGTCTCACAATTCTGGGGGCTGGAAGTCTGAGATCAAAGTGACGGAAAGGTTGGTTCCTCCCGAGGGCTGTGAGGAAGAATCTGTTCCATGCCTCTTCCCTAGCTTCCACGAGCCTCAGACATTCGTTCTTTGGCTTGTAGGGGGTGTTCTCATTGTGTCTCTTCATATAGTCTTCCATCTTTGCATGTCTGTGTCCAAATTTCCCCTTTTTATAAGGGCACCTGTCATATTGGATTAAGGACCCACCCTGCTCTAGTATGACCTAATCTTGACTAGTCACATCCACAACAACCTTCTTTACAAATAAGGTCAGGTTCTGAGGTACTGGGGGTAGAACTTCAACATTTGAGAGCAACATATTTCACCCCATATTAGTCCCCAGTGAGGGACCCTCACACCTCTACAGATCTTCCTCCGTTGTTATTTCCTGCTAAACCCATCGCTGAAAATATAATTCAGAACTGCATTTAATACACTTAAGCTACCAAACACCATAGCTTAGGCTCACCTACCTCAAACATGCTCCGAACACTTACATTAGCCTACGGTTGGGCAAAATCATCTAACACAAAGCCTATTTTATAATAAAGCATTAAATATCTCATGCAATTTGTTGAATATTGTACTGAAAGTGAAAAAGAGAATAGCTGTAAGTGTATCAGTTGTTTCCCCTCCTGATTGTGTGGCTGACTAGGATCTGTGGCTCAAGGCCGCTGACCAGCATCATGAGATAGGATCCTACTGCATATTGCTAGCCCCGGAAAAGAAGAAAATGCAAAGTATGGTTTCTATTGAATGCGTATTGCTTTCCCACCATCATCAAGATGAAAAGTCGTAGGATAAATCATCGTAAGTCAGGGACCATCTGAATATCACTGGAATAGGTCGCTGCTGCTAGAGCTTTCCCTGGGCTGTCTGGAAAAGCAGGTGACCCAATCCAGGAAAAGGAGTGGTTGCTGATGCCTGGAGGGGTGGCTTCTGATGAGTGACAGCGTGGAATTAGAGACCTCTTACTTTGTGGCCTTGGAACCAACACAAGTCATTGAAGAATCATATGGTTGTGAGAGCCAGGCAAGTATGTGTATCTGGAGAATAAAAGAAAATCACACAAGCTTCCCAAAGGGCCCTCACTCACCCCACTGGGCTCCACCTCCCTATCCTGTTTGCCCACAGGTGGGTTACTCTCCTGCATAAAGCGGCAGCTCATCAAATTTGCCTCAGGCTCTGTTTCTATAAGAACCCAGGATCAATCGTCTGCACTGCAGGGGAAAAAGCACTTTTTCTAGACCATTTTCCTATTTTTTATAGTCATTTCATGTCATTTTGAAAGCTCCTGTATCCCCACCCCCCTTAGGCATGGTATCTCATTCCCAAAATAATTACTTTTACATTCTGTTTTGGATAATTCACTGAGTGGAAAATCAGAGATACAATATTTAGGCAACACATTAGTATTCATGGAGTGTTGTTTTTTTTTAATGTTTCTCATTACTGAATACATTTTTTGCTGAAAATCTTCCATTGTGCTCCTCAAAGGTGGCATTATTTTGAAGCTACAGTGAGTAGAGATAAAGAAATGAAAAAAAATCTCTGAATTGGTTTGTGCACATCCACTTCCTTCCCAACCTTGGTCTCTCAGATCCCCTCTAAATATATAAGAAACTTATGGACACATCATTTAAAGAGAAATGTAGTTGATCTTGGGCTCAAAGGATTTCACAGAAAAATGGTATATGCTGAAAAAATTGCAGCTGTTTTCTCTGAAAGGTTAAATTTGTCAAAGTGTGATTTGCATATAATGTTCATGCCCAGGTATGGGGGACAGGATGCAGCATTCTGACTGATGTGGGTTTATAATCAATGGGCAGGTGGAGTGGGGAGCTTAAAATGCCATTAATGAGATGTGACCATAGCCAACCATTTCATCTCTAGGCCTCAGGTTCTTTACCCTGTAAGAAGGGAAGCAAGAGTGTGGATGGCCTTTAAGGCACTTTCCAGTACTAACATGCTGCAATTTTTTATTCATATCAACTATGAATACAGTTAAAACACTCATCTGTTGAGTGAGAATAAGCAGTCATTCTTATTTTATGCATAATTAGATCTTCAGTTCACAACTTTTCTGAGAATAGATTTGTTAAGACCAGCAGGGAAATTCTTATTGCCTAACTTGGTAGAAGCAGCATATTTAACCAGAGGGGCTCCTCTTCCTGGGGATGAGGTACCTCCTAGTTAATAAAGACTGCAGAGCTGGCTGCTTGGCCTAGTAACAAATGAGAATCACAGCCAGACCTCAGAAGAGCTGTAACATGAGAAGGAGGCCATTTCAGCTATGGAGCTTTGCCAGGAACGTGCTGTAACTAAAAGAATAGACCCCAAGCCGTTTCAGTATTGGAGAGCATCTGGGTGCTTTGTACCCAGGCAGCCAGGAGCATGGCACTGGATGTGGACAGGAAAGTCACACCCCTGCCTGGAACCCAGAAGCCTTCTGAGGATGGAAAAAGGTTGGGGGGCAAGGTGGCTCTCTGAAACACTGCACCTTTTGAGAAAACACTCAACTGTTTTGATTGAACTAAGCTTAAAACGCTCTTGACACTTAGTTAACTTTTCCTTCTTTGCCATCAGGTGAGACCTGTTAATGGTGACATGATTAGCTATAGACCAAACAAAGAAACTGCATTTTCTTGGTCTATCTGAGTTGTGCCGTAAATTTTGTGAGCTCTAAACCTGAGGAAACCCATCCTATATAAAAGAAATAAAGACAGGGAATGATCTGTAAGAAGCAGAGATGAATAGTTTTGACCCTGTCCCTGCTAGACCCTCCAGTGCCCCAGGGCACCTCTAAAGGACAAAGTTTTTAAAATGTTGGTATTAAAGGATTTGTTGACACATGGTGCCTGATGTCAATCCTCACTCTCCCACTTATTAGCTCTGCGGCCACAGGCATGTGACCTAACGCCTCTAACAGGATTAGTGTATGGTTTACATGAGAGAATGAATGTATTTAAAGCACAAGTAGAGGGCTGCACACAGAGGGGTGCTGCATAAATAAGGGGGGAATGGCAGCATCACATTGGGAATTATGGGAAATGCCATGGTTGATGCTTCTGCAAATTACATTTCATTCACCTTGGGACCTCCCCAGCTCCTAGCTGACGTAACCAGAGTTATAATTGTGAGAAAATCCATTTATTTTCAGCCACAAATCTCAGCATGTTGTCCTCAAAAAGATGCTTTCATTTCAAAGGGAAAAAGGAATCCTATGCTTAATATGTTAAATTTACTAACAGCAAACATTCCTGTAGCCTAAGCAAATGACAAGGTTTGAAAATAATTTCCCTGCCACTTCATTTTATGCCTTATCACTTTGCAGTAGTGAATGATATGGTAATCTTGAATATCACTGTTGAAATCTAATTTCCACCTTAGCAGAATTGTTCTCACATCTTCATTACAAACTTTCTCAAGAGATTCTCAGGCTCCCAGTAAAATGTTCTCACTGCTCAGGCACCATGGAGATACCTAGGTAGGTAAACAGTTGCATTTGCAAGTAATTTACTAATACTCAAAGGGGTCACATGCTATAGTGGACAGAACCCAAGGGTATCACTGAAGTCTTGGTCTAGCTCTTCTATTAACAAGCAGCCTTATTGGAACAAGGTCCATTCTCCTCATTTAGGAAATGGATTGTGATACCAACTTCTCAGGCATTTGTGATTTTTCAGTATCACAGGTAACATTTAAGAAAGGAAATTATACACTGTAAAGCTTTGTTAACTTTTGTTAACTTTTATGACATGGGCCATGGAGATGGTATCAACACAGCATCAGCAGTGCTCAATCCCTCAACGTTATTGCCAGCTAGTATCTCTACTGAATTTCTTGGTGAGTTCATATATCCCAGCAGCTTTTCCACCATTTAAAGTTCAGGCATAATTATAGGATGAGGATCAGCCTTACTTATCCATCACTGCACCTGCCTGTGCCTCCCTACTTTAAGACAAGTGCAAGCAGAGGGGTTGTAGCTTTGGAGAGAGAGAGGGCTGTATACTGCCTGCCATCCTCAGCACAGCTCTTTGTAGATGGCCTGGTGACATATTTTCAAATGCTGTAACTAGGCAGAAGATGCCTTAATTAAGCTCAGTTTCTGTATTGAAAGATAAGGGGGGACAGAGCATGGTTTGTCCATCACTGTATTTTCCAGCATACTCCCTAGCACAGAATACGTATAAAAAATAAATGCCAAATGAATAAATTAAAAAGTCCAAAAAGTTTGCAGTGTTTCAAATTGCCATTAATCAGTACATGAGACCAGCTTTGTACTTTCTTTCTTAAATAGGCTACTTCTTTCTTCTTGTGTACTTATCCTCAGTAACCCAAACACAGACTTTGGATTTGTCCAGCAAACCTCAGAGGAGATAAGACCTGCTCTAGCTGCATCTCTATCAAAGCACCTTGTGATCTAGATGGAAACACTATGTTTGATTTTGTTACCAGCCCATAACTGCTCACTTTAAAAAGGATCTGTTTTCTTTTTCAAGATAGCATCTTGCAAAATATTTTACTATTTTCCTAAAAATAAACAATTTTCACATTAACAAAAGAAGCCAAGCATCTCTTATACATGCCACCACACTCCATGTGGCCACCTCACCAGGCGAGTGATGGGCTGTGAGGGTGAGTTAGTGCTGGACCACCAGCCCGGACCAGGCTTCTGCTCTCTGAGGTTAAGCTTATTAGTGTGTATACAGTCTTCCCTCTATTTGGTGACACACAGCAAGTCAGTTCTTTCAGTTGAGTTGAGTGTGCAGTTCTCTCAGGAAAGTTGATTTTAAAATGATTAAAAAAACATGGCTGGTGCCACAATTAATAAATTAATTGAGCATTCATTCAGAAAATCATGGGAGAGAGTACAAGAGAAAGAAAAGAGACAGAGTAAACCAAACCATCTCTTTTATATACCGACTTATTAGAGAAGACATGCTTTTAGGATTGTATTAGTAGATATTTTACAGATTTCCTTTCAAACATAGCTTCTTCTCTCCTCAAATTTTCCTTTTTTTTTTTTTTTTTTTTTTTTTTTTTTTTTTTTTTTTGTGTGTGTGTGTGTGTGTGTGTGTGTGAAGTAGTATGAAACACAGCTGACCTGCAGACTAGGACGAAGATTTACAGAACTCAGGGTGCACATGGACTTGTGGAAGGAGGCAATGGGAGGTCTCTGGCTCAGGTCAAAGGAGTCAGCTTTGATATAGGTATAAAAAGTGGACTCTCTTGCCTGTTTCACCGTACCTCTTTCCCCACTCCCTGCCAGAAAAGAAGATGAGGGAGTATAGTCAGAGTTGGTTGGCTAGGGGCAAGGATAGCTTTATTTGGGGAGATGGAAAGAGCAAGTCTGCAAGTGTGGCCCTCATTCTGATGTGCTTGGACTCAGAGGTCTTATCAAGTGATCTTACCTTTGCATTTGTTAGTTTCTAACATCTTGGAATAGATGCCATCAACCTATTAGTACTGGAAAAATCTCTAGAGGAATTGGGACTCTTTTGACATCTTCATACCAAGACTTTGCTTAGTTCATTATATTTCTACCCAATGCTCAACACCAAAGTATAGGAATTGTAAGAATCTTGACTTGGACTATATAATAATAATCAAATCACAAAAGGAAACCTCTTGTAAAATGCCTCTACAATGAAAGGATATACAGGATGTCACTGGATTGCAAGTAGATAGTCCAAAAACCAAAGGAGATAAAATTGTAAGCTAAGGTGAATTTGAAATAGCACCAGACCACAGACTCTTGGCCTTCTGGCTCATGCTATTTCAAGCTGGTTTTCCCTCTTCCTATATGTATTGACTTCCCCCATTAGCCAGTCAGATTCTCAAGAATCAGGACCATGCCTGAAACTCTATCAAGTACATGTCTGTAAACTTTTGTAATTGGGTCCCCTGACTAATCTCAGCCTCAAAGGGACTTTGTCTTTTTCATGACTGCATATCCAGGGGCCAGCCACCTAGCTATGCTCAGCAAACACTTTCAAATGAATAAATCAATGCATTTATGTATTTTTAAATTGCAGAGTGCCTGGAATATAGCAGACCCTCAGTAAAGGTTAAACTGAACTTGGAGACAATTCTCACTCCTTTTTATGACCTGTCTCCAGTTTGTGAACCAGAGAATGAGGATAATTGATGAAAGGACAAAGACTGAAGAGATAGTTCCTGTACTGAGCAGATCAAAGTAAAGTTTCTCCAAGACCTTCATCCTGTCAATATTTTAAAAATGTACTTTGACCTCATCAGAGCCTCTTTTCATTTTATTCATCCAACTTATGTTAGATATGGCCACTGACTGCTTTTATATGGGTCTTGTTTTTGTATCCATTCAGCTACACAACCCGCTGACTGCTTTTAAATCAATTTCCTTTCCCACACAGATGGCGTTCTCCGTTTTGTAATCAGGAGTCAGGAAGCCACAAGCCACACGAATTACTTCTCTCTGCTCTTCAAAAAGAAACAGTATTCATCACAACAAAACAACTACCAGGTCAGTTCTGTGCTTCTCTCCTATCTTTGAAATATATAATATGGAGCAATAACAGTGCAGGCATTTAGGAGGCAGGATGGATTTTCCACTAAGTCTTCCACTGAGAAGAGGTTGCTTTTGGATGCTATTTCCAATGATACCCCATTAGGTCTTCGGTATTTGTTCAAAGTCTGGTTCAATACCTAAGAAGAAAAAGAAAAAAATTTAAAAAATCTATGATATCTCTAAGTAATCTTCATCACTTTATATCTGATTGCTTTACTTTATCTCCAATTTGAAAGGACATGTTGAAAAATTATAGTAATCTAGAGAATTTGAGCATAAATTTACTTGAGAATCTCCTAAACTGCTACTTATCTAAAACCTAAAGCCAGGCTTTTACTGAAAAGGGCTTTTATTAAAAGCTATAAATATGCATCTGTTGAGACCCTGATGAGGAAAGCAATAAATGAGAAACCTTGAATATCAAAATATAATGTTGTCCTCGTTTATTTTTCTGGAAAGAAAAAAAAGAATAATGATCAAAGAGACAGCTGTCTGCTAATTAAACTTCTTAGTTCTTCAGAGAAAGAAATATATACTATAGAGAATGAAATATAAGCTAGTGATAAAAGGTAACTTTTATCCTCTTTTGATGCAAGCATTTTATATCTAAGAAATAAAAATTTATAAATAATTTTTTTCTCATAAAATTATCAACATCCCTTTTATTTTATCTTTCAAGGGACTCCTCAGAGCCACATGATACTTTCACTCATTGCAGATCAAGCTTATTCATGAATCCTCTAAAGCTTCAAGCTCCAGGGTGTGGGGACTGAGTGTGTCTCATTTATCATTATATTCCCAGAACCAGGTAGAGTGCTTAGCACAAAGTGAGTGTAAATGGCTGAATGGATGAGCTTTCATATCATTGTTCATGCTTTTCTCACTGCCTGGAATAACCTCCTTTACCCTTCTGCCAGGAAAACTTAGCCATTTCCTGACAATGCATATGTCTTCTGCAAACTTTTCCTGGGCAAAATTCTACCTTCACTCATTGTATACTTATTATTAATTCAGAGAGAACTCATTCTCTCTACCAAGTAGTGTAGGATTTGATTCTGTTTATTATCAAAACTTGTTTCCTAATTACTTTTTCTCAACTCAATCACAAGTTCTCTGAGAACCTTCATTATCTTTCTACCCCTATAGCAGCAGTCCCCAACCTTTTTGGCACCAGGCACTGGTTTCATGGAAGACAATTTTTCCATGGACTGGGGGTGAGGGATGGGGGATGGTTTCAGGATGATTCAAGTGCATTACATTTATTGTGAACTTTATTTCTACTATGATTACATTGTAACATACAATGAAATAATTACACAACTCACCATAATGCAGAATCAGTGGGATCCCTGAGCTTGTTTTCACTTGCCACTCACTGATAGGGTTTTGATATGAGTTTGCAAGCAATTGATTTATTATGATCTCTGTGCAGTCAAATCTCTCTGCTAATGATAATCTGTATTTGCAGCTGCTCCCCAGTGCTAACATCACTGCCTCAGCTTCAGCTCAGATCATCAGACATTAGATTCTCATAAGGAGCGTGCAACCTACGTCCTTTGCAGGTGCAGTTCACAGTAGGGTTCACGCTCCTATGAGAATCTAATGCTGCCTCTGATCTGGTAGGAGGCAGAGCTCAGGCAGTAATGAGAGTGATGGGGAGCGGCTGTAAATACAGATGAAGCTTCATTTGCTTGCCCACTGCTCACCTCCTGCTATGTGGTCTGGTTGGGGACTGTGGGTTGGGGACCCCTGCCCTATAGGACCTAGCACAGTGCCACTCACTTAGTAGATATATCAGTTAGTACCTTGCAATGTTAGTACCTTGCAGTGTAAATGACAGCAAGTCTTAGACAAAATGTACCAACAGTGAAATCTGCTAATAAATGGGGCCCTGATCTCTTTAACAAGATCCTCTTCCTCATCCTGGCCCACAAACCACGGCTTCCTCCCTGCTTGGTCTTCTAAATCATGAGATTCCAATGTCCTAGTAATGAGAAGCTAGTTACTGTTGACTTACTTTAGCTTTACCATCTTATTCATGAGGTTCATGAACCAACTTAACTGTCCAAGACATCTGCCAGATGGGCCAAGGATTTTAGTGGAAGGTTGTATTAAAATTACAGAATATTAAGAACTCAACTTTAAATGCTTAATAAGATAAGCTCTGAAAGCAAAATGCCATTTATAGGAAAGTGGTATTATTTTGTGTGTAAATGCAAATGTTTGAATATCTGTGAGAAAACAAAATGATTCTAACCTTTCCCTGAACTTTTAAGCCCTAATGAGGAAAAAATCTGACCATGCTTAGGGACCTGAGAAAGATGGGTAGACTTATTTTAGATGACAATTCTGGGGGTTGTCTTAGACTGGGTTCTCTCCAAAGCAAAGGCTGACAGATGCATATGTGCAGGTAGTTGACTTAGAAAGGGATCCCAGGGAGCAGGAGGAGAGACAAGGGAGCAAAACAGGGAAGGAGAAAAGTCAATAGAAAGATAGACATTGAATCAGTCACCATTATGCTCCATCCCGTGGGACATTCTGAGGAAACTACAATCACCCAAGAAACGGAAGGGGGTAGCAAATGTCCATTATCTTCTATCCCCTGTCTCTCCATATTTCCAGAGAAGCTTTGGGGAAGGTAACAAGGTTGAGAGGGCCCAAGGTAGGTGCTGTCAGCTGGAGCCTACACAAAGCTGGCTGAAGCCTGCACAAAGTGGTTGCCACATCAGGGCTAGAAGAAGAAGAGGGGCTCAGAAGATCTGAACCTGTGGCAAAGACAACTCTACTTAGGGAACATTGCCTTTGGCGCTAACACTCCCATTGGGTGGGAAGGCACTGATGGTACAGAGGGGCCTGGCTTCTGACATGCTGACTGCCCTCATCTTATGAAAGGCCTTCAATCAAATAAAGCCCAGACACTGAGCCTTTTTGATTTTTTAATGAATTCAGTTTGTTATAACAAGCCTTTTCCTCAAAAACTAAGGCAACAGCACAGCTTATAGAGGAGGTGATTCAGCATTGCTTACTAAGAAGTCTGACTCCCATGTGACTTTGACAGAACTTGTTATCACATCTCCTTGGAAACCATTACAGTGTCTGAGTGTCAGAACACCCTGGCACCCAGCATATCTCAGAGACAGGTGCTAACAAGGATAACACAGGATGGAAATCAAAGGCTGCAGTCCAAGTGACACTATACATAATTGGCCCTCTAAATTTTTGGTATTTATTGATTTTTTCCCCTAAATTGCTGATTTGATTATATCCTTCATCTATTCAGAATCAATTTTTTAAAAAATCTAGTATTTTTGCACCTAGGAAATTCCATGACAAGTTTATAATCAATAATATTTAAAGTAAAACAAATCCATCTTCCAGGCCAGTAACAAGGAAAAGTGATCATTTTCAAATAGCATTTAGACTTCATTATTCTTAATCACTCAGAAGTAGCCAAGTGAGCCCCAAGTGCAGATTATTAAATTTTTATGAAAAGGCATTTCCTCTAACAGTTTTCATCCCCCAATTTTTGGACTATCATGTTTTTGAAATAAAATGTGAAAATCATTACTCAAAGCTGTTCCCATCCAGTGGGAGGATAATCACTTCCTCGAAGTAATTAAATCAGAATACTAATATGTGATAGTAAACAGTTCAAACACTCATCTACAGCGTTTGTTTTTTAAGCTTTTAAGATCATTAGCTACAAGCTTCTTCCCAATGACATGTAGTTCCTCCTGCCCACGGTGTTAGAGCTGATTTGCTCTTTGTCCTTGTTAAGATTTGGTTCTCTTGCTTTCCTTTGATTTTGTGAGTTGCCCTCATCACCACTGCCATCACCACACCACCACCACCATGTTTTTCCAAGACGTTTTACATTTAGCCATTTGGCTGCTATTATTTGCTTTGTTATGAACAAATTAGTCCACGTTTATAGGTCACTGATATTTCCTGAAGCAAACTCCAATAAAAATATTAAGAACTTAAGCAGGTATACAAAGTTTACAGAGAAGCCTGTGCTCCTAGAACATGGTCTGATTTGAAATTTAGTATGTGTTTGAAAAAATCAATTGCTTCATTTTGTTTGTTTTTTGTGTTACAAAAGAAATGCTTCTTAGCAGAAATGCTATAACACAAATCTGCTACTATATACTCCAGGTGCTGTGCTAAGGTACTCTGTTAATATTAACTGATTTAATTTTCACAATAACCCTAGCAGGTAAACCTTGTCATTGTCTTTTTTTTAAAAGACTTAATTCTTTTAGAGCAATTTGAAGTTCACAGCAAATTGATGGGAAGGTACAAATCTTCCCCATATACTCCCTGCCCCCATCCATACATGATCAATATCTTCCATTAGAGTGGTACATTTGTTACAATCTTTTTACACATCATGTTCACCCAAAGTCCATAGTTTACATTATAGTTCACTCTCAATGTTGTACATTCTATGGCTTTTGACAAAGGTATAATGACATATATCCATCGTTATGGTACCATACAGAGTATCTTCACTGCCCTAAAATCCTCTGTGCTCTGCTTATTCATCCCTTCTTACCCCACAACGTCTGGTAACCATTATGCATTTTACTGTCTCTATAGTTATGCCTTTTCCAGAATGCTATATAGTTGGAATCATACAGTATTTAGCCTTTTCAGATTGGCCTCTTTCATGTGCCCTTAAGGTTTCCTCATGTCTTTTCATGACTTGATAGGTCATTTCATTTTAGCTCTAATATTCCATTGTGTGGATGTACCACAATTTAACTATTCACCTACTGAAGGACCAAGTTTTGACAATTATAAATAAATCTATAAACATTGGTGTGCAGGTTTTTGTGTGAACATAAGTTTTTAACTCCTTTGGGTAAATACCAAAGACTGTGATTGCTGGATCATATGATAAGAATATCTTCAATTTTGCAAGAAATTGACAAACTGCCTTTCAAAGTGGCTATACCATTTTGCATTCCTACTAGCAATTGAGAGTTCCTGTTGCTCCACATCCTTGTCAGCATTTGGTGTTGTCAAGTGTTTTGGATTTTGGCAATTCTAGTAGGTGTGTAGTGGTGCCTCATTGTTGTTTTAATTTGCATTTCCCTGATGACATATGATATTGAGCATCTTTTCATATGCTTATTTGCCATCACTATATCTTCTTTGGTGAGTTGTCAAAGTCTTTGGCCTATCATTGCTTTTTGAAAATGACCACACCCAGGTTTACAATAGTTAAGTAACTTGATCAATAGCTTATTTTTTGCTAGATAATTTGTATCTAGATTTTGTCATTCCAAACTTTATGCTCTTTCCAAGAAATTTTTAAAAGACAGAGAAGTTTAAATAGGGACAAAGGGAAATGGCTCTGCTTTTGGAATCTCCATTTGGTAGGCCTCTTTGCACAATTTTAATTAAACCAAATGCAAAACACATTTTGCCTAGAGAACTTTCCCTTTAATTTCAAAATTTACATAATTCATGAGGATTGCAATCCTCTCTAATCTGTTTACCTTAAAATCATCAAAGTACAACATGCCAGAAACTACTTGGAGTCTGAGATGCCTTTTGCCTTTTTAATCCCAGGCCAAAGTTTTCCCCTAGTCCCCAAATACTTGCCAATAAGGAGAGATGTCCAAGTCCAAAAATATGTGAACTGATTTAAAACTGTTACCTGCTTGCTATCCTTCACATGCTTACAAGGCATCAGAAATACTAGGACACAAATAGCCAGGTTGGGGTTGTTCCCAAATATTCCTCCTCCTACTGATCATAATACATCTTCATGGAAGCAAAACCCTATCTTAAGGGAGCTCAAAAGCATTTTATATCTTTGAAATTTTAAGACATTATTATTCTCATTTAACAAACAAGGCTCCTGTAGCCCGGGGATAATAAATTGTGTATCTAAAGCTACTAAGAAGTGGAGTAGACCAAAACTCTTTCTATAGTATCCTTTGTTTTATTTTTCCTTTGGTCTTTCCCTTATTTTAAGATTGTAATCCATTTTCAAGGGCCCAACTTTTGGGTTGGAAGAGATGGAAAATTAGCTGGGAACACCTGTACTCAGAATGAACAAAACTTGGCCCATGTCAATGCACTTATATCAGTTGGGCTCTGAGAAAGTGCTGAGCATTCAGGGAACCATGAGGAGATGGCTTTGACTGTCCAGACTTCAAGGCCAGTTTCTCCTTAGCCCTAAGGAGAAAGGGGAGCATGTGGTTACTGCATACCATTGTGAGCACCCAGAGGAAGGTCAGGGTGTGTTGGAACCAGAGGACCTGCTGGTGGAGGGTAGAAGGAAGGCTTCCTAGATGATGTGACATCCAAGCTAAGCATTCAGGGACAAATGGGATTTTACTAGGTGACAAAGAGAAGAGATGTGGAGGAGAGGCTTTGGGGAAAGTATTTCAGGAAGAGGGGAGAACATGTATAAAGACCCAGAGATGAGAGAGAGAAAAATGAGTTCTGGAAACAAGGAAAGGACATTTAACATGGAGGGCGAGGCCCACCATCTAGGGCATGGAATCAAGAAAGATCTCAACTTACAAAAGTATGCACCATGAGCTATGTCTGGCTGGCCAAAACCACTTCGAAGAGCCTGGCAGAATCAGTCAAAAGTGTCTATGGCACAAAGGCTCTCTCTGCATGTTTCAGATCTCTGCAGCCCAACCAAGCCATGGTAACCCTACCAGTATCTGCTACAACTGTTTAAGGCTTGTTCTGAGGCTTGCTAATTGGCTTGAACCAATTTACTAGCCCACAACAGAGAGACACACTTGAAAGTACTTTTAGATAGTCAAAATGAACTGAAAGTATATTTTTAGAACCAGTAGAGATAGTCTGAACCTCATATATCAAAAAAAGTAAAAGAGGAACAGTTTAGCTCTCTTGATTTTCTGGAAAGAATGTAATTGGGGGTCAAGGGAGGAAACATGTTTTCCAGGCCTTTTTGGGCAGTGAAGTCACTCCTTGCTAAATGCGGGCAGTGGAGTAAGGTGCTAAGTGCTTCCATTGCTGCTGTATGGGAACCCCCAGCTGGGGGAAGCCCATGCATTCTCCTGCCAGTCTCTGATGGGTAGGCTCACGGAAGTAGAGCCCCAGAGCCATTCACCTGCCAGCAAGTATACAAGGGGCAAGAAGTGACCTGGCCATCTCGTTTGGGTAGCAAGACTCAATGTGCCCACTGAAGTTTCATGTCCCAGTTTAAAACATAAACCAAGCCAGACAACCCTATAACACAAGCAAAAAATTATTGTATTGCAAATATTTGCTTTTTACATAAGGGGGAATTTTCCAGATATGGCCATTTGGCCCAATTTCTCCTGATTGGCTCTTAATGGAAGTTGATTTAACTTTGACCTCTTAGTGCCACATAACAAAGAATAAACAAACAAACAAACCCCAAGAACTATCTTTGAGCACTTAATATACACCAGGCTCTAAGCACTTTTATCTTCATCATGTCATTTAATCCTCATAACAATACCATGGGGTAGATATTATTCTTACAATTTTTAAAAGAGGAAACTGAGGAACAGAGAAGTCAAATGATTCCCTCTAGATCACATCTGGAGAGAGTCAGAGGCAGGCAGGACCCAAAGCCCATCTGATTCCAAAGCCCATGTGTTTTTTATTACATCACACTGCCTCCAGAGGGGCCAAGAGATTTGGGGGTCATGTGAAACATAATACTTTAAGAGCAGTCACTTTGGGAAGACTTATCCTTGGCCTCTATTGGCAAACTGATAAAGTAAAGAAAATTAGTCAATTTAAGCTCAAAAAAAGAAAAGGATAAAACTACCTTCCTGATGAGTGAAAATTTTGTTCCAACAATACATTCCTTAAAAAAAATAAATAAAATAAAATTCAAAAATTCAAAAAAGAAAAGAAAAAAGAAATGGAAACAAACCAACCCTGGAACTGAAGATTAACTGTACTTATAACAACCAAGATGACACTGGTCAGACCACCAATGACCAATTTCAAGATGATTGTCAGAGCTGACTGTGCTGTTTCTGCATGTAGCCCCCTCCCTTCACCTATAAAAGCTCTTATCCCTGGATTGTCACAGGAGGGGGATGGGGGAGGAGTTGGCCTTTGGACAGGCATCTGCCACCCCCACACACACCCCAGTTGCTGGCATCCAAAATAAAGCACTTTCCTTTCCAAAAAACAAAAAATACATTCCTTAAAAACAAAAACAAAAACAAAGTATCTCATCCCTAAAATACTCGCAAGTGACGACACACTTATTGCAAGGAATGTTTAATCTAACAACACTTCAGTGCCACAGAAGTTGGCAGTCCTCAGAATTGGAAGCAGTGGTGCTGTGTCTGCATCAGTAGGGAGTCTGAACCCTTTACCGGACTGCAGACAGAGTTTCAGTAGTCTTCTGGGGAGAACACCTTCTGCTGGCAGGTAGGCTCAAGGCCTCTTTCTCCGTGCCAGAATGGACTGGGTCTATGCAATGTGATTCATGGCATCAGAGGTCGGGCCAAAACATCTGGGAGTTTGGTCAGCTCAAGGACAAAGATGGCCCACACTCATTTATTCGAAACACACTGATTAATCAATTTAGCTAAATGACTCATCTCAAAAGCAATGCCTAACATAGAGTTGGAACTGGGAGGATCCATAGCACTCAGTGCCTTTAGGCCAGCTCCACCCATTCACCTAGCATATGCCTACAAAGCCAGGGTCCAGCTTTCTTTCCAACTTTCAGCCCTCCTCCTGTCCTTGGAATTCACTCTTTCTGTTCTGGGAAGTCCCCAGCTTGGAGGGGGGACCACACAGACTCTGTTAACTTGTATCCAAGCCAGATGCCTGGGATGGCAGCATGTGGTGGTCATACCTGTGTTTCCTTCTCTATCCACACTCCTAAGCAGCCTGTGGTACCACACAGTGCTTCCCCCATTACAAACACAGCAAGGACAGCTCAACATTTTCTCCTCTTCAAAGAATTGTCACGTTCTTTCTAAAAATAATAATCACCTCATTTGATATGGGACCAAATGCACAAATGTGATAATATTCAGTTTTTCCTTTTCCCTTTGGTCTTTATCCACTGACCACCTCCCATCACCTCCAGCCCCAAAATAGTTCTTTCCCATCACCATCTCCTAATTGGTTTTTGTTAGCTCTGTTGTTTTGTGTACCATCTTTATCATTTCATTAGGTTCCCACAAATTCATGAGTCCACTCAGCACTTTATTTATTTTATTTGTCTATTTGTTTGTTTTTGCACCAGTACCGTAATATTTTTGTTACTGGGGCTTGTAGTATGATCATAGCTGACAGGACAAGCTCTTTTTCTTCTTTTTGATCCTCTTTTTTATCCAAATTGACTTTGTTATGTATGGAAGAATATGTTCTTCCACGTGCATTCCCCCCCCATCTTCACTGAGGTATTACTGACAAATAAAAATTAGATATATTTAAGTCATATAACTTGATGTTTTGATATACATATAAATTGGTAATAATTGTCACAATAAAGCTAATTAACATATCCATTACCTCGCATATTTACCATTTTCATTTTTCTGTGTGTGGTGAAAACATATAAGATGTACCCTCTTAGAAATGTCAAGTATACAATATTGTTAACTATATTCATACTGCTGTACATTAGATCTCCAGAATTTATTCATCTTGTGTAATTGAAACTTTATACCTCTGGGCCAACATCTTCCTATTCCCCCTTCCCCCAGACCTGGTAACCACCATTCCACTCTCTGCTATTTGAATTTGACTATTTTAGATTTCACATATAAATGAGATGAGGCTGTGTTTATCTTTCTGTGGCTTATTTCACTTAGCATAATGTCCTCCAGGTTCATCCATGATGTTGAAAATGGCAGAATTTCCTTCTTTTCAAAAGCTGAATAAGAGATGGATATATATATATATATATATATATCGCATTTTCTTTACCCATTCACCCATCTATAGACATATAGACGTTTAGGTAGTTCCCACCTCTGCTATTATGAATAATGCTGCAGTGAACATGGAAATGTAGCTATCTCTTTGAGATACTGATTTCAATTCCTTTAAATATATACCCAGAAGTAGGATTGCTGGATCATAAAGGTGGTTCTGTTTTTAATTTTTGGAGGAAACTTCATACTCTCTTCCATAGTGACAGCACCAGTTTACATCCCTTCCAACAGTGTACAAAGGTTTCCTTTTCTCCACATCCTTGACAGCACTTATGTTTGTTTTTTTTGATAACAGCCATTCTAACAGGAGTGAGGTGATATCTGATTGAGGTTTTGATTTACATTTCCCTGATGATTAGTGATATTGAGCACTTTTTCATATACCTGTTGTCCACCTGTATGTCTTGTTTTAAGAAATATGTATTCAAGTCTTTTATCCATTTTTGAATTGGGTTATTTGTTTTCTTGCTATTGAGTTAAAGGAGTCACTTATATATTTTGTATATTAACCTGCAATCAGATATATGGTTTGCAAATATTTTCTCCTATTCCATAGCTTGTCTTTTCTTTTTGTTGTTTCCTTTGCTATGCAAAAACCTTTTAATTTGTGACAATCCCTCTTGTTTATTTTTACTTCTGCTGCCTGTTCTTTTAGTGTTATATTTAAAATTTAAACTTTAAAATTTACCGGTCAGACCAATGTCAAGAAGCTGTTTCCCTATATTTTCTTTTGGGAGTTTTATGATTTCAGGTCTTACATTTAAATCTTTAATTAATTTTGTGGGTTTTTTTGTGTATGGTTGAGATAAGGGTCCAATTTCATTCTTCGGCATGTGGACCTCCATTTTCCCCAGCCCCATATACTGAAGAGACTATCCTTTCACCATTGTGTATATTTGGCACCCTTGTCAAAGATCAGTTGACTGTAGATTTGTGGATTTATTTCTAGGTTCTCTGTTGGTCTATATGTCTGTTTTTATGTCAGTACCATATTGTTTTGATTACTGTAGCCTTGAAAATTTGAAATCAGGAACTGTGATGCCTCCAGCTTTGCTCTTCTCGATCAAGATTACTTTGACTATTTGGGGTATTTTGTGGTTCCATATAAATTTTAGGATACTTTTCCCTATTTCTGAAAAAAAAATGTCATTGGAAATTTGATAAGAATTGCATTGTATCTGTAGATCACTTTGGGTAGTATGGACATTTTCACAATATTAATTCTTCCAGTCCATGGACACAAAATGTTTTTCCATTTATGTTTGTCTTCTTTAATTTCCTTCACCAATGTTTTATAATTTTCATTGTAAAAGTCTTTCACCTCTTTGATTAAATTTATTCCTACTTATTTTATTCTTTTTAGTGCTGTTGTGAATGGAATTTTCTTAATTTCCTTTTCAAACAGTTCGTCGTTCATGTATAGATATGCAACTAACTTTTATTCTTTTTTTTTTTAACTTTTTAAAAACATTTTTATTGGAGTATAATTGCTTTATAATGGTGTGTTAGTTTCTGCTTTATAAAAAATGAATCAGCTATACACAATACATATATCTCCATATCTCCTCCCTCTTGCATCTTCCTTCCTCTCACCCTCCCTATCCCACCCTTCTAGCTGGTCACAAAGCACCAAGCTGATCTCCTTGTGCTATGCGACTGCTTTCCACTAGCTATCTATTTTACATTTGGTAGGGTATATATGTCCATGCCAGTCTCTCACTTTGTCCCAGCTTACCCTTCCCCCTCCGCGTGTCCTCAAGTCCATTCTCTAGTAGGTCTGTCTCTTTATTCCCATCTTGCCCCTAGATTCTTTTTTTTTTTTTTTAACATCTTTATTTGAGTATAACTGTTTTACAATAGTGTGTTAGTTTCTCCTTTACAACAAAGTGAATCAGTTATACATATACATATGTTCCCATATCTCTTCCCTCTTGCATCACCCTCCCTCCCACTCTCCCTATCCCACCCCTCTAGGTGGTCACAAAGCACAGAGGTGAACTCCCTGTGCTATGCAGCAGCTTCCCACTAGCTATCTAATTTACATTTGGTAGTGTGTATATGTCCCTGCCACTCTCTCACATCGTTACCGCTTACCCTACCCCCTCCCCATATCCTCAGGTCCCTGCTCTAGTAGGTCTGTGTTTTATTCCCATCCTACCACTAATCTCTTCATGACATTTTTTTCCTTAGATTCCATATATATGTGTTAGCATATGGTATTGGTTTTTCTCCTTCTGACTTACTTCACTCTGTATGACAGACTCCAGGTCTATCCACCTCATTACAAATAACTCAGTTTCATTTCTTTTTCATTTATTTTTATGGCTGAGTAATATTCCATTGTATATATGTGCCACATCTTCTTTATCCATTCATCTGTTGATGGACACTTAGGTTGCTTCCATGTCCTGGCTATCGTAAATACACTGCAATGAACATTTTGGTACATGACTCTGTTTGAATTATGGTTTTCTCAGGGTATATGCCTAGTAGTGGGATTGCGGGGTCATATGGAGTTCTATTTGTAGTTTTTTAAGGAACCCCCATACTGTTCTCCACAGGGGCTGTATCAATTTACATTACCACCAGCAGTGCAAGCGTATTCCCTTTCCTCCACACCCTCTCCAGCATTTATTGTTTCTAGAGTTTTTGATGATGGCCATTCTGACCGGTGTGAGATGATATCTCATTGTAGTTTTGATTTGCATTTCTCTAATGATTAATGATGTTGAGCATTCTTTCATGTGTTTGTTGGCAATCTGTATATCTTCTTTGCAGAAATGTCTATTTAGTTCTCCTGCCCATTTTTGGATTGGGTTGTTTGTTTTTTTGTTATTGAGCTGCCTGAGTTGCGTATAAATTTTGGAAATTAATCCTTTGTCAGTTGCTTCATTTGCAAATATTTTCTCCCATTCTGAGAGTTGTCTTTTGGTCTTGTTTATGGTATCCTTTGCTGTGCAAAAGCTTTTAAGTTTCATTAGATCCCATTTGTTTATTTTTGTTTTTCTTTCTATTTCTCTAGGAGATGGGTCAAAAAGGATCTTGCTGTGATTTATGTCATAGAGTGTTCTGCCTATGTTTTCCTCTAAGAGTTTGATAGTGTCTGGCCTTACATTTAGGTCTTTAACCCATTTTGAGTTTATTTTTGTGTGTGGTGTTAGGGATTGTTCTAATTTCATGCTTTTACATGTAGCTGTCCAGTTTTCCCAGCACCACTTATTGAAGAGGCTGTCTTTTCTCCACCGTATATTCTTCCCTCCTTTATCAAAGATAAGGTGACCATATGTGTGTAGGTTTATCTCTGGGCTTTCTATCCTGTTCCATTGATCTATATTTCTGTTTTTGTGCCAGTACCATACTGTCTTGATTACTGTGGCCTTGTAGTATAGTCTGAAGTCAGGGAGACTGATTCCTCTAGCTCCATTTTTCGTTCCCAAGCTTGCTTTGGCTATTCCAGGTCTTTTGTGTTTCCATACAAATTGTGAAATTTTTTGTTGTAGTTCTGTAAAAAAATGCAAACGGTAGTTTGATAGGGATTGCATTGAATGTGTAGATTGCTTTGGATAATAGAGTCATTTTCAGAATGTTGATTCTTCCAATCCAAGAACATGGTATATCTCTCCATCTATTTTTATCATCTTTAATTTCTTTCATCAGTGTCTTATAATTTTCTGCATACAGGTCTTTTGTTTCCTTAAGTAGGTTTATTCCTAGATATTTTATTCTTTTTGTTGCAATGGTAAATGGGGGTGTTTTCTTAATTTCACTCTCATATTTTTCATCATTAGTGTATAAGAATGCCAGAGCTTTCTGTGCATTAATTTTGTATCCTGCTACTTTACCAAATTCATTGATTAGCTCTAGTAGTTTTCTGGTAGCATCCTTAGGATTCTCTATGTATAGTATCATGTCACCTGCAAACAGTGAAAGCTTTACTTCTTCTTTTCCTATTTGGATTCCTTTTATTTCTTTTTCTTCTGATTGCTGTGGCTAGAACTTCCAAAACTAGGTTGAATAAGAGTAGTGAGAGTGGGCAACATTGTCTTGTTCCTGATCTTAGTGGAAATGGTTTCAGTTTTTCACCATTGAGAATGATGCTAGCTGTGGGTTTGTCATATATGTCCTTTATTATGTTGAGGAAAGTTCCCTGTATGCCAACTATCTGCAGGGTTTTTATCATAAATGAGTGTTGAATTTTGTCAAAAGCTTTTTCTGCATCTATTGAGATGATCATATGGTTTTTCTCCTTCAGTTTGTTGATATGGTGTATCATGTTGATTGATTTGCGTATGTTAAAGAATCCTTGCATTCCTTGAATAAACCACACTTGATCATGATGTATGATCCTTTTAATGTTCTGTTGGATTCTGTTTGCTAATATTTTGTTGAGGATTTTTGCATCTATGTTCATCAGTGATATTGGCCTGTAGTTATCTTTCTTTGTGACGTCTTTGTCTGGTTTTGGTATCAGGGTGATGGTGGCCTCATAGAATGAGTTTGGGAGTGTTCCTCCCTCTGCTATTTTTTGGAAGAGTTTGAGAAGAATACGTGTTAGCTCTTCTCTAAATGTTTGATAGAATTCACCTGTGAAGCCATCTGATCCTGGGCTTTTGTTTGTTGGAAGATTTTTAATCACAGTTTCAATTTCAGTGCTTGTGATTGGTCTGTTCATATTTTCTATTTCTTCCTGGTTCAGTCTTGGCAGGTTGTGCATTTCTAAGAATTTGTCCATTTCTTCCAGGTTGTCCATTTTATTGGCATACAGTTGCTTGTAGTAATCTCTAATAATCTTTTGTATTTCTGCAGTGTCAATTGTTACATCTCCTTTTGCATTTCTAATTCTATCGATTTGAGTCTTCTCCCTTTTTTTCTTGATGAGTCTGGCTAATGGTTTATCAATTTTATTTATCTTCTCAAAGAACCAGCTTTTACTTTTATTGATCTTTGCTATTGTTTCCTTCACTTCTTTTTCATTTATTTCTGATCTGATCTTTATGATTTCTTTCCTTCTGCTAAATTTGGGGGTTTTTTGTTCTTCTTTCTCTAATTGCTTTAAGTGCAAAGTTAGGTTGTTTATTCGAGATGTTTCCTGTTTCTTAAGGTATGATTGTATTGCTATAAACTTGCCTCTTAGAACTGCTTTGGCTGTATCCCATAGGTTTTGGGTCGTTGTGTCTCCATTGTCATTTGTTTCTAAGTATTTTTTGATTTCCTCTTTGATTTCTTCAGTGATCACTTCGTTATTAAGTAGTGTATTGTTTAGCCTCCATGTGTTTGTATTTTTTACAGATCTTTTCCTGTAAT